>NC_042621.1:66961255-68335651 GCF_901001135.1 Rhinatrema bivittatum | reverse complement strand
GATTATTGCAAAGATTTGGGAAAGAGCGATGGTTTTATTAGCAATTGGACAGGTCCAGCTGTCTTGTTTATCTAAAGTCAAACCAGATTCAGAATGTTTTTACTGGTTTGATGTTATATACTGACCTGTATTACATTCTCTACTGAATAAAAAGTATAAAAAAAATAAATAGACAGTCATTGACATTGTCTATTTTATTTCATTTCATTGGAACTGCAAAACAAAAGAAAAAACGCAAACATTTCTATTATTCTTTTTAGTTTTTTGTTAATGCTCACTAATTTCCATTAGTGTGCACTAACTGGATTTAGTGCACAATAACTGAAAATGCTACAAATAAGATTAAAAGTTTCAAATGGGGGAGCAGTTTGAAGGCTAGAGGTATGGTTCTACATTTCCACTGGTTGTCTCTTTAGTTACTTGTTTCTGGTGCCAAGATTGCAAGATGGTATGTTGGGGGAAGATGCCATTTGTCTGGTTACAAGTATAAGAACATAAGAACATGCCATACTGGGTCAGACCAAGGGTCCATCAAGCCAGGCATCCTGTTTCCAACAGTGGCCAATCCAGGCCATAAGAACCTGGCAAGTACCCAAAAACTAAGTCTATCCCATGCTACTGTTGCTAATAATAGCAGTGGCTATTTTCTAAGTCAACGTAATTAATAGCAGGTAATGGACTTCTCCTCCAAGAACTTATCCAATCCTTTTTTAAACACAGCTATACTAACTGCACTAACCACATCCTCTGACAACAAATTCCACAGTTTAATTGTGCACTGAGTGAAAAAGAACTTTCTCTGATTAGTTTTAAATGTGCCACATGCTAACATCATGGAATGCTCCCTAGTCCTTTTATTATCCGAAAGAGTAAATAATCGATTCACATTTACCTGTTCTAGACCTCTCATGATTTTAAACATCACATCCCCCCTCAGCCGTCTCTTCTCCAAGCTGAATTGTCCTAACCTCTTTAGTCTTTCCTCATAGGGGAGCTGTTCGTTTTGGTCGCCCTTCTCTGTACCTTCTCCATCGCAACTATATCTTTTTTGAAATGCGGCGACCAGAATTGTACACAGTATTCAAGGTATGGTCTCACCATGGAGCGATACAGAGGCATTATGACATTTTCCGTTTTATTCACCATTCCCTTTCTAATAATTCCCAACATTCTGTTTGCTTTTTTGACTGCCGCACTGGATAACACATTGAAACAGACAATTTCACTGTGTTATCCACTATGACGCCTAGATCTCTTTCTTGGGTGGTAGCTCCTAATATAGAACCTAACAATGTGTAACTATAGCATGGGTTATTTTTCCCTATATGCATTACCTTGCACTTATCCACATTAAATTTCATCTGCCATTTGGTTGCCCAATTTTCCAGTCTCACAAGGTCTTCCTGAAATTTATCACAATCTGCTTGTGATTTAACTACTCTGAATAATTTTGTATCATCTGCAAATTTGATTACCTCACTCATCGTATTCCTTTCCAGATCCTATATAAATATATTGAAAAGCACGGGTTCCAGTACAGATCCCTGAGGCACTCCACTACCCACTCCCTTCCACTAAGAAATTTGGCCATTTAATCCTACTCTTTGTTTCCTGGCTTTTACCCAGTTTGTAATCCACAAAAGGACATCACCACCTATCCCATGACTTTTTACTTTTCCTAGAAACCTCTCATGAGAAACTTTGTCAAATGCCTTCTGAAAATCAAAATACACTACATCTACCAGTTCACCTTTATCTACATGTTTATAAATAAACAAGCAATAAAAGCATCAAGTTCTAGTCAGCATAAGCCTGCAATACAAGTGCATAATCTGAATTTGCCAATTCATGTTCATTTTGGGAAAGAGCCTTGGCATTTTGGGATATGCATATTTAAATCATACAATCCTGTTTCTTTTATTTTTTTTAGTACATGATAAAAGTGTATTTTGATTCAGTTATGTGGTTGAATTTTTTTAGCTCATTTGACTTGAGTGCAGATATATTTAGGGGGCTCTGGTTGTCTGCTGATTTGCTTTGGGTGAATTGAGGAGATAGTTTAGCTCTTTGCTCTTTTGAGAGAGATAGTTAATATTTTTTCAAGATTTCAAATTAATCATCATTGTATTATTAAGTGGTGATTTATTTGATTTAGTTAGTGTCAGTCTTGGGAAGCACTAGGACTGCAAGGCAGGTCATTAATTAGTGCATAAGATTTGTAGTATGTAGCATAGTATCAGTGTGGTTTTACATTAGCTGCTACAGTGCTTTGTTATTAATCTGACAAAGTATCACTGTCTGCTTTGACCTTAGTGTGATAATATCAAGAATTTTCCCCTCCCCAAGAAGGTAAAAATGTCAATGTTGTACTATCGGTATGTGCTCTGGAACCAGGATTTTTACTTTATTATTCCTGGCCTGCAGGGGGAAAAGGATAAGGTTCATAATGATCAGAGTGAAGCTTTATTATGGTCACACCACAAGGAAACTGCACATGGATGCTGTACTCAGTTGGTGGCCCAAGGATATGCTGGTAAACAGCAGCATGGTTTGTAATACTGCGGCCCAGCTGCATCTCCTTCATGCACTTGGCCAACTCTTTAGGGTAATCTGGGTGGGCTTGTTGAAAGTTGGGATCATAAGCACTCCTGATGATGCAGTGATCTACTTCACATGTGCCCCATGAAGTTAGCATGGGGCACATTTAAAACTAATCGGAGAAAGTTCTTTTTTACTCAATGCACAATTAAACTCTGGAATTTGTTGCCAGGGGATGTGGTTAGTGCAGTTAGTATAGCTGTGTTTAAAAAAGGTTTGGATAAGTTCTTGGAGGAGAAGTCCATTACCTGCTATTAAGTTCACTTAGAGAATAGCCACTGCCATTAGCAATGGTAACATGGAATAGACTTAGTTTTTGGGTACTTGCCAGGTTCTTATGGCCTAGATTGGCCACTGTTGGAAACAGAATGCTGGGCTTGATGGACCCTTGGTCTGACCCAGTATGGCATTTTCTTATGTTCTTATGTTCAATCAGCTATTCATGCCAGTTCTGTTTAGCTCTAAGGGCTTTATCTCGCCTTATTTTAGGAAACAGAATCATGATCCAGACAGACAACTGAGTGGCTATGTTCTACATAAACAAGCAGGGGAGGTTTGGGCTCCTACGCGATCTACCAGGAGATAATAGAAGGACTAGGGTTATTCCATGAAGTTAGCAATTAGCACATTTAAAACTAATCGGAGAAAATAATTTTTCAGCATACAATTAAGCTCTGGAATTTGTTGCCAGAGGATGTGGTTAGTGCAGCTGGGTTCAAAAAAGGTTTGGATAAGTTCTTGGTGGAGAAGTCCATTAACTGCTCTTAATCAAGTTTACATGGGGAATAGCCACTGCTATTAATTGCATCAGTAGCATGGGATCTTCTGGGTGTTTGGATAATTGCCAGGTTCTTGTGACCTGGTTTGGCCTCTGTTGGAAACAGGATGCTGGGCTTGATGGACCCTTGGTCTGACCCAGCATGGCAATTTCTTATGTTCTTATGTTCAATATAATCCATTATGTGCATTGGGACATAAGGATTAGTCTAGGCTAAAGCCCAACTGAACCCGGCGGCATACCAGCCTTTCTGCTTGGGAGGCTCTGAGCAGCTTCCTTGCATCAAGACAGGAGCTGGGGACCACCCAGGATTGATCTCCGACATCTATCTGAATAGCTTTGTCGAATAGCTCCATTGGCATTCATATGCTCTTATGTGAAAGGGCTACTGATGCATCAGTGGGTGCAGGGGACCTGATGTAACAAGATTCAGTATATAAATGTAGGGGGCTCAATCTATTCATACAACTATCCCATCATTAACACATTATGCACATGTCTCTCAAATTACATTATACAATGTTTATTATTATTTTACAATTAGCCACAAAAATACACCACACCATTTATATATTATTCCATAGTATCATATTAAACAAGCAAACATCTATGGACATATCAGAAGGTATAAAACACCTATTAACATTGGAACCATATTCCCCAGTACAACCATATCAAAAACATGCATACACCTTATTACCATCAACTACTCCCCATCCAATCACATTCACTACATCTCACCACTCATACATCATACTATACACTCATCATACACATCTAAAACCAATTCCCACTTCCCAAAAAGGACCCTTGTGTCGCCCCACCCAGGCTTCCGTGGGTTTGAATAATGATGTGGAGTGGGAAGCATTTTATGCTTAAGTAAAGGGTGAGCTCATTTGATATCGCGAGTTGGATTTGGGGTTTGTTCGTTGTAAAAGTCTGTGTTGCCATGTATTTTCATGGGACTGGTTATATATAAGTTGTTGGTTGGGGGTGGGATATGCTATGGGGTGTTTTGATTGGGTTTGGTTGGATTGAGGGGGGCGGCCGATGAAGAGATTTATGTTGATTGGCTGAAGGGACACGTTTAATGATGTCATCACGTACGTTGACGTATTGGGGCGGTGGTGCCCGGAAGGGATGAATCTCCTTCGCATTTGAGGAGTGCTTGTGGTGGCATGAAGAAAATATATTAGGTTAGTACTTTTTGGGAGGAATATGAATGATTGTGGATTTCTTTTGGGGATTTTGCTGATGTTGTATTTTGTCTTTTTAGAGAAGGTTGGTCGCCGATTGAAGGTGTTGAAGGTGGGTTGCCGCGAACGTGGGTGCTTTTGAATGGTGAATTTATTAACTTTGGTAAAAATGCGATAGGTACATTTGTAGTTATGACTATTAAGGGTAGTGGGGTAAATATGTTATTTGTGGTTATAGGGTGAGGGATGATTTTTATCTCTGTTTGTGTAGGGAGTCCATGTTGGAAGATTTATAAGATAATGTGAATAGAAGATTATATGGACATGAAGAAGGTGTGAGGTAATTAGCAAGTGTTAATGGTGGTAAAGAAAGAGTATTATTTTTTGAAACAGGTAAGGAGTATTACTAATTATTGGTATATATTTCAGGTGCAGTGGTTACTGGCATAGGGACCATATGTGAATAATGGATACAGCGTTGTGGAATTTGTTTTTGTAGAAGATATTCATCTGGGGACTCTAAAGAAATGGTGCAGAAATATATCCCCTGAGGAAGCCCGGGTGGGGCGAAACAAGGTATTACGTTCGGGCCTGTTTCTTACCCTCACTCCACCCTCTGTGCCACTGTGGCGACTCCCTCCGGGCCTGATGGACGGCTTGCTGCCGCGGTGTCTCCTTGCCGCCTCTCCC
This sequence comes from Rhinatrema bivittatum, assembly GCF_901001135.1. Lineage (NCBI taxonomy): Eukaryota > Metazoa > Chordata > Amphibia > Gymnophiona > Rhinatrematidae > Rhinatrema > Rhinatrema bivittatum. The sequence continues at coordinate 68,330,389 of NC_042621.1, read as the reverse complement.
CGGAATCCCCAGGTTGGCCTGACGCTGCGGATCCGCCATGTTCCTGATGATGTAAGGGCGCGCGCACATGTGCTCCAGAGTTTGTACCGGCAAGAGAGTGAACCTTGGGGGTGTCCCCCCATAGTGACGTCATCCACTTCCAACTTAAAAGATCTTTGTTTGCTACTACGAATCGAGTTAGCAAGGACTCGAATCATTCTCCCTTGGATACGATTCGCCCAAGCTACTCTGCCTTCTTGAACTACCTAGGGGTACCCGCTCCTCGGGGGCTCCGCTCTCTCTTCTTGATTTCAGATTGCTAAGATGGGATTCGGAACTCACTCCTCGAGGGCCTACGTCCCTGAATGCTCAGAAGACTCCTTACTGCCTGGAAGCGATCGCAGACGTGAACACTGTGAGTTCTATTACTGATAGGAACTGGTACTCGCTCCACGAGGGCCTATGTTCCTAATCTCTGAAGACTCCCTTCTGTCTAAGACAATATCGCAGGTACGGAGATCGTGAGTTATTATTGCAGATTGCAGATAGGAACCGGTACTCGCTCCACGAGGGCCTATGTTCCTAAAACCTTCCAAAGCCTTTCTTCTATTACCGAAGCCATCTCATACACAGATATTGTGAGTTCTTACTCCAGACTGCATATAGGAACCAGAACTCACCTACGGCTTCTGTTCCTGAATATACTGAAGACTCTCTGTTGCACTGAAGCCATTACAAGATATCTACAATTGTGAGTGTATCATCTACTACTGGTTACGTATCCAGCATACCCTGTCTACTCACTATCTATAGTCTATCTCTACAGCTCAGCAACCCAGAGATCGCAGTTCCAGTATCTGAGGGACTTCAGCCCTGCCGGGAACATCAACTCACTACTGCCACATCTGGTGGTTCTACTTCCTGTCTAATAAAGAACTATCTGTGTTTGTCTCCATACTCCAGCCTAGCCGGTCTCTCAGAGTATCCTCCTGGGGGCGCTGTCATCTTCCATCAGCCCAGGGATTCACCAACTTACATTGGGTGCTCTTCCCCCACTACAAGAACTGTACCATAACATACTGTCTCTTTGGGGGGAACCATCCCACTACAGATCGATAACTCCGCCTACGGAGTATTATCAATTGCTACTCCTCCCCTTCGGGGAGCAGCATAGAACACAAGGGTCCTTGTTGGGAAGTGAGAATTGGTTTTAGATGGAGGTTTTAAATGTGTATGATGAGTGTAGTATGATGTATGAGTGGTGAGGTGTAGTGAATGTGAGTGGATGGGGGGTAGTTGATGGTAATAAGGTGTGTGCATGTTTTTGATTATAGTTATATTGAGGAATATGGTTCCAATGTTAATAGGTGTTTTATACCTTCTGATATGTCCATAGATGTTTGCTTGTTTAATATGATACTATGGAAAAATGTATAAATGGTGTGGTGTATACTATTTTTGTGGCTAATTGTAAAATAATAAACATTGTATAATGTAATTTGAGAGATATGTGCATAATGTGTTAATGTATGGGATAGTTGTATGAACAGATTATTGATGCCCCTACATTTATATACTGTATGTTATTTTTAGTAGGGGGATGTGATATACGCTCTGTGTTATATGCCTAAAATGGTAACAAGATTCAGGCCATTCAGACCCTGGTGGGCTGCTTCCAGCCAGTGAGGCCTCTGCTGAAGAAAGCCCAAACTGGAGATCACTTGGCACTGCTTCATGGTTTGCATGCAGTATTCTCTATAGGTCTTTGGCTTTCTGGCATATAGGTTGACCTCCGGGGTTACAATGTGGAATCCCTCCTGGGCCACTCTAGTGCTGGTTGCCATATTCCACTGGGCTGACTCCCTCAGCCCTCCTGTCCTCCTTGATGGAGTACCTCTAAATGAACGTGAGCTGGTGGATACTGCATTCAACTGGCCTTTCCCTCTGGACGTTTTGCTAGACCGTACTATTGGTAGACTTCGCCCCATCCCTTGGGGCCTTGCTTGTGTTAGTGGTCTCCATAGGGGAGGCCTACCTCTCTCCAGATCTTTATCAGCCTCGTAATCGGTTACTGGGGATGCCGCCTCCACTAGTCCTCCCAGTCATGTTTTCCCAGCCTCGATGGCGGTCGTTCGGGTTCTAGAGCTATGAACTCACCAGAGCCACTGGTTTTGTAGGCCTCAGCAGCCTCTTCTGGTGGCAATAACTGGCCGCCGCCCTCAGATGCAGCTAAATGGCTGTTTCTTCTTCCACTGGTTGATGATGCAGTCCCCGCTACCTTCGGATTCTAGGGACAGTGATACAGACTGTCCGGACACAGTCACTCCCTCCAGGGCAGAAGCAAGTTGCAAGGTTGCTCTGGGGTAGGCATGGTACTTGGTAACTTGGCCATCCCATACAACAGGCCAAGACAATGCCCACACTGTAGTTGCACCAGTTGGGCCAGCTGTAAGGTATGGTACTGCCAGGCCTGGCACCAACGGGTGTACAAACTGCTCCTGCTCCTGATGCTACCCCACATCTGGTGGGGTAGCATCAGGAGCAGGGAGAGGTCGATGCTGCCGCCAGTGGATCCGATCCTACCAGCAGCAGAAGGAGGTCCGTGGTGCTGCTGGTGGACCAGATCCCACTGGCGGCAGAAGAGGAGGCCTGTGGTACCGCCGGTGGACCTGATCCCACTGGCAGCAGAAGAAAAAAGTGCGTGCTGCCAAGAAAAAGCAGCGCAGTCCCACCGAAATCGACAGCATGGTCAGCGCTGCCTTAGTAAGTGGAAAAGCAGTGCAGCCCTGCTGGCAATGCTGCTGATTCTGACAGGGCTGCACTGCTTTTCCACTTACTAAGGTAGCGCTGACCTCGCTGTGGGAGAGTGAGAGAGAGAGAGAACATGTATGCTTGTGTGTGGGAGAGTGAGAGAGAGCATGTATGCTTATGTGTGGGAGAGTGAGAGAGAGAGAGCATGTATGCTTGTGTGTGGGAGAGTGAGAGAGAGAGCATGTATGCTTGTGTGTGGGAGAGTGAGAGAGAGATAGCATGTATACTTGTGTGTGGGAGAGTGAGAGAGAGCATGTATGCTTGTGTGTGGGAGAGTGAGAGAGCATGTGTGCCTCTGTGTGGAAGAGAGAGAGAGTGTATGCTTATGTGTGGGAGAGTGAGAGAGAGAGAGAGAGCATGTATGCTTGTGTGTGGGAGAGTGAGAGAGCATGTGTGCCTCTGTGTGGAAGAGAAAGAGAGTGTATGCTTATGTGTGGGAGAATGAGAGAGAGAGAGCATGTATGCTTGTGTGGGAGAGTGAGTAAAAGCATGTATACTTGTGTGTGAGAGAGAGAGAGCATGTATGCTTGTGTGTGGGAGAGTGAGAGAGAGAGCATGTACGCTTGTGTGGGAGAGTGAGAGAGAGAGCATATGTGCTTGTGTGTGGGAGAGTGAGAGTGAGTAAGAGCATATGTGCCTGTGTGTGAGGGAGTGAGAGATGGCATGTGTGTGTATGAGAGGGAGCATGTATGTGCACATCTACCCCAGTTATTGTCTGCCTGATAATCCATGACAATTTCAAGGCATCTGGAAATTAAACGTTCCCACGTCTAGAGTGCATGACTTTTTAAAATCCTTTTTAGTTTTATTTTTCAGGTGTTATTTGCTGAGTTTGCTGTTTTGAAATATTTTATTGGTGTTTGGGACATTTAAAAAAACTTGTATATGAGTTTTGAATTAACTTAAGAACATAAGAAATTGCCATGCTGGGTCAGACCAAGGATCCATCAAGCCCAGAATCCTGTTTCCAACAAAGGCCAAACCAGGCCACAAGAACCTGGCAAGTACCCAAACACCAAGAAGATCCCATGCTACTGATGCAATTAATAACAGTGGCTATTCCCTAAGGGGTAGATTTTAAAAGAAGCGCGATCAGCCTACTTTTGCTTGCGCATCAGACTCAAGCAAAAGTACGCTGGATTTTAGTAGATACGCGCGGAGCCGCGCGTATCCACTAAAATCCTGGATCGGCGCGCGCAAGGCTATCGATTTTGTATAGCCTGCGCGCGCCGAGCCGCGCTGCCTCCCCCCGTTCCCTCCAAGGCCGCTCCGAAATCGGAGCGGCCTCGGAGGGAACTTTCCTTTGCCCTCCCCTCACCTTACCCTCCCTTCCCCTAACTAACCCACCCACCCGGCCCTGTCTACACCCCCCCCCTTACCTTTGTCGGGGGATTTACGCCTCCCGGAGGGAGACGTAAATCCCCGCGCGCCAGCGGGCCTGCTGCGCGCCGGGCCGCGACCTGGGGGCGGGTACGGAGGGCGCGGCCACGCCCCCGGGCCGTAGCCACGCCCCGTACCCGCCCCAAAACGCTGCCGACACGCCCCCGCAACGCCGCGCGCTCCGGCCCCGCCCCCGACATGCCCCCCTCCGAGAACCCCGGGACGTACGCGAGTCCCGGGGCTCTGCGCGCGCCGGGAGGCCTATGTAAAATAGGCTTTCCGGCGCGCAGGGCCCTGCTCGCGTAAATCCGCCCGGTTTTGGGCGGATTTATGCGAGCAGGGCTCTGAAAATCCGCCCCTAAGTCAACTTGATTAATAGCAGTTAATGGACTTCTCCTCCAAGAGCTTATCCAAAAAGTTTTTGAACCCAGCTAAACTAACTGCACTAACCACATCCTCTGGCACCAAATTCCAGAGCTTAATTGTGCGTTGAGTGAAAAAGAATTTTCTCCAATTAGTCTTAAATTATTTGATCTATTATTCATCAGTTTTAAAATAATATTAGTATGTTTTTGTATTATGATTATGTATTTATTTTATTTCTTGATTTTATTGTTTGATGTTTGAGGAATGGTGATGGTTCTGTTTTTTCATTGTTGCACTGCATAGAGAGTCTGGCTTCTTGTGGTTTCCAGTTTTGTTTTTTTTCTGTGCATTTGTATTTCTACTTTATGGTTGCTCTTTTCAGTATTTGGTGAGGGTCTGTTTATGTTCTGCATGTGTGACTGAAGTGAGGAATTTTTCTAATAGGAAATGTATTTGGGCTTTCAGAGGGTCAAGCCCACATCCAACACACATCACAATAGGCCTAATATCGTATGCATTCCAAATGTCTTTTTTTGCAGGGATTTCTAGCTGGCATCACAGCAGTGCATGTAAATATACTGTAAGTGATATTTTTATCTCAGAATACTGTACTTTGATATTTTTCATTTATAATATAAATGCATAACTCTTTAACTCTGTGTGTGGAATGGAGCGGGGGGGGGGGAACGTTGTGCAAGGCTATAAGGTTTGACTAGGGTACCTAATACCTTTGCACCAGCCATGACTTCAAGGGGGGGAGGATGGTGTCAGTTTTTAAAGTTTGTATCACTGAAGGGAGCTGGGTGGTGTTTTGGTGGGCCTAGGACAGAGAATGAATGAATGGAGGGGGGTGCAGCACAATAATTGTTCGCACAGGGCAGCAAAAAAAAGCTAGCACTGGCCCTGGGCACTGCCGGCACTCCCAAGCTCCCATCGACTGGTCTCCTCAGAGGGTTATCTTAATCTTCCCATAAGGGAGGAGAAAAGATGCCATGTCTGCTGACATTGAGGCATCACCCGATGATGCTCCCCAACTTTGGTCATCTCGTTCTGGTGATCTGGCACTGTTGGGAGCTCTTTGTTGTTTGTTGGACCCCTCAACTGAGCCGTAGATGGAATGGTGATTGCTACTTGGCCCAGAATGGGCAGAGCTGGCCTTGACCGTTCGAACTTGGAATGTTGCGTAGCTGATATTGTAGCTTGCTGCATCCAGACTCATTGCATCACGGGGAATGTGCTCCACAAAGGCCGTGGCTCATGGTAGTGTGCTGGTGCAATGACATCGTGCTGACATACTGGCATTATTCCAGTCGATGATGTCACACATTTGCTGACATGTCCCCTCTTTTGGCGTATTTTTACTTGCTACTGAATACTTTGACAGGAGCAGTCATTTTGGTGGGAATGGTGGCCATTTTGGTAAAGTTCACAGCTTTTTTGCAGAATTAATCAAACAAGCTGTTTCGTAGCAATTCCAATGTCGATTCCGGTCGTCTTCACATCCCATACTTCGAGCCCCACGTTAGGCGCCATTTTATATAACCCCCATCCTTACAGTACCAACTGGGTATGGAGGGGGACTTAAAGTTATTTGTAAGTTCTTTGGGGCAGGTACCCTGGCTAACTTTTACTTCTCTTCCCATCCCAAGGTGTAGCTCCTTCAAACTAGAGGTGGAAAGAAGTCTTCTTTGGTCCCTGTATGGGGTGACTAGTGAGCTGTGCTGTAATTCCATCATTCTTGTTGTGTTTGTGGCATTGTGGACCCTTGGTCGCAATGGAGATGACTCCACCCACGGGAAGGGGTCCTGTGGGGAACCACTGAGATAGACTGAACTCTGATTGCAGACATAGTATGGATAGAGGCTTTATTGTACTGCTTGTGGATAGATGGTAAACCAGGAAGGGAAGGCACTGATCCCAGAAGTGCCAGTACGTTCAACAGGCTCAGATGAGAAGTCTCACCCAGATGTTTCACGATAGGTGGAAGCCTGCAGAGCGGATAACTTTGCAGCTGGTGGGTGGAGCTGGAGCACCGGATCATAGAGGTACTCACAGGAATGATGGTGTCTTCCTGATGGTGGAAAGTTGGGACCGAAGGTCCATGGTGCAGGATATAATGGCTGGTAGGCCCTCGAGGAGCGAGTACCCGATGGTCCGATATCCTGAAATGTAGAAGAGAGAGAAAACCCGAGGAGCTGTTGTCTAGTTAGAGAGGACCCCAAAGGGTAGTTGGAAGCGAGAGACCCCCGAGGAGCAGGTATCTTGAGCTTCTACTGGAGCGAGTCCCTTGGAGTGAAGCAGCGTCTAAGCATGCAGCTTAGAGTGGTCAGATTAGCTTAAACCGAAGTCCTTGCTAACTCAAGGTGGTAGTGAAAGCGGAAGCTAGATATACCCGGAGGTACTGACGTCATTGGTGGAGCCGCCCCCGAGGATCCCGCCATGACGTGTATTTGAGCGTAGGAGATGTGCGCGCTCGCGCCCTAGGAGGCCACGGGAGTGAGCATGGCGGATGGGGACGCCCATGCTGGTTTGGCAATGCCGAGACCCTCGGCACTCGGCACCGGAGGCAGCCATCTTGCCCAGAGAGAAAGGGGAGAAAAAGAAGTAAGGCAGAGCGGTCGCAGCCATCTGCAACCGACGGACGCAACAATTCTGCTGTGCGTTAGGTGTTGTGCGCCAAACAAACCACACTTGGACCACATAGGCAGTGCCCAAAATAAATCTTTACTGATACAGTTTGTTGAATGACACAATTAAATATGGTAAATCACACACCACATCCTCTGTCATTCCTCTCTTAATTACAGATCTTTTCTCTTCTATCTATGCATTAGTCATAATTAGGCCAGGAATCCATCTGGATTTGATGGTATGGAGGTTGACCACAGTTAGGGCCCCCTTTGAAAGCAGGAAAAAACCCCTCCTGGATGGCACAAAAATTATGTTGTCACAGAGAATAATATTCCCTATCCCTTTATGGATTCTGTGTGGGTGTCTTTCTCTGTACTTGATTTTTTACAGTTAGTAGATTTTTTTCTTCTGGCAGGGATCCTAGATAGATTTAAAGGGCCACCAGTGGGTAAGACGTGGAGCAGAGAAAACTTCCTCCCAGATGTTGGAAAAGCAAAATCTTGTTTCCCCAACTCAGACAATCAGGAAATCCTCTGTAGTGGGTCACCATCTTGGCAGGGCCAGGTCTTCCCTAAACATTGGGCGTCTTCGGCACAAGGTTCTCCATTTCCTGGCTTTGGAAAGGCCTAGGCCTCCAGCAGGGCTCCTCACAAATAAGGTTCAAAATCCAAAAAATAGTCCCACGGCAACCCCTCTGAACCTTGTGTGGAGAGAATAGCAGGGGAGCTCTATGACCTATCCTAGAGGGGTCTTGGAAGATGTCTGAGGCTCCAGGTAGGCCTAAAATTCAAACAGAGGAAAATTACCACCTCTTTCTAGAGAATCTAGAACTTCCAAATAATACTGCCCCCATCTCCTATTGCAGAGGTCTGCTATAAAACCTCAGGACCAAGTATATCCATTACAGCTCTGCCAGTGGCAGGACTGTCTATGAATGGGTACTCCCCTAATTATTTCCCTAACTGCACTAGACTGTTGCAAGACCTATTAGTAACCCAAAAAGGGTTCTGGATTACACTGGTTATTTCCTTCACGCATGCATGTTTTACACATGTAAAAGCTGATGAGTCCTAAGGAAAGATATGCGAATAACGTTTCCTCATGTAACCACTTAAAATTAGGAGCCCACATGTGCGTGCCTGGAGTATTTTATATTATACTCACACACTTGTGCAAACAATTTAAAATTCCATGCTCGTTTTAAGGTTACTGTTCTGGGAATCAGGCCCTTAATCTGGCTTTCCTGGTCAACAGATTTAAATAAAAAATAAAGTCAAAATCAGGGACTTAAGTGGTCTGTAAGCTCATGAATAAACATCTTTTCAAGAACAATAATTGCTATTAGGTCTGAAGTATTTAGAATCATAAATGTATCACATACTCGAGACACTAGCAAAGGATACCATTATCCAATTGAAATAGGACTTATAAACACGATGAAGGGCATTAATTATGATAGTGTAGTTATCCTTTCACATGTGATCTTTTTTATCTGGTAGTTTCCTTCTCTTCTCCTGTGCTTTCAGCTCAATTGGATCCAGGGCCTGGGATCTGGTGCTATCATTCATTTGCAAGTAGTCAGGGAATTTTACAATTTACTTTAATCCAGTCATTGTTGTGATTATTATTTGTAGATTTACTTTTTTTTTTGGTTATTGCCTTGTCCATCCTCTTTGCAACTCAAATGAAATGTGTAGTCTTTCCAGTCACTTAGAATATTCTGCATAACCAAGGCAACAACATCTTTAATTATTTTGTGGGTGGATTACAAGGTACCGCTATCTTCAAAGGAACAAGGCAGAACAAAAGAAAACCCGTTCCCATTTTAAGAACTGTGCATATAGGGGTAGATTTTAAAAAGCATTTACTCGAGCAAAACTGGTTTTTGCTCCAGTAAATACACTTTACTCAAGTAAGTGGGCTTTTCAAAATTGCTACAAGATATGCCATTGAATTGTCCATAGGATTTACTCAAGTAAGTGCACTTTACTCGAGTAAATAGCTTTTGAAAATTGCTACGATAGTATGTCACATTTACATGCGTAACTCCTTTGAAAATGACCCCCAGAGTGTTTATGTAGTTTTCTACCGGGAAACTGACCTAATAGGATCACCAAGTCTGGGGTCTGTGTCTGCTGCTAACCCCTCCTCCCCCCCCCCCCCAATAGCTTTTGAACCATTCATCCAATTTCATTCAAATTTGTGCCAGAGATAGTAGAGCATCTTATGAGCTCTGGCTCACATTTGCCATGTGCCCTCAACACCTCTGACACAAAGGCCAGCTCAATTCAGTAAGGTTGAAATCTCAGGTAGTTCAGAGCACATTATGATCTCATAAAGAAAATGGCTTCTATTGGACAGCAACACATGAGCCTTCGTTGTCAACTATCCTGGATATCTCCCCTATTTTATTACCTTTCCTACCCAAGCCACTATGGTGTTGGTTGGAAGCCACAAACCATGATTTCCTCTGGAACCTGACCCGCTTGCACTTTAGTTCTAGGAAGTAGATGACACTACTGAGCGCAATGGCTAGGACTCTCCCTCCCTCCCCCCACCCCCTGCCACTCCAAGGGCTGTGAATGCTGCCTCTGCCAGCAATGCCATCCTCAGGTGGCCTGGGGAGCAAATGGCCAGCTTGGACATCAAATCTGGATCTTCCTACTGGACCAGCCCCAACATCAAGCATTTGTTAAGCTTTCTTGCCATCGGTCTACTTCTTGCCTAATTTTCTATATAGGTAAAAATGTCTCTAATGTTTAATAATGTATTTATTACACAGAAATTCTGAACATTTTAGATAGTGTGCACATTTCTGTACCAAAGACACAAGAAGGGGTTGAACTGGTATAGCACCAACCATAAAGGCTTTAACCCTAGCTACTGACTGTACCTGCACTTTTCATAAACATTCCTAATTTGATTAACTTAAAAAAATTATGAAAGAAATCTATCAAAATTTGCACAGATTACACCTTACATTACTCTTATTTTTGATAGATTTTTATTTTTTTTTAAAGATAATCGAATTATAAATATTTACGAAAGCTATGCAAACCGACAGTAGTTAGAGTTGAACCTTTAACTTACTGCTCATAAGTTCCAATTTTGTGCTAATTCAACCCCATATTTTGAGTCTACCTTAAGTGCCTGAAGAGCAGAATATAAATGAAATAAATAAAGGTGTCCAATGCATCAGAGGGCCGGGTAGTTTTCTATAGAAAAGAAGGACATTAGGCAGCATGGAGAATTCACAGTTTCCTTGTTGGTTTGGCGTGAAAAACAAGAGGGGAGCCAAGAGCCCATCTCTCCCCCCCTCTCCCCTCCTTTTGCCGCTGATGCTGCTGCACCATCAGCACTGACCTCCCTCGCTTGACCGAAGACGACACAGAAGCTAAACGGTCTCGCGCGCGCGCGCGAGCGCGTTCACATGGGCACGCGCAAGTTGAGACGGGGGCCGGCGCGAGCCGCGCTGGAGCCGAGGGCAGGGGAGGAAAGGAACTGCAGCTCGGGAGCGCGCGCGCCCGCGCTCCCGCCGCAGTGTCGCACTTAGCCGGCGGCGCGAAGCTGGCAGCGGTTCTAGGGCTGGCAGACGGCGTTGCAACAGTCCCCGAGCGAGCTCGCGCGCCCCCCCCTTAGTAGTGTGTGTCCGACGGCGCGTGTGGATGAAGACGGGTGGGGGGAGGGGGGGAGCGAGCGAGGATTATTACACCGGGATAGAAACAACGACACACAAAAATAATAAAACTACAATAATCGCTGTCTAGGAGGCGCCGTCGGATCGAGTTCGCAGCGTGTCGCAGACAGGTGAGCCTTGTGTTGGGTGGCGAGGTTTCCTCGCTTGTAAGTGAGGGGATGGGTTTTTTTTTTGTGTGTTCTCTCGCGTTTTCAGGAGCCGGCACCACTCTCGCCTGTAGAGGAACGGAGAGGCCTCTTTAGAGGGCACAGGGGGTCTGCGAACAGCCAAAGGGAGGCTAAAACCAGACAATAGGGTCTGTCCCCCCTGGCGGAGTTTTGGGGCGCTAGGCCTCGTTTTGCTGTCTCTGTTGTTGTCCAGTTAGGCCGTTATCCCTCTTTGGAGTTTTACAGGAAAGGCTTTTTTTTGGGGGGGGAGTGAAATCAGGACAGGAGTCCTCTGTATTTGGGAAGGGTAGGAATCTGGTATATAGGGTAAAGGGCTAGGGGCAGGGAGCCTCTGTAGTGAATAAGTTCAATGTGCTGGAGGGATGAGCGCATCTTTGGTTGTGGTTGTTGTCTGGAAGCGTTTGCAGAGATAAAAAGAGAGAGGCCCAAGCGCTTCGTTTCTTGGGATCCATTTCCTTATCTATGCATTAGGAAGACGGATAAGAAAACTGCTGGCGGGGCTTAGCAAGGACAGCTGAATGTAAAACAGACCTCGTGTGTACATAACACGGATACATACTCTTTGAAATCGGATAAGTCTAAGAGAATCAGCTACACCGGGCAGAATAAAGGGTCGGCGATCCCTTCTAATTTTGTTGTATGTGTGCTGATATTGATTTTACGCTCCACACTGTAGCTGCTACAGTAATGTTTTGCTTTATTGGGAATGAGATTGAGGCCGTTTGTTGTTGCTAACATGGCGGGAGTCGACTGGGTCACATTCCTGCTACTTTATGTTGCTTCTGGAGGTTTTCCTGACACTTCTATTGTTCCCTCAAATGTGGATTGTTGAAATGAGGCGTGAAACGAAGATATGGATCTGCTTGATGAGTATAAAGCGTGATTTAACACTTAGATTCCTTTAGGCAAGGAAGAAAAGAAGGCGATTTACATTTCATAGTTTACAAAATTACCATACATTGACCTTTGTAAATAAGGTGGACATGGGTTCCTGTGCTATGATGAATCTCTAAAGTTGTGGGAAACATTTTCTAAAATGCATAAAGTTGTTATGTGTTAATATTTTATTTATGGTAATAATTGTTGACTGATTTATTAAACTGAAGTGAAAATTGAAAAATAAAAAGAGAGGAGAAATTGTTACAAAAGGCAGCTTGTTTTAATGCCATAAAAATCGTGTTGATGACTACAGACACCTGAACTAAGACAATTATGCGTTCTTACTATACTATTTTGCTTCTGGGCCGAAGCTATGCACAAGATAAGCCACTATTAGATTACAGCATTATTAGCAACAACTAAAAATTCTTGCTTTGTGTAGATAATTGGTAAACTATTGCACATAGATGAGGGAAGAGTCTGGTTTGTAAATTACCTTCTGGATGAATTGTTCTTAGTATGCTTTCTCTGTTATAGAAGTAAAAGAATACTGTATATTCACTAAACATAGGGAGAATAACTTTCAAACAAATAAGTGCGGTGGTATATACATGTGTATATTGCTGCGAACAGATCTACGCTAGTATTTTATAACTTGCATGTATATCTGGGTTTTATAAAATACATATATCTCAACCCAGCAACATATGTATGTATGTATGTAGGCATACACGCGAATACACGCCTGTTGCTAAGTTCTGTTCTCTGTAAACCGATGAGATGTTCCCAACGTTCGTCGGTATATAAAAGATATTAAATAAAATAAAATAAAATACATGCAGTGCATTGAAAGAACATATTTCAATACATGGAATGTGTACTCTTCCTACCTGTTTTAAAAATTGTATTATTGTACGTGCAAAAATAAAGGACTTCTGTAAATCGGCATATTTTAAAGGAAATTACCAGTTTTACCAGTTAGTTCACCAGTTGCCCAGACTTCTCTTGGTTCTTCGGCCTGAACTCCCCCCACTTAACCCAGACCTCCCATCCAGTCAGTACTTCACAATAAACACTTTAAATATCATTTATGCCAGATAATTAGGTGTAAAATTAAGGGCAGATTTTAAAATCTGCGTGTGGGGGATACATTTGTGCGCACTGCCCGGCGCGCAAAAACGTACACCCAATTTTATAACATGTGCGTGCTGCCGCGCACATATTATAAAATCCAGGGTCAATGTGCGCAAGGGGTTGCTCACATGTGCACCTTGCACGCGCTGAGCCCTAGGGGAGCCCCAATGGCTTTCCCCGCTCCCTCCAAGGCCACTCAGAGGGAACTTTTCTTCCGCTCCCCCCCACCTTGTTTCAATTATTTAGGCAGGCGTATCTTGCGAGCGCCGGCTGCCAGCGCACCATCCCTCAGTGCCGGCAGGTCCCTGGACCGGCGCCACGCCCCCTTCCCATCCCTTTTTCAAAGCCCCGGAACATACGTGTGACCCTAGGCTCGGCGCGGGCAGGAGCAGGGTTTTCGTGGTTATGCGTGTAAGTAACACTCGTAATCCTTTGAAACTCTGCCCCTATAAGTTGGCAAATCTGCGTGTCTTTTAAAATAAAAATGCGCATAAATGTTGGAATGTGTCTAGACTGCTCCTTTTTTTATACATGTATATGTGCGTGTGAAAGTGAAAATATACATTTTCAACTTTTATAAAATACGGGATACATGAATAGATGTTAATGTGTAACATTTTGAAAATTCATCCCAAAATACTGTAATTATAAAAAGTAATGATTTTATAGCAGTTTGTATTTCTTATACAAAAAAGTGAATTGATTCACTTATCTCTTGCATTGCTCTATAATTTAAGAGGTCCCATAGAGACGAAAATGGGATAAACTCTATAGTATATCAGGCCCATTAAGTTTAAGGAAACCTTTTTTTGACTGACATTTTCCTCCTATTCTTTTTGGTCTTCTAGCTCAATAAGTAGAACTTTGCAAATCTGTTCTCATAGGGGAAATAGAATTTTATGGCTAGCAAGATATAATTGGTAGCTTGAGACATCTTCAACCTGGGAGGGAGGTGGGGGCTTTTTTGGTCCAGTCAGTCCAAAAAGGAGGCAGTAGTTTTGGCCTGGATCTCAGGAGGGCAGTGGTGATGGCAGCTTCGGTTTGAGGCATTGGTGGCTTTGGCCAGATTTGGGGAGGGGGGGTCCAGGATGGAGACAGGGGTTTTCACCTGCATGTGTAGGGATGTGCTTTTAGCGTGGAGGATGAGAGCAGTAACAGCCTTGAAGAGGAGAGAGAGAGCTATAGCAGCAGGGGTGGGGGCTAGAGGAAGAGAATGGGAGAGTTGCAGCAAGGAGAGATGATCACATTTATGTGATGTGGAGGAGAGATAGAGCTCCATTGGCGTGGGGGAGTACATTTGTGAGAAATGTACTCACCATCTCGTCCTTCTCCCAAAATAACAACCTACCCAACAAATTATTTGTGGAGTGGAGATAAGTACATGGCAATTGCATAAGTACTGGAGGAATTTTTGAATTCCTGATCATCAGAATTGAATTCTATTAGCATAGTGTGGCTACTGGGTGGGTGTTCCCATTATTTTTATAATTTCTTTCAATAGAGAAGTAAAATATTAAATGTTAGCTGGATGGGAAAATCTAGGGGAAGTAGAAGAGCAGTGGGCAAACTAAAAGGAGTTATAAGGACAACTAACCTTTTTGTTATGAAAGTAAATAAAGGAAAAAGAGGCTTTATTAGAGGAATAGCTGAGAAGCTAAGGAAAAAAGATTAGCGATCATTTACTGTCTGGGAAACTGATAAGCGTGGGGGTAACCTGTACGGAGCAGCAGCAATTACTACCCTTAAAACAATAAGCCTTGATGCTTTTGACACTACAACATCGCTCTCTGCTTTGACAGCAGTGTGGGTGGGGGTGTAAGAAGAACTAGATTCAGATGATAACATGGGCCCTGGCTTTTATGGTCTAGGGTTCTGTTAAAGGAAAAAGCAGAGGTCCAAGTCCATAAGCAAAGCACGTCAAGCAGCACTGTCTGAAATAAGAAGCTTGCTGGGCAGACTGGATGGATCATTTGGTTCTTTTCTGCCGTCATTACTATGTTACTATGTTTACTATGTTATAAACTACAAGAGATTGTAGAAAGAGGAAGACTAGCAATATCTAGAAAAGCTAAAGGAAACTGGGAAAGTAGTTAGAAATGTAAAGATGCGAATGGCAGAAAAAATAGCAAATTTGATAGAACAGGGGAACAACATTTTTTTTTAGATATGTTAGTGATAGAAGGAAGTGCAGAAGTGACATTGTGAGATCCAGAGTTGACGGAGAGGAATACGTAGAGGCTGATAAGGAAAACAAAATTGCTAACAAATATTTCTATTTAGTGTTCACTGTGGAAGGATAAGGACCAGGAGCAGAACTATCTTTTGTGAGGAACTAACTAGAAGTAGATAAAGTGATGGGTCAGGTGGCATCCAGTGATATTAAGGGAACTTAGAGAAGTTCTGGCAACTCCACTGGCTGACCTTTTCAGTGCTTCTTTAGTCTGGAATCGTTTTGGAGGACTGGACACAGGCATATTTGGTACTTAATCACAAAAATTGGAAATAAGGAGAAGCCGGGAACTAGAGGTCAGTTAGTCTAACCTCTATGGTGAGCAAATGAATGGAATCACTGCTAAACAGGATAGTGCAGTTTTTGGAATCAAGTGGCTTGCAAGATTTGAGACAGCCTGATTTTTACCAGAAGTAGCTCTTGTCAGACGAATCTAGTATCTTTTGATTGGGTGCCAGAGAAGTGGATCAGGGGAAAGTGCAAAATGTAACATACTTGGATTTCAGTAAGACCTTCAATATGGTTCCACATAGATGACTTATAAATAAATTGAGTGCTCTTAGTATGGACCCCAGAGTGACTGACTGGGTTAGAAACTGATTGAGTGGGAGGTGACAAAGCTTAGTGGTAAATGGAGCATTACTAGTATCTCAGAGATTGGTTCTTGGACTGATTCAACATTTTCCTGAGTGTCATTGCGGAAGGATTGTCGGGAAAGGTTTTGTCTTTTTGCTATTGATATAAAAACCTGCATTTGGGTAGACAGCCAGGAAGATGTTGAAAAATTGAGAAGGGATCTGGTAAGGCTCGAGGTTCTGGTAGCTTAAGATTTAATGCTAAAAAATACAGCATTATACATTTAGGATGCAAAAAAAAAAAAAAGGGAGCTACAGTATAAGGGAGGAGTGCTCAAACTGGTCCTTGGGGGGGCTCCCCAGCCAGTCAGGTTTTCAGGATATCCCTAATGAATATGCATGACATATTTGCATGCATAGGAGGTAGTGCATGCAAATCTCATGCATATTCATTAGGGATATTCTGAAAACCTGACTGGCTGGTGGGAGCCCCAAGGACTGGTTTGATCACCCCTGGTATAAGGGCTGAAATTCTTCTAAGTACAAAAAAAAAGAGCTGGATCTGGAAGTCATTGTATCTGATGATCTTAAGATGGCCAAACAGGTGTATAGTGTGACTGCAAAAACCAGAAAGATGCTTGGTTGCATACTGAGAGGAATAGTTGGCAGAAAAAAGGTGATATTGCCCTTAAGTCCTTGGTGAGATGTCATTTGGAATGCTGTGTGTAGTTCTGGAGACAGCACCTTCAAAAGGATATAAACTGGTTGAAGTTGGTCCAGAGGGTGGCTTCTGAAATGTTAGTAATCCCTATTCTAAAGCATCTGGGGACAGACTTAAAGATCTAAACATCTACACTCTAGAAGGCGGGATAAGGGATATATGATAGAAACATTGGAATACATCAGTTTCCATAGAGAGGAGGTGAGCCTCTTTCAAAGGAAAGGAGGCTCTGGAATGAGGGTGAAAGGACATAAACACTGTGGAGTAATCTAAGGAAAAGGGGCCTTGACATTCTCATACACTTCCCACCACCATCCTGATATATTTGCATGCTCCACAGGCTGGCCAGTAGCAGCCCAGCACCCCAGGATGGGGAGCTGCACAGCACACCATAAAAGGGGAACCTGTAAGTCAGCCACTGATCAAGTTGAGACTATCTTTGGCTCATTGCAGCAGTGTCAGAAAATACTGATCTGTTAAAACAAACAAACATGCATGTTCTATTTACATAGAAATATAGAACCTTAGAAATGTGATGGCAGAAAAAGATCCTTTGACGGCTTTAGTCTGCCCATCCACGCAAACTAATTCAGCATACAATTCCTATCACTCCTTTCAGAGATCCCCTGTGTTTATCCCGTGATTTCTTGAAATCAGATACTGTCTTTGTCTCCACCAAATCCACAGGGAGGCTGTTCCATGCATCCATACCCTCTCTTTTAAGAAATATTTCCTTTCCTCTCCCCCTCTTCATGCAGTTGCAAGTGGCTCTTCCTCTATCTTTTTGGAAGCTTAAATGGTTTAACACTTTTTTAAAAGATATTTACATCCTTATTCCCAACTTAGCTGGGCCACTATGGCAGCACTCTTTGGCAGAAGGGCCATAGACTGCAATTCCCTCCAGAACCTGCTACACACACACACCTAAGTCTACTGGGTATTATTATTGTGATAGTATGGGATTTGATGCTTTTGACTAAAGACAGAAGGAATCATAAAAGATGTTGGCAGAAAAGTCCATTTAGTCCATACAGTCTGCCCATTTGTACCTGTCTGCTGTGCAGTCATGGGTCTATCTTGATCTCTGATTGTCTTCCTCCCTCTTCTGTTCATATCTTTTCCATGCATTCTTTAATTCTGCTACTGTATGACTCCTACAATCCCTGCTGAAAGTCTGTTCCAGATGGCCACCACCCTCTCAGGAATCAAAACTGACTCTTCAGTAACATTGTTCAGTGGAGGTGAAGACTACAACTTTTCCTGTTGATAGCAGGGCTGAATTAGCCATGCTGTCATGGGAACTGTCCATCAGGGTCCAGGAGGCGGAGCTTCTAATACAGAGCTTTGCTCTGTGCGGCTGCGCATGGCTTCCCGCACAGAAAAACAGTCTCTCCTCAGTCTGTTTTTTCTGCGCGTGGGATCGCACGCAGGGCTTTGTTTCTCTTCAGGCTGTATAAGAAACAGACAAATGTCCAGAATACCGGATCCGAGGCCCTCAGAGTTCAAACCCTGCGATTGTGGCAAAATCATGTCCATCACAGACGGACATGATCGCTGCTATCGGTGCCTTGGGCCAGATCATCAGCAAGCCACATGTAAGTACTGTGGTAGCATGTCGCTGCGAGCCCGGCGTCAGAGGGCCCAAAAAATTCAAGCACTTCGTGAGGCAAAATCGGGATCGTATGCCCTACCTCAGAGGCTCACTCGTCTCCGGGGCCCACTAAGCAGAGGACCCTGAAAGTAAGAAGGGTGGCATCAGTCGGAGAAGACCAAACCCGGAGTCAAAGCCGTGACTCGCACGACTCAGCGGGATAAGGATTAATGCGTCAAGCGCAAGAGTCCATGAAGTGCGGCGCGGGTGACTTACCCAGACCTGCGTCGAATAGCTCCGCAGGGGTGTTGTCGACGCCATCGAAACATACGTCACAGACAACAGAGACACAAAACCTCATCGGCGCCAGGATTGGCGCAGACAAAACATTTGACGCATTCAACGATGCAAGCGTCAATGGCGACGCCTACTGTATCCAAACCGATGCATACAAAGTCTAAACCGACGCATGTAGCATCCACACCGATGCTTGGGGCGCCAAATAGATGCACGCAAAGCCAAAATTGACATACGTCTCTACTCATCTTTCCAGTAGTGAAACCTGCTCGGAGCATGAGTATAGGAAAGAGAAGCCCAGAGTGAGGTCGACTGGAAGCAACCCACAGTCTTCCCCATCCCCACGAAGGGGATCAATTTACACCTCGTAGCATCGGGACATGCGGCTCCCTAGCCCACACTTCTCTGAACACTCCATATCTCCCAGAAGTGAGAGCTACCATTGGTCGACAGTGCAATCTGAGGAGTACATCAGGGTTTCATCCTCCTCCTCCTTCTTCAGTATCTCACCATAGAACTGATGATACAGGACCATGGGAGCCATTCCGAAAGAGAAGGAAGATATCAGATCATGGGCAATCCCACTTGAGTCCTACTATGGGGCCAGATAACGTTTTGAGCATGGGATACAAGTCACTGTCTCAAACAATGAAACTGGTGAAGCCAAAGATGCCACCACAAACACAAGAGGCTTTTTCACAACTCTCGTCTGCCCTATTGGACTTCTTTGAAATGCTGCAGTCCACATTCACACTCCCTCCATCTCCAACGAGTAGTGCACCAGCTTCGCCTCACCCTCAGTCATCTCCGGAGCAGCCAAGGAACCCCTCGCCACCAGTTCCTTCCCACCATTCGACCACACAGTCGATTAGGGGACAATCACCAACAATGGCAGATTCGGATTCCCCTCAGTCATCACCCACATCGTCCGCGGGATACCCATCGGACCCGCCGGAGGACACACCTGAACCGTATTCGTCCCCGGAGGACCTGTCTTATCCCATATTCCTGGATAAAATAGGGACACTTCTTAACCTGGAAGTCCAAAAGGTACCGGATCCTAGGGCAGAAACGCTTGGTCTGCTGAAGATGTTTGACGTGCCAGCTGAACCCACCTCACTTCCATCCCACAAGGTATTGGAGTCTGTCCTGGAAAAATTGTGGGAAACTCCCTACACTATCCCGGCCAGTCTCCAGAAAGACTGATCTTAAATTTAGAATGCAAAAATCACAATTCTATTCTACTCCATGACTACCACACTCTTCACTGGTCGTAGAATCTGCGATGCAGCGAGCCAAATGTTCTAAACTACATGCATCTGCACCTCCAGGGAAAGAGCAACGACTCCTAGATGACTTTGGGAAAAGAGCGTATCAGTCATCAATGCTATCTTCCCGCATAAGTCAACACCAGTTCTACCTGGTTCAATATTTTTATGAAACTCTACAAACACTAAAGTTGGCACTGCCTACTCTGGAATCGTCGCCTTCTGCAATAACCCAGTCTATTCAGAAAATGGAAGAAGGCATTCGACACCTTCTCCGAACGGTTTACGAGGCATTCGAATCTTCATCTCGCACGTCAGCCTTGGTCATTGCCGCCCAACGAATGGCCTGGCTCTGCTCCAGTGCCATCAGAGAAGATCTTCACGAGCGGCTGGCAAATTTGCCATGCAAGGGGGAGAATCTTTTCAGGGACTGGTTCCAGGAGACTATGGCAAATTTAAAAGACCAGGCAGTTGCTGTCCAATCATTGACCCAGCCATTGTCCTTAGCCACGCAGCGCAGGTACTATACTTCTACCCACAGACAACCATATCATCGTCTACCCTTTAGGCAATACCAGCAATATAGGCCTGCTTCTTACAATCCACCACAGTGGGCGGCACCTCAACCTCTTCAATCTAGAAGGGGTAGACAGAGACTGCAGAGAACTCGGGCACAACAACCTCAGACGACATCCAAAATGACCCCATCGTTTTAATGCAGATGCCATCATCACTGCCACTAAACCCACCAGGCAGAATTACATTGTGCCTACCATGCTGGGAGACTATCACCCCAGATCTATGGGTTCTAGAAATAAGACAAGGGTATCAACTCAGTTTCAACAACAAACCCAATCTGCCACATCTGTTTGTCAACCGAGGTCAAAATCATCAGACTCAGTTGGCACAGGAAATTTTGTCACTACTCCAGCAGCAAGCGATAAGAAAAATTCCAACACATGCTCGCAACAAGGGATTCTATTCACCTTATTTCCTAATTCTCAAGAAAACCAGTGGGCAGCGACCGATTTGTGGATCTACGAGAGTTGAACAAACACCTAGTCAAAGAGAAGTTCAAAATGGTATCACTAAAAACCATCTTACCACTTCTTCAACCCAAGGATTTGATGTGCTCGATAAATTTGAAGGATGCCTACACCCATATTCCGATACACCACTCTTCGTGGCAGTATCTCTCCTTCCAATTTCGGGAACAGCATTATCAATACAGAGTACTACCCTACGGACTCTCAGCAGTCCCCAGGGTTTTCACCAAGTGTATGGCAGTGGTGGTGGCGCATCTCCGCCAGCAGGGCATCAAAATCTTTCCATACCTGGACGACTGGCTCATAGTGGCGTCCAAACCGCAAATTCTCAAGTTACCTTCACCTTTCAATGTCTGAACAGTTTGGGAATTGTAGTCAATTATCAGAAATCCAATTTGAACCCGACACAATCTCTTCAATTCATTGGAGCGTTTCTGGACATGATACGTACCAAAGCTTTCTTGCCGCAAGATCGGAGACTAGAAATGTGACGTCTCTTTCGGGCCATCCAATTCCTCAAGAAGCCTTCAGCACGGCAGATCCTCACCGTACTCGGGCACATGGCAGCAGCTATTCATACTGTTCCCAACACGAGACTACACATGCATTGTCTACAGTGGGGACTCAAACGACAATGGAGGCAGCACTCACAACCATTAACGTCGCGGGTGAGTTTGACTCGGGCCATGCTGCAAGATATAGCGTGGTGGCTCAAGGAACCGACTCTCAAGAAAG
The DNA here is from genome assembly GCF_901001135.1 of Rhinatrema bivittatum. NCBI lineage: Eukaryota > Metazoa > Chordata > Amphibia > Gymnophiona > Rhinatrematidae > Rhinatrema > Rhinatrema bivittatum. The sequence goes on along the minus strand of NC_042621.1, from coordinate 68,308,882 downwards.
GAGCACTGTTCAGGTCACCCCCTCTCAGCGTATTTCTTACTACCGATGCCTCTCGCAAGGGCTGGGGAGCTCATTTGGACCAACTACAGACCCAAGGTCTATGGTCCCCACGAGAGCAATGCCTGCAGATCAATCTCCTAGAATTCAGAGCAGTAAAGAACGCTATCCAAACATTCCTTCCACACTTAAAAGGACAGCGGGTAATGGTCTACACTGACAATCAGGTAGCAATATTCTACATCAACAAACAAGGAGGGTCCAGTTCCTGGTCCCTCTGCAAGGAAACCCTTCAGGTTCTAGATCACGCGTCTCATCACTCAATACATCTTCAAGCGACGTACCTGCCGGGAGCCATCAACACTCGAGCTGACCGCCTAAGCCGCATATTCTACCCTCACGAGTGGACACTCAATCAGCAAGTAGTGGACACACTCTTCCAGGAATGGGGGAAGCCAGCGATGAACCTTTTTGCCACAGAGCTCAATGCGAGAGTCCCTCGGTTTTGCTCTGTGCGGGCCAGCGAATATCAAATGGCGCGTTCCTCCTGCCATGGACGGAACCTGTTATATATGCGTTTCCTCCAATACCCCTCATAACAAGAACATTGCAAAAATGCATAAGGGATGCAGCTCAGTTAATCTTAATAGCACCGGCGTGGCCCCGATAAACGTGGTACACCTACTACATCTATCAGTAGCAGATCCAATATTACTACCAGATCGCGCAGATCTCTTAACGCAGGAGGAAGGGACCTTACTGCACCCAATGCACAGCTCCCTACACTTGACAGCGTGGAGACTGAGTGGCTCCTCTTAACGGAACAAGGAATCTCCTTGTCTGCACGGAGTATACGTCTTGAATCACAGAAACCATCTACCAAACAGAATTATGGCTTCAAATGGAAAAGGTTTACGTCTTGGTGCTCAGCTAAGGGAATACATCCATTAGAATGCTCACCTGAAAGTTTATTGGATTTTCTTCACTCATTATTATGTCTCAGGCCTCGCAACCTTGTCTATTAGAGTACACCTCAGTGTGATAGCGGATCTCCGTCCATCCTTTCACGCTTTCTTAAAGCCCTTACCCACTTTCGGTCTCAGATTTCTAAACCTCCGGTGCCGTAGAACTTCAATTTAGTTTTGGAACAATTGATGTTAGCACCCTTTGAACCAAAGGACTCGGCTCACATCAAATACCTCACGTGGAAAGTAGTATTCCTCATCGCCCTAACGTCAGCGCGCAGAGTCGGTGAACTCAAGGCTTGAGTGCACTACAGACTGAATGTGCAATTTTATCATAACAAGGTAGTGCTTCCTTCAGAAAGTATTCACACAGTTCCACTTAAACCAATCCATCGAATTACCAACATTTTCCCAAACCTCATCTGAATGAGAGGGAATGGTTATTACATACATTGGACTGCAAAAGGGCGTTGGCATATTATAAAAGAACACATTCGGAGACACGAGCGTCCCAATTGTTTGTTTCTTTCAACCCAAATGCTCCGGGCCTCCCGGTAGCTAAAAGGACTATATTCAGCTGGATACCCCAATGCATTCAGTTCTGCTACCAGAAGAATAACCTACCATTATCGTCTCATCCTAATGCACACCAATTGAGGGCTGTGTCAACCTCAATGGCGCATCTCCGTTATGTACTGCCTATAGACATTTGCAAGGCGGCGACTTGGTCTTCGCTGCATACGTTCACATCTCACTACTGTTCAGATCAGCAGACAACAGACGAAGCTAAACTGGGACGCGTCATCTTGCAAACGGTGACAGCCTGAATATACAGCCGACTATCCACATTGTAGATCACGCATACAGACCTCATGAGCATATTGGGCGTGATTGGGAGCTTAGGACTCCCATGACAGCATGGCTAATTCAGCCCTGCTATCAATGGGAAAAAGCAAGTTTGCTTACTGTAAAGGGTGTTTCTGTAGATAGCAGGATGAATTATCCATGCTGACCCACTCACCTCACTGGATAGTCACCAAATTATGTTTCATGAACTGCTAAATCACAGACTGAGGAGACACTGTTTTTCTGAGCAGGGAGGCACGCGCAGCCGCACAGAGCAAAGGTCTGTATTCTACTTAGAAGCTCTGCCTCCTGGGCCCTGATGGACAGTTCCTATGACAGCATAGCTAATTCATCCTGCTATCTATGGAAACACCGTTTATGGTAAGCAAATTTGCTTTTAACAGTTTATTTCTGTTTTTCAGAGTAGTTTATACATAAGGTCCTTCATTTTCAGTTTAAACTGATTCTCACCCATACATTCCCAGATTTTTCCAGAGATGATATTCGGTTTCAACAGATATTCATCCTAATTTTAGAATGATTAAAAATGTGCTCGCTTGCAGATGCAGTGTTTTTTAAGGCCTCCAGGTACTGCTGGAAGCCAGTGTGAGCACTGCTTTGTTTCAAGTCCCATCCTCCACCAGTAAAAGCACTCACCCTCCAGTGCCACCCATGTCATGTGTCAAGTCCTGCCTTGTCATCCCCCAAGCTGCCAAAGTGCCTGCTCTCTGGTGGCATGAATGCAGGCCCTGCCCACCAGGTGCACTTTCTGGAAGATTCCCTGGTCATGCATAAAAGCAGAAGTGCAGTATTGCAGAGCGAGGGAGCCTCAGTAAACATGCCAAGGGAGAGGGAAGCAGCCTGGAGCCACCAACAGTAAGGATGAATGCTGCTGTGAGTGTGTATGTGTGTGTGTGTGTGTGTGTGTGTAGGGGGCGGGGGGCAGGGAGGGAGATTTCTTGGTGGGGTGGGAGGAGAGAGAGATAGGCATGCTAGGCAGGAGGTCAGGGATGGGGTTGCTGCTGGGTGGATGGGTGGGAGAATGATGTTCTATTATCCTGGCTTCTGTCCACCAAAATAAACTCAGATATTTGCCTGGAAAAATGAGAATTTTTTTTTTCAACTGAATTTATCCTGTTTTTGTTCTTATAATAAATCCTGATAAATTCCCAGGAAAAAATGATGTGACCACAACTACCTAACACTTAGGCCTGGTAGTCTCCTTTCAACTCTGATTGCTAATCCATTTGCTTGAAGCTTGATTATAATTTTTGCTTGTTTAGGTTCATTGCTGTTTTATTTGTGAAGAGTTTTCTGGAGTGGAAATGTAGGGAGAATGTATTCGGTTGAATATACTTAAGATGAATGTTTGATTTTTGCAGAATGGTAATTAGATTGGATCTGTTGAAATGTTTAAAATTTGAGTTGGATAATAAGCAAAAGAATTTGATAGCTAGTTAAGTGTTATCACACTATGGTAGTTTGAGGACTTACATGGAAATGTCCATATGCAGCTACCGTATATGGGCTGAAGTTTTTTTGAGGGAATTTGTAGGAATGCATCAAATTGGAAGCATTAGTTTGTATTGGGAAGCCCAAAATTCATAGGTTAGAAATCCTGTGTTGGCTTTGAGCAAGATTTTGACCTCTATGTGTTGAACTTTGGCTGCTTTAGAAATAAGTGCCTTAATATTAATACAGATACTACTAAATAGTGTCAGATAATAACTAGGTTGCCACTGATTTATAGTTTTGTGTGTATAATTATGTTTATTTCCACATATATATTCTACAGATTGATCCATATTTTCTTTCCTTTTTTTGACCTGGCGCCTTCCTCCTGCTTTGAGCTTCCAGCTCACTCGAAACCAGGCCTGAGATCTGTTACCATGAGTCTTCATTCACAAATATTTGGGGATTTTTTCCCATTTTATTGCAGTGACAATTCTTGGCAAGAGGCCATGCACTAGAGTTTCTTTCAGAACCACAGCTCCAGTCAACTAGAAGATTGGAAGACCTGAGCTGAGAAATGAATCCAGGTTCTTCTGCATGATAGTGTTCAGCAATGCCACTGAGCTGGCCCACGTTGGTCATGTTTTTTGTAATATCTGAGCCTGAGACATATTTGTATTAATATTGTTTGTTACAAAGACAGGATATTTTAACTTCCTTATCCTTCCAGACTAGTCCAAAGTGGACTTTGTCCCCACTACCAGCAAATGGAGGCAGAGAGAAAGTTGATCTCACCTGACATCCATCAATGGGAGACTTGAATTACCCCAATATAGACTGGGTAAATGTATCATCGGGTCACACTAGAGAGATAACGTTCCTGGATGGAATAAATGATAGCTTTATGGAGCAATTGGTTCAGGAACAGACGAGAGAGGGAGCAATTTTAGATCTAATTCTCAGTGGAGCACAGGACTTGGTGAGAGAGGTAACGGTGGTGCGGCCGCTTGGCAATAGTGATCATAATATGATCAAATTTGATTTAATGACTGAAAAAGGAACAGTGTGCAAATCCAAGGCTCTCGTGCTAAACTTTCAAAAGGGAAACTTTGATAAAATGAGAAAAATTGTTAGAAAAAAACTGAAAGGAGCAGCTACAAAAGTAAAAAATGTCCAAGAGGTGTGGTCATTGTTAAAAAATACCATTCTAGAAGCACAGTCCAGATGTATTCCACACATTAAGAAAGGTGGAAAGAAGGCAAAACGATTACCGGCATGGTTAAAAGGGGAGGTGAAAGAAGCTATTTTAGCCAAAAGATCTTCATTCAAAAATTGGAAGAAGGATCCAACAGAAGAAAATAGGATAAAGCATAAACATTGGCAAGTTAAATGTAAGACATTGATAAGGACAGGCTAAGAGAGAATTTGATAAAGAAGTTGGCTGTAGAGGCAAAAACTCACAGTAAAAACTTTTTAAAATATATCCGAAGCAGAAAGCCTGTGAGGGAGTCAGTTGGACCGTTAGATGATCGAGGGGTTAAAGGGGCACTTAGAGAAGATAAGGCCATCGCAGAAAGATTAAATGATTTCTTTGCTTCGGTGTTTACTGAAGAGGATGTTGGGGAGGTACCTGTAATGGAGAAGGTTTTCATGGGTAATGATTCAGATGGACTGAATCAAATCACGGTGAACCTAGAAGATGTGGTAGGGCCTGATTGGACAAACTGAAGAGTAGTAAATCACCTGGACCGGATGGTATACACCCCAGAGTTCTGAAGGAACTAAAAAATGAAATTTCAGACCTATTAGTAAAAATTTGTAACTTATCATTAAAATCATCCATTGTACCTGAAGACCGGAGGATAGCAAATGTAACCCCCAATATTTAAAAAGGGCTCCAGGGGCGATCCGGGAAACTACAGACCGGTTAGCCTGACTTCAGTGCCAGGAAAAATAGTGGAAAGTGTTCTAAACATCAAAATCACAGAACATATAGAAAGACATGGTTTAATGGAACAAAGTCAGCATGGCTTTACCAGGGCAAGTCTTGCCTCACAAATCTGCTTCACTTTTTTGAAGGAGTTAATAAACATGTGGATAAAGGTGAACCGGTAGATATAGTATACTTGGATTTTCAGAAGGCGTTTGACAAAGTTCCTCATGAGAGGCTTCTAGGAAAAGTAAAAAGTCATGGGATAGGTGGCGATGTCCTTTCGTGGATTGCAAACTGGCTAAAAGACAGGAAACAGAGAGTAGGATTGAATGGGCAATTTTCTCAGTGGAAGGGAGTGGACAGTGGAGTGCCTCAGGGATCTGTATTGGGACCCTTACTTTTCAATATATTTATAAATGATCTGGAAAGAAATACGACGAGTGAGATAATCAAATTTGCAGATGACACAAAATTGTTCAGAGTAGTTAAAATCACAAGCAGATTGTGATAAATTGCAGGAAGACCTTGTGAGACTGGAAAATTGGGCATCCAAATGGCAGATGAAATTTAATGTGGATAAGTGCAAGGTGATGCATATAGGGAAAAATAACCCATGCTATAATTACACAATGTTGGGTTCCATATTAGGTGCTACAACCCAAGAAAGAGATCTAGGTGTCATGGTGGATAACACATTGAAATCGTCGGTGCAGTGTGCTGCGGCAGTCAAAAAAGCAAACAGAATGTTGGGAATTATTAGAAAAGGAATGATGAATAAAATGGAAAATGTCATAATGCCTCTGTATCGCTCCATGGTGAGACCGCACCTTGAATACTGTGTACGATTCTGGTCGCCACATCTCAAAAAAGATATAATTGCGATGGAGAAGGTACAGAGAAGGGCTACCAAAAATGATAAGGGGGATGGAACAACTCCCCTATGAGGAAAGACTAAAGAGGTTAGGACTTTTCAGCTTGGAGAAGAGACGACTGAGGGGGGGGATATGATAGAGGTGTTTAAAATCATGAGAGGGTCTAGAACGGGTAGATGTGAATCGGTTATTTTACTCTTTCGGATAGTAGAAAGACTAGGGGGCACTCCATGAAGTTAGCATGGGGCACATTTAAAACTAATCAGAGAAAGTTCTTTTTTACTCAACGCACAATAAAACTCTGGAATTTGTTGCCAGAGAATGTGGTTCGTGCAGTTAGTATAGCTGTGTTTAAAAAAGGATTGGATAAGTTCTTGGAGGAGAAGTCCATTACCTGCTATTAAGTTCACTTAGAGAATAGCCACTGCCATTAGCAGTGGTAACATGGAATAGACTTAGTTTTTGGGTACTTGCCAGGTTCTTATGGCCTGGATTGGCCCACTGTTGGAAAGAGGATGCTGGGCTTGATGGACCCTTGGTCTGACCCAGTATGGCATTTTCTTATGTTCTTATGTTCTTACTATATATTCTGGTATATCAAGGAAGGTGCCAGTAGCTCTCTGCCTCTGGCAGATAGTAGGTTAAGTCTGTTGCAGCAGGAAGTTGGAGGAAAGTGTTTCCTAGGGCAACAGCCTTAATACCAGGCTCCCAAGTGGGTGCCTTGGCTGAGTTGGGGACTTCTTCATGACAACAGTCAGAAGGGTGGCTACTCTTCCTCCCCCAGGAGGAAAGATTTTGCACCATCCAGGGTCAATTATTCTGGTAGCCCAAGATGGGGCATGCCGCATGATGTATTGTGGCTTAAGTTAGGAGAACCAATCAGATGAAAAACCTACTGCACCAAGCACTGGTATTCATAGAGGATCCAGCACAATTTTATCTTACATTATGGCTCTTGAGAGGAAGAGACTCTGCAGAAGCGGTTATTCAGAAGAGGTAAAATCAACTTTACTGAAAACAAGAAAGATTTGCACCTCTCTAACATACATTAGAATTTGGAAGATCTTTGAAGGTGGCAGAGGAAGAGAAATGTACAACCACAGAAAGCTCAAGTACCTGCTATTCTTCAATTTCTACAGGATGGCTAGATAAAGGGCTATCAGTGAGCTCATTGCGGATACAGTTGGCAATGATTGCATGCTATAGTGTTGCATCTGGATGTAGTCCACTTCCTGAAAGGGGAGCTCTAGCTCAGGCCACCAGTAAAGCCACTAGTCCCACCATGGGACCTAAATCTGGTCCTCTGAGCCTTGACAGGGACACCATTTGAGTCTCTGAGGAGTGCATCCATAAAGGTTTGTTGCCATTTTTCTGTCCATTTGTTCGGCCGGAAGGATCTCAGCATTATAGGCATTGTCCTGTAAACAATTCTTTCCTGGCCTTTTCGAAAGAAAAGAAACACAATCATTCCTACTGAAGGTTAGGGCTTAACTTATGGGGGAATAGCCTGGCTTTTCAGGCTCAAAAGGCAGAGCAGAAAGGGTGTTCTGCTCCAGTTCCTCCTCCAGGCAGCCTGCAGGGAAGAGAAGGAGAGCGGGGGAGCCTGGAAAACAGCCACACTGCTCCCTAATCCACACTCTCCCCTCTTGCTCCCCCTCACCTCTTCTGTATTGCAGGTAACAGAAGGGGTGATACTGAAGCAAACACTGCAGAACAGTCTAAAAAATTAACAAGTTTGAAACTTATGAGCATGAGTGCCAATTGTCAAAGCCTCAGCCCTGGTCTTGATGAATGGCACTACTCACAACTTTCAAACTTGTGCTAATTCAGCCCCTTTAAGTGTCCATTTTTGAAGGCTTACTTTCTGGCAGAACAACCCAGAATGGACCAAAGAAAGTGGAGCAGAACTGGCAGTGTAAAATTGTGTCTGGCTCCCCTGAGGAAACGGAACAGAGCCAGTAGCTGCATGGATAATTTATGGCTCTCCAGAGGAGAACAGAGTATTGGAGCTGCTTACCCTGAGATAAGGACAACCACATGGCTTTGATTCGGGGCCCTGGTCCCACTGCTTTACACAGGTTGCACCACCCTGCTCATCTCACCCCCCCCCCCCCCCCACAGTTCCACTTCTTTTTTGCCTGTAAATTAAGCCCTTCGGAAGGTAGTATCAGATATGGATTAAGGAAAGCAATTGAGACAGCATACATAAAGGGAAAGCTGGTGCCAGAGGCCCCTAAAAATACATCTACAAGGCCTCGGACAGTTTCAATGGTCAGAACAGAGATTAGTGGCCTCAGCAGAAATCTGCAGGGCAGCCCACATGGACATCGCTATATTAATTACAAAAATGCTATAGGCTGAATCTTCAGGAGAGGGAGGACACAACATTTCTAGAATACTCCTGTCTGGGATAGGTACTGCATAGGTGCATCTCACTTGCCTGGACTGTTCTGGCAGGATGATGAGGAAGGTTAATTTAGGTTCTTACCTGTCCTAACAAACCAGTCCAGAACCCACCCACTAAGAATCTGAGGGAGATATATATCCCAACATATCTATTCTATATATACACACATACACACACACATCCCACATATCTATTTCTATATATAGATATATATAGAAATAGATATGTGGGATGTGTGTGTGTATAGATATAGATATAGATATATAGACCTTTTATATACCATCATTCTATGTAAAGATCACAACGGTTTACAAAGTGACATTCATAGTTGTAATTCACCAAAGATTGGTTACAGGGGAGGTAATCATAGGCAGGCATTAATATCTATCAGGTTACATTTTCTGGTACCTTTATGAAATTTGTCTAGTACATATGTCAAAGATTACAGATAATATAAAATGATAGTTATCACATCTTAGTGGATTGTTTTGAGGGTATCGCTTTCTCTTGTTTGATTTATTCTTTATGATTCGGTTATTGTCTTTTGACCTTTTTGTCTTTGTGGTTCTGTATATTCTAATGGTTTTAAGTTAAATTAAATGCGTTCTTGAATAGCCATGTTTTTAGTTCACATTTAAATCTCTTTCTATCTGGTAAAATACGTAAAGTCTCAGGCAGAGAAGTCCAGAGCTTTGGACCAGCTATGGAAAACAGTCTATCTCTTATTTGTGTCAGATGTGTGCTCCGTATTGTGGGAATAGTCAGTGGCCCTTTATTTTGAGATCTTAATGTTTGTTGCGGATTGAAAGGTTGTAGTGTCACTCCTAACAAACTGGTGTTATTGAGTGAATGATGTTGAATATTACTATACTTTATAGTGGATTCTGGATTGTACTGGTAACCAATGCAGTGACATCAGTGAGGGTGTGATGTGATCATAAATCCTGGTTCCTAATAATATTCGTGCTGCTGCATTTTGTAATAGTTGAAGAGGTTTTAAGTGGCTTGCTGGAAGACGTAGTAGGGAAGGAGTTACAGTAGTCAAGGTTTGAGAAGATTAGTGTTTGCCTTATAGTTCGGAAGTCCATGTGAGTTAATGGTAGTTTTAACTGTTGAGGTATCCACAACTTAGTGTAACCTGTCTTAATTAATTTACTGATGTGTATTTTTATTCAGGCCGATACAGAATGGTGCGCTCAGCTGAGCGCACCGTTTAGCCCCATTTGACCGCACGTTTTACATGCGCTATTATTACCTCTTATACTGTAAGGGGTAATAGCATGTAGAAAACGCGCCGGGCCCCCCCCCCCGAAACTAATAGCGCTCATTACATGGAAATGCATGTTGATGAGGTTATTAGTTATCCCCATGGGATACTGAAAGTAAAAAGTGCGGCCAAACCACACATTTTTCTCTCAGAAATTAACGCCTGCCCAAAGGCAGGCGTTAATCAGGGACAACACCCGGAAAGGTGTACAGAAAAGCAGAAAAAACTGCTTTTCTGTACACCCTCCAACTTAATATCATGGCGATATTAAGTCGGAGGTCCCAAAAAAAAAAGCTGTCCACTGGCCTGCGGGTTGGAAAACGGATGCTCAATTTTGCCGGCGTCCGTTTTCTGAACCTGTGGCTGTCGGTGGGTTCGACAGCCGATGCCGGTATAATTAAGCGTCTGTTGTCAGACCCACTGATAGCCGCCATTTCCGCTAATAAGGAGGTACCGTAGTGCCTCCTTATTAGCGCTGGTCCTAATTTAAATAAAGAATCATGCGCTCAGGAGAGCGGGTGCTCGCCTCAGAGTGCCGGCTCCCCCGCGGAGTTTATTGAATCGGCCTGATTGTGAGGTTCTCATCTAATTGTACACCTAAATCCCATACTTGATTTGAAGGATTAATTTGAAAATAATTCATCTAGGGCAGGTGATTTATCTATCAATGAGTTTCTACTCAGCCAAATGATTTCAGTCTTTTGGGGGTTTAATGTTTAAGTTTCAAAAGTTCTTGTTGTATTGCTTTCATATAGGTAGAGAAAAATGAAGCTGTATGTCCAAATGTTCTGGTGAGTGGGATGTAAAATTGTATGATGTCAGCATAGAAGAAGAAAGTTATTTTTAGATTCGTCAGTAATTTACACAGTGGGAGCATGTAAATATTGAATAGTATTGCTGAGAGGGCTGAGCCTTGAGGGATACCTATATAGCAATGGAAAGTATCAGATATATGGTTGCCTAGTTTGACTTGGAATGTTCTATTAGCTAGGAATAAATAGAACCATGTTAGAACCCTGCCGTCAATGCCAATGTTTTTCATCTGACGGCATATCAGGTTATGGTCCACGGTGTTGAAGGCGGCCGTTAGATCAATTAGCACAAGGCAATATGATTTGTCTGCATAAAGTTCTTGTAAAACCGGGTCCATTAGTGAAAGGAGTAATATCTCAGTTGAATGATATTTCCTAAATCCGAATTGATTTGCGGAGAGTATATTTTGATCTTCCAAGTGATTTATAAGCTGGGATAAAACTGCTTTCTCAAGAACTTTTACAAGAAAAGACAAGTTGGATGTTGGATGATAGTTGTCCCAGTCATCAGCTCGATCAATTTTATCACAGCTTTTTTTAACCCAATTAGAACATTTCCTTCTGAGAGAGGTTAACTAATGTTGTGATTGTCTGAATTATAACCCCATGTACTTGTTTCAAGGAATTTGCTGGGTGAATGGCAGGTTTAATTTTAGTAATGATTTGAATAATTTCCAGATTAAATACTCTGTCAAATGTGGACCATTTAACCATACCATTAGAGTCTTCAGGTGTTTTTAATGGAGAACAGGTAGGGAATTGTGTTTTTAATTTATTGATTTTGTCTAAGAATGCTGTGGCATGTTCATTGCAAGCGACCTTTGTGAAATTGTAGTTTCTTGTGATGGAAGATGTCGGGTCTTTTAATAACATTTTTAAAAACCTCATAGAGCAGTTTAGAATTAAATATAACCCTGTGAATCTGCTTAGGATAATTTTTTTTCTTTATTGATTTGTATACAGTATTTTGTAAGAAAAGATTTATATTTTCCTAGGGATTTAGCTGATGGGCATTTCCGCCATTGTTTCTCTAATTTTCGAAGGTTCTGTTTGTTGCTTCCTAATTCATCATTGTACCAGGGCTTATGTTTGGAGTTATTCTTTTCTTTGTTAATAGTTTTCATCTGGATGGGACTGAGTTTTTTCAGTCATGTCATTGACAGCTTTATGAAAACTAAACTAAGATCAAAGGGAATCAACATATAGCCATATAAAACACTTATATATAAAAACATTTTTAAGACATCTTTAATTATTTGGTTAATAATCAGGGCAAACATAAACTATTTACAGCATTGTCTTGCAGTTCTTATCCAATTAAACTTTATCTGGTGAGTTTACATTAATAGTTTTTCTCATGCTAGCTCTTTGTCAAATTAATACATGATGATTTCTTTGACTATTTTTATTAGTTTTTATTCAGTTTTTCAGAGAGCATCTGAATGGACATTTTGGCTTTGGAGCCATTTACTGGCAGTCCAAAGTCAGGAAGAACATTTAAAATTTAAAACATTTTTTTCCTCCACCCTTGTAAATAATTCAATATATTAAAAAAACCTGTTTGTCTATTGGTGGTTAAAATAATTTTTGTAGCTTTTTTTTTTTTAATTTTTCTCATTTACAGCCGATCTTGAGAAATCCATTTTACCGCATTTGAAAGAACTTCTCTACCCTATGAGACTATCTGCATGTGGAATTACAAGAAAAGACCCTCAACTTCAGTTTTTTGAGCATTCAGATTTTCCAGAATCAATATTGATATATGTATGTTGTTTATCAACAAATGCCCGTGAAGAAGCTGTTTCAGCAAAACAGCGGCCTCTGTTGGGGTACGTTAGTGAATTTGAATCCATTGCACTCAACATTTGAGATTTTGTATACATTGTATCCCTGTTTTATTTTCTGTTGGGTAAGGCATAAAGGGCCAGATTTTAAAAGGGTTGTGCGCATAAGGCACACACGTAACCTTTTTAAAAAAAACCCCTGCGCGCAAGCCCCGGGACGCGCGTAAGTCCTGGGGCTTGCAAAAAGGGGCGTGGCCAGGGGGTGCGGTTTTGGATTGGGGGCGTGTGGGCAGTCCGGGGGCATGGCCGAATGCCCCAACACAGCAGCCTGTGTCAGGGCCTGCCGCACTGGCGCGCGTAAGTTACTACTGCCCGGAGGAACTAGTAACTTTTCTGATAAAGGGGGGGGAGAAGGGGGGGTCTAGATAGGGCCGGGAGGGGAAGGTGCGGGGGGGATGGAAGGAAAGTTGCCTCTGAGGCCGCGCCGATCAGAGTGGCCTCGGAGGAACGGGCAGCGCGCGCAGGGCTCGGCGCGGGCAAGTTGCACAAATGTGCACCCTCTTGCGCGTGCCGACCCTGGATTTTATAAGATACGCGCGGCTACGTGCGTATCTTATAAAATCCAGCGTACTTTTGTTCGCGCGCGCGCTCTCTTTTAAAATATACCCCAAAGAACTTTGTATACGTTGTATCTAGGATGGTACTTTGGTATTTCCTACAATGAAATATTCATTTATGGTTTTATTTTTGGTGTGAATGAGTTTGCGTGCATGTTTGGTATGTGTGTAGTATTTTTTTTAATTGAATGTTTGGTGCCTGTGGTTTTGAGGGTTTTTGGACCTTTTCAATGACTTTACACTGTTTAAGGTTTTGTGATAAGATGTTTTAAAATTGTTTTTTTGATTATATAATTGTTTTGTTTAAAAAGTATTTATATCCTGCGCCCTCCAAAGTTTGGGGCGGGTTACAGTAACACATGCATAATAACATTTAAGACATAAAATTAAAAACAGACTTAATACACAATATAAGGATAAAATATTAACATTGATAGAAGAATGGAATTTCAAAGAAAATTAGAAACAAGATGAGGTTATGACATAAGTCAGGGAAGGCATGCAGAAAAAGGTGGTGTTTAAGGGCTTTCTTAAAGGTGCTTTTGTCTGTGGTTAGTCTGATGTTGGGGGGGGGAATTGCGTTCCATAGGCTGAGTCCTGCTATGGAGAAAGCATGTTCTCTAGTTGTAATTAGCCTTGTTCTCGGAGAGGGAATTTGTAATCGTTTATTCTTCAATCTAAGATTTTTGCAGGGAGTGTATGTCTATATGGATAGGTTGATTCCCTTTGATCTTAGTTTTGATTTCCCAATTTTTGGGGATTGTGTTGTTAATACCTTCACTGTGTTTCTGCTTTTGCAGTTGATAATTTTATCCCAGGAATAAAAAGATGTGGAATTTGATTTAGTTCATGGAGTTTATTTTCTATTGTTTCAAGCACTTCCGTCTCTCTCCTGAAGGTAAAAGAAAGCTTATTGTCTATCTTATTATGGCTTTGGTTGGTGAAGGCTATTTCAGCTTTTATTAATTAGTGATCAGTCATGTGTGATATATTGATTAGGCAGTTAATAGTATTTTCAAATATTAGGTCTAGAGTCTAACCCGCTTTGTGAGTGGCTTTCAAAACAAACTGTGACCATCCCAGGGCTTCCATGGTTTCTAAAAACTTTTCACAGGCAAATGTTCTTGGTGTATTGTCTCCCTGGAGGTTAAAGTATCCTACAATTAGTGTAGACTCTGGTGATGGAAACACCTTGGCGAAGAATTAAATCAGTGGTGAGCAATCTTTTTGTAGTATACCTAGTGAACAGTAGACCAGCCCTATGTTTAGTTGTGGCGACTTTAGAATTGCCACTTCATAGGGAGGATTCATTTCTACTTTATACAGTACAAGCTTAAGCTCTTTTTTTTTTTTTTTGCTAATTATTAATAGGCCCCCACCTTTTCATTTAGCTCTAGGTAAATGAAATACATCATTGTTAGTCTGGTAAATTTGGTTTAGGAGTATATTATCACTGTCTTTCAGCCAGATTTCAGAGATACAAAAGATGGTAGGCTTTAAAACTTCTAGCAGGTCATTAATCAGGGGGATATTTTTTGACAGAGACTGAGCATTTAGTAGGAACAGTGTGAACATTTAAGTAGGAACATTTATCGTAGGGTGGATCAGTGTTGAGGTCTTTCTGTGCTTACTTCTGTGGACTCTCCTTAGATCTCCTACCAACCCCGTCCTAGCATTGGTTCAATGTAATACTTTGGATCCATGGCTGTGGCAACTCACACTTCAGGTGCGCACAAAGGGGCAAGCTCCTTTGTTGTGCTTCGTGCGTGCGCCAAGGTATATATGAGCAATAAGTGAATCATGCCCATAGAAACATAGAAGTGATGGCAGAAACGGACCAAATGGTCCATCCAGTCTGCCCAGCAAGCTTATAGTAGTATCTGCCATACTGTACAGGTTATCAGTTTCCCAAACCATAAAATTCAGGGCCCTCTGTTAGTGTCTGAATCCCATACCCTGTACCCCTTGCCATTGAAGCAGAGAGCAATGATGGGGTGGGAATGTTGGAACAGGGTGATCCCATTTCCATCCCTGAAGGAACAGCTAGCCTCCTTCACTCAGGGAGCCCAGCAGTCCAGGCTGCATCTTTCCCTCTCTTTCTACACTGCAGTAAACAACTAAGAAATGCTGTCTTTACAGCTTTTGCTCCTGCCATGGATGAGGGATAAAGAGGATTGCAGCATGCATTATAAAGAGCTTCTGATTTTCTCATCTATTTGGTGCTATAGGGAAAGAGGTGAATGAAATCAGACTGCTAGCAGGAGAACAATCGTTCCTTGCTCTTCCATCTGCCCCATGCTTCTGGCAAGAGCTCTGAATAGGGAAGTTGTCTTCCTGTCCCAGTTCACTGCCAGCACTAGTTATTGCTTATCTCCTGTAGCCAGCACCGTGCTCCTCCTTTTCCGGCCCACCCTGGGCACTTTGCTTCTCTTCCCTTCTTCCTTTCCTGCTTGCTGACCAGGTCATTGTTTCTTCCCTCTCTAGCCATTAAATGGAGAAAAGTGGTTTTCAGCATGGTAACTGTCCACTGGCATAATACCAGCAGGTCTTACTCTGTTCTCCATGTACCAGAACTATGTGGCAGAGAGTCATTCGTTTTAGCAGTGCCATTCAAGAGAGAGGGAGGCTAGTGAGAATTTGTTAGGCAAGTACATTTTAGGAAGGAGGACCAGGGTGAGATGCAGGACTGGGAACAAATATTTTAAAAACTTAGGTTCCAGCCAAAGATCTTAGTAGTTAGGTAACTTTTTTTCCCTGATTTCTTTATTCACTTTTGTACTGTGACTATTTTGGGAGTGGCTTTTTTTTTTTTTTTTGTACTTCTTATATTTGTACTTTTTTGCTTTTATCTGTAGTTCCTTTGCATTTCCCCTTACCCTTTTCCATGTATCTTACCACCTCTTCAGACTCTCTCCTACATAACCTGGTGAACACAAGTCTTTCTGGCGTGGCTGGCACAATCAGCAACGAGTGTTCTGTGCCTGCGCCAGGTGCTGAATTTTAGGCACTGGACCAGTCTGGATCCCAGTGTTCTTCCACTGTTTGGGATCTGCTGGGTGCTTGTGACCCAGACTAATCATTGTCAGAAACAGTATGCCTGGGCTTGATTGATCTTGGTTTGACCCAGCATGGCAATTTTTATGTTCTTCTCTATAGCCGCATTTCCCCAGTAGGATTCTTATTTACCCTTCACAATGTCAGATTGTGTGGGCAGAAGTCAAGTGAATTTTGGCAAGCAGATTTTTATTTTGTTCATAACTGAACTAGCCTGTAGATTGGGAGCCATGATACATAACCATGTTTTGGGTCATGTGCAGGCAGCCACAGCAGAAATCTGCCCCCTACAGGATACACAGCGGAAGAAGGAGAAGCTGGTATACATGTGTAACTTAGAGGCTAGCCTACCTTGGCAATTCAGTTAGCTGATTTGCTGCATAATAATTCTGATTTAAGAGCAAAACCATTAGGGAGATGGGAATCATTTAAAAAATAAAAGTAGTTACCCTTTTAGATGTCTAGGAAGTACAGTTTTCTAGGTATAAAGTTTTCAAAAAATTATTGCAATGTGTTTTGGTTGCAGAAATGAAAAGAAGTTGACATGGAAAACGAGTAGTGCATGACAGGTTAGGCTTTGTCTTCTGTGACCAGTTGACAGTGAAAAGCAGAAGAGGAAAAACTAGCAGGAAGACAAGGAAAGAAATGTGGGGAGAAAGGAGCAAAAGATAGACTGGCTTGCGGACGAGGGGAGTCAGGGGTGAGTACAAGTGAAAGACCCGAGGGTCTCCAAAAGGGTTGTAAGTAGGAAGTGGATTTTACAGTCTTGCTGTCAGGGACATAACACAGTTTTTCACAAACTAACATACATAGTTGTGCAGTACTTTCACATCCAACTAGCCCCAGGTCCAGAAATAAGGTGGCTGAAGCCAACCAGATAACTTTTTGATTTTGTGGGAGGGAGGAGTAGGGGAAAGAGAAGATGGCATAAAGGTAAGAGGAGGAGGAATAAACTGTTCATTTCTGGTCACTTCATCTCAAAAAAGATATAGTTGCGATGGAGAAGATACAGAGAAGGGCAGCCAAAATGATAATGGGGATGGAACAGCTCCCCTATGAGGAAACACTGAAGAGGTTAGGGCTGTTCAGCTTGGAGAAGAGATGGCTGAGGGGGGATATGTTAGAGGTCTTTAAGATCATGAGAGGTCTTGAACGAGTAGAAGGGAATCTGTTATTTATACTTTCAAATAATAGAAGGACTAGGGGGCATTCCAGGAAGTTAGCAAGTAGCACATTTAAGACTAATCGGAGAAGGGGAGATCACGTAACACGTGAGAGAGGGCGGATGTAGCCGACTCTCTCGGGCTCCCTGGTTTTCCCTATCTGCCCTCATCCTGCCCTATTTTTTCAAAATTTTTTGTGTGGACTTGGCTAATCCTACTACCTATTCTGCTTGGGCAGCTGCAGTGAGGACCGATGGCTACCCGAACGGCGCGCAGAGACAAGGAGGCAGCGAAAGACAAAATTAGGCCTACTGATCCGGCGGCCGAGGATGAGCCTAACATGGCGGATGTCTTGGCGCCGACGAACTGGGCAGATATCCGCGCGGCTGTGGGCGAGGCGCTGGAGCCTGAATTTAAAAAGCTCTCCTCCCAAATCGGCGAGGTGACCGCGGCGATTTCTGGCTATGAGGTGCGCTTCTCCGCGCTTGAACAGCGTGTGTCGGACGGGGAAGATGGCGCCCAGGCCATGCGGTCCGAGATTGCAGAGTTACGTGCGGCGGTCACTCGGCATATAGAGTGCGTCGAGGACCTGGAAAACTGATCCAGAAGGTTGAATTTAAGATTGGTTGGCCTCCCAGAGGATATCGACGACAGTGCGCTGCCCTACATATTAGAGCAATGGCTGACCCGTGAACTATCTTTGAAAACAGAACATGGGCCCCTGCGAATTGAAAGAGCTCACCAGTTGGGGCAGAAACGGGCTCAGCAGGGCAAACCACGAGTGACAATTCTTAAAATCCTAAATTATGCTCACAAGGTTGAGATACTGCAGGCAGCCCGCCGGGGGCCAGCGCTGATGTATGAGGGGAAGAAGGTTCTCATCTTCCAGGACTTTTCAGCGGCCCTCTCAGCGCGACGTAGGGTGCTCGCCCCGTTGTGTGCCCAGCTGTTCAATCTGGGTCAGAGGGCGGTGGTGATTTATCCAGCTGGGTCCGGGTTGCCACCGACGGAGGGCCTAGGTGGTTTACTGAGGTGGCGGATCTAAAAGCCTATATTGACACCCTGGGGCGTGGAGGAGGCGATTAAATCGGGTGGACGCAGCCCTGGATCGGATATAGGCTGACTGGCTACACATCAACACCCAATTTCAGCTTGTTTTTGGCAATCTATTCCCAGCACAGAGCCGGGGGCTTAGTTTTTCGTTACATGGAGGCTGGGAGACTTGTTGTTTGATCTTTTTTCTCAGAGTTTTCTGTTTTGTTTGGTTAAGTGCTTTCTGCTCCTGGGGGGACTGTGGGTCTCTCTGGCACATTGAAATGATTATTATGTACAATGTCTGCACTACCGTATGATGCCTTATTAGAGGGGAAGGACTGCAAGAGCTGGTTGCTTATGCTTTCTTCCATGTTATATAACCTTATTTTCTCAAAAATGTTTGTACACACACAGAATGCTTACTTGCTGTGTATGTTTCAAGCAGGATGGGGGGGGGGGTACCCAAGTGTCCAAGGATCTCTTAGGTGGGGGGTTTGTTGAGATGAGGCTCTTGGAGAGTCAGGGTCAGGGACGAAGGGGTGGGAGGCGGGGTTGGGGAAGGGTGCAAGGTTCTGGCATGGTATACATCCTGATAAACTGGTTGGTAAGCGGGGTGGGGAAATCACATTCACGGGGCACTGGTCCATGCTGGGACGGCCAGTGCTCCCTTGGCAGTGGGGAAATCATTTTGTTCAATGGAATTTTCAGTGGTTTGTTGTGGATAAATGGCTATGCGGAATCTCAAAGTAGTCTCATGGAATGTCTGTGGTATCAACTCGCCAGTTAAAAGGTCAAAAATCTTACAAGCACTGAGGAGACAGGCTGCAGACATAGTGTTTCTGCAGGAGACCCATTTAAATGAAACAGAACATCTGAAGTTGCGTCAGTCTTGGGTGGGCTCAGTATATTATGCCCCTGCAACCACGAGGTCAGCGGGGGTAGCAATCCTGGTGCGTAAGAATATTCCAATGCAGGTGCACGAGGAACATAAAGACCCCCAGGGTCGATTTCTGCTTTTAGACGTTTCTATTTACCAGATGTCCATAGTGCTATGCAATGTGAATGCGCAGAACTCTATGCAAATGCCTTTTTTTCAAAATGTGCATAAGTTATTGCTTTCCCATATTGATAAATTCTTGGTAGTGGGGGGAGATTACAATTCATTACGGGATCCTGAATTAGATAGTTCCGCCAATGCGCGGAGAATGGCGACCAAGGGTCGGGGAATACAGCTTCTTGAGCGGAATCTACATATGGTTGATGCTTGGCGCACTTTAAATCCTTGTGAGCGCGACTTCACACATGTCTCCAGGGCGCACTCGACACAATCCCGTATAGATTACTGGTTGGTTAGCGCACATTCCTTTTCTAAGGTGTCGGAGTGGGAATCGGGGATATCATTATATCAGACCATGCTCCAATTTGGCTGGACTTGGCGTTGCTCCCTCCGGGCAGTGAGCGTCGATGCTGGCGTTTTCCCTACTACTTAGTGTCGGACTTGGCCTTTCAAACCTTTTTACAAGAAAGGTGGACAGACTTTACAAAGCTTAATGCACAACATAGTAATGACCCTATATTGCTCTGGGACACTGCTAAGGCAGTCATTAGGGGAGACATTTCTTACCTAGCACATCGGAAAAAAGCGTTGAATAGTCAGCTGCTCTCCTTAACTAAGCGCTTGCAGCAGGCTAAAGGGGCGATGCTTCGTTCTGGTACCAGGCAGCTAAGAGTGAATATAGGACTATCCAGTCCGCATTGAATTCGCTGCTACACCAGAGGGTGAAGCATAGCATCCTCTACTATCAGCATCGGCTACATAGACACGGCAATAAAGCTGGGAAGATGTTGGCCAGTTTGGTCAAGTCTAGTAGAGGGTCCCGACATGTTACAGCATTGCGTTCTTCGCAGGGCTCGATAGTGCATGAAACTCCTAAAATTTTGAAAGTCTTTGAGGAATATTATACTGCGTTATATCGAGCTGAGGGTTGGGATGCCGGCCAGTGGGACGCATTTAAGGCAAAGATTAATCTCCCCACAATTACTCCGGATCAGTTGGAGAGCTTAAATTGGCCCATTACGGAGGACGAGATAAGACAGGTTATCCAGAAGTCCCCGAGGTTTAAGGCCCCGGGGCCAGATGGATATAGCGCAGAGTTTTATCGGTGTCTCTCAGAGCCTTTATCGCCATTTCTTCCATTAGTGTTTACAGCACTAATTTCCCAGGGGAGCTTCCCGGTGCAGGGGAACAGGGCACACATCACACTGATCCCTAAGCCTGGGAAAGATACTCTGACACCAGCATCTTATCGGCCCATCTCCCTACTAGATGTAGATCACAAATTCTTGGCGAAAATTCTGGCGGATAGATTAAGCGCCATTCTCCCGCAGATGATTCAACCTGGCCAAGTCTGTTTTGTTAAAAAAAAAAGCTACGCCTTGACTAATATACGGCAACTGACCATTGCTATGGATCTTTGTTCCAGATACCATACTCCCTTTCTTATGGCTAGTCTAGATGCAGAAAAGGCGTTTGACCGAGTAGAATGGGGATTTATGTTTGGCCTTTTACGGGATGTGGGGTTTGGAGGTTTTTTTTATCACGCCTTGCAACTTTTATACACAGACCTGGTTGCTTCATTGTTGGTTAATGGCCAGCTCTCCGCTGATTTCCCTGTATTTCGGGGTACGCGACAAGGCTGCCCATTGTCCCCCCTCCTTTTCCTCCTGACAATGGAACCTTTACTCTTGGCCATACAGGCTTCTCCTGGGATTCGAGGGGTGTTGTTTCAGGCACAGGGGCAGAGGGAGATTTTTAAGTATGCCGCATTTGCGGACGACCTGCTGGTATTTCTTACGAATCCGCGGGGATCGCTACCGGCCCTTCTGAAGGTAGTCACGGATTATGGCGCCTGTTCGGGCCTTCGTATCAACTGGGAGAAATCAGAGGCTTTGGGATCCCAGACCTCCCTGCGAGAACAATGGGTGGGTTCCTTTCCATTGCGCTGGGCGAATGGAGTGATCAAATACTTGGGGGTGGACGTGTCATTAGATTTACATACTTTATATGATTTAAACATACAGAAATTAATGCATCTCACTAGAGATAAACTTCAACTTTGGAAAAATCTGCCCCTTTCTATGGGAGGGCAAATTAACTTGTTTAAAATGACCCTGTTGCCTAAGTGGATATATTTGTTGCAAAATTTACCCTTAACTCTGAAACGTGGCGATCAGGTTGCCCTTCAGCAGATGGTACGTGCCTTTATATGGCGGGGGAAAAAAGCACGCATACCGTTGTCTTGGCTCATGTTGCGCTGGGGTGCGGGTGGAATGGGAGTCCCCGATATACAATCCTATTGTGTAGCGGCCAACCTCCGCATTGTTAGAGAGTGGATACGGAGAAATTCTTTTTATGTAAACTTGTTGGCTGAATCTACGTTAGTAGCCCCTTTTGAGTTGACCTATGTTTTGATGGGGTCGAATAAAGAGATGCCATCTGCGATTACCAAAAACCCGTTGATTGCCCCGCTTCAGAAATCTTGGCAATCCCTTACTAAACAGTTGGGGATGCCTCGCTGCAGTCCTTACCTCCTCCCAGTACAAGGGAATCCTGAATTTTTGCCCGGATCCTATGATCGTAGTTTGCAGGGGTGGGCCTTGAAAGGTATTACCCACCTGGGCCATGTGGTGGATCCCGAGGGGGTAATAATGCCGTTCTCCACTGTTCAACGTTTGTATGGTATACCGCAGGCCCAATTATTTGGGTATTTCCAAATTCAGCATTATATATCCTCTCTGAGGATTGGCACTCAGGACCCACTGCATTTCGAGGCGATAGAATCATTTTTTCAATTGGGTAGGGAGCGACCACTCTCCCTTTCAACGTATTATAGAACGCTGCATCGGGGCAGGTCACAATGCACATATGAGACCTCAGTGGCACGTTGGGCCAAAGATGGAGTATTTACGATTACAGTAGCTACCTTTTCTGCTTGTATGGGGACTCTAAAGCGATCCACTGATAATATGTACATGCGGGAAATGCAATATAAATTTTTGAGGAGGGCTTATGTCTCCCCACAGGTCGCATGGAGAGCGCGAATTATTACAGACTCCACATGCCCTCGTTGTCAACTTGCGGAGGGTACTCTGTCCCATGTCTTCTGGGCATGTCCCCTTATCCAACAGTTTTGGCAGAAAATTGTTAATTACTTGCAGCGCCTTCTGAGAATACGGTTCCAAGTTACTCCACAATTGATTCTATTTGACTGCATACCCCAGGCGCTCGTTCGCAAGGCAGGAACTCGAACCTTGATTAGAAAGGCCTGGTTGGTGGGAAAGAAGGTGATTCTAGCCCACTGGTTGGAGATATCGGCACCATCCTATTGGACTTGGCGTAACCACTTCCATCGACTGATGATCATGGACAATCTTACTTCTAAATTGTCTCCAGCGCACCGCAGGATATTCTTGGAGATCTGGGAAATATATGTGCAGACTTTACCACATCATGCTCGTAGCCTGATATTCAATGCCTAATGTATGTTTGACTGTTTGAAGGAGTGATGACCTCACACCCTCTGATGTTCTACGCTTTATATATAACCTAGATGATTGGTTTGTTTTTGCTTGATGGCCAGGCCTGGGGAGGGGGGGAGTAGGAAGGGGGTGGGCATTTTGGGGGGTAGGGGATGTTCATGGAATTCCTCTTCATCCTTGTCCGTGGGGAGGGTTAGACCTTACTATTGGTTCAGTTACATGGCCGGGAGAGGTATCAGAGCGCAGCCTCTCTTGGTATTTGTAGGCTTAGCTACACCCGAAGGGCTGCTTCCATGTTATATTTAGTCCACGCAACACTGTATTAAGGACAGGGGGAAAATGTGGAGTGTTCCCTAATTGCCTTATGACACAGGCGAATGGTACTGTATTATGTTCATTTAGCTGGTTCATTTGATGTTTCTATCGTGTAAATGGATCACTCAATAAAAATTGTGATTATAAAAAAAAAAAAAAAGACTAATCGGAGAAAATTCTTTTTCACTCAGTGCACAATAAAGCTCTGGAATTTATTGCCAGAGGATGTGGTTAATGCAGTTAGTTTAGCTGGGTTCAAAAACTTTTTGGATAAGCTCTTGGAGGAGAAGTCCATTAACTGCTATTAATCAAGTTGACTTAGGGAATAGCCACTGTTATTAATTGCATCAGTAGCATGGGATCTTCTTAGTGTTTGGTTAATTGCCAGGTTCTTGTGGCCTGGTTTGGCCTCTGTTGGAAACAGGATGCTGGGCTTGATGGACCCTTGGTCTGACCCAGCATGGCAATTTCTTATGTTCTTAAGTTCTTAATGTAATGGGAGAGTAAGTGGTGGGGTTATTGGTAATGGGAGGTATCTTGTAATTATAGGGATGTCATTAGGTGGGGCTCAGATGTGGTAAAGTGTAAGAGAATTTGCTTTAGGAATAGTCCTCAACACAACTTTTATATAGGCTGTTGCTGACAACAGTGCCTTCATTTCAATACCTCTTGTGGCTGAGCAGATTGTCATCTGAAATAAATTTTTTTGACCATAAAATAATGCTGAATTCAATATTTCAAGAGGAAATACCATCTAGGTAGGAGGGTCTCAAACTGCAGCTTGCTGAATAATGTTACCTGGCTGCCAGGGCTCTAATTATACAGTTATAAAAAATGTGGAGCTGGCAATAGAATGTGGCTAACTGTATTCACCGTGGAAATGAAGGAACATATGCACACTCGCTCGCTGTCTCCATAGTGGTCCTGCTGTTGCCAGCTTCTGAAAGTTACCACAGAGGTATCTTCAGGATCACCATGAGGATGTGCTTCTGTGTCCCTAGAATGGATAGTATTGGCCCTATTTCGGGGGATGGGGTGAGCATATGCACATCTTCATCCCCACAGTGGCTAATGTCAGCTTCATTCTACCGCTAATAGCGGTAGGATTTCTCTGCTTAAAATTTTTATTGAGCATATCCAATAATACAGAAATAAAGCCTTCAAGATCTTGTACAACACACCAGGCTTAGAACAGCAAGCTCAGCAGATCCAATAAACATTCAAAACTCAAACAAGAAACATACAATCACAATAACAATGGCTCCCAGTCTAATAAACACGATCCAGCATAAGTCTAATACCACTCAAACACTTTTCTCTTGTATTCGCTTCTCTCCTCCCTCCAGAGAATACCCACCATCACAGGCATTACTCATAATAAGCAAAGAGCAACAAAGGAGTAAGAGAATAAAAGGGAAAATAAGAAAAAAAAGAGACAGTATCAGCATAAGAAATACTCCATTTATGATTTCAAAGAAAAATGGCACATCATGGGATCCCAAATTTGTTGGACAGACTTCACTTTCCCACGAATCCTTGCAAAGGGCAACTCTAGCTCCATCCATGTACAGAGCTCCACAGACCACTTCTCAATAGAGGGTGGGAGTACCCTTTTCCAAAACTGATGTTATGCCCTTCTCCCAATAGCTATCAACTTCATAGCAGAATAAAATTCTTTCCCCTGTCTAAGATTATCCGGCCAAAAATATAAATTTCCTAGCGTGTAGCATATGGACTCAGGACCAATGGGTATAGTGTGCTCCTGATAGCAGTTGGAGACGGAGTCAGATTTCAATCTGATGTTGGCACTACACATACCCATGCAGGAAGCTCTGCTCTTCAGTATTTCTCTGTCTCCTTAGCAGTTTGGGACTCTACACACGTTAGCACACTGTTAGACGAAATCCAAAGAAGAGAAAAAATCTTACCCCTACAAGATGAGCCCCGCTCTCCTGCAGTGATACCTAAAGGTCCCTCCCCCAGTCAAGAATTCCTGAGGTGATTTCCAAGATCCCTCAGAGGTAAGCCTTGGTCCGGTAGCCGGTTCCCGGTGTGAACTTTGCCCCTTGGAACGGGAGTGGCTAAGAGGCAGCAGGTGCAATACTGAGCACAGTGATGAAAGTAATCCTCTCTCTCCCCCCGCAGCCGGAAACCACCCAGCACGAGACCGGGAAGTGCCGAGACAAGGAAAGGTAGAAAACATTATTTAAGTTTCCGTTCTCTGAGGCTCAGTGAGCCGCACAGATCGCTATCCGGTGTCTGTCCCATCGAGTTGAGCAGCCCCGTCCAGGCTAGGCCCCGATCCGGCGCAAGGGTCCTTCCACATGGAGACCCTCTGGGGAGAGTCTCCATCTTGCCCGCGTGGTCTTCGGGCCCATTTCCCCCGTTGATTGCTGACTTGTCCGCACAACTGAGCCGCGCACACAGTGGCGAGCTGGGCGCACAGCGGCGCGCGCATCTTGCACGCACAGCGTCGGCACACCCGGAAAGCACGAATAAGCCTCCCGGCGCCCGCACATATGCGCATAGACAAATTTGGAACCACTCCATGCGCACAAATCCTGGCACTGCTGGCCAAGAAAGCCAAGGGACAAGCCCTCTGCCCAGCCTGCCACCTGAGAGCTGCACAACACAAAGTGGCCTCTGCCCTGTGCCTACAGTGTAAAGAGGCTCTGGGGGAACCAAGACAAGGCCCCCCTCAGCCAGTAGAGGAATCTGGCTCCACCAATGACAGTACACTGGACCTCTCTATCTCCGGCTCTGGCCCTCCTCCGATGGGCACCTCAGGGAATGCAGCTGGATTCAATATGGACCCAGGGACCTTTTCCTGGGTGGAATTCTTCAAAGGGCTGCAAACCTTCATCCAGGTGCAATCGGTGCTACCTGTGACACAGCCTCTGTTTCCACCAGAAGAACAAGACGTGCCTCCGCCCTGAGACATGCCTTTTCCGGGCAAAAGCTTCCCCTTAGGGGACACAGACACCTCTGAGGAAGAGCCGGACTCCCTGGAGGAAGGGGAAATCCCTCCAGGGACGGAACCATACCGAACCATGATGCGTTTCTTCTCAAAAGACGGGCTATCAGACCTTGTGTCTCTGAGCCTGAAGATGCTGGCCATCCCAGGCACAAGCTCCGCAGCAGAGCCAAAGACTAACCCGGTTTTGGTTATGCTTCGTCAAGCCTCATGCCATTTCCCAATGCTGCAGGCCATACAACAATTGATTGACCTGGAATGGAATGCCCCAGATTCTAGCTTCAAAGGAGGACGGGCCCTAGAAACCCTATACCCCCTGGAACCCTCAGCCAAAGAACTCCTGGGGTTCCCCAAAGTGGACGCCATGGTCTGCGCGGTCTCAAAACTCACCACCATTCCAGTCGGAGGAGCTGCTCTCAAGGATGTCCAGGACAGACGTCAGGAATCCATCCTTAAACAGTCATTTGATGTCGCAGCTATGTCCCTGCAGATCGCTGCCTGTTGTGCCATGGTGACACGTGCCTGCTTGTCACTGTCTAGGGACACAACCACATCTGTTGAAACATTAGAATTGGCGATATCTTTTCTCAAGGATGCGACCTCCGACCTGGTGCGCATCTCAGCCAGGGGCATCTCTTCCATAGTGGCAGCCAGAAGGCAACTCTGGCTCCGAAGTTGGTCAGCCGATGCGACTTCCAAGATGAAGCTCACGAGGATGCCTTCTAAAGGTGCCCTCCTGTTCGGAAGTGAACTGGAGAAGTTAGCCGACAAATGGGGCGAATCCCCAGTCCCTCTTTACCGGAGGACAGGAACAAAAGAAACCAATGCCCCTCTCCCCGAAGATCCAAGGGCAGAGGGTCTCAGCATTTGAGACCATACAAAAATACATACCAAGCACCTCGCCCCACAGGCAGGGGCCAGTCCTTTCGGAACAGACACAACAAGAGGGGAGCCGGCTCAGGTTCAGGCCTCAGCCGCACCCCACAATGAGAATTAACAGACCCATCCACAGGAAGAAGCCATAGGGGGCAGGCTTGCCCTATTCTACCAAAGATAGGACTCACTTGTCCGACGTTATCTCGACCTAACCATCATTCGAGAGGGATACTACCTGGTTTTCCACAGTATCCCACCAAACAAATTTGTGAAATCACCGTGCCACGCCCCCTCCAAGAGAACTGCGGTGGAAACCACACTAATAAAACTACTCATCCTAAGGGCAATAACACCGGTGCCCACACACCAACAAAATA
Organism: Rhinatrema bivittatum; assembly: GCF_901001135.1. Classification (NCBI taxonomy): domain Eukaryota; kingdom Metazoa; phylum Chordata; class Amphibia; order Gymnophiona; family Rhinatrematidae; genus Rhinatrema; species Rhinatrema bivittatum. The sequence goes on along the minus strand of NC_042621.1, from coordinate 68,281,597 downwards.
CTGGGCACTATTCCATCTATTTTATCATCCCCAAGAAAGAGGGAACGTTCCGGCCCATCCTGGACCTCAAGTCAGTCAGTCGCTACCTGAGGGTTCCTCACTTCCGCATGGAAACCCTACGCTCAGTCATAAGGGCAGTACAGCCGGGAGAATTCCTGACCTCTCTGAATCTGTCAGAAGCCTATCTCCACATACTGGTCCATCACGACCATCAGCGCTTTCTTCACTTTGTGATACTGGACCATCATTACCAGTTCCGGGCGCTACCCTTCAGACTAGCTGTTAGATGATTGGAGAATTTTTAATAATTTTGAAAATTTGTAATGATTGGATATTCCATTTATCAGTTGTTTTGAAACATTTATTATATTCTAGTTTTAGAATTATTTTATATTTCTCAAGGAATGTATAAATAGAAATTTGGAGACAAAACAGCAAGAAGCCAAAATCTGTATGCAGTGCAACAACGCAAAAACAGAAACATTAGCTTTATGGTCACTTTATTCTGTTTTTGGTGAGGGTCTATCTGTGTTCTGTGTGTGTGACCCAGCTTAAGGGTGTTCTGCAAGCTTGTAGTTCCTTGGTAGGGATCTATAGCAGCTTGGCTTGTTCTGTTTTCCTAATAGGAGGTGTATTGGTGTTTAGAGCCTGGTGTAATTGTTGCAGTAATGTTACTGTTTGAGTTCCATAATGCAGGTGTAACTTTGTGCGCATTAGTTTGTGTACATTAATGCAGATCCTGGAAGTCTGTTAGGTGCTATATTTCTGTTTTGCACAGAATGCAGAGTGACTTTTTTGGGTTTCCATTCCAGTTTCTGTTTCCATATTTGTAATTTGTGGTATTTCTGTACTTGGTGAAGGTCAATTCTATGGTGTGACCGAGATGAAGTATTTTAATAGCATGTAGGCATTTGTATCAATATTATTTGTTGTGTTTTCTCAATAGAACATGCATTGGTGGTAAATTACTGTTTTTTCATAAGGAGGGCTATTGCACCTGGTAGGGGAGAGTGTTTATTTATTTTTATTTATTTATTTAAAATTTTTATATACCGGCATTCATGATACAATCACATCATGCTGGTTTACATAGAACAGGGGTGTACAAAGAACAAATGAGTAACCTATTAGTGAGGAGGAAGCAGTTACAAATAACAAGGTACTAGAACTGGGAGTAGAGAAGAAAGGGAGAGGATAACATTAGATAAAGATATTTACATTAAATTAACATTTTTACAATGGGAGGTAGTTCAACAGGCTGCAAGGGTTTATGTTGCTGTTTATGCAAGGGTTTATGTTGCTGTTACTGAGATGACACCAGAAATATCTTTTGTATGGTAAATTGAAGTGGGAATGTCCTAGTTTTGTTCTGTAGCCATTGTTGGGGGGTCAGGGTGGATCCTGTAGATACAGAGTATATGTTTACATTTAGTCCCATGACAATCATATGTTCAGTGTGTCACGCATGTGAGAACCATCTGTCAGGTGTGTCCTGACAGAAAAAAGGTTGAGAACCACTGGCCCAGACAACTGTGGTATGCCTGTCTAGTACAATTCTCCATCAAATCTCCCTTGAGACTGGGAGTCAGTTCTGCCTTACTAACCCAAGAGGATGGCTTATTACACCCAACACTGCTAACGCTCAATGTGATAGCATGGATGCTGAACTCTTGGTCCTAGTTCAGTGGTCTCTGCCAGACTCAATTCAAATGTTGTCCTCTCAGCTAGAGAGCCATCCATGAGACACAGTTATTCTTTCAAGTGGAAATATTAATCAAACTGGTATACTTCGCACAACCTAAACCCATTCAGTTGCGAACCTCGACATTTACTGTCTTATCTGTAGCACCTCTCCCAGTCTGGTTTGGCAACTACATCAATATGCATGCATCTCTGTGCCGTTGCAGCTCCTCATTCACCAGAAAATGAAGCACCTATTTCCATGCATCCCCATGTCTTCAAATTCATGGAAAGACTTCTACATCTGTACCCACCAGTTTGAAAACCACTGGTGCCTTGGGACATCAACATTGTTCTAGTCTTGCTGATGAAAGCTCCTTTTGAACCCCTAGAAACTGCATTTCTGAAATACTTAACATGGAAGATACTTTCTCTAGTAGCAGTCACTTCTACACGAAGAGTAAGCAAACTGAAAGTTCTAATTCATTAGCCCCCTTATATGCAGTTCTTCCATGATAAGGTAGTTCTCAGGGCACATCCAAAATTCTTACCTAAAGTGGCTTCTGCTTTTCACCTGAATCAACCAGTTTCCCTACTTTCTTTCCAAAGCCTCATGTACACGAAGACAAAAAAATGTTGCATATGTTGAACTGCAAAAGAGCTCTGGCATGCTTCAAATGTCTAATGTAATTCCATAGTGAGGCTTCACAACTGTTTGTCTCATATAATCCCAATAAATTGGGTGCACCTATAGCTAAAAACACTATAAAATTGGATAACTAGTTGCATACAGCACTGCTACACCGCAATTGAACTTAATTTCACCAATCCAGTTAGGGTTCACCAGGAATGAGCAACTGCTTCCTCCATTGCGTGCCTCGGGAAGGTACCCATAGAGGACATATGTAAAGCAGCTACCTAGTCATCTGTTCATACATGTACTTTCCACTACTGTTTTAGATGCCATGGTATCCATGGACAGTGCAGTGGAACAAGCAGTCTTTCATCTAAATAATCTGCTCTCCACGATGAAGTCCGGGTTGCTTATCCAGATATGCTACGCTGCAGTCCTCTGCTAATTCAGCCCTGCTTATTGACATAAAAGCAAGTTTGCTTACCTTAAACATACCATTGATGGGATGAGTTGGTCTGAGATGCCCACCCTCCAGCCTGGATAGCAAACTGTCCTATGCTTTTAGCTTTGAAACAGACTGAGGACAGTCTGAGGCAATGCTTTCATGGTACCTCTCGCACACACTCTGTAGAGCTCAAAGCTCTATTAGCTTTGAGAGACAGATATGTTCAGTGTTGCCTAATGACATCACCCACAGACTATGTCTAATTCATCCTGCTGTCTACAGAAAACACAGTTTAAGGTAAACAAACTTGCTTTTCTTATGGATGGATCACATTCCACAATGTGTCAGATGCAAACTTTAATGATTTTTCCACTTTGCATTTCATAATTCTGTCGATGAAATTTGATTTCTTCCCAGAATTTTGTCATTACTACTACACATTTCTATAGTGCTATATGACATACACAGTGCTGTACAAGACAAGAAACAACTTTGAAACAATGAATAAAAGAGCCTTCCTTAGCTAAGCATTTTGGGAATTTACTAGTCTGTGCTGTGCCTGGTTTGAAAGCCCAAATTAGGTAAATATCTTATGGAGTATTTTAAATTACATCTTTCTTAGGATAGCATGTACAATAAGAGATTTCAGTCTCTTGAATCCCTGTTAGTTTTGTCCCAAATCAGCCTGCCATTTAAGCAGAACAGTTGCTATAAGTAAGGTGATCAAATTTACAGATTACACAAAATAATTTAAAAGTATTTAACACTAGTAGATTGTGAAGAATTGTAGGAGGACTGAGTAAGACAAATTGGGCATCTAAATGGAAGACGAAATTTAGTGCAGACAAATGCAAAGTGATGAACACAAGTAAAAATAAGCATAACTATACATACGCACACTTCTGGGTTCCATATTAGGAGTTACCAGTCAGGAAAAGGATTGTGGCATCATTGTGGACAATACATTGAAATCCATAGTTCAGTGTTCAGCAGCAGTCAACAAAGTAAATAGAATATTAGGAATTATTCAGAATGGAAAGGAGAATAGAACTGAATTTAATGCCTTTATATAGATCTGTGGTGTTACCATGCCTTGAATATTGTGTGCATTTTTATATCAGAGAAAGGTAAACAAAATGATATGGAATGGCTCTGTTATGAAAGGCTCTTTAGATTAGAGATGAAAGGGGATACAATAGAAATTTTATGAAATAATGAGTGATAAGTAGCAAGTTCATAGCAAACAGTTATTTACCTTCTCTGACAGTACTAGGGGATTCTCTATAAAACTATCTGGTATTTAAAACAAATTTGAGAGTTTTTTCAGTCCATGCACAATTAAGCTGTAGAAATTGTTGCGTATGAGAGGGCTGCCGAAACCTGTCTTGGGGACCCCACAGCCAGTTGGGTTTTCAAGATATCCAAAATTAATATGCATGAGATAAACTTGCACATCATAGTAATGATGGCAGAAAGAAAAAGACCATAATGGTCCATCCAGTCTGCCCAGCAAGCTTCCCAAGGTAGCAACTACCTGCTCCGTGCAGGCCACCCCCATGCTTCTCTCAAGGGTAGTAACTGCCGCATCGCCTCTTAACATTAAGATACCTAACAGTCTTGTCCCCTAACCCAAAGTCTTGTACCATATTAGCTATCGTTCCTTACATGTGCATCTTTGCTTTCTTGACTACTTTCCCAACCTAGCTTTCTCAGACTATGGCTGGTCCTCTTTCTGCAATCTCTTCTACTTTATGAATGCTAACCTTTTTTATGTTCCTTTTTCAGCTACTACTTTAGAAAACCATAGTGGCCTTTTCCTTTTTCCTCCTTTTTATTTACTTTCCTAACTTTCCTTGGACTGCAAGAGAGCCCTAGCCTTTTATTCATCTCCATTGATCCAAACAGTTTGGGAAGGACGGTTACCAAACACATTCTTGTCTAATTGGCTAGTGGACTATATAGTGCACTGTTATACTCTGGCTGGTTTACATATTACTCTGTCAAGTGTCATCAAATGAAAGCCTTGGTGATTTTAAGTGGCTCATCTGATGGCCGCTTCCATTGAACACATATGAAAAGCTGTTACCTGTTGTCTGTTCACACCTTTACATTCCATTGCTATTCAGATAGTATGTCAGAGGAAGACAGTAAGTTTGGGCAAACAGTTCTGTGTAACCTGTTCACTCAGTAGTCTATTCTACACCTGTTGGGACTAGTTTGTGTTTTAAGTAGTTCCATAGTGCAACTCTCAACTTTGGACTACCTAAACATTATGGCTGATTCATGCCCATTTGATGGAGAAAGCAGGCTTGCTTACCTGTAAATTGGGTTCTCTTTAGCCAGCAGGATGAATCAGCCTTACTTAATACCCATCCGTCCACTGCTCATGAGTCAGTGAAGGTGCCTGGGAACTCACACCGCTCAAACACTTTGACCCTGCTCTGAGAGCTGGGTCTGTGTTGGTGCTGTTGGATGATGTCACTCACATGTTATGGCTGATTCATCTTGCTATGTACGGAGAACTCTGTTTACCTTGTGAGACTGGAAAATTGGGCATCCAAATGGCAGATGAAATTTAATGTGGATAAGTGCAAGGTGATGCATATAGGGAAAAATAACCCATGCTCTAATTACATAATGTTGGGTTCCATATTAGGTGCAACAACCCAAGAAAGAGATCTAGGTGTCATAGTGGATAACACATTGAAATCGTCGGTACAGTGTGCTGCGGCAGTCAAAAAAGCAAACAGAATGTTGGGAATTATTAGAAAGGGAATGGTGAATAAAACGGAAAATGTCATAATGCCTCTGTATCGCTCCATGGTGAGACCGCACCTTGAATACTGTGTACAATTCTGGTCGCCGCATCTCAAAAAAGATATAATTGCGATGGAGAAGGTACAGAGAAGGGCTACCAAAATAAGGGGAATGGAACAGCTCCCCTATGAGGAAAGACTAAAGAGGTTAGGACTTTTCAGCTTGGAGAAGAGACGACTGAGGGGGGATATGATAGAGGTGTTTAAAATCATGAGAGGTTTAGAACGGGTGGATGTGAATCGGTTATTTACTCTTTCGGATAGTAGAACGACTAGGGGACACTCCATGAAGTTAGCATGGGGCACATTTAAAACTAATCGGAGAAAGTTCTTTTTTACTCAACGCACAATTAAACTCTGGAATTTGTTGCCAGAGATGTGGTTAGTGCAGTTAGTATAGCTGTGTTTAAAAAAGGATTGGATAAGTTCTTGGAGGAGAAGTCTATTACCTGCTATTAAGTTCACTTAGAGAATAGCCACTGCTATTAGCAATGGTAACATGGAATAGACTTAGTTTTTGGGTACTTGCCAGGTTCTTATGGCCTGGATTAGCCACTGTTGGAAACAGGATGCTGGGCTTGATGGACCCTTGGTCTGACCCAGTATGGCATTTTCTTATGTTCTTACAAGTAAGCAAACCTGTTTTTAGGTTAAAATTACAGTTGTTTATGTAATTTGCTTTCCTGTTTAACACCAGATTTGAGTTTCTCAGAAAGAGGATTTAAAAAACTTTGAGAATTTTGAATCCTAATTAATACTGTAACCCTTGTCTATTTCTTTTTTAATACAATTGAAAGGAAATTAGCGTTTCCCAAAATTTCTGCTGTGTAATGCGTATGATGTAATACTATCATACTTTGCGCCATTATAGAGGAAAAATGTGCAGATGCTGTGATCAGATAGCCGGCCTCAAAGACTTACTTCTGTTGGGATTCTCCAGAATAATGTTATAGCCGACAAATAGTGGTTTTTACTTAGCCGGCACGTTGTTCTAAACACAAATTAAGTAATGTTGCTGAGCTACCTTGACATAGGGGAGCTCATGGTAAGGGTCCTTATTCCATAAGGTTAATGTTGTATCCTCCATGTTTTTAAACAGCACGGTTCTACATAAATGATTGATATAAATTAAAAAGAAAAGAATTAATGAAGTATCCAAAATGGGCTTTTTATGAGGTGGTGGGGTTTTTTTTTGTTTTTTTTTTTAAATCTTGTGCGGTATTTCATTGCCAACCAGAGAAAGTCAGCAGTGCCGCCAAACTTTTTTCACTGCTTGTCCTGCAATGGAGGAAAGCCCTTCTTGAATCAGATATGATACGCAATCCAGGAATCCTAGTACTCGGCAGCCCTGCCGTCATATGGTTTGCTGTTGAATTATTGGAGCACTTTTTGTTAAATTGTAGTTTTACATAGTAACCGTTATTTTATATGGGAATAGGCAGACCAGACTACATCCGGAACATAGATAACGTGTGGCTTTTATTTTCTTTATAAAGCGTGGTTAAGACGTTCACGGTTTCTCTGGGTGTGTCTGTGTAGTTGGCTCTGTCGAGCAGAGCTGCAACGTTGTGCGTGCTTGCGTGCTGGATTCTACGTCACTTTGCGTGTGTCTACGGCGCAGCGCGTGCCCGGTTGGGGGAAGGGGATAGCCTCGCCCCTTCTTTCGTACTCTCGAGCAGGCTGCGTGTTGAGCGGGGAAGAACGCTGTCTATAGTAACGAACGTCTTTTAAAAGCGAGATGGTAGAGAAGTTTCGGTGATTGAAAGGCAGATTTATGTTGCCGACCTTATCTCCAGTTTTAGCCGGTGGCTGCTGCTGTTGTGGGGTTGCGTGCTGCACTTTTCGGAGCCCATGGAACTTGAGAAGCCGTTTGTAGGTGACTTGGAGTACGAGTGATAACGAAGTGCGCATACAACTGCCTGAGCCGTGGGAAAAATTCTGTTGAAGTTTTCGCAGTACACTCTTGGTTTCAGTTGAACCGGACTCAGGGTGGATTACTTTTAAAGCTTTTTTCTTTTTTTTTTTTTTATACTGTCGCAGCTATCGATTTTTAAGGATTAAATTGATTTTGTCCAGCGTACTCAATTGACTTTGAGCTTTGCCAGAGGTTTTTCTCAGGATTGCGAATTTTCCCGATTCTTCAAGGACAAGTCCTTTGTGGGTTTCAATGTCTTTAAGTTTGAGGTATCCAGGAGGGGCCTCTATTATGATCTGTTTATGTTTCTATGGGGAAGCGAAATGAACTGTTCAACTATCCATGACGGGGAAGGCTTCCTACGGCGTTTTGTATTCGTGGAAGGGAGTGCTGTTTACATGTTTGTCAGGAAGTAAGGCTAGGAAAAATAAAGGTAAAGCTTTGACTTTTTTTTTCTTTGTTATATGTAACCTGTTTTAAACTGGGACGTAGGAAATATGCATTTTTGTGCAACAACCAAGGTTAACATAAACAACCTTTAGTTTTCTTGAGGCGGCTTTTGGGAATAACGACTGTAGTTATTTAATAATTATCGTTTTACTAATGTAATCAAGCTGAAGGACATGTGATATTTTCATGTGCCTTGTAAAGCAAATTTTAATTGTAGACAGGTTTTGATTGCAGGAGGAGGCGATAAAGCTGTGTTACACATTCTGCAGTGCAAGGAATTAGTTATCCTGTGGAAACCTGATCCTCTATTCGCCTCTCGCGCGCGCTCTCGCTCTTCAGGGGTGTCAGTCACTCGCTGTGCAGAGGAGCATAGCTAAGCATGTTTCCCATTTGTGACCCACTTTCGAACTGCAAAACCCAAGGCAAAATATTTTGAAAAATCTGATGGCTGTATAAATTTCAAATGTAGAAACTTGCTTGCCCGGTGGTTTGGGCTTGATTTTCTGGTCAGATCTTATATTCCTTGGTGGTTGCAAAGGCAGTGTTCACAGCTCCTGAAGGAGTTCATCATTGCATAACAGTGACACCTAGTGACTGGACTTCATATCTACCATTGCAAGTACCTCTGGCGTGTGGCCCCCAGCCAGGTATTGACCTTGTCATGGTAAGTTGGGAGAGATTGCAAAAGAGGTGAGACATCTTTGGTTATTAAATTTGAAGACTCAAGGTGTCCACACCAATTATTGAACTGGAAGTCCAAAGGAGTAGGACAACTGGCCCATTTGTAAGTCCTTGAAGGTTCCCTTAGCTAGGACTCTGGTGGGAAAGCTGCCAGTTTTAATACTAGCATAATTTCTGAAATGTCTTAAGAGATTTTTGTATAGTTCATTTATTTTGTATGCTAGTAATTTAAATTTAAAAATTTTTTTAAATTAAGTAAATTGCTAGTATTAAACATAGCAATAGAAAAATAGCCAGGGGCTAGGCTAGAAACAGAATAGAAGTAACTGCGTTAATTCAGTAAAAATGAACATGTGTTCCAAGTTTTGCTACAGATGCTGGCTGCCTTTTAACAGGCTAACACATTCCTGAAGGGAAGTGACCTCAGAAGTACTGAAAGCATGTACCTTAAAACATTTGTTAGCCTAATAGTGGCTCTACCCAACCACATTTTTACCAGATGTTATTTAGGGCTACAGACTGGAATAAAACTCATAGGAATCTTGCTGGGAAGGGTACAAGGAGAAATTTGATGAAAAGGATCTCTCTATCTTGTCATTGGTGGGTGTGTGTGTGTGTGTGTGTGTGTGTGTCATACACATAAATTGTGTTTATATATAATTGAGTTCTTTTTTTCATTCAATTGAAAGGCAAGCATTCTTTTATGCACACATTTTGCATTACATAAAACTGGATGTCTTCATCTTAAGTGATCTTCAGGATTTTGTTTTTACTTAAGTTTGCTGAGAAAAATAAGCTAGAGGTATTTTTCATTCACAAATAGCTATATGTGCTACAACTAAATTGGAAGATATGTCATTTTTTTCTTAGATTGAACATTGCTCTACTATCAAAATATGTAATTACACATGAAACATTTTTATCTGTTTGAACCATGATTTCACATTTGACTTTAAATGAAATTTGTATTTTGTTAAAAATAACCACTGCACAAACCTGAGGTTGTTCACAAGGTTTTGTTTTTGTAAATGTAGGTCTCATTGTGTTATACTTATCAAATCCTATGTTCAATTCACTCTTTTTTTTATTTTTGCAAGTTGTATTGTTTCCTATGATTTGATGATGCATTTGCATTAAATGTAACACTGAACTAACATGGCTTGTGGAAACCAACCCAAGCTGCCCATTTCTGAATTTTCCCATGCCCCCTGTAGCTGCTGCAACTCTTGGCCATTTCCTCATCTCAATACACCACCACTCCAGCTGCTGGATCCATTTTGACAGTCTTGTTGCCTTCTGTTTACCAGTTTGGAGCTATGTAGTGCCAAGAATACTGCTAGGCTATATAATTTACTAACAAAGTGTGCACTTGTCAACAGGCAGAATCAGAAGGAGGCATCTGGTTGGAAGATGAAACTTTAAAGTCGAGGGAAGGAGGTTATACTGGCAAATAGATGAGAGAAGAAATGGAAGCAGGTGAAACACTTGGCAGGGGAGATAGATTGGCAGACTACATGGCCTAGTCTGCCTATATACAACTACTACTCAGCTATACAGTATTTTATCTTTCTCTCAGAGATTACCTGTGCTTATCCTGTCCTTGTCTCCAGTGCCTCCATTGGGAGGCTGTTGCTTGCATCCGCCACTTTCTGTAAAAATCTGAGGAAAGTTAAATGATGGTTTTAGAAAAATGTTAAAAACAAAGTTTTTATATAAAAGTAGGCTTTGTGCATATTTAATACACAGCATATTGATTTTATGCAAATCACAGAACTAAAACAATTTGTTGTATTTTCTGACCATTCTAACAGATTAAGATCCTTTCAGACCATTGCAGCATAATCTCTGAATTGCTTATACATTTAGGCAACATCATCCTTTGCCTTTTATCTACTCATTGTTTTTGTTCTGATGGAGTTTAAATCCTAACAGGTGATTAAGAACTGTATTAGTTCAATAAAAAGGTGTATTTTTTTTTTTTAAAACAATCATTTCCCTGCATTCAAGTGGATTAACATAGCAGCCAGACTACTAAATCGCCATAGAATCTGCCAGTGATTTGCTTTAGAAAACTAAGAACCTTGATTGTAACCAGCTTTTAACAATGTGAAAAGTGAGGTCCGTATTGAAAAATATTTTTGAAAGGAAAATTTTGGTGCCCAATTTCCTAGGAAATCCAGCAATGTGCAAATTAGTCATGCACCAAGTGTAACTTTCTGCCCAATATATTTGGTTGGAATAACTATTGCAGTATAAGGGTATGTTGTGGTCTAATTCTTTCTAGATATTTAGCAAGTTATATGGCTGAGGAATTTTGCAGCACTAAGGCTAGTGATATAAAATATATAGTAACTTCATGTCTGCTGCATCTTATGTCAAACTTACGAATGGCATACAGTGCACTTGCTGGGGTGAAACCAGCAACTTATGGCCTTTTAATCTCCTGTTATCTTCCTTAGAAATGCAATTTCCTCCCCAAAATCAGAGCCATTGAAAAGATATTGGTGTCCTAGGCTAGCTAACCTTACAGCCTTATGCCTTCCCTACACAAAAAATATTTATCAGATTTTACATATATTCAAGTACAGTCTTGAGGTAAAAATATCACATGTATAATATATTTACATGCACTGCTATGATATCAACCAGAAAATCCTGCAAAAGACATGTGGAACCCATGTTATTAGGCCTATTGTAACGAATGTTGGGTGTGATCCTCAGAAAGCCATGAGTAAATGGTTAAAATTACAAAATAATAAACCTCTTATACTTAAATGGCACTAATTGCCAGCCCGCAAACAGCAGCAATCCTATCTATGAAAAGGCAGCACTGTAAATATTACATCAGGTCCTAAAACACCAATATCTCATATTCTCCACTTAAGAAAACAGAACTAACCAAGCTATTTGAGAACCCTTTCACAAACTTCATCCTAGCAGAATACTTCACCTCTATCACACATGCAGAACAAAGACAGACCCTCACCAAATACGAACTGGAAACCACAACATGCCAGATTATGCAATGCATCAGTAGAAAAAACAAAATTACTATTCCTCATAAAGCATCAAACAAAATCTAGAAATATAAAACATCAATAGTAGTTAAACCATTCAAATAAAAAGAATATATTAAAGTAGCTGAAGAATAAAATAGTAAGTAAAAGCCCATAAACATTTTCCAAATACCAATAAAATATTACAGAACAGCAGACATGTCAAATAACGCAATAATTAATACGTAGGAGCTTTTCCAGATTCCTTGCGATTGCTGTGGATTAACAAGGGGAGAAGGGAAGTTGCACATACTTTTTTTTTTTCTTCTCTCGTGTACAGACCCATGTTCTTGTGCACACCCTCTCACACACCTGCGCGCGCTCATATTCATGTCCTACTCTTCTGGTACTTAGAAGCAAAGAATGCAGCAGCAGGCTCTTCCTTCAGCTTCCACAACCTACAGGACGACTCCGAGCTGTGGGACAGGGGCCGACCCTACTTTGGCTTTCTGTAGCTCCTTTGGGCCGGTGCTACATTCTGCTTCTCCAAACCACTTTGCCAATGATGCTGTTGGTTCGTGTGCAGGGTGCTCTGCTAATTTTCCTCCTGATTGTGGCCTGTGCAGACTATGGAACACCATTTCCTCTTCCAAGCTGCCCAGCAGAACCATAGCACTCTAGGCAACTACCTAATGCTTCCACCAACCCTACCCAAAATCAAACTTGTTGCACAATCTGTTGGGCAGAAAATGCCCTTTCTTGTGCTCTTGCAGGAATATGTGCTGCTTCTTGTTTGCTGGCTGTACAACTGTAAAAATGGCACCCTTCAACTACATTGCAGGAAACCAGCTATTTTCAACTGTAGGAGAGGAGCTCTCCAAACTGAAATGAGTTTTCTGCTATAATCTGGATTAAGCATGAAGAACTAGCTGCTACTGCTATAGTGGACTATTTTGGATTTTTCTTATACTTAAGTTAGCTTCTGTGAGCCCCACTGTATTTAGTTCAGGGGACCCCCCCTTGGTAGCCATACTTTTTTGTTTTGTGGGTTCTTGGCTCTGGGAGTTCGAGAGTGCTTTTTTTTCCCCGTTGATAGCAGGGCTGAATTAGCCATGCTATCATGGGTTCTGTCAATCAGGTCCGGGAGACGGAGCTTTATCAAGCAGAGGTTCGATTTTTTTGCTCTCTGCGGTTGCGCGTGTGTTCCCGCGCAGGAAAGTAACAGATTCTCCTCAGTCTGTTCTTTCCATGTGTGGGATCACACTCGGAGCTGACTTCTCCTCAGCTTTTTTCGCAATGTCGAAGAAATCGGGATTCAAACCTTGTCTCTGCGGCAAGGTAATGTCTGTCATGGATGGCCATGACCGATGTTACCGTTGCCTCAGGGCCGATCACAACCAGAAAGATTGTGAGTTCTGTGCCCGCATGTCCCCGAGGGCCCAGAGACAGCGGGCCTACAAAATGAGGGAACTCAGCCTGTCAGAACCATCGGAGGCTCATTCTTCACCTGGGCCCTCGACTGCACCGGCTCCCTCACACAAAAGAGCAGCATCGTGGGATCCTCGCCCCTCCAGGCCTGGAGGTAGAGAGGTACCATGACGTTCAAAGCCATTGGATCAGGGATTTGATCCGGGGGATCGGGATGGATCGGCCTTGTTAAAAAAGACGTCGTACGATCGGCCGCACAAGGTGCAGAGAATGGCGCAGGCGCTGACTTATACGGAGCCGGAACCGTCCGCGCCGAAGACACAGTTACAGGCTGTGGCGCCAAAGGCTACGCATGCCACGTCGCCTAGAATATCGGTACACACTGATGTTTGGTCTTATGGCCTCTGCAGTAAGAAGAGAAAAAAAAAAAAGCATGTTTCGACATGAGAGGTCCAGTGAACCCTAATGTCTTGGTTGCAGATCACCTGGGATCTTTTGAACGAGCAGTCAGATCACTCAGTAGCTTAGGGACTCCCTGTCCTTGGGGCTAGTTCAGTCAAATCTAGTCCGAAATGTAGCCTTCTAAATTCATCCTTACCAATTTACCTTGACTACAGATGTTTTTCCAGCCTGGGATGAAGCATCCATATAGAAGAGGCTTCAGATTCTGGCACCTTGGACTGCTCAGGAATAGTTTTGCATACATTTCCTAAAGCTAGTGGTAGTTCTGAATCTACTAAAGGCTTTTAGAAATCAGTTAGTCTACAAAGTTGTAAAAGTCCAAACAATCAGGTTACTGTGTTCTTTATGAATAAGCAGGATGGTACAAGCTCATACTTCCTGTGTCAGGAAGCTGTTAGAATCTGGAACTGGGCCAACTCCTAAGGGATATCTTAAGGATTACAAATCTGGCAGTAAGGGAGAATGTCCTGATAGACACTTTTGTTGGTTCCTAGACCTCCAAGAGTGGTCTTTGCACAGAGGGGTGATAAACAAGATATTCCATGAGTGTGGGACACCTGTGGTATCTTGTATGCATAAGAACATAAGAAATTGCCATACTGGATCAGACCAAGGGCCCATCAAGCCCAGTATCCTGTTTCCAACAGTGGCCAATCCAAGCTGCAAGTACCCAAACACTAAGTAGATCCCATGCTATGGATGTGAGTAATAGCAGTGGCTATTCCCTAAGTCAACTTGATTAATAGCAAATAATGGACTTCTCCTCCAGGGACTTATCCAAACCTTTTTTACACTAACTGCACTAACTACATCCTCTGAGAACAAATTCCAGAGCTTAAATGTGAGTTGAGTGAAAAATAATTTTCTCCGATTAGTTTTAAATGTGCTACTTGCTAACTTCATGGAGTGCTCCCTAGTCCCTCTATTATCTGAAAGAGTAAATAACCAATTCACATTTATTTGTTCTGTTAGTCACAAAGACTATGAAAACTCAGAGGTTACTAGGGAATGATGATATTGAGACAGATTTGGTTCTTTGGCAGATTTCTTTCTACCCAGGAACCAATTCAGCTGTGACATTCCTAATTCAGGATCAGGGAATGTTGATTCATCCCAGCATCAGATCCCTAGCCTTCAAAGCCTGAATGTTGAGAGAGGGGGGGTAATGCATTCCTTGAATTTAACTAATGGAGTCTGATCTTTGTTTTCTAAAACAGATTTTGCTTCAACGTCTTATGGTTTTAAGTAGAGGTAGTTTACAGTCCTTAGATACTTTTCTCCAGTCTCAGTCAGTTACTGCTTAATAGCTTATGCATCTTTCAGATTATGATTTCGAGTTAATTGTGTTAAGGTTCATCCCCAGTACAGTTGATTCTTATCTTCATATAGAAGGTAATTCCATAACTATACAGTCTTGAGTTGTTTGATTTCATTCAGGGCTTACTTCATGTGAAGCCTCCCACTGTGTAATGTGAACTCGACGTCAATCAAACCCAGTTGATGAAAGAACCTTTTCAAGTCTGTGAGCTGAACTACGTGATACAGAAGATCATATTTTTGGTAATAGTTGCTTGAACCCGCAGTCTCGGTGACCTTCAGTCCCTTAGTGACTTATCCATCCTATACAAAGCTGCTTACGTCTAATGGGTGTTCTGCAGTGATAGGCCATTTATTCCATCCAAACCCCTCCTCTCTCCCCTAGGAGTTTGCTTTTATCTCAGTTCAGATATTAAACTGAAGGGGGCCCTGTGTAATGTTGATTATAGGTCAACCTGCATATGCTCCGTGGAACACACAGAAAGCTCTGGAAAACTATCCAAGAAGTATCTTTCCAGTGCTCCATCAATGACATTTTATTTACCCATGTGTGTGGCATGAGTGTCCTCTTTAAACACCTGATAGAGAAACAACTTTTGCACCTTTTTTTTTTTTTTCCCCCAGGTTGTTTCCCTTGAGGATCTCACAAAAGCCAAGATACTGGTTAAAAATTGTATCTTTGAGTCCTGCATGTTACACAATTATTGGGTACCAGAATTTGTGAAGCCTCTGTCTACTAGCACTATGGGTTCCCTCTCAGGAAGAGAGAGAGGTTTTATCTGTGGATATCTGTGTATAGCTTGTCTTCGGATTGATAAATGACTGTTTATAATGTGGCTTTTAGACATACTGTAGGTTTTATCTATATAGTCTGATGCAAAACAGAGTAGTTACTCAATGGAAACTACCTCTGTTAGTCTCATACAAGACTGGACTATTGAATCATTTGTTTTTTAGTGTGCTGATTCTTTGCTAAATTTTTACGATGGCTACAATAATCAAAATGTAGCTCTTTGTTTTCAGGACTGTTAATGTGGTTGGACTGGTGCTCAGGAGGAAGTAATATCACTAGGGAAGGGTTAAGAAAAGACTTTTTTTTTTTTTTTTGGTTACTCCCGACAGATGGTGCTATATTTATTTGATCCAGTCTGATGCTTGATGATGAGAATGGTGTTATCAAGCAACCATCTCAAGTTTTCCGTAGCAAATTGTATTGAAACTATATTGTTTACCATATCTAACATTTAAAATGTTAGATTGTAAATAAAATACAAACACAAAAGTTAGAGGCAAAAATCCTTACATGCACTTGAACATGACCACCAGGTATGCTATGAGTTTTATACCAGCCCAAACAACTAGTCTCTCTATTACTGTTGCCATTACGTTATTAAATTTGCTGGAATATCATATAAATTAGTTTTCTGGATTGCCACCAAAATGTCAGATGAGGACTAAAAACTTGTATGAATATCCGAGAGGAGAGAGGGAGGAGATATGATGCAGATCTTTAAATACTTGGATGACAACAATGCACTTGAATCAAACCTTTTCTGATGGAAAGGAAACTGTAGAATTAAGGGTCATGGTATAAAACTCCAAAGGGGGTAGACTCAGAATAATCAGGTCTATACTGTAAAGTGCGGTTGGAGATTCCCCGTCTGCAACTCGCTGTGGGCGCAATATTGGGATGCATAAAGCGATCCTGCGATACAGTCTCCAGTTTCATGCGTCCTTAGTGCTTCTTGAAACCGACGCATAACCCTTTCCGCACCCAGCATGTATATCATATGTAAATGAACGAATTAGCTATTTAATGAAGGAATTAGCTATTCCCTCCGATACTGTGACGCGCGCTCCGATTATCTCCTTTGTAACCCGCTATTTTGCCGCGTCCGTAGCCTGTTAGTTTACCGCCTACCCTCTACCTGGTGTTAGTCCTGCACCATGGACGACCTCCATATATACTAACCCGCTTTCAAACTGCACTCAGCCCTTCTTTTTGCATGAACGATGCTGCACGGAACTCCGATTGCATTAGTTATTTGCTTAAAAAAATTATTTCATCCCGCATGTTCCGTATGGGAGCTGACAGCGGCTTACAAAAACTAGATGTCACTTTCCAAATCCCCCATCTCCACACGGGCAGACGGGCGTGCGGTCATCGAGGCGGCGGCGGGAGCCGGCGGGCGGTTGGGCGCCCGTTCATCCAGGCGGCACCGGTGGGCGGGTGGGCGTCGGTCCATCCAGGCGAGTGGGCGGGCGCCTGTTCATCCGGGAGGCGGCGGGCGGGTGGGGGCGCGCGTTTATCCAGGCGGAGGCGGCGGGCGGGTGGGCGCGCGTTTATCCAGGCGGAGGCGGGCGGGTGGGCGTCCGTTCATCCAGGCGGAGGGAACCGGCGGCGAAAGCGGCCTCCAGCAGCCCCCGCCGGCAGTGAATGAATGCACACCTGTTTACGACCGTGCAATTTCGGCGCTCAAGGCAGTCACATGCCGTGACGTCAAGCGTCATGACGTCACGCCTTGAGCTCCGAAATTGCACGGGCATAAACAGGCGTGCATTCATTCACTGCCGGTGGGGGCTGCTGGAGGCCGCTTTCGTCGCCGGCTCTCTCCGCCTGGATGAACGCACGCTCACCCGCCCGCCGCCTCCCGCCGCCGCCTGGATGACCGGGCGCCCACCCGCCCGCCGCCGCCTGGATGACCGGGCGCCCACCCGCCCGCCGGCGCCTGGATGAACAGGCGCCCCGCCGGCTCCCGCTGCCGCCTGGATATATATATATACACTTTTGTTTTAGTTTTGGTTGTGAGTTTTGTTTTAGTTTTGATGGTTTCCCCCCTCCCGCCTTGCTTCGGGAGGGGGGAAACCATCCACTTCCTGGTACATGTCAGTTGAAATGACATTTGAAATGACAGGTACCAGCGCACCCAGGATACTGTATAGGCGCTGTATTAAGCACCTATACAGTAAAATGGGTTGCATGGGCCTAATGCTTCGCAGACACGGCTTGCATTTGCAAGCAATTTGAATAGAGTATCGAGCGATATGTGAAGAGAACTGTGCGTGCGGGGAACGAGGGTGCGCCCTGCACTGCCGCACTCTTTCTAACGCGGCATAACTGTATCGACCTGAATGTCAGGAAATACTTATTCACGGAAATGGTGGTAGATGTATGGAATGCCCTCCTGGAAGAAGTGAAGACAACGGTAATGGAATTCAAAAGGGCGTAGGATAAACACAGAGGATCCCTAGTTGGTTGAAGGATGGAAATGAAGAAACAGAGTAATCTGTTGTAATGTTGATGTAATAACGTTTCTGAATGGGGGTAATATGAATGGAATAGCAGCTACAATCCTAAACAGCTTGCTGAGGAGACTGGATGGATCATTTGGGTCTTTATCTGCTGTCATTTATGTTGCTATTCAACATAAACCAGTCTTAAATATAAAAAATGATTAAAACATTTCTTAAATAATGCAAGATTAAAAAATGAACATATGTTTTGCTTGTAAAGGCAGAAGATGTAGAATTGAGTGCCATGAATGCAGCTTATACTTGTAAAATGCTACCTCTCAAAAATTGAGACATTTTACTGCTGAAAAAATCTTGCTTTTATGCCAGTTAGTTGAATCCAAGTGATGCATGTAAGAAACGAATGAAATAATGAATTTGGGAACTCTGTACTGAGAATCTATTATACTTTATAACCCACTACATGTGGTTTCGTCAGGATAAGTGCGATGGGTGACATCAGATGGAGCTTGGCATGGATATTTGATTTTAAAATTTATAGAAACTTTGAGCATGTCCACTGGGCATATATGACATTCTATACTACCACATGTCTATGTAGGGGCACATTCAGTCCTATCTTTTCTGTGGAGCCCAAGTGTTACAGATCTGTCTCTCCTACTGTGAGGGAACTGTATACTTCCTAAACATGCAGGAATCTGTCTTAGCCACCTAAGTATGATTTTAGTCACTAGTAAGTTTTTTTTGTGTTTTTCCTTTCCTTTTCAGTTACCACATGAGGCAGCATTGGGTCATTTTGATTTTGCTGCATTCTTTTTTTTATCTGCTACCCCTTAAAGAAAAGAAAGCCAGCTGTTTCAAAGTGTGTTCCCTGTGTGAAAAGTGCCTATTTATCACAGGTCTTGATAGATATGTTCTTTGCCTAGATATGATCAAGACCCAGGGATGTCCATTCTCTGTGATTGTGACCTTTAGAGCTGTGATCATTGTTACTCTTTTACGTGCAAAAATTTTTTTTTTAAAAAAATATATTTCTCAAAAAAAGAGACTTTAACAGTTCGCAAATGATGTATCAGAGCGGGTGGTCCATTTAAATAGGGGCACACAGTCAGGCTTGCTGATGCGTGTATTATAGTAGACACTAATCATCTGGTACATTAGGATCTAATTTTATATTTGCTATTGTTTGTTTGCCTTTTTTTGGTGTCATTGTTTTTGGCAATTTTCTTGGTTTTCTTTGTGATTTGACCTTTAGAAAGTGTCATTCCAAGTTTCTTGGAAAAGCACTTGGGATTCATAAGTCTGACCCATCAGAGGCATCAACGTAATGGGACCCGGGAACTGCATTGACTGCTGGTGTTGCATCTACATCGGGAGGGCATCGATCCCCTTTGACATTGAGCACCAGGCAGGACCGAGGGTTCAGACTGTCCCCTGTCTCCTCCCATCTGAAGAGAGCAAGGGATTCAGCCTATTCACTTTCAGTATGGTGATGATGTGCATTTGATGAAGGTCAAGAAGCATTGATATAGGTCTTTGTCGATGCTCAGTATTGGGTGCATGGACATTTTGGGGGTAGCTGTGAACCCCCCAAAGCGTTCTCGCAATGAGGAGTGGAGGAATAGTCTAGTGGCTAGAGCAGCGGGTCGTGAACTAGAAAAGTTAGTTTCAAATGCCTTGGGCACGGGACATCACTCTCCATTGCCTCAAGTACTAACTTAAATTTTAAGCCCTATGAGGATAGGGAAATACCTATAGTACCTGAATGTATTCTGCTTTGAAGTACCTGAAAAGTGGAATATAAATTCATCCTCCATGCCAGTCTGAGTCTAGTGTCTGCTACCAGTACATCTCTAGTATCCCAGGAAGACATGGCTTCTCCTCCTGCCTCCCAATCCATGTTGACATCAGTAATTTTTGAGAGGTAGCTGATAGGAAAATCCAGGAGGTTCTGAATCAAAAGATGCAGAACATCCTTGCCAACAGATATCTAGTCACTACCAGAATTCCTGCTGGTGCCCGGCAGAACACCTTCAATGCTTGTTTCTGGAGGAGAATCGACACTGGTATCACTGAACTGATGGTACTCCCGGCCCATTGGGGGAGAAAACTTTGAGGCTTTGTCTGCTAGCCAGGCAAGATCTGACCTACCAGTCGAGCTCACGCTTATATTCTTGGGAGCAAAGCTATGGATCTGAAGACTTCTCTGGCCAGTAAGGGTCAACAGGAAAAGCTGCCTCTGAGGACCTCTATTTTGTTGATTTTATTAAGAAAATGATAGATGCCATTCTATTTACTTTTCTAAAGTAGGAACTAAGATGCTTGACATCCTTCAATTTGTGGAGCCTTCCTCTACGGATATCATGGCAGTCCCCATCAATGAAATCCTTCAGGAGGTGTAGATGAAATGTTGGAGAGTCCCTTTTTTGAGGCTCCAGTTAATAAGTTGGGCACTATATGATTTCCAGAAGACTCCAGGATTCAAGAAACAGCAGCACTAATCAATGGTGTTTGAATCTGCTTTCCAGAAACCAAGAGGTCTAGAAGCCATTCCTCAGTGCCCTCAGGGAAGGCTTCCCATATCCTTGGACATATTTGGGAGTCAGGTTTTTCAGGGAGCTCTGCTCAGTACTCACATAGCAACCTTTCAGCTCTTAAAGAGCCAGGATATGTGGGAATTCTGAAGAGCATGAAAGTGTTGGCAGTGCAGTTTCCTCAGAAGCAGCGGTGATGACTTGGGAGTTGCTGGTGGACAAAAGGCATGGAGTGTGGAAAGCATGTGGCTTGTTTGACCTTTTGATGTTTTCAAGATTGCAGCAACAGTCTCTATGGTGAGTATTGGCACCCGCAGGCTCACCTGGATGTTCAGGAAAGATTTGCTGATATGCATTGCAGTGGGGAGTATCTCTTTGCAGACAGGATCAAATAAACTATCACTTATATTAAAGACTACTGTGTGACACTTCAGACCATCTCCACTACCACTTCAGGTGCACTCTTCAAACCAGGAGGTACCTGAGTGGGGCACCAAGGAGGCATTTTTATCAATTGAGATGGATTTTCCTCTCCTTCATTGGTACTGTCAACAGTGGGGTCCGTGTGTTGTACTTGGCAGCAGAGGGTCCCAAAGCCACACCCCAATATCCCAGCCAAAAGCTGGGATGGGGTTTAGACTGAATCACAGAGAGCATAGCTGAGATTCCAGTATCTGTGCCAGAGGATCCTCTGTTGGAGTCAGGCTAAGGTTTTACACAAACAGTTGGCTCAGAATAACTTTGGGCTCTTGGGTCCTCAGCATAATCTGAAAAGGGCACAAACTATACCTCCAAATTGCTCACCGAAACCAGCTTGGTCAGTGTCTCAGCATCAGGCGTTGCTAAAAATGGAGGTCTCTTCCTTCATAGAAGCCAATGCAGTTCAACTCATTCCACCAGGGAAAAGAGGGCAGGGATTTTACTTCAAGAACTTTCTGAACCCAAAGAAGAGTGAGTGTGGGGGAGGGGGTGGCTGCTTTGGTGCTCTGTCCCATCCTAAACCCGAGGGCTTTAAACAATTTCCTGAAAAGGGAAAATTCAAAATGGATTCTCTGATCATCTTGATTCCCTTTTTCAAAAAAAGGGACTGGCTATGTTTTCTTTTTATTTAAGATCACTTGTATCCCGCACCCTCCAAGGTTTTGGAGCAGGTAACCTAAAAACATTCCTAAAAATTACATAAATAAACACAACAGAAATAGATATGGCATCTGGGCAGAATCTATCCAGGAGTCTGTACACTAATCTTCGGGAGAAAAAGTAACTTAAGTGGTTGGACTGGATGCTAATAATTTGCTGTAAGCATTCTTACATTTCTTAAATAGAAATGTTTTAAGGGCTTTCTGGAACATTTTTGGATCATTAGTACTGTGAAGTTGAGTGGGCAGCGAGTTCCAAAGGTTTGGACCAGCTATTGAAAAAGCTTATCCTTTGGACTTGAGACGAGTCAATCTAGTGGGAGGGGATTTCGAGAAGCTGTTGGTTGCAGGAGCATAAATTTCTGCTGGGAACGTATAGCTTGAGCATTGCTTTTGTCCAGGGTAAGGTGAGCTTGTAAACTAGGTTATGAATAATCGAAGCCAGTTTCTACTGAATTCGTCGGTGTACAAAACATCCCAAATGAATATGCAGGAGTGAGATTTGTATACAATAGAGGCAGTACATGCAAATAATACTTTGTGCATATTCATTGTGAATATACTGTAAACCAAACCTGTTTGTTGCATGCATACAGTTTCTACGCTGGCCTCCAGCTGATGACTGGCATCCTATTATCCTTAGAGAACATCTGTTGCAGGTGAGCAACTCTGCTTTTCAGACCTCCCTATTTTGTTTTTTTATTGAGGGAACATTTAGCAGTAAGATAGTATTCCATGGTAAGCCTCACAGCCTTCCCAACATTGCTAGTCATTTGCCCATAACCAGCCAGAAGAAGTTGCAAAACATTTGTTTGCTTTTTTTTAACCTGGGTAAATTTCAGGAATTTCTTTTCAGCAGTTCATTGCTGAATTTCTTTACCTCAGGGTTAGAAGAACTTGTTCTCCCAGCTGGAGAGCTTGGCTTCTGAGAAGACCAAAATTTAGGGTGATACAGTATGTTGCATCCCAAAAAAATTACAACAGAGAAATGAGCATGTTCTTGGGGGGACCTGCAAAAAAAAAAGAAAAAGTTAGAAAATTGCGGGGGAAACATGAAAAATGCCAACTTGCAACTTATTGGATCTTGTCCCCTCCACCCCAGTATCCCTAGTTTGAACTTGTGAATTAGACTCAAAGGATTGGAATACACATTTTTCTTCTTTGCTCGTTTATGATATTTATGGTGTAGCCCTTTTAATCTAAACTTGGTTTAGTTAGATCTGGGGTTTCCTGCATTAGTGATGATCTTATGGTGTATGTTCTTTTCATGTGCCATGAATAGTTCTAAAATAGTTACTGCTGAAACAACAAATGAAAGAGAATAGTTTTGGAAACTTGCATCAAATGTTTCCTCTGAAAAAATGTCAGCATTGACATTGCATTGTTCTTTTGTTAGTAATTTTGCTGTGCCTAAAACTTTCCATGCTGGCATTCAGAGTCTGAAGTGTACTTAAAATGACCACCTCAGGTTTAGTAATATTTGGTGCTAGTTACTACTAAAAGTAATTTTTTTTTCTTTATATCAGCAAATCCTACAAAATGAGCAATTTGGATACATCTGAAACTATCTGTGCATATCCTGTTTACACAGATTTATAAACCGTATTTTCGAATGATGTATGCTTTAAATATTTGGTGCACTTTTGGTTTTCAGAGGACTGAACAATCTTCAGGGCTTCAGAAGATTGGCAAGCCTTGTGACTGCTTCTTGGCAGTTTAAAAAGATTGGGTTTTTTCAATTCAGTAAACATCACATGTCAACAGTTTCCTAAGTGTATTATTTTGTTATCTTTTTAAAAGGGAAAGATTTTCTGCATCTTTTAGACAATTGAGTAGATCTGAGGACTTCTTTATGGTTACACTGTCCTTATGTAGAGCAGGGCTTACCAAACTGGGTCGTGATGCCAAATGGGGTAACAAGAGCCATGCTCTTTAACATTTAGGAAAAGACTAAAAACTTGGCTTTTCAAAAAAGCATTTCCAAGCCTTGAATAAAACCTCCTCTCACTAGCACTAACTCGTATGCAATAATGGAATGTAAACACGAATCAACCAACCTCAAACCCTCTCTCACTAATTCCTGCTGAATATTTATCATACTATTACCATTCACAACTGTGTCATATTTATTCATTTGATTACCTATGTACCGTTTCATAGTCTTATTTTTTCACTTGCTATTCTAATGTATCAATAGGCTGAAATGTAAATATTGTGCTGTTCAATTTCTCCCCTTCCATCCCAAGTTTATTTTCCTTGTTTTTTGTAACTTTCCCTCTCCCTTTTTCTGATTCACTGTATTTAAAGTTCAAGGTTCTTATTGAAAATATTGTTTTTTACGTTATGCTTTACACTCCTTGTTATTTGTAAACCAGGTTGATGTGATGCCTATCATGAAACTCGGTATAACAAAAACAATAAATAAATAATTAAATAAATAAACAAAACCTTCAGCTGGCATCACAAGTATCTGACACCAGAAGCAGCAGCATTAGTAGTGGAATTCAGCATGGTTTTTTTTTTTTTTAAGCCAGCATGCACTCGCAGGCCCTGTTCCTCACGTGAGTTTCTGTGATAAAAGGAAGCTTGCATGAGGAGGGATTGGGGCCATTATGGGGCCTGTGAGTTTGCACTAGCTTGGAGGCTTCATACTAACTCTCATTACTAATACTACTGCTACTTGCAGAAAACCATTGGACTCGGAAACCTGAACCAGTGGAGATTGCTACTGTTCCTCTCTCCTCATCCACTACTGAACCTTCTCAAAAGAAAAATGTTGCCTGTCCTCTCTTTCCTCCAATTGTTATCCACCATTTGGTGGGGCCCAAAAGAAAATATT
This sequence comes from Rhinatrema bivittatum, assembly GCF_901001135.1. Taxonomy (NCBI): domain Eukaryota; kingdom Metazoa; phylum Chordata; class Amphibia; order Gymnophiona; family Rhinatrematidae; genus Rhinatrema; species Rhinatrema bivittatum. The sequence goes on along the minus strand of NC_042621.1, from coordinate 68,257,009 downwards.
GCTGCTGTCCTTGGCCATGGGGATGTTTTGAAAGGAGGAATCAAATGCAGGAGGGATTTGAAGATTGGATCAGCTGGCAGGAGGTTTTAGAAAGGGGATCAGCTGAGGAAGTCAGGGTGGGGCTAGGATTGGTTGTGGAGGGTGAGGGGGGGGGATGGGGTGAGAGAGAGGAGATGATGGATCATTTGTGGGGGTTCAGCTAGAAGGATGCAGAAAGGGCTGGAAGGGATAAGTGGATCAGCTGAGAAGGCGAGGAGCCTGTGGATATAAGGGGATCAGTTGGAAGGGGGAGGAAGTTAAGAGAAGGGTCCGTTGGAGGAGGTTGAGCTTGAAAAAGGGGGGGGGGGATCAGCTGGAGTGCATGGAGGGTGAGAATCCAATGATTGTTGGAGGGAGGCTACTCCCATCCCCATTAATTTGGAGTCATGTGAATTTTCAAGCACTAAAACTGGGTTTATATGGCCTAAAGGTTTGGGAGGCCCTGATGTAGAAAAATGTGGATAAAGATGAATTGCTTACATTCTTTATTAACAGCATGCATGACTTAGAGGAAAACCAATATAACCCTCGCTATACAGAAGAGATGTTCATGTAACTTCCTCTGTATATTGAAACCTGTTTTTCCATTAAAAAGCTGGCGATGCATTTGTGTGTATCCAGGGAAGTTACCTCTATAATGTTCTTGTATAATAATTTATATCCTGTGGGAGGAGCTTTTAAATGTTGAACATTTTTCAGTAGTTTTAGCTGAGAGTCACTTTTGAGTCTTTGTTTATTTTCATGTTATTTGCTACTTTGGAACCTTTTCCCTTCACTGGGAAAACAGGCTTCCCAGCATCTTTACATTGCATTATCCCTGATCATTTTTCACTCTCATCCAATGATTATGCACAACTTTTGATTTGTACCACTTGCTTTACTTTTTTTTTTTTATTTTGATTTCTTAAATATTTGTAATAAGGAATAACCATTAATCTTGAACAGAAAACATTAAACGGAATAGTACAAATTAGTTATAGTGAGTCTGTGCTATCTTTTTGAATTCAGGTCTCAAAATGTAAATTCAGTTATAACAGAATTTTACTGAGTTGTCATTTAACAAGGGATTGCTGTATTCAAATTAACTTGTTTAATTATTTGAATGGTAAACTTGTTTCTTTTTCTCCTTAATAGAAATGAGCCGTCAGACTGCTACAGCACTTCCAACAGGTACTTTGAAGTGTACACCATCCCAGAGGGTACCTGCTCTGACTGGCACTACAGCTTCCAACAATGACTTGGCCAGTCTCTTTGAATGTCCTGTGTGCTTTGACTATGTGCTGCCACCTATTCTTCAGTGTCAGAGTGGTCATCTTGTTTGTAGTAACTGTCGCCCGAAACTCACATGCTGTCCAACCTGCCGAGGCCCACTGGGGTCGATTCGTAACTTGGCTATGGAAAAAGTTGCTAATTCTGTATTGTTTCCATGTAAGTACGCCTCTTCTGGATGCGAGATAACTTTACCACATACAGAAAAAGCAGACCATGAAGAGCTCTGTGAGTTCAGGCCTTATTCCTGTCCATGTCCTGGGGCATCTTGTAAATGGCAAGGTTCCTTGGATGCTGTAATGCCACACCTGATGCATCAGCATAAATCTATAACAACGTTACAAGGAGAAGATATAGTTTTTCTTGCGACGGACATTAATCTTCCTGGTGCTGTTGATTGGGTTATGATGCAGTCGTGTTTTGGTTTTCATTTCATGCTAGTTTTGGAGAAACAGGAAAAATATGATGGTCACCAGCAGTTCTTTGCAATCGTACAACTGATAGGAACACGCAAGCAAGCTGAAAACTTTGCTTATCGATTGGAGCTTAATGGTCATAGGCGACGATTGACTTGGGAAGCAACGCCTCGCTCTATTCATGAGGGAATTGCAACAGCCATTATGAACAGTGACTGCCTTGTCTTTGACACTAGTATTGCACAGCTTTTTGCAGAAAATGGTAATTTAGGCATAAATGTTACAATTTCAATGTGTTGAAATGGCATTTGGACATTTTCAGGCCAGTGTTGGGAAAACTTTTGCATTTAATTTTACAGAAATGAGGTTAACTATTATTGACATTTACTGCCAAATTATTTGTTAGATTGTTTGGCATATGAAAGCAAATACAAGGAAAGGCTAGTGAAGAACAGAAGCAGTTGCATGTTATAACACTAATATATTTAAAAGAAAATCAACAGTAAACCACTGAAATACATATATAGAAACAGACATCCAGACTGGCATCTTTTGTATTAAAAAAAACAAAAAAAGTCCATGATTATACAGGAAATGTAAAATAATTCTAAACAAATTTGTGTTTGTAGATTGATTGTACAGTGAAAAAGATACTGTTTTGTGTTTTTTTTTTCCACCTCCTCTGATTTACAAGCCATGCAGAGTGGTCTCTGGCCACTTCTTTATCCCCCTTTGTAAGTCACTACATAGTACTGCTGCTGTTGTGTACATTTTCTGTGTATTACTAATTTTTATTAACTTCTAGTTTCCATTAAATAAATTTGAAGTTCTTTTCTGTAATTTAGGGGTTATTTTGTTTTGTCTTATCTACTTTTCCCATCCCTCTTGGTTTCTAGATGATTACAGGTGCATACTGGTAATAGTTTATGGTTTGAAAGTTGATATTTTTCATTTGGTAAACATTTTCCAGTTAATAGTTTATTGCTAACATTCTAAATTTAGATATGTTGTGAATGAACTTTACAGGAGCAGTTATATTGGAAGAAGTTTAAAAAAAAAAAAAAAAGAAAATCAAAACTTTTATTCTTATTTCATACCTGGAAACAAACTCCAGGATTTAATTGGAAATGGAAAGCACACTTACATGCTGGCCATCACCATTTAATAGTATCTCCATAGAGGGGACTTCCATATTGAAGGAGGTTGAATTAGCCTTTTACAGTATAAAACCTTTCTCTCTATGGGAGATAGTACCAGCTGGTGCTAAGACTTGAATCTAGTCCTCATAGACAGTAAAATGTTTGCACTTCAAGGGAAACTATACCCTTGTGTTCACTGTTTTCTAGTATAAGACAACATTGGCTTACAGACAAAGCTAAAATTGGATATAATTTAAGTTGTCTCAAAATGAGATGTTCTTGATCTTTTATAATTCTGTCATTAAAGTACCTTGAAAATTCAATGCTTTACCTTTTTTTAGTTTTTGCTTTAATTTCACAACCAGACTGCATCTTATTTTTCAGTTGATTTAAACATTTGTATTTTGCTTTTCACTAGCAAAAAAATTAACTTTATAGTGCTTTAAGTGCCATATCAAAGGGCAAGTTTATTTAGCTGACCTTTTCATTGGTTCTTCAAGGCAAGTTACACTTAAGTACAGTAGGTATTTCCCTGTCTCCAGAGGACTTAAGTTTGTACTTGAGAATATGGAGGGTGAAGTGACTTGACCAAAGTCAAAAGGAGCATCAGGGGAATTTAAACCCTGGCTTTCTTGGTTCTCAGCCTGTTCTAATCAGAATATTAAAAAAAAAAAAAAAAGTAAAAGTATATACTACTTTGCCATCATTCATAATGTTAAAGAGCTGTTCTAAGCAGGAAATGAGTTGTTAGGGAGCTTGCTTTAATTCATGTTTTCTAGCATGTAGACAGATGGACTCAGGACCAGTAGATTATGCACCTCTGCCAGCAGATGGAGACGGAGCAAGCTGAAGTCACAGTATAAACACTCCTGCAGCGACCTCAGTCTGCCAGTATTCTCTGTCTTCAGCAGATGGTGGATGTGCATCTCCGTATGGGGATTGCTTCAGCTTTTAGAGGGAGCGCAAAAAAAAAAAAAGTCCTGTTCTCCTCTGGTGATACCAGATGCCCCCAGTTGAGAATTCCTGAGGTGATTTTTGTGGTTCCTCAGATGTGGGCCTTGGTTCGGTAGCTGGTTTTCTGTTGGTGTGGACTTAGCTGGTTATACAGTTTAAAGGCAGCAGGTGCAGGACGTCGAGCGAAATGATGGCAGATGCCCTCTCCCCACCCCCACAGCCGGAGACCATCTCTGTACTCAGCAGGGAAGGGCCGAGCTCAGGTAAGTCTTAAAAAAAAAAAAAAAAAAAAAAAAAAAAGACAGTGTAAAGGGGTTTTGTAGGAGTTCCGGTCTCTTGTGCTCAGTGCGCCGTTCCGACGTTCATTCCCGCTTCCATGGGGGTTAAGGGAACTGAGCAACCTGGCGGGTTGAGCAGCCTGGGTGGGCTAGGCCTCGCTGTTAGTTTCTCCTCCCCCCCCCCCCCCCCCCCCCCCCCCTGTGCGCCGCATGGTAGGCTACTGTGGCATTTTCGTGCACTTCTGAGTGTTCGACTGCCCTATACAGGCACGTCAGTGTGTGCAGTTTGTCCGGCTCTGCATACGAATTGTGCGCTCAGTTTTGGACGCACTTTCTGTGCGCATGTTTTCAAGCATATCTGTGGTGTGCCCAGATCTTTGTGTACTGTTTGTGTGTTTTTTGGCAGCGCTTACTCTTGGGACGCCTAATTTTTGTGTGCATAAAATTTTATGTGCTTAATCTTTCAGCGCGAGCCAGCTGGTCACACATTCTCTGTCAACGGAAGAACTAATGGCGCCGGTGAACAAGAAACTTAAGCACCTTTCTCTCTCTTGCTTGTCATATTTGGGCATCTCAGTCTGGACGTGTCAGCGTTGTTTAGAAGCTCAGGGAGAATTGTCTTGCTCTGATTTTGTTAAGCTTGGTTCTTCCCAGCCTGATAATGGTCTGGCTAAGGATTTGACTGGAGGTACGCGGGACCTTGACTGGTTCCTCCACAGGAGATGGCAGCTCAATGGGCCCTGCTTCAGTACCTTCTGGTTTTGGCCTGGATCCTTATGCCTTTTTTTGGGTAAAGTTTTTTTCAAGGATTGCAATCTTTCCTTCAGGCGCAGTCCTCAGCTTTGACCAATCCTGTCACGTCAGATCCTCCCTCTTCCAGTCCTATGCTTAAGCACTGAAGCTCACCTCTGTTTACTGTGGGTATTCCCAACAGGAACCCGGATGGCACCGATGATGAGGTAGATCCAGGAAGATGGGGAAATTCCTCTGAGACTGGAACCATATCGGACCATGTTGCGGTTCTTTCATAGAGATGAATTTCTGGCTCTGATTTCCCAGACCTTGAAGTTGCTGGGAGTACCTGGGCAGATTCAAAGTCTGAGCCAAAGAAGAATCCCATTTTGGTTTCTTTGTGTAAAGCCTCTTGGTTTTCCCTGTTATGGGAAACCGTTGCAGTGACATTGCAGATAGCTTCCTGTTGTGTCCTGGTGGCTCGCTTTTGTCTGCCTCTCTCAGGAGTTGATTCTGGGATGAACGCCAGAGTAGTTATGAACCCACTGCCTTTTTAGCAGATTTGGGCTGCGATTTGGTCTGTACCTCAGGGGAGTGACTTCAGTAATAGCGGCCAGACGTCAATTATGGCTGCATAATTGGGCAGCTAATGCAACCTCTGAAGCTAATCTTACAAATTTGCTCTTTGAAAGTTCCCTCTTGTTCAGGAGCGAGTTGGAGAAACTGGCTAGTAACTAGGGTGAATTCCTCAGTGGCCAGAGGATGATAAGCAGTTGCAGCATCCCTTTGGTATGAGGTGTCATCTTAGGGGTTCCTAGCAGTTTCATTCCTATAGAGAGTCCACCTTTCAGAGGAATCTGCCTTTTGGCAGGTCTCAGTCCTTTTACCCCAGGCAATCCAAGAGAGGCGCGGGCTTGGGTGGTGGATCCTCTCGAGTTTCACAATGAAGGTTTGCCAACCTGCACCCAGAGCAAGAGATAGGGGGATGTTGCTCTCTTATCAAGAGATGGGTCAAAATCACATCGGATCAGTGGGTCCTGGAGGTGATGTATGTGTTGGAATTTCGCAGTGTTCCTTGGGACGTGCTCATGATGTCTCTTTGCCACGCTCCATAGAAGAAGCAGGCAGTGGAATCTACCCTGTCAAGGCTCCTCAGTTTGAGGGCTGTGGTTCTAGTTCCTAAGTCTCAGGAAAGTATGGGCAATATTCCATTTATTTTGTTCCCAAGAAGGAGGGCTCCTTTCTTCCCATCCTGGATCAGGAGTCAACTGTCATTTGCGGATGACTCATTTTCACATGGAAACCTTGCGCTCTGTGATAGTGGCCGGTGCAGTCGGGGAAATATCTGACCTCTCTGGATCTGTCTGAGGCCTACCTCCATATACCCATCCGGTCGGCACACCAATGCTTTCTGTGTTTTGCGGTGCTGGGGTGCTGTTAGTTTCGGGTGAATCCTTTTGGTCTAGCCACAGCTCCCAGAACTTTTTCCAAGTTTATGGTGATGGTGGCAGCAGAGTTTAGAAAGGAGGAGGGATCTTAGTACACCTGTATTTGGATGACTGGCTGATTCGAGCCAAGTTTCTGGAAGAGAGTTGCCTGGTGACATGTAAGGTGATCTCCTTGTTGCAGGAGCTTGATTTGAGTAGTGAACCTAGCCGCTTGGCAATAGTGATCATAATATGATCAAATTTGAATTGACTGGAAGGGGGACAGTAAGCAAATCCACGGCTCTCGTGCTAAACTTTCAAAAGGGAAACTTTGATAAAATGAGAAAAATAGTTAGAAAAAACTGAAAGGAGCAGCTACAAAAGTAAAAAGTGTGCAAGAGGCATGGCCATTGTTAAAAAAAATACCATCCTAGAAGCACAATCCAGATGTATTCCACACATTAAGAAAGGTGGAAAGCAGGCAAAACGATTACCGGCATGGTTAAAAGGGGAGGTGAAAGAAGCTATTTTAGCCAAAAGATCTTCATTCAAAAATTGGAAGAAGGATCCAACTGAAGAAAATAGGATAAAGCATAAACGTTGGCAAGTTAAATGTAAGACACTGATAAGATAGGCTAAGAGAGAATTTGAAAAGAAGTTGGCCGTAGAGGCAAAAACTCACAGTAAAAACTTCTTTAAATATATCCGAAGCAGAAAGCCTGTGAGGGAGTCAGATGGACCGTTAGATGATCGAGGGGTTAAGGGGGCACTTAGAGAAGATAAGGCCATTGCGGAAAGATTAAATTATTTCTTCGGTGTTTCCTGAAGAGGATGTTGGGGTGGTACCTGTACTGGAGAAGGTTTTCATGGGTAATGATTCAGATGGACTGAACCAAATCACGGTGAACCTAGAAGATGTGGTAGACTTTATTGATAAACTGAAGAGTAGTAAATCACCTGGACCGGATGGTATTCACCCCAGAGTTCTGAAGGAACTAAAAAATGAAATTTCAGACCTATTAGTAAAAATTTGTAACCTATCATTAAAATCATCCATTGTACCTGAAGACTGGAGGATAGCTAATGTAACCCCCATATTTAAAAAGGGCTCCAGGGGAGATCCGGGAAAGTACAGACCGGTAAGCCTGACTTCAGTGCCAGGAAAAATAGTGGAAAGTGTTCTAAACATCAAAATCACAGAACATATAGAAAGACATGGTTTAATGGAACAAAGTCAGCATGGCTTTACCCAAGGCAAGTCTTGCCTCACAAATCTGCTTCACTTTTTTGAAGGAGTTAATAAACATGTGGATAAAGGTGAACCGGTAGATGTAGTGTACTTGGATTTTCAGAAGGCATTTGACAAAGTTCCTCATGAGAGACTTCTAGGAAAAGTAAAAAGTCGGATATGTGGTGATGTCCTTTTGTGGATTGCAAACTGGCTAAAAGACAGGAAACAGAGTAGGATTGAATGGACAATTTTCTCAGTGGAAGGGAGTGGGCAGTGGTGTACCTCAGGGATCTGTACTTGGGACCCTTACTTTTCAATATATTTATAAATGATCTGGAAAGAAATACGACAAGTGAGGTAATCAAATTTGCAGATGATACAAAATTGTTCAGAGTAGTTAAATCACAAGCAGATTGTGATAAATTGCAGGAAGACCTTGTGAGGCTGGAAAATTGGGCATCTAAATGGCAGATGAAATTTAATGTGGACAAGTGCAAGGTGATGCATATAGGGAAAAATAACCCATGCTATAGTTACACATGTTAGGTTCCATATTAGGTGCTACTACCCAAGAAAGAGATCTAGGCGTCCTAGTGGATAACACATTGAAATCGTCTGTTCAGTGTGCTGCGGCGGTCAAGAAAGCAAACAATGTTGGGAATTATTAGAAAGGGAATGGTGAATAAAATGGAAAGTGTCATAATGCCTCTGTATCGCTCCATGGTGAGACCGCACCTTGAATATTGTGTACAATTCTGGTCGCCGCATCTCAAAAAAGATATAATTGCGCTGGAGAAGGCCTACCAAAATGATAAAGGGAATGGAACCGCTCCCCTATGAGGAAAGACTAAAGAGGTTAGGACTTTTCAGCTTGGAGAAGAGACGGCTGAGGGGGGATATGATAGAGGTGTTTAAAATCATGAGAGGTCTAGAACGGGTAGATGTGAATCGGTTTTTTACTCTTTCGAATAATAGAAAGACTAGGGGGCACTCCATGAAGTTTAGCATGTGGTACATTTATAACTAATCTGAGAGAGTTCTTTTTCACTCAACGCACAATTAAACTCTGGAATTTGTTGCCAGAGGATGTGGTTAGTGCAGTTAGTATAGCTGTGTTTAAAAAAGGATTGGATAAGTTCTTGGAGGAGAAGTCCATTACCTGCTATTAATTAAGTTGACTTAGAAAATAGCCACTGCTATTACTAGCAACGGTAACATGGAATAGACTTAGGGGTGGATCTTTAAAAAAATATGCGATCGCGTACTTTTCTTCGCGCACCAGGCGCGAACAAAAGTACGCTGGATTTTATACGCGCGTATCTTATAAAATCCGGGGTCGGCATGCACAAGGGGTGCACATTTGTGCAACCTGCGCGCACTGCCTGTTCCCTCAGAGGCCGATCCGATTTCGGAGCGGCCTCGGAGGGAACTTTCCTTCGCCCCCCCCCCCCCCCCCCCCGCCCACCTTTGTCGGCAAAGTTACGCCTGTCGGCCGGCAGCCCCGCTCGGTCCTCCGGTCCCGGGGGCTGGTCCGGAGGCCTCGATCAAGCCCCCGGGCCTGCCCCCAAAACGCTGCGTTGTTTCAGGAATGCCCCCGGACACGCCCCCTCCCTCCCCTTTTCGAAAGCCCCGGGACTTACGCACGCCGGCGGCCTATGCAAAATAGGCGTGCTGGCGCGAGCAGGCCTTTTAAAATCCGCCCCTTTGTTTTTGGGTACTTGTCAGGTTCTTATGGCCTGGATTGGCCACTGTTGGAAACAGGATGCTGGGCTTGATGGACCCTTGGTCTGACCCAGTATGGCATATTCTTATGTTCTTATGGTCTTCTCAGTCGTTGGAGTACCTGGGTGTTAAGTGCGACACGAGGCAGGGCAACGTTTTCCTGCCAGAAGCTTGGATTCAGAAGTTGATGTCGCAGGTGCATCCTTAGGATCACACTGCCGGGCGTATAGTGTTCATTCTTCAGGTACTCTGGCGGCAACATTGGAAGTGGTGCCGTGGGCAAGAGCACATATGCATCCTCTTCAGCGTTCCCTGCTGTCTCGTCGGAGCCCACAGTTGCAGGACTATTCGGTTTGGCTCCACTTGCTGATGAAATTCTGCTGTCACCTGCAGCGGTGGTTTGCAGGAGGTTCATCTGAGAGAGGGAGTTTTCCTGATGTCGCCGGATTGGTTGATGCGACAGATATGAGTTTCCAAGTTTGGGGGAATGCATAGTCAGGAACTAACGGCGCAAGGGTGCTAGAACACAGAGTCTCTGAAACATCAATTGCCTGGATGCCAGGGTGGTCTAGTTGGTATGCTTGCAGTTCAGCAACAGACAGCGGGGTTAAGCGGTCCAAATAATGTTGGACAACGCAAAGACAGTGGCTTCCATCAATGGGCAGGGAAGAACCAAGAGCCAGCAAGTGCTGCTGAAAATAGACCAACTTATGAAATGAGCGGAAGGGCATCTCCAGGTAATCTCGGCCTCTCACATTGCATGAGAAGACAATGTAAGAGCAGACTTTCTCAGCCGGAAGAGTCTGAACCCAGGAGAATGGGTGTTGTCGGATGAGGCGTTTCAGCTCATAGTGGATAGCTGGGGGTCTTCCATTCCTAGACCTGTTGGCGACTTCTCGCACTGCGAAAGTTCCTCAATTCTTCAGTCACAGGAGAGATTCGAAGTCCTTGGGTATCAATGCTCTCTTACAAGTCTGGCCAGAAGACAAGCTGCTGTATGCTTTCCCCCGTGGCCCCGTTGGGCAGAGTAGTTCGCTGGATTGAAGGCCACAGGGGTATAGTGCTCCTACTGGCACAGGATTGGCCCAGAAGACCATGGTATGCCGATCTGTGAAGACTCGTAGAGATTCCACTTTGTCTTCCGCTGCACAAGAATCTGTTGCAGCAGGGGCCTGTCCTTCAGAAAGATCTGGCTCTATTTTGTCTTATGATATGGCCCTTGAAAGGACTCGTTTGGTGAAGTATAGTTATTCTTCTGCAGTGATTTCCACCTTTCTACATGCTTGGAGGTTCTCCACTTCCTTAACCTATGTATGGGTTTGTTGAGTATTTGAGGCTAGGTGTGAGGATGGAGGTGGTGTTCCTCATTCAGTGAAGATCCAGCTCATTTTGGAATTTTTGCAGGATGGGTTAAATAAGGGGTTGGCCCTTAATCCTTGAAGGTGTACAGGTTGAGATTTTTGCCTGTTTTCAGCAGCCAGGTCAATGGTGAATCCTTATTGTCTCATTCTGATGTTGCTTGTTTCTTAAAGGGAGTGAATAATTTTCATCCTCCCTTGCAGTTACCAGTGCCCTTGTGGAGTATTAACTTGGTGTTGGATTTCTTAGCGGGTACTATGTTTCGACTACTGCATAGCCTTTCCTTGCGGCTATTGACCTTGAAAACAGTGTTTCTGGTGCTGGTATTTTCTGCAGGCCATGTCGTGCCGAGATCAGTTTCTTCGGGTGACTCCAGGAGCGATACATTTGTGGAAAATTTTCTCTTGCCTAAAGTGGTCTCGCATTTTCACTTGAATCAGTCCATTTTCTTGCTGTCATTGGATAAGGGAAAAGATGCGGAACATTATCGCCTGTTGCGTCCTTTTGACGTTGAGACAGGACGTAAGGTATCTGGAGGTTCCTAAACCTTTCCGAAAGACAGATCGCTTGTTTGTCCTTCATGGTGGAAGGAAGCAGGGTGAACCAGATTCACGGGCTACAATAGCTTACTGGATTAAGGAGGTAGTCATGGCCGCATATGTGGAGGCTGAATTGCCTACTCAGGTTAGGGCTCATTCCACTAGGGCTCAGGCAGTGTCATGGGCAGAGGTTAGATTGTCTCGCGTTGACATTTGCCGAGCTGTGACATGGTCCTTCTTACACACCTTTTTTGCAGGTATTACCATCTAGATGTGCAGGCCCAGGAGGACGCAGCCTTTGCATGTGCGGTGTTGACTAGCAGCCACCCACCCTATTCACGAGTAGCTTGGTCCTACTGGTCCTGAATCCATCTGTGTACATGCTAGGAAAGGAGAAATTACTACTTACCTAATAATTTTGTTTTCCTTAGGGTAGACAGATGGATTCAGCTTCCCACCCTTGGCGGCCACACAGTTGGTTTAATGGTCCTCCTGTGGGGCTATGTGTTGCAGGGGTTTACTGGTAAGTGTTCATCCGGTCCCTATATTGGGGTACATACATTCCTTACCTGAGTTCAGTGTTTCCTGTTGGTTGAGTACAGTAATGTTTAATTGATTGTTTTTAATCATTTTTTTTACTAGTCTATTAATAGTTGCTTTTGAAGAGCATACTGGCGGCCTGATGTCTCTGCAGGAGTATATATACTGTGACATCAGCTTGCTCCATCTCCATCTGCTGACAGAGGTGCATATCCTACTGGTCCTGAGTCCATCTGTCTACACTAAGGAAAACAAAATTATCAGGTAAGTAGTAATTTCGCTTAGGACAAGCAGGATGGTAGTCCTCGCATGAGGGTGACATCAGATGAAGCCCAGCACACAAGCTGTCCAAACAAGGTTCCCCCCCTTCAGTTTCTTTTTTTCTGCAGTGCAGTAACCTCACAGTTGTGGAGTTCCAAACGATTGAAAGCATTTTTGCCAAAGTTTTCAGGTCCCCTTCGCATTCGGTTCCTCCTGGAGGTACTTGTGGCTTTTGCCGTTGGTTTTTCCCAGTTGATTCCCGACTCCCGCCTTGGGTTCCTGTCAGTCATCGACCGCGCTCTGGTCTCTCTTTTTCGATGGTGTCAGGTTTTCAATGTTGCCCCCCCCCCCCCAGTGTCCGTGGACCATGCCCTTCACGGATCTGCATGAGGTGTGTATCCTCTGCCTAGGGGCCTCACATGAAGTTAGAGGGTGTCATTTGTGCAATCAAATGACCCACAAAGGGTGTCGTGCATGCCTAGATAAAATGGAGAAGCTTTTTGGCTCTCCACAACCCTCCACCAGTGTCTGTGTCCTCCATGCCTAATGACCGCAGGGAACACCATCTCCATTGCTTCCCTTGCTGGTCCCTCTCTCCAGTACCCCTAAGGAACGAGGAGAGGGAGATCGATCCTCCGTGATCTCTGCCCTCCCCCTAACCTTGGGGTCATCTTCTATGCTGGGGAAAGACCGGGCTGAGCACCAAAAACCCAGGAAGCATCCCCCGGTAGCCTGAGGCGTTCCAGCAATGGTGCTGGGCACCGTGCCTCCTCATGATCCCTGCTGAGAATGTTCCAGCAACGCCTTGTCCCCCCTCCATCAGTCCTTACCCACCCAGGACTTTCAGGAAGAGTTGGACCATAGGGTGCAATCGGTGTTCAAAGCACTTCAGCGTGTCAAGATGCCGATGCCACCGGCCCCCATACCGGTGCCTGAGCTTCTGCCTTTGTTGTTGGTACCTCTGCTGGAGCATCTGGCCATCCTTGGCGTCCTACCGAGGCAACTGGTGCCTGAGAGGCCACTGATGCCTCCTTGGCCACCAACACCCTCCACCAGAGCGATCCTGGGTCCTCAGAGGAGGATGAGGCATCAGGGACCGGGCGCCTGCCCATGCCTGCTGTTCCCTGTTGTCGCCTATTCCTCCTGCCATACTGCAGCCGATGCCCCCCCTCGATGCCTAGGGGTCCATCAATGCCATCGGTGCCCCATGGCTTTCAGTGCCCTTAGGGCCCAGGCCTTCCAGACTCTAGCGAGGAGGGATTCCTATGACCTGTGGGGTGATGATTCCTCTGATGCGTCGTCCACGTTCTCCAATGACTCCCTCTCAGAGCCTTCCCCTCCAGAGGAGCAGCTTCTCTCTCTGCCCGAGGACCTGTTTTTTGCCAGCTTTGTGAGGACCATGGCAGAGGCCATTCCCTTCCAGCTCCTGTCTGTTGAGGATACCTGTCATAAGATGCTGGAGGTCCTCCAGTTCATCGATGCTTCAAAAGAGGTCATGGCAGTACCGATCTGTGACATCTTCAAAGAGCTTCTCCGTATGTGGGAACATCCGGTGTCTGTTGCCTCGGTGAACAGGAAAGCTGATGTGACTTATCTGGTTCAACAGGCCGTGGGCTTTGAACAGCGGCACTCACCCCACCAGTCTGCGGTGGTGGAGTCCATGCTTCAGAAAGCCCGATGCTCCCAGATCCATGCTTCCCTGTACGTACTCGGATCAGTCCAGGACAGCTGGGTTTTGCCTCCCCCCAGCAGATGGAGACAGAAGAAGACTTTGCGGACTCTGTCCTATACCCCTGAGGTGCCACCTAGTGTCTGCCAGTATTTTTCTGTCTTCAGCAGATGGTGGAGGTGCAAAGCCTAGTGTCGCTTGGTGGTGCTAAGTTAGGGGTTTTGTTTTTTGCTAGTCTTAGCTTAGTGCTGCCTTTTCTGGTTTGTTAGGGATCTTGTCAGGGTTCCTTTAAATTTAAAAAAAAAAAAAAAGGAAGATTTCTACAGGCAGGCAAGTAGTGCAGGGTCTAGCCTCCCAGGGGGGTTGTAGGTCCTGGTGGAACCATCCCCCCTGGTAATCGAGGCTGCAGAGCAGAGGGTTGGGGACCCTACTTCTGCCGTGGCTCGGGGTGACGCTGGGGTCTCGGCCACTCACCCTCGACCAGCCTGCCGTTTTCTCAGGTAAAGTTCAAATTTACAATTTTTTATAAATTCTTTCCAAAACTTGCCTGGAGTTGGGTCTTCCTCCGGCCGGGTGTTCGCTCCGTTTTCGCTGCTTTTTTACTGTTTTTTCGCCGTTTTTTCGGCCCGGGGGGACCAGGAAATCGTGCTGAATGCCACTGTTCTTTTTTCGGATAGGCAAAAAATCGAGCCCAGGGATTTGCCGCATGGTGCGGCCTACTGACCGGGAAATCACGCCGAACGCCGCGGTTCTTTTTTCAGGCACTCAACAAATCGAGCCCGGGATATGCCGCGTGGTGTGGCCTGCTCTGCCTGTGGCAGTGCGCGTGCACGGATTTCCCGCGCTGGGGTCTGCACGGCCTGTCTCTCCGGGGGGGAGGGCTCCTCACGGGATTTACTTGGAAAGGAGCCTGGGCAAGGCTCCAGATCGCTTTGGGAGCCCCGAAGGCCCGATCACTCAGTTGGAATGGCTCCTCCATTCCAACTGAGTGCTGGTTCGGAGGCTTTGTTAGCAACCTTCCGAGACCAGGAAAAGACAGCGCTGGATGATGGGTCTTCTCCTCCTCCGCTTTCCCCGAGGCTGGCTGCTCCTGGTGGGGGCATGGGACAGATAGTGCCAACCAGGGTTTCCTCAGATGAGGAGGATCTGGAGTTGGATGGTGGTTCTTCTTTCTCCTCCCACTTTGTGGACATGATGCACAAGTTCTTCAAGGCTCATACCTCTGGATGGAGGTCGAGATCCAAGTTGCCCCGGGAGCCTTTGTCACGGAAACGGTCCAGGCAGTTGGAGGGGGCGGATGCCCCCAAGCCAAGCGTCCTCTCCGTTCTCGGGCAAAGCTGACGGAGTCTTCTCAATCGGACTCATCGGAGGATGATCCAGCGCTCCCGATGCCTGCTGGCGACAGACAGGAAGAGGATCCTGAGCTTCATCCTCAGCTGGCCAAGCCGGGGGTGGTCCAGGCGACGGACGGCGATGATCCCAAGGTGGTGCGCCTGTTTTGAAGGGATGAGCTAGGACCGCTGATACCGGTTATTCTAGAGGAGCTTGCTATTGAAGACCCCCCTGAGGATTCCAGGGTTGGATCTATGGACCCCGTCATGGTGGGTCTCGGAGGTCCGGCTCGTTCCTTTCCCTGGTCGGTCACGGACTTATTGTATAAGGAATGGGACAATCCGGAGCTAGGTTTAAAGGTCGGCCGAGCGATGGAAAAATTGTACCCGCTCCCGGAGGACGCGGTGGAGTTCCTCAGGCTTCCCAAGATCGATTCCGCGGTGGCTGTGGTCACCAAAAGGACCACTATTCCGGTAACAGGGGGGACAGCCTTGAAAGACCTGCAGGATTGTAAGCTGGAGCTGCAGCTTAAGAGGATTTTTGAGGTGTTGGCCCTTGGAATCAGGGCAGCTATGTGTACCAGCTTTGCCCAAAGGGCTTGTCTCCGCTGGGTTCAGGATTTGGCAGGCTGAATCCAACCTATCTGGGGCGGTAGCAGAGCGAGCTAGTCAGCTGGAAGCGGCGGTTGCGTACAGCGCTGACACCCTGTATGATCTCCTGAGGACGTCTGCCTGGTTGATGGTCTCAGCGGTTTCGGCCCGCAGGCTCCTATGGCTCAGGCACTGGGCAGCGGATACATCTTCAGAAGCGCAGCTGGGTTCCTTGCCATTTAAGGGGAAGCTCCTCTTCGGGCAACAGTTGGACGATCTGATTAAGTCTCTGGGTGAGAACAAGGTTCACAGGTTGCTGGAGGATAGACACCGGTCTAAAAGTACCTTTCCTCAGCGGAATCGTTCTCGGGGGAATCGTCTATTCCGGTCTTCTCGGTCCACCGGGTCGTCCTTTTGTCAGAACGCGCCCCGACAGTCTTCTTGGAATCAGTCCTTTCGGGGCTGTGGCCCAGCCAGGAATGGTGCCCCCCAGCCCCATGAGGGCTCCAAGGCTACACAATGAAGTGCGACTGGCCCACCCTTCCGGTCCAAAGATCGGGGGCCGGTTGTCTCTTTTCCGGGAGGCGTGGGTCCAACTGACGTCCGATCAATGGGTCTTAGACATAATAGAGCACGGCTATGCCTTAGATTTTGCACGGCCAGTCAGGGACCATTTCATAGTGTCCCTTTGCGTGTACAGCCAGAAGCACATGGCGGTACAGGTCACCCTGCAATGCTTGCAAGATCTAGGGCCCATAGTTCCGGTGCCCGCAGGGCAGCAGCGGTGTGGGCGCTACTCCATTTACTTCGTGGTCCCAAAAAAGGACGGATCCTTTCAGCCCATCCTCGATTTGAAGCGCGTAAACCACGCTCTGAAGGTGCCCCGGTTTCGGATGGAAACGCTTCACTTGGTAATAGCGTTGGTGCACAAAAGGGAGTTCTTAGCTTCTCTGGACCTGTCGGAGGCGTACTTCCACATCCCCATCCGTCCAGCCCATCAGAGATACCTGCTGTTTGCAGTCCTGGGGCGCCACTTTCAGTTCTGCGCCCTTCCGTTCGGTCTGGCGACGGCTCCCAGGGTATTCACCAAGGTGATGGTGGTGGTTGCGGCCGCATTGCGACGGGAGGGGATCTTGGTCGATCCGTACCTGGACGATTGGTTGGTTCGAGCGAAGTCTGAAAGTCTCTGCAGGGATGCGGTACAACGGGTCCTCTGGAAGTTGGGCTCCTTGGGATGGGTGGTCAACCCCGTGAAGAGCCATCTGACCCCCTCTCAGAACTTGGTATTCCAACGCGCGGTCTGTCACTATGCCTCTTAACAATGAAGACGGTATTCCTGGTGCGAATATGTTCAGCTCATCGCATCTCTGAACTACAGGCACTATCCTGCTGGGAACCAATCCTTAGGTTCGCTCCTGGAACCATACAGCTGCGCACCATCCCCTCCTTCCTACTGAAATTGGTTTCTGAGTTTCATCTGAACCAGACCATCTTCTAATGAACATAAGGATGCGGAAG
The DNA here is from genome assembly GCF_901001135.1 of Rhinatrema bivittatum. Lineage (NCBI taxonomy): Eukaryota > Metazoa > Chordata > Amphibia > Gymnophiona > Rhinatrematidae > Rhinatrema > Rhinatrema bivittatum. The sequence continues at coordinate 68,239,994 of NC_042621.1, read as the reverse complement.
ACTCACGCCTTCTTCACCATCTAAATGGCGGCAGACTCCTGGTGCAATACCTGGAAAGATCGTAACCGGTGCGCAAACGGATTACTTATTCGTCCTTCACAGCGGTGAAAAAGCAAGGAGAAGCGACCATAGCCCGCTGGATCAAAGAAGTAATCAAGCTAGCCTACATGTAGCCAGGAAAGCCCTTATCACTACAGATTAAGGCTCATTCTACTAGGGCCCATGCAGTTTCTTGGGCAGAACCCAAGCTGCTGTCACCTGCTGAGATCTGTCTGGTGGCGACGTGGTCTTCCTTACATACCTTCTCCAGGTTCTACTGCCTGGATGTTCAGACCCGAGAAGATGCAGCCTTCGCAAGGGCAGTACACGAAGTGGGCCACGGGCAGCCTACCGCCCTTCCGGGAGTAGCTTTTGTACATGCCATTGGTCCTGAGTCCATCTGGCTACACGCTAGGAAATGGAGAAATTACTTACCTGATAATTCGTTTTCCTTAGTGTAGATAGATGGACTCAGCATCCCGCCCACGGCTGCCCCAGAGAAGGACGACCTCGGAAAGTGAACCTCGAGACCAAGCAATACGGGTAAGCCATTACCTACCCCCTAGTTCAAGATACTCCAGCTTGTCCAGTGTCGGCGTTAATTGGTTGAGTGCACTGGCCGTCTCCAGTTTTAATCAAGTTATTTAAGCAAAGATATATCCACAATAGCTTTTCGAAGAGAATACTGAAGAGCTGAGGTCACTGCAGGGATGCAGCTAGAGTGACGTCAGCTTTGAAATCTGACTCAGTCTCCCATCTGCTAGCAGAAGAGCACAATACCCATTGGTCCTGAGTTCATCTGTCTACACTAAGGAAAACGAAATTATCGGGTAAGTAATTTCTCCATTTTTTCTCTTATAGAGCTAAATTAACCCTTCAATTACTCCATCGAAATGACTTCAGCAAAACTGTCGCTTGCCCCTATATATTATATATATGTCAAAGCCTCCTCCAAGATCGGGGTAGACACAAAAGCAGGCCAAATGTGCAGATACAACATCCATCTTGCCTTTTCTCTTCCTCTCCCTGTATTAAAATACGACTTCCCAGAGAGCCATGCCTCTTTGTCGAAGTGCCACAGCCTCACTGTTAAGTAGGCGCTGGAGATCTCTTTAGATGACAGCATGCCACTGGAAGGAGGGAAGGGCAGGGTACCATGCCACAGGCAGCTCTTTTCCGTCTTGGCATGGGTTCCTTCCCAGAGAACATAAAAACATAAGAAATTGCCATGCTGGGTCAGACCAAGGGTCCATCAAGCCCAGCATCCTGTTTCTAATAGAGGCCAAACCAGGCCACCAGGCAAGTACCCAAACACCAAAAAAATCCCATGCTACTGATGCAATTAATAGCAGCGGCTATTCCCCCTAAGTAAATTTGATAAAACATTTTCTGTTTTATTAACCATTCCCTTCCATTCTTAACCACTGACCTTATATGGGGGTGAAATGATAGTGGTTGAACTAACTGAACACCCAAATTAGGAACTTGATTAGAAATGAAGAAATTACTACTTGCCTGATAATTTCTTTTTCTTTAATAAGGACAGGTGGATCTAAATCCAGTGGGTTATGCATTTCTACCAGCAGATGGATGTGGAGCAAAGCTGACATCACAGTATGTACACAAAGAGTGTAATAGCATTAGTATAGGGAGTGGCGTAACATCTGTAACCCCTGGAACATGCAGCCATGCAGGACAATAGCACAATCATCTGGCAGCCAAGGGCAGGAAGGTGTCCTTATTAAAGAAAAGGAAATTATAATGTAAGTAGTAAGTTCTCCTTTCTTAGCAATCGGACAGGTAGATCCAAAACCAGTGGGATGTACCAAAGCTATTACTGAACAGGGAGGGAGGCTGCTTGTGGTCCGATCAACACCACATGCACAAAGGTTGTGCCCTCACAGGCGGTAATGCCTGGAAAAGGTGTGTAAAAAGGACCACATCCCAGCTCGGCAAATGTCGACTGGAGACAACAATTTAACCTCTGCCCATACTACCACCTGAACCCTAAGGAAATAGGCCCTAACCTGACTAGGCAATGGCTGCTCAAACATGGCTGTGGCTATCTCCTTAATCCAGCGGGCTAGCATAGCGTGTGATGCCGGCTCACTCTGTTTACTCCCACCGTGGAGAATAAACAGGAGATCCATCTTCCTGAGAGGGTTAGATACCTCCAAATACCTCAAGATATGCCCCTTGCCATCCAAGGGTCATAACAGGCAATATTCCTCCGCATTTCTTTCCCTGGCCAGAGACAGCAGGGAAATTGACTGATTTGAGTGAAAATCTGAGACCACTTGGCAATAAAGAAGGAACAGTATGCAGCTGTATCGCCTTCAGAGTCACCAGTAGAAACTGCCTCCGGCAAGACAAGGCCTGCAGTTTGGATAGTCTACGCGCAGAACAAATTACCATAAGAAACACAATTTTCAAGGTCAGTAACCTCAAGGGAAAAGTCCCATCAATGGGGCCCCCTCCAAAAAATCCAAAAGTAGATTAAAACTGCACAACGATACCAGTAACAGCAGGGGAGGACGAAGATGCTTCACTCCTTTTAAGAAATGGACCACATCTGGATGAGCCGACAAGGATCCACCATTCACCTGACCTTGAATACAGGCAAGGGCTGCCACTTGTACCTTTAATGGATTAAGGGCCAACCCTTTACTCAATCCATCCTGCAAAAATTCCAAAATGAGCTGGATCTTAACCGTGGAAGCACTGAGAGGAGAGGATCACCTTGCTGGTGGCTGGAAAGAATCAGTAAGTACTGCTTGGAGAAATTTTTAAAACTTAAAATTATTGGGGAGAAGTAAACTATTGGGGTATATTATTTAGTGTGTTTGTGTTTTATTTTAAATAGAAGTCAGAAAGTCAGGCAACAAACAGATGTTTGTGTGTTTGTATTTCCTAATTCTCCCACTAGCTCAACCTTTAAATTATAGGCCGGTGTCACTTTCACATTTAAGAAAAAAATCGGCCTTTTAACTTAAACTCAGAAATTCCCCACACCTTATTAAGAGTTTTATCATTCCCTTGTAGGCCACTACCAGATATATAGTGAATACACTAATACTTTTAAAGGACCCTGATGGTATGCAGTCCACCCATAGCAACCTGAAACTTAACTAGGAAATGAACAAATTTAAGATGAAAGCAACAGTCCAGCAGCAAGAGGGGGACCTCCCAGTCTTTTGCATCGAGTGTCACATGTATGATTTTTTTACCTGCCGGTGAGAAGTTGTATTTGTGCATACGATGAAAGAGCTCCTGGCTCTCAGAGAACGAGTCTGATCTCTGGAGGCTAGAGTGGCAGACCGGGAGGAGCTGAGGCCCCCAAACAATGAAACACAGAAATCGGTGATGCTCTAGCCGCCTGGGAATACGAAGGTATGTCTCTGCCAAGTCCAGCAACATCAGAAATTCCCTCGCCTGTACTGCTATTATCACAGAGTGCAATATTTCCATGGGATTTGAAGGAACCAGCAGCAGTGGCTCATTGGTCTAGGGGTATGATTCTTGCTTCTGGTGCGAGAGGTCTTGGGCTCAACTCCCAGATGAGCCCTTCCCTTATTTCTTATGTTCTTATATTAATTGCAGCAGTAGAATGGGATCGTCTTAGTGTTTGGGTAATTGCCAGGTTCTTGTGGCTTGGTTTTGGCCTCTGTTGGAAACAGGATGATGGGCTTGATGGACCCTTGGTCTGACCCAGCATGGCAATTTCTTATGAAAACGAGTCACTCAAAAATGACGGTTGTCTCCCTTGAGCTCTAGGATGGGACGAAAAGAGCCCTTCTTCTTGGGCACAACAAAATAAATGGGATAGCGGCCTGTATTTTCTTGAGACATGGGCACTGGAACCATGGCCTGCAGACGGAGGAGTCTCGATGGTGTACACCCCACTGCCTGTCTCTTCTGCAGAGTTGCAGGGAGACACCATGAAAACATCCCAAGGAACACTGCAAAACTCCATTGCAGAGCCATCTGTTATCACCTCCAGAACCCACTGGTCTGATGTGATCTCGACCCACCTCAGATTAAAAAAAAAAAAAAAGCAACCCCCCCCACCACCAATCTCCTGTTCCCAGAGGTGGGTCAGCACATCTTCAGTGGGAGGGTCAGGGGGGCTCCACTCCTTGATCCTGTGCCCCATCTAGCCTGCCTGGGATGAATGGACTGAGACCTACCCAAAGTTCCAAGCCCTCTGAAAAGCCACTCCTCTGTAGGGTCAAAAATGTTTGAAATCTCTAGTATGATCTCTCCCGCTGAAGGAGCATGGCATCTTTCTTATCCTCTGGCAACCAAGGAACCTGGGACTCACCCCACTCACTGGCCATTTTTTCCAGCTCGCTCTGGAGAGCTAGCCTTTAAAGGGCAGTTTCATAAGGTTAGACTGCCAGGTTGTATTGGCCGACCAATTTGTCAGTCATAGCTGACGCCTGGCTGCTATTACCGAAGCCACCCTTCTGGCCGAAGTGCGGACCAAATCACGACCCACATCTACCACAAAGATGACTGCTGGTCCTGTCACTGCCCTGGAATTCACACCAGCTTCATCGATCTCCTGCGAGAGAAACAAACAAGAGCGAGCCACCAGGGAGCAACAGGAAGCTGTCTGCAAACTCACTGCCATTGCTTCAAAAGCCTGCATATGGATAGCCTCAATTCTCCTCTCCTGTGCATCGTTCAAGGCCACTTCCCTTTCTATGGGGATAGTCGCCGCTTGGTAATGGCACACACAAGTGCATCCACTTTTGGAAAGTGCAATTGCTCTCTTGCAGCTGGATCCAGGTGGTACAGTCCTTCCAAAACTTGTCCCCCTTTAAAATTAGTCTCCGGAGCACCCCATTCAAGATCAATCAGTTCCTGAAGGGCTTCCATAATAGGAAAGAAACATGAGGTTTTATGCAAAGAAATCAAAATGGGCTCTCTCTTTGGTTCAGACATGGATTTAGGCCCGGAACTAACTGCCAGCATCTTCAATGTCTGGGAAATCAGAGCCGGTAACTCATCTCTGTGAAAGAAATGCAACATAGTTCTATAAGGCTCCGAGCCTGGAGAAATTTCCCCATCTTCCAGGGAGTGAGGATCAGTTTTATCATCCATGCCATCTAGGTCCCTATTGGGGAGACCCACAGCAGATCTAGGTGTACTCTGATGCTTACCTGCAGCACCAGGTGGGCGGGAACCTGTAGCCTGCGATCCTGAGCTGTTAAGAGTGGCCGGGACAGATGACCGCTTGAAGAAAGGACTGCAATCCTAGAAAAACGTCTACCCAAGAAAAGGCAAAGGGATCCATAACAAAACCAGGGGCCATCAGACCTGCAACTACTGAACTACCTTCCTCCGCTGATGAACCAGTTAAGGGAGCCCCAAGATCAAGTGGCACCTCTGGCAGCTCTTTTCCTGTAACTGGGTTTATACCATTATCAAAAGCTGCTTTTGAGCTGCTTTAAAACCGCTTCCCTATGACCTAGGCTAAAAATAATAATGGAGAAATTGGATGAAAGTTTCCAAAACGTAAAAGGTTTGAAGTGACTAAAATGATAGTGCTACGTCTATGGTGTGTAACAGGAACAACTGCATACTGCATGTTTGTTTTCTGCACTGTTTTCAGTTTATTGACTAATAAAACAAGATTTATATACACATTTTACTGGACAGAAGACTCCTGAAGCGGGCCAGGAAAATGCCCCAACTCCTGCCTCTCCCAAGGAAGCATTCACTAAACCAGAAATGAAAAGTTAGAGTATTCTGTAAGACCTTTGCTTAAAACAGTTGAACAAGTATTACATGGAGAAAAAGTATCCTTCAGTTTGGCAATGTGTAACCTTGGCAAAAAACGTTCTACTTTGTGCTAATACTGGAGGCTACGCATACCCGTTGTGAGATCATTAGAAAAGGGGGCTGTGATCTGGGCTACTAAGAGCTTATGCTGCAGGGGACACAATTTAGTTGCATAACATTTTCTGTGCTACATCATCTAGTAGTAGTCAGTTTAATAAGTGAGGTGGATTGTAGCCAGAGTTTAATGCCCAAATGAGTGGCCATCTTTTGTGTGCACAGCCTACTAGCACTGCAGGAAGACGTTCTGCATGTAGAAAATGTGCTTATAAGCGTGTGCATGCATTAGTGCTGGCACCTGTTAAATGTAATTTCATGGAAGGAAAGAATGGTGATGAGTGGGTGCGTGAGCAGTACTGTAAGCTGTTTCTTGCTTAAAGGAAATAGCTAATGTACATTGCTGTACACTGGATAGCGATGGCTTAAGGTAGATGGAGCAAAGGTGCTCCCTGGGGCTACTACCTATGGCAAAAAGGTGAACATCCATTTGGGAGACACGTTATAGCAGGAAGGGTGGGGGGTGGTGTTGTGGGTTTGTGTGTGTGCTGCGTGTATCTATATCGATGGATCAGCTCTTTGAGGGGAAAGATTGTCATATAGTGACAAAAAATGGTGCTCACTAGGACATCTTTCTTGCTCTTGGCCTCAGTCCTGGCTGGCTGCTTGGTGGGGGTGGGGAGAGTTTCCGATGGAAGTCACCCCTCCATTGGTGGGGGTAGTAGGACAGGGATGATACTCAATTTCCTTCTTTCCGTATGTTCTTGGGCCCTGGCTCTTGTAGGCCATATCTACCTGGAAAGCTACTGAAGTTCATGGTGCATCGTCTCTGGGCTCACCAGTACAGACTCCCTCATAAATCTAACCTGTATCAAACTCGGAAATGTAGCACCGTGATGGAGCAACTGACCTCAGTTACCCAACGTTTGCTTTCCTTCTTTGCTTCGGCGCCTTCAAAACAGCTTCAACGCTGGGGCCCAGCTGCGGGAGCCATTGCTTCTCCATGAGAAACTCTCTCTGCCCCTGGGTGCTGCTCCAGAGGCGGCGTGGCTTGATTGGTTCCAGCAGACAAGAGGACTACCAAAGAGAATTACTACAGCACCTTAGGAGGACAACTGTACTGAGGAAGGATCAATAGCAGGGGGGCAAAAGAAAGAGTAGAATGGGGGTTTGCCCACTTGTTCTTGAGTATACACTACAGTTTCCGCATCCACGTGGTGGTGGTGCTGACATGTGAAAAATGGAAGCTACTGCAGGAAAACGATGGGAATGGACCAACCAGAAGAATTTAGGGGCAGGTATGGAGGCACAGGGATAAAACAGGGGAGCGGAATGTACAAAACTGCCTTGAGAGTGTCAGCCTTGCCACTAAGATGGCAACCGTTACCAGATCTAGTTTCCCCGCAATAATGGGTATATGGAAGGCAGATTTGCATGTACTATCAGCACTGTTTGCTTATAGGTTACAAGCATTGTGCAATGTGCATTGTCAGTTACTCCCCATCCCGACAATGAAAACCTTTGCTGTGGCACAGTGCAGGCGTGCGTACGTGTGTGTGCGCACTATTGGTTAGTAGTGGGGGGAGGGGTAAGGCTAACATGGGCAGCAGGTGGTGAATCTTGGCTATCTTCAATATGGGCCATGTTGGGACCCCCACAACCGTGCAGGGGTCAGCCCTGCTTTCGGGGTGTGCTCTGGACACGAAAGTGCTGACAGACACGCACCCAGGCAGGTAGCATCTGTTCCCCACAGGTTTCTTTCACCCCTCTTTGGGAACAGGTGCTGCCTCCCTCATCATCTGGCTTTAAATTAGGCTTTTGGCTTGTAGAGGTAGCGTGGCAGATATTTGGGAGGGGGGGGGGGGGGGTGTCATGACTGTGTGGAAGACGAGAACACAGTGGAGGGGATATGCCCTGAAACATTCAAGCTGCATACTTAGTTTCTTCTGCATACAACTCCTTTGCAGAGAGGAACGCGTGCATGCAACTTGATTTGTGTGCATATTTGCTGCTGTGCTCCCCATCATCTGCAGCAACAGCAGCACGTCTGACCTCTGTGCCGCCACATGGTGCAGGTTGAAAGCCTAACTGCCAGCCTGGAGCCACTGCCCTACCTCCTCGTGGACTGGAAGCACAAGCTGTGCCCCCCCCAGGAGAGGGATCATGAGGAACCAGGGGAGGGCAGATGATGCATGGCTGGCTGGCTGCCAAACGTTTTAATGCACAGGCCTCCTGTCCCTGAGGTTAAGAGCGTCAGCGAATGAGTCTTTGGTACGGGGCTGCAACTACTAGAAGGTGGAGAGGAGGAACAGCAGTAGCAGCATGGGTGGAGGGCGCAGCTTAAGAGGCATTTTTTGAGAGGAATTTGCCACTGCCCGTTTCCTCAGCCCTGGCAGGATAAACTTATCAGGGGCAAGGTGCTGGCAGCCGTGAGGAATGGAAGGAAAGATGAGTAAGGGAGCCAGGCTAAGAGCAGGGCTCTGAGCTCCCTCACTAACAGCCTGTCCTTGGTTTGTATTTTACATTCTGTCTAGGTTGAAAATTTTAAAAAACGGGGGTGGGCAAGTGCTGCCCCATCTCGAAAAAGAGCAAGGTGACGCGTCGCAGTGAACGCAACGTGCATTGCATGGCCCCGGGTAAGTAGATCTTGCTTACTGGACCAGTTTCACAGTCTGTTATCTGTGGCTCCCTTACAATAGTGCTGGGGTGGCCACTGGCAGCCAGGGTTTAAAGGTAGACCACGTTGAACATACCTGAGTGATATTTGTCACTAACACTGATCTTGCATACAAACGGATTGCGCTCACCTATCACGGAAATGATTTAAGACTCGGTTTTGTTGTGGCTCTTAAGGAATGGAGTTGGCTACCTGTACCCGAGGCTGTACTGTCAAAGCTATGGAAGGCTCCTGATGCTGTTTTGCCTGTCCTGGGCCTCCTTATCTGGGGCTTGCTTAAGTGCTGTTTGCCAGTCCAGCCCCATCTTTTTCTTTTCTCACTGTGGCTTTCATTTTTCTCCTTGCAGATAGCAGTTCCACCTCCCGCACAGCTGCACAAAGCAGGAACGGCATAAACCATCACCCCTGCCGGAAATGCGGGTTAAGCTGCCTGCAGAGGGGGTGGAGCGAGCCTGCGATCACTGCAGCTGGCAATGGGGGCTCCCAAACCAGCATAGGGGGGGGGGGGGGTGGAATTCTGTCAGGGGAACCTATAGCCCCCCACTGCCAGGGCTACCCTCTTTTTCTGCCCCAGGAGCTGAGGACAAGGGCCAAAGTGCACCATGGGTATGAGGTGGCCATTGGCCAGTTGCTTGCATTTGCATTCCCTCCTATCTTTCTTATAGCGCTGCTGGAAGTCAAAGAAAATCACAATACAAGCCCCTGACAACAATAAACTGACAGACTGACCTGTGAACCCTCTAAGGGGGCAAAAGCTCTCTTATATATTCATGATGAACAGGCTCTGGGCTTCCGTGCGTGCAGCTGGCACACGAGGCTCCCGTGCAGGCACCGTTTCACACATGTATGGTTAACCGCCATTGCTCTGGCTCCTGTCCCATTTCACTGGACTCAGCAGAGGACCTGAAGGAGCACCACCGTACAGCCACAGGCTTGGGTGAAGGTGTGCTGGGTCAGATTGCAGGAAAATAGGGGCCCATTGACATTTTTTTTGTATTCACACAGCTGATAGGCTATTAAATTACATTAAACCAAAAACATGGATTTGGATACATTCTATACAATACGATTAACAATTACCCAGTGTCCTTGGTTAATAACTGACCAACAAAAAAATTATATGACAGCATCACTCCAGGGATGGAAAAATATGCTCGGTGCCCGACTGCCTGAATGCGCGTGCTGGGCATGGCCAAGCTGTGCTTAGTACCATAGGGCACAGTGGCCCAGCAGACTCATAGGCTCAGCAAAGGAAGACCATAACGCCAAAGAGAGTGCCACCCCGCCGCAGAGAGACAAAGGAGGGAGCTTCCAGGAAGGGAGGCAGAGAACAACTGGAAGGAAGGAAACAGTGGCTGGAGGAGTAACCTACAGGCCGATGCAATACAGTGGGGCTCAGCCAAGTGCCCTATTTAACCTGTGGTTGGACGTGCGTTTTGGATGAGCGTCCACAACCCCTTATGCTATAAAGGGTAAGTGCATTCAATCCCGCCTCCCCCCCTCATGAAGCTAATAGTTATCACATGCAAATGCATGCTGATGAGGCTATTAGCTATTCTGCCCCAATTAAAAAAAAAAGTGCCCCCAACATGCACCTATTTACTCTCATAAATTAACAGCTGCCAGGAAGAGGCGTTCATTTTTCAGCAGCCCAAAAATACTGCTTTTCTGTACTTCCTCCAACTTAAATGTCGTGGCGATATTAAGTCGGAGGAAGGGAAAGGACATTTTTTTTTAAAAAGTGTGCCGGTGGTCAGGTCAAGAAAAGGGACGCCATGGGGCACACAATTTACTCTACCACCTCCTTTTAACCACGGCAGCCGATTTAAATGTTAAATCCAGCACCCCGGAGAGTTGATTGGTGAGTGTTGGGAGAGCGGGTGCTCAATCACGAGTGCCCGTTTTTCCCGCACTGATACTTGCTCGTGATTAGAGCTTCTTGCGACTTGGGCGAGTCACTTCACCCTCCATTACCTCAGACACAAACATATTGGGAGCCCGCTGGGGGACAAGAAAATACCTACGGTACCTGAATTCAATCCACTTTGAAGTGCCTGAAAGAGGGAACAGAAATCAAACAAACAAAGATGGTGCAGAAGGAAGTAAATGTGAAAAAAAAAGCCCCTTTCTCCAAATAGAAGAGCAAAAAAACCAGAACAAAATAAGTTAGAAAAAAAACCAGCAAAAGGAAAAGCAAAAATAAAGCTCTTCAAAATGTGTAAACCATAAAGAATTTAAGTATTTTTTCTAGCTCCTAAATATTTTCTAAGCCCAGTGGCATGCAGTGAGTGACATTTAGGGAATTCAGTAAATGCACACCCTCTCCTTCTCTTCCCGCTCCGTCCATCCTTGTAGCATAAACACGGCCTGCCTCTTCCCAGTGGCAAAATCCCCTTCCTTTTCCGACTCCCTACATCTCCCTGACACAATCATTTTCCTCTCTCTATCCCTCTTCCCTATCCGCCCCTAGCCTAATCACCTTTCCTTCCCTTTCCCCCACACCACATAACCTTCCCTTCTTTCTCCCACTACGCTTCTCTGGCATAAAGCAGCGCTGCTTACCTGTAACAGGTGTTCTCCTAGGACAGCAGGATGTTAAGTCCTCACAGGTGGGTGACCTCATCGGATGGCGCCCGGCACAGAAAACTTCTGTCAAAGTTTCTAGAAACCTTGACTGGAACACTGAACATGCCCAGCCTGCCCTATACCATGCGTACACACGGGGTCCCTCTTCAGTCTCGTAACATAGAATTACGATAAAAATAAAATAATAAACAATAGAAGAAACCCAACTCCCACAGGGTCGGTTACGTGAGGACTAACATCCTGCTGTCCTAGGAGAACACCTGCTACAGGTAAGCAACTCTGCTTTCTCCTACGATAAGCAGGATGGTAGTCCTCACACATTTATTTATTTTATTTATTTATTTATTTAATTTCTTTTCGTATACCGATGCTCAAGACTAGGTCTTATCGTACCGGTTTACAATGTAACTGAGGGGAAACCAATTAACATCAAGGTAGAAAGTAAAGTTACATTAAACAGGGAGCATAAAACCTGGGCAATGGAAGACAGTACAGAGTTTAAACTAAGAAACAATTAGAGAGAGAAAAATATATAAATCAACAAAAACTGTAAGATACAAAACATAGGTTTATCCTAGGCAGTTATTAGCCTGGTATGTCCAGAGGGAGAAGGAAAGGGTGAGGTTGGGTGGGGGGAAGGGATTGGGGAGGGGTGGGGGAGTGAGAGTCAGTGATGGTTGAGGAGATCCTTCAGCGGTAGGCTTCTGCGAAAAGCCAGGTTTTCAATTTCTTTCTGAAAGTTGAATGGCATTGTTCTTGGCGTAAGTCTTGTGGAAGTGAATTCCAATGTAGTGGACCTGCTGTTGAAAGAGCTCGCTTGTGAATAGTGTTGTGGACCGATGATTTGTTGGGGGGGGCCTTGAGCGAACCTTTGTAGGCGGTTCTGATCGGTCTTGCGGAAGTATGTAATTCAAGTGGGAAGGTGAGTTGGAGAGTGGATTGCTGGTAGACTGATTTGTGGATGATGGTGAGAGCCTTGAAAAGTATTCTATATTGGATGGGCAGCCAGTGTAGAATTTTTAGTATTGGTGTGATATGGTCCTTGCGACGAGTGTTTGTAAGGATCCTGGCCGCTGCGTTTTGCAGCATCTGAAGAGGTTTGGTGGACGAAGCGGGCAGACCAAGTAATAGAGCATTACAATAGTCGATCTTTGAAAACAGTATGGTTTGAAGCACCGTACGGAAATCCTTGAAGTGTAAGAGCGGTCTAAGTTGCTTCAGGACCTGTAGCTTGAAGAAGCATTCTTTGGTTGTGGCGTTAATGAATTTTTTGAAATTCATTCTAGAGTCAAGGGTGGCCCCAAGATCTCTGACCTGGTTTGCTAATGGGATGCTAGCATTATTTGCAAGGGGGTTGTTGTCGCAAGGGGAGATAACCAGTAGTTCCGTTTTGGAAGTATTTAGGACCAAATTGAGACTCGAGAGCAGAAGGTTGATGGCGTGTAAGCAGTTGTTCCAGAAATTTAGAGTAGAGATGGGGTCTGAGATGGGGATTATGATTTGTACATCGTCCGCGTATATAAAGTGGGTGAGATTGAGACTATTGAGTAGCTGGCATAAAGGGAGTAGATATATATTGAACAGGGTAGGGGAAAGAGACGAACCCTGAGGTACACCTTGGTTTGATGGAATGGAGTGAGATTCTTTGTCATTTATTTTGACTTTGTAGTGTCTGTTGTTCAGAAAGGATGTGAACCAGAGCAGTGCAGAGCCGGATATGCCTATTTCCATTAAGCGGTTAAGGAGGATATTGTGGTTTACCGTGTCGAACGCGGCAGAGATGTCGAGAAGGGCTAGCAGGTAAGATTGTCCCTTGTCAAGGCCCATCAGGATGTTGTCCGTTAGAGAAAGAAGGAGGGATTCTGTGTTTAGGCGTTTCCTGAATCCGAATTGAGAGGGGTAGAGAATATTGTGGGAGTCCAGGTAGTCTGTGAGTCGGATGTTGACAAGCTTTTCCATTAGCTTGGCTATAAAAGGTAGGTTTGCAATGGGGCGGAAGTTTGCAGGGTCGGCTGGGTCCAGGTTGGGTTTTTTAAGTAAGGGTTTAAGTGAAGCAATTTTTAAGGAGTCCGGAACCGATCCTTGATTGAGGGAGCAATTTATGATGTCTGCGAGCGGTTTAGCAATGGTGTTAGGGATGGTGAGAAGTAGTTTGGTCGGTATTTGGTCCAGAGGATGAGTGGAAGGTTTCATTTTCTTGATTATTGATTCAATTTCCAGGGAGGATGTCTGTTCAAGAATTTCTAGTGACGGTCTGTGGATATTTGGTGAAGGGTTATTAGTTGCGAGGCTTAATGGTTGCGAAGGGTTTGGAGCCATGTTAGTTGAAGCCAGGGGGGCAAGAAGGTTTTTGATTTTGTTATCAAAAAAGATAGCCAACTCTGTAGATTTGTTCTGGGCTTCTTCTTCTGGGATGGTGAGGGGCATAGGTGTGGTAAGGGCAGCTACATATGAGAACAGAGTTTTAGGGTCATATAAGAAGCCGTGTATTTTTTTGGCGTAGAAATCTCGTTTGGTGCGGGTAATGGATGTCCTATAGTAGCTCATTGCAGTTTTGTACGAAGCAAGTGAGGAAGCGGAGGAATCTTTCCGCCAGCGTTGTTCTTTGTGTTGTAGATCCTGTTTGAGTTTCCTTAGTTCGGTTGAGAACCAGGGTTTCTTGTTCGTGCGGGCTGGGTTGATAACTTTTGTTGTTACAGGGCAAATTCTGTTAGCTACTGAGTGTGTAATAGTTTGCCAGGAGTTCATAGCGGTATCCGCATCTGAGAAGTCCAGTTTAATTAGTTCTTCGGCCAGGCTGTTGTTGAGAGTGTCCATGGAACAGGGTTTCCTGAACTGGGTCGAGGATTTAGTAACAATAGGAGTCAATTTTTGTTTTATATATAATTTTGTAGTTATCATCGAGTGATCTGACCAGGGGATGGGAGAGCAGGAAGGAGGGGTGATGGGCGAGATGGTTTCGTTAGTGAATATCAGGTCAAGCGTGTGGCCTGCCTTGTGTGTGGGGTTGTTTATAATTTGTTTGAATCCCATAGCCTGGAGAGAAAGGAGAAGAGCTTCGCAATTAGATGGTAGGGTAGGGGAGTCAACATGGATGTTGAAATCTCCTAAGATAATAGCCGGTGAGTTAGTGTTGATGTGTTTGGCTATGGTTTCGATGAGTGGAGAAGGGTCGGATTCTAGGAGCCCCGGGGGGGCGTAAATAAGGCAGACTTGAAGCTGGGAGGATTTGAATAGTCCGATTTCTAATTTGGTCGTCGATTTGAAGGCTTGTTGGGACAGTCTCAGTTCTTTTTTTGCTATTAACATTATTCCACCCCCTCTTTTTTTAGGTCTGGGGATAGAGAAGATGTCATATTGTTGTGTTGGCAACTGGTTAATAATGGCGGTGTCTGTGTTTTTTAGCCATGTTTCTGTAATGGCACAGATGTCCGGTTGGGTGTCCAGGAGGAGGTCGTTGAGCAAATGGGATTTTTTTGAGAGTGACTGGGAGTTGAAAAGGGTTAAGGTGATTAGAGATAATCCTAGGAATTGTGTTAGAGGGGAGATCATGATTGGAATCAGGGATCTCTTTGATCGTGGATTGAGCACTGGTGTATTCGCTCTGTGGGTGAGTAGGTGAGGGATGATCTGAATGGGGAAAGTTTGTAGCATGCTGTCTTTTTACGAAGAAATTGCAGGTGGATAAGATTGTTGGATGACTACTGGGTGTTGGAGTGGCTTGATGAGTGCTGGATGCTGGATTGACTGGAAGAATGCTGGATGCAGGGGTGACTAGAAGATTGCTAGAGGGGTGGTGGAGTGACTGGACGAATGCTGGTTGCTGGAGTGACTGGAAGAGTGCTGCTGGAGACTGAATGCTGGGGTGACTAGAAGATTGCTAGAGGGATGGTGGAGTGACTGGACGAATGTTGGTTGCTGGAGTGACTGGATGAGTGCTGCTGGAGACTGGATGAGTGCTGCTGGAGACTGGATGAGTGCTGCTGGAGGCTGAATGTGCTGCTGGAGACTGGATGAGTGCTGCTGGAGACTGGATGAGTGCTGCTGGAGGCTGGATGAGTGCTGCTGGAGGCTGAGAGTGCTGCTGGAGACTGGATGAGTGCTGCTGGAGACTGAATGTGCTGCTGGAGACTGGATGAGTGCTGCTGGAGGCTGAGAGTGCTGCTGGAGACTGGATGAGTGCTGCTGGAGACTGGATGAGTGCTGCTGGAGACTGGATGAGTGCTGCTGGAGGCTGAGTGTGCTGCTGGAGACTGGATGAGTGCTGCTGGAGACTGGATGAGTGCTGCTGGAGGCTGAGTGTGCTGCTGGAGACTGGATGAGTGCTGCTGGAGGCTGAGTGTGCTGCTGGAGACTGGATGAGTGCTGCTGGAGGCTGAGTGTGCTGCTGGAGACTGGATGAGTGCTGCTGGAGGCTGAATGTGCTGCTGGAGACTGGATGAGTGCTGCTGGAGTGGCTAATTAGTTTTAGTTTCGTTTTAGGTATCTTTGTTCTTTGCCCCCCGTCTCTCCTGCACGTCTCACCTCGAGTGTCTGGTGAGCAGGCTTTTGCCCCGGATGGGCCGCGCCGATCGCGCAAGCCTCGGCAGGGAGGAGGAGGAAGCGGTTGGGTGCAGGTGGGCGCCGGGATGTAGGCCGCCGAAATGATATATATGGCAATAGATTCTTCCGCGGGTATGGCTCGGGACTTCCTCGGGGCTGTACGAAGGGGCGAAACAAAGGGGCTTGCCCCTTTGTTGCGCTCCTTCGGCGCGCGGCGCCGGTCCGAGTCCTGATTTAAAGCCCCTCAGGGCAGGCTCCTATTGGTGGAGCTGGATCGGGGGCGGGGCTCCCGTTGTCGGCGCGGTTTTGTTATCCCAAGAGACGGCTTAACTTAGCTTTTTCGCCGCGCTATCGACGTCGAGATCCCCCGGGTGGGGAGAGAGAAGCCCAGACCTTCCCCCGGCGGGGCTCGGCGCCGGTTGCGCAGGCCTTCCCTGATCGTGGCTAAGCTGAAGAGGAGATGGCGCCGGGCCGAGTCCTGATTTAAAGCCCCTCAGGGCAGGCTCCTATTGGTGGAGCTGGATCGGGGGCGGGGCTCCCGTTGTCGGCGCGGTTTTGTTATCCCAAGAGACGGCTTAACTTAGCTTTTTCGCCGCGCTATCGACGTCGAGATCCCCCGGGTGGGGAGAGAGAAGCCCAGACCTTCCCCCGGCGGGGCTCGGCGCCGGTTGCGCAGGCCTTCCCTGATCGTGGCTAAGCTGAAGAGGAGATGGCGCCGGGCCGAGTCCTGATTTAAAGCCCCTCAGGGCAGGCTCCTATTGGTGGAGCTGGATCGGGGGCGGGGCTCCCGTTGTCGGCGCGGTTTTGTTATCCCAAGAGACGGCTTAACTTAGCTTTTTCGCCGCTTAACTTAGCTTTTTCGCCGCGCTATCGACGTCGAGATCCCCCGTGTGGGGAGAGAGAAGCCCAGACCTTCCCCCGGCGGGGCTCGGCGCCGGTTGCGCAGGCCTTCCCTGATCGTGGCTAAGCTGAAGAGGAGATGGCGCCGGGCCGAGTCCTGATTTAAAGCCCCTCAGGGCAGGCTCCTATTGGTGGAGCTGGATCGGGGGCGGGGCTCCCGTTGTCGGCGCGGTTTTGTTATCCCAAGAGACGGCTTAACTTAGCTTTTTCGCCGCTTAACTTAGCTTTTTCGCCGCGCTATCGACGTCGAGATCCCCCGGGTGGGGAGAGAGAAGCCCAGACCTTCCCCCGGCGGGGCTCGGCGCCGGTTGTGCAGGCCTTCCCTGATCGTGGCTAAGCTGAAGAGGAGATGGCGCCGGGCCGAGTCCTGATTTAAAGCCCCTCAGGGCAGGCTCCTATTGGTGGAGCTGGATCGGGGCGGGGCTCCCGTTGTCGGCGCGGTTTTGTTATCCCAAGAGACGGCTTAACTTAGCTTTTTCGCCGCGCTATCGACGTCGAGATCCCCCGGGTGGGGAGAGAGAAGCCCAGACCTTCCCCCGGCGGGGCTCGGCGCCGGTTGCGCAGGCCTTCCCTGATCGTGGCTAAGCTGAAGAGGAGATGGCGCCGGGCCGAGTCCTGATTTAAAGCCCCTCAGGGCAGGCTCCTATTGGTGGAGCTGGATCGGGGGCGGGGCTCCCGTTGTCGGCGCGGTTTTGTTATCCCAAGAGACGGCTTAACTTAGCTTTTTCGCCGCGCTATCGACGTCGAGATCCCCCGGGTGGGGAGAGAGAAGCCCAGACCTTCCCCCGGCGGGGCTCGGCGCCGGTTGTGCAGGCCTTCCCTGATCGTGGCTAAGCTGAAGAGGAGATGGCGCCGGGCCGAGTCCTGATTTAAAGCCCCTCAGGGCAGGCTCCTATTGGTGGAGCTGGATCGGGGGCGGGGCTCCCGTTGTCGGCGCGGTTTTGTTATCCCAAGAGACGGCTTAACTTAGCTTTTTCGCCGCGCTATCGACGTCGAGATCCCCCGGGTGGGGAGAGAGAAGCCCAGACCTTCCCCCGGCGGGGCTCGGCGCCGGTTGCGCAGGCCTTCCCTGATCGTGGCTAAGCTGAAGAGGAGATGGCGCCGGGCCGAGTCCTGATTTAAAGCCCCTCAGGGCAGGCTCCTATTGGTGGAGCTGGATCGGGGGCGGGGCTCCCGTTGTCGGCGCGGTTTTGTTATCCCAAGAGACGGCTTAACTTAGCTTTTTCGCCGCTTAACTTAGCTTTTTCGCCGCGCTATCGACGTCGAGATCCCCCGTGTGGGGAGAGAGAAGCCCAGACCTTCCCCCGGCGGGGCTCGGCGCCGGTTGCGCAGGCCTTCCCTGATCGTGGCTAAGCTGAAGAGGAGATGGCGCCGGGCCGAGTCCTGATTTAAAGCCCCTCAGGGCAGGCTCCTATTGGTGGAGCTGGATCGGGGGCGGGGCTCCCGTTGTCGGCGCGGTTTTGTTATCCCAAGAGACGGCTTAACTTAGCTTTTTCGCCGCTTAACTTAGCTTTTTCGCCGCGCTATCGACGTCGAGATCCCCCGGGTGGGGAGAGAGAAGCCCAGACCTTCCCCCGGCGGGGCTCGGCGCCGGTTGTGCAGGCCTTCCCTGATCGTGGCTAAGCTGAAGAGGAGATGGCGCCGGGCCGAGTCCTGATTTAAAGCCCCTCAGGGCAGGCTCCTATTGGTGGAGCTGGATCGGGGCGGGGCTCCCGTTGTCGGCGCGGTTTTGTTATCCCAAGAGACGGCTTAACTTAGCTTTTTCGCCGCGCTATCGACGTCGAGATCCCCCGGGTGGGGAGAGAGAAGCCCAGACCTTCCCCCGGCGGGGCTCGGCGCCGGTTGCGCAGGCCTTCCCTGATCGTGGCTAAGCTGAAGAGGAGATGGCGCCGGGCCGAGTCCTGATTTAAAGCCCCTCAGGGCAGGCTCCTATTGGTGGAGCTGGATCGGGGGCGGGGCTCCCGTTGTCGGCGCGGTTTTGTTATCCCAAGAGACGGCTTAACTTAGCTTTTTTTTTTTTTCACATGGGTGAATCCCTAGCTACAGGCTGTCCCTGAAGACAGGGAGACCAACAGGCGCCTAACACGTGCCAACTGGCACAACGGTGGTGCTGTTGGTAACAGGGCGAAACAGCCTGAACCCCTCCCAAAAAAAAAAAGGCTGTAGGTAGGAAGAGTTGGGTTTTACAGCTGTTTGATCCAGCAGGCCCCCTCCCCTCCTGTAACCAAGGAACTACAATGCAAGGGGGCAGGGCACTGCACAGCCTGCCGGAGCACATGCACCCTCCCCCCCCCTATTAAGATATGCTGTCAATCTGTCTTCCCCGCATCCATTAGCTCTGGGGCTGGGTCGCCTGTTCTCCTGCCCAAATCTGGGAGGTTTGGCTCCTCCCCACAGGATGAGGTAGTTCTGACTTTGAAGGAGGTCTCCTTATCTGAGACGACCGACCTGGCTGCACCTACACTCAGGAGTAGGCCTGTAGCAGCAGCGACAAGGTTGCAGGAAGAAGCTCCGAAGCTGTGTTGGCCCAGATGCTAGCCAACATTCAAAAGGAACTGAGGGAGAGGATGGCTAACCTGGACTGGTTGGTTTCCGGGCAGGAATAGCTCGTAAAAAAAATCTGGTAGCTACGGCAGCAGCTCAAAGGCTTCTTATGCAGGCCTAAAAGCCATCAAAATCTGTCACCTCTCTCTCCAAGGGCCTCCCCTCAGCCCCCTTTTTTTTTTTTTTTCTTTGGGTCCCTAGAGTTCGGTAATAAAATAGTATGTATGTGAGAGGCATGGTTTTGGTTGTGCATCTTTTTTTTTTCTTCAGGGAAAAGGGAGATGGCATATGAACAAACGAGAGGTGATTGCTAGGGGTGTGCATTCGTTTTGAACTTAAATGGAAAACACAACTTATTTTTTTTTTAACTTAAAAAAGTGATGAGGCGTAAACGATCGGATTTCCAACTTATTCAACATAGCTATGTTGAATACGTTGGAAATCGCGATTGTTGATCTAAATAAAAATTTAAACCCCTCACCCTCCTTAATCCCCCCCCCAAGACTTACCAAAACTCCCCAAGCTGGCCAAAAGTTCCGTGAGGGTCCGGGAGCGGACCCGTGGGGAATCACGTGACGCCGCGTCACTCCGACGTGGCGCCGACGTCACGTGATTCCCCTCGGGTTCGCTCCCGGACCCTCGTTGGGCCCAAAAGGAACTTTTGGCCAGCTTGAGGGGGCCTCCTGACCCCCCCAAGCTGGCCAAAAGTGCCTTTTGAGCCCAACGAGTGTCCAGGAGCGGACCCGAGGGGAATCACGTGACGCCGCGTCACTCCGACGAGACGCCGACCTCACGTGCTCCTTGCATAGGAGTTCAGAAATGGCGTCCTGACCCCGCTGGACCACCAGGGAGTTTTGGTAAGTCTTGGGGGGGGGGGGGGATTAAGGCGGGTGAGGGGTTTAAATTTTTATTTGCACATATGGACATAGACTCAACTTATGGAATTCTCCATATGTCCATATTGACCGCAAATGACCCCCCCTTTCGACTTATGGACTTATGAACTTAAACTTTTGGTCTGCACATCCCTAGTGATTGCTCCTTACGGAGGCTAACGATTATGTAAAGGTAGCGTTCACCTGCCAATTAGAGGGAGAGGGGAGACAACTGAAAAGGAGTTTGGATACCTTGGCAGGGAATATCACAAGAGTTCAGAGGGTTGATGGGTAACATCACAGGATACGATTTAAGCTGAATACATACAGGCACGCTGCTCCCTGCTACACTGCCAAATCGCAGGACAAGCGTACATGATTGGGGGCTTTCAGGGAGACTCAGAACTGATTATTTTGAACATAAGAACATAAGAAATTGCCATACTGGGTCAGACCAAGGGTCCATCAAGCCCAGCATCCTGTTTCCAACAGTGGCCAAACCAGGTCATAAGAACCTGGCAAGTACCCAAACACTAAGAAGATCCCATGTTACTGATGCAATCAATAGCAGTGGCTATTCCCTAAGTAAACTTGATTAATAGCCATTAATGGACTTTTCCTCCAAGAACTTAGCCAAACCTTTTTTGAACCCAGCTACACTAACTGCACTAACCACATCCTCTGGCAACAAATTCCAGAGCTTTATTGTGCGTTGAGTGAAAAAGAATTTTCTCCAGTCTTAAATGTGTTACTTGCTAACTTCATGGAATGCCCCCTAGTGCTTCTATTATTCGAAACTGTAAATAACCGAGTCACATCTACTCGTTCAAGACCTCTCATGATCTTAAAGACCTCTATCATATCCCCCCTCAGCCGTCTCTTCTCCAAGCTGAACAGCCCTAACCTCTTCAGCCTTTCCTCATAGGGAAGCTGTTCCATCCCCTTTATCATTTTGGTTGCCCTTCTCTCTGTACCTTCTCCATCGCAACTATATCTTTTTTTGAGATGCGGCGACCAGAATTGTACACAGTATTCAAGGTGCGGTCTCACCATGGAGCGATACAGAGGCATTATGACATTTTCCGTTCTATTAACCATTCCCTTCCTAATAATTCCTAACATTCTGTTTGCTTTTTTTGACTGCTGCAGCACCCTGAGCCGACGATTTTAAAGTATTATCCACTAAGATGCCTAGATCTTTTTCCTGGGTGGTAGCTCCTAATATGGAACCCAACATCTTGTAACTACAGCAAGGGTTATTTTTCCCTATACGCAACACCTTGTACTTGTCCACATTAAATTTCATCTGCCATTTGGATGCCCAATCTTCCAGTCTTGCAAGGTCCTCCTGTAATGTATCAGAATCCGCTTGTGATTTAACTACTCTGAATAATTTTGTATCATCCACAAACTTGATAACCTCATTCGTCGTATTCCTTTCCAGATCATTTATATATATATATATTGAAAAGCACCGGTCCAAGTACAGATCCCTGAGGCACTCCACTGTTTACCCTTTTCCACTGAGAAAATTAACCATTTAATCCTACTCTCTGTTTCCTGTCTTTTAACCAGTTTGTAATCCACGAAAGGACATCGCCTCCTATCCCATGACTTTTTAGTTTTCGTAGAAGCCTCTCATGAGGGACTTTGTCAAATGCCTTCTGAAAATCCAAATACACTACATCTACCGGTTCACCTTTATCCACATGTTTATTAACCCCTTCTACCATAAAAAAAACAAGACATTTCTTGGCATTTACTTTCACTTCTCCATCTTGTGTGCAACAGGCTTTTTTAGATGCACACCACCAGATACTTGAAACTTATACACCTATTATTAGGACACTGTACCCAGATTTTGCTTTTTTTTTTTTAAACAGAGTTGACTAATCTGAATGCTATTTGTTTACTACCAGGCATGCTGAAGTTCAGCACCGCTTTTACACTTTGCTTATTAGATCATGTCCAATATAATTTATATTGCAACAAATCCTAATCAGTAATATTTTATATATTTTTTTTGTTCTTTAGGAAAGTAATTAAGATAAGTGCTGTATTTAGTTTTTGTTGGACAGTAACTATCTATTACAACTTTTACACTAGATGATGGGAGGGGGAAGCCTACAGTTGCTTAGAAGTGCAAGGTTCGGAATGATGTATCTTTGAAGGATACTAAGAGAAGAGGGAAAATAGGACATCCCAGTAGAGAGGTTGCAATAAATGCCAAAGTGGACCAGGTGTCTTTAAGTAAAGTGCAGAAAGATTGCAAATTACCCCCAAATGATGAGCAGGTGGTTAGTACAAACAAAAAACACACTTTGAAATATCTGTATACAAATGCTAGAAGTCTAAAAAAATAAGATGGGCGCATGTATAGCACTGGATGAAGAGGTAGCTATAACTGGCATCTCAGAGACCTGGAGGAAGGAGGATAACATATAGAAACATAGAAATGACGGCAGAAAAAGACCAATCCAGTCTGTCCAGCAAGCTCCCACACTTATTTTCCCATACTTATCTGTTTCACCGACCACCAAGTTCAGGGCCCTTGTTGGTAACTGTTTGATTCAAATTTCCTGCCCTCCCCTGTCATTGAAGTAGAGAGTGATGTTGGAGTTGCATCAAAGGTGAGCAGAAGGCTTAATGGTTATGGGTAGTAACCGCTGCATCAAGCAAGTTACCCCGATGCTTGTTTACCCAGACTGCACAGATCCATGCCTTGTTGGATGCTGTCTGAATGTAAATCCTCTTTTCCACACTTCTCCCTGCCGTTGAAGCAGAAAGCAACGCTGTATATGCATTCAATATGATGTATCAGGCTTAATTGGTTTAGGGTAGTAACCGCTGTAATAAGCAAGCTACCCCACGCTTGTTTACCCACCCTGTGTAGTTCAGTCCTTGTTGATTGTTGTCTGAATGCAAATCCTCTTTTCCACATTTCCCCCAATGGGACACTGTCTTACCAGGGTACAAATTATATTGAAATGATAGGATAGATCAACTTGGTGGAGGGGTGGCACTATATGTTAAAGAGGGCATAGAGTCAAACAGGATAAAAGTTTTGCAGGAAACAAAATGCAATGTTGAATCTTTATGGATAGAAATTCCAGGAGAAAAGGTGAATAAAATAGTGTTTGTGTGTGTGTGTGGGGGTGGGGGGGGGGGGGGGGGGGCGCGAGGGTGGATTACCTTCTACCTAGCCAGAATGAAGACAAGATCTAAAAGAAATTATGGAAGCTAACAAAATCATCAGCACAGTAATAATGGGCGATTTCAATTAACCCAGTATTGACTGGGTGAATGTTGTATCGGGACATTTTAGAGAGGTAAAGTTCCCAGATGAAATAAATGACTGCTTCATGGAGTAGATAGTACAAGAACCAACAAGAGGGGGGAAAACTATTTTAGACCTGGTCCTTAGTGGAACACAGGATTTGGTGCGAGAGGTAACAGTGTTGGAACCACTTGGCAATAGTGATCACAACATGATCAAATTTGACTAAATAACTGGAGAGGGTACACTAAAGAAATCTACTGCAACAGCATTTAACTTTCAAAAAGCTGACTGTGATAAAATGAAAATGATTCAGGAAAAAAAACTAAAAGGAGCAACTGCAAATGTTGAGTTTAGTTCAGGCATGGACATTGTTTAAAAATACCATCTTGGAAGCCCAGACCAGATGTATTCCACACATTAGAAAATGTAGAAGAAAGGCTAAATGACTATCAGCACGGTTAAAAGGTGAGATGAGAGAGGCTATAATATCTAAAAGAAAATCTTTCAAGAAATGGAAAAGGGATCTGAATGAAGAAAACAGGAAGCAGCCTAGGCACTAACAAATCAGCTGCAAAGCACTGATAAGGAAGACAGAGAATTTGAAAAGAAGCTTGCTGTGAAAGCAAAAACTCAAACTTTTTCAGGTACATTTGAGGTAAAAAGCCTGCAAGGGAGTCAGTTGGACCATTACATGATCAAGGGGTAAAAGGGGCACTTAAGGATGACAAAGCCATAACAGAAAGACTAAATTAATTCTTTGCTTCAGTATTCACTGAGGAATATGTAAGAGATATATCCAAGCCAGAAATTATATTCAAACTTCAGCCAGTATGAAATAAACAGAGAAACAGAAACAAATCTCAGTGAACCTGGAAGATGTATTGGGTATTGTATAACTTTTTCCTCCCCCATTGCAGCAGAACCAGAAATCTGATAGAAACATGCATACCATTTTAATCAGTATTCAAAATGGAATTAAACATAATTAATAGCTAGCAAAACTGCTTTAAAATGGGCTGAGTATGAAGACAAATTTTGAAGTAAATCAGTTCCATTTTCCAAATTTAATAAGGCCAATTCCAAATTTCGACTCAAAATTTCAGTGGAATAACGTCCCTGACCACTTTCATTCAACATTAAACTCTCCACCTCATCCTTAATAATGGCACCTATATTTTTGGCAGCGTTCAAAGTCTTAAGAATTCCCTGGCCAAACGTCATAACCCCAAAAATCAATGCCATTTCCTTTAAGCTGCTGTTACGTGGCATTTGCTCACAAACATGGCCCCGTATCACAGCCAAAAATAGCTTCGCCTACTACCAAAATATTTTCCAGATCACTCAAAAATGGGATAACATTTTTGGCTAAAATCATTTGCCGAAAATAGGCGCTATCCCAAGATTCCCTGCATTCTTTGACTATTCAACATTTTCTTTGCTGTGAATATGATAAAATGACAATGTAAGCAGGGTTTCTGACAATTTGGCTTGGCGATAATGTTCCTCGCCGCTAATTTCATTCAAAGTTTTTGACCAAATTAGGTTTCTGAATTGATCAAATTAAAAATTTGTCAGGAGGCGCTAAATGAAGAAAATCCTCTTTATCCCAATTTCATAACCAATGCCTAAGCCTGTCTTGGATATGGGTTTCGGTTTTCAATGGTTTAGAAATAACATGAAATGTCTTTTACCAGCTTTGACTTCATAACGGTAAACTGTTCATCTATCAACTTTTTTTCTCCTCTCATCCAAAATTGTTTGTGCCATCTAGTAACAACTTTTTTTTCTGCTTGCTGCTGGAATTTTCAATAATTTTTTGGCTTGAGACAATTTTAGCGACTGACCATCACCAAATTCCGTAAAACACTCCTCGGCAGTTTTGCCTCATGTCCTCTAAACGCAGGTTTTGTGTCAACCTAATTTTTCGGCAATCCACTTTTTCATAGTTAAGGTTGCTCCAACATCACACACCTCACGGAATGCAATACATTTAATACAGTCAATCTGACGCTATTTTTCACCATCATCCATTCCAGCCTTAAAAAATAAATTTAAGTCATGGGTAAAGTACTGTTAAATTCCAAATGGAATGTCCTACAAAATGATACAAAAATTATATTAGTGGGATAATCCAATGGGGCGCTGGGGGGGGGGGGGGGCAGAGGGAAAGGTTATGCAACACTTGGTACTAGGGCAAATTAAACTAAAGAGTAGCAAATCACCTGGACCAGATGGCATACATCCCAGAGTGCTGAAAGAATTGAGAAATGAAATGGACCTGCTACTGGAAATTTGTAAACTATCAGTAACATTGTCTATGGTACCTGAAGACTGGAGGGTTGCCAATGTAATGCTTATTTTTAAAAAACGATCAAGGGGTG
The DNA here is from genome assembly GCF_901001135.1 of Rhinatrema bivittatum. Lineage (NCBI taxonomy): Eukaryota > Metazoa > Chordata > Amphibia > Gymnophiona > Rhinatrematidae > Rhinatrema > Rhinatrema bivittatum. The sequence goes on along the minus strand of NC_042621.1, from coordinate 68,214,329 downwards.
ACCCAGGAAACTACAGACCAGCGACTGTGATGTCTGTGCCAGGCGAAATGGTAGGAACTATCATAAAGAACAAAATTGCTGAACATATAGATGAGCATAATTTAATGGGACAAAGCCAACATGGATTTAGCCAAGGGAAGGCTTGCCTCACAAATTTGCTACTTTTTTTGAGGGCATAAACAAACATGTGGATAAAGGTGAGCCAGTTGAATTAGGGTATCTGGATTTCCAGAAAGCATCTGACAAAGTCCTTCATGAGATTTCTTAGGAAACTAAAAAGTTATGGGAAAGGGGGCAGTGTCCTATTGTGGACTGCCAACTGGTTAAAAGATAGAAAACAGAGAGTAGGGCTAAATGGTAAATTTTCCAAATGGAGAAATGTGAATAGTGGAGGGCCCCAGGGATCTGTTCTGGGACCACTGCTTTTTAAACGACCTAGAAATTGGACCAAGTGTAGTGATCAAATTTGCAGATGACACAAAATTATTCAAAATTGTTAAATCACAAGAGAATTGTGAGAAATTGCAAGAGGACCTTGCAAAATTGGGATACTGGGCATGCAAATGGCAAATGAAATTTCAGATAGACAAGCACAAGTGATGCATTTAGGGAAGAATAACCCAAATTATTAGACAAGCACAAGTGATGCATTTAGGAAAGAATAACCCAAATTAAGCTACACAATGCAAGGTCCCACATTAGGAATCACCACTCAGGAAAGCATCTAGGTGACAGTTGAAAATACATTGAAATCTTCTGCTTAATATGCAGCAGCAGACAAGAAAGCAAATATAATGCTAGGGATTATTAGGAAAGGAATGGAGAATAAAGCAGAGAATAACATAATGCCTTTGTATTGCTCCATGGTGAAACCTCATCTTGAGTACCATGTGCAATTCTGGTCACCACATCTCAAAAAAGAAGTAGCAGAATTAGAAAAGGTACAGAGAAGGGCGACCAAGATGATAAAGGGGATGGAATGATTCCCCTGTGAAGAAAGGCTAAAGAGGTTAAGACTCCAGCTTGGAGAAGAGATGGCTGGGGGGAGATATGATAGAGGTCTATAAAATGATGAGTGGAATTGAACGAGTAAACGTTAATCAGTTGTTTACTCTTTCAAAAAGTACAAAGACCAGGGCATACACAATCTAATTGCTAGGTAATTTAAAACTAAGATATATATATATATATATATATATATATATATATATATTTATTTATTTATTTTTTTTTTTTTTTACTCAACGTATAATTAAGATCTGTAATTCATTGCCAGAGGATGTGGTGAATGCTCTTAGTGTAGCTGCATTTAAAAAAAGTTTGGACAAGTTCCTGGAGGAAAAGTCCATAAACCATTATTAAGGTGGAATTGCAGAAATCCACTGCTTATTCTTGGAATCTATCTCCCCCTTGGGATCCTGCAAGGTACTTATGTCCTGGATTGGCCACTGTTGGAAACAGGATGCTGGGCTTGATGGACCTTTGGTCTGACCTAGTATAGCAAGTCTTATGTTCTTAAGAAACAGTGTAAGGGTGACTTCGTTATATACAGTTCTTTACCATATTTGTGATGTAAATTAAGACTTAAGTAGTTGTAACCTGAAGACAAACTATCTTTAGATCAATTTAGAGAGTTACACCCTTCGAGGGTCATTTTACTGTCCCTGCCTTCCACCACCAAGTTCTCCTAGCGTGAAATAGCTTGGCTTAAAGGAGGAATGGTGTGTAAGGGATCAAAGCATGTTAGTTTAATAGAAAAACATCTTATCTCTAATGGCTAATTTTTTTTTCTTTTCATTAATTAAGCTTTCTCTACTTTGTAGGCATTAGGTAGTAACTACAAATCAGCAGTACCATTCTGTTAGGCAATTCAGTTAGTAGTTAAATCATCATGAAGAGCTTCTTTTTTTCTAATTTTTTTAAATTTAATGACTAAGGCTGATGACCCAAATAGTCATCACAGTGCTAATGTATAAAATAAACTGAAGCATTTTTTTTAAACAAGTGGTATGGCCAGAGTCATAGGATATGCCCATATTATAATATATGTGAATTTTGCGAATTGAGTGTAGTGACATATCCATAAATATAGGAATGATGATGTTGATCATGTTTGATTAAATTGTATTTTATATATACATTGTGTTAACAGGAATAAGTGCAATAATAAAAAATAAAAATGAAATACATTTCTCTCTGTATGGAATTTATACACATTACTGTATATAATGAATCATATTGTTTAGAAATTGATGGCAGTGACAATTATTGATTCCCTATTGTGAGATGGTGTTCAGAGTCATAAGTAGACACCATTTATCCCCAAAAGCTGGAAAAATGTAAGAAAAAAAGGATTAGTATAAAAAGGAAATCTAGATTCTAGACACAAGAGGATGTGGAGGTAACAAAGAAACCAGTAAGTTCTTTTCAACAATCTAGTGACTAATGCCGAAAGAGGGCGAGATTAAAATCTAATCTTCATTCAAGCGATTAAAGTATTCAGGCCACCTTTGGCTTGGAGAATGATGATGATGATTATTATTATGAGCTGTGCAATATATATTTAATCAGTATTACACTCAATGCTTCATCTTTACAAATGGCTGAGCAGGATTCTCTGTTTAGAGTTTACTACTCAAAAGATCAAGCCTGGTCTTGTCTGAAAATCCACCATCAAAAGCTGCATTGAGGACATCTTCCAGACAGCTAGCCATCATGAAATTCAGATCCTCTTTCACGTGGAGGGGAATCTCTTCCAGGTCCTTTTCATTGCGTTTAGGCATGATAATTCCCTTCAGTCCAGCTCTGTGTGCAGCCAGTACTTTATCTTTAATTCCTCCAACCTGTTGAAACACACGGAAAAAAAAATACCGAGGAAAAATGAGACTAAAAATCACACATAGTAGGTCTAGGATAACATCTTATGTCATGTATTTTACTTCAAACTGCAGATTGTGGTAACAAATGTCAGTTCCGTGAATACTACAAGAATCTCAAACCTCTAGCCTTGGTCCGTTGCCTATAAATGAACAGCAGAAAAGACTTCCTTTAGTGGATTGGTTTTCTGGATAAGGCAACAGAATCTCTAAGCTGAAAAGCAGCCCCAGCCTCTGTGACCCAGTCGCCAGCATTTCCGGTTTCTGAAATGAAGCTCAGGTTTTAAAATTGGCTGCTAATTAAAATAATTAGACTGGGCTAGGTGGATTCATGACCTCAGAAATGTTACCTGCCTATAACCACGGGAGTGGAAGAAACGGTCCTGACAAAGAACTTTAAACCAGGGTTGAAAGAGTAAGTACAGGGAAGCTGGCTGTGGGTAGTCTGGTGACTGGGGGTGGACTTGGGAGAATATGAATCTTAACAAGGGGGGACAGAATGGCGGGGCAGGATGGGCTTTTTCTGGTGTCACTTACTATTGGGCCAATATGGCGGAGCGCACTGTTAACCCGCTTTTGGACGCGCGTCCAACCCCCCCCCCCGAAACGAATAGTGCCCGCAGCATGCAAATGCATGTTGATGGCCCTATTAGTTAATCCCGTGCGATTCAGGGGGGAAGCAGAGCTAGCTTCCTCCCTTCCGTGGGTTCCCCCAGCAACTCAGGACTGTGGCAGGAAGTCATGGGGAAGTGGCCATTTTAGTATTTATTTATTTATTTATAGACATTTCTACCCCACCCAATTACCAGAACCTATTCTAGGAGGTTCCCAATATAACATACACAATTTAAAACAAATGACATAGAACAGTTAAAACTTCCAAGAGTCCCCAAAAGCAGTGACTTGAACATAATAAAGTTAATTAAAAGCTTCTCGAAACAGATAAGCTTTTATCTGTATCAGAAAGTCTTATAATCCTGTAGCTGCCAAATACTCAGTGGAAGTGCATTCCAAAGGACTGGGGCCTGTTCCTAGTCTCTTGCAGTTTAGCCATTTTGACCCCACGTGCTCTCAGATCGCAACGTACGTTCAGGCATACACTAGGATACTAAATTTTGCAAATATGTTGGACCTTCCCCTTGCAATACTCTGAATGTTAATGTCATCAATTTAAGTTAAACTCGCTGGATGACAGGAAGCCAATACAATGCTTTCAAAACTGGTCTAATATGCTCTCTAAGGGGAATCCCAGTGAGAAGACAGGCTGCTGCATTCAATATCAGTTGTAAGGCTTTTAGCTGATTTTTAGGGAAACCTATGTACAGAGCGTTACAGTAGTCTTAGAGCAGAAAATACAAACACCTGCATGATAATCCTAAATTCATTCTTTTTTTTTTTATAATTTTTTATTTTTGAGATTTTCACATAATTTTCAAGAAATACACAAATTGTAAATAAGAGACAAAATGAATATCATTCCAGGAATATACAGAAAAGAACAGAATAATAATTATTACTATCATTATTATTATCTCTTATCCAAGTCCTCTACATGAGGATCCATAGCCTTAGGAAACATCAAAATAATTAGAAAAGCAGACATTCAGGGATTATACCTATTTTGCAATGGGTAACAATGCTAGGCTTTTATATGCCATCTAAGGCAATGTGAGAAGAAGCAAGATTAGTAACAGATAAGACTTTATCAGACAAAAAAGCTGAGAGTTGTGCTGGTAGGAAAAAGATATAGGACAGATTCCGATACTTAATGATACATTTACACGGAAATTTCAGAAGAAAAAAAGGTCAAATCTCTAGTACCCTAGGCCTTAATAATAGAAATTGCTTTCTTTTCTTTTGGGTTTGCCTTGCTAGATATAGATAAATGCAATCTTTATAATCCATGAATGTATCCAATTGGTGGCGGAAAAACAATTTCAATATCCATTCTCAGTCGCATTCCAGTAAGAAGGTGACAATTAGAGTTGCTGGTAAAATCAAGTCCTTTTGGGTAGTTTCCAACATATTCGATAGATACATCTGAGGAGTTTCAATTGGTGATAAAACTTGAAACCACTTCTGATCTGGCAAAGCCTTTTTAAAAGGTGGAATATAATAAACTCTTGAGGCCAAGGGAAGATTCTGCTCTGAAATTTTTAGAACCTCTAGTAGATATCTTCTCCACATGTCCTTAGGAAGAACTGTAGGGTCCTTGGGGAAATTAATAATACGCAAATTCTTCCCAAGCACCTGATTTTCTAGCTGCTCCAATCTGTTGGTTAGAATCTGATTTTCTCTATCATGGATTGTTGAACTGCAGATACACTTCCAATTTCCATCTTGACATTCACACAAGAACTTTTATTCAAAGAAACTCCACTTTCCACAATTTTCAGGCAATTACCTAGCTTGTCCAAAGAGAAAATCACCAGATTAAATTGCTTAGAAATATTATGATTCAAAGTCTGTATCACCTCCCAAATAGATTCTAGGGTAATAGAAACAGGTCTTACCAATTCAGGCAACATTCCGGGTACACTAATTTCTTCATCTGGCTGCCAAAGATCAGAGGAGCTAGCACTGTCCTCTGACATCCCGGGGGGCTTCAAAGGACACCGGGTCAATTCCCGGTGCAATCACTGCTCCTAGACATGAGTTGCTTCCCCCTTTAATAGCTGAGGGTGCTGCTCCGCCGAGTGTTTGTGCTGTTGTGGCCTCCGCGGGTTTTACCGGGGCCGACCGTTGCTCCAGGGAAAATGATGTCAAAAGTTCAGGGAGGGAGTCAGGTTCCGCTTCCTCCCGACTTACCTCTAGCGAACAGTCTCCCAGATTGAGAGATCCCTGGTGCACATGGGCATCCAGACTCTAGGCAAAAATGTTGAAGGTAACAACTCGCTCCCTGGCTTGATGCTTCCTGTCAGAGTGAAGCATAATCAATACGGTCTGGAACCTGGGGGTGGGGGGGAACACCTCAAGTGCATCTCACACCGTCAGCCATCTTGGATCCTCCCCAACTAAATTCATTCTTATATAGATTATGCTGCAGCCACCGCAGATTTTCTAAGCTTGAAAAAGCCTGCTCTTACAACTACCTGTAATTGGGACCAGAGGGAAAATTCAGAATCCAAACTCACTCTTAGATTTCTGACCTTACTCTTTATAGCCAGGGACATATGGTCCAAAGAAAACTGCCCTGGCAAAGAAACCTCAACATCCCTCGTAATTCCTAGAAGTATTAGATACATTTAGCAAAATGCTGTTCATACACAGTTCATGCCAAAAGTGGGTCTGATTCAGAAGAGCGTGCCCCTTTGTGTGCTTCCTGATGCCCCAAGAACCCTACAACCAATGATATTGCCACCAAGCTGTACCCCAGGACTCTGCTCCCTCTGTCCCAGCCACCCACACCTTCCTCCACCCATGTAAGTACCCACTATCTACCTCAAGGATAATCACCAAGGCTTCAGTCTTGCACACAACCAAGCTACACCTGAACATGTGCATCTTATTTAAAACCTCAAGCATAGAGCTCTTCACAGTGAGGGGCCAATACTCTTGGGGATCAACTGCACAGAAAGAGAATGCAGACCCCAGACTCCAACAAATGATTAATGTCAAACTAACCCAAACTAGATCACCATCTGCTCCCAGACTCCACAACCTCAAAGTCAATCTAATCAATGCCTGCTCTGTAAAGGTAGCTATTATTCATGACCTTACCACTGAATCATGGGTCTATACCACAGACCACACTACGCTTGATGATATGAGCCCACTTGGCTACAGCATATAATTCTGCCCTAGATTCAACAATAAAGGAGGGGGAACGGCCATGGTTGTCCATAAAGATCTCCACACCGAAACAATATGATATCACCTAACCACCAGGCTCAGATTGCCTGCTACTAAAGCTAAAAGAGAGACAACAAATTATAGACATCCTGCTAATCTATTGAGCCAACAAAACATGAACCAAACTTGATCATCTAACACAACTAATCTTCAACCTAAATCTTGAAGCAACAAATCACTCATTAGGAAATTTCTACAGAAAAGTCAACATAACATTATTTTACAGATTTTTTTATACCGCCTATATCGGAGAGCCATACTAAGCGGTTAACAGAGAAAAAATAAAGTTACAAAACAAACAAGCAATCAAGTCAAATTATAAGGCATGACATACATAATATGCAGAAAAATAAAATAAGGAATGTAGGCAAAGCCAACTGAAACTGTGAAATTACAAAGCAAAATAATTAACAAGCAGTCAATTCAAATAATAAGGCGTGACATACAGAATAACTGTATCTAGCAGCCCTCAAAATTTCGTAGCATGTATGGAGGTATAAGGCTTACCACTCTGGTATCACATGACCTCACTAACCAAACAATCATTAACCCAGTGATTTGGTCAGACCATCACCTAATCTCCTATATAAGGAACTGTCAAGTTCATGCTCTGACACACAAGCCACCACATTATTATAGGGCATAAAAAATCCTGACAGCCACCAGACTAAAAGCTGCCTTAGGCAACCTAGATCACCTCTCATAACACACAGATATCGAACCCATGATAAATGATTAGAACAAAACTATCAGCAAAGCAATAGACAAAACTGCCTCAACCAAGACTGAAGAGGCATCCCAAATAACCTCGTCTTCTGGTACATATATAGAAATGACGGCAGAAGAAGACCAAACGGCCCATCCAGTCTGCCCAGCAAGCTACGCACTTTATCCATTTTTATTTCCCTTTTTCTCTCTCCCACCTGTTACTATTGGCTTCCAGCCCTAATTCCCCTCCACCCCACCACCAATTTAGAGAGCAGCGCTGTATCTGCATCCAAGTGAACTTCCAGCTCAATTAGGGGTAGCAACTGCTGTAACAAGCAGGCCACACCCTTGCCCCATACTCTTACCCACCCCTGTTATTATTTTTTGTTTGTTTTTTTTATTTTTTTTTTTTGGAGATAGCAGCCCTCCATCCTTCCGCTCCGTGAAGGTGGAACAATAACTACTGGCCACTGGCATCCCGCTCCGTGAATGCCTCTGTGGCTACTGCCGCTCCGTGCAGTGTTTTGCTGCCTCCACTTTATTCACGCCCTCTAGACTTGATGGATCCACAGTGTTTATCCCACGCCCCTTTGAAGTCCTTCACAGTTTTGGACTTCACCACTTCCTCCGGAAGGGCGTTCCAAGCATCCACCACCCTTTCCGTGAAGAAATACTTCCTGACATTGGTTCTTAGTCTTTCTCCCTGGAGCCTCAGCTCGTGACCCCTGGTTCTGCTGATTTTTTTCTGGCGGAAAAGGTTTGTCGTTGTCTTTGGATCGTTAAAGTTTTTCAAGTATCTGAAGGTCTGAATCATATCACCCCTGCTCCTTTCCTCCAGGGTGTACATATTCAGATTCTTCAATCTCTCCTCGTATGACATCCGATGAAGACCCTCCACCTTCCTGGTCGCCCTTCTCTGTACCGCTTCCATCTTGTCTTTGTCTCTTTGTAGATACGGTCTCCAGAACTGAACACAGTACTCCAGGTGAGGCCTCACCAAGGACCTGTACAAGGGGATAATCACTTCCCTTTTCTTACTCAATATTCCTCTCTCTATGCAGCCCAGCATTCTTCTGGCTTTTGCTATCGCCTTGTCGCCTTGTTGCATTGTTTCCAATCCTTTGAACTAGAAGAGTTCAAAGGATTGGAAAGAAACTTGGAAAGATCTGGCACCTCATACAGGTAGTACCTAAAAAACACCACCACCAATGATCACAGAATGCAAAAAAAAATCTTCACAAACAAAATTTCCCATTTCACAAGCAGACCTAAAGCCGTCTTTGACATAGTAAACTAACCAACCAAACCTGCCTCTCGGCAATATAACTACTGCAATCCCAGATAACCTGTCAGCTAACCACCTTTACATAATTCTTTAAGAGAAAAATATACAAGATCAGGACAAGACTTGAAAAGGACAACCCTAACTGTTCAGGAGCAAAAAATATATCCAAAATTATACCTAAGACCCCCCATTAGAATCCAAAAGTCTCATCAGAATCCCACATCTATCAAAGACCTTCTGTTTTAACAACTCAAAAAGTGGTAAGGAACTTAGGGGGTTATTTTCCAAGCCGCGTTATAGGCTTTTCGCATGCGTTAAGGCGTTTTCGCATGCGAAAAACACCTTAACGCATGCAAAAAGCACCATAACGCATGGTGCGATGCTAATTTGGAAAAGGGGGAGGGGTTTGGGGCGGGATTTCTGTCCAAGTGGGCTGGCTTTGGCAATTTGCGAAGCCATATCACACAGTTTTAATGCCAGAAATAACTACACCTTTTTCATTTGCGTTAAGCTGTGCAATATGGCTATATCGCACTTTGCGATCTTTTTGCAAATAGTATTTTCAGTATTTTAAAGCTGTTGGGGAGAGAGAGAGAGACTAGCTATAAGGCCCTTATAGCTAGGCTCTCTCTCTCTCTCTCTCTCTCCCCCAGTGGTTGTAGGTAGGAATTGCAACAATTGTGGCACTTACTGCAAAGTGCGAAAAAGTTATCGCACTCTGAGATAATACCTATGCGAAGTGCTAAGATAGCCTATTTATTGCAAAGTGCGCTATTACCATAAAACACGCCCCTCTTCCTATTGCATGCAATAGTTTGATGAATCCTGGCCTTAGTTTCTAAAGGCAAACAGTTACTGTACCCTTGACCTGGGTCTTACCCAACTCTTCAAAGAATGCATAGACTAACATGTATGCTAAACACATTGCTATTAATATCCTACCTTTGAAGATGAAAGACCCCCATCATCAGACTCGGGCTAAAGAAACCAAGCCTAGAAAGAACCATAGTCAACAACTACAGGCCCATTTCCAATCTGCTCTACCTAGAGAAATGTATCGAAAGAGCTGCTGCTTGCCAACTAACCAAGCTAGTAGGAGACAGACAGCTCCTTGACCCATACCAACTGGGCTTCCAGGCAGGCTACAGCACAGAAACCTGATAGCTCTGATAGATGAAATAAGAAGTGACTTAGACAAGGGCACCAACTACTTGATAGTCCTCTTAGACCTCTCAGCAGTCTTCAACACTGCAGAACATGACTTTCTAATTTCCCAACTAGAGATCCTTGGTATCAAGGCATTGAAATTGTTCCACCCTTCAAGGTCAGATCACAAAAGGTACAGGCAGGTACTGAGTTCTCCAGCCCCTAGGAAGTAAAATACAGAGCACCACAGAGCTCAGTTCTCTCATCACTACTATTTAAACATCTACACACAGCCTCCAAGCTTCATCAGACAGGTCTCACAGGCCACTTCTATGCAGATGACAACTTTGCATAGAAAATCCAGACAAACTGAACAGCTGCCTGCAAGAAATTCATAGCTAAGTGACAAAAAAAAAAAGCAGCTATAATTAAATCATAAAACAGAACAACTCTGAAATTACCAAACCAACTCTCAAACCCCCCCCTCCCCCCACCTGTGATGGTCAGCCTTACCCATCAGCAAAGAAGCTAAAATCTTATGGGGGACCAATGATTCCCAACTGACCATATAGGCAATAGTGATATATGCACTGGTTGCCTCAAGACTGGACTACTTTAATTCACTATAGATGGACCTACAAAAATCACAAATTCACTGCCTCCAGCTGGTCCAAAACACAGAAACACATACTACTAGGATTAAAACTATTCTACCCCATCTTCTCTGGCTGCCTGTTGTCAGCAGGATTGAATTTAAAATTCTCTCCCTGTTCTACAAGACACAAATAAGCAGATCAGCAGATTCTTCATGGCACACACTGTTTATCACAAGAAATTCGCCTGCACATACCATCCACAGTCCAGGTAAATTTAACCTGCCTGGGCCCTGAACCATGAAACACCATCCCCAAAAAGGACATAAGAGCCATCAAGGACCGACTGTGCTTCAGGAAACACTGCAAGGTCTGGCTATTCAGATCTCCTATCCCAGACAATGCTTCAAGATCCAGTTGACCCTCTTCACATGTACTGACCTCCACTTCTACACTGATTCCCCAGCTCCAAAAGAGGATGGCACATCTGCCTCAATCATCTACCAATCATCTATCCTTATATTGCTCTCTTCTGCCTATTGTCCCTCTTCTTCGTTTATTGATCCACCATATTTATATGATTTTGGGGGCAAAAGAACATAACTCAGTCACGCCACTTTTGATAAAACTGCAGTGGTTGCCCATTGTTGTCAGAAGCAGATTTAAGATTCTTACTTTAGTTTATAAAAGCACAAGGAGAAGTCGTCCTTAGTATTTGGTTAACTCCATACAGATAACTCGTTTACTTCGCTTTTCTCAGCAAAATCTGTGGCTGCTTCTCCCTGCTACTAGGATAAGATTAGAGCAGGCTCGGAGCCTTTAGTTATGTTGCCCTGTTTTTATGGAATAGTCTTCCACATTATATTAAGACTAAGAATTGTTATTTGAAATTTTGTAAGAGTCTTAAAGCCTGGTTCTTTACTTAGGTTTTTAATCTGGGTTAGCATTTCTCAGCATTTTTAACCTTTCTGGTACTGAATTACTTTTGTCTTTTTATTATACAAATTGCTTGTTTACTGCTTTTATGTTATTTTTTTTTAGATAACATTTGTTTTAATATTTTTGAAAAGTTTTATCTATAACGAACGCTGAGTTAAAACGTTTACCTGCTTTGATGGTACTAATGAAATTGTGGCATATCACGTAAATAAAATAATCCTTGCTATACACGTACTGGATTTTCACATTCAGTCTCATTTTATCAGTAATGCAAACTCCACAAAGCACACTTGTATTGCTGTACTGTCAATTGTCCCCTATTGAGCCAACATATTTATTGGATCCCTTCTCTACCCCTGTACACACATACTATCCACTTATGTTTGTTATGCTGTTTTACATAAAACTACAAATTGCATAAAGCGCCCTCGTGTAGCTGTATGTATGCTGTAAACTGCACAGAGCAGCAGTTTGACAAAGCAGTACACAGAAACAAAAAAAAATGGCACAAAACTGTGCAAGTTGTGCCAGCATGTATCACAGGACCTTACAGCTATCCACACAGGAAAGAGAGTCAACATAAAAGATTAACATTCATGCCTCTCTATGAATGTGGTGGATATGATCCAGTGCCAAAACAAACGTGAAGGAGGATGCTACAGTGGTGAAATAAGCCAAAAATTAAGGACAAGAATCAATCTTCCTAGGCAGAGAGAGAAAAACTGAATGACAGCTCAGTAAGTGAACACTTCTCACAGGAAGATCACACGACCTCACAACCAGGGTACTTGGAATCAGAATGGTCAAGCACTTTGAAAGAAAACCCCAAAAGACTCGAGGATATTGGCTCTCTCACAGAGAAACAGGCCCGTTCAACTGTAAAGTTTTACTGTCACATCAGCTCCGTCAACCCCCATCTCTCCCTCCCTTTCCTGAGTTGTAATGGCATATGCAGGCAGCCTAGGACCTAGATCACTCTATTTCTTAAACCCTGGGTAACCGCACTGTTCCTCCACTGAGCTGATGAAAAGGGATAGCTCTTGAAAACTAATCAGTCCAATAAAAAGGTATCACCTGCAACTGACCCTCAATTCTACAATTAGATTACAAGCGGACTAGCATGGCCACCACAGGTTTTTTTTTTTTGGTTTGGTCATATGAAAAGTTAGAGAGCCAAACAGGGGAGAATAGAGGCCAATGGGCAGAGAGTGGCCACGAGGCTGCATCAGGCTGCTGGGGTGACCTACATACAGTGACCAATCCATATATCTATCATCAGTGAGCACAGGGTGGCCAAATGTTTCCGACAACAGCCTCCTCAGTTTTGGTGCCCGTGTGGTTTATTACAAAACTTGGCGGTAAGACTTGGGAGAGGGTCTAGGAGTTAAAGTTATGCACAGAGGCCAGCAGCGTAACAGAGGTTAAATAATGCTTAGAACAGGGGTAGGAACCTGGGTAAAAGACATGGCAGGGAGATCTACTGCTGGCAAATTTATCTGATCATCTATACTTGAAGTGATAGGGAACCAGAAAGGAAGAATTTCAAATTGGCAGACTGCATAGACTAATTGGTCTCTAGTTGCTGTCACTTAGGGCCGGATTTTAAGAGGTACGCGTGGGCGTACATTTGTGCGCGCAACCCGATCACAAATGTGTGCGTGTTATAAAATCCGGGGTCGGCACGCGCAAGGGGGTGCACACTTGTGCACGCCGAGCCCTAGGGGAGCCCCGATGGCTTTCCCTGTTCCCTCCGAGGCCGCTCCGAAATCAGAGCGGCCTCGGAGGGAACTTTCCTTCCACCCCCCCTTCCCCTCCCTAACCTGCCCCCCCCACCCTATCTAACCCCCCCCCCCCCTAACTTTTATTGCATAAGTTGCGTGCGCCGGCATTTGGCTGGCGCACGATCCCCCGGCATGGCCGCTGTGCCGGAGGCCTCTGTCCCGCCCCCAATTCGGCCCGCCCCCTTTCACAAAACCCCGGGACATACGCGAGTCCCAGGGCTTGCGCGCGTAGAGCTTTTAAAATCTGCCCCTTAATGCGTTACTATGGGTAAAAGCCTGAGCATTCCATTCTTCGCAGCTTCTTACTAGAAAACTTACTTTTTTTTGAAGGAACTGCTGCTTCGAGTAAGGGGTGTTCAACCACAATCCTCAAGGGCTGCAAATTACTGAGGCTTTTTGGTATAACCTTAATGAATATGCATGAAATAGATAAAAATACAACTGAGGCAGTATGCATGCAATTTTCTCATGCATATTCATTAGATATATATCCTGAAAACGTGACTGGTTTGCAGCGCTCAGGGATTACAGTTGGACACTCCTGATTTAAATGATAGGTGTGCAAAATATGCCCTAAAAATAACACATTTGAAATGAGCCCCCCTCCGCCTTCTGAACGAACAAAAAAAAACCCAAAACAATTAATGACACGATACAGCATCCATGATGGTTCACAGCAAAGAAGTACAAACATTTCTCTATGCTTGCTAAAATTAATGGGACATAGGCAAGCTGTGAGGGGAGAATGTTTTTTTTTAAGCCGTTCCACGCAGGCTGTATCCTGCCAGACAGTTTTATTTACAATCATTCTAGGAAGAAGGAGACACACGAGAGAGCATCTCTATCCAACGGGGCAATTTTATGGTGTCTTAGAAAAATTAGTAATGAGCTGTTTTCAAATAAAACACGATTAACATGAAGACACTAATTGTCAAGACCAACTAGCCAATTCTTTCGTGAAGCTTACTTTTATATTTTGAAGCAAGGCTATGCCAGCAATACTAACTGTGAGATCACCTACTCAAGACAACAATATCTAATTGCAGGTATCTTTAACTGCTAAATTCCACCGGCAGCTTATGTTACAGGCATGCTTTCCTTAGGTCAGAAGGAGCCTTCATGAATCGTACACGATAGTTAGCTATCTTGTACGCTTCATAAGACAATTTTTAACCCATTCTGGTGATGGAACACTTGGAAACAGGGGTGCCCTTGTTTGACCCATAAAGCATAAATAAAAGTGCACAATCTTATGGAATAAGAACATAAGAACATTCCATTCTAGGTCAGAGCCAGGTCCATCAAGCCCAGCATCCGGCATCTGACAGGGGCCAATCCAGGTTGCAAGTACCTGGCAGATCCTATAAAGTAGACCTAATTCCTGTTACTCACTCTATTGCAGGGATGGCCATAGCTTTCTTTAGACTACCTGGCTAATCGTGTGTAATGGACTTTTTCTCCAGGAACTTGTTCAATCCTTTTTCAACCCCGGTATGCCAGGTGCCTTGATCAAGTCCCCTGGCAACAGATTCCATAGCTTGATAGTGCTCTGAGTGAAAAGTACTTTTTCTGATTTGTTTTGAATCTGTTGGTTGTTAGTTTCATGGCGTGTCTCCTTGTTTTAATATTATTTGCAAGGTTAAATAACCATCCTTTATTTACTAGTTCCACCCCACTCATGATTTTATAAATGTCTATTATGTCCCCTCTCAGCTGAAGAGCCCAGGTCTGTGTAGCCTTACATAAAGACACATATAAAGAATTAAATTAATTCTGGCTATTCCAGACTTGGTATGTTAAGACATCTGAAGCTTTTACTAGAGCTAGAGGATTTCTGGACTGTACTACAGTCTGATATTCTCAGGCTTCGATTACTGTAATTCCCTCTTATTGGGTTTATCAAACTACTCATTTTATGATCATGCAACAGCTGTATTAGCTTCTCCGCCATATTAGCTGTATTAGCTTCTCCGCCATATTAGCCATCTAATTAGATGGCTCCCCATCTAATTAGAATAAAATATAAAACCTTAATCCTATTACGCAAACTTACAAGTGATACTCAGTACCTTGGCAAGGTGTAGCTCTGCGAATACACACCTCCTCACACACTTTACGTTCTCAAAGTAGAGGCAAAATTAGGGACTGGGCCTTTTCAATCCTGTGAAACCCCATGCCAGAACAATGGCAGACACTAAAGTATTTAAAAAGACCTTAAAAACATGGCTGTTCCAACAAGAATTTGAAACTAATATCTAATGAGCGAGGGTGCCAGAAAAATGCACACAGTAGGTCTTCAAATGCCATCCCATACTAAGAATAGGAATTGGCCAGACAGACGCACAGATGCTGATTGGTTTGTTATGTTTTGTTTCGTCTGTCGCTCTCTACGTATTTTGTTATGTCAGCCTTGCTGTTTGTTAAGCTTAGATGTTTTGAATATGCAAATACTAGGCTTTGTAAACTTCCCCGACCACGATAGCATGAGGTATAGAGATAATTTGAAATAAAATCATAGAAGAGAGGGTCCACCCTTTTATCATGTTTATAGCTCTCCTCTGCATCTTTTCTAGTTCTACTAGGTCTTTCTTGAGATAACTCCAAAGTCATTTTCCCGGGGCCTTGGAGTCACTGTGGACAATATGTTGACATTTTTGGCTCAGTGCATGGCGGCAGTCAAAAAAAAAAAAAAGGCAAGTGTTAGGGATGAGTCACAATGGACAGGAAAATATATTGCCTATATAATCAAACCACAGTGAGACCGCACCTTGAATACTGTGTGCAGTTCTGGTTGCCCAATACAGAACCCAGCATCGGGTACCTGCAGTTAGGATTCGTTTTCCCTATGTGCACCACTTTGCAGTTTTCTACATTAAATTTCATCTGCCACTCAGTTGCCCAGTTTCCTAGTCTTACAAGGTCCTTCTGCAGTTTGTAATCCACTGCTGTTTTAACAAATTTGAATAATTTTGTGTCATCTGCAAATCTGATCACCACCCTTGCCTAGATGATTTATAAATATGTTAAACAGCACAGGTCCCAGAATTGATTTCTCCATTTGGAAAAATGGCCATTTAGTCCTACCCTCTGTTTCCAGCCTTTTAATCAGTTTCTAAGCCATAAAGAATGCTGCTTCCTATCCCATGACTTTGGAGTTTCCTGAGGAGTCTCATGGGAGACTTTGTAAAATGCTTTCTGAAAATCCAAATACACTATCAACTGGCTCATCTTTATCTACATTTATGTATACCTTCAAAAATTCTAGACGATTGGTAAGACAAGACTGACCCTTGCTTAAACCACGGTTTTTTTTCCTATTAAGCTATGTCTTCCTATATAGCATTGAGTTTGTTTTTAAAAATGGCTTCTACCATTTTGCCTGGCACAGACATCAGGCTCACCAGTCTATAGTTTCCTGGATCACCCCTGCCCATTTGAAAAAAAATAACGATCAGCATCACATTGGCCACCTTCCAATCTTTAGGAATCATGGCTGTTTTAAATGAAATATTACAGATTACTGTTGCGCTGCGATGGGAGAGAGCACCAGGGGGTGCTCCCCAGTATGGGACGAGAGTTGTGTGCCCTTGCGGAGAGACAGTCCTTGTCTGGGAACTGGAGAACCAGGGACCTCCACCGAACCTGCACGCTTCCGTGAGGCCACCAATGCAATGGTGGTCTCTGAGTGGTCCTCCGACCACTCTAAGCCCTTTTGGACCTGCCGCTGGGTAACAGCAAGAAGCGGCAGGCCAGACAGAGGTCATGGGCGGACAGAGACATCTGGCACAGGACGAAGACTCAGATGTTGAGGAAGATGAAGACCCAGGCAAGGCAAGGCAGGGCAAGGCATGGCACGACAAGGCAGGGTTAAAATCAAGTAATTAAAAGTCCAGAACCTCCAGGCAAGCAATGTCCCTCTGGCGCCCTACACAGCCCAGCCGGACTGGTCGCGGACCACACTGAAGGACTGGACCTGCCCAGGGAAGGGCAGACATCAGGCTTACGGACATCAAGGCAAGGCAGACAGAAGACACGGAAGACATCAGGAACAAGGCAGGTCTGACAAGGGATGAGAAGACTCCTTAGTGCCATCAGATGGAAAGACCCACCAGCGCCCTACACACCCCAGCGGGTGTGGTCGCGGACCACTGGGCCACTACGCACCCTACTGAACCCTGCCGGGCTGGTCGCGGACCACGAGGGACAGGTCAGAGCCAAGCTGAGGACATCTGGACACTGGACGAAGACATCAGGGACATCTAACACAAAGGACTTCGGGAACACTGGAACATCAAGGAAAGCTGGAACACTGGACACATCAGGAGAGACTGGAACATGGAACATCCAGACCAGGAACGAAAAGGGATCCCAAGAAGACGACGAATGCCAGCAGGAGCAGAGACAAAGAGTCCTCAGGAGACCAGCTCCAGAAGGACAAGTTCCAGGGAGGAACTTGCTCCTTGCAAAGGCAAGGGAGAACTGACCTGAAGAGCCTTTTGTAGGCAGAAGAGGCAGATCCAGGAAGTAAGGTCATCCAGGGCCCACTCCCTCACTGGCCCTATAAGAAGGGCAGAGAGGAGAGGCCCCGCACCTAGGGAAAGCAGGTAGGAGAAGCAGCAGGACCCTGGACAGCGGTCCTGCTGAGAGAGGAGGAGCTGGAGCTGGGCCGTGCAGGCCCCGACGTTGAAGGCGGCGTCCAACTGCAAGGAGGGGGCGGCTTCAAGCCACATGCGAGCCTGGGGACTGTGGCCTCTGGGCCGCAGAGCATCGGAGGCAGCCTCAGCCACATTGGAAACCCTGGCGCGGCTCCAGCCGTGCCGGCAAGATGGTGGCCTCCAGCCGCAGAGGAGAGCCCCGGCGCGGCTCCAGCCACGATGGTAAGAGCAGCAGCGCGGAGTCCACGCCGCAGGAGCAAGGCTACAGGACGGTCTCCGGGCCGCGTGGAAGTAGCGGTGGCCCGGGCCATGAAAGTGAGAGCCTGCTTGCAGCGCTACCGCCAGCAGGATCACAACAATTACTAGTAACAAATTAGCAATTTCATGTTTTAGTTCTTTTAAAAACTTTGGGGTGGTGCCATCTGCTCCCGGTGATTTGTTACTCTTTAGATTGTCAATCTGATCTATTACATCCTCCACTGTCACAATTATTATTATGATTTTGCCAAATTTATTTGCTTATTTAATTTCAGCTAGCATTTCACAATTTAGTTTCTTCATTTTGGCCAGAAGTACATCCACTGCTATACTCTTACCCATCACAAATGGAATTTCTAATCATAAGGATTCCACAGAACTTCAGACATCTCTTCACAGCAAACATAAGAATATAAGAAATACCATATTGGGTCAGATTAGTGGTCCATTGAATCCTGCATCCTGTCTCTGATAATGATCTATTTGGGTTGCTTGAAAGTAGTATTCAAACAGATCTTACACAGGAGATCTAGTCCCTTTTATTCACTCCCTACAGTAAAAGATGGCATTCCCCTAGCCTACCTGGCTAATAACTGTTAATACATCTATCTTCCAGAAAGTTGTCCAAACATTTTTTTTATCACTGCTGCACCATAGGCAACAAATTCCAGAGCTTAATTGTGCATTAACGAACATTTTCTTAAAATGTGCTCCATTAGTTTCATAGAATGTCCCTATTCTTATTTAAAATGTTATTCACACTGCTCATGCATGTATACCTTTCTATTATATCTCCTTTCAGTCCTTTCTCCAAGCTAAAGAGCTTTGTCAAGCCCTTTTTTTATTAAAGAAGCCATTCTATACACATTATTGTGTTACCCTTTTCCATACCTTTTCTAGTTCTACTGTATCTTTTTCAAGATGAAGCAACCAAAATTGTACACAACACTCAAGTGGTGGTCACACTATAGATTTAACGAGAGGCATTATATGATGGCCATAGTTTATTATCTGTTCCTTTCCAAATAATTTCTAGCATTCAATTTGCTTTTTTGATTGTTGTCACACATTGAGCTGAAGATTTCAATGACCTACTGAAAGGCGTACATTTCTCGAAAATTAGTCAGAAGTATTGCGTTAGTCCAATAAAAAGGCATCATGTGCTGACTGACTTAATTTTTACAATGGAGGGCAATTTTCAAAGCCATTTGTATGTATAGATTGGCCATCTGAAAACTGTCCTCCAACATGGCTAAAATCTATGCATCATTCCACAAAATGTACAATTTTGGTCACATTTACAGAAGGTGTTTTTCGAGGGGCACATTTAGGTCGGTGGAGGAAATGACATGCATGGATCGGGTTTTCAAATCTGTGTATTTCATTTAAATTACAACCCCCACCCCCGTTTTCTTCAAAGCCAACTTCTTGAACTCTGATCAATCGGTTTATTTCCTACGAGGATGGCAAGACTACACTAGGAAGGTCTGTTACTAGGGCAGGCACAGGAGAAATCACCCAATTGGACAGCAATGCCTCACTAAGCCCTGATATGGAAGGATCCTCTGCTCTGAGGGAGACAGCCTGCCATTCAGACATTAGCAAAGGCTTTTGGGCTCCTTCAGAGAAGATGTCAGCTGGCAGTATCTATTTTCCCTGGCTCGCCATCACTGTGGTAGAGGACATTGATCATTCTCTGCAGGTGTGGGTGTCTCTACAGCCCTCTGGAGCTATAGGAAGAGTTAACAAGAAATAATCAGCAAAGAAGAATAGTTGTCAGAGGAAGAAGTTGTCTCTAAGCATTCTGTGAACAGAAGAACACACCAGTAAGATCAACCACAGATATGGTTGGCCTTTACCATATTAAAGATATCTTTGATTCATTGATCTCGCAAAGTTTCTTTGATGTACTTTAACTGTCGAACACAGTTTTGAAAAAAACAAGGAAGTACTATCAGGTCATGCTGGGAAGTGAATTTGCCTAGAACAAAAAGTTGATGTTCTACAGATCTCTAATTTGTTGTTAATTCAGGATAAAGGGATTATACACAAGGCAAATGAAGAACTTTGAAAATTTTAATAAAGCATCTCAACTCATGGTTCCTGAACTTTCCATACACCTCTGTTGTCTCAGCAAGAGAGAGATGTTTAAGACATGTTTGTTACAAGCACTGGGATTCAATGGGAACAGTCCCTCCTCTGGGAAAAATAAGTAGCTAGGACTAGGGAACCTTGAGAGTTTGGTGTGGGCCAATTATCAATGGCAAGCAGATTATGACCGTACTGGCTTTTTAGAGAGCTCATCCTCGGAAGAGAAAGTGAGCTATGCTCTTTGTGGCTTTTGTATTTGTTCAAGATTGCAATGTGGTATTTCATTGCTATTTTTGACAGACATACAAGACTTTTTCTGGTCAGAAGATTTGGGTCTTTACAGATTTAAGAAAGAACTATTATTTCCCTGTGACAGAAACTCACCTCCACAGGTGCTAAGATGTTTTCTAGATGCCAAATTTTATAATAATAGATATATTTTCTATGACAGTGATCATTTAAAAGTTGAACAGATTCAAAGACTGTTATTCAAGGTGACAATGTCAATGTGGAGCTAGTGTAACTGTTTTGAATAGGGGCGGATACGACTAACTCATAAGGATGATACCTCTTTTTCTGTAGCATAAGCCAGTTTTTTTCTTTGGTATTATAAGAACATGCCATACTGGGTCAGACCAAGGGTCCATCAAGCCCAGCATCCTGTTTCCAACAGTGGCCAATCCAGGCCATAAGAACCTGGCAAGTACCCAAAAACTACCCATGTTACTGTTGCTAATAATAGCATGGCTATTTTCTAAGTCAACTTAATTAATAGCAGGTAATAGACTTCTCCTCCAAGAACGTATCCAATCCTTTTTTAAACACAGCTATACTAACTGCACTAACCACATCCTCTGGCAACAAATTCCAGAGTTTAATTGTGCGTTGAGTGAAAAAGAACTTTCTCCTATTAGTTTTAAATGTGCCACATGCTAACTTCTTGGAGTGCCCCCTAGTCTATTATCTGAAAGAGTAAATAACCGATTCACATCTACCCGTTCTAGACCTCTCATGATTTTAAACACCTCTATCATATCCCCCCTCAGTCGTCTCTTCTCCAAGCTGAAAAGTCCTAACCTCTTTAGTCTTTCCTCATAGGGGAGCTGTTCCATTCCCCTTATTTTGGTCGCCCTTCCCTGTACCTTCTCCATCGCAACTATATCTTTTTTGAGATGCGGCGACCAGAATTGTACACGGTATTTAAGGTGCGATCTCAACATGGAGCGATACAGAGGCATTATGACATTTTCCGTTTTATTCACCATTCCCTTTCTAATAATTCCCAACATTCTATTTGCTTTTTTGACTGACGCAGCACACTGAACCAACAATTTCAATGTGTTATCCATTATGATGCCTAGATCTCTTTCTTGGGTGGTAGCACCTAATATGGAACCTAACACTGTGTAACTATAGCATGGGTTATTTTTCCCTATATGCATCACCTTGCACTTATCCACATTAAATTTTATCTGCCATTTCGATGCCCAATTTTCCAGTCTCACAAGATCTTCCTGCAATTTATCACAATCTGCTTGTGATTTAACTACTCTGAACAATTTTTTATCATCTGCAAATTTGATTACCTCACTCGTCGTATTTCTTTCCAGCTCATTTATAAATATATTGAAAAGTAAGGATCCCAATACAGATCCCCGAGGCACTCCACTGCCCACTCCCTTCCACTGAGAAAATTGTCCATTTAATCCTACTCTCTGTTTCCTGTCTTTTAGCCAGTTTGTAATCCACAAAAGGACATCTCCACCTATCCCATGACTTTTTACTTTTTCTAGAAGCCTCTCATGAGGATCTTTGTCAAACGCCTTCTGAAAATCCAAGTACACTACATCTACCGGTTCACCTTTATCCACATGTTTATTAACTCCTTCAAAAAAGTGAAGCAGATTTGGGAGGCAAGACTTGCCTTGGGTAAAGCCATGCTGACTTTGTTCCATTAAACCATGTCTTTCTATATGTTCTGTGATTTTGATGTTTTGAACACTTTCCACTATTTTTCCTGGCACTGAAGTCAGGCTGATCGGTCTGTAGTTTCCCGGATCGCCCCTGGAGCCCTTTTTAAATATTGGGGTTACATTAGCTATCCTCCAGGTACAATGGATGATTTTAATGATAGGTTACACATTTTTACTAATAGGTCTGAAATGTCATTTTTTTGTTCCTTCAGAACTCTGGGGTGTATACCATCCGGTCCAGGTGATTTTCTACTCTTCAGTTTGTCAATCAGGCCTACCACATCTTCTAGGTTCACAGTGATTTGGTTCAGTCCATCTGAATCATTACCCATGAAAACGTTCTCCAGTGCAGGTACCTCCCCAACATCCTCTTCAGTAAACACCGAAGCAAAGAAATCATTTAATCTTTCCACTTACCTTCTCTAAGTGCCCCTTTAACCCCTCAATCATCTAACGGTCCAACTGACTCCCTCACAGGCTTTCTGCTTCGGATATATTTTAAAAAGTTTTCACTGTGAGTTTTTGCCTCTACAGCCAACTTCTTTTCAAATTCTCTCTTAGTCTGTCTTATCAATGTCTTATATTTAACTTGCCAACGCTTATGCATTATCCTATTTTCTTCTGTTGGATCCTTCTTCCAATTTTTGAATGAAGATCTTTTGGCTAAAATAGCTTCTTTCACCTCCCCTTTTAACCATGTCTGTAATTGTTTTGCTTTCTTTCCACCTTTTTCAATGTGTGGAATACATCTGGACTGTGCTTATAGGATGGTATTTTTTTTTTAACCATGACCACGCCTCTTGCACACTTTTTACCTTTGTAGCTGCTCCTTTCAGTTTTTTTCGAACAATTTTTCTCATTTTCTCAAAGTTTCCCTTTTGAAAGTTTAGCACGAGAGGCGTGGATTTGCTTACTGTCCCCCTTCCAGTCATTAATTCAAATTTGATCATATTATGATCACTATTGCCAAGAGGCCCCACCACCGTTACCTCTCTCACCAAATCCTGTGCTCCACTGAGAATTAGATCTAAAATTGCTCCCTCTCTTGTCTGTTCCTGAACCAATTGCTCCATAAAAATGTCATTTATTCCATCCAGGAACTTTATATCTCTAGTATGTACCAATGATACATTTACCCAGTTAGTATGTATCAGTGTGTATGTGTGTATATATATATATATATATATATATATATATATATATATATATATATATATATATATATATATATATATATATATATATATATATATATATATATATATATACACACACACACACACACAATCTTGCAGTTTTATTATTGTGTGATTGCTAAGAATTGTATTGTTTACTGGTGATGTTTTTCAGAGGCTTGCTTATATCATTGATTACTGTTACAAAAGCACACCTAACATACGCACAGGTTTGGTAGCTCTCTGACGACTTATAGAATACCTTCTTGGCTTTGTTTGTACGGGATATTGCACATTCATTACTAATGAAACATGGATATGTTCAGAATGCATCTGGACTTGATGGACCTCTGACCTTCACTCAATTTAATCAACTCCATAACCACTACTAGAAATAATTTTAGAACTCTGATGCTTTCTATTATTTAGAATGTAACAACTATTTCATCTGATAGAGGAAAATTCCAATGTACATTAACATCTTTTTGACTTCGGTGAGCATATACGATTCAAATATTACTCAGAATGATAAAATTGGCCACCCAATGGAGAATCATAGTCCTTCAGTCAGACAGGTTGGCTTTTCTTTGACACTTACGGGAAGAACAAGACCTCGTAGCGTGATTTCTCCAGTCATAGCTACATCTGAACGCACCAGCCGTCCACTGAAAAGTGAAGCAAGGCAGGTTACTATGGTAACCCCAGCAGATGGTCCATCTTTTGTGACAGCTCCAGCTGGGAAGTGCAGATGGATGTCGGTGTTGTCAAGGAGATCAAAACTTCCAGAAGCTTAAGAGGGAAAAAAAACAACATTTGATTACAGGGAATACAAACCTGTGCATTTCCTGATCTTTGTATTTAACAGGGGAGATAAAAACCTGAAATTTTTAATAAAAAACTCCAAAAAAAACCAGTTTGTTGCATTTTGCATCATTATTCTAAAGTCAATGAATACAAAACCCATTATGCCTCCAGAAATGGCTAAACGCTTAAAGGAAAAAAAATACATTATTTTTGGGCTGTTGGGTGCCATCCTCCTAGACAGTTATTCCTTTCCTGTGTAACGTTGTGCTCCAAGGAGTTAGCTTCAACCACCATTATGAGTCAGAGATGTGTCATCATATACAAAGGCTTAAAATACCACCCAAACAATAATAACGAAAGCATGAATCTACAGCAAAGATACATGATCCCTAGGCCTTGAGGGCTCCAACAGGTCTTGGTCTTTGGATATTCCACTTCCCACCCACTGATGTTTCTTGTGACTTTGGGCAAGATACTATCTCCCATTGACTCAGGTATCCTCTAAGATTTACGTTTTTTTGAGGCAGGGAATTAGTGTGTCTTGAATTACTAATATTGCTGTAAGCCGCCTTGAGCACTATTTGAACAAGTGGGCTACAAATCCAAAATCCAAATTTCTACAAGGAAATTTATTGCATATATATATATATATATATATAGATATCTGGAACACGTTTGGTCCAAGAGCTTAGTTGTCTGGAAAAGCAGGCCTATTGGGGTGCCCCTTGAAGACCAGGCTATATACCTTTGCCTTACAGCAAATGCAGGTTGCTAAAAGAGGAATCCTTTTGCAGGGTTAAATTTCCAACGCTCTTAACCTTCATCATAAATCTTCTCCAACAAAGCAATTAATTGCATTTAACATGGCTCTGTGGGTATCCGAGAGGGTGAGATAATAAACAGTATCATTTGGAGCAGTTACAGCTTAAGTCAACACTGTTGAACTGTTTGTATGAAAAGCGATATAGCAAGATGTACACAGGCGGCTCAGATTCCATGGCGTCAGACAGCCACATAAGCTATTATTTTAAAAATCTTCTCTAAGTCAAGTCATCAAATGCCAGTGGAAGCCTTTAGAGCAGTTAGGCCATGATTAATCTAGGGGGTTTCCCATAGGTACAGGAAAGGAAAAACAGACAGAAAAAGAGCTTCAACAAATTAAGCCCTAGAACCGCAGGATTTAAAACACAGGCCTAGATGAGCATTTTTAATAAGCTGGTTATACAAAAGGAGGAAGAAAAAATATAAACACCGGTTTTATTTAGGAAACCTTTGTTCTTAAGTTTACAAAACTCATCCTTATATACTTTAATGCTTCCTGCACAATAACAGATTCACTGCCTGGCTATAATACATCCCTGTTAGGTGAAGAGTTTTACTAAATACATAAAACTTTACCATGGACGGGGCAATGAATTCTCCCTGCACTGCAATGACCACTGTGAAGAATGACTTATCAAAGGGATCAATAGGTCTTACTCAAAGACAGCTTACACGGGCACACAACTGTAGGATAGGGAGTACCTTTTCAGGTAGGGGACCCAGCAGATTCCCTCCTGCCACTTTTGAGCTTTCAGCTCCATCTGAACAGGCCTCCATTGGTCTGTGGTGCCATAAACATTTAAGACACGCTTTGCACCCACCACTGGTGTCCAAAGCGTGGTACAATCAAAAGCATAATACAATATCCATCGCAAATTATCAGCAGCCGATGAGCGTTCACTAGCACCCACCTGGGGATTTCCTCCCCTGTTTTCTATCCCCTCCCAGCTCAGAGATGGCCCTCAGCCAGAGGGTATCCACCAGGGCCTTAAATCCAGCCTCTAGGAGCTGTCATTGCACATCTGCAGCCTCTCCAGAAAGGGAGGACCCGATCTGGCAATCACACCCTGATCCTTCTGCATGGCAGTGTGTGTGCCCCTTGCCACAGGATTGGCCCTGAAAAGTTTTTGTTTTTTTTTTCAAATAATGCTCAATATCCTGAAGCACAACGGGACTCTTCCTGAAACAGAGGTTGCAATAAAAAAAACCCCCCAAAAAAAAACCCAGTACAGCAAAATGTGTGAAAGGCCAAAAAACCTCCGCCAAGATCCATCTAAGATGTTCAAGTATATTAAAACGGAAAGTGCACCATTTCTGAGCTACCTCCCCTTTAATATCTCTTTAATAATACATAACTATACCCAGATTTATTTATTTTTTTTGCTACGTACCATTGGTCAAGTGATATTTCTTTGCATTGCTGCGCAGCCAACTGATCGCCAGATGCGCCGACTCCTTCATGACGTCCCCCAGCTGCCCAGTCAGGGTCAGCTGACCTTCTCCATACATGCGGCTCGCTTCCACAAACATGATCTCACCTCCTAACGGAGTCCAAGCCAAGCCTATCGCTACTCCAGGTTGACTCAATCGCTCAGATACCTGTACGATTCAATGCAAATTAACAGCCACGTTACCAGCGAAGAGAGAGAGATTGGAGAACAAAATACGGCAGGGATGGTTTTATTTTCAACTGCCATGAGTCAAACCCACAATTCAGTACAACAGCAAGTTCTGTAAAGGCAGGAAAACGTTTCTTGCTGTTCTACATAAAAGTCATCTATTTTGATTTTAACTAAACTAATAAGATAAGTGATCTATGATTTAATATTTTTTTAATCCAATAAATCATACAAGTTTTGTTCTCAAACCTAACATCATAAAAAAAAAGTTTCCTGTTTGAAAAGCAAGGTATTAGAGTTGCCATGTTAGTCCACTTGAATACGCAGAAACAATGGTCAGCACACAAGTTGTAGGTGATATTTTCTATTGGACTAACTCGGTACATCTGTGGCTAGCTTCGCAGAACTATGTTCCCTTCATCAAGTCAGCACAATTATAGTGGGTTTAAATCGGTATAGTTTAAATCCAATGCAACTATGCTGTTTCCTCCCTGCCTGATGAAGGAAGCCCAGCTCCCAAAAGCTAGCTACAGATGCACTGAGTAGTCCAATAGAAAGGCATCACATAGTGCTTGTTTGCTGAAGCTAAGTTCTACTGATTGGAAAGTATTACAAAAACATTACTAGCTATCCTCTGTACTTCCAGCTCAATCAGAACCAGGACTGGGGTCTGTCACCATAAGCCTTCAATTGCAATTATTCTGGGGACTTTTTCCCTATTTTACCTCTTGCTCCCCCCCCCCCCCACTCCAAAAAAAACCAAAAACATACCTAGTCTGGTCATTGCAGCAATGTTTTGAACCAGGGAGCCACACACCAGAAATCATTGTGGAACCCTGTGACTCACCCTTAACCAATGACCACCCTAGGGGTTGCAGACACTGGTCTTTGCAGTACAACGCAAAACTGTTTCATATTCAATAGGATTTTCTCTTTTTTGCAAGTTGTGAAACCTTTTTTCGGTCTAAGAAGAGTTCTGCAGTTACCTAAAGATGATGTACATGAGCTCTCAAGGCTGCAGATGTTCCCTGCCTCAGTGATGCTATCCAAAAAGCTCACACATATCGGCAACTCTAGACAATTCTTACACTGGTCCAACTAAAGACATCACAGTTTGGGAAGAATACAGGTTTCTGTAGGAGCAATATACACACACAAAATGAGACAAACACTAATGGGCATTAAAGCAGATGAAAGATCAGGGAAAGACACCGAAAGGCGAGATAGATTGGGTGAACACAGAAGAGAGAATGGGAAAGATCACAAACGTGAATGGGGGGGAGGGTTGAGTTGCAGGAGAGCTCAAGAAAAGATACTTGAGAGGGTGAAAGAATAGAAAGGAAAGAACACGGGGAAATAAAGGGTGAGGAGATTCTTATTTATTTATTTATTTAAAATCCTTATATTACACAGATTTGGTAAAGCAGAGTTTTCTCAGAGGACAGCGGGATTTTAGTCCTCACACATGGGTGACATCATTAAATGGAGCACCGATGTGGAAAACTTATGTCAAAGTTTCTAGAACTAAACTAGGCACACTGAGCATTCCAAGCATGCCCTATACCATGAGTCCATGTGGGGGTCCCTCTCCAGTCTTATAATATGGAATTAGGATTAAAATAAAACATAGGAGAAACCCAACTCTGCGGGGTGGCGGGCGGGATTCGTGAGGACTAACATTCTGCTGTCCCCTGAGAACACCTGTTACAGGTAAGCAGCTCTTTCTCCAAGGACAAGAAGGATGGTAGTCCTCACACATGGGTGGATCCCCGACAGGCTGCTCCCCAACACAAAAGGGGACCAAGGACACATAACCAGGTGCCAACAGGCACAACAACACTGGTGCTGTTGGTAACAGAGGGGGAGATAGCCTGAAACCAAACAACGGGCCCTAAGCAGGAGAGTTGGGTTCTACACCTCAGACAGGTTCCGAAGGACAGACTGGCTGAACCTACTGTCAACATCAGCCATCCTTAACCAGACAACAGTGCGATGTGAATGTATGGAGAGAACGCCACGTCGCAGCTTTGCAGATCTCCTCCAGGGAATTACTTGCAAGTGGGCCACCGATGCTGCCATAGCTCTGACAGAATGAGCCTTGACATGACCGCCAAGATGCAATCCCACCTTGGCATTACAGAAGGAGATGCAATCTGCTAGTCAATTGGATAGTGTCTGTTTGGCAAAGGCAATACCCAACCTATTCCTATCAAAAGAAATAAAATGTTGGGTGGACTGTCTATGGGTTTCTGTCCGCTCCAGATACAAGGCTAAGGCTCGCTTGCAGGCCAAACGGTGCTGTGCTCATTCGCCTTGGTGCGAATGGGACCTGGGAAAGAATGTTGGCAGGATGTTGGAAGTCCATCACTACTTAGGCAGGAATTTAGGGTGCATACACAAGACAACCCTGTCATGATAAAACTTAGTGTAAGGTGGATAAGTCACTAAGGCCTGGTACTCACCAAACCTGTGTGCTGAGGTGACCGCCACCAAAAACATGACCTTCCAGTCAGGTACTTCAGGCCACAGGAGAGCTGCGGCTCAAAAGGAGCATTCATCAGCTGAGCTACCACCACATTTAGGTCCTGAGACACAGCAGGGGGCCTTGGGGAAGCTTCAATTGAAACAAGCCCTGCATGAATTGTACAAACTATAGCCTGTACAGAACTGGACATATCATCTACACCTTGGTGGTATGCGTCAATTACACTGAGATGATCTCTAATGAAGTTGGTCTTTAAGCCAGCTTTGATAGGTGTAGAAGATAATCAAGGTGTTTTTATGTCCATTGGACTTTCTAATGGAAGGCTTTCTAGAAGCCACCCGGACCCAAGACACATCCTCTGAAAAATCAAGCGGCTGCAGGATTAACCTCTCAACATCTAGTCTGTGATCGATAGAGCCTAGAGTTTGGGATGCCACAGCCTGCCTTGATCTTGCGTGATGAAATCTGGGGAAGCCCCCAGTTTGTTTGGTCTCCAGATGGACAACTCCCGTAGGAGTGGAAACCAGACCTGTCTTGGACAAAAAGGGGCTATGAGGTTCATAGTCCCCCTGTCCTCACAAAGCTTCAAGAGAGTCTTCGCCACTAAGGGAATTGGAGGATACACATATAGAAGACCTTTGCTCCAATGATGGGCAAAGGTGTCCGAGACTGGTTTGTCATCTGATCTGCACAGGGCGCAGAACTGAGGGACCTTCCTGTTGCAAGTGGATGCAAACAGGTCTATGTTCGGGCTCCCCCAGAGGCAGCATAGCTGATTCGCTTCCCCTTGGTCCAGGGACCACTCGTAGGGTCTGAAGGCTCAACTCAGTCTGTCTGCTACCATGTTCTCTGCCCTGGCCAGGTACACGGGACAGGGCCCACAACCAGATTTGGACCACTTCCTGACACAGGAAGTATTATCCCGTGCCTCTCTGCTTGTTGACATACCACATATCTACCTGGTTATTGGTTTGGATCAGGACAACTTTGTTGGACAGTCAATTTCTGAAAGCTCATAGCACATAACATTGTCCGAAGCTCCAGGAAGTTGATTTGACAAAAGCGTTCCTGAGCAGACCAGAGACCCTGGGTGCTGAGCCCATCTACATGAGCTCCCCACGCCAGTGTGGACGTATCGATGGTTAGGAAATTTGGGAAGGGAGACTTCGAAAAGAGATTCCCTGTTCCAGATTTGAAAGTACCTGCCACAAGAACGAGTCCCGGAGAGATAGGGTGACTTGGATGCAATCCTGGAGGCTTTGAGTGGCCTGCCGCCACTGCAATCTCAGGGTCCATTGGGCTCTGCACATGTGTAAACGTGCGAAGGGAGTGAAATGAATGGTTGTGGCCATTTGGCCCATCAGCCTCAACATGGGCCAAGCTGACACCTGCTGGCTTTGTTGAATCTCTGTCTCGATGGTAGTGAAGGTGATGGCCCTCTGGCAAGGCAGGGAGGCCTTGGCCTGAGCTGTGTCTAGCAGGGCTCCTATGAAATCCAATTGAAGTGACGGGCTGAGATGGGACTTTGGGTAGTTAACAAACGAACCCTAGTGACTCCATTACCCGGATGGTCAAGTGCAGGGACCTGGCAGCCCCTGCCTGAGATATGCTCTTGACCAGATAAGGGAAAATGTGCACTACCAGCCTGTGGAGGTAAAGACCAGTCGGGCTGACACTAGCCCGAACAGCAACACCCGGTACTGGAAGTGCTGTTTTCCCACCACAAATCAGAGATACCTTCCTGTGACCGGGAAAATATGATGTGAGCATAGCCAGTCCCCTTTTTGTAAAAGGGGGGATCAAGGTGCCTAGGAAATCCATGCATTTCTGAGTTCATTTGTCTTTGTTTACTTCTGGGAATAATTACAGACCATGAAATTTTGAATTCCCTTGAACTTAAGTTGTATTCTAAGTATAAAAATACTCCACCATCATAAGAACACTAATTTCGGTGGTCCCGGAATTAGGCCACAGCATCTCTCACCCTATCTCCAAAGAAATTCTGCCCAGTACATGGCACGTCAGCCAGTCATTCCTGTACCTCTGGACGGAGATCAGAGACCCGCAGCCATATCATTCTGCAGGCACCAATTCCCACTGCAGAGACTCTCAATGCCATCTTGGAAACATCTTAGATCGCTCGGACCTCGTGTTTTCCATACTCCAGGCCCTTATGCATCAGCAA
The DNA here is from genome assembly GCF_901001135.1 of Rhinatrema bivittatum. NCBI lineage: Eukaryota > Metazoa > Chordata > Amphibia > Gymnophiona > Rhinatrematidae > Rhinatrema > Rhinatrema bivittatum. Next base: position 68,183,082 of record NC_042621.1, on the reverse strand, counting down.
CATGAGGATGTCCTGCTGCTAAGGCAGCTGCTCAGCCACCTCCTGCACCTGCTTCCAGATGTCTTGAGAGTACTGGATCATGTAGAGCTGGTAGGCAGCAATGCAGGCAATGAGCATGGCACCTTGAAATACCTTACTCACAAGAGTGTCCATCGCTCTATGGACCTTCCTCGAGCATGCTGAGGAATGAGTCCGAGAGTGCTTGGCCCTCGAGGGCGGATTCAACCACCACCGACTTGTGGGGCAGCTGATATAAAATCTGGCAGCCTTCTGGATGAAGTAGACCCATCCGCCTTATTAACCGGAAGCTCGGTGAAGGGATGTTCCCATATCCTCAGCAACAGTTCCTTAAGGATCTCGTGCACTGGGACCACCACAATCTCCTTAGGAGGCATCCTCCTCCGTTAATAACAAATGGCATGGCTTCCCCCATCACCCTCACGAACCCTGCGAACGTCAAGTCTTCAGGGAGAGACTTCCTTTGTTCCTCTGAAGGTGGTCTGATGGAAGAACCTCTGAGGAGGACTCTGAAGCATCATCCCCCTAGGGGTCATAGGGTCCCTCATCCTCACTGTAATCAACAGAGGATGGGGCTCTATGTGTTCAGCCTTCATTCAGATGTGCAGGTACCTGTAAAACTGGACGGGGGTGGCAGGCCTCAGTGTCTCTGCTGGCCTCGGTGAAGTTTCCTCCTCAGAGGAACCAGCGACGACCACTGTATCAGAAGGGAGATGCCTTGGTGCCCCACCGGGCACTAATGCTATCCCAGGAACCGACGCCAACTGGATCGGTAACACACCGATGAGCTCGTTGAGTTTCTCTAGAAGCAGTACGAGGAAGGGCAGCACTGGGTCAGGTGCAGTTGCTGCCACAGGACCGAAGCCTTGCAGCACCCAGTCTATCGGTAGCTGAAATTGAACTCCAACATCTCCTCAATCGTTGCCAATACCAACACAGACTGGGAGGAAGGAGGGGTGGCCAGATCTTCTTTGGACCCTTGAGGTGGATTGGTGACTAGCATCAGGACGGTGAAGACCGACGCGGACCCCAGGCACAGATGGAGGACTGACACTCCTTGCCACGGGATCGCTTCGGGAGCATTGCGGCATGAGCCAGTGCATCCCTGTGCCTGGCACCATGCATTGGTGCGGCTCCTTGGTCCTTTGATGCAGATGCCGCCAATGCCAATGACTACCATCCTGCTTGTCCTCAGAGAATACCATGCTATACGGATTACAAAATAACAGGCAATATTCAAAACAGACAAGGACAATCAAACATCAAATCATGTACAATTAAATCCTCAAAATATATATTAACAAATATACTTAAAAACATTATAAAATCCAAAAGATAATCATAAAATATTATAATACTAAACAAAATGCCTCTTGGAACAGATGAGTCTTTAACCCGCTTGCGAAAGACTTTATGATCTTCAACCAATCATATCTCATTAGGCAGCTAATTCAATAAGAAGGGCAAGTTCCCAAGTTCGATCTCCTTGTTATATGTAACTTTTTTACCTCCTCTGATTATTTTACTGTTAAATGATTGATAAGAATGTTTTTTTTCCCCTTGTTCCATGTAAACCGATTTGATATGACACCTGTCATGAAGGTCGGTATATAAAAGAATTAAATAAATAAATAAATAAATAAATAAGATGTGTAAAACATCAGGGTAATAAAGATCAAGATAGGAGATCTGTTTAATAAGCTCTAAATTTATTCCAATTTTATATTTAGTAACAAAAAAAAGGATATGATAGGACAGGACATCAGGGAAAACTGGTAAAGGGGACATGAAGGAGATTAAAAGGACACATTTACAAAGTTATTTAGCTGGGTAAATTGGCCTGGGTGAAAAACTGCCCTCAGAGTGTATATCCAGCGCAGCTCACTGCTTCAACGGCAGGGGGAATGAAGAAATAGGATTTACATCCAGCCAACATCTATCAAGGCATTGATCTGAGCAGTGTGAATATACAAACATCAGGGTAACTTGCTCCATACGACGGTTACTACCCTCAAACATTAAGCTTTATACTTCACTTTGATACAGCTTCAATACTGCTCTCTACATCAAAGGCAGGGGTGGAAGGAAATTAGAATCAAAAAGCTACCAATAAGGGCCCTGAACTCAGTGGTCGGAGTAACAGATAAGTATAGAAAATAAATGTGAAAGTTTACTGGGCAGACTGGATGGGCCTATTGGTCTTCTTCTGCTGTCATTTCTATGTTTCTATGTAAAAACAGACCACAGTATTTTCAGAACTAGTAGTATTACTGGTAGGAACTTGGTTTTCAGTTTTTATTTTACCTAGGAATTTCAATGTTATAACAAAAGAAAATTAGTAGAAAAATGGATTTTCCACTGATTTTTCTCTTGTGTGTTAGAAACAGTCTTTCCACTGATTATTTGGGGGGGATATAACACTGAAATTCCCAGAAAAATAAAATAAATACTGAAAACCAAGGTTCCTAACTATTGGCCAGATGTGCATCTGATTCTTCCCTCCTCCCACCCCCAATGTGGGTCACAGCTTCTGCCAAGGCCATAGTGAGAGACAGCAAGTCCTGGCCAACATGTCCGACACCTGGGTTTCCCAACCAACTAAACCGAGAATCTAACAGATATTGCTCTGCAGAAAAGCTATCAATGCTGCCAATTGCACATCTGGAATCAAAGACAATCTATAGTTGCCTTTTCAGTTAATAGAAGGCATTCATCTATGTACGTTACAGAATTCACTGTCAAACCCGCGAGTAATTTAGCTCATGTAATAATGTTATTTCATGTAGATATGTTAGCTCTGTTCGTTACAAGAGGCTTTTTTGTTTTACCAATAATCCCCCTGCTGAAAGAACATTCTCATAATGTTGATGCATATTTAATCTTTGTTTATAGATGCTTTCTCTATTAGGTTGAGGGACTCAAGGCTCTTACTCTAGCAAGGCAACAGGAATATGGTGTTACACATCTGGCAAGTCACAGCTGAGGGGTACTACATGTATTGCAAAAGAAAACCTGAATGCCTAGGTTTTCTCGCAAAGCAAGTTATTTCGTAAAACAAGTTTAAATACGTAGTTAGCCAATCTGTTCAATGTACCATGTCATTATAAGGCTTGCCCTAGACATCATGTTATATGTAAACCGCTGTGATATGCCAAATCGAATGTCGGTATAGAAAAATAAATAAATAAATAAGTAGGTTGTGACATTGGGCCTCTGTGTTTGGGGTTGATGGAGGAAAATGGGTGAGTGTTGTTAAAATGAGATGCCTTATATTTATCCTTTCATGGGATGGCTGAAAGATGTTTTTGTTTATATTATGTCAATGATATTGACATGACTGTGTGTGCTATTGGCATAATGTTGTCTCTCTCGCAATAAAATTTTCTAACTGCAAATCTGGACTTCACTCCCCCCCACCCCTCCCATCCCCACAAACAGCTAAACTGATGGTTGATAAGTCTAGGACAGGAATCACTTTACTTCAGAGCGATACTGCAGTACAATTCAACTTTAGTTTTAGATTTGTGACTATTCTGATTGTACCACATGTGTTATACGACAAAGAACCATAAGTATTTAAGAAATGTTTTTTGTCCACATTATGCCTACTGGGACAGGTTTACTGAATTAGGACATATATCTGTCCTTGCAAATTAATGATACAAGCGAGACGTCCACATCATTTTCGCTTAACATACAACCAGATTAATGTCATGCAAAATATTAAAAAATTATTTCTACACCAGCAATCACGTACAGTCCCACTAATGAACCTGTTTGTCAAGGTCCTTTAATATGTTTATTTTTTAATTAATAGATCATCGCTATTATCAGGGTGTGAAATTTCCACAGTAGGTCAGTGACTCAAGGCTGGGAAGTAGGACGGGCTTCTCTCAAGTGAGCTGCTGCTCCTCCTGGCTATTAGCGAGTGCGCTAATAAGTAATTAGCATCCAGAGCAGCAGTAGCACTGGGAGATTTGCTTCTAGCTCTTTGAAAGCCTGTGGCCTGATGCCATGCTGACTAGCCCAAGAAGGAAGAAGAGGCAGAAACAGCAGCAGGGAGAAATAGTGAGCAAAGGGTGAGAGACAAGACAACACAGAGAAATATAATGGCAATAAAAAGGCTCATCCACAATTCCTTCCACTCCCTCAGGAGATCCTCTCTGCTTATCTCATGCTTTTCTTGAATTCAGATATTATACTTGTCTCCATCAAACTCCACTGGGAGACTGTTCTATGCATCCACTACACTCTAAAATACTTTCTTAGATTACTCCCCAAGTCTACCCACTTTCAGCAGGGTTGCTTACCTGTGTAACAGGTGTTCTCCTAGGACAGCAGGATAGTCCTCACACATGGATGACATCATTGGATGGAGCCTGACACGGACAATTTGTCAAAGTTTCTGGAACTTTGACTGTGCACCTTGAGTATGCCCAACATGCTCTAAACCACGCGTCCAGGCAGGGTCCCTCTTCAGTCTCATAACATAGAATTACAATTAAAATAAACAGGAGAAACCCAACTCCGCGACGTGGCAGGCAGGTTTCGTGAGGACTAACTTTCTGCTGTCCTACGAGAACACCTGTTACAGGTAAGCAACTCTGCTTTCTCCTAGGACAAGCAGGATGGTAGTCCTCAGTCATGGGTGAATTTCTAGCTACAGGCTGCTCCCCAACACAAAAGGGTACCAACAAGCACCAACCAGGTGTCAATGGGCCCCACAATCACAGTGCTGTTGGTAGCAGAGAGGGAGACAGCCTGAACCCAAACAATGGACCCTAGGCAGAGAGAGATGGGTTCTACATTTCAAAGAGAATCTGAAGGACAGACTGGCTGAACCTGTCACTTTGGTCATCCCTATCTAGACAGTAGTGAGATGCGAATGTGTGGAGAGAACGCCATGTAGCAGCGTTGTAGATCTCCATGGGAACTGCTCGCAAATGGGCCACAGATATTGCCATGGCTCTGACAGAATAAGCCTTGACTTGACCCCCAAGATGCCGTCCTGCCTGGGCATAATAGAAGGAGATGCAATCTGCTAGCCAATTGGATAGTGTCTGTCTGGCAATGGCAACTCCCAACCTATTCCTATCAAAAGAAATAAAAAGTTGGGTGGACTGTATATGGGCTCCAGACAGAAGGCTAAGGCTCTCTTGCAATCCAAACTGTGCAGTGCTCATTCACCTTGGAGTGAATGGTGCCTGGGAAAAAATGTTAGCAGGTTGATTGACTAGTTAAAATGGAAATCAGTCACCACCTTAGGCAGGAATTTACGGTGTGTACCCAAGACTACCCTGTCATGAAAAACTTAGTGTAAGGTGGATAAGTCACTAAGGCCTAGTGCGCTGAAGTGACCTTCATCAAAAATATGACCTTCCAGTTTAGGTACTTCAGGTCACAGGAGCACAGCGGCTCAAAGGGAGCTTTGATCAGCTCAGCTAGCAACACACTGAGGTTCCAAGACACAGCGGGAGGCCTTAGGGAAGGCTTCAATTGAAGCAGGCCCCGCATGAAGCATACAACTATCGGCTGTATAGAGATGGGTGTACCATCTAAACCTTGGTAGTATGTGCCAATTGCACTGAGATGAATTCTAATGGAGTTGGTCTTCAAGCCAGCCTCCGATAGGTGTAGTAGGTAGTCAAGCAGTTTTTGTGTAGGGCAGCAGAATGGATCTAGGGCAGGGGTCGGGAACCTATGGCTCGCGAGCCAGATGTGGCTCTTTTGATGGCTGCATCTGGCTCGTAGACAAATCTTTAATAAAAAAGTAAAAATCTAACAAAACCCCCCACCCTCCTGACGCCCCCCAAGACCTCCAAAATTAACCTCCTGACCCCGCCCCCCCCAAGACCTGCCAAAAGTCCCTGGTGGTCCAGCGGGGGTCTGGGAGCGATCTCCTGGACTTTGGCTGTCGGCTGCCAGTAGTCAAAATGGTGCCGACGGCCCTTTGCCCTCACTATGTCACTGGGGTCGACCAATGGCGGCGGTAGCCCCTGTGACATAGTAAGGGCAAAGGGCCGTCGGCTGCCAGTAGTCAAAATGGCGTCGACGGCCCTATGCCCTTACTATGTCACAGGGGCTACTGCCGCCATTGGTCGACCCCAGTGACATAGTGAGGGCAAAGGGCCGTCGGCGCCATTTTGACTACTGGCACCGACAGCCCAAGTCCAGGAGATCGCTCCCAGACTGCTCCTGGACCCCCACTGGACCACCAAGGACTTTTGGCAGGTCTTTGGGGGGGGGTCGTAGTAAATTAGTTTTGGAGGTCTTGGGGGGCATCAGGAGGGTGGGGGGTTGTAGTAAATTAATTCTGGAAGTCTTGGGGGGCGTCAGGAGGGTGGGGGGTTTTGTTAGATTTTTACTTTTTTATTAAAGATTTGTCTGCGAGCCCTGGACCCCTGCTGGACCACCAGGGACTTTTGGCAGGTCTTGGGGGGGGGGGTGGTCAGGAGGGTGGGGGGTTGTAGTAAATTAATTTGGTAGTTCTTGGGGGCGTCAGGAGAGTAGGGGGTTGTAGTAAATTAATTTGGTAGGTCTTGGGGGCGTCAAGAGGGTGGGGGGTTGTAGTTAGTATGGCTCTCATGGAATTACATTTTAAAATATGTGGCGTTCATGGCTCTCTCAGCCAAAAAGGTTCCCGACCCCTGATCTAGGGCCTTCTGCTCGCACCCCACAGAAAACCTATTCCAGGATTTTCTAGTGGAAAGCTTTCTGGAAGCCACCAGGACCCGAGAGAGATTCTCAGAGAGATTGAGCAGCTACAGAATTAACCTCTCAACATCCAGGCTGTGAGCGACAGGGCTGGAGGCTGGGATACTGCAGTAGTTGATGACGAACCATAGTGACTCCAACACCTGGATGGTCAAACGCATGGACCAATTTGACCATGCCTAAGAGGTGCTCTTGACAAGTCAGCCAATCATCCATGGGAAAACATGCACTCCCAGTCTGCAGAGGTGCACCCCCACCAAGGCCAAGCATTTTGTAAAGACACGTGGGGCCGATGCTAGCCTGAACTGCAACAGTCTGTACTGAAAGTGCTGTTTTCCCACCACAAATCTGAGATATGTCCTGTGACTTGGGAAGATCTTGATGTGAGTGTGTGTCCTTTAAGTCAAGGGAGAATAGCCAGTCCCCTTTTTGCAGAAGGGGAATCAGGGTGCCCAGGGAAACCGAACTTTTCTTTTTGAGAAACTTGCTCAAGGCCCTCAGGTCTAGGATGGGACGGAGTCCCCCTGTTCTCTTTGGAATCAGGAAGCAGTGGGAGTAGAATCCCTGCCCTCTTTGCCTTGGTGGGACAGGTTTGACCATTCTGGCCATTAAGAGGGTGGAAAGCTCTCTTAACAGTACCTTCTGATGCACTATTAGCCCCCAAGATCAGCACAGAGGACAATTTGGCGGGACACCCAATAGGTTCAGACTATGGACAGAACCCAGTGGTTTGAGGTTACACTAGGCAACCAGTCCACAAAGAACCATAGACTGCTCCCAACCACAGGGTCCAGCATCTCTGATACAGGTGGCTGGCTCATGCTCCCTACCATCCAGTCAAAACCCTGTCCTGGGAATTAGCTGGGGTGCCAGCTGGGGCTTGGGAGCTCTCTGCTGCCTGGGTCGGCCATGGGAGCGAGGGGCCAGAAGATAGTACTTCCTCTGGCAATAGAAAGACTTCCTCTGGGAGGAGCCAAGATGGCAGACAACTGAGGAGCAGGATTCGAATGCTCCCGAATTGCTGGGATTAAAACATTATCTTTTCAACATATTTCCTACTTACCAATGCTGCATGCCAAGAGAAAGGCCAAGCTCCGTGAGAGCTTGGCAAATTCTGTTTGCCTAAACAATAATCAGTTGAAAATCGAGAGATTCCTTTCCTCAACGCCGAACTCGCCGGGAGCAAGGGCCGCTTATGGAGATGGTGAGCGAACACCTCCCCAGATGGCTGAGGAGATATCATTAAGTCCCAGTGCGCCTAAGACGCTGTCCCCGCCCCCCCCCCCCCAACTACCGGAGGCCATGTCTCTTTAGGATATTGAAGATTATACAGTTTCGACTGAAAAAATGAATAAGTGAGAGAAGGACCTGAGGGAGCTGGGAGAAATTCCCAAAGTGAACAAGGCTTTGGATGTTTTACTGGAGGGCCATTCTTTGGCCTATTTGCCTTCAATATTAGAGGAACAATCAACACCAGCAATGTTGAACCGGGAATTGATTCGGAACACTGACATGGGAATCACAGAGAGGGGTGAGCAAGAGGTACTGGCAAGTATACTTTTAATTAAACCTAAAGTAAAAACTTTGGAGGCTTTATGGGATGCTTTAGTAACGATATAAGCCACCATGGTCACTATGTCTGTCGTACACTGAATTTATAAGAACAACTGTGAATATAGAAAATAAAGTGTCAGAATAGGAAGAAAGATTGAAAAATGCTGAGAAAAAGATTGAGCTGACTGAAAAAGTGCAACAAAAGTTAGTAATTTCAGAGAATATTCAACAAAAGAAGATGGAATATATAGAAAATGCTCTAAGGAATTTAAATATAAGAGTTCTTAATTTTCCAATTGTTAAGCCATTACCTCCAGTAGAGTTGTTCAAGAATTACCTGGTTAACAATTTAAATATGCCTGAGCAAGTGTTACCAGTTGTTACTAGAGCATATTATTTGCCACAGAAAAAGAATGAAGGTCAAAGAATTAATGGAAGTCAACATTTAATAAATATTTCCGATATCTTAGAACTTTCACAACAAGATGTAATATCTCAAAGAGGAACATTGTTAATAAGTTTCGCATTTCTAATGGACAAAAATTTAGTATGAAGGAGCTTTTTTCGGAACAGAGATAAAGATTTCCATGAGGATAAAGTTTGGATTTATCCAGACATCACATGTACCATGCAAGAGAGAAGAAAGACATTTATCCAGATGAGATCAGAAGCTTTAGCAATTCGTAACTAGTTTACACGCCGTTACCCTTGCAAATGTGTTGTAAATTTTCAAACATCAAGATATGTCTTTTCTGATCCATTACAACTGCAGTCCTTTATAGACTCACACCCTAAGTGAATTATACCTATGCAGATGGCAGGTGTTCGTAGCAATCTTCAGAAGTCCTTAGATTTCCAAATGTCTTTGTTATTGTTATTTAGAAATCACTCTATTTCCTGTTTCTTAATGGCTTCCCTCCCCTAATTTATCTTGAAACTATGGAAAAGGCTTTAGCTATTTACATGTTATGTTAATCAAGTGCATGAAGAATTCCAGTTAATGGAAAAATGTGTTTTTCCTTTATTTCTCGAGCATAAGTATAAATGTGTTTACATTTTGAAAATTCAATAAAAATAAAATTAAAAAAAAAAAAAAAGATTTCCTCTGACCCTGCCTCACTAATCTCCTGACATAAATCAAGAAGAGAAAACTCTATCGCTGACCAAAAAATATGCTTTCAGTGAAAGTTTTAAATGTGTCTTTTTTCCATTTTCTTGATAATTTTTATGCACCTACACTGTGTAGAACGAAAAAGTTTACTATCTAAGTGTCTGTGAATTTAACAATTCTTCCGGAGGCTTTTGACTGAGGAAACCTACACGATGTGGCGAATCTGAGTAAACAGATCAGAAGAATCATAGCACGGAGAGGTTGAGACCCCATAAGGTTGGCTGGATATTGTCAGTACATTCCCTTGAGGAAAGACAATGTCTGAAACATGGACGGTTCATGTCGGGATCATCAAGGTTTGATATAGTCTGCCAACACAAGCGGGAAGCTGGATAAGGACTCTCCTTAAAACCCACTTTAAAGCTTCACAGCCTGCAAAGCGTTTAATTCGCATAAAAAAATCTTTTTTCATGATCATATAGCCACGGAAGAGTCTGCAGTTCCTTTGGGACTTTTATTAAAAATCATTTAATTTAAAAAAAATTATACACGGAGGAGGAGGTTGGTTGATGATTATATACCAATGAAGTATTGGTGTGGGGACACCTACACAGTGTATGAAACCTCCCACCAACTCCATAAAAATTTTTGTTAAATTCACAGACACTTAGATAGTAAACTTTTTCGTTCTACACAGTGTAGGTGCATAAAAATTATCAAGAAAATGGAAAAAAGACACATTTAAAACTTTCAATGAAAGCATATTTTGTGGTCAGCGATAGAGTTTTCTCTTCTTGATTTATGTCTAATTATTGAGCATCGCTGACTTTTTGTGGTGTACTCTCTGGATATATTTGGTTCAATAATCTCCTGGCCAAGAAGGGAAGGTCTGAAGTGCTAGAGAAGAGTTCTTGGAGGGTCTCATAGTGATCCCATAACTGGGCCACTGCATCCCTCATCTTATCTCTGAAGAGATTCTCTCCTGTACACAAGAAGTCAGAGAGTCTTTCCGAGGCCCGGAGCATGACATTCTGCGGGCGCCGAGTCCTGCTGCAGAGACACTCAATGCCATCTCAAAAACATCGTAGATTGAACGAACCTCGTGTTTTCCACACACCAGGCCCTGACGCACTAGCGACAAGGTGGTATCTTGCTGCAGTTGAGGCAGCCGCTTGGCCGCCTCCTGCACCTGCTTCCAGAGGTTGTGCAAGTATTGGCTCATGTAGAGCTGGATAAAGAGGTAATGCAGCCAATGAGCATGGCTCCCTGCAATACTTTCCTACCAAGAGCGACCATTGCTCTGTGATCCTTCCTGGAGGCGCCGAGGCATGGGTCCGAGAGCAGCTTCAACTACTACTGATTGGTGTGACAGCTGTTGCTTCTCAAATCTGGTAGCCTGTTGGACGAGGTAAACCCCCATCCGCCTTTCTGAATACAGGAGGTACAGTGAGGGGGTATTCCCAGATTCTCAGCAGCAACTCCTTAAAGATTTTGTGCACCAGGACCACCAAGATCTCTCCAGAAGCCTCCACAAATTGAAGGATTTCCACCATCTTGTGCTTGGCATCCTCCTCTGTTATCAAGTGAAAAGGGATCGCCATCACCCGCACAAAACCTGTGAAGGTGAAGTCCTCCGATGAAGACCTCCTCCATTCTTCTGGAGGAATCTGCTCTGAAGGGAGATCCTCCGAGTCCTCAGAGGAGGATTCTGCAGTGTCATCCCCCCAGGGGTCATACAGGGCCTCATCCTTAATGCAATCCACAGGGGATGGGGGCCCTATGTGCTTGGCCTTCGTCTAGAGGCATGGGCACAAGTGGTATCAGTGCTGGCCCTGGCAAAGTTGGATGGGGGCCGGCAGGCCTTAGTGTCCCTGCTGGCCTCGACTTCCTCCTTGGAGGAATTGAAAATGAGCAGTGGTGCCCTGCTGGCATCGATGGCCTCCCGGGATCTGACACCACCTGGGTCAGTAACACACCAATGAGCATACTGAGCCATTCCAGCAGCAGTTCCAGCAAGGAAAGTGCAGGTATCGACGCCGTTGGTGCCACCGGCTCAATACCCTACAACATCTGCTTCACCGCCTTCTGGACTCTGCACTCTAACTCCTCCTGAAAAGCTGCCAATGCCAAAACCGACTGGGAGGCAGCAGGGGTGGCCAGATCTTCCTCGGATCCTCTAAGAAGGATCAGCGACTGGCACCAGGACCAGTGGAGACAGCCGTGGATCTCTGGCATCGATAGAGGATGGGCACTCTTCGCTGCGGGGTTATTTCGGGGGCATCACAGCATGAACCGGTGCCTTCACGAGCCTGGCACCATGCACTGAAGGTGACTGATGCTGATGCTTCCTCGACTTCCCTTGGTGCTCAGCCCAGACTTTCTCCAGATGACGATGAACCCATCCTCAACCTGGAAGAGACAGATAGAGGCTGGTCCTGGCACCCCTATCTGCTAGGAGCATCAACAGAGCCTACAGCTGCACCAATGTCGATGGCTTGGTGTCCATCCATGTGGCTCCAAGGTCCATTGGTGCAAATGATGCTGATCGCTCGGACTTCCTCAACCCGAAGAGTTTTGCCATCTTATCAAATCGTGTGACGTCCCTTAGGGGCATCTGGGCACACAAGTGGCAACCCCAGACATTGTGCGACGCCGCCGGGCAAAGGACACACATCTCGTGGAGGTCCGTGATGGACATCGTTCTCGGACACTGGGGGCATCAACGGAAACCAGACGACACCATAACAAACGAAAAAAGGGTAAAAAAGAGACAAGTAGTGGTTAGATTGGATGAGCAGACAAGATGGGGGGAGGGAGAGAGCATACAAAACAGGGAAGGTACAGAGGTGAAAGGGAGTAAATACAATGAACAAAGGGGTGGAGGAAGAGTCTGGGTCATGCACTGCTCTCAGGAGGAAAGGCTCAGTGCAGAAGAGCACAAAAAGACCTGAAGTAGGTAAGAGGAAGCTATGAAGAAGTACGAACGGGGAAGATGGTGGATGGGAGAAAGTAGGAAGAGAGGGAGAAAAACTCCAGGGCAGAAAGGAAGTGGGGGCATTATAAAGCATTTTCTGGAAAATGAGTGCCAGAAGTTGCCTTACTGCAAGGTAAGTATCGCCGACAATGCGGGTCCTCTTATGTCCTTCACCTTACCTTGTCAGTGGCTCCTAAGCTACATACAAGGTGCTTCCGAGTCTAGAGGGGAAATTTCTGGCACTGTTACAAGTAACAGAAAATGTGGACTGAATCCTTTCCTCACCCCCAACCCCTTCCCCAGTGAACAAGTCTGGCAAGAGTAAATTTACTCTGGCTGTAGTTTTGAGGTCTGCTATCACTTTGCATGCAGAGTTTTCCAGTTAAATTGAATTAGAATATGGCTTAAAACTGCAGGGGCTTGCAAAAGTATTCAACCCCCCTAAAAAGTCAGATTTGTGTAGATTACATATGACACTTACACAGATTGTTCCAGGCAGTATGTTTATTGCAAACCAAGTATGATCTTAAAGTAAATTTTCAAAGTCACAATTCATTATGCCTCTGCATGTTTTGTAAAATAAAATTAAAAACTGAAAAATGCTGCTTGCATAAGTATTCAACCCCTGTGCAGTGGAAGCTCCAAGTTATTGCCCTAACAATTGGCCTCAACCTGTGAATCATTAAAAAGGTCAGCTTTTCTGGATAAAATCCCCCCCCCTAATTCCAGTACCATTGGTCAGACTGTGAATTTGAAGGAAAGCTGTTAAAAGAAAATTAGTTATAGACATGCACAGGATAGGAAAAGGCTACAAAATATTCTCCAAGTGCTTGGATATCCCAGTAGGTGCTGCTGGATCAATTGTGAGGAAATGGAAGCTGCATCGTATCACCCAGACAAGGCCGTCCCTCAAACGTCAGCATCACAGCAAAAAGACGACTTGTGAGGGAAGCCACAGGGAGGCCAACAATCACTTTGAAAGGGCTACAGAGTTCAGTGGCTGAGACTGGAGGGGCAACAGTCAGCCATGTCAACAGCTCTGCATACAACTGGCCTGCATGGGAGGGTGGCTAGAAAGAAGACATTTGGAGTTTGCCAGAAAGTATCAGAGTGACCCAGCTAAAACCTGGGATAAGGTTTTGTCATCAAATGAAACAAAAATGGAGCTTTTTGACCAAGATTCAAAATACTATGAATGACACAAACCTAACAATGCCCATCCCTCAGCAAACACCATCCCAACTGTAAAGTATGAGGGTGGCAGCATCAAGTTGTGGAGATGCTTTTCCTCAGCAGGGACTGGACATCTTGTTAAAATGGAAGGACGGATGGATGGTGCAATATATACAGGGAGATACTGCAAGACAACCTGCTTCAGTCTGCTACCGGTAAAAATAAACTTGGGAGAAAGTTCACCTTTCAGCAGGACAATGATCCCAAGCACAAGGCCAAAGCAACACAGGACTGGCTAAATAACAAAAAGGTAAATGTCCTACAATGGCCAAGTCAAAATCCAGATCTCAATCCAATCGAGAATCTGTGGCACTATTTGAAAATTTCAGACCATAAGCAACCTCCAGCAATCCTGAACCACCTGGAGCAAATCTGCCAGGGGAGAATGGGCAAAAATCACTGCCCAACAGTGTGCAGAGCTGGTAGAAACACACTCCAACAGATTTAAATCTGCTATTGCAGCAAATAATGGGTCTGCCAAGTACTAGTCTGGAGGGGGTTGAATATTTATGCAAGCAGCATTTTACAGTTTTTAATTTTATTTCACAAAAATGCAGAGAAATAATGAAAATTTACTTTAAGAGCAGACTGGCTTGCAATAAACACACTGTCTGGAACCACCTGTGTAAGTGCCACACAAATCTGCTGACATTTTAGGGGGCCGCACACTATAATAGTGAAGAGGATGGAAGCCTGGCACTGGCAAAAGATACAGAGGACAATTTTTAGAATGCAGGCTCATGGGTCCACACGGGTCTGCAAAATTCATTTGCAAACCCACACTGAAACGGACTGGCTTGGAATGTGCAGAATACAAGATTTTTAAATAAATAAGCTCCCCCCAGAGTTTCTCTTTAAAAATCCGCTTTGCGTGGTGCTGGAGGAGAGTTTTTATCCGAGTGCAAAGTAGGTATGGCGGGGGGGGGGAAGGTGAAGCAGGTGTGGCAATTTCAAAAGATGACCCCCCCACACATTTTCCATGGAGTGCGTCGGCCCTGCCCTCCAACACCGTCCCTTTCCCAGGCGACTGTCAGCACAGCGCAAATTTTCTTTTTTTTTTTTTTTTACACCCTCAGGGAGCAGTTTATCAATAGAAAGTCCCTTGGAAAATCGCCCCCATAGTTTTTACTTTTGCCCAATTAAGCTGGGTAAACTGAAGGAAAGGAAGAAAAATTTTTTTTCCACGGAACAGAGTCCGCTTCATAGCAACAGTTCTTGCACCTCAGTGCGGTTTGCATTCAACGTTCCCTAACACGCTGTAAAGCAGAACGTAAGATGGCTGAAGACCGTGCCGAGAACGGGAAGCAGCGGCAGCAGGTACTGGCGCCACAGCATGGAGCCGTCTTATCTCGGAAAGAACACGGGGCATCTGATTTTGCCTTGAGCTGAAGCTGCAGTGTGAGGGACGGCGCACGCGCACACCCGCACTTTTGGCATTCCAGGAAGGCGGTGTCACCATCTCTCTTACACACCGTGGGGATCATCTCCGGCACGCAAGGGCACCTGCTGCTCTCTCTTCCCTGGTGCGTACACCAAGGAGCTATAGGATTTCACGCCCTTCGTTAGCCTCTCTGCATTCTTATCCGTAGACCGAGAAACCAATCCGCCGCGCGTATGGTCCCCGCTCTCCGGTAATGCCGTGACCTTTACATTGCAGCCGTAGGTGGGATGAAGATCTTGGATTCCAGTAACCCAAGAAGAAAACATCTGTAACATCTGTAGCTGCACGGCCTTATTTCAGGTCATGAAAGAAAGCGTTAAGGATTTTTTTTTGTTTTCTTGCCAGGAATCTTTAAAGTTAATGAAAATGCATGACCGTTTCCTGATCCGATGCTCTCGTCCTGCCAGCCGTTTCCTTCGCCCCCCCCTTTGCAATTTTTTGTGAGGTTTCGCCCGTCTTGGGAGAGTTTTAGCAGTTTTGCAGGAACAGCATATGTTGGGGCTCTCCAGTTCTCAAAAAAAAAAAAAAAAAAGACAGGCTCAAAATAGCTCAGGCCTCATCGACTGGCTCAGTCTGAGGAATCGCCAGCAGCAGCTGCTGGAGCATCCACTTGTCAGTCTTATGTTATATGGATGACATCTAATGCTGGCACAGTAGCAGCGTGCCAAAGATTCTGACCGATAGCCCTGTTTTATTTATTTATTTAAGTGCTAGCTAGGTCCCATAACAAAACTAACAAGCATTTTACTGTCATTTCATCTGTACAACAGAAAATACTGCCAACAGCTCCTCTAAACAAACACCGGCCCTCTAGGGCTGCAAACAACAAGACTTGACTGTCAAGATGCCCTCAGTGAATATTTCACAGACATATTTGCATGCATTTGCTCCAAGTACTAGGCTAATTTGTATATTCTGGCTCCCCTGAAAACAGACCCATTGGCAGCCCACTGGGGGGGGTGGAGCTGAGGAATCCACTACGGCGTCCCAATTCGCAATGGCACGAGCTGCCAGAGCACTGCGCTGAATTTCAGGCCCGTCGCTGTACACTCCCCCATCGTCATGTTAAAACTGTTTTTTTTCAGATATTTTTACATTTGTGAAACAACTAGCGGAAGAAGTCAGCCAGAAGAGACGGAGCATCGGCTGCACACGTGCAAACCGCGCACATCTTTACCGCCTGACTTACAGGATATGATGTGGTTTTGAAAAAAAAAAAAAAAGTAACCGTAATACTACAAAATCTTTCTAATATAAACGAAGGGTATCTCAATGAGGGTTTGTGGCCTGACATCATGAGGGCAGATCAGCCCACGCACCGGAGGGCACAGCTGCTAACTTAAGACCAGCCAGGCTCAGTGCAGGCTCCCACAGGCCCTCGCTCTCATCTCCTGGTTGCCGGCAGAGACAGACGCACCCCGCAGACTCTCATACACACAAAGCCGGAGCACATTTTCCTGCTTCATCGGGGACGGGGAATCATTTCCCCTCCGGTGCAGACCTAACACTACTGCCTGGATGACCGTACCTAAACCAGATGAGGACAGATAAGGATGGAGTAGGCCTGACAATGCACCATTGTAAAAATGGATGGCAGCAACCTGAGCCTACAACTTCAATTGTGAGTCAGGTAAAACTCCAAACTTCCAAAT
Organism: Rhinatrema bivittatum; assembly: GCF_901001135.1. Lineage (NCBI taxonomy): Eukaryota > Metazoa > Chordata > Amphibia > Gymnophiona > Rhinatrematidae > Rhinatrema > Rhinatrema bivittatum. Next base: position 68,166,385 of record NC_042621.1, on the reverse strand, counting down.
TTCCTGATGGTTTCAGGAGCTGCCAAGGGCCTCCATTTTTTTTGGTGGGGCCCAATAAGATGGTCGGGATAATTGGCTTAAATGTTAATCTTCATCCTGACCATCGGACTGGGTCACAGCAATCAAACTGAAGCCCTCTGGTGTTGAGGGGAAGCAGTGCTGGGTCCGCGAGCAGCGATAACCGCTTGGAATTTAGTCCCAAAACATTTCTGTCTGCTGATTTCCGATCCCATGGAAGAAACACATACAGGCCCCCCCCCCCCTGTTCTGTACAATGGAAAGAAAAGCAATATCCAAACAGGAACGGAAAAGAGAGCTCAAGTTACATTTCCATGGTTTTTTTTGTAAAGATGTGCAAAAATGACAATTTTGAGAGGGACATCATTACTTTTCCCAAATGTTACCCCATGCAAATGGCCTCTTATGAATTTACTACACTGTACTGATAGCAGCTTAATTAAAATATTTCACTCATTTTTATACTTTAAAAAAAGGTGAGTTTTCTGGTGGTGCCCTCTACCTAAATCTGCTCTTCAGATGTCTGTGCTATTCCCATATTTACATATAGTTATTTTACCTAATTTAGAGATTTATAAAAGCACCGATCTATTCAGAGGCTCCAGACAGACACAATAATCGAGTAATTAAATCATTCATATAAAAAAAAAAAGAGCTGAAAACAAAATACCAAACTGAATGTAAATATATAACAATAATAAAATGAACATCAAAAAGATACAGCAAATACAAAACAAGCATAAAACTGACAAACATACAAACAATAAAATGAAACACAAACCACAAAATTACATTAGCATGAAGGCTGCAGGCAGGGTTGGAAAAATCAGACACTTGGGTGATCGAAATGTGATTGCTGGCCCTTGCTGTCCATTTGGACCACAGTGATTGAAAAGAGAAGTGGGGAGGGCAGCATTTTGGACACAGAGGGGAAGGCAGGAAGAACAAAAAGGAAGAAAGAAGTAACTCAACAGAATATAAAAAGCAAGCCTCCCTCCAAAAAACAGCATTAAAGTAAAGTAAGCAAAACAAGAAACAAAAAAAAAAAACCACAAAAAAAGGAAAAAGATGGAAAAAAAAAATCCACTCAGAGTACATTTCAAAGCCACAATAAATGGAAAAACTAATTTCCTGTGGCTTTGAAAAGCTTTAGCTGGCACCCCAGTTAAAAAAAAAAAAAAAAAAAAGTTGCCCCCCCCCCCCACCTACAGTGGGGGTGTCTGCTAAAGATGAGCAAAACTGCCCCCCCACCGCACTTTGATTCATAATGATGGAAGCAGCTAAGCAGGCTTCAAAGCAAATGGCAGGAGAGGCCATGGAGCCCCCATCATGGCTCCTCACCAACGGGCCGATACAGTACAGTGTGCTCCGACGGAGGGCACTGTTACCCCTGCCATTGGACGCGCGTTTTCGGCCCCTTACTGAATAAGGGGTAAGGGAAAACTTGCGTCCAACCCGCCGAACCTAATGCAAATACATATTGATGGCCCTATCAGGTATTCCCGCGCGATTCAGAAAACAAAATGTGCAGCCAAGCCGCGCATTTTGCTTTCAGAAATTGGTACCTACCCAAAGGTAGGCGCTAATTTCTTCAGGTACCGGGAAAGTGCACAGAAAAGTAGTAAAAACTGCTTTTCTGTGCACCCTCCGACTTAATATCATGGCGATATTAAGTCGGAGGTCCCGAAGGGTAAAAAAAATAATAATTTTGAAGTCGGCCTGTGGCTGTCAGTGGGCTCGAGAACCGATGCCGGCAAAATTGAGCGTTGGCTGTCAAACCCGCTGACAGCCCGCCGCTCCGGGCCAGAAGGAGGAGCTAGGGACGCGCTAGTGTCCCTAGCGCCTCCTTTTGCCTGTTTCTACCGCCGGGCCTCATTTGAATACAGAATCGCGCGCACAGGCAAGTGGCCTGTGCGCGCGCCAAGAGAGCAGGCATTCGTCCGCTCTCCCGCGGACTTTACTGAATCGGCCTGCAAGTGATCAATGCCAGCCTGCACACAGCAGTTACGCTCTGAAAGAAACCTCAAGAAATCAAGAACCATCTCACTGGTAGTGCAAAGAAAAGAGCTTTCCCACATTAGCCAACCTAGCACCCCATTTACTAAGTATTTTTTCCCATAGACACAAAATGTGAGTAAAGCTTTAGTAAACAGGCCTTTTACTGAGCAATATTATTCAAATAAGATTGTAAATATGCCAAAACTTTACATTTAAATTGTTTTCTTGTATTAATCTGGAGCTGACCCTGGGCATAACTAGTTTAACCTTAACCTCAGAAATTCAGAATTTTGGAGTTTTACTTGACTCACAATTGAAGCTGGAGGCTCAGATTGTGGCCATCCATTTTTACAATTATGCGTTAAGACTACTCCATCCTTATCTATCCTCGTCTGATTTAGATACAGTCATCCAGGCAGTAGTTATGTCCTGCCTGGATTACATCAATTCACTATATCAAAGGTTAGCATTTTGATTAATACCTAGACTCCAACAAATTCAGAATATTGCAGCATGTTAGATAACAGTGAGAATGGAGACAAGATCAGCCAGGTCAACATGAGCGTCACTGGTTACCAATTAAATTAGCAAGCAAAATTTAAATTTTAATTTTGACTTAAAATTCTGAATAATTTGGCCTCATCTTACCTTAAGGCCTGCACAGAAAGATATGAACCAGCATGAAGACTCTAACCATCCACTAAAATTTGACTTGTTTACCCAGGTCCAAAAGAGAGAAAACTGATCAAGACCAGAAACAATGTCTTTTTCGGGATTGCTCCCATACTGTGGAATGCTCTACCAAGGTAAGTGCACAATGTACGAGTACTTGCTGTATGTCCTTCAGAAAGGCTGCAAAATATTGACTTTTAAGATAGGCCTTCCCCCAGTTTCAATACTCTCAGGGCCAATGGTTTTTGTTCAGGTAACGTAGGAATGGTTGGTGCAATCATAGTGTAATTTTGGATCATTAGCTAGACAAAAGACAACAATCGAGGACTAAAACTGTATCAAGTTGTTATTTTCATGCCCAATTTTTTATATTGATTGTGATTCTAAGGTTTTTATAATATCCATTGTTTCATTGTTATGGGCTATATTACGCCGTGACTTATTTCCACTTTTGTATTCCGTTTTGGTCTTGCAGGAAAAGTAGAACATAAAAACCATTAAACAAAGTGAGGCAATGACCAAACCACATTTACCCACGCAAAAATCTTTTGATTGTTGCCTCCTCCAACATGTTATCCTTAAATCACTTCTGAATGATTTGTCTTTATCTGATGGACTGAATAATGGAATTATTAGTGCACAATAGTTTAAATAATTCCTTTCATCCCTCATAAGATTACTTTAATATTTCATCTAAATCAATCCAAAAGTTTTAGGACACAAATGCCTGAAATCCGTTTCACTTTAAGTTGAATTTACAGTTTATTCCAAATTCTAAAATGAGTTAAATTAGATTTTTTTTTTTTGCCAAGAATTTATGAGTTTCTTTTTGTTAGTAGACAAGTACTGGAAGACAATTTTCTAAGCCGTTGACGCCCTCCCCTCAATACGTTTAACATGCGTGTAATTTTAGCCACATTTAGGGGAGGGGTTCCCAGGGGGTGCGGTTTGGGCAGCACAGGGAAAACAATGCCCATGGATGGTCGTTTCAAGTCTGTGGGTGCTATTTTCTGAAGAAAATCTACCCACACGAAAAGCGGGTGCTAAAGTCCCCGCATACTCTGTATCCACTGCAAGTTTCCGAGGGAATGCATGTGCACACGCTCTTTCTGAAAACTGATGTCAAGGCCGGGGTAAAGAGCATCGCAGGCTTCATCCCTATGGTGACAGCGTGGAAATTGTCCATTTTATTTTCAGATTGTCCAACAGGTTGGGCTTTGAGAAAATATATAAGTCCCAAAGAGAGATCAGGATTATCAGATGCTCCACCATCACATCTAAACATGAATGAATGAATAAGTGTTGCTATTCTTAAGGAAACTGGCACCATACAAACTAGCATTGAATTGGGAGAAACCAGACCTGGCCTACAGCCTTTTCTTCATATTTAATGACAACTATAATCCGAACGTGCAGTTTCCTGCTACAGCTCAAGGGTAGATTTTGTAGCAAGAAAATTCGCAATTGTGTGGCACATTGGTATAAAGTTGCTTATTAAATAACATACATATTTTACTTTATAAAAGTAAAGTGGTTTTCTGACATTTCTTGAGTGTCTAGAAAATTTAAATTGTCCTTTGTTTTGGGAAAAGGGGATCTTAGTTATAGGTGTTGGGAAGAAAGGGAGGGAGGAAGGGACTAGGTAAAGAGGATCTCGTCAGGGAGAGATGGACAAGGCATCTTGCGGAGAGGGTCAGAGTGGGATTCAGGAGCAGAGGGAGAGGGGATTGAGGAAAAGGGAGAAAACAGAGGGGTAGGGGCCCTAGACTGGGGAGGGGGAGATCTTGTATCAGGAGAGCAAGAGAGCAGATACTGTCTCTCACTCCCCACACCCCCTTTTTTACTTCCCTCACTCACTTCTCCACACCACCTCTGGTCCCTTCTCCACCTCACAATGATTCCATTCTCCCCTACATGCTCTCTCCCTCATCGACCTGAAACTGGTGACTGTACGGTGCACATCAAGCTGCTTCCTCTTTTGCCAGAGGCTGTTGTGGCTTGAGGCGCGTGGCGCCAACTGCAACATGCCGACAACTGGGCAGCAGCAGAAAAGGAAACGGCCCAAGGCACCGCGCTGCCACTGTCCAACTCCGATCACTAAGCCCTTACCGGGATGGGGAGGGAGAGAGACGAACGGGCCGTCGCCATCATGGTGGCTTCCGGTTCAACCCAGCCCCGGACTCCTCGATTCCTTGCAGAATCACCGTGGATTTCTACAGCAAGGGCTGGCTTTTGTGGCTGTTCCTTCAGCTGTAGTATCTCAGGAGACCAGTTGTACTCATAACATGAAGAACAAGTGAAATCCATGGATCTCGATCAGTCAGGCTATTCTCCCACTCTGTGTCTGAGAAAAGACCTTGATGAATCAGGCCCCGTGAGAACTAATATTTCCATCTGGTCAGTGAGGCTCATAAATCCAGGAGGAAGGTAATGTGCTTTGGGGTTGTGCTATTTCTGAACACAGCAATTTGGTTGGTACCCGAGAGCTTTTAGTTTTCTATTACAAATCTACTATTTTGTAGAGTGCTGTTCCCTCCTTTGATCTGCTTCCGTTGTGTGCATGCCTACTGGATACTGGAGCACAACGCTGCCGCTGGTAGGCCATACCACACATTTCTTCTGTGTGCCAAGCATTTCTTCAATGGTTTACTACAAGAAGAAGTGTTTCAAGAATGCTATTATCTTCTCTAGAAATTCGATTAATAAACTGAAGCCAAAAAGGGAGAGCTGAATGATTTTTATCTTCCAAGTCAATTATCAAAAACCTGTTTGCTCCTACTGTTCCTTTAAGAACATTTTTCATTTCTTGGCTCTTACTGTGTTTGATGTTTTTGCATTACTTGCTCTAAAACCAAGGCTAAGAATGAGAGCCGCATAAGAGCAGATTCTGTTATTCATTGTAACACAGAAATGGTTGTAAACTAGAGTGTGCGCCCAAGGACTCGCTTCCCTGTAGATTAGAAACCCAGAACTCATGCCAAGGCGGAGGGCCAAGGATAAACAAACCCCTTCATGAAAACATCTTTTGCAGTGAAAACATTTTTCAGGCATGTCAGAGGGTTTTGATTTTTTTGTTTTTCTTTCTAGGTGAAGCAACATTTTGGCAAAAAGCTCTCTTTCCAAATCAACTTGGTCTGCTGAAAAGTGCACCCGTTGCTATTCACAAAATAATAATTCTTTTATCTGGTGTAAAACCAAAACTCCATTTGCATTAAAAAAAAAAAAAAAAAAGAATCCTTGAAGAAGTAGAGATAATGTAAAACCATTTGTATTTGAAATCCGTGACCATCAAGGAGGATTTATTGATCTGATTTTAAAACTAGGGCAAGGGAACAGTTAAATCATATCTATTACTATGGGACGGCATGGCATCTGCAGCCTCCTAGACTTTCAGGGCAATTACAGCATACGCTATTAATCCCTTTAAATATGATTTCAATTGAGTTCAGGAACCTGGGCAAGCTTCCCTTCCGTCCGCCTATCACTGACTGCAATATCGAATCCTGCCTCCAACCACGTGGTTGGCACATCAGACTTCATTCCGAAAAGATTTCGTTTATTTTCCTTGATTAAGTTTGATAGTTTTTATCCTGTCCTCTAACTCGGTCTAAATCAGACTCTACTGGGGGTCCGGCACCATGGCCTTCATTCGCCCAACTCCTAGTCACGGTGGCAACAGTCATGGCACCCTCCGAAACTTGGTACACATGCACACAGCCCGGATGACCCGTCAGCGAGACACTGGGCTAGTCCCCAGTCTCCCCAGTGGACCCTACAAACTCCCTATTCAGAAATAACATTCCAGCTTCAGTGGGTTTTTTCTAAACCACTAATCTAAAACAAAGTACTAACCTCACTCCCTTCCTCACCTCCAAAAGCACCAATTGCAAAGAGTCCCAGATTAGTCAGTGAGACATAGAATAAATACAGCTCTCTCTGCTTTTTGCATGCATGTTCCTCGTCGTAAGTCAGAACCCAGGTGTGCATGAACATTCACAGAAATCTGGCAGGGGATGCAATGTGAATCTTTCTGCTAGGGCTCCTGGAACTGGACAGACACCAGCAGCTCATTTTTTTTTTTAATGTCTCTCTACAGACCCGAGCTGGATTTCAAGCAGTGACTTGGAGGGCCTCGGGACACTTGACAATTCCCTTGAACAAAATCAGTCCCTACAGACTGCGCGATACATGAATTTTAAATCCCACGGCTGGGCTCGAGAACAAGACGGGAGGAAGTTTACAAGATTTCTCCGCCTGCACCCCCCTCAGCAACGCAGCAGCAAACAATTCCTTGCAAGATGTGTCAAACTCGTTCGCTGATTTCAGGAGCAGCGGTAATAAAGCCTAAACTGCACAGCTCTTTTCAGCTTCCTTTCTCTGATGCAGAGTTCTCGTCGTTCAATGTTTTCCCTCGTGGGAGCCTGACAGTAGCAATTATCTTCACCGTGTTTTTGTTTGTGCTGAATGCTGTCGTCAGAATTTGTGTGCTGCGTATGACTAGCAGAGATTATGAGTGGTGGTGGTAGGGCGAGTGCTGACTGTTCAGGTAAGGGTAGAAAGGAAGCAAAACTTAACGTTTTTCTGCAGCCCACAGAAAGACTTGGAACAGATAAGAAGGCAAAGAAAAAAAACACATTGTGGTGATTTCATTACTAAGTATTCCATGTGGGAATCTGGGTGGTGTTTTAATTATCAGCGCACACATTACTATTGCACTTGGAGTTAAAAGCAGATGGCCAAAGAAATCCTAGCAGCAAAATGTCCTTTCTAAAATGCAGCACAACATGAAGGACCATCTTCAGTGTGGTTTGTTTATTTTTGGCCCTGGCAGTTCAAATCAGAACCAGGGCAGGGGATTCTAAGCTTTCACGGAAGGGGATTTTTTTTTTCTCCCAACTCACGACGCCTGATCATTGCAAGCGAGAGCCACAGGGCTCCGTGAGGACCCCCCGAAACGAAGGGTCCTCAATCATCGGAACTCCCCGCTTCCCTCCCAGGGATGGGGAACGCTGCTTCCACATCGGCCCTTAGCTCCAGCCCACCCACGGCAGGGAAGACCTGAGCGGATCGCAGGTCCCTTTAATGCCGTTCATTGCAGCGAGAGCCACAGGGCTCTGTGAGGACCCCTGAAACGAAGGGGCCTCGATCCAGCCACTGCTCAATCATCGGGACTCCTCCCCTTCCCTCCCAGGGATGGGGAACGCTGCTTCCACGTCGGCCCTCAGCTCCAGCGCACCCACGGCAGGGAAGACCCGAGCGGATCACGGGCCCCTTTAATGCCGTTCACTGATGCTCCCAACTTGAGCCATGGAAATTCTTAAAAGCGATGTTTTCAGAATTTCGCTGACACGAGAGTATTGTCAACTCGTATCATTTCAACCTATTTCTGCTACGTAATCAGAATTTATACTTCGATAATCAAAGAAAAGCAGCAACTTCTGCCAGCTGATATCAAAGTATTGTTTTAACAATTCAGAGCAAACCAAATCATTAGCAAGACCGGACGGCCGACGGGGCTGTTGGAAGACTGGAGAGCCAGGCTGCAACTGAGGAAGGGACGAACAGGAGACCAGGAAACGGACGGAAGGACGTGAAGTAGCAACGGAGAGAGGAAGGGAAACACAACCAGCGCCGGAAAACAATTCCTGAAAGGAAAATAGTCAATAACTGAAAGGTCTGCAGTAGTCGTTTTCCATTTTAGATACTGGAAAACCATCTGCAAACGTGCCAGAGAATCTTGAAAGCGGAGATTGCAACATAAGGTCCAGTCCATCAAGAGCAGCTACCCAGTAACTGACACAAAAAAACGGAGGTGTCGCTGGCTAGAGAGCTAGGAGTAAATGTAGTGTTTCCACCAGTCTTTTCTTCCCTTCAAAGCATCTCATACAGTTGTGTGCTCGTAAGTTTACATACCCCTGGCAGAATTTGTAAGATGTGTAGCATTTAAAAAAAATAAAGTGATCAGACAAAACACATCCGTTATTTTAAATATGCTTCAAATTATACATCACAGAATAGCACAATCATTAAACAATAAATAATAAAATGGTCCTGTTCAAAAGTTTCTACAACAACGGCTCACTACCTCAAAATTTATCAACTAACAAAAAAAACAATTAACTTTGAGGATTAATGCTCAAAAGCATATATTGTATTTTATAATACTTTAACAAACTCTACTGGGGAAGGTATCAGATAGAAGTGCTCACAGTCTCACAGGCTCTTGCCCTATACAGGGCTACAACCCTTCTCATGTATCGGCACTTAGATCACGTCATCTACCATTACCCCATAAGAGTAAGCCTATTTTATTTGTGTTTTTATTTTTAATAAATCACCCAATAAAAAATTTTTCTTTTAAAATTTTTTTACCCTTGAAAATTATTCACCATTACATATTCACGCAAAACATAATGGTGAATAATTTTCAAGGGTAAAAAAATTTTAAAAGAAAAATTTTTTATTGGGTGATTTATTAAAAATAAAAACACAAATAAAATAGGCTTACTCTTATGGGGTAATGGTAGATGACGTGATCTAAGTGCCGATACATGAGAAGGGTTGTAGCCCTGTATAGGGCAAGAGCCTGTGAGACTGTGAGCACTTCTATCTGATACCTTCCCCAGTAGAGTTTGTTAAAGTATTATAAAATACAATATATGCTTTTGAGCATTAATCCTCAAAGTTAATTGTTTTTTTTGTTACCTGTTCAAAAGTTTGCATACCCTTGGTTCTTAATATCCTGTATTGCCCCTTTTGCATCAGTGATGGCTTTCAGCCTTTTGTGATAGTTGTGAATGAGGCCCTTTATTTTCTCATGGGGTAAAGCTGCCCATTCCTCTTGGCAAAAGGACTCCAGATCCTGTAAATTCTTTGGTGGTCTGGCACGAGCTGCATGTCTGACTTCTCCCCAAAGTGACTGTGTTGGCCACTCCAGAACTTTCACTTTCTTTTTTTCTTTTTCTGCTGCAGCCACTTAAAGGTTGACTTGGCCTTGTTTCGGATCATTCTGGCTGATGAATGCAAATTCCTCTCCAGTATTTTCTGATAAGATGCCGCAGTCATCCTGCCATCAGTTTTGACTAAATTCCCAGTGCTGCTGTAGCTCAAACCCGCCCCCCTAAAACAGCAGAGATCTACCTCCATGCTTCACGGTAGGGATGGTTTGATTCTCTCCGTAGCGTTTATGATTATGGCCATAAAATTCAGTTTTGGTCTCATCACTCCAAATTATTTTGTTCCAGAGGTTTTGAGGTTTCTGAAGGTGCTGTTTGGCATATTGTAAGCTGGCTGTTTTGTGGCGTTGATGCAGCAGTGGCTTTTTTCTGGCAAGTCTATCATGCAGCCCATTTTTGCTCAAGTATCTCCTGATTGTGCCTGCTGAAACGTCCACACCACTTTATTTCAGAGAAGCCTGTATTTCAGAAGTTGCTTGTGGGTTTTTCTTTGCATCCCGACAAATTTTCCTGTCAGTTGAGTCTGAAATCTTTCTTGCTCTACCTAACCGGGGGCTTGGTATTAATAGAACCCATAATTTTCTACTTCTTGATCAGAGTTTGAAGAATACTGATTGGCATTTTCAAATCTTTGGATATCTTTCTATATTCTTTTCCTGATTTATAAAGTTGAACTATTTTTGCTCACAGATCTTTTGACAGTTCTTTTGCTGTCCCCATGCTTCAGTAACCACCAAAGGCAGTGCAAGTCCTGGATGAAATGCACAAGGGTTTCTCAAAAGCTAGGAAACTCCTTGACTATTTATACACAGACATTAATTATAATCAAACAAGGCATAGGTGTGGATACCTACCCTTCCATTGTCATCTCAACCTGTGTGTCACAACTTGATGTATATTATCAGCCCAAACATTCAAAGGTATGCAAACTTTTGAACAGGACCCATTTTATTATATTCCTTATTGTTATGGTTCAATGATTGTGCTATTCTGAGATGCATGAAAGTTTAATGTGAAACACATTAAAAATAAGACATGCATGGGGAACGCCGGTATGGACTATTTAGAACTGTGTTACTCTTTCTCATATCCGGGCCCGGCTGTTCCCTTTGTTTCTTCAATTTACAAATGCATAATCAGTTCATAATTGCATACAACACTTGGAATGTACATGCTTTGTTTATTCAATTTACAAGTGCATACACTGTTTACAATTACTGTTGAAGTTTGGACTGTACATGCTTTGTTTATTCCAGTTACAAGTGCATACTCAGTGTACAATTGCATTCAATGTTTGGAATGTACATGCTTGTTGGTTCAATAAAAAAACTTAAATATAAAAAAAAAAAAATAAGACATGCATTTTGCCTGATCACTCATTTTTGTTAAATGCTACACATCTTACAAATTCTGCCAGGGGTATTTCAACTAATGACCACAATCGTAGATAAATGGAACAGTTGCATTTCCCTTAGGCCAACGTCTCCCAATCTTTTCACGCCCAAGAGACATCTACATTAACAAAAATGTTGGGTGGCACTCCAACCTCTACAGAATAGGACATGCAGACATATGGTGAGAAGAAGAGCTAGGCCCCACCAGTCTCTCTTCTAAATTTTAAAACAAAAGGAGCGAGAGGGCGAAGACCCACATGAACCCATCACAAGGCACGAGCTCCCTCAGGAGAAGGGAAAAGTCAGTGTCGTGTGGGCAGCTGCCACACTTAGGTGCCTTGGGCTGCCATACGTGGCTGCCATACGTGGCTGCGAGTGTTGGCAACACTTTCAGTGTTGCCAACACTCAAAGTGAAATCACATCCAGTGCTTAATGCACACACCCTCCCCGTCAGGGCCGGTCCAAGAGGATTAGGCGCCCTAGGCACCTTCTGCCTTGCGCCGCGTCCCCCCAAACCCTCCCACCCCTGGGTTGCAGCCCCGACCCCTACCTCTTGCAAGCGGCGGTGGAGGCCTCACATGGCTCGCGCCCCCCTAATGGTCGGCGCCCTAGGCCTAGTGCTTCCGCCGACCCTGCTCCCCACCTTACTCATCCTGAGAATAAGAGAGAGGCTTGAAAGACGGGGGAAGACGAGGGGAGCTGCTGTGTGCATCCTATGTGCTGCACAAAGCAGGTCCCAGTTATCCGTGACCTGCCTGCTGCCCATTAAATGCCACACTCCAAGACTCATGCTGTAGCTAGGAAGAGGTGGCATGCATGCATGATTAACACAGGCTCTCAGAAAGGTGCTCATATCCGCTGAGAACAGAGCCCAGATGCTGGCCTATATCAGTGCAACAAGTAGTGGGGACTTTCCTGTGGCAGAACTGATTAGGTCTGAAGGCACAGTGGTTGGGGAAACACTGCCTTAGGTTAACAGTTGTAAATTAAGTATCAATATATGTAGGGAAGCATTCTAATACTGGTCATTAAACTCTAACAAATGCCATAATAAGTAAGATAAAAGGTTCATTATGTCCAGCATCCTGTCTCTGACAGTGGCCAAGCCTGGTCACTTGAAAGAAGTATCCGACAGACCCCGAGGGAGAGACCCATTCATTGCCCTCTACTACCAGCAACTTGTGGTAAGACGCATTCCCCAAGACTACCTGGCTAATGGCTGTTATTTATTTATTTAGTGATTTTTTTTTATATACCGCGGCACGTTAAAAACATCACCTCGGTTTACAATAAACAATAATTCAGCAACAGGCTTTACAGACAAATTGAAATAAAGTGGACATGATATATCTCAAAATAACAACAAAATAAAAACAAATACAATAAACCAATGGTGATCATATTCCCTAGTTAATGGCAAGTCTAATAATAAATGGTAGTTCAGAGACCAATAAAGTCAAAATTAGCAGTGAGAAGGATAAAATCGGCGTGTAGCAATGATTCAGGGAGAACAGGAAAAGTAATCGGCATTTCAGAAGAGGAGAGGATCATTGAGTGTAAGCTTGTTCGAACAGCCATGTTTTGAGGTTTTGCTTAAATTTCTTATGGCAGGGTTTGAGACGCAGGTCTGTGGGCATTTTGTTCCAGATGTTGGTCCCGGCAATAGTGAATGTGCGGTCTCTTGTAGCGACGTGCTTGATGTGTTTAATTGTAGAAGAGGTGAGTTTGGCTTGGTGCATTTTTCTTATTGGTCTGTTTGATGTGCGGAAAATAAAATGATCGGAGAACCATTGCATATCTTGGTTATGGATCGATTTATGTATGAGGGAGAGAACTTTGAATAAGATTCTAGATGCTACAGGAAGCCAGTGAAGGAACATGAGAACAGGTGTATTGTGTTCATGGCGGTGAGAGTTAGTGAGTAGGCGTGCAGCAGCATTTTGTAGCATCTGTAATGGTTGTATTGTGTTTTTGGGGAGACCTAGTAGTATGGCATTACAGTAGTCCAGTTTTGACAATATTGTAGCTTGTAACACTGTCCGGAAGTCATGTGGATGTAGAAGCGGTTTAATTCTTTTTAGAGTATGTAGCTTGAAGAAACCGTTTTTGATTGTGGCCGTGATGAAATTCTTTAAGGAGAAGTGATTATCAATGATAACGCCAAGGCTGCGGACTTGCTGTAAATTGAGAGAGTCCGATGGTGAAGGTAGAGTAGGGTTAGCGGAGATGTTATTGTGAGGTGAGATGATGAGGAGCTCTGTCTTCGTAGTGTTGATTGCTAGGAAGTTCTCAGTAAGTAGTTTTTTTATTTCTATAAGAGCCGCATCCCAAATTTTTAGAGCGTTAGATAGGGAATCGTTGATGGGGATGAGGATCTGTACATCATCTGCGTATATGAAATGTGGAAGATCCAGTTTCATCAGAAGTTGACAGAGAGGAGATAGGTATATGTTGAAAAGTGTGGAGGAGAGAGATGATCCTTGTGGAACACCTTGTGTTAGTTTTCTGGGTTTCGAAACATGGCAGTCCATTTTGACATTGTATGTCCTGTCCTTCAGAAATGATTGGAGCCAGCATAGGGCAGTGCCAGCGATGCCAATTTGTGAGAGGCGGGAAAGGAGGGTATTGTGGTTGACAGTGTCAAATGGAGAAGAAATATCAAGAAGAGCTAGTAAGTAAGAATGACCATTATTGAGGGTTTTAAGTATTGAATCAGAGAGAGACACTAGAAGGGTTTCTGTACTATGGTTCTTACGGAAACCATATTGTGATGGGAATAGTAATTGATTTTCGTCTAGAAAGTCGGTGAGTTGCTTGTTGATGACTTTCTCTATGATTTTGGACAAGAATGGGAGGTTCGAGACTGGACGATAGTTGGCAGGTTCTGAGGGGTCCAGGTCAGATTTTTTGAGCGTAGGCTTTATAATTGCGTGCTTGAGTTGTGTTGGGAAAACACCAGATGATATAGATTTGTTAATAATGTTAGAAATGGGAGAGGCTATCCTGGTAGGAATGGAGAGGAGTGTTTTTGTTGGCATGTTATCAATCGGGTGCATGGCTGGTTTGATTTTTTTGAGGATCGCTTCAATTTCTGATGCTGTTGATGTTTCGAAGTTTGAGAGTGTGGCTGAGTGTTACTGGACCTGTCCACCAGAAATGTGCTCAAATGTTTCCAAAACCCAGCTCTACTACTGGCTTTGACCATATCATCCAGCAATGAATTCCCCAGGTTAACTGTGCACAGAATGGAAATACAGTTTATTAAATTTGTTTTAAATCTGATACCAGCACATTTCATGATCTTAAAGAATCAATAGCTGTTCCCTATTTACTAGTTCACACATGATTTTATAAACTTCTACCATATTTGTTCTGTTGTGTGTTCACCAAACTGAAAAGCTCTAATCCCTCAAGCCTTTCTTCATAAAGGGTAAAATGCCCTGGTCACATCTCTCTAGGAGAAGAATTCCATTCACTGTTATTCCAGAGGGTTTTTTTTTTTTCCCAGCTGCTAAATCAGAGAATTGCACTGAGACCACGTAGATTATCACCTTTAGATGCAGATAGGGAGCACCCTGACCCTCTCTGCAAAATTCACCAACTCTGCTCGATACCCAGCCAGGTCAGCGCTTCTCCTGTGATGCAGATACAAACATAACCAGCAGACTTCCCTTTACAGAAACGTGCTCACTGGACAGGGCCGGCCCAGAGGCACTGCCCAGCGGACGGGTCCCTGGCTTGGCTGATGTGGATCCAGAATTCACAGCTTATGGTGGGGGATGGGGAGGGGACGGGGGTCGTTGCGGTCAAGGCTCCTCGATGGGCCACTGCTGCAATGACCAGATTAAGGTAACACTGGTGGGGGGAGGGAATCTCCTATTTGGAGCAGGGGAAGGAGTCAATAAATTTAAATTACATAGATAAATAAATAAATAAAACTAATGTTCATGGCGCCAGGACCCTGGGGGCCCAAAAGAACAGGAGGAAGTACTTCTGGGTTGTTATAAGAAAAAATGTACCCATAGTGCTCTAATGTTTGCATGGCCGTGGATGGCGGGCTCTGTCTCAATCTTCTCTTACATGACCGTTATCAGTAAAACAAATCTGCTAAAACGAGTAAACCTGATGATTAATCCTTGCACAGGATATCCGTAACAAATATGCACGCAGCACCTCCACCGTATGTAAATCTAGTCCAAGCATATTCATGGTGAACACCCTGAAAACTAGGGCATCCTCAAGGACTGGGTGGACAACCTCTAATACCACATTTACAGGGCATAGTAAGAAGAAACCAGTCTAATGAACACTCCAGCTTTCTTGCCCCGTCCCCTCCCCCAGCACTGGGAACGCCGGGACAGCCAAAGTGTCAACATGAAAAGCAAACTCCTTTTATTCTGTTACTCGCATGTCTTGAAAATGTTTTTTAAACAGCGGATATTGCGATGTCCCTCCGGCACAGAAAAGGGAGAGAGATTTACCTCCATCTCGTACATCGGTGGTCCTAGGATATCTTTCAGTGCACGGTGATCGATTAAGATTGGCATTTCAGGAGGCAGGGCCAGGTCAGCTGCTTCACGGACGGACTCGGCTTCTGCTTCTTCTGGGATGCGCTTCCTGCGTGCTAAGAAAAGCAGAGCTGAATTCAGGATTTGTAACCGGACTTTTAACCGTCACAACTGCACGTAAAGTCTTCACGACCACAGGGACCCGATTCTACATTTCTGATGAGTCCGAATGATCATCTCTTGAAAGCTGACGGACAAAACCATTTAAGGATGTCAGAACATCAACTTTGGGGATTTTTTAATTGTTTAGGAAGGAAGCTACATGTTCCTGCTTAGTGACTCTTGTTAATCCTGTCCAAATTTAACAGGCAGCTCAAACCATTTCTTTCTGCAGTATCCTAGGCTTCTTCACATTCCACCCAGATACCGCACCCCTCCTCCTGTATACTTTTCAAGGTTCATGGAACAAAAAAGCTCTCAATGTACTATTCGACTATTAATCTTGTGGTTTAATAGCAAGCTAGCTTATCCCAATGTCTGAGTATCTGGAACTGGCAAATACTGTCCAATAATGTATGCAACTGACTGCTTTATAGGATTTCCAGCTAATTCTGATAAAAATAACTATCTGTAGATACAGATTAAGTGTGACGGGAATTCATTTCAAAAAGCAAATATTTAGTTCTTAGTAAAGCTATTTTAGTGACATTCATACTAAAAAAAATGTTTTCTCTCTCTGTAAAGATATTTTAGGGTCTCAAGGGTGCTGCATGAAATAGAAAATTAAGATATTAAAAAGCTTCCAACCTTTACTATAAGGCTAATTAAAACAATGCTGCCAGATAATTACCTAAAGGCCAGGGATTTGCAACTAATATTCAACATTCAAATCTGAAAATTCAGTGACCAGTTTTCAACATGTATTTTGAAACCCATTTTTAGGGGGTGTGTAAGTTAGGTGGACATACATTAATGCTGCTTAAAAATGTTTTGGACTGAACACAAACATATTTGCAGGACAATGAAATTAAAAAAAAATTTTGATAGCCAAAAGGGTAGATTTCTTCCTCTACAGGCAGGACAGCTGTACTAAATTCATCTGAAACACTGTACACATTTGTCAACAAAACACCAAGATCAATGCTACAGTGCGCTTTGTTTATATCAAGCTTTTAACCAAGGCATTAATAAACAGCAGTAGGCCCAACAATGGAGCCACAGAAAGCTGATTAGCATGAAAGCTGATTTAATTATCCTTCTGCACAAGCTAGTGCACACTGCATGATGTGTTAGCTTAGAAATCAGACTGACCTTACCAGCCTATATCATCCTCAGTAAAAGGATGCAGAAGAGGGTGGCGAGAATCCGGTTAAACACCGTAACACGCTCTGGAGCACGAGCAAAGCCTTTACACGTGAGCAATATTACCTTTGGTGCAAGGCCTGAAAAAAAAAAAATGGCTCTGCGTAAGGAAGAACGGAAAAAAAAAAAAAAAAAGCTGCTTGCACTTCATTCAACAATTGGCTCATCATGAAATGAATACAGGTTTATCCCCAGGCTCCATGTGCAGCAGCTGCGTGATGAAGAACATTCAATAAATTGCAGAATTAATCTGCATCTCAAGACGTGGCCAAATCATGGAGTTAGTATTGGAAGCAAGATGTCAGGATGCGTGTGATGCAGGGACGGCACAGAAAAATTCAGACCCTTCCTCTCTTATTTGCTTGTGCAAATAAGAGATGAGGCCACGAACGGCAGGATCTGCAACTTCAAGCGCACCGCTTGTGGGAAACCTAATAAGCAGCGACAGCTGGCCGGCCACAATTTATGTGGTGCGAGAGCGCGTGGTCTCCGTCCCGTTCCCTCCCCCTCGTTTTCCGCTGCCTTCGGGCTCCTGACGCCCCCTCTCCCCCCCCTCCCCTTTTCAGTGGCAGGTCTCAGCTGGGCCAGACTGCAGTTAGAGGCTCAATCCAGTCCTCCCAATCTCCAGCAGCTGCCATCGATCCCCTGCTCCCCCCCCCCCCCCCCCCAGCTGGGTTTCTTCCCTTCTGTGGCTGAGCTCTGCTCTGACCACAAATTATGAAGCACCACAGGCCAGGGCGCAGGGCGGGCAACCTTACCACGGAGCCCCCAGCTCATTTCCTCGTCCCGCCCCCCCACCCCCACAAGGCAGGGTCTCTCTCTGCCATTACAGATATACTGACCGCGTTTGTCATGGAAGACCCCTCGTGAAACAGGGGAAAGGCACCCGCCAAGTGACTTTGTGAGGTGCAGGGAATAATGTAGCATTAAGGCTCTGGACGTATTACGCTGCTGTGTACAGATACGAGGTCAGGCAGCTACAGGAAGGGAAAAGAAGTATATGCCAAGTGCAGAGCGGTTAGAAGGGAAAGTTTGCCTTTTTGTGGATGACACCAAGATCTCCAACAGAGCAGAGATCCCCAGGAGTAGAGGAAACGAGAAGTGACCTAAGAAAACTCAAGGAGTGGTCCATGCCTGGCAGGCAGGATTCAATGCAAAAAAATAGTGCAGTCATGCAATTGGGGTGCAATAATCCAAAGGAGCTGTACATGATTTGGGGGGGGAGGGGGGGGTGGAGGGCAAAAGTGATGTGCATAGACTGGGAGAGAGACCTGGGGGTGACAGTGCCCAGCGATCTGAAGGTAGCGAAGCGATGTGACAAGGCGATGATAAGGTCAGAGCGATGCGGGGCTGCACAGAGAGAAAGGCCTAACCAGCAGGAAAAAGGTGATAATGTCCCTAGACAGATCTTTGATGAGGCCTCGCCTGTTCAGTCCTGGAGGCCGTAATCTCAAAAAGGATAAAGATAGGACAGGAGCGGTCCAGAGAAAAGGCAGTCAAAAACGGTGCGGGGCCTGCGCCAGAAGGAGGAAGAGTGTACGAAGCACGGTGCTTCGAGAGTGCACGTTCCCAACGGCTAGAGCTACTCCTGCCTCCGACGGGGGTAAATGTTTCTGGATTGGTAGCATTTCCCGAAACCTTTACAGAGTGGGTTTTCAATTCCTTGTGCAGGAAGCCCTTGCAGTTATGATCCAGGGCCACCCAGCAAGTCTGGGTTTCAGAGTACCTGCACTGAATACTCCCTCAGATGCCCCAGGCTACATCTGATCTACAAACAAGGATAACCCGAATCACCTGGTGAACCTGACAACCCAAAACTGTGGGTGGCCTCAAGGATCAGAGCTGGGGGGGGGGGGGGGTGTAGGGGGGTAGGGGGGGGGGGTAGGGGGGGGGTGGCCAGCGCGATGTCCCCGACCTCAGAATTCTCATTCAGAATAACTTGGGCATGGGCCAAAACAAATCCCCAAAAAAAGCAGGTCGGCTACATGTGGCTTTGGCAGCATGAGGAAGCTACCAGTGAAAAATTCTCCAGATGCTCGCCCATTTGTGTATCGTCCGGAATTGTTTGGCGTCAAGCATAAAAGTTTGATTTTCGATTGTAAAGTCAAAATGCACTAAATACTTTCCCATAGTGCTGGTTTGGAAAAAATGTGGCTATGTTAGTATTTATATTTTAAAATGCTCAGAATTTACATATTTTGGGGGGAAGGCAATTATCCTTGTGGGGGAGCATCTGCAGAGCAGGAGTATCCATGCAACTCGGAAGGGGGGGGGGGGGGGAAGGTGCCAAGCTGGTACAATCTGTATTTAATAAAACATGGACGCTGCTCTTTGGAAAAGTGAGAAAAGTCATTTTAGAATGCTTTCTAGAACAAGAAATATTTACAGTCAGCTTGATAAAGCCTATACTGAGTGCGTCGTAATTATCATCCTTAAAAAACTTTGTGGGTAGCCCAATGTTTCCCAGCCCTCTCCTGGCGGCACGCCCAACCAGTCGGGTTTTCAGGCGATCCATAACGAACATGCATGAGAGAGATTTGCATACCCTGGAGACCCAGGGTATGCAAATCTCTCTCATGCATGTTCATTGGGGCAATCCTGACAACCCGACTGGCTAGGCGTGCCGCCAGGAGAGGGCTGGGAAACATTGGGGCTCGGGCGTAGGAAGGGAGTGGCACTGGGTGCGAAACTGAGCTGAGGATCTTCTATGCTCATCCGTCCACAAGATGGTAACAAGTTAGACAACAAAACCCGGTCCTGATTAAGGAGAATGATCTTCCGAGCAGGTCAGGCAGCTGGGTTACATCTTTAGCAGTGTGGGAAGGAGTAACTGGGCAGACTGGAAGGGCCGGTTGACCTTTTTTTTCTGCTCTCCTCTACTAGGTTACTACCGAAAGTGGGCAAAAACCCAGACTGCATGGATCCCCCAACACAGCAGCAGCTGTACAAACGGGAAATGCCTTAAATTGTTCTTAAGACAGGGAGGGCCTCGCCCTCAGCTTCTCCTCCGCGGGGCCCTGCTACCCTGGCCTGCAAGACTAAAGGAAAAGCTGTGTCTCCTTCAAGTCCTGGCTTTGTTTGCCTAACAATCAGGACGCACGCATTCACTTCACCTCGCCCAGTTCCGGGCACACTCTTAATTGAACGGACCATCTGCCTTATAAACAGCAAGCAAACAAAAAAAATAAAAAATAATAATAAAGGCTGTCCCCGCCTGCCTGCAGACACAAGATCCTAGCAGTGAGCTCCAGCACAGCAGGAACTGCAGGCTGCCCCAGCTCCTCCTCATCTAGGGCACGATCACATTTAGGAGCAAAGGCCGCAAGCCACCGCAGGGCCTGATCCTTAGGTGCCACATGGAGCACTCAAGAGACTCAGTCAGCACTTTTTTTGCTCTTTTGGGAATACCATTAGGCGGGCAGGCGTTGCCATTCAAACCACTGCCTACCCCAATCTAACTTTTTTGTGCTCACAGATTTTTTTTTTTTTTTTTACTGAATTTGCGATAGTTTTTATCCAGTCTCCGTGTAGTAAGCGGACCATTAACTTGTCTGGGAGAATATGGACTAACCCCCCCCCCCCCCCCCAGGGTTAGATTGCACTGCAAGAGTCAGAAGATACTGCGGCAGAGCTTCTGAAATTCTGCGTCTATTTAAGCGGCGCCACTGCCTGCGTCTGAATTGTTTCGCACGCGCGATGCATTTATTTGGCATAGTAAAAATAAAAGTAGTTCCCCAACTTTGATTGGTCTCTGGGTCATTTCTTTTGAGAGTCATAGGAGTGGGGAATTTCAGGTATTTATTGGATGGGGGAGGGGAGGAAAAAGATCTCAGGGATGAAGTGAGGAGAGGGAGGGAGGGTCAGAGACTGGGAAGCAGGAAGACTCGGAAGAGAAGTGGAGATGAGGCAGAGGAGGGGGGGAGGGAAGGAGATTGGGAATAAGATCTAGGCACCCGATGAAGGGGGAGGGAATCCAAAAAAGAGAGAAGGGGTTATCCAGAGAGAGGAGGGGGAAAGCATGAAAGGAGATTATAGAGGTGGGGCAGAGTAAGAGGATCATGCAGAGAGAGAGAGCGTGGGGGGGGGGGGGTGGATAGGAAAGGTTTGTGCATGGCGGAAACCCTCCTGATCCAACTAAAGTGAGCAGCACATAGCAGACGTTTCACATGATAAATAACTGAGCTGCAAAGATTCCTGGGTAAGAAGAGAAGCCCCCTCCCCCTCCAAACACAAACTATAAATAGTTGCACATTCCTTACAAACAAAAAAACAAAAGTTCTCTCGCTGCTTTCCGTTTGCAGTCACCAAACAATCAGGGCTCTTTGATTTTTTTTTTTTTTTTAGAGCTACGCAATCGGCTTGACTCTCCTTAGGAAGGAAGAGGCCTGGTGAATAAGCGGACACTGTGTGCAGAAAGCTGAGATTTATCCAGCAGAGCACGGCAGCACAAGGGCAGCTCTGCTGAACCTCCTCAATTAGCCAGCTTCATAAGAACATAAGAAACTGCCATGCTGGGTCAGACCAAGGGTCCATCAAGCCCAGCATCCTGTTTCCAACAGTGGCCAATCCAGGCCATAAGAACCTGGCAAGTATCCAAACACCAAGAAGATCCCATGCTACTGATGCAATTAATAGCAGTGGCTATTCCCTAAATCAACTTGATTAATAGCCATTAATGGACTTCTCCTCCAAGAACTTATCCAAACATTTTTTGAACCCAGCTACACTAACTGCACTAACCACATCCTCTGGCAACAAATTCCAGAGCTTTATTGTGCGTTGAGTGAAAAAGAATTTTCTCCGATTAGTCTTAAATGTGCTACTTGCTAACTTCATGGAATGCCCCCTAGTCCTTCTATTATTTGAAAGTGAAAATAACCGAGTCATATCTACTCGTTCAATCACATCTACCTCTCATGATCTTAAAGACCTCTATCATATCCCCCCTCCGCCGTCTCTTCTCCAAGCTGAACAGCCCTAATCTCTTCAGCCTTTCCTCATAGGGAAGCTGTTCCATCCCCTTTATCATTTTGGTTGCCCTTCTCTGTACCTTCTCCATAGCAACTATATCTTTTTTGAGATGTGGCGACCAGCATTGTACACAGTATTCAAGGTGCGGTCTCACCATGGAGCAATACAGAGGCATTATGACATTTTCCGTTTTATTCACCATTCCCTTCTTAATAATTCCTAACATTCTATTTGCTTTTTTGACTGCTGCAGCACCCTGAGCCGACGATTTTAAAGTATTATCCACTATGATGCCTAGATCTTTTTCCTGGGTGGTAGCTCCTAATATGGAACCTAACATCATGTAACTACAGCAACGGTTATTTTTCCCTATATGCAACACCTTGCACTTGTCCACATTATTTTTATTTATTTATTTATTTATTTAGGGTTTTTATATACCGGCATTCGAGAACGCAGTCCCATCATGCTGGTTCACATTAAAACAAGTGTGCATCGTAAACAAAACTAAAAACAATGGTGCGGAAAAAGGCAGTTACAAATAACAGGGAGATTAGAACTTGGCAGAGAGAGAAGAGAAAGGACAGGTTATTAATTCAAACATGTAACGATAGAGTAAAATAATATAAAATTCAAACAAGGTGGTTAGTCATGGTGTATGTGAAGGTAAGGATTGGCGTGGAAGAGGTAGATCAGTTTGAGTCCGGGAATGCTTGTGTGAATATCCATGTCTTTAGTCTTTTTTTGAAAGTTGAGATGCATGTTTCAAGTCTGAGGTTTGAAGGGATGGAGTTCCATAACGGTGGAATGGCTGTAGAGAATGCCCGATCTCTTAGTGTGATGTGTCTGGTAGATTTGGACATTAAATTAGATTTGGACATTAAATTTCATCTGCCATTTGGATGCCCAATCTTCAAGTCTTGCAAAGTCCTCCTGTAATGTATCAGAGTCTGCTTGTGATTTAACTACTCTGAATAATTTTGTATCATCTGCAAATTTGATAACCTCACTCGTCGTATTCCTTTCCAGATCATTTATATATATATATTGAAAAGCACCGGTCCAAGTACAGATCCCTGAGGCACTCCACTGTTTACCCTTTTTCACTGAGAAAATTGATCATTTAATCCTACTCTCTGTTTCCTGTCTTTTAACCAGCTTGTAATCCACGAAAGGACATTGCCTCCTATCCCATGACTTTTTAGTTTTCGTAGAAGCCTCTCATGAGGGACTTTGTCAAACACCTTCTGAAAATCCAAATACACTACATCTACCTGTTCACCTTTATCCACATGTTTATTAACCCCTTCAAAAAAATGAAGCAGATATGTTAGGCAAGACTTCCCTTGGGTAAATCCATGTTGACTATGTTCCATTAAACCATGTCTTTTTATGCTCTACGATTTTGTTCTTGAGAATAGTTTCCACTATTTTTCCCAGCACTGAAGTCAGGCTCACTGGTCTATAGTTACCCGATCGCCCCTGGAGTCTTTTTTAAATATTGGGGTTACATTGGCCACCCTCCAGTCTTCAGGTACAATGGATGATTTTAATGATAGGTTACAAATTTTAACTAATAGATCAGAAATTTCATTTTTGAGTTCCTTCAGAACCCTAGGATGTATACCATCCGGTCCAGGTGATTTGCTACTCTTTAGTTTGTCAATCTGGCCTACTACATCTTCCAGGTTCACAGTGATTTCGTTCAGTTCGTCTGACTCATCACCCCTGAAAACCATCTCCGGAACTGGTATCTCCCCAACATCCTCATTAGTAAACACGGAGGCAAAGAATTCATTTAGTCTTTCTGTAATGGCCTTATCTTCCCTAAGAGCTTCGATTTGTAAGCAAGGATAACTGTATTCAAAAGGATTAGGGGAAGGCAATAAGACTTTTCCAGTGTGACTATGCCCTTGCGGGACTGGGTCACTAGAAACAGTTTTGGCCCCATCAAGGCACTGCTGCTTTCCAAGTGGAGCGGAAGTGCACTGTGAGGCCTAGGATTACGTTAAAAGAGGTCTCTGGCTGAGACAATCTCCAGATCACTCCACAAGCATGGCAAGAAGGAAGAAGCCCCTCACTGAAGAAAATCCATGCAACATGTGCAAAGAAACACGCAGGGGACGCTGCACGCCAGAGGGAGAAAGTTGTACTGTCAGATGAGTCCAAAGTGGAACTTTTTTTGGTCTCAAGGATAAGCGATGTGTGTCGCCTGCAACAAACACGGTACATCACCCTAACTGCATCCCTAGGGGGGAGCACAGCGGGGGCCATTACGGCGTGAGGATGCTTTCCAGCAATGAGGACAGGAAGGCGCGAATCCCAGGCAGATCCTGGAGGAAGACCTGTTCCAGCCTGCCACAGGCCTGGACGGGGGAGAAGATTCACCTTTCATCAGGACAAGGATCCTTTAGCACAAAGCAAAAGCAGTGAATGTCCTTCAGTGGCTCAGTCGAAGCCCAGGCCTGAATCCAACAGAAATGCTGCCTGGCAAGATTCGGAGACGGCAGCCTATATAGAAGACCCCGCCCCTGCCAGCCAACCTGAAAGAGCTTGAATTCTTCTGCCAAGAAGGAATGGGCACAAACTGCGCCACGACACTGGAGCAAAGGTGGTAGGACACATATCCTAAAGGACTCGGCTGCTAATGCAGAAAAGGGGCTTCCATGAAGTACTGAATGCATGGAAATAAAGGGGGAGTGGGGCCATATTCAGAGGCATTTAGCTAGAAAATTCACAAATTATCTAAATAAACGTCGGCTTTTGAATATAAGGGGCACTTTAGTCTGACATCTCACTATCCGGCTAAAATGTAGCGGGATAATATAGGGGTATTCTGGGGTGGGGCAATCGAGGTTTTTATTTACAGTGCTATAAACAGCTTCAAGTGCCTGCAAAGCTTTCACAGGCGCGCAACCCCCCCTGAAGCTTTTCCTATTCTCACGGCCGCTTCCCTTCTTTACGTTCTGTGGGCAGGAGCTGGCCGCCCTCTTCCCAGGCCATGTTACATCCTGCTCTGGGAGCCACCCGACACCCACCAGGGCGGGAGGGTGATTCTCAAGCATCACAGGACACGTCTGAGGGGAGTTAAGCTAGCCAGCTAACTCAGGTCTCGCCAAAGAGCTGCCCTGAAGTTAAAAACGGATAAAGTCACCCGGCTATCTTTAAGAGAGCAGTCTATATTCAATACTGCGGCTGCACTACTGAATATCCCTCCCAAGTTAGCCGGATATGTTGATCCGGCTAACTTTGCAAGATGGCCAATGACTGAATATTACTCCCAAAGGTTAATAAAAACAAAAAAATATCTACAAGCGATACCTTTTTATTAGACTTAACAATGCATTTGACGACTAGCTTTTGAGAGCTAAAACTCTCTCTCAGGTCAGAATAGAGGGGGCTTATGCTAAATCTTGTTGGACAAAACTGTGTGCTGAAACTCAGTGAACAGTTTCTTAATGCACAGGTTAAAGTTAATTTTAACTCCTGATGCTAATGCACTCAAAAAAAAAAAAAAGTGCATTGACTGGAAAACACGCGACAGACCTGAGTTAAAATGTGCACTCAGCACAGGCTGAACACTCATTTTAAACTGCGAGGAAGTCTCTCAGAGGTGATTTATACGCACAAAGCTCGTATTCTGGGCACATAACATACGTATGTGGGCGCATACAATGCTTTCAGCACAGAAACCATGTTACTGTGTACATAAATCATATTTACGTGCTGCGCGCACAAAGGGTGTTTTCTGAGCGTCGATCACAGGAACTCTGGCTTCGGCCCATAGACTCTGGAAACTTCACCCCCACCTTTGACCAGAAGTAGAGTTTCCAGCGCTAAGGACACCCACGTTAAGCCAGGGCACCTCTCGGATTGGGGGGTAATAGCTAATGCTTTCATTTACATGGACTTTCCACGCGCAGGCACTAAACAGGACGCGCCGGTTTACAGGGCACGTTGTTTTTTTTTGCGTGCAAAACTCCTTGCTGCATTGGGAGTAATGTTTGTTGACAAAAGCGTGCACACGACTGTGGGTAAAAAACCTTATTGCATCAGCCTGAGAATGAGCAAACGAGACTAAAACGGCAGTCACGCCACTTTAACCATGAACTGAGTCAAGGGGTATGTAGAGTTTAAAAAAAAAAACCAAACAAAAACATCTTGATGGCATATTTTTTAAATTACTTTAGGAATATGTCCATAATTGTTCTTGGATGATGAAGCTGTCGCGTGTGTTGTGTGGATCAGTTAAACGAATGAATTTTGACTGGCATTTTTTAGACAGCCGAATGTGAAAAATGCACAGAGGTATGCAGGCTTTTACAAATGCTGACATGTGAAGTTCCTAGGATGCTATCGGGATGGCCCAGCGGCACCATGGCAGTGCTGCCAGGCGTAGAACCTGGGTTTGATTTCCAGTCAGGCAGGGCTGGGGGATACTGCGGCAGCGTTCACAGCCCCCCCCGGGGGCAAGGGAGCCTCAGCCATTGCTCAACAGCAATGCTTACTCGCCGAACTTAGGGGGCGCACACGCACTGGGCTCCGGAGGGAGCTGCAGTCTACAACCCTTGACAGGGAACTATCATTGCAAGGGCTGAGCTGGGCTAGGAGGAGGTTTATACAAAGTAAAAAAAAAAAAGCAGTGGCGAAATTACTTATTATTTACTCCAGTTCCCCTCAAAAACCTTCCTGTAAAATGCCCAAACTGGGTTATACAAACGAAGACTCAAGGCACCACATCTCAACAGAGGCAGACTCCGATTCAGCCGGAGCAGGAGAAAACTGTCAGGCCAAAAATAGGATTTAAATACAAGGAATACCAAATCAAATCAGCAAAGAGAGAAACATCAAATGCTGTAGGGAGGAGAACCACTAGCGATGCGCTGCTGATCTTCAAGTGCTTGAGTCAGAGGCACGGAAAACAGGGCAAATCAGCCGGGGTCTTGGTGCTAAATTTATGCAGTCTCTCTCTCACATACACACTCAGTGTGTGTGGACAGGAAGAAAACCAGACCTGCTGGGGAGCTACAAGGTCCCAGGCTGGGAATTTCTGCAACAATCCTAGTACTGCAGCACTATCCAAGGAGGCTGCGTGAAGCAAGGGAGCAGAACTCGCATTTAAAGGGAAAGCGGGATTTCTCCATCCACGTATAGATCCACTCTCTTCCAAAAGGACACAGAGTGGCTCTCAGCATGAAAAATACAAAATACAAGCATAGCACAGCGCAGCGGCCTTGCATAAAATGCAAAACAAACACGCAAGCCCAACAAATGTCTGCGCAAAACAAAGTGCAGTGCCAGAATTGATTTAGGCTGATCTCACTTCTCTGACTCAACCTGCCATGAATTTCTCCCTTCTTTTGCTTCACTGTGAATGACAGGGATTTTAGTATACATGTGCCGATTTAAAAAGGCAGTTTAAGGATTAGGCGATATAAGATCATGGAATATTTGGTTTCACTTCACTTGGATGAAGGATGGCAACGGGAATCGGTAATTGCAGAGTTTGTGTTTCCTACATTATTTCAGTAAAACGTCCAAGTGCATGGAGTGTTAGCTGAAGCAGAGAATCAGGCCTAACCAAACTGCCAGGATGTTTACCTACCCCGACAGCTCTGACAAATAGGATTATAGGGTGTGTGTTTGTACATGTTCAATGAACTTGAC
This sequence comes from Rhinatrema bivittatum, assembly GCF_901001135.1. Taxonomy (NCBI): domain Eukaryota; kingdom Metazoa; phylum Chordata; class Amphibia; order Gymnophiona; family Rhinatrematidae; genus Rhinatrema; species Rhinatrema bivittatum. The sequence goes on along the minus strand of NC_042621.1, from coordinate 68,138,838 downwards.
ATAGGACTCTACAGACACACATCGGTTGAAGGCGTATATATATATATATATATATATATATATATATATATATGAGAGAGAGAGAGAGAGAGATATTATACATGCGTATGAAGGCCTACTTTTCCAAGTGTTTAGGCTCTTAACCTTTGGAATTACGCCCCTAAGTTGGCCTTTCTGAAATTTTACTAGGCCTCAGTGACCTAAATTTAGGCTCCTAGTTTCACTAGGCTACGAAATGTAGGTGCTTAAAAAGTAGATGGCCACAGGTTCAGAATTAAGGTAGGGGGAAAAAAACGTTAAGAGCTGAGCACTAATTTATAGCACTAGAGAAAAGCCTTAGTAAATCAGGCCCTTAAGATCTTAAATTTTAGGAGTATTTTCAGGCAAAATAACTTCTACACATGCACAAGGGGGGGAGGGGCAGACACTTAGCCAACCAAGCTATTCCATGTTTTTATTGCTACTTCATTTTCTAAGGAATTCAGGAATATAATTTTTCATTTAGCAACTGTGGGGCAGAATGTGTGGGTGGGTACCCTGACTGAACATGATTTAAATGCATTTTTACTTCCAAGCTACAGGGCGACCAAGTACCCATTTTAGGACTGAATGTAGGCTTTCTGTGGTTGGTGTATGCTCGATAGCAACGAACACTCTCTTTCAGATTCCAAACATATTCTGGGATCATTTTCTGCAGCTGAACACGCATTGTAATGCTTCATCTGACACTGCCAGCTTTTAAGAATTATATGGGACAAAAACAAGATGATGCAATGTAGATCAGCTTCAAAGCAATGGGCAGGAACTATTAACAACAGCACAGGAGGAAATAACCATACAAGTCTATTCTCTAGCAAAACAAAGATCACCTTCCAGTCTCCTATTATTAGCTGCAGCGGACTGAAAGAAGTGTGGTGGCTGTGAGTAGACAGATACCTCTAATGCCTTTTTTCCCCAAGACAAAAAGTGCATGCCTAGCAGTTCATGTTTTGTTGCAGAGACACAGCTAACTGAAGCTGCTTTGCAGCAGGAGGAGCTCAAAAGACCCAATGGCACACGCCTACACCCCCCTCCCCCATCTCCCACATCAAAGCAAATGGCACCTTTTGAGACTGGGAATTGGATTTTGCTAGGGCTTATCAGCAGGGGAATGCAACCGCTGCCACACTATGTAATACTCAGAAATACAGGCAAATGAAAACAAAAAACATTTTTGCAGATTTTACTTGGAGGAAGGCCATCATAGATACTTGCTGACATCATAGATATTTGCTAACATCATAAGCCAAACGGGCAAGGCCTAGGATGCTCAAAGAAGAATTCTAGACTCTTGCTAGTCTCTGCTCAATAATCTGGTCACATAGGGGGTCCATCTTCAAATGACATTTAGGTGGACAATTTGCAAGTTTCTCTGGCTAAATACCGACTTTTGAATATTTTTGCCTATCTCGCCAAATTTTAGTGTTCTGGGAAGGAGTTAAGCTAGTTGGATAATCTGGCTACATCTGGTTGTGCCATATAACAGTCCTAAAATTAGATGGATAAACCTACTCAGCCAGCTAAGATAGTCAGGTATATTCAATGGTGCCAGCTGCGCCAATGAATTTCCCACCAAAGTTAGCTGGTTAGGTTTATTCAGCCAACTGCGCAGGCCAGATAATGGCTGAAAATGGACCATATAAGCAAACAATTACTTCACTAGTAAAGGACCCTGCAAGCACATAGAATATTTGTTTTCAAGCAGTTTTTAAAGGAGAGGTGCCCAATCAATCTTTCCTTTCAATGTCAGCAGAACTGCAAATTTCACCTCCCCCCCCCCCCCCAAGATAAAATTACTTCTTACCTAATTTCTTTTCCTTGAATACAGTCAAACCAGTCCAGATAATTGAGTTATGCACACCAACCAGCAGATGGAGACAGATCAACAGGCTCGCTGATGTCACTCCTTTTAAGCATCTGTGTTGATACCAGCCTGCCAATACTTCTGTAACAAGCTAACTGTGGACAACTTTAATATCATCATCAACAACTTAACTATATTACTTGTTTTTTTCTCTCTCTCTTTTTTTTTAACCAGTGGACTTTCAAAAGAATCAGGATGCAGAAACAAAAGAAGAGTTTCCAACAGTTGAGCAAACATCCACTAACCTGCAGTGAAGTATATACATTTACCATGCTTAACTCTGCTTATGTACCTGCAAAAAACATCTGTATTGCAGAAAGGGAATAACTACAGCGAAGATACCAGCAGCATTGGGTAATTGCCAGGTTCTTGTGGCCTGGTTTTGGCCTCTGTTGGAAACAGGATGCTGGGCTTGATGGACCCTTGGTCTGACCCAGCATGGCAATTTCTTATATGTTCATATGGAGGACTGGTCTGACAATAGTCAAGGAAAGGAAATTATCAGGTAAGACGTAATTTCACCTTCTTCTTCATCCAGTCAGACCAGTTCAGATGACTGGGATGCTCCCAAGCTACTCCCTCATAGAATGGGATGTTGCCCATCCAGACAGTAATGCTTAGAGAAAATATGTAAAGAAGACCAAGTCACTGCTTTACATATCTCTAATGAAGAAAACAACCACAACTCTGCCCATGAAGTCGTCCGCGCCCTTGTGGAACAAGCTATTTGCTTTGGCAATAAAGCACCAGAGTCCACATAAGCTGCTATAATCACCTCCGTACTCCAATGCATGACCGTAGCCCTAAAGGCCACTTCTCCTTTCCGCATACCACGATGCAGAGCAAATAAATGATCCTACTTCCTGAAGGCAGTCGTGAGCTTGAGATACCTTAAAAGATGCCACCGCACATCCAAAGGGCTAAGAAATAAAATGTCCTCACAATCTGTTTACAAACTGAAGGTAAGGAAATCAAGTGATTGAGATGGAATTCTGAGAGAACCTTTGGAAGGAAGGACAGAATTGTACAAAATTTGGATCCTGTCCCTCGTAATCAAGAAAAAAGGTTCCTACAAGAAACTTTCTGAGAATTCCATGTAGACAGCAGGGCCTGCTGAAGAGGACACGTGTGTGCCCTTGTCATGGTTTTAGATCCAATACTGCCACCGTGGATCAGAGTCTGCAGGTAAGACAGGATTTGGCCACACAATTTCTGAATTTGTTGCTCCATTAGATGAACACAGTTTATCTTTCGTATCAAACTGAGCTCCCAGATAATCCAGCGTCTGATGGCTGCAGATCACTCTCGGGAAAAGTGACAGTCCACCCCCAACTCCTGTAACAAATGTATCGCCCCATGAGGGGCAGATATGCTTTCTTGACACAACTTTGCTCTTATCAACCAAATATCCACATAAAGGTGAACCAAAATATTTTCCTCGTGCAGCATCAGTGCTGCTACCACCATTACCTTCAAAGAGATGCTTGAGGCATTTGCTAACCCAAATGGCAGCGTCTGAAAATGAAAACGCCAACCCAGAACTGCAAATTGGAGGAAGAGCTGATGATCCTTCTGGATGGAAATGTGATGGTAAGTTTCCATTAAGTCCAGAGATTGCAGAAATTCTTTCTGAACCGCCATAACCACCGATCTTAATATTTTCTTCCTGAAGTGAGCCACCTTCAAGAAGTCATTGACTCGCTTCAGTTCCGAGCACACCCAAAAAAAATCCACAAACCTGGGCCGAAGCAGGAAAAACTGTCCCTGGAACTTCGAAAGCTCTGCTGTCTCGCTGCTGTGGCCCGCTGCCACTGAAGCAGGCCCTCTGATTGCTGTCCCAGCCTTTTTATTATTATTTTTGTATTTGTCTTCTCAGAAGCAGGGAAAAACCTAAAAGAAAGAGTTCCCTATTTTTCTGAAAGCAGCCAAGGAAGAGATGCAGCAATTAGGTGGGGAGGAGGAGGCCTATTGGCTCTGGACCGCTCAACTGAGGGAGCTCCTGGTCCTGAAAGATTTATAAAAAAAAAAAGCAACCTAGGGAACCTGCTCAACTGAGGGACTAGCCTTTCACCTCAAGAGCACCAACAAGCCTTTCCTGTTCAGCCTGAGTCCTTGGTTGCTTGCTTGAGACAGAGAATAATGGCAGGCTGTGTCTTAGCATGGATGCTTATAAGGAGGGACATCAGTGAGCCTGTTGATCTCTGTCTCCATCTGCTGGTTAGCACGTACAGCTCAGTCACCTGGACTGGTCTGACTGGACGAAGAGAAAGCAGAACATTCTCCTGGGTACTTTTAATTCTCAAAATGTTTTTCCAGTAGGGCAGGCCCAGAGATTCAATGGCAAGTTCTGCGTTGGAAGCGTTCATAACCCTAGGGGGGGGAAAGGGCATCTCAGCTATCCTTCAGTGGCAACAGCTAGTGGCCAGGCTCAGCCGGGTTTGTAGCCCACGGCATAAGGAAAGTCATTGCGATGGCCAGCCTGAATTAGGAAACAGTGGGGGGAAAATATCCCATGGTAGTTGTAAGTGAAAGTTCATGGCCCCGAAGCCCAACACAAAGCTCCCCCCCCCAGCCAAAAAAAAGAGGGGGGAATGCTAATTGAAAAATTATATATACACACATATATATTTCTTGCTAAGTTTCCCTATATGATTTTTGAAGTTATATTTTATTATTGAAAAATGATACCCCACACCAGCCTTCCCAAAAAGGACCACATACCGATGACATCACTGTCTGAGAGTATGAAAAATTAATCCTCATGTGATCAGCTACGAGACAGCATTCCATTATGACAGTGAAACTTGCATGTGGAACCCTCGACATCTTTCCTGGCGGTGCTGAGTCATGCATGTGTCAGTGCACTTGGAATCCCCCCGAGGTTAGGCGAAAAAAAAAAAAAAAAAGCAACAAGTCAAATCAAGTTTTGAACCCAGTCATTGCAGCTCTGATTCCCATACACTGGGACAAGGGTTCTCGGGAACCGCAAAGAGAGTTATTAGGATACCTACAAAGAATATTCATCAGATAGTTTTGCATGCATACGGTCTAAGAACTAGACTAAATTTCCATTGCTCGGTAACCCTGATAACCAGATCTGACTGCAGCCCTTGAGAACCAAAGCCAGGAGAGACCCTGCCAAGCTACACTGCCAAACATGCTGTGTTAAAGTTTTGAGTTATTTAAGACTGTAATGTCCTCAGCTGCACTGCAGGAGTTTAAGGATCAGCTTTAATTTGGTTTGACATTAAATGAAAACATTACAGCGAGAGCTCCAAAACCACAGAAATAACTTCACACACTGCATTCAATCTCCACTGCTGGTATTATTCTGACTTGAGAAATAAAAAAAAAAATAAAATGTGCCATTTGGTTTAATTTTTAAAATAAACTTCGTCAAAAGAATCGTCGTGCAGTTTCTGGACCACAAGACTGCAACCATGTTGTCTCTTGATAATCAACCAAAAACAAAAGTTTGAATATAAAGATTCTTGATGCCTGGTGCACGGTTTACCAATGGGCTCTTTTAGGAATAATATCACCACCCAAGGTTTTCATGATTATTTCTAGTGAGCTCATTCCAGTCAGTCAATCTCAGGCATTCATGATAATAAAATAAAACATTTACATCAACAGTCTATAGAGGTATGCAATTTTATTTAAAAAATGCATTAGGTTAACTATTACATGGTCTCCAAGAGTGACTGAAGTGGTCTTGGTAAGGCTGGTTAACGGTTCGCTAGAAGAGGGTTTCAAAAAGGTTATCGACTGTCCAAGACCAAAAGGGTCAGGCAGCGATCTGGCTAAGGCACACACCCCTCAAATTACCATCCTGTTTCAGTACTGCCCTCGCTGGGGAAGGTAACTGAGAAGATAGTACTGAAACAGCTTGTGACCTACCTCGATGAGAATAACGGTTCTCCATACACGAGTGGCTTCCATTGTAATTACAGTACCGAAATGGTATTAATTTCTATTTCTGATTTTTATTTTATGAAAGCTAGACAGGAATGGTCAGGTCACTACAGTATTTCTAGATGTTTCAGCCACGTTTGACTCTGTCTCGCATACTATCCTTTCATCAGGATTGACGGAGACTGGTATTGCGGGATAAGTGAGCAGCTGGTTTGCTTCCTTCTTGAAGGAACTTTTTTTTTTTTCAAATTAGGAAAAACCGCGACTTCTCTGACCAGATATTACTGCGCGGGGGTGTGCCACGGGGTTCATGTTTATTTACTTCCCCTATGTCTGTTAGAGATGGACATACTTTTCCCATCTATATTCTGATGATTTGCAGCCGGATTTTGAGATTATAGGAGATATGGATGAGCCTATGCATGCTATAACAAAACTTATTAATGCAATTACCTCATGGATGGGTCACATTATTTATTTATTTATTTAAAAACTTTTCTATACCGTCGCTAAGTTATATACCATTGCAATGGTTTACAAATAGGCACATAGACTAAGGTAAGTAAATGTAGGATAGCGTACATTCTAACAGGTGCCAATAAAGTTTGGTTACAATTTCATAAATAAAATCATTATTTGATTAATGTTGGTCAAGTCCAGGTATATTTTTGAGTTACTACTTCTTAAATGTAGGATTGAGTAAATTAATTCTCATCTGCATTACCCTGTACTTTCATTCTCTACCCTCCACACTCTTTAGTGAAGGCTTTTTTAAAGAGCCATGTTTTAAAATTTTTCTTAAAAGATTTGAGATTATTCTGTAATCTGAGTTCAGGGGGCATCGTGTTCCATAGTATGGGCCCAGCCAATGATAAAGCCCTTTCTCTCACTTGGGTTAATTTTGCTGACTTTACTGAAGGGATTGTTAGTAGTGCTTTGTTTGCTGAGCGGAGGTTTTTTTGTGGAACGTGTACTCGTAAGGCTGTGTTTAGCCAGTCTGCTTCTTTATCATATATTAGTTTGTGTATGGTGCATAAGGCCTTGTATTTTATCCTGTATTCGATGGGTAACCAAAGTAAGTCTGCTAGAGTTTCGGTTATATGGTCCCTCCTCTTTTTTCCCGTCAGTATTCTGGCTGCAGTATTTTGAAGTATCTGGAGTGGTCTTATCAATATGCTTGGGAGTCCTAGTAAGAGTGCATTGCAGTAGTCAGTGCTGGAAAAGATAAGTGTTTGCAATACTGTTCTTAAGTGGGCAGGTGTGAGTAATGGTTTCAATCTTCTGAGGACCATACGTTTTGCGTAGCCTTCTCTTACTTTTATAGATATGTGTTGCTTCAGGTTGATTTCTGGGTCCATTATTACTCCCAGATTTCTTACTTTTTCGGCTAGCTCAATTTTTTGGTTATTTCTTAGGGTTATCGGTGTTTGAATGATTTCAGTATGTTTTCTCTCAAGGTGAAGGAATTCAGTTTTGTCAATGTTGATAACCAGTTCCATTTGGTTTAGTAGTTGTTTAATTATGTCTAGGTACATGTTAGCTAGACAATGTTTTTTCAACTGTGTCGTCTATTGGTAGAATTAATTGAATGTCGTCTGCGTAAATGTAATGTATTATCCCTAGGCCTGCCAGCAGATGACATAAGGGTAGCATATATATGTTAAAGAGGGTAGCAGACAGCGCTGAACCCTGAGGTACTCCTGTTTCAAGTTTTAAATTTTTCTGATAATGTGTTTTTTATCTGGACTTGAAAGAACCTGTTGTTTAGGTAGGATCTGAACCAGTTTATTGTTTTGTCACATAATCCAATTTCTTCAAGTCTTTATAGTAGTATTTGGTGGTTTACTGTATCAAAGGCTGCAGATAAGTCGAGCATTATAAGGATGTAATGTTTACTGTTATCAAAACCTCTTAGTATGTTGTCTGTTAGTGAGAGAAGTAATGTCTCAGTGCTGTAGTGTTTTCGGAAGCCGTGCTGTAAAGGGTACAGTATGTCATTATTGTCTAGGTGTTCAGCTAGCTGTTTCTGTACTGTTTTCTTTATTAATTTAGCTAGTAATGGGAGGTTTGAGACTGGGCGGTAGTTAATGAGGATTAATGGGTCACTGTTTTTCTTTTTGATGATTGGTTTAATGATTGCCCCTTTTAGTGTATCTGGCATTAATCCTTCAGTTAGGGATAGGTTTATGATATTAGTTAGTGTTGGGGTTACTACATTGGTAATCTTTTTTATCTCAGTTGTTGGTATATAAAAAAGAAAGAAATGATCTTATTTACGTATAATATAAATCCATTGCAAATCTCTCTACAAAAGGGAAGGAAAGTGTGAAGGCTTCAGAATTTATTCGGGACATAGGAGTTGTATTAGATGCAGTAACCTTACAACAACTGTCAAATGCTGTAAGGAAAGGTTTCTTCAAATTGAGAAGACCTGGGCAGTTAAAATATATATTAAATAAGAGCGCCTTTAAAACAGTAATGCAGGCTTTCATGATATCATGCTTAGATTACTGTAATGGGCTTTATGTGGGTCTTCCAACATGTTATTTACAAGCATTACAGCTGCTGAAGAATGTGGCAGCTCAAGTTGTGGCGGGCTGTGCCTTTATCAGCTCACATTATTCAGATATTGAGGGACTTGCACTAGCTTCCAGTCCAGTATAGATTGGAGAAATTACTACTTACCTGATAATTTTGTTTTCCTTAGGATAGACAGATGGACTCAGGACCAGTGGATTATGCTCCCCTGCCAGCAGATGGAGACAGAGCAAGCTGACATCAGTCTGTATACCCCTGCAGTAACCTCAGCCTGCCAGTATTCTCTTCAAAAGCAACTGTGGATAGACTAGCAAAAAACTTGATTAAAAACAAGTTAACCATTACTGTACTCAACCAACAAGAACACTGAACTCAAGTAAGAATATGTGTACCCCAACCTAGGGACTGATCACTTACCAGTAATCCCCTGGGGCCTGGAGCCCCACATGAGGACCACTGACACAATCATTCAGCAGCTGAGGGCAGGAAGTTGAGCCCATCTGTCTACACTAAGGAAAAAGAAATTATCAGGTAAGTAGTAATTTTTCCAATTCCTAGCATGTAGACAGATGGACTCAGGACCAGTGGGATGTACTAAAGCTACTTCAGAGTAGGGCGGGAGGCTGCCCACGGTCCAGTCAATACTGCACGTGCAAAGGTTGCGTCCTCCTGGGCCTGCATATCCAGACGACAGAACCTGGAAAATGCGTGTAGGGAAGACCATGTCGCAGCTTGGCAAATGTCTACGGGAGACAACAATCTAACCTCCGCCCATGACACTGCCTGAGCCTTAGTGGAATGAGCCTTAATCTGAGTAGGCAATGGCTGCTCAGCATCCACATACATGGGCATGACTACCTCCTTAATCCAGCAAGCCACAGTATTGGTTGAAGCTGAGGACTGCGCCTGAAGAAAGGATTGTAATCCTTGAAAAAGCTCTACCCAAGAAAAGGCAGAAGGATATAGGCCGAAACTAGAAGGTACTGGAGCGGGGCCCACTGAGCTGCCATCTCCGTGCTCAGTGCAGAATTTCACCAGTGACGAAGGACAGAGAAAAACCAAAATAACCAGATCCTAAAATGGCGCCCCCCTCCGCCCCAGTCATTACGATCTCAGATATTAAAGAAGCGGTTCGGGAAGCTCTCGATGAGAAGTGGGCTCAAATTAATTCCCAGCTGGGGGAGGTATGAGACACTCTCTCTGCACTGCACCCCCGTTTAGAGCAGGTCAAAAATATGATCTCTGTCCTGGAAGATGGCGAGGCTGCTCGTGGTGAACGCATGGCCGCCCATGACAAAAAAATACTGGCTCTTCAAAATAAAGTTAACGAACTAGAGAAGAGAGCCCGGAGGGATAACCTCCATTTTATGGGCTTCCCCGAGGACATAGGGGATAAGAACCTTTGCATGCTGCTGGAGGATTGGCTCCAGAGGTTCTTGCCCTTCCGCAGCTACAAGGGAAGTTCGTGATAGAACGGGCCCACAGACTCGGGGTGAAGACCGCACATGCGGGGAGGCCGTGACTGGTAATCGCGAAGATTTTAAATTCGGCTCATAAAATGGAAATTTGGAAGGCCACCCGGAATAAGTCTGTGCTGATGTATCAAGCACACATCATTTGGCGAACATCAGTAGGGTTTGTGCGCCAGTGTTATGCTTTGGCTAACATATGCAGAGTGTTGACATCAATGACCATCTGCCAGCAAATGTCCACATCCTATTTGGCCATTAGTTTTGATGCCGAAAAGGCCTTTGATCAGGTGGAATGGCCATATTTATTTTACATTTTACAAAGGATGGGCTTTGAGGGTTTCTTTTCTAAAGCTCTCCAACTGCTTTATCAGGCTCTACAGGCCCTCGTCGCAGCAAATGGGGCACAATCTGACTTATTTTCCATGACAAGGATGCCCTCTGTCACCGTTATTGTTTATTTTACAACTGGAATCCCTTTTGCTAGCACTACAGCTCGAGCTTGCAGTTCGAGGTGTGGGCATTGGGCCTAAAATCTTCAAATGTGTGGCTTTCGCGGATGATTTGTTGGTTTTTTATCACTGATCCGCAGGCCTTGGTGCCCATTTTGTTGCAATTAATATCGAGTTTTGGGGCCTTTTCTGGATTCCGACCTTGGCGTTCCCGGAGGCCTTGAAAGAGTAACGGCCTGGTACTTTTCCATTGCAATGGGCTGGTGATAGCATTCACTACCTTGGTGTATGTCTCCCATCCAACCCGGAGCAGATCTATAAGACCAATATACCAAGGTTGCTTAGCAATACTCTGGAGATGTTGACTAATTGGGGTAACCTACCCCTTTCAATGGGGGGGGGGGGGGCGGCCAGAATAAATCTTTTTAAAATGGCCATCCTTCCAAAATGGCTTTATCTTTTGCAAAATATACCAATATTTCTGAAGTGGCAGAACTTGGTGAAACTGGATAGTGCCCTTCGCCACTTTGTCTGGAGAGGTGGGAAATCTAGACTGCCTCTTTCTTGGTTGAAGATGTGGTGGGGGAGGGGGGCTTGGGGATCCCGGATATAGCTCTTTATAATGTGGCCTGTAATCTGAGAGTAATCCGCAATTGGCTATTAGATAAATCCTACTACATTCCGCTGGTAGTGGAGAAAGCGGTGTCATACCCGCGAGCTATTTCATATGTTTTGCAGTCTCAGTCCTCACATCTCCCTACTTTCCTGACACAGACAGCACTGCTCAAACCCATTAGGGCTTACGTGGGTATGACTATCAAAAATTTTGCAGATATCCCGATCATGTGCACATTTTCTTCCTCTCCAGGGGAATGCTGAGTTTACCCCCAGATCTCAGTCCAGTCCTTTTCGAGTGTGGGAGTCCAGAGGGATAACTTGTCTGGGACACTTGCTTACTCAGGAAGGGAAGATTTTAGACTTTACAGAGTTTGGTGAGATTTATGGCCTGGGAATCCCTCACCCTTTCCCATATTTGCAGATTCGCCATTATATTAATGCTTTGCCTGAGGTCTCTAAACACCCTTCGGGTATTTCAGGTATTAGACCAAGTGTTTCATTTTGATTGTGCTCAAGTACCCTCCTTATCTGCTTACTATAAATATCTACACCGTAAAGTGCGGTTAGATGTTACTCTCTTTTGGAAACCCACTGGAATCGAGATGGGGACTTTACTATCACACAAAATATTTTGCACAGATGTTTTAGGTGTGTAGCCAGGATCTCCACCAACATGTATTACAGGGAGTTACAGTTTAAATTTTTATGCCGTGCATATGTGTCTCCTCAAGTGGCATATCAATTGACTATCACACAGTCTGCACTCTGCAATCGCTTTAATGCTGCAGTAGGTACCTTATCTCATGTTTTTTGGTCCTGCCCTATGTTGCGCCGTTTTTGACGCCGGGTAGTGGATTACATGGCGGACATATTAGATGTCGTTTTTCCAGAGTCTCCTATGTCACTATATCTCTCCTATCCGGATTCGAGATCCTGGCTCATGCTTACTATTGCAAAAAGCTTGTCTAGTTGGTAAAAAGGTGATTTTGTTGGTGTGGAGGTCTACTGAAGCACCGTCCTTTTGGGTTTGGAGGAACCAATTTCATGCCATGACGACCAGCGGCGAACGTTTCTTTTAGTATGGAACTGTTACCTTCAGCACATCTCTCATCGAGCTCACAGTCATGAACGATTGAATTGATGCCTTTGGACAGCTGAAAGAGGAACTTATGATGGCTACTTTATGTTTGGAACCCATTTCCCTTCCTTGGGGGGGGGGGGGGGGGGCCTGGGAAGGGGGTTGAGGGCTGTGGGTTATGATGTGTGTGAATGTATAAAGTTTGGCAGTAGATTGGAGGAAGGTCAGTACCACAATTTCTCCCTGATGTATCATTATGGAAAAATCCAATAAAATTGTTGAAACAAAAAATTTATTAGATACCACACAGGACCAGCTCTAGGGATATAGATACCTGGTTTCCCACTGCTGATGACAAAAAGCTGATAATGCTGTTCCAAAATTTCTGAATCTCAATACAATCCTAATATAAATGACAAAATTCCCATCATCTGGTTTCATTTTTCACAAATATCTGATTTAATTATTTTAGCCAAATATACTCTTCTAGGAGAATAATATGCTCTCTTCCAAAACTTATGTTTCTCTGAAATTCACACATTAAGTAGTTTGAACAATCTGCTTGACACTACCAATAAAATGCTCAGTTGGATTATCAGTTGAAAGATCCTGTTTCCATTTGTTAATTGGCTCAGCTCTAGAAAATGCTCCATACGATCCAGATATAGTTGGTCTAATATCCTCACCTGGGGCCAAAGATTCTATGGACTCAGCCTTAAGAGCGATGAAGGTTCATTCTATCAAGAGTCAGAATATAATGCTTCAACCTGAGCAGATGCAAAAACGTTGCTTTGAGAGAGCTCAAATTGTATCCGTAAATCCTGAAAAGATTTTGTCATCCCATCCTCATGCAATGAATCAACAGATTCTAATCCATTCTCAACCCACGTCTGAAGCATGACACTGTCCATCCTGGATGAAAAATCCCCATTGCCTTTAATAGGAGGCAACAGTGTCTCTCTCTAATTACAATGAAAATTTTGATATAAATATTGCCAAGATTTCCTGGGAGCTTAGACTAAAATACTGGCCTTAATCCTGGGTCTGCATGTAGTGGAATGCCTTAAAAAATTATTTTTCTAAGTCCAACAGTATATAATATGCCTGGAATCATAAAGCCAATCCATCGAGTGCCTAAAATTACAAGCAAAATTACAAGATTTCAAATTAGGAAAGCCCAAGCCACTTGCCTTCCAACTCCCCATTAACGTCTTCATATCTAATCTTGGTTTCTTTGCCAGTCATATAAATCTGCGTGCAGAAACAAGTTATCCATCTTTACATAAGTTGTTTAGTCTCAGCGATCAATGGATAGACGCTTCCTTTATATTTGTTTAGGCACCCTAGTAATCAAAACCCCCTAGTTATTGAATCTTATCCCCTGCCCAATATAACCAAAATTCACCTTGACACTTGGTTTTAATCTCTTCTATTCAAGGAAGAGCTTCAGATTTTTTATAAACCAATTTCAGCACTGAGAAAGAACCGAACCAGGGGTGGCCAACTCCAGTCCTCAAGAGGACACATTTACAGGATATTCACAAAAAATATGCATGAGACAGATTTGCATACAATGGAGGCAGTACATGCAAATCTCGCTTATGCATATTCATTGTGGATAGCCTGAAAACCTAGCCTCTTTGTGCCTCTCGAGGACACCTCTGCTGTAGATTTCCCCCCAATGAGTTCTAAGGTTGGGTTAAAAAGAAAGTAGATCATCTGCAAATGCTGTCAATTTGAAAGACTATACCTCAGCTGGTATTTCCTGAATATCATTATCCTCGCTGATAGATTTAAGCAAAGGCTGCAAATAAAGCAGAAACAGAGAAGGAGATAGGGGGAATCTCTGTCTAATACTTCTAGCAATGGTAAAATCTGCCTTCACTATTGATATAACACTTGAAAGAGAGAAACCCACTGGTCCCTGTGAAAGGCTTTCTCAGTATCAAAACATAGATAAACTCTTGAAATCTCTACAATATTCTATGGAAGCCAATATTTTCTTAATATTAATAACAGAATATGTATTCTTGATAAATCCCACTTGACTATTACCTACCAAGAATAGGATAAAATATGATGGTCATTCTACCAACACTTTGGCCTGTAATAGCAGTACTAATCAATGAAATTGATCTATAGGACTGTGGTTACTGAGGATCTTTCCCAGGTTTAAGAATTCCTGTAAACCAAAGCTTTAGAAAGTTCACTTCCCATTTCTCAAACAGCAAAATTAAAGGGAGCCCAAGGGGGTTTTACCAGGCATAACTGTACAATTTTTAGAAAATTTTATAGCATACCCATTGTTTAGCCTTTTGATTGGTTAACTGAATTTTATTTAGTACGATCAGTTCATTCAGTTTCATCCAAAGGCTTAAGCACATGGAAATTGCTCAGGAAAGCCTGAAGTGGTCTTCCTCCAGGGGCTCTGCTGAGTACAGAGGAGAGTAACACAAAATCCTTATTAGAGCTGACTAATTTCCCATCCCTCCCTTTCATAGCAGGAACACGGTTTATACATTTCTTTTGTCAGAGCTGCTAAAAGTCTCCCTGATTTATTACCAGACTGGAACAATCTATGTTTATAGTAAGAGAGGTACTTCTATGTCCGGTTATGGATCAACGGGTACAAGGCATTCAAAGTAGCAGTATAGTTAGTTGTCTCCATTTGCCTGAGATGAATTAACTGCCATGTCACATTTGTATTGCCTTATTTGCTTTTCTAAGTGTAGGATTTCTCTATTTATATCTTTTGTTCCTCTTAATGGGATAGGGGATTATTTCCTCCCTAAGTACTGCTTCAAGCAGTTTCCCAGTGTAAGAGTGCGTGTGTGTGTATGTGGGGGGGGATTTTTATGGTCTTAAAGTGTTTAAACTCTTTCCAGTTAACTTATAAAATTCCCTAAATTTGATATTGTAAAGGAATGCAGGGAACCTTGAATAAAAGTTCTTTCCCTTATTCTCAGAAGCTTCTAGATCTATCCATATCAGAGTATGATCACAAATTGCCATAGACAAGTTCCCATCAAACAAAAAATGATTTGCAGAAATTAATGGGCAATGAATGTGCGACTGGCCACAATGAGCTCTACAGACATGAGTAAAATCACATTCCTGGAGTTGTACGGTTCACCAAGTTATCTATCAAATCTAAAGCTCTGCAAAGAAAGGGAATCCCTTTAAAAAAAAAAGTTTACTCTTTCATTTGGAGAGTTAGTTGATTTGTCTAGCTGAGGATCACATACACAACTGAAATACATACCAAAAATGTGTCTATGTTCTTCATCAACTTTTGTGTTGAGTGAAAAAGACGTGCCCATAATTATTAGGTGCATAAAGACTTCTCCTACCCAGTTTATATTTTAAATGTTCCATATCACTAAGATGTGTTTCCTAATAGAGAACCAATCCTGGTAATGTTCCAAGATACACATCGTACAGAACTATTACTCACGGACTCTATTTAGCATCCATTCACCAATCACAACTATATCAATTATAAACAGAATGTTAATCCCCAGTTTCCCACTCCCAATTCTCTTTCCCTATTCCCTCACTTAACTTCATAGAACTCCTCTTCCTCCTTCATAAAGATCACATTCTTTGTGTAATGTCAACCCCTCTCATCCACCCCAAAACAAAAACCAGTTACAGCCTCAGAAAACAGTCCACAAAAATATAGTGTGCTAAGCTGCAGAATCAAGAAAAAAAATAAAAAATGTGTTGTCCATCATAGTTCAAATCAGGAAACCCATATCTCTCTTGATTATGGCACAGTGTAACCCAGATTTCAAAAACAAAAGAATATATCAATGTCAAACGTGATCAGAAATTTGCTAATCATATGAATCACTTGTGGTACTAACTGTGTGGATCTCCTTACACAGTTCAGATTGATGCAGTCTCAATATACACAATTTAAACTGTTCCAGCAGATTTGGGAGATCTTGGTTTCACAAGGTATACAGGAATCCTCTTCTCTATATGTAGAAAACCTCTCCAAAATCTTCATACAAAATCCTCAGTTTGGCCAGATATTGTTTGATATCTTCTTATAATAAAAGGCAGAACAAATTGCTGAAAATGATGTTTTTGAGCAACTCTGGATGACTAGTCCTGCATACAGTGTTACGATGTGCTTCCGTACCTAGAGTCCAAGACCCCCCCCCCCCCCGACTTCGCGCGGCTCTCTCCTGCTGTCGGCACAGCTGCGCGCTGCAACGCGCCGCCCAAAATAACCTGGCCAGGCTCCGCCCCCTCCCCCATGCTGGTGTCCCCGATGGGCCAGTGTGGGGAAAAAATGTGTATTTAAACCAGCTCCTTGGCACAGCAAGTGCCTCGGCTACAGGCTTGCTTGTGCTGGTGTGTTTCACTGGTTGCTGTTTCTCCTCGACTCGGATTGCCCTTTGGATTCGCTGTCTGCCCTGAACAGTCTTCGGATTTGCTGTCTCGCTGCCTGCCCTGAACTCGGACTGCCTCTTGGGTTTGTCTCTCACTGCTTGTCCTGGACTTGGCCATCCCTCGCAGCGACTCTCCTCAAAGTAGGCCGTTACTCTATCACTGGGTCCACATCACTGCCAGGAGGTAACATACAGCAATGTTTTCCCTAGATGCCTAGAAGATTGCAATTTTGTGTGCAAAATTGAGGTTTTTTGCAATCACCATTCATGAGCAGCCAGAGTTTTCTTGCCAAAGCCTCACGCAATGTCCTCAGAGGTCCTAAATTACAGTTCTTTGGTGAGTCACAAAAGAAATCCTGAAGATTCGTTCTCCATCAGTGATTCAGGTAGGCCCATAAATATCCAATTTCTCCATGGACAAGTTTCAAAATCTTCCAGTTTCTCACAATATTGTTTCGCAGGGTCTTGCAGTAATTTCACTGCTCCTGCAATTTCATGTGTCATCCTCTAGCCTGAAACTCTCACATTTGTTTTTTCAATCCTGCATCCAAAGTCTTCGAACTTTTGTCAAGTTTCCCATATAATCTGTCAAAAGTTTCCTCTAGCACTTTTGCTACAGCCTCTACCACCTCCGAGACCATAGTTCACTGTTGGGAATCACCTATGTACCACCTTCATTATCCACTATTTTAGAATCAGAGGCTTAGGCCTGGCTTTATTCTCCTCCTTTTCATTGTTTTCGTAGACATAATCATGCCTCTTTTCTCCATAAAGTTGTCAATAAACAGTAGGCACGTGATCTATATTAAATTGGAGTTGTCTGGTTAACTACTTTGCTGACAATGGGGGTGGATGAGAAAGAGGGCCTCAGATCATCATGTGATCTCCTTTAGTAGTTTATGTGAATTTATTATCCACCTTTTTGAATACTAAATTCACTGAAATCAGAACTTCTATTAACCTTCCCACTACCAACATAAGACTAACTGGTCTGTAGTTTCCAAAATGCTCTCTTTACTTTTTATGAACAGGGACCACACATCTGCCCTTCTCCTGTCTTGCAGAGTCACTCCTGTCTCCATTTCCAATGAGAAACTACTACTTACCTGATAATTTCCTTTTCTTTAGGACAGGCAGATGAAGCCAGAACCAGTGAGCTATGCACCTCTACCAGCAGATGGAGATGGAGCAAACCGATGTCACAGTATATATACTCCTGCAGTGACATCAGCCTCCCAGTATTCTCTTCAAAAGCAACTGTGGACAGACTAGCAAAAAAACTTGATTAAAAACAGACAACCATTTCTGCACTCAACCAACAAGAAACTCTGAACTCAGGTGAGAACATATGAATACTAGCCTAGGGATTGGAAGAACACTTAACCAGTAATCCCCTGGAATACGTAGCCACACAGGAGGACCGTAACACAATCATTCAGCAGCCAAGGGCAGGAAGCTAAAGAAAAGGAAATTATCAGGTAAGTAGTAATTTCTCATTTTTTACCTTTCAGATAGATGAATCCAGAACCAGTGTGATGTACCCAAACTACTCCAGAACAGGGCAGGAGGCTGCTCGTGGCCCAGACAAAACCACATGCGCAAAGGCTGCATCCTCCCGGGCCTGCACATCAAGACGATAATACCTGGAAAAGGTGTGTAAGGAGGTCCGGGAGACAACAATCTAACCTCCACCCATGACTCTGCCTGAGCCCTAGAGGAATGAGCCCCTAACCTGAGTAGGCAACGGCTTTTCAGCAGCTACATATGCAGCTGTGACTATCTCCTTAATCCAGTGAGCTATTGTAGCCTGTAAAGCCAGCATGCCCTGTTTTCCTCGACAATGAAGGACAAACAGGCGATCCATCTTTCGGAAAGATTTAGAAACCTCCAGATACCTGACATGTCTCTTGACATCCAATGGATACAACAGGTGATATTACTCCGCATCTCTTTCTTTATCCAAGGACAGCAAGGAATTGGATTGATTCAAGTGGAAATCCGAGACCACCTTAGGCAAGAATGAAGGAAAGTATGCAGCTGCATTGCTCCTGGAGTCATCTGAAGGAACGGCTCCTGGCAAGACAAGGCCTGCAGCTCGGAAATTTGCGTGCAGAACATATCACCACCAGAAACACGGTTTTCAAGGTCAGTAACCGCAAGGAAAGGCCACGCAGTGGTTGAAACATAGGACCCGCCAAGAACTCCAACACCAGATTAAGACTCCACAAAGGAACCGGTAACTGTAAGGGAGGACAAATATATTTCACTCCCCTCAAGAAACGGGTCACATCAGGATGAGATGATAAGGATCCACCATTCAACTGGCCTCTGAAACAGGCAAGAGCCACTACCTGTACCTTCAAGGAATTAAGGGCCAAGCCTTTATTCAACCCATCCTGCAGGAATTCCAAAATGAGCGGGATCTTAAATGTCAAGGAAGCACACTGCGATCTTCACACCAAGCCTCAAACACTCTCCAAACCCGCACATAGGCTAAAGAAGTGGAGAACTTTCACGCTCAAAGCAAGGTGGCAATCACCGCAGCAGAATATCCATGCTTCAACAAAAAAGCCCTCTCAAGGGCTAAACCGTAAGACACAATCGAGTCATATCTTTGTGAAGGACAGGCCTTTGCTGCAACAAATTCCTGTGCGGCGGAAGACTGAAGGGGGAGTCTAGCAGGCATCTTCGCAGATCTGCATACCATAGTCTCCTGGGCAATCTGGTGCCACCAATAGCACCATCACCTTGTGGCCTTCGACCCTCCAAACTATTCTGTCCAACATGGGCCTCGGGGGAAAGGCATACAGCAGCTGTCTTTCAGCCAGGCCTGCATGAGAGCATCGATACCCAAGGACTTTGGATCTCTTTGCGACTGAAGAATCGAGGAACCAGCAGGTCTAGAAATGCAAGGTCCCGGCGATCCACTATTAGCTGAAATGCCTCAGACAATACCCATTCTCCTGGGTCCAACTCTCTCTGCTGAGAAAAGTCTGCTCCTACATTTATTTTCCTGCAATGTGCGAGGCTGAGATCTCTTGAATATGCTCTTCCGTCAATTCCATAAGTTGGTCTATCTCTTGCAACACTTGCTGGCTCTTGGTTCATCCCTGTCGATTAAACCATCATCACTGCGTTGTCCGACATTACCTGGTCCGCTCAACCCTTTAGCCTGTCGCTGAACTGCAAAGCATGCCAGCCTGACTATCCGGGCTTCCAGCCAATTGATGCTCCAGAGAGACTCCTCTGTATTCCAGTGCCCTTAGTTCCTGTCAGTGAGCTCCCCAACCTTGGAAGCTCGCATCTGTTGTGAGTACCAACCAGTCCGGCAATGTCAGGGAAACTCCCTCTCTCAGATGATCCGCTTGCAGCCACCACTGGAGGTGAGAGCAGAATATCATCTGCAGATGGAACCGAATCGAACAATCGTGAAACTGCAGGTTCCAATGAGAAAAGCAGGGAGTGCTGAAGAGGACAGTTTCGCACGGTCCTCCTGCAATTTATCACAATCCACTTGTGATTTAACTACTCTGAACAATTTTGTATCATTTGCAAATTTGAAAAACTCACTCATTGTATCCCTTTCCAGATCATTTATAAATATACTGAAAAACACCAGTCCAAGTACAGATCCCTGAGGCACTCTGTTTACCCTTTTCCACTGAGAAAATTGACAATTTAATCCTACTCTCTCTGTTTCCTGTTTTTTAACCAGTTTGTATAACACGAAAGGACATCTTTTCCTAACCCATGACCTTTTAATTTTCTTAGAAGCCTCTCATGAGGGACTTTGTGAAATTCCTTCTGAAAATCCAAATACACCACATCTACCGGTTCACCTTTATCCTTATGTTTATTAATTCCTTCAAAAAAATGAAGCAGATTTGTGAGGTGAAATTTAAATCCATGCTGACTGTGTTCCATTAAACCATGTCTTTCTATATGCTCTGTGATTTTTGATCTTTAGAATAGTTTCTTATCGCACCATACATTATTTCATATTTGTAAAATTGCCATTTCACAACTGCTTATGACAATGTACATATATTAATCCATAGTCAACTAAATACAACAAACAAAAAAAAATCAATTAAAAGAAAAGCAAATAAGTTATGTGGATATTTTCGCAGCAATTCAGGACTCTTCTTTGAGCAAGCAAATTTTATTTTTGGTAAGCAAACATTACTTCCCTGCCATTCATTTTTTCTTCAAGTTCTGTTTAAAAAGTTGGTCTGTATTTAGTTATTTGAATTAGCACAGTAAGTAAAGCTAGCTTTGAAGAGCAAATCTGTCCTAAAGTCCCACTTACTCCATCTATTTTCTGCTTTCCTTATAGAGGCCTAATTTCTTGCAGCTCACGCAGTTACATAAATTTATTCTTCACTTGAAATCACCCCAAAATTCCCACCTAGGTCTGGTTCTCTGTAATCACCGCTTTGTGGTTTTGAACCAGCAGCCTTATTTGTTTTGACTGAATGTCTTGATAAGACAAAGTTCTACAGAGCAGGGATTGTCTCTTGTGTGTATCTGTAGAGCACCGTGTATGCCTGATAGTGCTACAGAAATGATTAATAGTAGCAGTAGTACTTAAAATAAAATGCAATTATTGATGGGACCGAGTAGTTGTACTTAGTTCATTACGTAACCTATTGTTCCCAAAATAGTATACAGTACCTTTGAATGCAATGTATATTTAGGATTCCTTTGATGAAAGTTTGTGTACCCTGTATCTTTGTCCAGACACTATCATTTTACTTTCTGAAATGCTATATGTGCTTTGTTCGGAAACCAGCTGAACTGCATTTACTCTACAAAACTATACCTTCTAACATGCACTTTTTATACAGAGACTGTAAGAACTAAGAACAGTGTATTACATGCACTGTTATTAAATCATGGCAATGATACTACATAATTAATATAATCATGCATTCTATACACATCAAATAAGCAATAATTATGGGCTGGCAGGGAAACAGTGGGTTGAGCAGAGAGCTGTGAATCTGGATACCCCCAAGTGTGATTCCCCTATCAATCCTAGCAAGTCATTACCAACTTACCTCTGCTAAGGCCTGGATGGTAAGCCCTTTGAGGAAGGAGTATTAGTAAGCATGAGAACTGTCATTTAGAGGGATGTCAACATCAGTGGCACTCTGTGCATTGTTATAGATCTACAGGGTATACACTAAAAAGTTTAGATACGCAACGACACACGCTTCCATTCAGACACTCGTCCTACCAAGACAATTACTGAAAGCTCTTAGTATCAAATTTCAAACCATATATTTAATGGCAATTAGTATTCAAAATAAAAACAAGATTTTATGAGACGGATTCTTCCTATGGGAATACAGACACCATGGGGCTTAAACTCACTGAGAATCACAGAGTGCTGGAAGGCCTCGGCTATTCTGGGGGCAGAGCCGGGAGAGACTGCGAGCGGTGGAGGTGGAGGAAGGCAGAAGCAATGACGGAGATCAGATTATGGTGCTCATTTTTTAGAATCGATAAGGACAATTTTCAAGGTGGGGAGTTTTAACCGATCATTGGAAGCTCTTTATATAAGCAATGCCTATTTCAAGCAGCACCACTCTAGTACTAAAAGGACAAGGTAAATATGAGGGCATTTACCCATACAAATTGGCTATTTATTCGGGTAAACATTTTTTGACAACTGCCCACCCTGCCTATGGGTAACAGGACATGCATTCCTCCACAATGCCCATTTTTCATGGTGGCTTTCCTGGGGGTGGGGGGGGGGGGGAATGGGTTAGTCCAGAATCCAGAGACTGCAATGCATCTAAGTTTTGGATCTTCAAAACCTTTGTTTTTGGTAATAAAAGGAATCCATAGAAAATGCTGGTGCAAATCTCCTGTGAGTACTTTTTCTTTGCACAACTTTTCAAAATCCATAGGTAAAAGTGGCCATGGACTTTAAATCTGCACCCCCAGATTTTGGTATATATCTACTACATGGTCGCATACCGTCGCCTCTCTAAGATGAGCAGGCATTCGGCGCACAAAAAAAAAAAAAGACCCAATAGTAACAGCTGTCATTTTCCATCGAGGCCAGCAAGAGCGGGCAGCCCAACTCGGTAATACAAGGCTAGAAACAGGATTTTTAAAAAATGTATTACTAATTCTTCAGCAGGTCGTACCGCACTGGAAAGGACAAACATGTCTGCTGTAAAGTGACAGTGGAAAAGGGACATGTGCTCCCAAAAAAAATTAATTCAAGTCCAGATCATACAATAAGTGTCACAACTGGCAAAGACATAAAACAAATTTCAGTTTCTATATGGCGCCCTGGACGTTACAACAAATATTCAATATTTAAAAAAAAACCCTGTACCTAAATCAATGGGAAATGAATCAAAAGTAACCAAGTTAAATAAATGTAAACATAAGGCCATGTAATAGGAAGATTCTGCCAAAGGTTCAAGGGTTGTTCATACTTTCCCCAGGGTGAGTCACCTCCCTCCTCGCCCAGGATTCTTCCTATACAGAGCTTCCTATACAGAGCTAGTCCTGTTACTAATATATGTATTTACAGGGGAGGGGAGTAGTCTAAAGCTTCTATAAAGGTAAACGCGCCTCTTTACTCATGCAAAAAAAAAGCGTGTTTTATTACCCCCCTCGCCCCGTGAACACAGCTAAAAAGTATGTGCGCCGGATGACGGTGAGCGTGCTTTTAGACACGTGAGAAGTGGCAGCGTTGGAGGCAGGAATGGGGTGGAGACAAAGGGGCAAATGCAATACGGTGCGCTGAGCCGAGCGCACCCGTTAACGTGCAGTCGGAAGCGGGTAGAATAGGCGCTAATCAATCCCCTAATGCAATAAGGGGATTAGCGCCTATTCAACGCGCGTCTTAATGCGGAGTGAATGCAATAGCGCTCTTCACGTGCAAATGCACGCGAATGAGGCTATTTAGGCGTTCACTCCCGATGCAAAAAGAAAAATGTGCAACTCCGATGCACATTTGACTGTCATCTATTAACGCCTGCCAGGAACAGGCGTTAATAGATGTGCGCATCGAAAAAAGAATAAAAAGAAAAAAGAAAAAAAAACCTGACGATTGGGCTCATCAGAAGAAACGATGCCGAGTTTATCAGCGTCAGTTTTCCATGACTGTCCACCGCTAAGGAAAACAGACGCTGATAAACCCGGCGTTGACCCGGCCTCCGGGGGCCCCTTCTCCGTGTCCAGTTTGATCCAAGTCGAGCCTGGTGGAGAACCCTTACTCTGGGGACTACGGGGCACTTGATCGCTTTGACCTGCCGGGTGTGCTTAGAGGACAAGCAGATCAAGCCACTTCTCTGCTGCAAGCAGGCGGTGTGCGAGGAGCGCCTGAAGAGGTACCTGGGCTCTCAGGTAAGGTCTGGTTCTGTGCCCTCTCGGGGGGGGGGGGGGGGCCAGATCAGCCTCACTCAAAAAAAGAAAAACCCTTTCCCCCCCATTCTCTGTCTACTCCTTATTGCTACGATGCTGCGTGACCAACGCTGGGTTTATCGGCGTCGGTTTCCCTGACTGCCGTACGGCGGTCACGAAAACCGTCTGGGTTCGCGTTACAAAGGATGTGCTAAGGGTCGCGAGTGACCCTAGCGCATCCTTGCTAACGCGACCCCGCCCCCCCCTAATTTTAATATTTCATGGCGTTCCCCCACCCCTTGGGGCACCATGCGCGCGTTAAGAGAGCGGGCGCCGACTGTTCAGCGTCCGCTTTGTACGCGCCTTTACCTCGTCGGCCCCCAAAGTGCTCGCGGGGACTGAAATCTGCACGCTTGCTCTCGGCGCACACTTCTGCTTCCGATCCCGAGCAGATGAAAAAATGCGCGCGGGCACAAAAACTAGCTTGCTGTGCCCCGCCGGCCAGATTTTCAAAAAAGGGGAAAGGACTTTCCCCCGTTGAAAATGTGTTTGCAGTCCCACGGGTCCCTGCACAAGTCAGCCTTCGCGCACCTCCCACGGCGCGCGAAGGCAGGACACCCCCTCCGAACCACAAGCCCATTCTGCCACAACCTGCAAAGCTGCTGACTGCCGGGGATACTTACCCGTGCTTAAATAAGGAAGAAAACAAAAAACCTAATATCCTACAGCATCTATTCTGTGAGAAAAAAAACCATTTTGGTTTGAAACAAAACAGCCTGCTGAAAGTTGTTCAGCAGTTACTGGTAATATTGCAGCATGGACACCTTGGTACACAAAACAGGTCTAAGCATTTGACTCATTAATTAGATTAAAAAACAGCTAGGTTACAGCTGCCTTGCAAAAAGATTAAAAGCTCTAGCAGCTGGGGAGAGAAAAGTGTCACTCTAGTGCAATGCAACAGGAAGAGGGTAAACAAGAATTCAAGAGGCAACAGAGGCAGGGCTTGGTCTCACTGATCTGCCAGTGCTCCTTTAAAAAAAAAAAAAAAAAGCATGGGGGCTGCCTGCTACTTAGTTTTCACAGGACCACCAAAATGGATGCTGCCAACAATATATAACACAAGTAAGGGGGATTTCTTTTCCTACCTCACTACGGTACACCCACCAGGGAATCAAAAAACAAGGGGGTATAAATATAATCGTTCCTAAGGCATCACCCCCCCAATGCTCTGAGGCAAGCTTTCTCTAACTGCCTGAAGATTAAGTGTAAGCCACACCTGCCTCCCAGACACCCTTTCATTATTCACTGTTTGCCGATTACCAGCTTAAGACCCCACAGACACAAAGGCAGGCCCCCCCCCCCCCCTTCAACGTGGGCCTACGCCAAACCGTCGACCACAAAGACCAGCAAGGCTGCCTCTCCTGAAAGCCCTGGCCTTTTCCAGCTACTTGTCGTCGCTGGCAACTGTTGTGAGCCCTTCCCTAGCTTAAACCTTTATAAACAACCCTGCCTTAATTGCTTGACTTTTCCAATCCCCCCTGTCCCCTGATACAAATCCTTTTTTGTTCTGAACTTTACTGGTGATTCCTACTACTACTACTACGTCAGACTGGAGTTTCTATTTTTGTAACGCACATGCAAGCGTGAACTTTTAACGTAAAACCCTAAGCAGCTCGCTAGTTTTCTAAAATCAAAAGGCTCTGCATGTATTAGTAACTATTTTAAAACACTATTAGGTCACAAGAGTTTAAGCAGGCAGATTAATACAAAGCTCTCTGCCTGACAGAAAATAATGCACCAAGACGCAACCGTCTCCTAAAATTGCAGTTCTTACTCTGAGTTTTCTCGCTCGTAGGACCATTTAAAATGGGTTTGTCTTAAAATCGCCCTTCTCTGCCCAGGTCAAAGAACACGCAGGCTTTCACGGCACAAAAACTTTTAGCCAGGTTAAAAAAAAAACAACTTTCTGGGGGTGGGGCGGAAGGGAAGAGTAAAATAGCACACATACCTGATGTACACAAAAGGGCGTGTGCTATTTTATCCCAACCCCCTCCCCATCACCACCACCAACGCCGCCTCACAGAAATAGCAGGTAAGAGGCGTGCAGCCACTTCCATCGCACGTGCTTCGTCGTTGCTAATTTTCAAGAGGGAAATCATGCACCTGCTTTCCCCAGCGACGTAGGCAGGCTAAAAGCGCAAATACTGCATGCTACTGCAGACCTTGGCGAAGCGCATGGCGAGTCGTTTTTACTATGTCTAAACAAGTTCCTCATGTGCCTTTGTACCTACAGCAAATTTGGAACCAGGGCTGGGATCTGACTGAGCCTTCATTCACAACTACCCAGGTATTTTCCCCCTATTTTCCTCCCCCCCCCCCCCCAACCCCCACCCTCCGATTTTATCAGCATCTGAAGATGCCTTCATCAGCTACAAAGATCTCCCTTATCTTCATTTATCAATGTCAGTGTCACACGATAGTATGGCTTTTAAACATCAATTTCATGATAGCAAAATGAAGAAATGATTTCCCAGGTGCCAGACTGGCAGAAGTTCCATCGCTCCCTTTCACTTGGATCATAAAACGAGCAGGCCTGTATAACATGTGAGCTATCCATGCAGTGCCATCATCTTGGCAATCAAAACTGCCCTTGCAGGGTTCAGCTTCAATATTCCACTTACGTACACTTATTTTTCTTTCTTTTCAAAATGTGCTCCAGAAAGTCACAGAACTCAACTAAAACTAAAGACTGATGAGCATGAGCAACAACGAGTGGACTTCCCTGATCTGCCTGGTACTTCCTAGTGACCTTCGGGACAATTCAGTAAAAACGCGGGAGAGCGGACGAACGCCCGCTCTCCCGGCGTGCGCGATTCAGTATTCAAATTAGGTGGTGCGGTAGAAACGGGCAAAAGGAGGTGCTAGGGACACTAGCGCGTCCCTAGCACCTCCTTTTGAGCCGGAACGGCGGCTGTCAGTGGGTTTGACATCCGACGCTCAATTTTGCGGGCGTCTGTTCGAGCCCGGAAACCGGACGCCAGCAAAATTGAGCGTCCGGTTTTCAGCCCGACAGCTGCGGTCCAATTTAAATTTTTTTTTTTTTTACTTTTTACACCCTTTGGGACCTCCGACTTAATATCGCTATGATATTAAGTCGGAGAGTGCCGGCAGAAACTAGCGCCTACCTTTGGGTAAGCGCTAATTTCTTAGAGTAAAATGTGCGGCTTGGCTGCACATTTTACTTACTGTATCCCGCGCGCATCCCCAATAGGGCCATCAACATGCATCTGCATGTTGAGGTCGCTATTAGGTGCTGCGGGTTGGACGCGCGTTTTCCGCCCCTTACTGAATAGGGGGTAAGGGAAAACGCGCATCCAAGGGCAGGTTAACAGTGCGCTGTATCGGCCTGCTTGAATGGCCACTGTCGGGTAGAGCATGCTGGGCTTGATGGCCCAGCATCGCATTTATGTTCTCATCAGCTGAGACACACAGTTTTTTTGGGGTGCCCTGGATACTATCAGTATGGTCATAGAGTTTAGTGTGTTTTTTAATGTTAATTTATTGTATGAATTTAATTGGCTGATGCTCCCAAACAAGAAGCATCAGCCAACTTACCATGCACATTTTTGAGGCCTAATACTTTTAGCCAATTGAGA
This sequence comes from Rhinatrema bivittatum, assembly GCF_901001135.1. Taxonomy (NCBI): domain Eukaryota; kingdom Metazoa; phylum Chordata; class Amphibia; order Gymnophiona; family Rhinatrematidae; genus Rhinatrema; species Rhinatrema bivittatum. Next base: position 68,111,441 of record NC_042621.1, on the reverse strand, counting down.
TTTCTGGATCCTATGGCAATGGCATTCAATGTTGGTGTCAAATGAATCATAGAAATGACTACATTCTTTATTGATTATTGTATTTTATTTTTTTATGACTTATGTTTTTTATATTATGAGTTTTAACTTGTTCACCATACAAACGTGTAAATAAATAAATAAATGTGGGTCTAATTGGAACCTAAATTCATGTCATGAGGTGGGAACTTTTCTTTTAGACAGCTGAACTACAATTTTAAATTTGTTTCAATGTTTTTATTATATCTCTTGGATAAAATGTTATGTATGGCAAGGTGGAAGCCCTTGCAGTACAAATCATGCTGAGGCTGGGGGCATGGGACTATGGCATTTCCAAATGAAGGTTCATTGTGCTGCACCCAAATAAACACAGGAGAGAGAGAGAAGTTTTGAAGGTTTTTTTTAAACTTCATTAGGCATGCAGAAAATAAATATAACATTCATCTGAACTGGATAATATCAGAACATGATACAACAACATTTTCAGATATCAATTCAGTACACCTCGCCAGATATTCCTCCTTCACTGAAAACAGATCTGGTTTCAGAAATTTGCTAACTGTATAGTCAGTTGAGTGACCTTTGCTATGACCAGTTCCCTTCTATACAAGAGCCTTCTCTGTTGCCCTTTTTAGCATAAGTCAGGGTTTCCCAGCCATTTCATGTCTAAAGCACATCTACATTAACAAAAATGTTGCGTGGCACACCGGCCTCCACGGAACAGGTAGTGCAGACACAAAAAGGATCCATATGGCCAAAATAAGAGCTAGGGAAGCGTTGAAAGCCCCACCAGACTCTTCCAAATTTTATAACAAAGGGAGATAGGGGTAGATGTACACATGAACCTGTCACGATAGACCAGCTCCCTCTATGTACAATTGCAGGAAAACAGACAAGACAGTGGGGTATGGACAGCCAGTTTGGTTAATTACCTGGCTGCTAAACGAGGCCGCCAGAGCTCCTCCATTGCTGCCCAATACTCAGAAGGGCTGATGTAAGTGTCGGGAACTTGATATTAAACTTAGTCACTGCTTCACTGTCTACCAATTGGTCTCTCCACTGTCCCCATTCAGAGGCTGTCCTTTTAGAATTCTTGAAAGGGGATTGGTGCTTTCACTGACATGTGTCAATGGAAGGACCAATCAAAGATCAGTGAGGGAATAGCCCTGTCAGGAGGAGTCTTCTCCAGGAGGGGCTCTGGTGAAGGGAAGGGGGTCTGCCTTCCAGTCCATGGCATGGGTTGTTTTTTTTCTGGGGAGTACAAAGAGGTTGGAGGTGGACAACTACCACAGGACTAAGATGAGGAGGGAAGGAAGGAAGGAAGGACGGAGGACTGAAGGGACCAGAACCCAGAGTGCCTGGCCAGAGTTGGAAGCAGTTTTATGTGTTGGGGAGGGAGGACTTGCTGGGGCTGATCCACATTGCTGGTTCAGCCACACTGGGGAAATTTGTTTTTCTTTTTTAGCACCAGTTGACATGCAAAGGGGCCAAGGGTAAAACAAACAAAAAAAAAAGCACGCTTTTTCAGTTTAGTGCACTTTTTTCCCCATGTGGTCTATTTGCACATAATTAACTTGTTGCATAAAATAAAACCCATGCTAAAATCTAACTCCATTTTTAGCTCAAGTTTTATTACATCGGCCCCTGAGTGAGTCTTATTCCAGGGCTAAATGCATACTACTGACCCTACCTCACTCAGCCTGGGGATAAAACAGAGGCTGGAAGGACTCAAAGCAGAAGATACCGTGTACAATGTGTGAGCTGCATAAGGAGGGGACTAGCTATCCATGCCCTGCAGGCTGACCATTACCACACTCTGTAGCAAAAAAAAAAAAAAAGAGGCACGCTTACAAATGTTCTCAGACAGAAGCTTCAACATGTTCAAGAGCCACTGCTGGTCTCTCCATGCAAGGTGCTGACAGCAGTGCCCGGGTGCTGGCCTGGATCGGAGCATCGTCTTTTCCGTAGCACATCTGATCAGATCTGAAGGAACCCCAGTGTACTTGGGAAATGCTGGCATTAAGTAATCTGTTCAAGTTCAGCATTCTTCCAGAATTCAAGATGAGGTGACGTTTTCCAAAAATATGTTACAGTTAGCCTTGCAGCTTTGTAGATAATGTGATACTGTTTATGCTTTCACAAAAACCTTAAAAAGATGTTGTTTTCTTTGGCACAGCAGTTTCTTCCTTTGCCTCTGGGCAGCACACAAGACTGAATCATCATGCATGAATTTATACATAGTGAATTATATTGCGACCCCCCCCCAGGTTTTCAGGCTAACAAAGATCTGACGTTCCGGGGTTCATTTGTTGTCAGCCAATACTGACCATCTCTGGGAAGCGTCACTCCATGTTTTACTTAGTAAACCTGTGGTAAGAACCATTATAAAGCAAAATTGCTCACCTATAACAGGTGTTCTCCACAGAGAGGACAAATCAGTCCTAATAATGGATGTCGCCATCTGACAGCGCCAAGACGGATCGTCTTTTCAGAGCTCAGAAAGATTGGGCCTTTCTGACCATGGGTAACCACCAACATGAGAATCTCCTCAGTCTTTGCAGAAGGTCAACTCTAAGGGAGGAGGGTCAATTTGCTACAAAGTAACTGTTTTTCATGGACAACATAGCAACATCATTAATGACAGCAGATAGAGACAAAAATGGTCCGTCTAGTCTGCCCAGCAAGTATTTTTTAGGGTACTAAGTATCAGCCACACACGTGGTGTCTCCCAAGCTAAGAAAATCATTGCACGCATACTTCACAGAAGAATAACCAATCCATATAATGCCAGAGACTGGAAGCTAGAGCTGAAAGAATCAAATAAGCTCTTTTCAACTGCCTGTCCAAAACCGCTGCCTTGACACCAAGAATTTTCTATGAGTAAAAGGTATGGCTAGAAGACCAAGGGGCAGCTTTACATATATTTTTCACAAGGCCAGTAATAAGGAAGCTGCTGTAGCCCTGACTTAATGGGCTTTCACTTTTCCCTTGGAGATAGAGCCCTGATTGATTATAGCAGCAGAAGATGCATTCAGATATCCAAGTTGAAAGAGTTTGCTTTGTAATTTTTTGTCGAAAGCAACAAAACGCTGTGAAGATTTTCTGTAGGAGTTTGTTCTAAAAAGACTGATGAAGGGGATAACTCTGAAAAGCTCGTCACTGATGTATGAAGTTAGTCCAGTAAAATGTATCGTTTACAACCTGTTTGTCGTTCAATAATCCCATGTAAATAGAACAAAACTCTTCTGCAGTTCAATGTATGAATAGCCCACTCATCCTTACTGGCATATGGTCCTGGAAAAAAATACTTTGATTTAAATTAAATTGAGACAGCTTTTGGTAGAAAATCTGAGTATAGCGAGTGTACAATACTAAGGCTTATAGTTAAGCTATTCTCTGGGCAGACAAACTTTCCAAGAACCTCAGTTCTGCTTTGGTCAAAGATTCAAATGGCGGTTTCGTGAATTAAGCTAGAATTACATTTAGATCCCAGACCGGTCTTTAAATCCGAGGTTTAAGATAATCTAGGTTTTTCACAAATTGATAATGAATCCTAGTGATTCAAGTGTTCTCATTGCATGAAGAAGGGGATATTGAGTTTATAGAAGGGTTTGGCCTGATATGAGCCAGTCATCTAGACAGGGAAAACCACCCAGAACAGATTTTGTGAATTGGGCAGGGTAGAAATTTTTATAAACAATTAAATGGACACACCGTACAGCCTTAGATGAGCAGCAACTGCAGCAAAGCATTTTATAAAGATCAAGTTCCTGAGAGACCAAAATGGAGAACTCTATTAAGTTTAGTTAGCTCCTCTTGAACACACTTTTCTGAACACTGATTGAGGTTTACCTCACTTCCTGTATTCTGGATGTTCATTTTATGTGGTCCTGCTCCTGGCTCTTCCACAGCAAACACTTTGCTGAGCAATTCCACTTTTTCATCTGCCTCTACATATTCAATACCCACAATGCCACTTTTATTCCTCCTGATCAGGACCCTAGATTGTTGGACATTTTTTGGAGAAAGGTCTATCTGAGCTTGATGCTCAATGCCTACATCACACTGGTACAGTACTTACACAATTGTACTGACAAGCTGAAACCTCTGACAGAGTCGTTGGATGGTGAGAAGGAAGGTTATTCAGTAGAATCTTCTGGACACAGAAGAGTCCCAACATCATATTCTCCAGTCAGTGTATGAAGTGTTTTGATACCACAAAGATTTTCTGCAGCAACCATCGGAGCACATTGGTTGGCCTGGTTGAGATCCAATAGCTTGAATAAAGATGCTTATGACAAATTGGCTGATGTTCCTTGTTCAGGGGACAGCCACTTCGGGGACAAGGTCAGGGAAAACAGTCATCCAAATTGAGGCGCAACATGCCACCATTCAGTCCCTATAAATGGAAACCAAGCACCTGTCTTTCTTTAGGTGTTCTTACTTTGCTTTTAAACACTCCTTCTACAGATGCCCCTTCTGCCAATTTCAGCGGTATTATACATCTGTTACCTCAACAGATGCTTCCAGCAATATCAGCCAAAGATGCCACAATAGACACAGCCTAAACCTGGGCCTAATTTTTGATGGGACCCAACCCTCAGGTTGGGTCCCATCAAAAATTCACCCATTCACCCACCCCAGTAGTAAAGGATCCACCTTTTCCTAGAAGAGATGTGGAAGGTCACCAAGGCTTGTTGGGTCCTCAAAATTGTTCATAATCAACTTTGTCAAGTGAAATCTGGTTCCTAGCCAAAGAATCTTCATCATGGCATGGACAGATTCTCTGGATGAGAAAGCATTCTTCCCATAGGAGCGGGCTTTCTGTCTTCAAACCTTGATTCACAACTTACTATTATAGAATCATGTCCCAGCATGGAGACGTCCTGAGGCATATGGTGGTAGTGATGGTTGTAGTCCCCATGACCTGCGTCAATAGGAGAATTCTCCCAGTGGGGTCTCTGTGACTAATGGGATCAATTGTGTCTGCCCTAGTCGCAGCCTGTGAGCATCATGACAGAGATAAAAACGCCTCTCCTTTGGTGGCTAGACCCAAAGGTCCTGGAGATAGATGATCCTCTGTTTTCTTCCTCTTTATATAATGCTGGCAACAGACACATCCAGCAAGTGATAGGGTGCATACATGGGCTCCTTTTGAACCCTAGGGGTCTGGTCGGTGACAATGTCTGTTTCAGATCAATCTCCTGGAGCTATGAACTATCAGGCATGGATTGATCATTTTTTGCATCTCCTTTGCGAAAAGAAAGTTCTGATCCAAATTGACAACCAAGCAGTGATGTTCTGTGTGAACAAGTAAGAAGGCATAGGGTTGTGGACCCTCAGCTAAGAATCTAAGAATTGCAGCTACAGAGCCTCCCTACAAGCATCATACCTTACCCGGATTTCCAACACACTAGCAGATTGCCTCAGCAAAGTTTTTTGCCTCTGCGAGTAGTATCTAAATCAAGTAGCAGCAGCAGGAGGTTGTTAGACGTTTGGGGGTCATCCAACAATTAACTCATTTGTATCAGAGCACAATAAAAAAGTCAAAATTTTGTTTCATTCTTCAAAGCAAGTTCAGATCCATTCAGGATGCCTTTCTGTTTAAATGGGATACAGACCTGCCATATGCCTTTCCTAGCAAGAATGGTGAAGAAGCCACTCAAAGGCCAGGTGCATTTTATTCTCATTGCTCCAGCATGGCCCAGGCAAGTGTGGTTCTCATACCTTGTCAGGTTGTCAATCCACCAACTCCCATGGAATCCAAACCGATTCTACTAACTCAAGAAGGGAGTCCTCTGTTATCCAAACTTCTTCTCTCTCAACTAGACAGCATGGATATTGAGTGCTTGTTAGTCTCATCACTGTCACTGTCCAAGGAAGTTGAGGAGATTGAGATTTTGGCCAGGAAGCCATCCACCAGGAAAGAATTTTAAACAGAAAAGTTTAAATAGAAAAGGTCTTTATCTTGGTGTTAAGCCGGCTCCCTGAACCCATATGCCTGATCTCCAAAGGATCTATATCAGTACTTATTCTCCCTCGCCTCGTTGGGCCTCAGTATGTCATCAGTTAAAGTGCATCTCAATTCCATTGTTGCTTACCATGATCAAGTGGATGGCAAGCTATCTCCATTCATCCTCTAGTATCCAAGTATGAATGGCACATGAGACCTCTAATTGCCAAGCCACCGGTACCATGGGATGTCAGCGTTGTCTTGGTACAACTGATGAAGCCATCTGACTTACTATTAGAATCTGCTTCCTTACTTATCTGGAAAATGGAGTTCTTAGTCTCCATTAGGTCAGCTAGAAGAGTCAGTGAACTACATGCAGGTTTTCCACACTCACCTCAAGTTTCTGTCAAAAGTAGTTTCAGCCTTTCATCTGAATCAAGCCATTGTTTTGCCAATATTGTTTTCAAGACCGCATGCACATAAGGAGAAGGCCATTTACTGGTCTATAAAGGGCCTTGGCAAATTATCTGAAGAGAACTCAACCATATCATCAAACTTCTCAACTTTTCGTCTCTTACAATCCTATCAGACTGGGTATAGTAGTTGCCAAAAACATCTTGTCTAAATGGTTAGAGACTATATTACACATTGCTATGCTCTAGCTGGCCTCCAGATCACAGACTCTGTCAAGGCTCATCAAGTAAGAACCATACCTACCTCAGTGACACTCCTAAGAGCCATATCCATTGACAACATCTGCAGAGCTGCAACCTGATTGTCTGTCCAGAGAGTAATGAGACATGAAGGCATGAACTATTTACGAAGAAGTGACAACAATTTTGGGCAAGCAGTTTTGCAAAGCCTGTTCACCCATTAGTCTACGCTCCACAGGGAAGGGGTGGATCTGGGTTGCTTTTCAGTAAGTGCTCTGCTGCAACCCTCAGTTTGGAACACCATACATTCATAGCTAATTTATCCCTGCTTATTGATATTTGCTTACTGTAACAGGGTTCTCCATAGTCAGCAGAATGAATTAGGCATGCTTAATACCCATCCACATCCTTGGAGAATCAATTACCTAACTAAAGCTAAGCTCTGCAAATAAGGGGCTTATGAGGCAGCGCACACACAGGAACTCCCATGCAAGTCAGTTTGATGTCATCAGATAGCATTACCTACATATTATGGCTAATTTCTCCTGCTATCTATAGATAAAGCAATTTGCTTACCGTAAACAGGGTTATCGTAACATGTACTTGATGTTTCATCTCAAGATGTTTCTTGAAGTTCTAATGCGAAATTAATTTAAAAAAATACTTTGAGTAGAAACCTATGTTCCTTCCTTGTACTGGAACAGGCTCTATTGCATTGGCTGGGAATAGGATTGATGGTTCTTGCTGCAGACGTTTGATTTGATCTGTAACGAGCAGAGCCTCCTTGGAGGACTGTTTAGGGGAATGGATTTGAAATTTAAATGGTACCCTTGCAGCATAATCTTAATACCCAACAATCTGTTTGTTATTAAAGACCATGCAGGAATGAAGTGTTGAAGTCTTCCCCCCTCCATTGGAAGACTGCCTAAGACTAACTGGGAATTCTCTTTGATGTGGAAGTCAAAAATTCTGATCTGATTTGAAAAAACTGCACACTGACATGCTGTCTGGGCTGCTGCTGCTTTTGCTGAGGGTGCAATTATTAAAAAGAATACGGTTGGTATCTTTGCTTTGAATAGTACAGTTTTAATACTGAGGCTAAGGCTTTTAAAGAGTGCTCCATCTTTGCCACACAAAAATCAAAAGCCAAAGGTACTGGTTATATGTGAAATATCAGAAAAGTACCCACCCACAATAAAAAAGTAACTTCAAGGATTACATATTGGTGCAAAACATTTACATGCTTCCACTTTGTGTTATTTTTTATGATTTGTTATATGGAGGGAAAAGGCTTCAGAAACCAACAGGACAATATATTGCCTCAGTGGTCTGGCTTCCTAACCATGAGTCAAAAAACCTTCATTCAAATGTGACTAACAAATATCTGCCAATACAGTAAAAGTGTGCCAAAAAAATCATCTTAGCTTATAGATCCTAAATGTCTCCATGTTCTGGCTGTATAGCACAATGCATATCTATGCATATAACCAACTGCATATATCTCTCTGACGATGGCCAATGTTTCACCAAAGAAAGGCTGCGTCATTTAAACTGATGTAGTAGACAAGCGTGTTACTTACAAATGGTGTTATGTGAGCTGGTGAACTTCAAATCATAGCGCTACTTCGCAAATGGTAATTTAAAAACACTCCCTGTCTTTTCCTCCATATAACAAAATTATTAAAACAACACAAGAAAGTGGAAGCATTTAAATGTTTTGCACCAATATGTAATCCTTGAAGTTCCCCCTTTTTTTTTTTTTTATTGTGGGTGGGTACTTTTCTGATATTCCATCGTTGCCACAACAATGATCCTTAAGATCTGTTTCTTTCACTTTTTCTCCAAAGAAATTATCTCCTGTACACGGACCATCTGCAACTTTTCCATCTACATCTTCAGGGAGCCCTGAAGCTTGAAGCCATTCTAGAAGCAGCATCACAAGTCTCATAGGTCCATCTGATGACGCGATTATTACATTCTTCAGCCACACAGAAAGCCAATGTGAAACGCTGCTTGAAATCTGTTAAGGCTCTTGAATCGTGTCCTGCAGATTTTGTATGCCAGAATACATATACTGCACCACGTATAATCGATGTACACCTATTCTAGAACTTAACATGGCTGATTGGAAAACCTTTTGATTTGCCGTGTTACCTCAGGGAAGCATCAGAATGCGTTTTAGATCTTTTTGACTTTTTTTTTTTAAAGCTGATTCTACCACTACTGATTGGTGGGGTAGTTGGACCTTGTGATAGCCTGGACTAAACCTGACACTTGAAATCCAGGGGTTTTTCTTTTAGAGATTGGCAATTTTGACAAAGGTTGTGTCACATCCTTTTCTGAAGTTCTTGTTGTAGTCTATGTATTGATACTGCTCCACTTTGCTTCCGAAGTTCAATAAACTAAAGATGTCCTCTCTAGTTTCCAACTCTTGGAATAGGGGGAAAGAATCTCTTTAGCCACCTTTTGTATATTTAAAAAAAACAAAACAAAACAAAAAACTCCAAACAAACCAGGATATGCCCTATCCTCAGGGGGAGACAAGCTCCTAGATAGAGCTTCCCCAACCTGTCCTGGAGACCCCAGACCCGGTTGGGTTTTCATGATATCCACAATGAATATGCAAGACAATTTTGCATGCTGCTCAGTACACACAAGTTTACCTCATGCATATTCATTGTGGATATCCTAAAAGCCCAACTGGCTGTGAGATCCTCAGGACAGTTTTGGAAAGCCCAGTCCTTGGAGGTTGTGGAGAGGGATAATGTCGGAAAGCCAAGAGAGTCTTCATCATCTGAGTGGTGCCGAGGCGAAATAAGTTTCAGAGCCTTCCTGTGAATCAAAGTATTATAGGAGATTCCTTTGATCTTGCCCTCTCCTAGATGAGGGTGAGTCGTGAAACTTAGGCTCTCATAACGTTTTCTCCAGCCTGAAAATGTGGAATAGCAGACTGACTTTCCATCTTAGGTGTCAATGCCTCTAAAATGGGAGACATCTACTCCAAGGGAGGACGTGGCGCATGTCAGTAAAAAATGTTTTATAAAATTCATCCACATCTCTCTGGTCAGTTATGGGAAGAACCATCCAATTCAGGAACCACAATCAGAATTGGAGAGCTTTGATTCTGTTGATTTCTCTGTGCCGAAAACCGACTCTCTGGGCCGAGAAGGTATCTTCACAGGAGATGGCGCCAAAGAGATTGTGCTGAAAGTGAAAGCCCCTGTGCCAGTGTGGCAACATACGAACTTCAGTGCCAAGGCATCATTGACCTTTCGTTACCAAGACGTTTTGGAGTCATGGTGCCGATTATGAGAGGAATGCGCCTTTTTTTTTTTTTAATTTAGGCAACAGCCTCTGGCACATAGAATGCTTCACCTTAACTGCTGAGGTAGAAACCTGAGATTCAAAAGCCTCCTGTAACAAATAACCTCTCAATTTTATGGCCTTTGATGAAAAGCACGCACAGGCTGCGCAGTTATGACCATCATAGGAAGGACAGAGACAGATTGGTTGTGCTAATCAGTGACAATCGTCCTTGAAGAGCAACCAAGTTTGTCGCACCCTGGTTTGTTATTCACCAGACTGATGCTAAATCAATCTTGAAACATTTTTTTTCCTATCTTCATATTTTAATTTTTTTTTTTTTTGAGGAGACTCCAATGAAAAATACAAGAATGAATAATAAAAGAAAAAAGCCTAAAGGGAAAAATGAGCAGTTTAGGTAAGAGAACAAAAAAAGATGTCCTTTTGCACTAGAGGAAGGAAAAAGGCTATGCAGGAAACCCCGTGCATGCTCAGAGAGACCTTCCCTTTCAGAGTTCTGAGAGAGTTGCCTTGGCATCAGTGGATGACATGTGGCTGATATTTGTTCTGCTTTTTCCACGGAGAAAGATTCCAGACGGGATACTAAGATTCAGAATATGCAAAATGTGAATAAACAGCATAATAAAAAAAAAAAAAGTATTTGTACCTTAATCCCCTTTGCAACTTTGTAACGTCCAACTAATTACTACTAATATGAATTTATATTAAAGATGCAGGAGGAAAATAGTCATGAAAACAAAAAAACACTTCAGGACCAGGATGAGATTCTACAGAAGAGAAAAAAAACAGGGAAACCAGGCAGAGGACGGAGAGGGGCAGCGGGAGAGAGAAGATAATTATTTTTGCATGCTGTCTTCATGTGAAGCCATAAAGTAATAATATATTTCCTAGTCCAGGTTGAGGTTAACTGCCTTATACTTCTGTGCAATCTCAATAACTTGCAAACTCGGTAGAAAGGTACAGCAGAAATTATTAGTAACAGGTGCACATTTGACTGGGGTTGCAGGGAGCAGTAAATCACTTTCGCAAAGGCTCTCGATAAATCTGGAAAAAGTTACTAACGCTTTGGCAGACTAACAGTGCTTCCTTGAGTCACTGATTTTGGGGTGGGGTGGGGGGGAAGGGGGTAGTCTGCTACTCGCACATAAGGACATACCATACACACACACAAATACATCTGTTCTCGATCCAATGAAGTTACTGTACAGTAAAAAAAAAATAAATAAATAAAATTCTTGGCCATTTTAGCAAGTTGTCTGACAAAAATGTTCCATCATTCACTCTGCTTTCTGGAAGGCATAAGTCGACTGGATTGTGCTTTTTTTTTCCCCTTTTACTTCGGGGGGAATTCTGCACAAAAATGTTAAAAATTCTGCACACAATATTGCAAAATTCTGCATACTTTTATTTATTTGTCCATACACAATATAATCACTGTCTCTGAGTCATTAATTTAAAATGCAATATGGAAAAAAGCAACTCAAAGATGCTGACTTTTATTTATTTTTTTTTTTTGAGGAAAAATTCCCCCATCTTAAGGCCCACCCTTTGCTCTCTCTCTCCTCCCCCCCCCCCCCCCCCCCGTTGTCAGATTTGAACCCCTTTTATCTTTCTCTATCCCCTGGCTTAATGCCACCCCCTGCCCAGCTGGATCCCCTAGTTCACTCTTGCACCCAGGTCTCTGCCCCCCTCCAAATCCCCAGCTCTCTCTCCATCCCCTCTAGCCTCAAAAGCCCTCCAGCTTTCTCTATCTCTCCCGCCTACCCCACACCAAGATGTCAGCCCTCCCCCGCCCAAGTTCTGACCCCAGCTTTCTTACTCTTTCCCAGCTCTCTCTCCGTATATGCGTCCTCACTCCGTTCTCGCTCTCTTTCCGTCCCTACCCTCCCCGTGCTCTCTCTCTCTATGCTACCACTGCATCTCAACTGTTATTTCCCTCTTCTGTCCCCGACCACGCACTGCACCCTCTTCTATCTTCTAGGCCACTGATGCAGCAGCCTTCGTCTTTTGGGTTGCGCAGTCCTACAGCCACCACGTTTATCTTCAGGGCTGCTCGGCCACCACTAACGCCAACTCCCATCTTCAGGATTGTGCAGCTGCCAACAACGCTACCTCGATCTTCCAAGCCCGCTGACTCCACTTCGATCTCTAGGGGCCCACTCAGGTGAAGCTATGGCTTCCTGCTTCCAAACCCATGCAGACAGATGCTGCTGGCTCCTGCACAATAAATACAGAATTCTGTGCAAATTCTACCTCGCATGGAATTCCCCCCAGATTACTTTTTATACCAATCAATGAAGCAAAAAGTTATCTTTTTATTCCTGAAGACATAATTATTTCTGGTAGCTTTGTTTATTACCATTAGTCCATTTGTTCCACATCAGGAAGGGGAAACACAGCATCGCTTTTGCAGAAGGATGAGGAGGGTAATTTTCAAGGGTAAATAGTGATTTACGAGCGTTAAGTTGGCTGCCCAAAAACTGCCCCCCCCCCCCAACCCCCATCTGCCTAAAGGTGTGCATGTTGTGGAACGACGCATGTACTTTTATAGCCACAACCGGGGTGGGTGTGGGAAGGCACTCCCAGGGCCGTGTTTTGGGAGGGGCTTAGAAAAATAGTACAAGCACGCCTTTGCGTGTTGTCCTACCCGTGCAAAAAGCCGGTGCAGACATGCGTGGCTGCAAAACAGCTGCAGTGGGAACACATGGGCTGATCTGTTGTAAAGTACCCGTGGACTCTGTGCCAAAGAGGAAAGTTTGAACATTGCCTCCAAAAATAAACAAAACCTGGTCCTATAGAATCTTGCTTGAGAAAACATTTTCATTTGTACCCAACGGGACGAGCTTCTTTGAAAAGAAGCAACCAGATGTAGTGAAGAGTTTTTCCCATTTTCTATCAGAAAAAAAAGCTTAGCGTATCTGATCCAATGTTAAGACATTTTCATATTGCTTTCTCTCCCCCTCCCCATTATATCTTTATTGAATTATACATTCAAATACATTGAATATTTGAAAGTAAAACAAGTTATACAATCAATAGATTACACAAAATCCAGAAAAAAAGGAAATAAAAAAATTAAATTGATATGTAGTCCTTCCTTGGGGGTTCCAGAAACACTCTCTGAGATCATAGACCAATTATCAAAGGAAAAATACAGACATGTAGAAAAATTAAAAAAGACCTAGCACAATTAGAATACCTTATCAATAATCTAAACCGCATGTTAGCCAAGCAGTGATTATCATCAGTCTCCTCTCTCTTAGAATCCAAAAAGGTTCTAAAATTCACAGGATCTATAAAAACATCTTCCAAACCACTAGGAATCAAAACACATTTACAATGGATGCTGTGTAAGACAAGAAGCACCAAGAGAAAAAGCCCCAGTACACGTTGCCAAAAATGTCTTCCTGCGCACCTGAGAGGGCTGAGACAGGTCAGGGAAAATCCATTCTCTTTGTTCTTTGAATAAGACTCGGTGATTACGGAAATAAAGATGGAGAGTATTATTGGGGTCTTGAGGAAATGTGAAGCCCTTGAGAGGACCTCTTCTTCAGACATCTCAAGAAGTCCAGAAACATCTAAACTAGCAAAAGAAATGTATACCACTCTTCCATCTTCTACTCCCCCTTCACAAATCTTCTATGGAAGATAAAATATTTTTATTGATTAGGGGGAAAAGCAGCTTCAGGAGCTTGCAAACCTTCTGTCACATAAGATTTAAACAAATCCAAGGGAGATGAAAATTTAATCACAGGAAAATTCAATACTTGGAGATGTATTTTCCCAATTCTCCACCCTTCTATGAAGCAAAGTCTGATATTTAATCACATTTACTTGTATTTCTTTGACCTGTTTAATCTTAGTCTCAACAGAAGCCAATTTATTTTTAACTTCAGCCCCCCCTTGCATCCTGTACACAAAATGTAGAATTTATGCCCACAGATAGAGTGACTAGGGCTGAAACAGATTTTTCCAGGGTTGATACTGCATGCTAGAGGCAATCTACAGTCACTTCAGCAGGTCTATCTAGAGGAGACCTCATCTGCAAGGCAAAGATCCAGAAACCTCTACTGAGCCCAAAGTATGCTCCTCCAGTTCCACCAGATGCTATTTCAGGGGAGCCAATGACCTCATCCGCACCATGAAGAGGCGAGCTATCGTCTCTCAGCTCCTGGCTAATTATATCCAATGCGGGAATAGGTCAGAGGGCATCTGACAACGTTCTTGGAGCACAGAGAAGGTGCAGGAAGCCTTGGTGATACTCTACTTCCCGCATCAATTCCTGGATGCTTCCATACTGGGCAGTCATTGGGGCTAAATGAATCCTCTACTGCCAGCGGGCTTGCCATCCCAAAGCTAGCCAAGATGGACCCACCTTAAGCACTCAAGGCAAGACAATTTGATATTCTAAGAGCAGCGTCTGTCAGAGCACAGACGGAGGCAAAGCAGAACTCCTGCCTCTCACTGCCCCTTTTTATTTTCCCATCTACACTTAAAGGATAAAATATTAGGGCAATAAAAAAAACAAAAAACTGAGGAACGCAGGGAGTTCTAGTGTCTTGCTTCTAGTTTCGGCAGCCATCTTGAACATCCCTTCCTATTGCTTTTAACACGAGTTTATACATGACAAGAAATTCTGCTATTGCCATTTACCTGCCTTCATATTTTAGACTCTTATATCAAACATGTGTGAGGTTTTGGCAGTGCTGATGTTCAGCTTGTATTTTTTCTAACGCCTCGCTAACCGCTAAATAAACTGCGCAGAGTTAAGAGTTAAAGCAGGGTTAGAAGGAAAAACATGTACGGTGAGAACTGTAATAACCTTTGCTCTAATTTAGCTAAAGCAAATTCCTAAACTGGTTCAGGCTAGAATTGGTTTTTAGCTAATGATAGCATTCTTAGAGAACTAGACTTCTTGCAGTTTCTAAATTATTATTCATGATGTTACTAAATCTACTGAGTTACTGATAATATATAGAGTTATTACTGGATAGAAGCTGACATCATGTTAAAAGACCACCCAAAGTGCAAAGCACCAATTATTAACTTATATTAATTAATAAGGTACTGCTCAATATTATGCAAATTAAATGATATATTGGTCTGTATTTCCTGATTTCTTCAGATTCACATATTATTATTATTATTATTTATTTCTTTTGTATACCGACATTCGATCGAAATATCACATCGGTTTCCAGATAACAGGTTGAATAGGGCGAGAACTGCCCTATTTTACATTGATCTTGCCGATCTCCTTACATGTAAGAAATAGAGAGAAATAATACGGAGTCATTAGGTATGCTTACTGTTTAAAGAAGCTAGCCTGGGAGATTTGCTAGGGCTCATGGAGTGCCCTAATTCTGGCTGTTCCAACATATCAAGTCATCTTTTCATTCTTTCAATAGGAAAACCATTGGTTCATGGCCGGGCCCCTCAGTTAATTAGACGAAGGATCCTGTTAGGCACTTTATATTTTTAAAATTTTCTCTAAAAATCACCTGACATCAGTAAGGAGGGCAATAGTGAACGACCTTTCCATACAGAGCGTAGCATTTTACTGTTGGAAATACGGGTTTTGATTAGTGCCCACCCTAATTCTGCCCACACCGTAAAGAGGCATTGCGGGTTATGCGGTGGGGTAGGTAAAGGGCAGGGGGTGGGACAACACACGTAGTATTTGAAGGGGGAGGCAATAATCAAAGGCAAAAGCAAGCTTGTACATTTTCTTTGATTACTAGTGGAGTTTGCAGCAACACTGGTAGTTGGAATATTGTCCCCTAAATCTCTGTATGCTTTTTACAGAAAACCCTGATTTAAAAAAGTGATATTAAAATAATTATTTTTTTTCTCTGATGTACTGAGGGCATCGCCTCTTTAAAGTCTTGGGAGCTGGCCCATCAGAAACCATAAGAGAATGAGGTGATAACTTGATTAAAAAGCTCCTGCAGATCGCAGATGAATATTATAAAACACAGGACAGTGTGTCCACAAAACTGACATTCGCATTCTGCAAACGATTACTCAAGTCAGGATGCTCGTGTTTTGGGATCTTCAGGTCCTGAGCTTGTACCAATCGGTAAAAAAGGAACTCATCTGGTCAAGCAATCAAGATTCAAGGCACCATGAGGGTTGATGTAAAACCTGCATCTGAGTGCGGGGATGGGAGTAGGGGAAATAGTTTAAAATACAAACCTTCACTTTCAGCTGCTTCTGAGCGGTCCGGTTTGCTTTCTTTCCGCGATCCTTCAGCTACCTTCACAGCAACCGCTCTGCAAATGGCGCCAAATTTACGCTCCAAAGAGCGGACACCTGCCTCCCTGGTGTACCTGGCAGAAAAGGACGCAGCAATTTTATTCCTGTACACAGCGGCTTCTGTAATGAGGGCCAGAGGCAGAGGGATAAAACATGTTTTTTTGGTAAATAAACAAATAAATAAATAAAAAGGTCACTGCTGTTGTGTGCCTGAAACCTTAGGTGCAAGAGCATGGGGACCTGCCATAGTTCCATACAGCAACACTGTATACAGTCCACTGCAACCTTCCATTCAGAAGATGGCTGCACTTTCAGTGACTGACTGTGGAAAGTTTTGAAAGGAAGTTGTTTTGCTCAAACATACTACAAAATGGCTCGGTGGCTACACATGCAAAAAGAGCCTTGCATTACACTTTGCTGGATTCCCAACGACTTGGCAAAAATATATGGTGCTGGCACTAATATAACAGAATCGAGGCACACTGGTGAAGGCCTGGTATCAATAACCTACAGTTTTGTCAGTCGTGAGCTAACCATTTCAACAGATGTTGCGGGATGATAAATAGCTCTCCAATCTCTGTGCATCCCAGCTGCTTAGATTCCTCCTGGCTCAGACTTTGCTTTTAGCTTTTTCATTTATGGTTTTCAGCAAGTTACAAGAACAAAAAAAAAAAAAAAAAGTTAAATAATTCAGACTGCAGCTGGAGCAATCAAAAAAATGAGACATCCACATACTTCTATTTGTTCCTCTGGTTTCTGTTTTATTATAGACAAAATATATCTTGACATTTTGAAATCATACTGTTAGCCATTCTCTGCAAATCAATTATAGGGCTAATGAATTCTTCAATACTATATTTCCTGACACAAAATGAATAACAGACACTCTATTCCAATACCTACTATTGTAAAACATTTTTCTGAATACATTTTTCTCTCCTTTAATACCTCTACCTTGCCTGATAGCTTACCTGGTAATAAAGGTACCCTTTTCTGGTTCTATTGGCTGCAGGGACATATCCTTTTAAATATTTGCCTTCAGCACTGTTCTACTGCCAACAGGCGTTACACATAGTTGACATAAAGACAAGGGCACTTGGACCAAAATTGGCCCATCTAATCTGCCTATTGATTTTCTTCTACTTTGGATAGATGAGCTTGCAAATTTCCCGTATGTAATGCAAAACTAATAGCCCTTCCCGTCTTTTTACCTGACCTCTCAACCCTTATACATCACAACCCCCCTATAACAGTCCCAAGAATGCTCAAAATCTGTCAAAAGTGCTGGCCTTCACTACCTCTTCAACAATGATTTTTAAAAGACCAATAATTCACCCAGGCTCCCCTTCCATGACTTTTTATCGTTCTGCAATAAACCCCATAGCTAATAAAATCACTGAGACTGTTGTCCAAAAACATCTTGCCTCACCATGCTCACTGAAGCTCAAGTTTAACAATGGTCCCTCCATGTAGGTTATCCTAGGCTTCTTGGAAGCCAAAGGTAGTCCTACCAATGCTGTTTAGGATTGAAACTGCCACTCTGGGCTGCTATCCCTTTGTTTACCATTATCGTTGCCACTAGGGATCCTGTGTGCTTATCGGATGCTTTTTTTGAATTCTGTTTCGGTTTTTGTCTCTGCTACCTCCCTCCAGTAGTCCATTCCATGCATGGGTAACTGTAAAACAAGTCTGCTTACCGTAAACAGTGTTTTACATAGATAGCAAGATGAATTAGCCATTATATCTGGCACTGCCTTGTGAGTCTCCTTGGTCATATCGGAGCTGAATCTAGCTATGTAGTTCACTCTCCAGGGAGGTGGGCAGGTATTTCATGGCTAATTCATCATGCCATCTACTGAGAACATTTACGGTATGCATAGTTGCTTTTTCCATCAATAAGTAGACTGAATTAGCCATTACATGTGGGTTGTTCTGAGCGAAGGGTTACAGCGGAGTGATTGCTTACTAAACAATCTGGACTCCACCATGGACAGTGGACTACAGCTAGAATAGACTGCGCAAAATTTAGCTGTCTTTTCCCAAAAGCTTATCCAGACAGCAATGAGACATAAATGTGTGGACTGAAGACCAAGTCACAGCTTTGCAGATATCTTCGATGGGAACTTGTCAAAGATGAACAACAGAAGAAGCCATAGCTCGTACTTGATGTGCTTTGAATCTGTAAGTTGTAATCCTGCCAAAATGTAGCAGTGATGGTTACAATCAGCTAACCAGTTGGATAGAATTCACTTGGTGACAGCTATCCCCAGATGCTCAGGGTTGTACAAGACGAGCAACTGGTTGGTTTGATGATATAATATGCTACGGTCCTTTTACATTCCAGAGTATGGAGGGCTTTTCACCCTCATGCGCGTAGGGCCTTGGGAAGAAGGTAGGTATTACTATGAATTGGTTGGATTGGAAAGCTGAAACTATTTTTGGTAGAAACTTAAAATGGATGGGAAGGACCACTCTGTTGTGATAAAATTGTAGATATGGAGGTAGTGGATGAGAGCTTAGATTTTGCTAACTCTTCTCGTTGAAGTGACTGCAACGAGGAAAATAATTTCAATAGAAGCAGACTCTAATGGCTGAAAAGCAGGCTTCATGAGTTGAAAGAATATCACACTGAGATCCTATAGAACAGAAGGTTTCTGTATCAGGGGCTTAACCTACCAGAGACCTTTCATAAAGTGAGATTCAAGCAGATGAGTGGAGATCAGTTTGCTGTCCAGCAAAGTGTGATAGGCTGAAATGGTGCTCAGATGGACTCTCATTGAGGAAGTGGTGAGGCCTGAGTTAAAGAAGTGAATTAGGTATTGAAAGAGCTACAGAAGCTCACATGAAAAGGGATCTAAATCACGCTACTGGCATAAGATATAAAATATTTTCCATTTAAAGGCGTAGTTTCTTCTGGTTGAAGATTTTCTAGACAAGATTAATAGGTCCTCGATTTCACTGGTAAACAAATTTCTGGGAACATTTTGTTTCCTCCACAACCTTCGGTGAAACAAGTAGATTTTAACAAGCTGAACACAAATATGCATTTATTATATCTGTATCATGTACTGTTTGCCAGAAAAGTGCGATGTACATTAAGCATTGTTACGTGTCTGTAGCGGCATAAGTTATAATGGCAATGTTGGCACCAGAAAACAAAACTAAAAATGTTTTGCTGCACATTTTCATTTGTAATCACTGTCCTACATTTCGCGGATGAGAGTCCAACAATAGTCACCAAGCATGGAGGGGTTCCATTTGCCTTGATACTGTTTCTCCATTTTGACAATGTCTTGATGTAACCTTTCACCATGTTCGTCACTCACAGCGCCAAGGCTGTCTGGGAAGAAGTCCAAGTGGGATTGAAGAAAATGTATCTTCAATCACATGTTGCACTTCATCAATTTGTATGCCTGAAGCAGATTTTCAACCTGGTCGACATAGTCTGCTGCCTTATAGTTGCCTAGAAAGTTAAGAACGACATTCTTGAAGGCTGTCCATGAAACACGTTCTGTACCTTGCAGAAGACCATCAAAGTGGCTGTCCTTCATCACAGCTCGGATTTGTGGGCCAATGAAAACACCTTCTATGTGTCGTCATGGAAACAAGTTGGAATCTTGCAGCCAAGCTAGGGCTTGCCCGAGCAAGTTCTGGCATGATCAGGCAGAGTTTCTTGGTGTATTATAAAAATGTTAGTCTCTGTTACATGTTACATTGCTTATGGCCGTCAAAAATATGACATGAATTTTAAAAATCATAAAAACTACTGTCCAGCAAGAAAATATATGTACGCGAGATTATGTTTTAAAATTTCACAATTATTGTAACAAAATTGGCCGTTTCTCAAAACCTTACGTGATGTACAAATTTCGAAGTAATATCTGTGATCAGCATCAAAAAAACTATTTGGAACACCAAAAAGTCTGAAGGAAACAAAAACTTTGTTTACCAGTGTTTTCGATGATAAATGGAGCTGCACAATCACTCTGTGCTCAACATCCAAGCTGTGCGGTTGAGGGTTGAGAGACTGGGATGAAAGAGCGTGTTTTCAACCTGAGTCAGAAGAGCATAATCTCCCATATACTTCTAGGGTCAGAACTGCTAGAAAACTTGACATGATATGCATAACAAGTTGGTCTGGGCCACAGGCTCAGTCTTGAAGGACTTTCTGCACTGTTTTGGCTATTAGGGGTATCAGGGGAAAAGCATACATAAGGCTTTGACCCCAATCGATTGAGATGTTTTCTGTGCTAGTCTGTGATCACTTGGTAGAATGGAGCAAAAATGACTTAATTTTGTATTGTGCTGTAATGCAAACAGGTCCACTGCTGGTAGACCCCAAAAGAAAGTTTGTTTGCTGTAGAGACCACTCATGAGGTTGAAATATTCTGCTCAGGTGATCTGCTAGAATGTTGGAAACTCCCAATAGATAAGTGGCCTGAAGGATCACTTGACGTCGTTCTGCCCAGTTCCAGTTCAGCAGAGAAGTCATGGTCCCGTTCCCCCCTATTTGTTGATACAGGATATGGCAACCTGACTGTCTGTTTGAATTAAATGCTCCTCCCTCTGAAAAGTAGGAATGTGGTGAGAGCATTGTGATATTGCTCTTAACCTCAGGAGACTGATTTGAAGACTTTCCTGAGAAGACCAGATTCTCTGGGTGCGGAAGGGTCACACATGGGCACGCTAACCTCTGCTGGAAGTGTCCGTAGCAAGGACGAGCTGATAGGGAAGTGGAGCCCCATCCCGGGGCACGTGGGGGGGGGGTCATAAACACCACTAACTTCCTTGCCACTGGTGGTGTGATCCGCACTACTGAAGAGAGGGGCTGTGTAAGTTGATCCCACTGAGATCTGAGACCCCCACCAAAGATGATGGATGTGAAGATGGTTCAGGAGAATTATGTGGATGGCCGCTGGCATATGACCCAGTAGTATGAAAAGCTGCTTGGCTGTGGATCTTGGAGTGGACAATTGCTGATGGAGCAGCAAGGCCATGGTGGTCATTCTGTCAACAGGCAGGAATGCTTTCTATAGTGATGTATCTATGCACGCCCAAATGAACTGGAGGCTTGTGCTGGTTCCAGGTTTGACTTCTCAAAGTTTATGAGGAATCCTAAGCTGTGTAGGAGGTGAATCGATATGTTCAGTGACTGGAGAACCACTTCTCATGTGAGCTGTTATCAGCCAATCATAGAGGTATGGGAAGACTTGTATTCCCTGGCAACGCAGATGTGTTGCCACTACTTTGAGGCACTTGGTGAAGACTGGGAGCAGAAGATAGGCCGAAAGGAAATACTTTGCATTGCATTGGTAGTATGAAGAGTCCACTTGGAATTGTAGAAAGCACCAATGTGAAGGATGAACTGAAATGTGAGTATAAGGTCCTTAAGATCCAGGGCACACATCCAATTGCCCTGTTGAATGAATGGAAGAATTGTGCTGAAGGAATTCATCATGAATTTCTCCTGGAGGATATTCCTGTTGAGATATCTCAAGTCCCGGATAGATCGTAGTCTCCCTGATTTCTTGGAATGAGGAAGTATTGGGAATAGAAACCTTGTGCATGTTGGGAGGCAAAGATCATTTCCACCACTTGATGCTGAAAAAGCAATTGTACTTCCAGGTAGTTATGGGGTAGATAAGATGGATCCAAATAGAGAGAAGAATAGAGAAAAAGGGATGGGGGCCAGGAGAAATGTAACAGGTACCCATACTGTACAATTTTAAGAACCCAGGAATCCTTGGTTATTTGGTACTACGTCTCCAGTAAATGTTGAATTTATCCTGTAACCGGAAGAGAAGGGAAAGGCTGGGCCTGCTGTGTGGTTTTTGGTTAATGGGAGTTCACATTTCCTAGGTCTGGTCAGAAACAGCTATTGATGCTGGATCAGAAGAGGTGGAAACTGGTACAGCTGAAAAGCTAGTAAGTGTATGTGGAAATAAGAGCGTTTGTATGAATAATATGGATGTTGTGGCAGAACAGGTTGCTCTGGCGCCATCAAAAGAGACTGCACTGCCACATTTTGATCTTTAATCTGGGAGACCGTTTCTCAGAGCTTCTCTTTGAAAAGGTGGTCTTCCAAGCACAGAAGGTCCAATAACTTTTCATGGATGTCCTTGTGGATCAAAATTGCTTGTAACCATGACATACGGTACGCTCCAATGCAACGGAGCGTGCCATATGTCATGGAGGAGGTACCTTCTTCTGCATCTAAGAAAGGTTGAGTACAGATGTTCCGGTCAGAAGAACTAAGAATGATTTCAGCTTTTGAAGACAATCAAGGAGGTATTGAAACAGGCAGAAATGATGGATAATGATAAGGGTGGAAAACAGTACTCTGGAATATTATTTTGCCAAAACTGTGATTCTTACCCAGCAGGGAACTGGAGTGAAAGCTTGATTTCTTTGCTTTCTTCATCACAGATTCCATTACAACTGACTGGTACAGCAGGTGAATCACACCAATACCTGGTGACTGTTGGACCCTATATTTGAGGTCTAATTTTGGAGCCAAAGGGGTACATGGAATCAATGTTTTCCACAATTCCATGAGCAGGACCCGTTGAGGTCACAACCAACTATGGACCAAGCTTTGTTCTCACAGATTCCTATCTCGACTGAAAGAGGCCAGTTAAACTGAATATCCCCCGAGGTTAAGACTCTGATCAAAGGCCTGGAACGAGTGACAGAACAAAGACCTACTACAATGATTGATAGCCATCATCAGACACGTCGCCTACTGAAACTAATCATCAGACATGTGGGCCCTTCTTAGGCCTAATTGGATCTTAAGGTGGGAGGCGGTTCCAGGGAAAATTAAGGTGGGCATCAACTGGTTCGGCAGCAGCTGTGTCTAGAATTTTGAGGATCCCAAGCAATTCTGTTCACGAGTCTTTATGAAAATTAACTCCTTCAACTAATGATGCCACTTATGCTTTGATGCAGAGCGGCAAGCAGAACATGATCCCATGGTCTCAGCTTGAGTGAATGGGGGAGTTTTTGATAAACTTCTGTTCAAATTTTTTCCAAAGGTGGCAGACGAAACTACACTACAGGAAGATCTGCAACTGAAGAGAATTATGCAGTCCTTCCACGCACAATTCCCTAGAGTGCTGTAAGCATGGGGACATCTGTCTGCAGGCTTCGCAGTTATTCTGGTCACGGTCCAGTCTGAAGCAGTAGTAATACAGTTTGTTGCCATTGGTAAAGGGCATGATTTTGCCACAGAGGCAGCTTTTAAATCCACTCAGAATAGCAGATTTGTTTCTTCAGGCCCGACATTCTGTGTTTCTGAAGTGAATATTTTCTGTCCTTTTCTTTTTCTCCTGGGTTAGTAGCACTTAAAAGTGCTGTTGTGGGGCAAGCAGAAAAAAGCTTTTTGAGTGAAAAACAATATGTTGAGAAAAAAATTTGAGGGAAAGAAAGTACACGTGTGCTTCAGCTTGGGGGAAAAAAAATGACTCAAGAGGCTCACGAGGCAGCGCCATAGGAAACCTTGCACATGCTCAGTAGAGCTCAAAGCTTTACAAGCTTGGAGAGAGAAGTCCGTTCGGTACACCAGATGACATCACCAACATCTAATTGTTAACTCAGCCTGCTTATTGATGGAAAACAGCAGCAGCCACAGTCTTCCTTCCCTCCCCGAGTTAACGTGCTGCTACCACCACATACTGAAACCCTGTCAGCCGCACCAGACAGGAGACTCCAATATAAGCCTGCTGTACAGTGGTGCTCTACATCATAGGGCCAGCCCAAAAAGTTAAATACAAACTAAGATCACGACAAATTACAAATCTGAGCTTGCCCTACAGATAATTATAAAGAATTGCGTCCATTCTTTAAAGACTTTGCCCTGTCAGTCTTGCATTGCAAATCACAGATAAAAAATATCACTGTTCTAAGTTGTGCCACTGAGAACAGCAGGCATTCTACAGTAGGGAAGATGATGGGCCACATTACTGATCACAAGATCCTCAGGGGGGGGCTATATTAGCCATTTTCCATCTGGGGAGCCCACAGTGCACTCCTCTCTTGCCCTCTGCCACCCACCCCCATCTGCCTCATCTCCTCTCTCTTGGCTTCCTCTGGCTACCCACTCCACCTGTCTCCACTGAACAGTTAATTATTTTTTTGGGGGTGGGGGGAGCGAGGAGGAGTGAAAAATGCAATGGGAGCAGAGCAAGATATTAATTCCAATTCTCTTGATGCCACTAACTAAAAAGTAGCCATGTATTTATCAAACTGCTAACACACGAGACATTTTAAATGTCAATAAAACAAATAATTTTAGATAGAAAAATGAATTCCACAAATTTGCCCCTGCTCAAACTGGAAGATCAGCTAACTGAAATACATCCTGTTACACATGCACGCGATCTCGGAATTATTACTGACAGTGAATTGAATTTTAAAAATCACATCTCCACAAAAATTAAAGAAGGTTATCATAAGCTAACACTGAAATGTCTAAAACCCCTTCTAAATCATTCTGATTTTAGAACAGTACTTCAGTTCCTGATATTTGCAAATACAGACTACTGTAATTCGCTTTTACTTGGCCTTCCACTATCTATAATCTGGCCATTGCAAATTTTGCAGAATTCAGCTGCTAGAATTTTAACAGGTACTAAGAAACAGGAACACATTGCCCTGATTTTATCTTCCCTACATTGGCCACCCATAAAATTTCGAACTGAATACAAAATTGTATGTATTTTACATAAAACCATCTTCGAGGAGCAGACTGATTGGTTAAATGCAGCTATCAGACTTCACTCCCCCCCAACGAAACTTACGTTCAGCTAATAAAGGTTTACTAAGTATCCCCTCAGTCCAATCTGCACATCATTGCCAAGTAAGAGCTCGTGCAATATCACTAGAAGGCCCAAAGATATGGAACTCGCTCCCAAATGAACTACGGTTACAATCAAACAAACATTTTCAGAAAGGAAATAAAGACCAGGTTATTTATGAAGGCATACCAAGACCCCACATAACATAATTATGCTGGTCTTAATCTATCTTTATCCTTTACGATATGTTTTAATGACTTTAATTGTTTTATCACTATTTTCCTTATTATTTATTTACTATCCATCATCAATAACAACTTTACTATATTTTATTATTGTTTTTCTTTCCATTTTATTATGAATTGTAATTGTTTTTCATGTTCTCTATTTATTGTATTAATTTATCATATTGCGATCCATTGAGATGGTGCTACCGAATGATGGCATACAAAAATAAATAAATAAATAAATAAATAAATAAACAAACAAACAAACAAACAAACAGATAGATAAAGAAATAAATAAAGAGCTCCTGCTAGATATGACCGAGCCTTGGGCCGAATCCAGCCCACCTCTGCCCTATGGAGAGATGATCAATGCTATTATCCTCAAGAACATGCACAGCATCTTTCTTTAGTAAGGGGCAGATGTACCTGCTGATGATTTCTAATGTTGTTTCCTGTGGAATCTGAATCTGCTGAGAAGTTAGTCCATGCTGCTCCAGCTGCTTAGGAATCAAGTGCCTGTGGGCGATTTCTACCTTCTCTTCTTGAATGTACCCTTGAGAAAGGAGGAACAATGTTATCGATATTTTTAATTTCCTGCAATATCAAAATATGTTCACTAACCGAAGGGGGAACTGGAGAAACTAAGGCCTGGATTCTCTAAGG
Organism: Rhinatrema bivittatum; assembly: GCF_901001135.1. Classification (NCBI taxonomy): domain Eukaryota; kingdom Metazoa; phylum Chordata; class Amphibia; order Gymnophiona; family Rhinatrematidae; genus Rhinatrema; species Rhinatrema bivittatum. The sequence continues at coordinate 68,085,553 of NC_042621.1, read as the reverse complement.
TCACAGACCTTAGAGAATCCGGCGGTAACAGGGGGGGCGAAGTGGGGGAGCGGGCCTGCAAAAGCCGGCAGCCATCGCACCACCGCGGTGCACTGGCTGCCGGCTTTTGCACCGAATAACTACGCCATAAAAGGTGTAGTTATTTGCCGCGAAACTGGCGGCGATAAGGGTCCTTACCTTTCGCCGCCAGCGATGTCTTTGCGGCATCGGCCCCGGTGTCGCCCCGACTCCTCCTCTTCCAGGGCAGACTCTGCCCCGATTTAGTTATCGCGTGCAAAAGCTATTGAAAATGACCCCCTAAGTGATGCTTGAATTTTTTTTTTTTTAATCAATTTCAGATTTCTTTCAAACAGAATGGATGGGCGTATACACATTTGCCACGGCACGTACTTACAGTTCAGTCTGTTTATAACTAGCAGGGAGCAAGCCAAAGCTTGCAGAGGGACTACCTACCAGTACTCACAGACACTACCATGACTGGCTGCAAATTTTCACAGGTTCTACTGTCAGTGGATAACTTTAAAAGAGCTGCGCATATCATACACGTGTGGGTTACAAAATACAACATTCATGTGCATGTAAACGATACACCCGAAAAGATCTTCAAGTTAGCGGGATAAGTTCCGACTTACCTGGCGAGTTTGCCACTATCTAGCCAGATAAGTCTTAGACTTATCCAGCTCTCTTATTTAGCTGGATAAGTAGAGTTATTAAGACTTATCCGGTTACACAGTGGCAAAGCTGCTGAGTAGCTGGATAAGTTGGAATTTATCCGGCTAAGTGGTGCACAACTGTTCTGCACACGTATTTTTATTTCTTACTTTAAAAAATACACATGGGGAGATTTTCCACGCGTAGTTTACCATCCATAAGTCTGCTTTTGCGTGTGTAAGTCAGCAAATTCTCCAACATGCACGCATCAATGAAATCTCCAGTTTTATCGATTTGTCTACCAGTTTACCCAGTCCTTCCTGACTCTTCAGTCCGAACTCACCTCGGTTCACCCAGACTGCCCAGTCAGTCAGTATTTCACATTAAAGACATTTACGATCACGTCAGATAGCGAGCAGGTGTGAATATACGTAAGCTGCTCAATCTACACGTGCAAATCTCTTATAAAATAGCAACTTACACATGTAAATGTCGGCCCTGCCCCAGAACAGCCTTTGTATACACAGATTTACTCACAAACTCTTATTTACGCGTGTTGAGGTTTATAAAATAGCATTAACACAAGTATATGCTATTTATGTGCGTATTTGCTCATTTTTCTGCATGCAACGTTTTGAAAATTCACCTTTTATTTTTCATCAGCTTGTATATTAATTTATATCTATCAAATGTTTTTTCTTTTAAACTGCAGTTTACATCTTCTCTCCCCAAGACCATTACTCTCTATCCTGCCATTAATATAGCGAAGCACATCTGAAGAACGATGGGTACAATGTTAATATCTGCTCGTATCTTGTGTAACTATTCTAAAAAAAAAAAAAAAATGAGAAAGTTATCTTCTGGAAACCTTCCACTTGTTCCACTTGGCCTTAATATATTTAACACAAAGGAGGAAGAGAGGGATTGGAGGATGCCCAGTGACACTCTTCTTTTAGGGCCAGCAGGGAGTGAGCCAAAGGCTGTTACTACCATAGGTCTCCCCACCATCCCCACCCCCAACAACGAGGGAAGGGATCCTGTAACTGCAATGCAATTTTTTCAGATATACAGAGTAGGCCGGGGGGGGGGGGGGGGGGTGGTGTGTGTGGAAGAGGAAGGGCAATGCTACCAGTGGGGCCGTAACTCTAGCACCTGTGACTGTAGTGTCGTCCAGTCTATGTCCTACCCACTCCCCATACTTGTACGCTCCCATCTTCTCTGACTGACCCATAGCCATACCTGCATAATGTTCTCTAATGTAATGGAACAACAACAGACACAGATATTGGATGAAAAGGCCACAGCTTTATTAATATATATGTATACTCCTAGACAAAACTGGTACCCGGGCCAGTATGGCAGTTGCCAAGACCAGACTACACCACCACTGCAATAACCACCGCTGCAATAACCAAGCAAGGCAGCATCAAACCCAGGCCCCCGCCTCATCCCGAAGCAAGGGGCCCCCAACCTCCGGCGTATGAAATGCCCTCCCCTACGGTGCCAGTCCACTGCTGACCTGGACTGTGAATGACTGCCTGCACTACATCTGAAATGCCCCTACCAGTCCGGGTAACCACCACAGACATGAGGTAGGGTGTGCTCTTGCCTCATGCCCCCCACCAACATGGCTGTGGCCAACATCCATCCCCAATAACCATCCCTTCTGAGCTTCCTGCAGGGCATTGTTAAATATCATAGCCAATGTCTGAAAGATGGACTCTGTCCAGCCTACACAAACCCTGACATTGGTCACCCACCCATTCGTGCCTTATCTGGTGACCGTCCAGCTTGTGGATCCATACACCGATCTGACGGTTGAACTTATTGTGTCCCTTCCTCCACTTTGGATGAGGAATAATATCAGACCACAAGAAATGTATGCAGTAACCAAGCAGATAGCTCAGGCAAGTCGTTCTTGATTCTCCTAATTAGCTGTTTGCTTGATAATTCATCAAGATCAATGTCTCCCAAATCTATGATGGCACGTAGAGCAGCCATCAAAATCCTTCAAGCGCTGAAGAAGGGACAAAACATGGTCTGAACGCATACTTATCTTAATAAGGCACGCTAGGGGTGTACATGTCACATCTCGCAAAAGTATATGACAAGAACCCAGATCGTTCTTGTTGGATGCAACCAACTCGCTCAAGCATAAAGCTCCAAAAGACCAGCTAGAAGGCAAAAAAGAGGCTAGTTTCGAAGACAAAAATGCTGATGAATGCCAAGAGCATCCGTAAGGTCCCCAGCAGGTTGCTTGTTATTGGAAGCTGTATTAGTCTCCAACTTTCTTGACCAACACACCTACCACCTCCTCAACCGGAAGGACTTGGTGGGATCTCCCCATCCACACGCTTTGAACAGAAAGGCCAGTCCTACTAGATGTCAAGCACTGAGCCTCTGTATGGCCCCCATTTTGTTGGCCAAAGAGATGTACTTACCATCCTGTCATCTGGCGCTGTGGCTGGTATCCAAACCGGTAAGTCAGTTGCCACTGACCAGGCTAAACCATCACTCCGCTGCCAGCCATAAAACAAAGCAAGACAGCATGGAGACCCAGGCCCCTACCTTGCCCCGGGCAAGGGGGGGCCCCCACCTGGCTCCTGCAGTATGCTGACCATGTGCTACCGGCTAAGAATCCTTCTATAAGGTCTCTTGTAGTCAGCGACCAATCACCCCCACAGGTGGTCTGGGCCTTTGGTTCCTGTCTCCTCTGCTGTGGGTACCTGTTTACAAAATAATTCTCACTTAGCCCCTGGTAGGTTTCGCTAATGGTATTGCTGCGTAAACAAGCGAGTACAGCCTTTCTAAGCGGTTCTGCTATGCGTGGACTTGCTTAGCGTATTGACGATTAAGCAAGAAGGTGACCACTTGATTGTTGCACTAGAATATGATTTGCTTATTCTGCAGTTTAGTTTTTCAAAGGACTAGAGCCACCAGTTTGGGAAATAACTCAAGAAATGAAACATTCGAGTTACTCCTACTCCCCAGCATGTGTCTGGCCCAGGTGCTGCAGCCATGTACCCAGGCAAACTCTATCCTCCAAAGGCGTCCAAGTGTATATCAAAATCCCTGCTGGAAAGTACAGGCTCCTGCCACAAAGTTACTCCAATGAAGTCAGCCAGGAAGGATTCCCAAATGGCGATGTTGCGCCTGAGTTGTGATATCCTAATGAAGTGATGAGGCCTGTGTGCACCTTGGCCAGTCTTGTAAGGGAGATCCTTCCCGTGGGTATCCCTCTAAATGTGGAATTCAGGCTGTCTGCGATGTGTTGCAAATCTTGGATAGTCATGCTTCTCCGCAACTTCCACTTCATTCAACTTATCCTGCAACTTCACCACTTTATCCTCCTATAATCTGGATGTCATCTCCTCTGAGTCGAGGTCTATACCCGAGAAATGGATATGGGTGGAGGGGTCTTCAATCTTCTTCTGTGCCACGGGACTCCGAAATCAGTTGCTGTAGCCTGAAAATTGTGCGGGAGGCCCGAGCAGCAGTTGAACTAACTCGGGCCAACAAATGAGAAGTAGTCCAGGTAATGTATGATGTTATCAACCCCATAACACGCTGGACCAACGCTCACCGCGGAAAAAGCTGCATGGTTCAAAATAGGCGCAACACACACCAAGCAGCCAATAGGCACTAGATTCTCTTTAATGCTACTTATTCCCGTCCCAAGTATAATCGCCCTAAAGTTCTCACTACTTCCTCGTTATAGCTCAATTCTTGGCTCAAAAGCTGAAGGAATGGTCACAGTTCCGAGTTAGTTTCTGTGGGCCTGCAGCTCGGGTTCAGCTTTCTACTCTCAGGAGGTGCCCCGCCACCAGCAAGTGTTGCACCAACCTGGCCAGCCTCTGGGGAGTTTTAGCTTGCAGGGTACTGCCCTGACTTCTACTATATCTCGACTTTCTTACCACTAAGAATCATCCGTGTTTATCTCGTGTCCTCTTGAGGTCCGTTGCAAAAGATTGTACGCTGCCTTTATTTTTTTTGCCAGAGGGAGAGGTAAATTTACCTTTATCAATCCCTGAATGGGAATTGAACCCCCGCTTCCCTGGTTCAGGGCCCATTGTGCTGACCGCTAGGCTACTACTCCTGTCTTAGCCTCTTGCCCCTGGAGAGTGTTTCCTGAATGCCACACCCTTTCCATGAAAGAATATTCTCTAAAAACTTTCCTGAAAAATATTCCTGAATCTATGTTTTGGAGCCTCACATCCCATCCTCCAGTTTCAGAACTTCTCATTCATTCATTGTGCACCCTTACCAACCTCTAAGCATTTGAATGTCCCCCGCTGTCCCTGCAAAGCCACAAACCAACTCTGAATCCACTGTCCGTCAGGAAACTGCCAGAAAAATAGCCTGTGTGAAATCAAATGGCCCCTTGCCAAAATCAGTAAATAAATAAATGAAAACCACTTATGTCAGAGCGATGTGTATCTCGCTCCGATCGAATAACTGCATGAGGCAGGGGTTGCTACCTTTAAAAGAAACATGGGACAACCTGCATGGCGTGCCAGATACCACCCTAAGAAACTTGCCTTGCAGACCGGATGGACCCCTTGGCCCTTCTCCGCCCTCACTACCCTGTTACTATGTCGTGAAAAGGAAACCTAGAAGGTGGCCCATACAATGGAAGCACCTGAGTATGCAAGTCTCTGCCGCCCCCAGGGCGTGCAGACACAGTAGGGGACTCAATCTTTTCTAACAGACTATGCAGATGCAACCGTGTGTACCCAAAATATGGAGGAGAGAAGAGAGCACACCTCCCTCTTGTCTGCAAATCCCAACTGCAGCAGCCACCCGGATCAGACGGAGCTTCCATCGACCTCATCACCCCCGCTTCGTACAGTGGTCAATCGAGGCCACAAGCACCTGGCAAGCACCCAAACCCCAAGCGGATCCCATGCCACCAATAGCTGAATTCCTCGCTGAAAACGGCCTCCATCAGGGAGAAGCACTGTAGGAGTTCTCCAGCTGCACCACCATGGGAAGGCCCGAAGCCGTCTCCCCCTGCTTCCCTCCGCAGGGACTGCCATACTGCCCCCCTTCTCTGGATCTGGGCCTGCACCGCAGAAAAAAAAAACACAACCTACTGCTGTGGCCCAGCGACAACGCCTCAGAAACCGCCCGCAGGCACAGCCAACGTGCCTCATGAGAGAGTTGAAAAAAAAAAACCAAAAAACAAAACACAATCTGGGCCAGCTAAACTGCACCACGGCACAAGAAAGGAGGGAGAAAGATCTCCTCGCAAAGGCCTCCAACATCCATCCTTACCCCTCATCAAAGAAAAGCGGCTGCAGAGCACGCTGAACTCCCCAGTTCCTCCCCCCCGCCCGACCTGTATGTCTGCCTGGGGTGCCCCAACCGTAGCCAAGACCCAGCCCTGATGCCACAGGACACCACGAGCCGAGAGAGACGAGGCCCGAGGTCAGGACCACTGTGCTGGGAATCTCCAGTTAAAAGCAGAGGTGTTTAGCGGTGATAAGATTTTTTGCCAAATGTGAAAAACGGCACCGTGAGAAAGGCAGCCTTTTCAGGCAGCAAGCTGAGCAAGGTATCGTACAGCCAGAACACGAAGTACGTCCAAGCTCCGGCCTGTTTATCTCCAAAAGGTACATTAAACAAACACTCATCTACTCAAATGTGCTATGAGAAAGTCCCGGCTCCAATATTTTCAGCAGAAGTGCCAAAGATATTCATGGTACGTCCATTATATTTTATAGCTAGCAACAGACACACAGAAGGCCCATTCTGCACGGGGGATCTCTTCTTTAGCCTCTGTAATATGTGTAGACATTTTTACTTCGTGGCACGCTGCAATGCAATTACCAAATTGAATGCTGGACAATCTGTCTCGCGTGCCTTTTCGTTCAAAATGGCTTCTCTCTCTCACTGCTCTATTTTGTCATGCTGCGGACTCTTGCTTTGCATGAAACTCCTTGCTGCATCGGCAGTAAAAATGTTTGCGCTCACAAAACGTGCGCTCGCGTGCAGGTAAAAAACCGTGCGTTCATCTCAACGAAGTTCTCTGCATCCGCCTGGAAAGCCAGCCCCGTTCTACAGGAAACAGGAGGGAAAAGGCTGGTACTGAGGCAGAAATCGCAGATACAAAAAGGGTTTCGTGCAGCACACGTCTGAGTTATGAGCAACAAACGGTGCCAGTGAGCAAAGCTTCAACCCTGGCCTTGATGACTGGCACTACAACCCCTTTTTTTTTTGTATCTGTGCTACCCAGGGCTTGATTTCTGGTGGGACACCCCGGAATGACACTGTCACCCTTTTTCCTGGGACCCAAGCAAGCAGAAGAGAGCGGCAGTATAAATCATTTCTGGTTTCCCCCCCCGCAGAAACGGAGCAGAACTGGAGCTGCAAATCATTTCAGGGGCCCCAGAGGGAGCAAAGCAGTGGGTTGGAACTGCTCATCCCGACATGGGGCAGCCACATGGCCTTGATTTTTGTGCCATTTTTCCTGGCACAACTGAGGAGATCCTGAGAGATAATTGGGGGGGGGGGGGGGGTGAGAATAAGCTGTCGCAGCTCCAACTGCTTCTGCCACTGCCGGGTGGTGTCGTCTTTCCGGAGAGTTTGCCACTCATCGAGCTGGCTTTCCCGGGCCCCGCTGCCTCTCTGCCACTGACGACCGTATTAGGAGGAGGGGGGGAAAGGGGCAAGACAGTGAGTGAGGGGATGGTGGTGAGGGGCAGGGAAGCAGTACACGAGAGTGAAGAAAAAAATAAAAAAAGGAATCGGAGGAAAGCAGAGTGAGGGTGGAGGAAGGGCAAGAAAGGGAGTAAGACGTGGGAGAGCGAGGGGACGGCAAGTGAGGGAGGGGGATTGGTGGGAACAAAATTGTGGTGTTCGAGTGAGGGGATCAAAGGGACTGCAAGATATAGGGGGGGCGCGGTAGGGAAAGTGTGAATGAGGGGAGGGGAAGGGATAGAAAAGTGTATGGGGGAGGAGAGATAGAGAGAGAGAGAGAGAGAGAGTGAGAGAGTGATAGAGTGAGAGAGTGAGAGAGTGAGTAGAGAACATGGTACTGGCTCTCTTACTTCGTCCACAAGGAGGCATTTTTTAAATTCCAAATCCTCCGCCCCCCTGTCTGAGGAGAGCGGGTGGTGCATACCAGTCTGCCCCCATCCACAAGGCAGCGGAGTCCAGTTCAAAGAGGTGGCCCCTGGGGAGGAGCAGAATTGCTGGAGAGGATAATTTTCCGGAAAGGGTGAATTAGTGACCCGGGGGGGGGGGGGGGGGGCTCAAGGAGCTCCAGGAACTGGGGGTGAGACTTGGTGCAGGAACTGGGGGTAAGACTTGGTGATTCTAGGACCCTCAGGGGAGATGAGGACCAGCAGCGGAATAGAGGGGTGGGGGTGCAGCCTTGAGGTGGAGAACCATAATCGCCAGGGCAGACAGGAAGAGGAAAGCAGAGAGAAAGAGAGAATGGGGCCTTATCTTCCTCCTCAACTCAGTGACATCCCCCCATCCGCAGGTCCCCCCCCCAAATAGTGTTCAACACCCCCACTTACTGAACACTGGTGGGTAAAGTACGGCAGGGAATTGAGCATTGGTGCGGGCTGGGGATGAAGGGTCACTGGGATAAGGAAGAGGACCCTGCAGCAAATGCAATGCAATTTTTTTCAGATTTACCAGAGTGTGGGGGGGGGGGGGGGCAAGAGGTGAGAGAGGGAAGGGGTCCTGCTGGTGGGGGTCATTTTCTTTTTGTAATATTTAAGAGAGTCAGGAGGGAGCTGAGTGTGTTTACATATATGTGAGTCAGAGAATTCATGTTTATGAGAGCCCTGGTTCTGATCCTCCCCGCCCCCACCCAACACAGGTCACACCCTGCCCTGGCATCGCTCCCACCGCAACGCCTCCCCCACTGCCCTCCCACAGTTCCTTTTTGTTCTGGCTCTGAGCCACACTCCAGCGGCTCAAATGCAATGTCGTCTGAATCAGGGAAATAACTCAAGTGAATCCAAATGGATTTACATCCCGGCCCCACCAGCAATACAACCTCGCTACGGCAAACCATCAGTCGGGCAAAGCAGATGGGATGGTAACTGGGAAGCCATCATGGGAGAGAGAGCGCTGCGAGGATGGCTGAGAGAGGACAAAAAGACAAGCAACTGTGTAGAAGACTTGAGCATCGCCCTCCTGAAAGCAGGTTTTAGACAAACTCAACTGGACAACTCCCGAGCGGAAATGAGCAACACCCGACCATAAAATAAAAGGACACTGCCACCACTGGTGGCTCCAAAGAACATTTCCATTACCGAGGAACTAGCAAACTGTATGAGATGCTCATCAGATAGAGCTATAAACCCCGATATATTTACCTATTCCAATTCCAATTAGTTGACTGCTTGAACAGCCACCCATTAAAGTAACTGATCTATAGAAGCTAATTTACCTGGAACCTGAATGACCTCCATTCTGTCCAAAAGAGCAGGTGAAATGGTGGCGGTGGTGTTAGCTGTGGCGATAAAGAGGACTTGGGACAAGTCGAAGGCTACATTGAGGTAGTGATCCGTGAAGCTGTGGTTTTGCTCTGGATCCAAGACCTGAACGGAAAGGAACAGCAGAGTGACTGATCACGCTCATGGCTTGCGCACCACAATTGCTCCTAGCCTGTATCAAAATGGCACACCCAAGCAATACCACCAAAGCAAACATCGTGAAATGAGGCACATCATACATTTTTCAGATGGACCACCCAGTGTTTGTAAACTATCAGATTGTCTATGCTTGTTATAGTAATTCCTCTGCAAACCAGTTGGACTGAGCTATGATGAGAATAACTAACATTTCTAACATATTAGAAATGGGAATAGTTTCAGCTTGTCACATTAATTAGTAATATACTGCATTTTTCTTGGCTTGGAATCTATTTATAATGCCATGATAATGCATATATTTGAATTTTTGCAGAAGATTAACATAATTGGTCATAAGAGCTGAACCAACAGTTTCTGCCACAGAAACCAAATGTAAGAAAAACGCGATCATCCAAGGTGCTGATCATTCCGACAGACTACAATGTTCTTCACTTTAAGCATTGATGTTATTAGTTCTTTTAGGTGTTTTATTATTTGTATTCCTTATCTGCCATCTCTGGAAGGAAACATTCTCACATTGTATTAAGGCAGGATTTCAAACAAAATCCCCATACAGAATGAAAGTAGCATTTGCACTGCATCTTCCTCAAACTTCTGGACACTTTCCAGAACAACCCATTGCTCGCCCAGAACAATCATGCTGGTGAAAATGTCATAAATAAGATCACTATTGATCAACTGGATATCTGCATAGCTGATCATGTGTCATACTCCCCCCACCTGCCATCAAAAAAAGCTAAAGATTTTCAATTTAAGAAAATTTGGACAGTGTGAATTTTTATGGGCTTAACAAAAAAATGTTTATATGCAGATGTTACTGCGCAATGAACATTTTAATCCGATTTCAAGTATGATTTACTGAACATCTTTTAAGCAGGGAGGTTTAGATTCACGCTACATTTAAAATATTGGCATGACACACCATCCAAAGTTTGAAACGGCTTACAGTAAACCTGCCTCTCAAGGTGGTCAGGCTCCATCAAGTAAATACAAGGTTTATTATATTGAATGCAGATGACTCAACATACAAAATATAGAGGGAGAACCATTCTGGGCTTGATGGACCCTTGGTCTGACCCAGCATGGCAATTTCTTATGTTCTTACCAGACTACATAAAATAAAATGCGAGAGCTACTGAAATCAGTGTGATGGTGAACAGTGAGTTTATAGTAGTCCAAAAGCCTCTTAAAAAAAAAGAAGGTTTTCACTAGCTTTTTGAAGGACTTGGTCCATGGCTCTTTCCTAAGAACATCAGGCAGCGAGTTCCATAGCAGAGATTAGCAAACACCAATGTCTTTTCCCGGCATTCTTTTAAACGCATCAGGTGCTAGGTATACACTACGGGATTGATTTTCAAAAGGATGTGCGAATAAAACATGGCTTTATGCATGCAAATGGTCTTTTGAAAATCAAGAACAGGGGCATGTGTGCACAAAAATACCCCCCCAAAAAAAACATGCACAAATCCCGATTTCCCACATACTTCTGCGCACGGCCATAAGAGGCATTCCGGAGGTGGGCGGAAGAGGGTGCAGATTTGGAACGGGAAAAGATTTACGAACACACTTTTGATTTTTGAAAGCTTGTGAATAAATCTGCAGGCGCGCGTAACATGCGCACCATGGAACAACCCGCAAATTTTACCAAGAGGGCTTAAGCGCTTTTCGTCTTTGAAAATTCAAGCTGAAGCCTGCGGGCACAAAGTCATTTAGCCCTCTGCAGGCAATAACTAAACTCAAGGGGTTTGCACCAATGATCAAAGCAAACTTAGGCATGTGGCTTTGGTCTGATTGCTGCTGCGGACATAAGTTTCTGCAGGGATGCTGTGCCTGCTTTTTTGCACGGGTACTTTTTTCAAAAAGCCCCTTTTTCCAGGGGTAAAATGCTGTTTTACACACAGAAATGGCTTTGAAATTGTTCTCCCCACTGGCCCAAGAAGCAAGAGTATTACTTAAGTAGTCATCAATCTTCCACCATTCTTCTTGCAGAAAGTCCTGGCCGAGGCATGAAAACAGAACATGAGGGAACCCACAGGAATAATAAAAGCATCTCTCGTATCCGAGAAATATGCAGATTTTATGCAACTCCGCTGACCAGGAAAACAACAGAGGGCTCTTGGGACAATCAATGAAACTTATTAAATTCTGCCGGGGTTCCAAGTTCTGAAGATGGGATCTGTTTAAAAGAAAAAAACAAAAACAAAAACTATGCACAGAATGCGAGAGAGTGGGGATATGTTGCAATACTTAAGGCCAAATCTAATTTGCAGGAAAATACAGCCCAAAGGATCTGCAAGTCAGCTTACGCACAGAAGTCGGAAATGGTACATCACGTGCCCCAGGTTTTTCCATTTCCTACTGCTTCTACAGAAAAAGGAAACACTCCAGCAAAAAGCATACGAGAGCTGTGCAGATTTGCATGATTTTATTCCTGTGGATTTTTTTTTCCCCATCCAGAAGTCTGTAGGAAATTAAATCCTTAGGTAAAAGAGGCAGCGTTTTAGAAAAGAGTGTTAACGAACTAACTGGTAGTCTCTCTTTAATTTTTTTTTTGCCCGAGAACATAAGTCCTGGGTCAGACCAAGGAACCATCAAGCCCCAGTATCCCATTTCCAGCGGAGTCCAATCCAGGTCACAAGTACCAGGCAGGATTCCAAATAGCAGATAGAGTCCCTGCTGCTTATACCCAGGATAAGCAGTGGCTTTCCCCAAGTCTACCTGGTTAATAACAGTTTGTAGATTTTTCTTCTCTCTTTAAGCCCAGTTACACTAAATGTCATTATCATATCCTCGGGCAATAATTTCCAGAGCTTAATTGTGCATTGAGTTAAAAAAATATTTTCTCCGATTATTTTTAAATGTACTACTTAGCATAGTCCAGAATTCGATGATCTGCAGCCAGTCCGAGAGGAAGGCCTAAACCCTATCCCCTCCACTCCTCAATTGGAGGGTGGTCTCATCAAAAACTGGTGCCTGGCTTAAGCTGCTTCTACTGCTGAGCCTTAGGCCGACGCCTTTCCCTCTGCTCACCTCATGCAGACAAAGCAGGAGGAGTTAAGGACTCTAAAAAAAAGAGTGGGAAGGGGCATCTCAGGAAAAATGGCCACTTGTAAGAGAACTACTGCTGTTGGGCAGCAGCCAGTTTGGTTTTTTGCTATTTTACAAAAAAGCGTGCCTGCTGGGAAAGAAAGCTATTCTGGTGACATGGAAAGAACTTACAGGCCTGGCTTAATGGCAGTGGCGTAATTCTCTTCATGATTTGGTGCAGATGGAAAATAGAGCCTCGTTAGCTCCTTTAAGGGCAGACGATTATTTTTTCAAATCTGAGGATGCTACCTCCAGTCACTTTCGCCCAGAGCGAGAAGTCTTGGACTTAACAATTCCTTTTAATTTATAGTTTTCTTTGCTCATATTTTCTCTAATTTCAACCTGTCATCCGCTCAGTGACATTAATATTGCTAAGGATATGTCTATAACAGGTTTGTATGGGGGGGGGGGTTTTCAGACGGGACATGGGATTAATGTTGAGCTTTTGTATTCAATGCTATTTTGGATACCTCGGGGTCTGGGATGCATCAGAACCAACGCAGCTGGTTTATCTTTGCTCAACTGATTGTTGCCGATATCCATTGGGGGGGGGGGGGGGGGGGGGGGATGGGAGTTAAGCAAGTTTAAATTGTAAATGTAATAACTGTGTGCTGTTGAAATGTAGATGTTATCCTTGATTCTTCCCGCTGTGGAGAACGAACAAGCGATCCGTTTTGTGCACCGGTTCCGATCTTTCCATGTATCGCACCAGGAGTCTGCTGATATTTAGATGGCGAAGAAGGCGTGAGTCTTCCGAGTCCTTATGTTCATCCAGAGATGGTAGGGAGATGGCTTGGTTCAAATGAAACTCGGAAACCACTTTCGGTAGGAAGGAGGGGATCGTGCGCAGCTGTATCAATCCAGGAGTGAACCTAAGGAACGGTTCCCGGCAGGATAGTGCCTGTAGTTCGGAGATGCGATGAGCTGAACATATTGCTACCAGGAATGCCGTCTTCAATGTTAAGAGGCGTAGTGACAGACCGCTCATTGGTCTGAAGGAAGCCCCCACTAGGAAGTCTAATACCAGGTTGAGGTTCCATAGGGGTGGCCGAAGTTGCTTAACCCCTTTTAGGAAACAGGCCAAATACGGATGAGCTGATTCCGTTCACGTCGGCTCTGAAGCAGGAAAGGGCTGCTATTTGGACCTTGAGGGAGTGACAACCCCTTCTTCATACCATCCTGTAGAAACTCCAGAATCATGGGGATCTTGGCAGTCCACGGGGAATATCCTGCGGTTCTCGCAACAGGCTTCGAATATTCTCCAGGTTCATATGTACTCCAGAGATGTTGAGAGCTTGCGAGCTCGGAGCAGGGTGTCAATCACGGCCTCGCCTCACCAAGAATTTTATTGACAGGGACTCAGACACCTCAGACAATGATGGTGCCTCACTTGAGGAAGGGGAAATCCCTCCAGGCCCAGAACTATACAGAACAATGCTTCACTTCTTCCACAGGGATGAATTACCAGCCCTGGTTTCACAGACCTGTTGCGATGGTATATAACTTAGCGACGGTATAGAAAAGAATGTGAATAAATAAATAAAATAACTGCCTTCTGGCCGCCACTACCGAGGCTACTCCTCTGGCTTAGGTACGCACCAGGTCTGAGCTTGCGTCCGTCAGGAAGGCTGCAGCAGGTTCGATCGTTTCACCGACATAAGTTCCGGAATTATCTGCCTCTCTTGATAGGAGCAAGCAGGAATGTGCCACCAGCGTGCAGCAGGAAGCTATTTGCAGTGTCATAGTTATTGCGTCGAATGCTTGCTTAAGGATGGATTCTAGTCATCTATCCTGAGTATCCTTCAATGCCGCCCTCCCTCCACGGGAATGGTTGTTCACTTCGAGATGGCGCAGACCATGGCATCCACTTTTGGGAAACACAGGCATTCCTTGGTTGCTGGTTCCAGAGGGTACAAGGCTTCCAAGGCCCGACCTCCTTTAAAGTTTGCCTCTGGGGCATCCCACTCCAGGTCAATCTGTTCCTGGATGGCTTCCATCATTGGAAACCAGGGCTGGTAATTCATACCGTGGAAGAAGTGAAGCATTGTTCTGTATAGTTCCAGGCCTGGAGGGATTCCCCCTTCCTCCAGTGAGGCACCATCCTCGCCTGAGGTGTCTGAGTCCCTGTCAGTAAAATTCTTGGTGAGGCGAGGCATGTCTCGTGGCACCCGAGCAGGGCTGGGAGGTTCAGGTGCTCCTGGCTGGGGTTAGACCTGGGTCGCAGCCAGGGCTGATTGCGCCTGAATGAAGGCTTGTAGACCCTGGAAAAATTCTAACCAGGAGAAGGCCCCTGGGTCCATGTTAGCCCCAGGGGGAGTCAGAGCAGGAGCCCCTGAAATGCCCTCTTGTGGAGATGCCATTTTGGAGTTACATAGGTCTGGGGTGCTATTGTATGTAGTAGTTCTGAACCATCCTACTGTATATGTAGTAGTTCCAAACCCATGAAAACTGCACAACTAATACAAGTGAGAGAGAGAGCAATTTCTTTAGCGAATGCAAGTTTATGGAACTCACTACCGATCAAAACTCGCCTGCAAAAAAACATTAAAATTTTTAAAAAAGAAACTAAAACCTGGCTGTTCAGGAAGGCCTTTTCTGAAATCAACTAACATCCTTTCATTTAACAATAAGTTTTTCAGACTCCCATATTACTTATTTCACTGTCATTTTATGAATTTTAGAAACAAAATGTTTTACCTATCAGTTTAGTTTTATCACCTTTAACAACGAGTTCTCAGACCCTCCCATTTCACTAATTCCTGTCATTTTATAATTTTTAGTAAGAATGTTTTTACTTATTTTTTTTATCATTGATTTAATTAAATGCTTTTAGGGTGTTTATATGCTATTAACATTTTAATTACATTTTAGGAATATTGTATATTTATTAGTCTTGATAATGTGATGATATATGTTTTTAGGAACTGAAATGTACTAGAAATTTTATGCCTTTGCTGTAAACCTTTATGATGGACGTTACTGAATAAGTCCTCAGACTGTGAGGGACCAGGCTTTGGAACCCCTTGGGCTTCTTCGCAATGATGGCAGACAGGACTCTAGTTCAGGCTGTGTGGCTCTGATGTGGCAGGCAGTGCAAAGAGAATGCCATCTGAGCTTCTTGGATGCCGGTGCCATTGCCTCTGTATATAGACGCACAGGTAATGCGTTTCAATATGCGCGCAGTTATGCGCGCGTGTAGATATGAGCGCGGTTGTGCGTGTAGTTATGCGCGCGGTGTGCGCTGGGTTGTATGCGCGGTTGGGCGAGCAGCTGTGGGCACGTCAATATTGGATGCGCACAAGTTGGGCGCATCGGCCATCCGGCCTGCCCTGTGCGTACCACTGGTCGAGAAGGGAAGATGGCGCCGACGCCCCCCCCCCCACGCATAAGATGGCGCCCCCGAGGGTCTCCATATGTCTGGATCCCTGCACCGGATCAGGGCCTAGCCCAACCCGATCCGTGCTCCCTTTTTACCTCGCCGGAAGAAAAAACGGAATCGGTATGGCAATCCAAGCCCCAGAGACAGGAGAGCTTAATTTAAAGTTTTCTGCTTACCTGGTCTCGGCGCTTACCGATCGCGTGCCAGGACGGTCTCCAGGTGCCGGGGGGAGTAAGGGGTTTACCTTCATTGCCTTGCTCAGTTGTGCACCTGCTGCCTTTCAGCCACTCTGGGGGGGGGGGGGGGGGGGCGGGGGTAAGTCCACACCGGGAACTGGCTACCGGACCAAAGCACACCTCTGAGGGATATCGAAAATCACCTCAGGAATTCTCAACTGGGGAAGGGACCCTTAGGTATCACCGCAGGAGAGCGAGGCTCGATCTTCTTTAAGGTAAACATTTTTTCTTCTATGCTGTAATTCTTAACACTGTTCTAGTATGTGGGATAGTGTTCACATCTGCTAGGAGACGGAGAGATACTGAAGAGCTGAGGTCACTGCAGGGGTATATCTAGGGTGATGTCAGCCTTGAAATCTGACTCCATCTCCCATCTGCTAGCAGAAGAGCACATAACCCACTGGGGTCCTGAGTCCATCTGGCTGCACGCTAGGAAAGGATTGCTTCAATAATTCTATCATGTACATCCTTCATGACCGCTCCTCCACAGGGATGGTCGTCTATTTAGAGACGACACAGACAAGCGCATTCACTTTTGGAAAATGTAGACACTCTCTCACTACTGGATCCAGGGGGTACAGGCCGTCCAATCCCCTTTAAAATTTGCCTCCGAGGCATCCCATTCAAGATCAATCAGTTCTTGAATGGCCTCCATAACCGGGAAAAAACAAGAGGCTTTATGCAAAGAAATCAAAATGGGATTTCTCTTTGGCTCAGACATAGAATCTGCCCAAGGAACTCCTAACATCTTCAATGTCTGGAAAATCAAAGCTGACAAGTCATCTTTATGAAATAACCTCAGCATAGTTCTATACAGTTCCAGCCCCAGGGGGATTTCCCCATCCTCCAGCGAGTCAGGATCTGCCTCATTATCAGTGCCATTTGGATGCCTGTCAGATACACCTGCAGCTCGAACTGTATTTCGGAGCTTAAACATGCTGGAAGAGCGAGAAGCCACTGCCTGAGGATCTGAATCGACAGGCTTGGATGGCGCTGAGAATTGCGCCTAAAGGAAGGATTGCAAGCCTTGAAAAAAAACAACTCTACCCAAGAAAAGGCAGAAGGATCCATGCTAAGACTAGGAGGGCCCTTGTGCAGCGCCCACTGAGCTGCTGTCCCCTGCTGAGGAACCAGTCAAGGTCAGGTATCCCCTCCTGACACATCCTTAAACCAGCAAGGCAAAAAAACTGGTGAAGGAAAAATATCTAAATGTTCTCACAATATAAATCAAACCAAAAATGGAGAGAACAATTATACTGAAAAATATTTTTAAATTATGTATTTTAATACAGCTTTTAGAAAGATTAACCAATTATTTCTCAATTTTCACAATATGCAGCAAATATACATAAATGTATATACTTAATCATCAAGTATAAAAGGCATATATGATCCTTTCCATAATTTATACAATATAAAATACACAAAATTCTAAAAGTAACATATCAAATCATTCATACTAACTCATGCATACCATACATAAGAATATATGTGTGAATTACAACTATTAAAATACCATCTCATAAAATATATTCTTCATAAATTTTATATTGTACTAAATAGTGAAAAACCAATCTGATATCAAGTGTTTTCTCAGCTATACATCGATAAATGGTGAAAAGCTTACCACTTCAAACATTTCATGCTTGTCGCTACCTCAGCAGATTGTAACAGATGTATTCTCAACTATCGATTTTAAAAAATTCTCGACAAAGACGTCTTCGTTTCCCCTCTTACAAGGCTTCATCAGGGGGAATTATCTCAAGTCAAAGCAAATGCTACATAGAATCGCGCCATCTCCAAGGTGGCTGTCTTTAATTTTAAAAACAAATCACCACTGACAAAGCTTAAGGCTTGATTTTCTCCCAACCCAGCAGTTTCCAAACGCAACTACAGCGTCAAAGGTTCCGTGCTGGCATACGTTAGAGGGCCCTTCAGGCTGAGATGCCCTAATGTGACCGGCAGCACAGAGAGAACGGTGCTAAGGTTTCTTAGACACTGGCGTCATGAATCCGTCAGTACACTCAACCGGCGACTGAAGATGTGACCCCAGCCGAATCCCTGCTGAAACAAAATTTATGCATCCCAAGTTTGTGGGCCAAACATCTAAGGGGTAGATTTTCAAAGCAGCGCGCACGCGGTTCCCGGGGCACGCACACGGACGCGCCAATATTATTACATGCATGGGCCAGCACACGCATGTTATAAATCCGGATGGCCGCATGCGCAGGCATGCGCATGTGTGGGGGTGGGGGAAAATTTTCGTAAGATACGCGCTGCAATGAAATCAGGCCTTCCCCATGTCCCTCCCAGTCCGTTCCAATTAAGGAGCGGACTGGCAGGGAACTTCCCAACCCCCCTACCTACACTTCCTCCTCCTCAGCCCCTAAACCTAACCCACCTTTCTCTAAATTTTTTATTTTATTACTTATTGCTCCTCCAGAGCAGAAGCAAATTACACGCGCCAGCCAGCTGCCAGCACGGGCGTTCCCGGAAAAGCAGCTAATGGCCACTGACCCAGCCAGCCTCCGCCCCACCCATGCCCCCGGCCCACCCCCTTTTCAGGGCCTGGCACTTGTGCACGTATTGGGACTTACACGTGTGGCTTCACCCTGCGCGCATTTTCAAAAGGGCCCAGCCACACGCGCATGAGCCCATGAGCGCAACTTCACTTACTTACTGCTCCAAATATTGATGCACAATCGACAGGCAAGAAAGTGCGCGCACAAACTGGACACACAGCAGGACGCACTTGTGCACACCGATGTAACTGTAGAGGGCAGCCAACAGCGCAGAAAAAAAAGCATGCAAAAACGCTGCCATGGCCTACCATATGACGCACAAAAAATAAGCCTAACAACGGGGCCGCTCAAACCATCAGGCTGCCCAGTTCCCCTAATACCCAAGGGAGCGGAAAAGCATGTCGGGATGGTGCGCCAAGCTCAGAAACCAGAAGTCCTAAACTAACCTCCACTCTCTCTTTTTTTTTTTTAAACACTTAAGTGAGCTTAGCCCTTCCCAGCTGAGTACAGAGACGGTATCCAGCTGCGGGGGGAGAGGACATATGCCATCACCACTGTGCTCGGCCTCTTGCACCTGCTGCCTTTAAGCTATACAATCAGCTAAGTCCATGTCGGCTGAAAAATCAGCTACCGGACCAAAGCATGCACCGAGGGACCACAAATCACCACAAGAATTCTCAACTGGGGAGGGACCATTTGGTATCACCGCAGGAGGAAGGGGCAATTCATTTTTCTTTTCAAATTCTCCTTCTAAAAGATGAAGCAATCCCCAGTAGGGAGATGCACACCCACCATTTGCTGGAGACAGAGAATACTGGCAGGCTGTCACAGTAGGAGTATATATACCTTGACGTCAGATTGCTCCATCTCCATCTGCTGGCAGAGGTGCATAACCCACTGGTTCTGGATTCATCTGTCTGGAAGCTAAGAAACGTACAGTAGATCTTAGCCACAGTGACTGAGGGAAATTCATAATATAGAGAATCTAATTTAGTTGAAAGTATATCCCTCACCCCTTTTTCAACTACTCATATCTGAACAGTTATTTGTTTATGGTGACAAACTTTTAAAACAAAGGATATTTAGTTAGTCCAACCATTTTACTGCTATAAATACAGAATTCACACTATTTTGCTACATATTCTTCATCTCAATCACACCTCTCTCTTCCTTCTCATCTTATTCAAATGTTTTGTTTTGCACAGTAGTTGCTATTGTGGCATTATGACAAGTTCCCAATGCTTGACATACTTAAACTTGAGTAACCCTTGAGCAAGATCATTTATCCCAACCATTCCTGTCCTAACCACCACCACACTCGTTCTTAAATTGTATTTATAAAATTGTGGCTTGTTTACATAGAAATGGGGCATTTTGCAAAAGGTAAACACTAGAAATTTTTTTTTACATCATACCCATCTGAGGAATATTTTCATTCAGCAATTTAAGGTGACGTTGTGCAAGTGGGATGACGGATCACATGAACTCAATCAACACCTTCTGCAGGCATTTGTGATCAGACGAATTCCAAAGTTTTAAATCAGACTAGGCTGCCTTGCACAGCATATGGGAATTGCGGTCAAGTTAAAATCAATGCAGATACATTTACGTAGAATGCTGGAAACAAGACGACATCACCGAAAAATCTCCCTGAATGGCCACAGCTCAATGTCATAAAGTTGTTCCAACTTTCCTTCTTAGGTCAACAGGTCGGGTGGCTTGCCTCCTTGACGGATGAGTGCATCCTTGGAAATTCTGGCCAGTAGCTCAATCTAGTCCACAGAGCTCAAGTTAGGGCCCCACTGTTTTTTCTGCTTCTTTGATTTAAAAGTAATATCCAAGTACAGATGAATGTAATAGTAAGAGAGATCAATTTCCAAAGAAATCGTACTCTTCCAGGGTTTGATAAACAAAATGGGCAGCAGGGAGGTCACTGTTAAGAATCTACAAAGTGTCACTGTGAAAGATCCGTCGCTAGACCCAACTGCTTGATGTGCCCTAGCAGGGCATCAACATGTAGGTTAACAAAATGAACAATTTAATTGAAATGGCAGAGGTCTGAAACCAGCAGTAGTAACCGAGCTCTCAAAAGAATTTCCATCCCTGTTTGAGCTGTCCTGGTCTGTAAGGATTTTCTGGGGGGGGGGGGGGGGGGTTATTTCAGGTTTTTTCCAAAACAGTTTAAAAAAAAACTTTTGCTTTTTTAATTCTAAGATGTTCACTAATAAAACTGGCCTCCTTCTTTTTGTTTTTATCCATGTTTCCAAGCGGCCACCATTCAGCTATTCATATCTGCAACGGGTGATGTAACTCTAAGCACCCTTTTATTTATTTTTTTTATTGTGAATAACATTTTCAGTACTTTTTGAGAAAAGGACAGCTTTGTTCCGTTATGTCACATTTTTAAGGAAAAGAAACCAAAGCTTCGCTCTTCATTAACATTTTCCTAAATGCTCCTGTCCAAGAGAAACTACAACAATATAGGACATCATAAGCTCTATCTGCAATGACTGTGGCCAATAAAATGCTGGAAATTAGCAGCTCCCTGGCATAAAATGAATACCTTCCAGGCGCCAATTTCACTGCCATTTCCGGCTGAATGTTCAACCAAATACAATGACTTCTCTGTATAAAATATTTTAGTACCAAAAAAAATCCCCATAAATGTTTTAACTGCTTTTCTCTGTTCTCCTCGCTTATAAATATTTTCTGTGGCGCGCCTGGAACCTTTTCTATCCACTCCAAGTTGCAAGAGAGGTCATCTAAATTTAGAACAAAATGTTCCCCTGTCGACCAACAGCAACTGGAAACAGAATGGTATTTTTTCTTATGCCTTCTAAGAGTGGGAAGCTCTGGGATATTTCTATCACCATCAAAACAGTCTGATAAAACCGTAAAAAGAAGGCAGCCTGACATTTAATAGACGATCAGTGAAAACAGGGTAAGCGTTCATTTATATCAGTCGAAGTAGGAAGAATGGTCGAACCACTGGTGCCTTGGCTGTATGTAAACATCTGATGGGAGGTCTCGGGTGGGAAAGGAAATTAGGATTCTTAGTATGTGGCTTACTGTACACCAATGGGAAAGAGCCTCATTCAGTTAAGGTCTAATCTAGGCCATTGCAGAAGTACATGCTGGAGCTTCGGTATTTCCGAGCACTCCTGCTGGACCTCATACACAGCTCAACTGAGAGTCCACAAATTTGTTGCACAGTGGCAAACACACACATAGTAGCCCAGCAGCTGCCAGCAGTTCAGGACCCTTTCGCCCACTAAGTCGGCCCACTTCTTCCTGCTGATGTCACTGCAGACGCTCCTTGATCTCTGGTCACCTCCTTCCCCTGCCGTTAGCACCATCCTTTGCATCAAACAAATATAACCTATTCTAGTAGAAAAATAGTGCTATAAAAAAATAGCATTGTAAAACAATTTCCATAAGGTTCAAGATTTCAAATGGTTTTAATCAATATTTTTATCAATAAACTGTGTTCTTCCCCAAAAATACAAGATACCATAAAAAAAAAAAAAAAAAGAAATTACTGCTTACTTGATAATTTCCTTATCCTTAGGACAGTCAGATGAATCCAGAACATGTGGGTTATGCACTCCTACCAGCAGATGGAGACTGAGCTAGCTGACGTCACAGTATATATATACCCCTGCAGTGACCTCAGCCCTCCAGTATTCTCTTCAAAAGCAACTGTGGACAGACTAGTCAAAAATCTCGATTAAAAACAATTAACCATCAGACCGATACACAATTGTGCGCGCTCGGCCAAGCACATCATTTAGCACTCAATTGGCTGCGCGTTTTCGACATGCATCTATTACTCCTTATTTTACAAGGGGTTCAGCGCGCTGAAAATGCACGGCCAACCTCCCCCAAAAACTAATAGTGCTCATCACATACAAATGCATGTTGATGAGGCTATTAGTCGTCCAGGATACTGAAAGTAAAATGTGCGGTCAAGCACATTTTCTGTACACCCTCTGACTTAATATCTTAGCGATATTACTGTGTTTCCCCGAAAATAAGACATCCCCCGAAAATAAGACCTAGTAGAGGTTTCGCCAAATTGCTAAATATAAGACCTCCCCCGAAAGTAAGACCTAGCACATATTACATGTAAACGATCGAATTAGCTACGGTATTCCCTCCCATACAGTAACGCGCACCCCTGCCGTTTTGCCGCGCGTTTAACCTGCTAACT
The DNA here is from genome assembly GCF_901001135.1 of Rhinatrema bivittatum. Classification (NCBI taxonomy): domain Eukaryota; kingdom Metazoa; phylum Chordata; class Amphibia; order Gymnophiona; family Rhinatrematidae; genus Rhinatrema; species Rhinatrema bivittatum. Next base: position 68,062,856 of record NC_042621.1, on the reverse strand, counting down.
TACCGCCTACCCTTACCCCTGCGTTAGAGGCAGGGGTAAGGGTAGGCGGCAAACTTTCCCCCAGTCCCCGCTCACCTGCCCTGGCTGCGTCCATGGGTGCTGGTCTCCGGGGCACCCTCAGTCCTCTCCCCTCCTCCCGAAGCAACGAAAGCGGAAAAAAATCGAAAAAGCGAAAAAAAAAAAGTTGCAAGAGAGAGAGGGGAGAGAGGACAGGCAATCCTACACTCGGAATTGCCAGTCCTCTCCCTCCTCCCGAAGCAAGGCGCGAAAAGCAGCCTTGCTCCGGGAGGAGGGGAGAGGACTGGCAGTGTACGGTAAAGCAACGAAGTGACTTACTTTTTTCACAGCCCTCCTCCGGAGACGGATCGCGGCTCCCCTGCCTCCCGGAGGCGAAGATGGATGCCTGCACGGGCAAAAGCGGCCCCTGTACGTGCGATTGGGCCGCTCAATGCTTGACGTCACATGCCGTGACGCCAAACATCGTGACGTCACGCATTGAGCGGTCCAATCGCACGCACAGGGGCCGCTTTTGCCCGTGCAGGCATCCATCTTCGCCTCCGGGAGGCAGGGGAGCCGTGATCCGTCTCCGGAGGAGGGCTGTGAAAAAAGTAAGTCACTTCGTTGCTTTACAGTACCATTCACATTTTCTTTGAGAAAAAACTGGGGTCCATGTGGGGAAAAGATAAAATTTTAAACACAACTGGCCTACTTGGCTGTGCTGATTTTTCTTTTTTAATATACATATAAAATAAAAGTGACTACAATTTCTATGAAGTGAACCAAAATATAACAGAACAACACAGAATGCCTCCAGTCCATGCTAGATAATAAAAAAATACATCTTGGCAGAATGAGTTGAATGAGCTGAACTAGAATTGCAAAATGATTAAATCAAAATGGTGCTAATTTTTTCTACACCAAAACGAAGCAGAAAAGTTCAACACCCACACTCTCGAACCCGTTAGAAACCATAGCGAAGGGATCCTTTCCTTTGTTTGCGTCACCCCTACTGGTGAGGTTTGCTGGACGAAATGCATTTGCTATTGCTCGCAGTGAGATAGAAAACTCAACAAATGAAGATCCAGACTTAACGTATTATCCATGAATCACCAAAATAAAACCCGTCTGGCACGGTAGCTCAGTGGCCACGCTGCATAGTGCTATGTCGAGGGCCTAGATTGGAGTCCTGGGTTGGCTAGGATTGGGCGATGCTGTAGAAGCAGCATTTAAAGTCTCTGGAGGAAGGGGTGTAAGGCAGTCATAATCACTACCAAGGGCTGAATTTAGGACCAAGTCCTTCCTGGTGCATGGTCCCGGGCTGACAACTCTGGCTGCAATGAGTGGACTGATGTAGGTTGGAAAGGGATATAAAAAGAGTGTGGAATCCAGAGGTCACTGAGAATAAAAAGTCTCATGAGGCCATCTCTCAGTTCTGCTTCCAACTGAGATGATTTCCAAAAAAAAGCAGAGGAAGCTGCTTTTAAAACACACACACACACAAAAAACCTCCCGCCAAAGCTCCTTCTTGGCTAGAGAGATATTAAAGCTTGTTCCATGGAGTTTCTAATCAAGCAGGCTGCTCTTGGTCTGTGTTTTAAGGCCAACAGCTTTGTTGAAACGGTTTCTACAAATGTGTGTGTCTGTCAAAAAAAAAAACAAAAAACGGTGGTCAGGTTACCAGGAAAAATAAAATCTACTAATGGCCATTATTTTCAGAACGGTTAAAAATCAAACAAAATTTGATTTCCAATACACAGAAAAAAAATACTGCAGAACTTGCATGGGCCTTCAGGCCCATTAACAATTACATAAAACCAAATGAGTTTATATAATTACCTTGACCTGTGCTACAATGTAAAATTTGCAGTGCTTCAAGTTCAATTTTCTACCCTCTTGTCCCCTCACTTCCTACAGTAGTTCCCTTCATATTTACAGCATACTTGACTGCTGCGACGTGAACGTGAACCCTCTGTAATGCGATTAGTCCTCAGAAATGAATGGCATGCCTGAATGTTTAAAAGCAGAGCACTGATGCACAGCAAACGTCTCCAGTCCCACAGGTTGGGACGCCAGATGCCCCGTGCGTTAAAATTCAGCAAGTTTTACACTGTCACATTCAGAACCAAAAACATCTGGTCGCCCACACTTGCCAATTACACGGAGGCTAATACAATTAGAATTTATTTCATTTCGTAAATCTGAGGAGACACAAAGTTGTTGCTTATGCTAATTACTTAGGGGTCAATTTTAAGCATTACTTGCGCAAAAACGCCCATCCATGCGAGCATGGTGGGCCATGCGTGAGCAATTTCAAAGCTACAATTTAAGTTCATGCTTGCATAAGCAAAAAATAAGGGCGAGGAAGAGGGGCGGGGCATGGGTGTCCTGGGGGTGGAGCCAGTTGCCCGCGTTAACTCTGTATTTTAGAACTGGAGCTCACAGTGCGCGTCGACTTGTTACCTGGGTAGCTTTACTGCTGCTCCCGAGGAGTAGCAAACCTGCAGATCTCGTGGCTTAGGACTTACACGACCGGGTCAGCTGGGGAGCGTGCAGGATGATGGACCAGAGGAGCCCGGATGACCTCCAGACTGACTGGACAAGCTGGTGGACTTAACTGACTGGGAACGTCGCTCGCATGCTCATGTTTTCAAATCCGCTCGCATTCGTGCGTCAAAGCCGGCGAAGTCCCGCGGAAGGCACGCGAAGTTGGCTGGCTCTTAAAATCAGGAGCACACTTACAAGTGGCAGGCGTATTTTTAAACCCTTCGCTCGTGCACAGACACGTACGTGAATGGGCACATGAGCACGCGTTTTAAAATTAGCCTATTAGAGAGCAAATTCAGATTTGTGTGTTTGCGGGGGGGGGGGGGGGGGGGGGGGGGGAGGAAGCACTAATCAATCTGTGCATTTACCTGTATAAAGCCTTTGGATTATTGACCCTTTTTTTTTAATTTTATTACAAGGCTCACCACTGATAAAAGGAGAAAAAGTCTCAGCTTGTACGGAGACACTATTTTGTTTTTATCCGAAGCGGCCAGAGAGGGGGAAGCAAGACCTCTCTGGCTGCTCTGCAGGTAACAGGGTAGAGGCCAAAGCCACCCAATACTAGAGGAAGATTACATGGGATTGATCTACACAACAGGGTTTCCACTTCTCCTGGAGGGAGCCTGGAGAGAAATGCACCTGGCTGAGAGGGTGCAAAGCCTTCCAAAGTGCAGATGCACCCATAAATCAGGAAGAACTTGAAAAGCCCAGCCTGCAGGCCACGCCAGGAGAGACACTGGTCAACCACAGCAGGGCTCGGCCTAAGGCAGTGAGAGCCTGAACCCTAAGCACCAAATGTCCATGTACAGAGCTATATAAATGATCAGGAACCACCCTGGTATGAACTACTAGATGGTATACACCTAGCCGAAAAGTAGCTGCATTTGTTTATGGCCATTTCACTCCAAAAACAATCTGTACTTCTGTTCCTGCCTGAGCTGCTCTTCAAGAAGCAGAGTTGGGTTGGGCCTACCAGCCCCAGTAAACTTCTCACACACACAGGCAGCTGGCAAACGCGCCCTCTAGTGGGATAGAATGGAGCTTCGCCTAGACCAGCCATCTCCCCCGTAAGGTTGAGCCCTTGGGTTCTGGCGGTCAAGCAGGTCTTAGGCCTAGGGTGGTGGAAAGAGCAAGAGTCCAATGGCATGCCGGAGTCAGGGCAGGCAGCAGATTAAAACAGAGACAGGCAAGAGGTCAGGTCCGTAAGTCACACGGAAGACACCGGATGAGATGGGTAACACAAGGCAAGGCAGGAAAGGAAGGTTGGACAAGGGAAGGCTGGATGAAGAGTCAGGAACCAGGAGCTCAAAAGGCAACACACACTGCAAGGGCAGGAGACGTGATGCTGAGGCAAGATGGTACTGCGAGGCCCTCAGCCTGATGTCATCAGAGGGCCCCACTCAGCGTTTCCCACTGCAGGGCCTATGTAATGTGAGCACATGTGCACGCAAGCACGCGCCTAAGGGTCAGTGCGGTCTCGGGCTGCGCTGGATTGTGCTCGGAGCAGGAAGCTGAGTGCTGACCATGGGATGGGTCGGGCCATGTTGGGGGGTGAGAGGCGGCTCACGAGGCCTTCCCATGACCTTCCAAATGTAACAGGGAGTGGGGGGGGGGGGGGGGGGCGGTAAACACACAAATGCAAGCAGAAAAGTGATTTTGCATCTATTTTTACATGTACTAGAAAGGCATTCTTGGGATAGGGATCCATTTACATGTATTAAGCAAGCATCATCATATACACCTGCTCCCAAGCAGGCATAAAGTGTGTGTGTGTGTGAGAGTGTGAGTGAGTGAGTGAGTGTGTGTGTGTGTGTGTGTGTGTGTGTGTGTGGTGCAGGATTCCATGTACACCTACGCATCAAGCCTCCTCTGAAAATTTGGGATGAGGTCTGCATTTACTTTCTGCACGCAAACTTTACCCTTACACAGGCTTTTATAAACTACCTTCCCTAAGCACAACCCCACCTCTCCCCCACCACACATCTAATCGCCTGAGCTTAGCAGCATTTTCAAATACTCAGAAAAACCTTTCAATAAAAACACGCTGGGTATTTTGAGTCCTAATGGTAAAAGGGCATTTTAGAGAAAAAGCAATGATCAACTGAAAAAGAAAATCTTCAAAACTGCTCTCTTTTTAAGTGTGCTGTTTTGAAATCATCCTAGATGGGTATCTTATGACATGTTAAAGCTCAGAATTTTATTGTCCTGTGGTATCTCAATTTTGGAACACAAAATATCTAAGGTGTTGTTTTTTTTCAGGTAATCCCATGTGTTTACAGAATTCCAGTGCTTCTCAACCTTTTTTCTGTCGGGACACACCTGACAGATGGGTCTCACATGCGTGACACACTGAACACATGACCATCACAGGGCTAAATGTAAAAGTACAGTTTGCATCCACAGGAACCCCCTGACCCACAATTATGGACGTAAAGCAGAATTATGACATCCCCGTACAACTCACCTTACAAAAAAGATATTCTGGTTCTAGTGTCATCTCAGTAACAGCAACACAAACTCCTTCTACGTCCAGGCTCAATAGCCCTACTTATGAAAAGACAGCAGTTTATCACTAATGCATGTCCTCTTGAGAAAATACAACAAATAAGACTGATACAGTAAAATACCTCACCTCAGTCACATACACAGAACCGACCTAACATACTCCCCGGATCTGCAGTAATGCACATAAACTAATCTGCACAGTTACACCTGTATTATGGAATACACTCAAACAGGAGCAACCCTATCTATGAAAAGGCAACACTACAAATATTAAATCAGGTCCTAAAAACCAATACACCTCCTATTAGGAAAAAAGAACTAGCAAGCAGCTATAGATCCCCACACAGAAAGAATTGTAAAACTATACTAATAAGCAGAATAAATGTTTCACAACAACTATGAACAGAATAACATCCAACAATTAAAAACTCATAAAAATTATTTAAAATTCTCCAAACACCAATAAAAGATTTCAAAACAGCAGACACATCACATAATATTCAGTAATTAAAATGGCATTCAATCAAGAAAAATAAACTTAAAAAGCCACCTTTACTAACCCCCTCCCAGCAGCTCTCCTACTCCTCTTCCATGCAGGCCGTAGCACACCCCAGAAGCAGTAGTGGCTGAAGCTCTGTACTCATGGTCCTCTTCCGTAGGGCCCGCGACCAGTCTCTGTCTCTCACACACACACACCATACCAGTCACACCCCCATGACCAGTTTCTGTCTCTCACACACCAATTATCTACACCAGTCACCTTCCCAAACAGTCTCTCTCTCTCATATACACACACTTCCCACTCCCATGTTCTACTTTACATATACAGGCTTCTCACTCCCATGCTGTGTCTCACACACCCCTACATACCCAGGTTTTTCACTCTCATGCTCGCTCTCTCCACATGTACAAGCTTCTCATTCCCATGCTCTCTTTCACACACACCTCCAAACACCAATGCTTCTTACTTCCATGCTCTCTCACATGCACAGGTTTTTCACTTCCATGCTTTCTCTCTCTCACACACACACACACACACCAGTCATCTCCCTGACCAGTCACTTTCATTGTCTCTCATATATACACACACATCACCTCTCAGACCAGTTTCTCTCAATCACACACATCCTCTCACACACACACACACATGCTCTCAATCACACACACATTCTTCTCTTACACACAGGCTGGCTGTCTCTCTCTATCTCTCGCTTCCTGCCCCCCCCCCCCCCGCCCCGAGCACAAATGGTAGCTGCAGCAGCCTCCTCCTCCAGCCCCCGCAGGAATACCATCGCTGCAGGAGGATAATGCTGCTGTCTCCTTTGCCGATTGCCGGCTGCTTCGGATTTTGCTCCGGGCCCACGCGCTACTGCTCGGGGCTGATGCTGCTGCCGCTACTTTTCAATGCAGCACGGTTCTCTTTCTTCTTCCCGTGCACCCCACTTCCTGTTCCGGGTCATGGGGGCAGGTGCGAGAAGAAGAAAAGGCCCAGCCACAGTTGCCAGCCTCCACTACCACTGCTGCCGTTCCCATCTGGGTTTGAATGTGCTGATAGCCGTGAGACAACGGCAGCAGTGGAAGATAGTCTGCCTCTTGCTCGGTGAAGGAAGAGTAGCGGGAGACCAGTAGCACGCGACACACCAGTTGAGAATCGTTGTTCTATTCAGACTACTGATATGACGTTTCCTGCAAATCACAGAAACCTACGCCAAAAAATTAGAACAAAATTTCAACAACTAGGTTAGCAAATCTCAAATTTGGCCACTGTGGCCACATGCAGCCACCAACAGATTTTATCTGCAGCCACCACATGAGGGCATCAGTTAACATTAGATATTTTACAAAAACAACAAAAAAAAAATGCCAACTTGACCACCAGCAAGAGTTTGTGGCCATACCCTGAGGCCACCAAAACATTTATTGTGTGAAGCTCTGAAGTAAGATTAATAAAACATACTTTGGAATTCGCTTCCAAATACACTAAGGTTAATCACTGATCACAAGGAATTTAAGAAGGTACTAAAAACTTATTTATTTAAGATGGCCTTTGCAGGACTTGTAGAAACGAATCCATCGCCTTAAAGACTCTCATATTATTAACGGTTATTCATTTAACATACATAATACTTTCAATAGCTTACTCATGTTTAGCCAAACCATGTGAAAACAGTGGTTATTGTTTTTCCTCTACTTTCAGACTTTTCTTGTTTTTTTATAAAATTAGTATAATTATGCTAAAGAATTAGGGATTATAAACATACATTGTATTTTGTTTCTATCTATTAAAATACAAATAGAGAAAGTAAAGTATTTGTTTGTTTTTTATATATTTGTTTTTTGTTTAATTATCACTTTATTTTATTCTTTTTATCGGAAGTTGTAAACCGTCTTGGTCAGACTTTGTCTGTGAAAATCGGTATAGAAATGCTATTAAATAAATAAATAAATATAGCTATAGATTGGAGAATCAGGCAAAACTAAGGCAAAAAGTGCAAACATTAAATCAGTAGGCTTGAATTATTTTGAAATAAATACCTTGGGCAAAAGAAGTGCTAATTTCCGGTAACTTCTGAAGAGAGAAAAAGTTCTATGCAAAAAAAAAAATAAAAATTGTGCAAGCAAATATTTGGTCAAAATGCACTGCAAAACGTATGCTCCTAAGCCTTAAATTTAAGGATAGGGTTAAAAATGAGTGACCTCAACAGCAGCAAGACAAGAAAGCTCACAATGCACTTGCGTGCCATCCAGAAGATGCTCAGCGAGGATTCACTCCCATTGATAACTACCTCGTTACACACATCTCTACTCCCACATAAGAACATGATCCCAAAGGTTGTTGGCAAAGGAGTCTTTTGTACGTTCTGTCTACGCAGCAGGCCTGCTTAGTAGACACTCGGGACGCTTGCTCTTTCAGTAGCAAGTGCCACGTGTTGGAACTTGCCGCCAGAAGCTCTGCGGCTGGTTACACATACGAAGGCCTTAACAAAAATGTTAAGAGACTTCTCTGCTTCAGCAGGCAGTTAATGAGTAGGGGCATATATTTCAGGAAATTTCTGGTTTGCATGTTTGTCTTGTCTTTTTTTTTTTAATTTTAAATCAGTATTTTATAATACTCCAAATATTTGTAGCTAAGTTTCATTTTGTGATTTTATGATGAATGCTCTGTGAGCTGCCTAGAGCTTTGGTTTAGGTGGAACATAAATATGTGAAAAATAAATCCAATCTATTTGAGAGCTACCTTTACATGTCTAGACAATTAACTGCCTGGAATCTTAACCACAGGGTTTTCAAACCGGTGGCCTGACCAAGATCGTCACTTGGTGTTCTCCACAGAAAAGAGAATTTTAATTCAGGATGCTCTTCTATCCAGGATAGGAGAAAGCCAATGAGGAAGATGACAAAAAGTAACGTGGATAAGGAACAGCATCCTACAAACAGTCAAGCTGCTGGCAGCTGGGACGCACCCCTGTAGTGTGGACTGGAATAAAAACGGGTCAGCTGGCCTCTCTCTGCTATAATCCACCAAGTTTCTATGTAAAATGGGCGCTACATAAACACACTCCCTCAATGGACAGTCTAACAAGGCCTTGGACAGCTGTAGGTTCCTAGACCACAAGTACACCATTACCTAATGAATATCTTAAGAAAAGACAGTCCCTTTTTAACATATGTACAAACACTGTCATTGCTTTTGAAACGGGTATACAGCAGGATAATGGAGAATTGTGCCAGTTCTTACCTCCAAAAGAGCAGCTGCAGGATCCCCTTGCAAACTCTTTCCCAGTTTGTCAACCTCATCTAACAGGAAGACTGGGTTATTGACTCCGACGGTCTTCAGACCATTGATGATTCGACCAGGCATGCTGCCGACGTAAGTGCGCCTGAGGGGAGGGGTGGACAAAGAGGGAAACGTTAGTCTGCAATACGGAAATCAGAACTCTTTTAGGGCTGAATGAAGCGATAACTAATTATAATAAATAACTCTACAAAGCGGCTCTGCACTTAGACATACAAAGCACGACTTGCTGTATGTAGTCCCTTACAAGAATATATTATAAAAAATATTGCAAGTCATAATACTTATTAAAAAAAAAAACCAAATGGTCAGAGCTGTGATTTTTCTCTCTGAAAAGTACGATCTTCAGATGATTAAATGCCTACATAAGTCATCGATTGTTCCAAAAGCGCCCCAGCTGGTGTTTTGGCCCGTGACAATTTACACAGGAGGATTTTAGGGAGATGCGCTGCAGGCTGTCTTCCATTTTCAGTGAGCCCAGTTCAATCATTAACCAACACCATTTTGGTTTTGACTGGCAGTTTCCTCCTGCTCCACTGGACCTCCGGCTTAATCTTCCCCTGCCGTGAACCTTCAGCAACTATCTGGAGATTTCTGCCGAGTTTTATGTCCCCTCCCAACTTACTTATTCCAGCCACGTGACAATCCCCAGCTGAGAGACTTGCACCAGGGCTCCTTCCCGAACCCCGAGATCAGGAGCCCCAGATCCAGTCACCAAGGGTCGCACACCACTGTATGAAGATTGACTCCCTCCCCCCTCCTAGAGCTGGAAATGCCACCTCCACAGCTAAACAGTGCAGAAAACCCAACCTGGTTCTCACGTGGCAATGCACACTGTCACTCAGCCACTGAGTGGCAAGGCTGTCCTTGGGAGAGAGGGAGTCGGGGGGTGACCATACCAGGCCCCCACGCCACACTGATAGCCCTGTTCCCGACACAGCATCGTTTGTCCATGCCCCCCACCCCTTCTTCCCAACCACCTGGGGACTGAAGAAATAGTTGCTGCTCTCTCCTTTTTTGATGGGAAGATCGAAGAATCTCTGCTCCATGTGCTCCTCAAGCTGCAGCGAGGTGAGAGGTGGTGCTTCCTGCCTCTCCGGCCTGCAAAGGACAGCAGAGCCGGTGGACTGCTGCTTCTGAGCGACTCAGGACGTAGAGCGGCCGACGAGAACAGGAGCTGATTAGAAGCAGCACACTTTTCTTGCCAGCTGGGCCAGAGCAGGGGAAGGGTGGGTGAGGGAGCGGCAGGGGCAGGGGCCCCCTGAGAGATAAGGAGCAACCTTCAAGCTAGGGAGTGAGGGGTGAAGTTGGAAAGAAGAGAAAGTGAGTCTGGGGGAGGGAGGGGGGAACAGTGGGGAAGGAAGGAAAGAAAGGCATGAGTATGGGGAGGGAGGGAAGAGAGGAGAGGAGAGGAAAGAAAAAGTACAAGTGTCATGTATAAAAAAACCAAAAAGAACCAGCACTGGCTGGTTTGCACTGGACCCTGCACCACCAGGCCAAACTTGGCTGAAGCAGCTAAAAGAGATCTGCAATTATTTGCTGAGTTTTATCTGGGCTAAGTATATTCCTTGTAATATTTTGTGCCTTGGCGGGGGGGGGGGGGGGGGGGGGGGGGGGGGGGAGGGGAAGGTTACCTTCCTTGTGACCTTAAGTTCTAAAGAGTGCGATGATTAGAGCTGAAAGCCCAAAAAAATTCCTGCAAGTGATTACAACATGTTTAGTTTCAGAAACCCAGGAAAAAAAATGGTTTACAGTGGGCTCTGGTAGAACAAGACATTTGACAGACGCTCACCTTTCCCAACTTCACAGCATCCTGTACATCAAACCCCACTCCCACAGAAATGTCAGAAATCTAGGATCCAAAAACCCTAAAAAATGCTTTCTCAGCACTGGAGAATGAAGAAACCTCAGCAATAGATATTGAAGTGACTTCTAAAAGTGAAGTCACCCAACGCACCCAGAAACCCTGCAACAGAATCAAATATCAAAAGAAAGCTGCTTCTGCTGGAGACTCAGAGGAACCAATTTGGGAGCACATTTTGATGGTGATACAACACAGTTAAACGCCTTACAGGATCCTCAGCTAATCGAGATTCAAACCATAGTCCAAGTCATTGAAGAAGAAAGTAGAAAGCATCAGCGTGATCATCCATCTGGGGATCAATGACCTCAACAGAAATGGTATCCATGGAGTACAAAAAGATTTCCAAAATCTAGGAAAAATGATATGATATTTGACTTTTTGGAAGTATTACCTGTTCATGGAAAGGGAAATGAGAAGCTATGCCATATAGATAATTTCAATTCCTGGCTCAAAGCCTGGTATACAGAAAGTGCCTTTGGATACATTGGAGGCTGGGGGTCGTGTATGGAGCAGTAAACGGCGATATGGTAAGGATGGCCTACTTTTGTCTGTAGCAGGAAGGAGGATGGTGAGAAATTCAGATCATATATTACCAGACATTTAAACTAAAGAGAGGGGGGTGACAGGAGATGGCCAATGAAAGTGACATGTCACCCCCAAGCAATAAAAGATGTGGAGGAGAAAATAAAATCAATCAGCTCCAAAAAGCAGAACAGGTGTCTAGGAAGCACAACAAATCAAGGGAGAAAAATTGGAAAGCTATGACTAAAAGTGCTAGTTTGGGCAATAAAATCCCAGACCTGCAGGCCCTAATGGTGGAGGTGGACTTGGACATTGCTGCTGTTACAAAGGCATGGTTCATGGAGTCTCATGATTGGGATGCGGCCATCCCAGGCTATAACTTGTTAAGGAAGGACAGAGAGGACAGAAAAGAGGGAGGAGCAGCTCTGTAGGTCAGCTCTGTAGGGTCTGCTCTGTAGGTCAGCTCTGTAGGGTCTGCTCTTCGTGCAGACCCGAAGAGCAGAGCAAAACCTAAAAGTCTCCATCTCTCACCCGCAACTTCTACATTGAATCCCGCTTCCGGACACCGAACAACGCGCAGACGTCCAACCACCCCAGACATCAGATAACTTCGCACAGTGAGTAAAACGGCACCCGTTACCTCTTCAGCAATTCACATACACAACGGCCAGCCACTCCAGGACTCATAACGCTACTCGTAGTCTGAATCGCACCTCCCCCTCCCTATTCCTCCTACTCCAGATCTCTACAGACAATTAATCCAACAACTCTCCTTTAAATCAGCTGATCCCCTCTCTTACCTAGCCAGACATTCTAGCCAATCCTTCATTTCTCTGTATTCCTAAGCTTGTTCATAGTCTTCCATTGTGATGAACAACCATCCTCACAGCACTCTTACGGTGTGATGAACAACCATCCTCACAGCACTCTTACGGTGTGATGAACAACCATCCTCACAGCACTCTTACGGTGTGATGAACAACCATCTTCACAGCACTCACACAGTGTGATCAACAACCATCCTCACAGCACTCACACAGTGTGATCAACAACCATCCTCACAGCACTCATACAGTGTGATCAACAACCACCCTCAGAGCACTCACACAGTGTGATCAACAACCACCCTCACAGCACTCACACAGTGTGATCAACAACCACCCTCACAGCATTCACACTCATACAGTGTGGTCAACAACCATTCTCACAGCATTCACACGGTGTGATGAACAACCATCCTCACAGCACTCTTACGGTGTGATGAACAACCATCCTCACAGCACTCACACAGTGTGATCAACAACCACCCTCACAGCACTCACACAGTGTGATCAACAACCACCCTCACAGCATTCACACTCATACAGTGTGGTCAACAATCATCCGCTCAATATTCATACTGCGTGATCCAGCAGCATTCAGCAGTAGGCAGCTACTCCAACATCCACCAAACTTCCATACTCAACCATTCAACGCACTCAAATTCTCATCTGAGCTCATCACTCGAGCATCACTAACACTACAGTCAGCATGACGCCGAGATGTCAGATTCCGATTCTTCAACATAACCTACTCACCACAGGAAAAACCACCTTGCTACAAAGATCACGCAACTACACAGCCCTTATCCCTATTATGATTTCTCCTCTCACCCAATTACTAGGACTAACACTATTTTCCCTTTCGCTATTCAACGCTCAATCTCTCACCAAAAAATCTCTGATCCTCAATGACTATCTTTTGGACTCCAACCCAGACATCTGTGCCATAACAGAAACTTGGCTTAAACCAACAGATATTGCTATAATAAATCAACTCCCCACCGACCTCTATGACTTCTTTTCCCTCCCTCGTCTCAAAAAAAGAGGAGGGGGCATTCTTTTGGCAGCCAAAAAAGATTTGAAATTTAACCAACTCTCAGTCAAAGCAGTCCCTAAACTTGAAATAGGACTTTTCAAAACAGCTCAACTCCAAGTCCTACTCGTGTATGCCCCTCCAAGCGTTCTGGATTCAGATGCCTCCCCCATTGTAGAAATAATTACTACACACTTAAATCTGGAATCCCCGGCTATAATTTTAGGAGATTTTAACTTACATGTTGATAACCCTACACCCACCACCAATTGCGAAGCTCTACTTACTGCCCTCTCAGCTATGGGATTTGAACAGATCATTAACAAACCCACCCATAAAGCTGGACACACCTTGGACCTTATCTTCGTAAATACAGGGATCAAATACACCTCACCTCCTTCCTGCACCCCTGTCCCATGGTCAGATCATTCTCTAATCACCGTCACTTTTTCTCTGACACAATTCAGAAAACATCTCCCCTCGAAATCCTCATGTCTCTACAGAAGACCCTGCTCATCCGACGACCTTAACAGCCAGCTCACCTCAGAGCTTCCTCACATTAACCTCTCTGACCCTAACTCAGCCATCCTCTCCTGGAACAACATCACTGAGGCAGTAGCAAACAAACTTTGTCCACTATCAGCAAAAAATCTAAACCCAAACCCAGCAAAAAGACAACCATGGTTCTCAAACAACCTCCATAAACTTAAACAAAGCCTAAGACACAAAGAAAGCAAATGGCGTAAGGCACCCTGCCCCAGCACCTTAGCCGCCTACAAACTAGCTCTACATCACTACAAGAACTCTACCCAAAAATCAAAAAGGGATTACAATGCTAGCAAGATTCATGACCTTGTATTTGACGCCAAAGCTCTTTTTGCTTACATATCTAACCTGACACACATCAACATACCAGATATTCCCATAGACCTAGCTCAATCTAAAGCCGAGGAATTGGCTATTTTCTTCCAAGACAAAATATCTAACCTGCTAAAGCGACTGACCCCCAGCAACAATTCTCGCCCTAATGCGCCACAGATACAAAACAAAGGAACCTCCTTTGAATCATTCCAACCCATCACAGCCTATGAGATTCTTCTGTTACTTAAAAAAATGAAACCTTCCTCCCACCCCTTCGACCAAATACCCACAAAGCTCCTCCTTCTAATACCGGAAACGATATCCAAAACTCTGGCAGATATCATAAACTGCTCATTATCCCAGGGTCTATTTCCAGAAGACCTAAAACTAGCTTCGCTAAAACCACTCTTAAAGAAACCTAATCTAGACCCCAAGGACCCCAACAACTTTCGTCCGATTTCCAATCTTCCATTTATTGCCAAGATAATGGAAAAGCTGGTCAACACTCAACTCTCCAACTACATTGAAGATCACAAAATACTTTACCCCTCACAACATGGTTTCCGTAAAGCTTTAAGCACAGAGACGCTACTCATATCCCTGACAGACCACATCATCATGGGGCTAGACAAAGGCCAATCCTTTCTACTTATCCTTTTGGACCTTTCGGCCGCATTTGATACCGTCAAACACTCCATCCTCATCAATCAACTTGCGAACATAGGAATCTCAGGAACTGCCCTATCATGGTTCAATACTTTCCTCAACAACAGAGGCTATAAGGTCAAGATACATAATAAGGAATCCTCCCGCTTCTCTTCAGCTTTTGGAGTTCCTCAAGGCTCCTCCCTATCCCCTACACTCTTTAATATTTACCTTCTACCGCTATGTCAACTGCTAACCCACTTGAAACTAACTCACTTCCTATATGCAGACGATGTGCAGATCTTGATCCCCATCAAAGAAACCATCTCCAAAACTCTTGAATTTTGGGAAATTTGCCTTAAAGAAATCAATCGCCTCCTCTCGAGTCTAAACCTGATATTAAATACAGCCAAGACGGAACTTCTCATCATCTTACCAGAAAATAGCAACCCACCTCCATGTCCTCTAACCCACCATCTTACCACCCAAACAAGGGATTTAGGCGCAATTATCGACAACCATCTTAATCTAAAATCCTTCATCAAACAAACTACTAAAGACGGATTCTATAAACTTCAAGTACTTAAAAGAATCAAACCGCTCCTTCACATGCGAGACTTCAGAACGGTCCTTCAAGCAGTAATCTTTTCTAAGATAGACTACTGCAATTCCATCTTATTAGGTCTCCCTTCTGCTTCCATTAAACCCCTTCAGATGCTTCAGAATTCAGCTGCGAGAATTCTGACTAACACCAGGAGAAGAGACCACATCTCTCCCATTCTCAAGAACTTGCACTGGCTGCCAATACACTTTAGAATTATCCACAAATCCCTCACCATCATCTACAAGACTATCCATCACCAAGCATCCCTCAATCTTCAAATTCCACTCAGAAAGCACACATCCACCAGACCCATCAGAGAAGCCTACAAAGGATCACTCCTTGTTCCACAAACCAAAACCACTCACCACCTAACCTACAGAGACCGAGCCTTTTCCACAGCCGGACCTTCACTATGGAACTCTATTCCTCCCGATCTAAGACAAGAACCATGCCTTCCTACTTTCAGAAAAAGGCTTAAGACATGGCTATTTAAGCAAGCCTTCCCAGATCCATATTGAAAGACAGTAACATCTTATAAGACACTACACAATATTATGTAAATTATTAATGTAAATAATTCATCTTTACTACTCAACTATCTTACTCTAATTCTCTCCCCAGTTTTATGACCCTGTTGTAATGTAACTTTTATTTCTTTGCACTTGTTTATGTTCTGTTTTTGTGCACACCCTCTTGTTATTTGTAAACCGGCATGATGGGGTTCCTAATCTTGAATGCCGGTATAGAAAAATCTATAAATAAAATAAATAAATAATAAATAAAAACAATATCCAAGCAACTGAATTGCAAGGACGTGGGGTAAAGAAGCAGCATTATGGACCATCCTAAAAAGAGAAGATGGTGCTTCCATTTTTATTGGTGTGATCTACGGGCCTCCAACCCAAACGGATGAACTGGGCAGAGACTTTATTGAGGACATCCAAAAGTTGGGAAAGAAGGGAGAAGTGTTGCTCATTGGCGATTTTAATCTGCCGGATGTGGATTGGAGCATCCCTTCTGCAAAATCTGCAAAAAGTAGAGAGATAGTGGATGCCTTTCAAGGTGCTTTGCTCAAACAAATGGTAATGGAACCTATGAGGGAGGATGTGATACTCAATCTAGTGCTCACTAATGGGGATGTCTCTGATGTTCGGGTAGGGGCTCACCTGTGCAATAGTGATCATTAGACAGTATGGTTCGACATTGTGAATAGGATACAGACAAGTCAAACAAAGACCCGAGTTTTGAATTTCAAACACACAGACTTTGGGGAGGAGTCAAGATGGTGGCCTGACTGCAAGTGACTGGTGGGTAATACTTCCTCTGCCGATAGAAAGGTTTATGAGAACTTTGCCTGGAGGATTTCCTGGCTGAGGACGGCCCTTCTGAGGCACCAGCGGACAGTTGTTGGAGGGTATCATGATGGTTCTTTAGCTGCACCATCGCATCCCGGACCTTATCCCCGAAAATATTCTCGCCTGTATTGGGGAGGTTGGCGAGCCTATCCTGGACCTCCGGCCGCAGGTCCGAGGCTTGGAGCCAAACCATTCTTCTGGCGCTGATAACGCACGGCGGCTAAGCGGGCTGCAGTTTCAAAAACATAGTAGGTGGAATGCACCTCATGTTTTCCTGCTTCCAGACCCATTGAGGCAATAGCAGTAAGGGCTTCCTGTTGTTGGGGAAAGCCCTCTGCAAAATCCTGGACTTGCTTCCAGAGATTTCAGTTGTACTGAGTCACGTAGAGTTGGTAGGCCGCAATGCGGGCAACCAACATGGTACCCTGAAAATCTTCCTCCCTATGGCGTCTAACTCCCTATGCTCATGTCCCGGAGGGGCGGAGGTATGGGTGTGGGAATGCCGGGCCATCTTTAAGTCGGACTCCACGACCACAGACTGGTGGGGGAGCTGTCTTCTCTCAAATCTCAGGACCTGATGCACTAAGTAGATGGCATAAGCCTTTCTGTTAACTGGGGAGACTGAAATGGGATGTTCCCACATGTGGAGGAGGAGTTCCTTGAAAATATCGTGGATTGAAACCACCACGATTTCCTTAGGAGTGCCGATGAACTGGGGAACTTCCAGCATCTTGTAACACGCGTCCTCCTCCGTAAGGAGCTGAAAGGGGATGGCCTTGGCCATAACCCTGACAAACCCCGCAAAGGAGAGGTCCTCAGGTGCTAAACACCACCATTCTTCTGGAGGAGAGGCTCAGAGAGGGGGGTCGTCGGAGTAATCTAAGGATGAGTCAGTGGAGTCATGATCCCAAGGGTCATAGGGACCTCACTTGGGCCAGGTCGCTGAGGATGAGGGCCGTGAGGGCACCGACGGTGCCGATGGATCCCCCAGCATCGGGGGGGGGGGGGGGGGGGGGGGGGTGGATCACAGGGGTCCGGCAATGGCTCGGGGAACCGTGGACAAGGGAACATAGCAGCGGCCATATCTTTCTCCTCAGAGTACCCGGGATCACTCCGATGGAGGGCATTGGTAGCCGGTGGAGGGCATCGGTGGCCCCTCATGCACCAGCTGCATCGGTAGGACTCCAAGGACATCCAGACACTCCAGCAGAGGTGCTAACAGAGGGCGGAGGCTCGGGCACTGGTAGGGGGCTGATGGCGTTGGCAGCTCAACGCTTTGCAGCACTTTGAGCACCGCCAATTGCACCCTGCAGTCCAACTCTTCCTGGAAGTCCTGGATGGCCAGGACCGATGGATGGGGACGAGGCTTATCCTCGGGTCCCCTAGGAGGCATAGCGCCCTGCACCAGTGTCAGTGGGGAACGCCTCGGGATACAGGGGGCACCGTAAGATGAGGCCTCTGATGACAGGTGCCGTTTTGATGGTGGCTCGGCATTTGCCGATGCCATTCCGGATCCGGAACAGGGTCTAGACGATGACCAGTGTCTGTGCTGTGCTTACGGGACAGATTCTGATGCTCGGCCCGGTCTTTTGCCGGGACCGAAGAAGTCGATGACCCCGAGGTCCAGGAGAGTGGAGAGGCCATTGAGGGTTGATCTCCTTCTCCCCGGTCCTTGGAGGTGCTAGATAGGGGGGGGGGGGGGGGGGGGGAGGTCGCAAGAGGGAGCGGTTCAGACAGCTCCCCGCAATCCTTAGGGGTGAAGAGACTGACGCAGTCGTGGAGGACTTCGGGGTCACCGAAAAGCTTCTCCATTTTGTCGAGGTGCGCCCGACGCCTTTTGAGTGTCATCTGGTCGCGCAGAAGGCACCCTCGGACGTCATGCGAGGCCCCCAGACAGACAAGCACGCCTCATGCAGATCCATGATGGGCATGGTCCGCGGGCACTGGGGGGCACCGATGAAACCCAGATGACGCCATGAAAAATACCCGGTGTATGGTCGATAACCGACAGACAACGTGGGGTGGGGAGTCGGGAATCAAACTCAAGTTAGATAAAAATTCACCGAAAAGCTTACTGTACCGAGGAGACACGGACCATGAGGATCAGGAAAAAAACAGTGAAAAGAATCGCCGAAAAAAAATAGTTGGAGTTCCACAGCCCACGAGGCGACAGCACCGTGGAAAAGAAGAGACTGAAGGGGGACCTCGCATGGACACGTGGACAGTAGCAGGTTGGGCATGCTCAGTCTACCAACCAAAGTTTCTAGAAACGTTGACAAAAGTTTTCCATGCCGGGCTCCATCGGATGATGTCACCCACATGTGAGGACTACCATCCTGCTTGTCCTAGAAGAAGGTAAAGTTTGTCTATTTGCGGATGATACTAAGATCTGCAACAAAGTGGACACACCGGAAGGAGTAGAGAAAACAAAATGTGATTTAAGGAAGCTTGATCAGCAGTTGAAGATATGGCAGCTGGGATTCAATACCAAGAAGTGCAGAGTCAGGCATCTGGGATGCAGTAATCCCAAAGAACTGTTATGTGACAAGATAAAAAGACAGGCCCATCATGAATGAGCACAGTTAAATATTTTACAGTAATGTTTGACTCTTTTTCAATATAGTAAGCACAGAGATCATGCTTTCTCTTCTTAGATAAACCATGGCAGTATCTGGTAAGACTTAGATAGAAGTCAAATATTCTTCTCTAGCAAAAAAAAAAAAAAAATCTGACAAAGGATTTGAATTGTGAGTTTATAAAGCAGCAAAAACCAGCCAAGACAGGCTACTGCATGACTTGCTGGAAGTACACAGAGACTGAATGAACAGGATGTCACCAGGCGAAAAGATGACAGACACAGTGGGAACTATTTAAATCACTGGATGTGAATTTACTTCATTACATGCAACAAATATCATGCACATACTAGCCTAGATTTTAATGGGCATACTTTTTTTTTTACATCACCTGTTTATGAACAAGATTTTAAAAGGAAAGTGGGAAATCTTTCTTCACGCCACTCCATGAGTGACGCGCACAATATATGAACCCCAAAAACAGCCTAGAAAAATCTCATTTAAAACAAGAAAACAAAAACACAACTTTGGTACACTGCGCTAAATGCCTTACTATTAATAGTCCCAGCGATCAAACAACTATGCTATTCTTTGCCAAATGCTCGAGAGCCTAAAAGTCTGGAATACTGCCAAGCGCCTCTTCTGATTTCTAATCTTAAAATGTGTCTCTCGTGACTGCAAGTGAAAGCAGCAGCTTGCCATGCTGACTGCGCCTGAAGAACACGTTTCAGGGGTTGGCTCTCTTTGCCTGCCTTGCTGAAGCTCTCTCTCTCTCTCTTTTTTTTTCCTTGAAATGTTTTCAACGGACGTATCTTAAACCTAATGCTTGTGTGATGTAATGTCAGCATTCTGACCGGTTTCCCCCTTTAGGTTTCGAAAATCAGCGCCATAAAGCTTTTTGCTTTCCCCCTGTGCGGTCTCTGCCCTGCTTCCGATGTCTTTTCAACATGGCAAAGTGCTGCCGCTTTGCTTTTATCTTATGGCACCTTCGACCCGGCTTCCCTGCTCTTCTTCCTACGTCTGCAAATTTTAAATAGCGTCTGGCAGACAACTATTTCTGCTCTGTCGATAGAAGGTTGGTTTACTTTAGTCTTCTGAAAGCTTCTAATTCATTTGTAACTTGCTGGCAGGGGTCGTTGGCGAAGACCTTCACTACTCTCTACTCAACGTGCAATATCTCCTTTGCGAGAACAGTTTCCGGTACTGAGAGAGATCGACTAAATCAGGGGTTACCAAATCTGTCCTAAGGGGGGTCCCTCCCCCTCCCGGGTTGGTTGGGTTTTCAGGATATCCGCACTGAACATGTACGAGATAAATTTGTATGCAGCGGAGGCAGTGCACGTACATTTCTCTCTCTCATGCATATTCATTGCAGATATTCTGAAAAGCCGACCCACTGGGACACCTCAGGACAGGTTTGGCAGCCACTGAACTAAATAAGGTTTAATACACAAAGGTGCAAATTTCTACAGTTTGCACGTAAAACATACTGATTTACTGTTTGCAGATCACGTTCAGGTGACGTTTCAAAGGAGTCACACGGGTAATGTAACATACTAGCGTAGCAATTTTCAAAGTGCACTTGCACGTGGATCTTCTATGGATAATGCAATGAAATATATCGTAACAGTTTTCAAAAGCCCACTTACACGGGTAAACTGCATTTACACACGCATAACCCAGTTTTGCGTGTGTGAATGCTTTTGAAAACAAGGACCTTAATTACTTTTTTTCAGGGGGGGGGGGGAGGGATAGGCGCTCAGAAGTTTCTTCCTGTTTCCATGCACTTCTGGCTCAATCGGAACAGGGGCCGAGATGTGGCGCCACGAGGGTCCATTTACAAGTACCTGACGATTTCTCTCCCAGTTGCGTTTTCCCTCACAGCTTGCTTTAGCCCGGTCACTGCAGTGATGGTCCTCGGACGAGGGACGGTGTGGGGGAGGGGGAGAGCCATGCACCAAGGCTCCTTCCAGAACCATCCGAACTTGGACCTTAAAACCAGCCATTAGGTGTGCAATGGCTGCCATCCTCCCCCTCGTGAATGCTACCTCTGAAGACTGGGGCCTAGGAAGTGAACCCTGGTCTTTCGCGTGACAGCGCACCGGGCCGGTCCAACTAATTACTTTTCTATTTGCCTCCAGCCTTCAACAACCTATATCCTTTGCAAAGTTTTATGCAAACGGATGTTACCTTTCCGGAGTAGCCGAATACCGGAAGCAAGGAATTGAAGGCATAAGTGTAGGGAAACACAAGCGAAGTGAAACGACAAAATATACAGTGCTGACCTGCAGCACTCTGCACTGCTGAAACGGACCATCAGCAGCTTTCTTTTTGGACTGGTAAATTCCCCCTTTTTTTTTTCCTTCCGGCTCAGTCAGAACCAGGCAGGGCTGGAACGCCCATTTTATATACAAGGACAAACGCCGTGGAATACTTTACCATCACATCTGAAAGTTGAAAGCGTGTTTCCGAAATTCAGGAAGACTGTGAAGGCCCTTCCTGTTTCAGCAGGCTTTTGATTTATAAATTTTAACCTTTGGGTGAGAACAGATAATGCAAGTTTTAGGAGACTGAAGATGTTTTATTGTTTTAGTATTTTATAATTTTACTTGTTTTATTTGTATTGGTTTGTATTATAGGATAGATAATATTATGAATGTTTTTATGGAAGCCGCCTAGAAATGTGGCTAGGCGGTTTATACATTTTGAATAAATAAACAGGCCAGAGCTAGCGAAGGTTTGTAAACATGCAACGCCCCCACACTGCTCTCATGGGTTTTATCCATCAGAAATCATTACAGACTGACATCAACTGGAAAGGAACAGGTGTGAAGACGGTTGCACCCAGCAAAAGTGAAAGAGCATAGTAAATCAAATGGACATTGGCAGCGCTCACTATCACAATCTTTTGCATACACTATTACCAACAAAGAGTAGTGCTAGGCCTAGTATGAAATGAGGAAAAACCACCCGGGCCTCATGCAAGGTGTAAAAGGTGCATCAGTAATCAACATGTCCATGGGGAAAAAAGTTAATTAAAAAAATGGCATTATTGGAAAATCAAGCTAGCATCTAAACTGTCCTGAAATTTAGCTTTTGCTTGATTTTTTTTTTTTTTTTAGTTTTTGTTATTTTAGAACAAGCCACTATATGTTCACAAGATATGGACATTGTTGTTCCCTCAGTGATGCTGGTTTACAAAATATTTATTTGAATATTGCTTTTGTTTCCTTTTGTAAAAATCCACCTAAATCTGAAGCTACAAATTAAAAAACAAAACAAAAAAAACCTACCATCTCTGTGACCACCACAGTAATGCAGATTCATGACCTGCTGGGAAAATGGGTCACGTGAAACCTAAACTACATAATAGTGGATACCTTGTCAATTAAAATCGTAATTCTTGACCATAAATTCCCAATAAACAGCTGTGGGATAGCAGACCCTTCCACCCCTGCATAGTTTACTAGCATTTTAACATGAATATTGGTAGGCAGGGGATGGCAGATCCAAGCTGTGCCTCCTCCCCACACCACTGGCTTCTCTTCTCACCACCCCACCATCCTTCTCTTTCCCTACTCCATCTCCTCCCTCTCTCCCCCCCACCTTCATTCTGATCAGTGGCAGGAGGAAGAGAGAGGTGGTGGTGGGTGGTGCATCAGGTTGCTGTCTCCTCCGTCCGTGCCATTCAAAACAGCCGTCGCGTCCAGCGCTGTGGAGGTGGCGGCTGATGCACCGCTGCTCTTCTTTTCCTGCCACTGAACAGCTGCTGCCTGTCCAACCTGGCCCCAGACCTGCCCCACCGGCCAGATTTAGGTCAGGCCAAGGGCCACGCCATTTCCACACCTATGGTGGGCGGCTTGAGGACCAAACATTGCTGGGCTTCTTGCCCTCTTATGTTACAGCAATTACTGCTTCATACACTGATAATGGATAAAAGCCCCTGTCTAACCGTCTTTACTAAAACAGGTGCCAAATCTTTCCCTACAGCCTTATAATATTCACTAGTAAATGTAATCAGAACAGAGAGACTTTCTGGCTTTCAGTCCTGTAATAGCTGCTAATACTTCCATTATAACTACAAGAGAATTAAGAGCTTCAGCCTCTTCTTCTGGCAGCTCAAGGTGATTTACCTGTACCAGGAACTCCCGTTAGGTTCTCCTTACAGGAGGATACAGTACAGGATAGTAATCTATAAAAAGGAAGGCGCTATTTCATTAGGCACGGAAAAACGTTGGATTTCATTTGCTTAACGTTCCTAGATGATTCCTCTCCTCTCACATGCCTGGCTAAGATGTCTTCTGGCTTATTGCCACTCTTGAAGCAGAACCTCCGGTTCAATTTTATTAGTCGACCCCATTTAATAATAGATTAAAACGGGCTTCTAGCCCAACTTAGTTCTTTGTCTAATTCTTTTATGGATAGTTTCCAAAAATGCATTATTTTCTAATTCTAGGATTTTAGCTTCTCTGTTATTTTCCTAGCATCCATGTTTATGAAATGGCCCTTTACCACCATTTTCCTGATTTCCCATAAGGTTTTGATATCCACCTCCCTTGTCATCAAAAGCAAGGATTCCTTCCATCTCTCTATTAAATAATTGTATGATTGATTTTTATCTGTTAGAGGGACCAAAATCTTCAACTTTCTTTTTTTCTGTTCACTCATAAAATTCTATACCAACTGGAGCATGATCAGAAATATCTAGAGCCTCAGTCTCAAAATTCCTTAGACGTCATTTACCTGAATATTGTATTCACCACACATCTAGCCTATTGAGAAATTACTACTTACTTGATAATTTCCTTTTCTTTAGGACAGACAGATGAATCCAGAACCAGTGGGTTATGCACCTCTACCAGCAGATGGAGATGGAACAAGCTGATGTCACAATATATATATACATATATATATATATATACATATTGTGATGGAGTGCAGCGCTGCCGGAGGCAGGAATGGATAAGATTCCATAAGGCGGCTGGTAATACTAGAGCCAGCCAGCAGGGCCTATTTCAGACCGTACAGAAAAATGCCCGGGAGAGGGGCACCAGCCGCCAGCCAGCAGGGGGAGCAGGTGAAGACGAGAACTACAAATCCCAGGTTCCTAGAACCACCACCTGACCTGTAGGGAGAGCCTGGAGGACAGCAGGTGGCAGACTTGGACTAATGAGTCACACAGGTGAGCCTAGGGAGCTAGAGGAAGAGGGCGTGCCTAGGTAGCGGCAGTGGCCAGAAAAAGCCAGTGCCGGGAAGCAAAGGGGAAGGAAATGGAGGTAGGTTCCGGGGGAGAGGAATCCTCCAGCTGTCTCAGGGGCACAGCCTAGCCTGAAAAGGGAAACAGAGAACCTGTACCCTAAGGGAAGTTAGGGCAGGTGTGTTTGCGGGTGGACTGGAGAGCCGGGGGGGCTCAAACAGTGCCTTTGCTCCAGCACCTGTGTCAAGGGGTTAGACTGCTGGAGAGCGGGGGCAGGGTCATTTGTTCAGCTCCTGAGGGGACGGAGCCAATGTAACAGATTCAGCTACTCTGCTTTATAAAATTGCTTTGAGGAACTTCTTTCTCTCTGTGTTATCTTTGGGGGTTGGGGGACTGCTTCAACCCCACTCCATTCAAAGAGAACCCAGAAGCCCCGCAAAACCAGGGCCTGTGGAGACCTGAACCAAGGGAGTCCTGTGCGACTGAGGGACTCCAGGGATATCCAGGACTCGCGAGGGGCCTGAGCTGGAGGCAGTGGAGCGGCACCCAAGGCAGCACGGGCGGTGAGCCTTCACAATATATATATATATATATATATATATATACACATATATATATACATATACATATACATAGTATATATATATTCTCTTCAAAAGCCAATTGTGGACAGACTAGCAAAAACGTGATTAAAAACAGACAGCCAATTCTGTACTCAAACAACAAACTCTGAACTCAGACAAAAATGCATTAACACTAGTCTAGGGACTGCATTAACATAGAAACATAGATATGATGGCAGAAAAAGACCAATCGGCCCATCTAGTCTGCCCAGCAAGCTTCCACACTTATTTTCCCATACTTATCTGTTTCACCAACCACCAACTTCAGGGCTCTTGTTGGTTAACTGTTTGATTCAAATTTCCTGCCATCCCCTGTCATTGATGCAGAGAGTAATGATGGAGATGCATGAAAGATGAGTATAAGGCTTAATGGTTAAGAATAGTAACTTCCACATCAAGCAAGTTACCCTGATGCTTGTTTACCCAGACTGCACAGATCAATGCCTTGTTGGATGTTGTCTGAATGTAAATCCTGTTTTCCACATTTCCCCCGCCGTTGAAGCAGAGAGCAACACTGTATATGTATTCAAAGTGAAGTATCAGGCTTAATTGGTTTAGTGTAGTTACTGCTGTAATAAGCAAGCTACCTCCATGCTTGTTTACCCAGATTGTGAAGTTCTGACCTTGTTGGTTGTTGTCTGAATGCAAATCCTCTTTTCCACATTTCCCCTTGCCGTTGAAGCACAGAGCAATGTTGGAGTTGCATTAACCGTGCGAAGGGTTATTGAGTAAGGGTAGTATCACCAGGTAGTACCTGGAAACATGTAGTCATGCAGGAGGACCTTAGCACAATCATTCAGAGTCAAGGGCACAAGAGCATTGATACCCAAGGACGTCAGATCTCTCCTGCAACTGGAGAATCGAGGAACCTTCACATTGCGAGAAGTCACCAGCAGGTCTAGAAACAGAAGGCCCCAGCGATCCACAATCAGCTGGAATGCCTCATCCGACAATACCCATACTCCTGAGTCCAGACTCTGCCTGCTGAGCAAGTCTGCTCCGATAGTTTTCTTTTCCTGCAATGTGCGAGGCTGAGATCTCCTGAAGATGCTCTTCCACCCATTCCATAAGTTGGTCTATCTCCTGCAATATTTGCAGGCTCTTGGTTCCTCCCTGCCACTTGATCTAAGCCACCGTTATTGCATTGTCCAAAATGATTCAGACCGCTCAACCCTGCAGCCTGCAAGCACGCCAACCGGACTGCCCAGGCTTCCAGCCGATTGATGTTCCAGACATACTCTTCTGTATTCCAGCGCCCTTGTGCCATTACCTCCCGACAATGAGCTCCCCAGCCTTGGAAGCTCGCATCTGTTGTGAGTATCAACCAGTCTGGTGATGTCAGGGAAACTCCCTTTCTAAGATGATCCGCTTGCAACCACCACTGGAGGTGAGAGCAGACTTCTAGTGGCAGTTGGAGCCAAATCGAATAATCCTGAGACTGCAGATTCCATTGAGACAGCAGAGAACGCTGAAGTGAGCACATATGTGCCCTCGCCCATGGTACAACTTCCAGGGTTGCCGCCATCAATCCAAGTACCTGGAGATAGGACCACACTGTTGGGCGTATAGTGCTTACCAAGAGACGTACCTGAGACATCAACTTTTGAATATGAGCTTCTGGAAGAAAAACGTTGCCCTGCTTCGTGTCGAATCGCACATCCAAAAACTCCGACTGAGATGGCTGAAGACTGCCCTTGGCTAGGTTCACCACCCAACCGAGCTCCTGTAACAAGGAGATCAACTTGCGGGTCACCAATCTGCTCTCTTCCAGAGAATAAACCAGTTGTCTAAATACAGGTGTAGAAGGATCCCATCCTCTCTCAATGTTCCAATCGGATAGGAATATAGAATAATGCCTCAGACAGATCCAAGGAAGACAGAAATATCCCGAACTGCACTGCCCTTATCAATGAGAACAGTATATCCATGTAAAAATGAGACATCTGCAAATGACTGTTGACCCCTTTGAGATCCAGGATGGGGCAAAAGGAGCCCTCATTCTTAGTCACATTGAAATAAATGGAATATTGATCCGAAGCCCTCAGACTGAGGATCCTTGACAGAGTACACTCCACAGTCTGCTTCTTCAGCAGGGAGTGGCAGGGAGACACCATGAATATGTCCTGGGGATCACTGCGAAACTCCAGCGCATATCCTTCTTGTATAACCTTCCAGGACTCAATGATCTGATGTGATCTCGACCCACCTCTGATAAGTGCCCCCCCCCCTTACTCTTGTTTCTGGGGGTGGGTCAGCAAGCCTTCATTGGGAGGGTTGGGAGGTTGCACTACCCGAGCCCCCGCCTTGCCTGGGATGTCTGAGACAAAAGGACTGAGACCTGCCAAAAGGCCTCTGAGATGTCATCCCTCTGTAGGGACGAAAACTCTTGGAACCTCTGAGATGGCCCCCCCCATAGCAAAGGTCTGCAGCAACTGCTTCTTATTCTCCAGCAACCGAGGAACTGGAGATTTGCTCCACTTACTGGCCAGCTTCTCCAACTCGCTCTCAAATAAGAGCAAACCTTTAAAAGGCAATTTCATAAGATTAGCCTTGGATGTTGTATCGGCCAACCAATTCCTTAGCCATAACTGGTGTCTGGCCACTATTACCGAAGCCACTCCTCTGGCCGAGGTGCAGACCAAATCACAGCTCACATCTGCTAAGAAGGCAGCGGCGGGTTCCATAACTGCCCTGGAAGTCACTCCAGAGTCATCAACTGCCTGAGAGAGAAGTAAACAATTGTTGAGTGAACCACTAGGGAACAACAGGAAGCTAACTGCATGTCACTGCTTCAGGATTTTCTCAATTCTCCTATCATGCACATCCTTCAAGGCCACTCCTCCCTCTACAGGGATAGTTGTTCGCTTAGAAACGGTACAGGCAAGTGCATCCATTTTCGGGAAACGCAGACGCTCTCTCGCCATTGGATCCAGGGAGTACAGGCCTTCCAAAGTCTGACCCCCCTTTAAAATTTGCCTCCAGGGTGTCCCATTCAAGATCAATCAATTCTTGAATAGCTACCATAACCTTTAAAAAACAAGAGGCTTTATGCAAAGAAACCAAAATGGGATTCCTCTTTGGCTCAGGCATGGTATCTGCTCCATGAACTCCCAGCATCTTCAACATCTGGGAAATCAGGGCCGGCAATTCATCGCTATAAAAGAATCGCAACATAGTTCATTAGAACATATGGTTCTAATCGCAGAGGAATTTCACCATCCTCTAGAGAATCAGGATCTGCCTCATCATCAGTGCCCTCTGGATGCCTGTCAGGGATACTTGCTGCCTAAGCTGTACTTTGGCACTTAAATGCAGTACCAGAAGTGTGAGAGGCCGTCGCCTGAGGAATCAAGCTGACAGGATTGGACGGAGTTGAGGACTGTGACTGAAGAAAGATTTGCAATCCCTGAAAAAATTATACCCATGAATAGGCAGAAGGATCCATGCCAAAAACAGGAGGCACTTGAGCGGTGCTCAATGAGCCACCATCTCTTGGTGAGGAACCAGTTAAAGAAGTTCAACTATCAGGCATTTCTCCTGACACATCTTTACCCATGACCGAACCAGGCTTAATGAAATCAGAGGAAGCTAATTCTTCCTGAGCCTCAAAACAGCGCTGGCACAAGTTAGAAGGTACACCAGGCTGAGACACCCGAATATGACAGGCGGCACACAAGACAAGGCGCTTAGGCTTCTTAGCTATAGGCGCCATTATTATTTTTTTTTTATATACGTCCAAAATTTAGGCATCCAGGAGCTAGGCATCCCAAGACCAGGTGCCGCTCAACTTAGGCTAACACAAACATACACCGAAATGTGTGCACTGGATAAGCACATGTCCAAGCCGGGTGCCTCTTAACCTGGACGCCTAAGCCACTTTCAACTAAGTCTCCAAAACTTGGATGCGGTATCTGGGCGCACCACTGAAAAAACGTCCTCTAGAAGGCAGCCAAATGCATAGGCAAAAGCGCACATAAACACTGTCGCGATCTACCACGCAGTGGAAAAGCCTCTGAGCGGGGCCTAGACACAAGAGGCTGCTCAACCCGCCAAGCTGCCCCCTTGTCCCTGGACTTTCCTTGGGGCAGGACGAACGTCGGAATGGTGCGCTGAGCTCGGAGACCAGGAAAGAGGAATCCCTGAACAACCCTCCTTCACCGTGTCTATAAGATATCTTTTTTTTTTTTTTTAAATCTTACCTGAGCTCAGCCCTTCCCGGCTAAGTACAGAGATGGTCTCCGGTTGCGGGTGAAGAGGGCATAAGCCGTCACCGCCGCGCTCGACTTCCTGCACCGCTGCCTTTAAGCTTTCAATCAGCTGTCCATGCCAGATGAAAAACCAGCTACCGGACCAAGACATACTTCTGAGACATCACAGAAATTACCTCAGGAATCCTCAACTAGGGGCAGGACCATTTAGTATCACCGCAGGAGAGCAGGGCAATCAATTTTCCTTTTAAATTCTCCTTCTAAAATCTGAAGCAATCCCCATAGGGAGATGCACGTCCAACATCTGCTGGAGACAGGACAGAGAATACTGGCAGGCTGATGTCACTGCAGGAGTGTAATATATACTGTGACAGTCAGTTTGCTCTGTCTCCATCTGCGGGTAACTCGCTGGTTCTGAATTCATCTGCCTGGACGCTAAGAAAATTATCATTTGCATAGGTTGGACTACAACATGTAATCTCTCTCCTATGGATGCATTGCGCTTTATGAAATTAAGAAGATCACGTTCTCAATGGTTTCTTTTAACAAACTTGGAAAGCTCCTCCCCGACACGGATGTGTTGCGGCTCTGAACCTCTTTTATGCAACACATGGCCCATAATTAAATTAAAAGCCTTCTCCTATCACAACTACATTAGAACCGAGTGTAGATCACATCAAAGACCTCATGAAAGAATTGTCTGCCATTATAATTTGAATCATATCCATTCACCAAGGCTATCTTTACTTCCCTGGAAGAAGAGTATATTAAAATGAAAAAGATCCCAAAGACTACACAATTCTTTGACACAAGCTATATTTAGAAATGAATATAGCAACCCCTCTTCTCACTGTCCCCCTCCCCTCACCCTCTTTAAAAAGCTGCATGCTCAGGCTGACTTATTAACCCTGTAATAGCCAACGATAACTTTTTTTTTCCCTTTTGCTTATTTAATGTTTCATATTGGCTTATACATATTTCTTAAGTATATCATACTTTGTATGTATCTGAAAAGTTATAAATCAATTTAAAAATAAAAGCTGCACGACACTCCCCTGGCCAACATTTATATTTTTTTTTTAAACCTTTTATGCTCAGAAAAACTCAAGTTTCCTGTAAGAAGGTTATTACCCCCCTGCATTCAACCAAGGTCAGGTGGGATTTTATGTAGGATAGGAAAGCTGTACTCAGTACCAGGTGAGTTTTAGCTTTCAATTTTCGAGAACCTCCAATTTAAAATTCCCTTTTGATTAGTTTTGACGTCCAAAAAGCATTTGACCAAAATTTTATGGTCACATTTATTTTAGTATAAAACTAGTGGAAAGATAGCAACTTCTTCTATTTATGCAATTTTATAAAAATCACATAACAAGCCTAGAACCACATACAATTGCATAAGGAGAAGGTACAGAGAAGGGCAACCAAAATGATAAAGGGGATGGAACAGCTCCCCTATGACGAAAGGCTGAAGAGGTTAGGGCTGTTCAGCTTGGAGAAGAGACGGCTGAGGGGGGATATGATAGAGGTCTTTAAGATCATGAGAGGTCTTGAACGAGTAGATGTGACTCTGTTATTTACACTTTCGAATAATAGAAGGACTAGGGGGCATTCCATGAAGTTAGCAAGTAACACATTTAAGACTAATCGGAGAAAATTCTTTTTCACTCAACGCACAATAAAGCTCTGGAATTTGTTGCCAGAGGATGTGGTTAGTGCAGTTAGTGTAGCTGTGTTTAAAAAAGGTTTGGATAAGTTCTTGGAGAAGAAGTCCATTAACGGCTATTAATCAAGTTTACTTAGGGAATAGCCACTGCTATTAATTGCATCAGTAGCATGGGATCTTCTTAGTGTTTGGGTAATTGCCAGGTTCTTGTGGCCTGATTTTTGGCCTCTGTTGGAAACAGGATGCTGGGCTTGATGGACCCTTGGTCTGTCCCAGCATGGCAATTTCTTATGTTCTTATGTAATATATATCTTTCCACTATTTTTTGTAGTATTGTTTTGTGGAGAATTTTCCCTTAAGTATACACATTTATTTTATACGTTTGATTTATTTGGATTAGCAGGACCAATTTTTATTAGGATTAAAAGTGTTCTACACTAAGCAGGTACAAGACAAAAGTAGTCCTCTCTCATTTTTAAGTCTGGAAGATTTTATCTAACCTCCACCAACCTGAATCTATTTATGGCACTGCTTTATTTTCGGATGACCTCCTGAGGATTTTGATTTTTTTATATTTCCAATCCTAAAATTTCCTTCGATTCGGTTCATGCCTCTGCTTGACGCTTTGGTTCCTTTTCGGATTTAAACGTAACAAAGATAAAATCTGAGGCCTTGAACTATGTAGGGGATTTTGAAAGATTCCTGGGAAGGTGGGTTTCCTCTCACGTGGGATAAAGATTATGTTAAAGTATTTAGGCCTGAAAATTCCAAGGAACTGGAAAACTGTGCACATTCCCTGAATATAAGAGAAGCTTCTGAAAGAAAGACATCCTTACTGAGTCAGCATAACATTCCCTTACCCATTTTTTGGATAGAATTTCTCCTAAATGACCATCTTAAGCTGAATTCCATCCAAGAAATGGATAAAGGAAGACTATGCCATGCAAAGCAGCAAAGATTTACCAGCAAATTAGATATTCACTAAAGGCCCGATTTTAAAAGGGCCGCGTGCTACACGAGTGGCTGGACCTCTTGTGAACCACGCGCATTTTAGAATAGGCACCGTTACGCGCAGAAGTGCTGGGCCCTGCAAAAGGGGCGGGCACAGCGCCATTAGCCGCTATCCTGGGGAAGCATGTGCCGGCAGCTGGCCAGTGCGCAGAGTTTACTTCTGCGCCCAAGCAGCAGTAAATATGAAAATAAAAAAAAATTTAAAAAGGGGGATAGGTAGGGTTAGTTTAGGGGCTGGGGAGAAGAGGAGAAAAGGGAGAAAGGGTAGGTAGGGCTAACTGGGAGGGAACTGGGCAAAGGCCCGATCGCGTCGCTGTGCGTACTTTCGAAAATCCCCCACCCCCCCTGCGTGCGCGAGTGTGCACGCGGATGTTAAAATCCGGCTTGCATGTGCGCGTGGACATTGTATTTTATAACATGCGTGCACGAAATGATTCTCTTGGTGCGCGCGCGCCGGGAACTGCACGCACATGGACGCGTGCGTGCTCGTTTTAAAATCCACCTTAAATTGCACAGAACTATTCAGAGGAGGAATGCCGGATTTAAAAAGTATGCTTGGCACCGCGAGATGGCGGAGTGGTGCTTCCAAATGGTCTGCAGGCGACCAGCACAGCGGTTTCTCTCTATTTACAGAATTAGAATTGGAAAAAAAAATATTTCGTTAAAACTTTGCATTTAATGAAGGGAGACATTCCTGAGGACAAGGGGTGAAAAGGGGCTTGCACGCACACCTTTGAGGAGCTCCTTGTGTAAAAGCGATTTTCAAAGGCCTATTTGTGCACCTAAAACCTTTTGAAAATTCAGCCTTATTGCAGTGAATTTTCAAAGGGAGTTTTGCGTGTAAAAGTACCTGAATATCATCTGCTTTGCCGTGCCAAAAAGCAGAATATAAATAAAGCAAGCAAGCAAGTCTTTTTATGTGCGCAAATGTAATGTGTTTGGATTTTCAAAACATCTGCACGTGAAATGGGGGGCGGGGGGGGGGGGAATATCCGCCAAGAATGCAGGTGCAGAAGTTACGCGGCTAATTTTTCTTAAGCGATTTTCACAGGGAAAAGGTTTCCCCTTTGAAAATTGGTGAAAAATCCAAAAGTTAAAAAAAAAAAAAAAGCAGCTCTCAGGCCGAGTAATTTTCAAAAAGAGAGGCCGACAGAAAGAGCCCGTTAGAAAACGTCACATCCGATATGCGCATCCTTGCACCGGTTCAGGGCGGAGGCACTGCAGGGAGTGGGAGTCCGGGCAGGACAACCCAGTTTGGGATTTTATAAAAAACGTATGCACAAATTATCTCAGCAAACTTATGCACGCCAAAGAGCAACTGCAAACGGGTGCGCCTTGTGCTGCCGGGATACACTTTCCCAGCGGGCCCCTGCGTCCGAGTCTGCTTTGAAAACTGGTGTAACTTATATGTAGGGATCTTCGTTTTTTCAGGGTTTTTTTTCCTGGGAACTTCGATGTCATCACAAAAGAAAAGAAAATAAGAGGAAAAAATGACCCTTCCACGGATTTTCTGCTGATTTTTTTTTAATATTTGTTATAACACCGCAATTCCCAGGAAAAATAAATTAACTGCCAAAGGTCCCTACTTATGTGCAATGCTGCAAAATGTACCCTCTTTAATGTGCTTCAAGCACGTTCCAGTTTTCTTTCAGCCTATTAGATGAGCTTGGGCTGAGAGATACCCCGCTACCTCCTTATATCAGGCAATGTGATACCTGGCGGGCAATGCAGAGGTTTTGAGAACAATCTTTCACTCCTGCCCCCCCCAAAATCTGCTTACACCTTCATCTCTGGCCTTTTCCTTAGAAGGCTGCGACAGTTCATTTGCATCCGAATCATTACCACTCCAACTGGATCATGGTTCTGGTTCTCACTGTCTCTCTCTGCAATGGAGCTCCCCCATCAGTGCTCAGCGCCATCTTATTTTGCTCTTTAAAGGGCCTGTACAACCTCCCTTAAATACATAACCCACTTGCCTTGAATATAAATCTTAAACCTGGCTGGGGTGTTATTGGATGGAGTTGAAGATTTTGGTTTGGTAAGTGGGTTTGGGTTTGGGTTTTTTTTTCAATTTCTGTAAAGGCTTCTCTCTCTCCAAGCTGAAATGCAGCTTCACTGGCTCTTATTTCTCTGCTCTCCTGTTCCGTCGGGCTCTTCTCACGTTCCTCTTCATCCTGGAATTTATGCGCTCAAGTTCACCAAAAAACCACCCCAAGTGCTGGGTTGTTTTTGATGAACTCCAGAGACCCATGTGCTGCAGCTCGAGTACAGGGGCAGCCTCTCCAGCTCACAAACGATTTTTTTTTCAGTAGTGCAGAGACAAGCAGCTTCGTATTTGGGCCCTTGAGTCATTCTGGAATTCCAAAAATTCACAGGTTGCACCTGCACAGTCTGTTCTCAAGGCCGCTCGTTTTCTCAGATAAAACACTTCCGTCCGTCTCAAATTCCTCCACCGCGAAGGAATTTAACCTCCCTCCAATCTTCCAGAGCGCCTCGCTCGCTCTTCGTTCTACCTCAGCGAGCCGAAGGGGTAAATAGCATCCGACTTGCTGTTCGTGTCCCCGGCAGCATCACATTTTAAATTAGTTGCGGATCGTTTGAAAAACGGATTGTTCATCAGTGTTTTGATTTCTTTTAGGGGGTGCACTTTCATACCCACAGGTTTCTATGTCCCCTACCTATAGGGGTGGCCCCTGCAAGTGCACCCCGAAAAGCGGAGGCCAACTCATTCCCACATGACTAATCTCCCTGTAGAAATCAGCAAGTCGGCCCATCTTTTCTGGCAAAGTACACGTCCCACAGGTTGCCGGCGGGCTTTGTCTGCCATGTCAGCTGTTTTCCATCAAATTTTTCATTTGGGGAGGAAAGAGAAAAAAAAAAAAAGTAACAGCAGGAGCCTCTCACTGTCATCCACCACCTCAGACGCTTCCTCCCTGGCTTCATTTTTTTTATGTACTAATTCCGATCTCAAGAGAAGAAATCTTATAGCTGCAGAAAATGAAGAAACTAGAAACAGGGGGCCCTGATCAAGTCGCTACACTAAGCACATCCATTCCATTCCCTTTCTTGCAAATGCATCAACCATCCATTGTGGAATAAATAAAAATAATAATAATCCACATAATCTCAGCCATGAGCATGCGAGCCATCATAAAAATTAAAAAAAGGTTATTTGCTGATGTCCATTCTCTTCCCCCTCCACAGCAAGCCCTGTATATGCCCAGCACAGCTTCCAACTTTACAGAAAAGCAATTAGCCTACTTTTCATTGGGAGCTTTGAGCAGGTCACCTTCCCTTCCTCTTAGCCTCAAGCTAGGCAATGGTAATTAGGCAATCAGCACAGCACTGCTCCAGCTCCCTGGGTCAGTCTGTGGTGCCTTTTGAAATCCCTGGAAAAAAAAAAAATAAGGGAGGGAGCTGCGTTTCTCAATTTACTGTGAACAATTTTAAAAGCAGCTCTTTCAAGTCCCGGTCTGGCACTACGTAAAGCCACCGGCCCGGAAAGAACCACAGCGGCACAGCTTCGTGCAGCACGGAGGGCAATTCCTTACCATTCGGTTCAGAATGCTACGAAAGCAGGCTCCGCCCCCCCCCCCCCCCTTACTGCCTGTGAAACCGAGCCAACCCGAGATCACCAAAACGGCAAGAAAATGAGGAAAAAAACCTAAGGTACAGGATGAGAGCAGAAAGGATCAGAAGGGACATGCGAGACACTGAAGGCACTGGCGCTTCTCTCCTGTACCTGTGGCCCCGGATGTCAGACTGATCGCACACACCGCCTAGGGCGATCCGGTAGAACTCCCTGCCCAGGGTCTTGGCGACGGATCTCCCCACGCTGGTTTTACCCACTCCGGGAGGGCCAACAAAGCACAGGATGGGCCCCTTCAGGTTGCTCTTCAGCTGCCTGACAGCCAAGTACTCCAAAACTCTCTTTTTCAGTTTCTCCATGGCATAATGATCGTTATCCAGAAGAACTCTGGCTGCCCGAATATCCAGGCGGTCTGGACAGAAACAAAACAAAAAGGGAAAGAATTGACAGCATGAGAACGATAGACACTGCATCTTATCTTGTAGGGATTAAAAAAAAAAAAAATCAGTAAATGTGCCTTGAGCCATGAACATGCATTAAAAAATATAGACAACTATTTCAAGACATTTTATATGCTGTCCAAAAATGACCAATAAAAACCGCATGCCAACAAGGCAGGTAAGGACCATTCACACTTGGGTTAAAGCAATATATTAACAAAAGTTAGCTACGTGAAATCATGCATTGTAATGCACAAAAAAAATAAATAAAAATAAAGCAATTTTAGAAGATGCAACTAAGAAGTTTGAGTAGGAATGGGTGCCAGTAACTTAATGCTCCCTCTTCCAAGAGAGGCACAAGCTTCTAGGGGTTGGCTAGTACTTTTAGGTTCTGGCACAGAGCACCCTTAAAACATACCTCCCTCAGACACTGGGCACAGATATCCCCCCCTTTCGGACCCCAAGGCCACCATGAATATTCATCGGACATATCTGCATACGTCTGGGCTATGAAAGCAGATTCATTTGCATATCCTGAAACCTGGCTGCGATCCTCATACAACCCCAGTGAGTGAGTATCGCTGCACACAGTCCTTTCAAGTCGGCAAGTTAAGCAGTGCCGCTTTAAAATTTCCTACTCCGGGGAAAAAATGTTCCACGGGACCATGAATGCTTCGTACAGGAGGAGAAAAGCTCATGCCGAGATCAGAAAGATGGCAATCAACTGCACAACCAGTGAGCCCAGGTCCTGAAGCTATGACTGAGTCACAAAAACACACATGCAAATTTACCCAATCCCTATGAGGTACATCAAGTAATCTGCACAAGTGGCGGGCACAGCACACCCCTTGGGAAATCAGGCAATACATTACATCTATATTTTTTATTTTGAGGTGAAGAAAAAGCAGCATTAAAGTCCACTTGGGGTGTCAGGTACCTTGGCGAGCGTGAGTTTGCAGGGAGAGGGTGTGCTCTGTATGCAACACATTTGTTATTTACTCTACTTGTATGAAAGAGGTACAAAAGCAGAAAGCAAGTTAACCTATCAACACATATATAGTAATACCAAAGAGCAGCAGCACAAGGACTCAGTTTTAACCCACAAAATGAGAAGTATACATAAATAGAGTGTAATGGTGCCACATAAGCCACATGTGAAAAACATTCAACAATTTTATGCCTCTCCATTGCAAAATGTGAACTATGAAATGCATGCTTTTAATCCTTTTTATCAACTTGTTTGAGAATAGTGAGACCATCTACCCCCAGAACACAAAGCCATATTAAGGGCGGCTTCGCATGCACCAATCTAGTGTGGGCTTTCACTCACATTATAGCAGGAGTTTTACCACGCAAAAAAAAACAAACCGTGTTAAATAGCTGGGTTAATTCTGCATGGAAAAATGTAGGAAAATGTGCACCAGAACAGGGGTTAAGACCCACCCTGAGGTCGGCGCGCTTTATTACATCGGCCCGCTGAGACTCCGGCACATATAGGCAAAAAAAGCCTCCCTGGTGATTCTTCACCCACATCCTCACCATTGTTTAAGAGGTTCCAGGGCAAGATGGCCGCCAGCGAGTAGACCGCGAAAGACGCTGTTCAAGAGGCGATTACTTTTTCGATATTTCTTCTGTAAGTTATGCTGCACACCAAAAGAAAGGGGAGACTGAGAGGGGTGACTGATTCGCCCCCGACAGGTGCTTCCCAGCCCCGAATTGAAGGCTTCTTCGCGGGTGCGACGGCGTCTACACCAGAGATCCAGGTCGCTGGAGGAGTAACGCGAGAGCAAGCATTCTCCTCCCAGACCCCCGACACTACTCTTAGCCCCGGTGAGCCGAGGAGGCCGGCTCCCCCGCCCCCCCCCCCCCGACAAACATCGGCGCAGCCTTGAGTGCCCTGGAGTTAGGGAGGGACCCCCTTTGACAGTGGTTCGAAGCAAAGGAGCACCCGCCGGCCAGGAGGCAAGTCCCGGAGCTGCCCGAACGGTAGAGGGGATCCCCGGAAGACCGACGGAGGATTTGGTTTCGGACATTTCCTCAGAACAACTGGGATTAATGGCAGCGAAACGCCAAGGTACGGTGCATGAGGGGAGCAGTAACTTGGAGGAGGGAGAACACCACCTAGAGCTCTGCTGGCAGGCTCAGCAACTTCAAGGGGGGGAAAATGCAACATTGGAAGGAATATGGCTGGCTTTAAAGTCGACAGAGAAATCTCTTCAAACTTTATCGCAAGTGACCTTAGATACAAGGGATAAGACGGTAATAATTAATAGAGATGTGAATCGGAACCGGAATCGGTTCGGATTCCGGTTCACATCGTGGTGTTTTTTTCATCCGGCCCGATCGCAGTTTTGTTTATCGGCTGCGCCCGAGCCGATAAACAAAATCCCACCCCGACCCTTTAAAACTAATCCCTTAGCTTCCCCCACCCTCCCGACCCCCCCAAAAAAAGCTTTTTACAGGTACCTGGTGGTCCAGTGGGGGTCCCGGGAGCAATCTCCCGTTCCCGAGCCGTCGGCTGCCACTAATCAAAATGGCGCCGATGGCCTTTGCCCTTACCATGTGACAGGGTATCCGTGCCACTGGCCAGCCCCTGTCACATGGTAGGAGCACTGGATGGCCTGCCCCATTTTTAATGGCACAGGCCCCATTTTTAATGGCGCAGGCCATCCAGTGCTCCTACCATGTGACAGGGGCTGGCCAGTGGCACGGATACCCTGTCACATGGTAAGGGCAAAGGCCATCGGCGCCATTTTGATTAGTGGCAGCCGACTGCCCGGGAGCGGGAGATTGCTCCCGGGACCCCCACTGGACCACCAGGTACCTGTAAAATGTTTTTTTGGGGGGAGGGGGTCGGGAGGGTGGGGGAAGCTAAGGGATTAGTTTTAAAGGGTCGGGGTGGGTTTAGGGGTTATTTTTGTGTGCCGATTTTCCCGCCCTCCCCCAAAATAAGAGAACCCCCACGAACAATTTCAGGGGGTTTTCCTATCCTTTTGGGGGAGCCCCCAATTTCTGATGATTTTGAAAATATCGTACGATATTTTCAATCGTCTGAATCCTGATTCACATCCCTAATAATCTTATTACAACTTATAGCAAAAAATCAGAGGAACTAGAAAAAAAAGAATTGAGACAACAGAGAATATTCAACATAAGATTATTACCTCTGAAAAAAATGTGAATAAAAGGCTAGGTGGTGTGGAGAATGCACTCAGGGCACACAATTTAGAGTGCTCAGTTTCCTTGTACTAAGGTTAATCTCCCCACTGGAGCTTTTCAAGACGTACATGCACCAAGTATTAAAAGTACCCGAAGATGCTATCCCGGTAATTGTGAACGCAACCCCGACTAGAAGGAAGGGAACCAGAGGGCACTGCTTCAATGACTCTGGACTTAACAAATATTTTGGAAACTTCCTTGGAAACTGAAATTTCCCAAAGAAAAACATTATTGATGATCTCTGCTTTCCTTTCTGAACACAATCAGATGCTGAGAAATAGGCAATTACCCTTTCATGGGAAACCTACATGGATATAGCCCGATGTTATAAAGGCAACTCAAGTCTTTTACTGATGCGTTCAGCGGTCCTTCGGTTGGGGGCAAGCTATAGATTAAAATACCCTTGTAAATGCTCGATTAGGTACCTGAATCTTCAATAGGTTTTCTGTGAACCAGACCAGCTCAGAGCATTTTTGGAGGCAAGATCCCGAATAGCTCCTGTTACCAGCCCAGCTCTAGATAGTTAAGATGAGTCAAGCAGTACTCGCTGTATGCGGTCTTTTTCTTTAATATTAAAAAAAAAAAAATGCTTTTTACGCTGCTCCCTTTCTGCCTCCCCTAACTTACTTATAATTTTGAGGTTGGGCACTGTTTTGAAATAACTTCTGTTTCATTTGAGAAATCTCTCTGTAATGAGTACATGTATGTACCAATATCTATCTTAAACAAGGTCTATATACTTGGAATTTGTTTTGAAACTGAAAATAAAGGAGGTTCCAAATCTTCCTGCACAGCATGGGTTCTTACACAAAATATATTAAAAACATTTAAAAAGGGGGGGGGGGGGTTGGCCATTATCAATTATTTTTGAACGTGCAAATTTTTGTAAACGTTTTCCCACAGCTTTCTCTGGATTATGCAATATATACATTTACTAAATAAAAAATTATACAGACATTAAGGGAGCAATTTTCACCGTTCCAAAATGAGCACCTACTTTTGTTCCCCCCCCAGGCCTTGTAGGCAATGTTCTGCAGAGAAGCGACATGGCTGATCTCCTTGCACGACCGTCTACAAAAGCATGCAACGTTGCATCTACTTTATCTGGAGGAAAATCACTGCAGGGTAAATCTGTAACAGCCTGAAATTAGGAAGCAAATACGCAGGCAAGTTACACCAGTGTTCAAAGCGGAGCTGCCGCCCAGAAATCATTGTTTAAAATTATCCCACTAAATTTATCCAAACGTGACTACACATGCAAGGAAAACTTTTGAGGTAAGTTTACGTGAATACTTTTGGAAATCCTGAAGCACGCATCTAGCATCTAAGTCCAAACTCACCTCTCAGCAACCCCCCCCCTCCCCCCCTCCGGGAATGCTTTCATTCAGTCCAGGTAAAAGGTACCCACCAACACATATGCACAAACGTTTATCCGTGCACTGGGCGGGCAGTTCTGCAACAGGCCAGGTCTGCATTTGGAAATCACAACGTGCAGGCTTGTTTTCTGCCACCCTCCTAATCTTATTCCCGGGAGGGCAGCCTCCTTATCCGGCTAAAAGGATGTGCGAGCATTTAGCTTGTCCGTGGCGGGGGGGAGAGAATTTTCAAGCAGAGCAATCTGGCTGGGCCGCTACTTAATTCTCCGGCCAAGTCCCTTCCCAAACCTGTCCTCCAAGTGTCCACAAACTGGAAGCAAAAGTATTTCTTTTACTTACTGCTTGCAGCCTGACCCAATACATATATATCTGAAATACACCAGACTGATCGATGCTCTGCTGCCTCTGAACATTTCGCTTCCAATTAAACCGGCCCCAGCAGTAACGGTTATTTAACTGGCACGAGCGTAAATGCATTTGGGGTAGATTTTCAAAGCAATTTTTCACTTGGAAAATCAATTAGTGTCTCATGGGTGTAAAAGTATGCAGAATATTCACCTATGCTAGCAAGAGCTGCTCCTGGGAGTAGAGGCAGGGAGGGCAGGGAAAGCATTTACATGCTGTGGCACTGAGTGCAGTCAGAATGGCCAGAGAACAGACGCAGGCTGGGCTATGGCTGACTACTCAGGAACTTTATCAAGTCACAACAGAAAGAACACTCTCTCTATATCTTTGCAGCTTACAAACAAAGAAAGCAATATAGCAACTTACAGTCTCTCGGTCTGAGCCTTTCCCAAGGTTCCTCCTGCTTCCCTGGGGCCTCCTTTTCCCTCCTGGGCCTGGCTAGACAGACATCTTCTCAGGGGCCTCCTCCCATACTAAGATTCCCTGTTGTCTGGGCTTAAGGTGGACTAGGCCAGATTTCTGGGTCCTATCCCTTAAGGTATTCTGGCATTTTCTTGTGTATACTCCTTCACATATCCTTCCCCTCAGCTCAAACTTCTTAGGTTGAATGCTTGCCCTTACTAAGGGTATATGCCTAAGAAGACCCCTGTTTCTCTCTTCATGTCCCGTCCTATGCTGGGGCTGCTTAACCCCTTTAAGGTTTCCCCCCTCCGACACCCCCCCCCCCCCAAGTCATTTGGGGGAAACTGCTCCAGGGTTCGTGCGGCATTTGCTGTTCCATTCTGGCTTGACTGCCCATAACCCCACTCCATAGGATTTTAAATTGGAGACAATCATGCCCTAAAATCACCGGATAGAGAAGCTCAAGCAGTGCCTCCATTGCTATAATGGTTTGTCCTGCTGTGGTTGTCACAGCAGGATCTGATTGGTGGGGCTACTACTGTCTGTCGCCATATACACATATCAGAGTCGCCTTCTTCTCACCGATATCCTTACGAACAAGTGTCTTACTACACCCCGATTTTACCAGGGATTGGATGGGTATCTTCATCCAGCTCCATCTGAGCTCTTGATGTGGGAAATCCACCAAGTTACAGCTTTGAAGTTTTGCGAAAGTGTTCACCCATTCTTGCTCCCACTTTTTGGTTTTTTTTTTTGTTCTGGGGGCCTCCCTCCAGAGCCTGTTCTTTCTTGCGCTGTTCCACTAGCTTACACTCCCACACTATGCCTTCATGCTAATGGCACTCTTTGACCGTGTAGTGCTCTGTCTTACAGTAGGAGCACGCCCATGAGGGGGGTTCCTGTTTAAACTGTCCCTGTTCCTCTCTTCTTCTTTTCCATATGGGCAGCATGTCCACTATCCATACAAAGGCAACAGAAGGGGATATCTACAGCCTTATTACTGGGTTGTATCAGTCCCTCCTTGTTCTTTTGCACTGAGGATCGACCATACTTAGGAGACTTTCCTTTGTCCACTTGAACCTTAGTCTCTAGTGTCGGCTGTGTCACTATATTGACATCCATTGCTTCACTTAGATCAAATCTACAGTCTCTGGCCAGGTGACCTCTCCTTCCACAGTTGAAGTAAGCAAGAGAGGGTGTGGCCTGTGTGCTGGGCATAGACCCTGAAATGTCCCCAGAGGCCCATTGCTGCTCCGCGTTCATTACTGCACCGTGGAGCCAGTGTGGGCTGCCTTTCCATCCTCCGCACCATGACAGGTATCAGTTGGGCCTGGTGAAGGCGTCTGCCACTTCTAACGCTCTAAGGTAAGCCCGGTGTGCTGACAGACTCAATTCTGCATGGGCCAGTTGAGTCCGACCAGAAACCCAGAAGCACCTGGTTGGCTACCTAGAGGCCATTCTTTGTCTCAGGCTGCAGCCATTTCCATCTGGCATCTTTCAGTCTGTGGAATAGGTTTCAGGGACTTTTTCCAGGCAGTATCACGCCCCCCACCGGAACTTTTGTCAGGTTTCTGAAGTACATCCTGCCCTTTCTAGGATGGCGGTCTTGACTTCTGCATAGGTGACCCTTCCTTTAGTTTTGTTTAGTTCATACTTGATTAACTGCAAATCTTTATCAAGGCAAACCAATGTGATGCACAATAAAGGTAAATGAGGCTAACAAATGAAATAGTGTAAAAACAGCAGTCAAAGTCTAAACTAAATAGAAATTGCCATGCTGGGTCAGACCAAGGGTCCATCAAGCCCAGCGTCCTGTTTCCAACAGAGGCCAATCCAGGCCACAAGAACCTGGCAATTACCCAAACACTAAGAAGATCCCATGTTATTTATGCTAGTAATAGCAGTGGTTATTCTCTAAGGGGCAGACATTCAAAGGGGCATGCGTGTAAGATACGCATGTAACCCCCCGAAAACCTGTCCCAAGCTCCCCCTATGCGCGCCGAGCAAGTCCCGGGACGCACGTAGGTCCCGGGACTTCGAATAAGTGGCAGGGTGCCAGCGGCGCGCACAAGTTACGCCTGCCAGAGGCAGGTGTAACTCCACGAAATAAGGTGGGGGAGGGGGAAATTTAGTTAGGACTGGGGGGTGGGTTAGATAGGGGAAGGGAGGTAAAGGTGGCAGGGACCCAAAAAAACCGCGCATGTTATAAAATCGGGCGTAGATTTGTTCGTGCCGGGTTGCGCGAACAAATCTGCGCCCTCGCGTAAGTAGCGCAAGAAATGCTTCCGGATTGCCTATAAGCAAATTTGCCAGATGTGTTTCAATTAGCTTCTGGCCACCCCATCATGCAAGCTGCTGCTGGCCTTTCTGCCAGCTTTACATTACCCACTCCATGTTGGCTTATTAATCCTGGCCACCCCATGACTCCATGAAAGGTTCTGCGCTGTTCCTAAGCACCTATGCAAAAAGCCTTTCCCCTATATTTAAATTAAATAAATAAAGCCTGCCTGCTCTGCACTGACTTACTATTAATTCCCTCGCTGCAGCTGGAGCTATTCTCCTTAGGCTGTTTTAAATCCTTCTCCCAGGCAGCCACTGGAGCCCAGAAACAGGAAAAAGGGGGAAAAAAAAGTTCTCTTTGGCATGGGTTTCTGGCTGTGCAAGCTTAGCTCAAAAATCCCCAGACAGACACCATATTTGGCACCGAGTGCAGTCAGAGTGGCCAGAGAATAGATGCAGGCTGGGCTCTAGCAGAATATTCAGGAATTTTATTAAGTCACAGCAGAAAGAACACTCTGCATATCTTAGCAGCTTACAAAGAAAGAAAGCAATATAGCAACTTACAGTCTCTCGGTCTGAGCCTTTCCTGCATTACCCCTGTTACTCCGGGGCCTTCTGTTCCCTTCCCGTGCCTGGCCAGAAATACAACTTTCCAATGGGTCTCCTCCTGGACCAGGATTCACTGTAATCTGTGCAAAAGGTGGACCAGACCACACATCTGGATCTGGTTCCTTAAGGTATTCTGAGGTTTTCTTGGGTATACCCTTTCACGTATGCATATTAATGATTTGTGAATGTAAGTGCATAAATGTACTTGCAGAAAGTTATAACAGCTGGGTAAAAGGTATAACCTTCTATACATGTGTGTGCGCTTGTTCTGGAGCAATGTGTACCTTAGAAAATTTGGGCTAAAGTCTGCAAGTGCATGGTTTATTTTTTTTTTAAATAACCCTCTTTAAAGTATAACCCCCTTCCACCCTACAAAAAAATATAAACCTTAATTGTTCCTTCCTTGTCTGAATTGAGCACAGATGCAAGGCTAAAGGAGAGAATGCTATAGGAGGAAAAGACCCTTCTCCCTCATTTTTGGATGGCCACTAGCTGTAGGATACAAGGGAGTGAAATGCCACCAACCAAAAAGCTAGAAAATAATAAAAATGTCCAGCCAAGACTGTACCAAAGAAGACATGAGCAATCTTGCTTTATGGGAGGGGACATAGCAGGAAGGGGAGCTATTTTATAAATGCAACAGCACAGTGCAGAGCATGTGGTTACAAACAGTGAGAGAATTACACTTCCCAAGTGGTTGAGTTTGTGA
Source organism: Rhinatrema bivittatum (assembly GCF_901001135.1). NCBI lineage: Eukaryota > Metazoa > Chordata > Amphibia > Gymnophiona > Rhinatrematidae > Rhinatrema > Rhinatrema bivittatum. The sequence goes on along the minus strand of NC_042621.1, from coordinate 68,017,999 downwards.
TTATTACTGGCCAAATCAGTGCTTCCTAACTTTTTCAAGCCCAAGGCACGCCTACATTAACAAAACCGTGTGACACATCAAACTCCACCAAGCAAGCAGTGCAGACATGAAGAGGACTTGTGTGTCCAAAACATAAGACAAATTGAGAGAGGGTAGTGCACGTCACGATGGACCAGCTCCCTTTATATACAAGTGCAGGAGAAGGGGAAAATTCTGTGTGATGCAGGCAGCCGGCTCAGTTAAGTTCCCATGGCTGCCGGAGCTCCTCCACCACCACAGCTGCTGCTCCCAACAGAGTGAGTCCCATCCAGTGCTTGGTGCATGCTCTCCCTCTCTCACCTCTGGGGATAAGAAAGAGGCCGGAAGGTGGCTCAGGAAGGGGATGAGAGGCTGCTGGGCAGGACCCAGCTATCCGTGCGCTGCATATACCCATTAATTACCATACCCTAGGGTTTATGTTGGAGCTAAGAAGAGGCGTGCATGATTACACATGTTCTCAGAAAGGCGCTTCTACAGGTTTAAAGAGCCGCCACTGGTGTCTCGAGATGCTGAGAGCTGAGCATCAGGCAGTGGTGTGACTTTTCCATGGCACACCTGATCAGGGCTGAAGAGGCACCAATTAGGAAACACGGACCTCGATGAGTTACACTGCCTCGCTCGTGGTAAAACTGTTAAAAAAAAACGCAGTTTCTTAACAGATGTGCAGACTGACAATCGAAGAAGAAGAGATTCCAGTATCTAGGAGGGAAGTCAATTACAGCTTTCACAATAAAAGTAGTGAGACCGCCGTGTTCGTCCACCTGAGTGCATGGAAATAAAGGTAAAAAAATAAACAAACATATAAGGTGATGCCTTTTCACTGGAGTTAGTTCTATAAAAAGGTATCACCTTATATGTGTGTGGGGGGGGGGGTGTTCATCTTTATTTCTATACATTCAAGTGGGCTAACATGGCAGTCACACATTTCTTGAGCAGCTTGCAGGAGTCAATACTCTCTTTCTCAGCCAGAACAGAAGGAGCGAAAGATGACATTTACCAGGAAACAATCATAAAAGGCAGTCCAATAGTGGTATGAAGAGCAAGGGGTTGAGTGGGGTTTGATGGACAATCAGAAGGTGAGAGGTAGTACAATTCAATGGCTCATAAGGTTATGAGATTAAGCAGGAACTTCTCATAAGCTAAAGCAACCCGAAGAGACAGGACAACTATAAACTCCAGTCGATAGGAGGAGCTCTGAAGGGATATCTACGCAGAACACCAATTTAATGGGGAAAGGAAAAATTGAATGCACGTTGGCTAAGGGACTGCAAAGTCACATGGACAGGAAGGGCAAGGCTGCTGGGAAATGTAGTCCTGAAATCCTGGGCAGAGAATTAATAGGATCCAGCCAATACCCAGGCTAGAAGTCTCCTCAGGCTGGGCTGAGTGAAGCCAGCTAGGGCCTCACAGGCTCCCTCTATAAAAATGGTGCCAGCTGGCCTCAAGACCGGCACCCGAGTTTGATGTGAACAAAACGGCGCAGCCTCAGAGTTGGCTGGCACCATTTTGTTGTACAACGGATCTGCATCTGCCAACCCCGCAATAAGAGGGGTGTATTTGGGTTAGAGGCGGTGGGACTAGCCACATGCCAATTTTGTTAGCCAACAGAAATCAGCTTTTGTTCAATGCTCGTCACAAAACAAAACATTGCACGCCGTTAGAGCCACTGAACAGTGTAGACAAATTCAGGAGATAAATATTTTAGGGCAGGGAGTGAAATTGTTGATTCTTGCAGGAAGCTTGCTCAAATTGGATTTTCCTCCATTTATTTATATTTGTACAAGCCGTAAAGCCCGTTAAAACGGGCTACATCCCTCTGTCTCTCACCTCCCCCTCATTCTCTCTCCCCTCACTCTTCACCACCCCCCTCCCCCACCCACTCCTCTCCACCCTCCCTCTCCTCTCACTCAGTCCCCCCTCTCCCTCACTCCCTCCCACTCAGTCCCCCCTCTCCCTCCCTCCCACTCACTCAGTCCCCCTCTCCCTCCCTCCCTCCCACTCACTCAGTCCCCCTCTCCCTCCCTTCACCCACCTCCATTTCCTCCCGGCGCCGTAAGCGCGACTTCCCGCAACCCTCACCCGGCTCCATTAACTCCTCCCGCTCCTGCCGGCAGATCTCGGGGGGGGGGGGGGGGCGCGGGGGTGCCACCCCCCCCCCCCCGAGATCTGCCGGCAGATCTGGGGAGGAGAAGCAGCGGCACCGCGCGCGCGCGCGGCGCCGCTGCTTCTCCTCCCGCTCCTGCGGCCCCACCGCCATTTTTTTTTCTGATCGACATCCTTGCCCGCACATGCGCAGTAGAGCTGCGCTCTACTGCGCATTTGCGGGCCGTCGGTCACAGGCCATTTATAAGGTAGATATTTGGCTTTTCGGCACTTCAAAGTGTACATCAAAGCGGATTACATTCAGGTACTGTAGGCATTTCCTTATCCCCACAGGGCTTCCAATCTAACTTTGTAACTGAGGGTTAAGTGACTTGCCCAGGGTCCCAAGGAGTGAGAGCGAGATTCGAAGCCTGGCTCCCCTGGGTCGTAGCCCGCTGCTCGAACCACTGCGCTCCTTCATGATCTCTCTGGCATTGTGTGAGCTATGTGGTCATGGCATCTGGCATAGCCGACCGAAAAAGGGATTTGAGCAAGTTCCCTGTCCATAAACCAGGTAGGCTCAGGAAGGTTAAAAAGTCTCTATTTATTTACAGCCTAAGCTTAAATGAGGATGGGATAGAGGGGTTTATTTTTTTCCCTCCCCAGATGGATTGGATGAATCTTCTAAGCACTACCATTTATAATTCAAGGGCGTTTGTTGTAAACTATGGAATATGTTGTTTGTCTCGAGAGGTCCAGGATGAGGACATCTCATTAACAGTTAATGTTAACAGTTAACAGAGTTAACAGTTCTATTAATGTTTATCGTGTTCATATATAATCCCGGTTAGAATGTTACTTAAGGTCTTAGTTAAATGTATGTATTATGTTGTTATCATGTAAACCGGAGTGAAGGCAGTTCGCTATACCTCGGTATATAAAAAAATCCAAATAAATAAATAAACAAAATTAAAATATATATTATTCCTGGAGAGAATGGTTAGGTCGGGGGAGCAGAGTTACCCATGCAGACTCAGCCATTTGGCGTTTCCGATTATCCACAACAAATGTACATGCACCGGGTTCCCAATGTACGGAGCAATGATTTTTTTTAAACCAACAGGCATTCTTCTCCGTCTCCCACTCCCCCGGCCACGCACTTTCCAACATCCAAAGGACAAGGAGGTGCAGAGTCTGCCGAGCTCTCTGCCAAGCATAGTTTTCTTTCCCGTTTACGGACATCTGCAGGTACAAAACCACCAGTGAACTTTGCACTAAGATAGGCAAATGAAAATTAACCCCATAAGGTTTTCTATACAAATGACCTGCTCTGATGGATTAAAGAAATACTGCTAAGGATCTTCCTCCCTGCACACATATCTAAACTAAAAAAAAAAAAAAAAAGGTTGATTATATAGGCCAATAGCTAATTAAACAGAACACACACACACACACCTATGTACCAGACGAGCAATTAAATGCAGACCTTCCTCTGCCTTTACCATCCATTTTCTTAAGTGAAACGGGCAACCAAATTGCAGGGCAGACACAACACACAAGCAATACTGTCTGGTCCTGGGAGGACTGTTAAAACCAACCCAACCCTCCTGCATTACCTACAGCAGCTCCTCCCAAGGCTGCCAGAAGCTCTAATAGGCAAATTATAACTGGAGAGGTGAGGAGGAGTGTGAATAACACTCCCTGATCAGCTCGGCTGTCCTCTTAGGTCAGGAGGTTTTCATTCCCTTCCCCAGTCCAAGACGGAATTCGCAGGCATGTTCAGCACAATGTTTAGGCATCATCTAATCCACAGGGTTGCAATGTGTTCCCATTATTTGTTCAAAATTAAATATGGGCAAGGTGAACTTGCATCTTCATAGAGAAAATGAACTTTTAGCCGCTAACAGAACTTTCACCGGTCCTATTAAATGGGCACGGTTGTTTGTTTTGGAAAGCCATTTCCTGCTCTTTCCTTATTCACACGGAAGGGAAGAGCAGTGTCTTCTGTTGATGCAAAGTTTAATTTAAAAACAAAATACGAGGGAAGAAAAAGTGCTTCATACAGTCTGCACGCAGGGGCCTTCACTATCACAGGTAAGCAACTTTGCCCATGCAAGAGGTTCTGTGTTCAGCCCTTGGGATGGGCAGGTCCATCCTCCCCGTTTCATACGGGACATTACGACCGGCCACGTTAAAACAGGGAGAGTTTGCAAGAATGCTTGGCAAGTGACCCAAGTCAAGAGTGCAAGTTCCCGACTATCGGGCCGATACAGTAAAATGCGCGGGAGAGCCGGCGCTCCGAGGCGAGCGCCCGCTCTCCCGGGCGCGCGATTTAGTATTCAAATGAGGGCCCACGCTAATAAGGAGGCACTTAGGGTCCCTAGCGCGTCCCTAGCGCCTACTTATTGGCAGAAGCGGCGGCTGTCAGCGGGTTTGACAGCAGATGCTTAATTTTACCGGCTTCGGTTGTCGAACCCGCTAACAGCTACGGGTTCGGAAAACGGACGCCGGCAAAATTGAGCGTCCATCTTCCAACCCGCGAGCTGATTTTTTTATTTTTTTATTTTTGGGGCCTCCGACTTAATCTCGCCATGATATTAAGTCAGAGAGTATACAGAAAAGCCGTTTTTTCTGCTTTTCTGTACACTTTCCCAGTGCCGGCAGGAGTTAATTTCTGAGAATAAAAGGTGTGGCTTGGCTGCACATTTTACTTTCTGGATCGCTTATCGCTTTCTGATAGGCTTATCAACATGCATTTGCATGTTGCGGGCGCTATTACTTTCAGGGGGGGGAGGGGAGAGGGGTAGGCCGCGCGTTTTCCACACACTATTACCCCTTACTGTATAAGGGGTAAAAATAGCACGTCGAAAACGCACGGGCAAACTGGGGCTAACGGTGCGATCGGTCGAGCACACCATACTGCATCGGCCCGTATGTGTCCTGAAGTCTTTTGAATGCGGAAACCAAAGTGCCTTTTTATAATGGCCAATGTAATGAACTTCTTTGTAAAGTCAGAATTACTACTACATTCATTCAGAGCAAAGGTTACACAAACACATCATGCCGTGCTGGGTCAGAACAAGGGCCATCAAGCCCCACATCCTGTCTCCGATCAATGCCAGTACAGATCACAAGTACCCAGCAGATACCTCCTACTTCCAGGGATAAGGATGGCTTTTCCTAGCCTACCTGCTTAATATGGACTTTTCCTCCAGGAAGCTGTCCAAACCTCTCTTAAACCCTGCTATGCTTGTCATCTTGACCACGTTCCTCTAGCAACAGATTCCATAGCTTTTACACGGTTTTGCACTTTCTACAATTTGTTTCAAATCTGCTGGTTGCTAGTTTCGTCAACTGCCCCATCACTTTAGCAGCATCTCAGAGTACATAAATGTCCTATGGTTACCCGCTGCACCCCACTCCTGGTTTTATCAACTTCTATCAGCCCTCTCTTTTGCAAACTCAAGGGCCCTAACCTGCGTAGCCTCTCATCATAGAGGAGCTGTTCAATCCCCTTCATCATGTTTGTTGCCCTCCTCTGCACCTTTTCTAGTTACACTAGATCTTTTTTGAGATGGGGCGAGTAGAACTGGGCACACGCACCATGGATCGAGAGGCGTTATCCATTCCTTTTTGGATCATTCTTAACAATTTTATTTGGTTTTTTTTTTACCTCAGCCACACACTGAAGTGAAAATGTTAATGTCCTGTCAACAAAGCCCTTTTCCTGGGTGGCAACCCCTTAAATGGGAGCTAGCACTGTGTACCTGAGGTTGTGTATATTTTTCTCTATTTATTTATCTGATGTGCATCACTTTGCACTTTTCCACATTAAATTTCATTTGCTGAAAAGGTGCATAGTCTCCTAGTCTCACAAGGTCCTTCCGCAATTCCTCACTATTCACTGCTGTTTTTTTTTTAATAAAAGTTGGGTCATCTGCAGATTTGACAACCTCCCTTGGTGTTCCCTTTTCCAGACCATTAATGACGATATTAAACAGCACAGGTCCCAGTACCGATCTCTGTGGTACTTCACGACCCCTCTCCAATTTGAAAACTGACTACTTCGTCAATCCTCTGTTTCCCCGTCTTTTAACCAGTTACCAATTCACAACAGAACACAGCCGCCTATCCCAGGACTTTGGAATTTCTTGAGTCTTCTCTCATGCAGGCCTTTGTCAAATGCCTTCTGAAAATTAACACACACCATATCAACTGGCTCACCCTCATCTACATGATAATTACACCTTCAAAAAAAAATCGTAAGATTTGTAAAGCAAGACTTTCCTTTGCTACAACCATGTTGATTCTTCCTCATTAATCCACATCTATCTATATGACCAGTGATTTTTTTTTTAAAAATGGCTTCTGCTATTTTGCCCGGCACAGACCGTCTCGATGGTCTATAGTTTCTCCAGATCACCCCTGGAGCCCTTTTTAGAAATCAGTGTGATATTGGCCACCCTCCAGTCTTCAGGTATGATGACCATTTTAAATGATAGGTTACAGATTTCTAGTATCAGGTCTGCAATTTCATGTTCAAGTTTTTTCTTGGGTAGATGCTATTAAGAACATAAGACATGCCATGCTGGGTTTGACTAAAGCCCATCAAGCCCAGCATCCTGTCTCCGACAGTGGCCAGTCCAGGTCACAGCTATTCAAAAGAACCCCAATAATCGATCTATTTCTTGTATCTCACTCTCAGGGATAAGCGCTGGTGTTCAAGTCTATTTGGCTAATAAATGGTTAATGGACTTTTCCTTCAAGAACTCGTCCAACCCTCTTTTGAACCCCACTCTTTTGGTTGCCTTGACCACATCCTCTGACAACAAATTCCACCGCTTGACTATAGGGGAAAAAAAAAAAATAATACTTCCTTCAATTTGTTTATATTTGCCTTTTAAGTTACATGGAGTGTCCCCTAGCTCTAGCGTTATTTCAAAAGGTAAATAACCATTCTCTATTCAGTCCTGACGATTTGTTACGCTTTAATTTGTCAGTTTGATCCTCTATTATCACAGAGATTCGCTTTAGCTGCTCAGAATCATCACCATCCAAAAATGTTTCGGACATAGATATATTTATTTTTCTGCTATCTCCTTGTTCTCCATCAGCACTTTTTACCCCCCGCCCCTGTCATCTAGTTAACTCCCCCACAGGCTTTTTGCTTTGAATGTAATTGAAAATGTTAATAGTGTTTGCCTCTCCAGCAATCTTCTTAAATTCTCTTGGCCTCTTATTACTGTTGTACATCTAACTTGCCACTACTTATCCTCTTGCCTATTTTCCTCATTTGGGTCTGCTTTCCATTTCTTTGAAATGTCCCCTTTTGCCTCTTTCATCTCACCTTTAAACTCTGCTGGCAATCGTTTGCTCTTCCTTCAACCTTTCTTAATGCATGGGACACACTATAAGTGGACGTCCAAGATGGTATTTTTTAGAATTATGTCCACCTCATGCAAACTTTTAACCTTTGCAACTGCTCCTTTTAGTTGTTTTCTAATGTCCTCTTTTTATCATAAGCTCCACTTTTTAAAAAGTTTGTGTGCTACTGCAGTAGTTTCACTTAACTTCCTCCCTCTAATGACTGTGTCAAATTTGAATGCATTATGATCGTTATTGCTAAGCAGCCCCACCGCAGAAACCTATTGCACAAGGTGGCGGGTTCCTCAGAGTTCAAGGACTCGATCTAAAATAGCTGCTCCTCTCGTCAGTTCTAGGTCCAGCTCCTCCATGACAGAGTCATTTATGGCACCTATTTATTTATTTGTTTATTGTGTATTTAGCTCATACCTAGTCATTGGCAGCTCAAGGCAAGTTACATTCAGGTGCAATAAGAACTTAACCTCTCTAGCATGTCCCAAGGAGGCATTGACCCAATCAATACTGGGGTAATAAGATTTCTATTACTGTGTCACCACATTTATTCACCTTTCTTATTCCTGCTAGCATTTCACAATCTGTTTCTTCATCTTGGCCAACAGGAAAGTAGTACATACCTATTGCTATACTCTTAATCCAGACTGCATTCTGTTTCCTGCAGGACTTTTAGCCTGCTCGACTGCCCTCCTTATCATCTAGTGACAGCTCTGCACCAGTTCTGCCTGTCCTGTCATGGTGCTACCTAATATCAGCGTCCCATTGGTTATCCTCCTTTCACCACATCTGTATGATACCTAAAATATTTATCCCCTCATAGAATACCATGTACGCTAACTCTCCAATCTTACTATTCAGACTTCTGCATTCACCCGCAGGCACTTTAAAGTATATTTCTATTTGTCTTTATATTCAGTCTGCTTATTAGCAGAAGAGTCACTCACATCTGTGCGCTCTTTATTTACCGTATTTTTCGGACTATAAGGCGCACATAAAATCCTATGATTTTCTCAGAAATCGAAAGTGCGCCTTATAATCCGGTGCGCCTTATATATGAATTTCTCTCCATCTTCTTCCCTCAAACACACAGGTTCTCATTCTCACATGCATTTCTCTCTCACACACACACACAGGCTCTCACTGTCACATGCTGTCTCTCTCACACACACACAGAGCCTCTCTCTCACCTCTAGGCCTCCTCTTCGCGGGTCGCCGCAGGATGGGCTCTGCGGTGGCCCTGCTACCGGGCCTCCTCTTCTTCTCGGGCCGCTGTGACTTGAGATTCACGGCGGCCCGTAAACGCAAGTGCAGCTCCACTTCTGCACGCGCTGATGCTCCTCCTCCTTCCTGCCCATGCGGCTCCGGCAACGTTTACTTCCGGGGACGCACAGGCAGGAAGGAGGAGGAGCATCAGCGCGTTTAAACGCGATCTTTTTCTTGGCCTTGCCAATCTGCCTGTCGCTGCGCCCGGGGGCATTGGGGGGATAATAAAAAAGTACCGTAGTTTTAAAGGGTCGGCGCAACCGATTAAAAAAAAGGCTCTGAGCCGCGCCTTATAATCCGGTGCGCCTTATAGTCCAAAAAATACGGTACATCCATCTGGGCTACTTCAGCCTAACCACAACTTCTCTACCAGGATATTCTAAATTTCCCTGTGTTGCAAGTATTCTTGGACAATACCTCCCTCCAAACCATGCACTTCTGAATGACTGTCTGCTTTCTCCTATGCCCTAGTTTAAAAGCTGCTCTGTCTGCTTTATAAATGCTAGTGCCAGCAGCCAGGTTCCACCCTAGTTAAGGTGGTACCTACCCTATCATTTGCACCATGGTATACATCTGATTTATGTGCCGCACAGTGTATATTAAGGTGCAGAGAACGGTGGAGGCATAAATACAAAATATCTGATTTGACTGAATACAGGAAGCTCTTTTCTAAATATTCAGCCCTAGTTGGTAAAAATATATATATATATTTTGTTTTAGCAACTAGGGCTGAATATATATATATTGCCCAAAGAATTCACTTGGCTGGTAATAATTCTCATGAGTTATTCTCTATAGTTAAACAATTAACTCGGGCTATAAGTGATGCACTTACGGAAGAGTAATCAAAATTATGGTTACACGATGCAAGGTTCCACAATAGGAGTCACCACTCAGAAAAAGGATCTAGGCATTATCGTTGCAGCAGGAGCAGCCAAGAAAGCAAAGAGAATACTAGGGATTATTAGGAAAGGAATAGAGAATAAAACAGAGAATATCACAATGCCTTTGGATTGCTCCATGGTGCGACCCCATCTCGAGTATTGTGTGCAGTTCTGACTTAGAAATGGTACAGAGAGGGGGGCGCTCTACCGCAGCACACCAAGATGGCAACATAATCTTGCAGCTCTCCACCCATGATCACTAAATTTAATTTAAAACTGTGCTTTAAGCTGAATTTTTGTTGCCCTTGAACAACTTGGTACTACTACTTACCTCTCAAGGGCGTCCAAGCAAAAAAACACGGATTTAAAACAGTTTTCCTACTGCAAGAATGCTTCTGAATCGCTCGGCGACAAAAGTGGGCAGGCCGCTGCTGAGCCAGGAGGCCCAGCCATGGTGGTTATGGAGCCCGATTCTGCATTCCCGATGGATGCTTCCGACTTACCAACCCGAGACGAACGGAAAAGTTGGTTTATGGAGCTGCGGGCCGATATGCGACAACATAAGAAAGATCTTTTGGACTCCATATCAGAAGATCTAGCCTTGGTCAGTGTGCGTGTCGATGAGCTAGACGTTCAGGTCGAGGGTCAAGTTAACTCTATTAAAACACTAGTGGTGCAGCAAAAGCAGATGTACTCCGAATGCTCCCTTTTGGAGGAAAAGCTGGAAGATTTGGAGAACTGCTCTCGGCGGTGCAATCTGTGGATTGGGGGGGGGGGGGGGGTGCCTGAAATAGCTGCTTACAACAATACTAGAGCAGTAGCGCTTAAAATCTGCACTACTTACTTTCCAATATGGAGGTAGGGAAACGCAATGGACAGGGGCCTCACTCCTGCGGTCAAGACTGAATGGACTCACCAAGCGCTAGGCCCCAGATCTGATAACAGGGCCAGAGATATAGTATTATGCCTCCACAACTTCACTCGACAGCTTTTGTGACACAAGTTACACATTCAAAAGGCCCCTATAGTCTTTCTACAAGGGACTCACTTACAGGAAAGGTAAAAGCGTCTTCTTTACCCCAAGGATTACTCAGAGTGTTTTTGCAGCTAGCACTATAGGGCTAAGTATGCTGATGTTGCAATTTTGATATCCAATATTTTTTTTATTCACGAAAGACTTTTGCCTTTCAGATCCTCAGGGAAGGTTCATTTTGCTCAAGCTGAGGGCGGGTAGAGATATATTTACCTTAGTAAATGTTTACTCCCCTAATGCTGATCAATGCATGTTTTTGAAAGCGCTGGCTGATACGTTGATCTCTCATGTTGAGGGGTTTTTAATTTTGGGAGGTGATTTCAATCTCACTAATACTCTCAAGTTTGACAATGCTCACCAAATCTCTTCCTCTTTACAAGGAGCAAGAATGATACCCTCCTTCCCTAATGTCCCAGTGGAATCTCATTAATGTCTGGAGACACAAGTTCCCTCCTTCTCATGTCTATACTTTTTTTTTTCATCACCTCACAGCTCCTATTCATGCAGACTATTTTCTTGTTGATAAATTGCTATTAAAATCGGGTGGCTGGGGTAGATATCAGTAATTCTACCTGGTCTAACCATGCCCCAGTTTGGCTGGCTATCCTTCTGCATGATTTGGATTGTGGACAATGCTTTTGGCGCCTTAATGAAAGTTTACTTAAAGATGGTTTCTATAAATCCCTAGGTAGGTGGTTACAGGAATATTTTTACATCAACTCTGGTATCGATGCCTCTCCTGAGTAGGTGTGGGACTGCTCAAAGGCAGTGGCAACGGGGCTTATAATTTCACATGCTACACATTGTAAGCGGAAAAAGGAATATAGACGAACCCAATTGATGAATGAGGTTACGCAGTTATCTTGGGCACATGTGTACACCCAATCTAAATCTGTAGCTAAGAGACTTTCTATGGTTAGATGAGAAGTACAGTCTTTGGAAAACGCTCTACTGGCCCATCAACTCAATATAGCACTAAGGTGATCTGGCTACCGGGATTTTTCCAACCTTGCTCTTCCCACTCCCTCTTCTGGCCAACACCCCCCCCCCCCCCCTCATTCTCCAATCCCCATCTCTCGTTTGCCTCTATTGATCTAGGCTGGCACATTCAATGGGAGAGGCAGAAAACACAAACAGCAGAGTTGCTTACCTGTAACAAGTGTTCTCCAAGGACAGCAGGATGATAGTCCTAACACATGGGCGACATCATCAGATGGAGTGTCCACGAAGGGTCCCTCTCTTCAGTCTTATAACAGAGTTAACCAGAAATAAAATAAACAGAGAGGAACTCAACTCTGCGGGGCGGTGGTCAGGTTTTGTGAGGACTAACCTCCCGCTGTCCTTGGAGAACACCTGTTACAGGCAAGCAACTCTGCCTTCTCCAAGGACAAGCAGGATGGTAGTCCTCATACATGGGTGATTAAGTAGCTCCAGGCCGTTCTCATCATGTGCACATAGAACAGGTGCCAATGTGCACAGCAACTAGAACTGCAATAACCAGAAGAGCAGGCCTGAACCCAAAGGGAGGGAGAGTCTGGTTTCATGGTTGAAAGGGATTATGGAGGACTGACTGTCCAAAATGACTGTCTCGCCGGCCATCCTTATCCAGTCAATAATGCGAGGCAAATGTATGGAGAGAACTCCAGGTCGCCACTCTGCAAATCTCGTGAATGGGGACTTAATGCAAGTGAGCCACCGAAAATGACATAGCATGCAGGGAGTGAGCCTCTACACCGCCTTCAAGCCGTAAGCCAGCTTGAGCATAGCAGAAGGAAATACAGTCCACAAGCCAATGGGATAAGGTCTGCTTGGATACCGCAACCCCAATCTGTTTTTGTTGAAGGAGACAAAGAGCTAAGTGGATAGGCGGAGAGGCACAGTCCATTCCAAGTAAAAGGCCAGAGCCCTTTTACAATCCAGAGTGTGTAGAGCCCACTCACTTTAGTGATCGTACGGCCTTGGAAAAAAAGAAGGCAACACAACGGACTGATTGAGATGGAATCACGTGACCACCTTAAGGAAGAACTTCGGGTGTGTATGCAGAACCACCTTATGACAAAATTTTGTATAAGGGGGGTACGACATCAGAGCTTGCGGCTCACTTACCCTACGTGCTGAAATAACCGCAACCAAGATGATGACCTTCCATGATTGGTACTTCAGGTCGCAGGACTGCAATGGCTCAAACGGAGCCTTCATAAGCTGAGAAAGAACAATGTTGAGGTCCCAGGAGACTGTTGGCAGCCAAGTATGAGGCTTAAGTTGTAACAAGCCCCTCATGAATCGCCCCACAAACGGGTGGGTGGAAATGGAGGCACCATCCCTACACTGATGGTATGCCCCAATGGCACTAAGGTGAACCCTCACCGATATAGTCTGCAGACCAGACTCGGAGAGGTAGTCCAAAAGCTTTGGTGGTGAGGGCTCAGAGGGCAAATCTTCTAATTCCTCTGTGGACGACATGGGTGCCTCCCCCTCACTGTGCACATCTGGAGATGCAGGGGGCAGAGTAGCCAACTGCGCCCTTTGCACAGGCGTCATCGGAACTGAAGAGGGAAGCGATTGCACTGAGGGGCTTGAGGCCGCATAAGCACCGATAGATCTAATGGCTTCGGAGGCACCGGGAGCACCGACCTCAATGGCCCCGGGAGAGCTGGAAGGTGGCGGGGCGCCGTGCTCAAGCAGGGCACCGCCAAACCCAACAACCCTTCCTCATCTGAGGAATCACTCACCGGAATGGGAACCAATGGCAGCAGCAGCAACAATGCTTTCTTCAGCTACAAAGGGGCTTGGGGCATCGGCACCAGCTGCATCAGTAATACACTGAGCAGCATATCCAGCCGCTCCAGTAGAGGCACAAGCACCAATGGAGTCGGCTGGTGGCGGTCCTGGTGGAACCAGAGGCTCGATGCCATCCAGGGCCCAGCTGACCGCCAACCACATGCGCCTCTCCAATTCCTCTTCAAAAGCTGCCGAGGACAAAGCAGCTTGAGGAAGAAGCGCGGCAGCGGAATTAGAATGGCTCCCGGATCACAGGGAGACACTGAGCCCTCCACCAGCGGAGGCTGCTGAGAGGCCTCAGAAGGATCGGAGGGAGTTGCTTCCTCTGCTAAAGACCGCTTTGGAGGAGGCACCGATGTGGCCGATGCCTTTTTGCGTCCAGTTTGGAGGATGACGACCAATGATGATGTTTCCTCGACTTTTCCCCGATGCTCTCCTCGATCCTTGCCTGGAATGGATGATGATGGTGAAGAACCCAACCTGTAACAGGAAGACATTGAATGCGCTCGGTCCCCCGCTCCCACCTCAGGACTGAGGAGCGGAAGCTGAGAAGACCCCAAAGGGGGGGTCGAGGCTTGGACTTCTTTCCGGAGCAGGGTAGAAGTCCCCGATGCAGACAACAGATCCGAACATTTAGGGCCGAATAACTTCTCCATTTTGTCCAGGTATGCCCAATGGCCTTGGGGGTCATCTGGGCACAGAGATTGCAACTGTGGACATTGTGAGATGCCCCCAGGCAGAGAACACAGACCTCATGGGGGTCTGTGATGAACATAGTCCGGGGGCCCTGGCGAAAGCTGGGCGATGCCATCGGAAAAAGAAAACGGTACGCAGTTGATGGTTGGCGGGCCGACACCATTGCCAATAGACCACAAGAACCCGAGGAACTTACCAAGATAGCAGGGAAAGATCCTGAGAAACTTGAGGGAACCTACATAATGCAGGCGATGCAAAACTGCAGAAAAAAAGGAAGAAACAAGCGCGAACTCCACAACCCCGAGGCAAAAGCTTTGTGGAAAGGAAGAGACTGAAGAGGGACTGCACGTGGACGTGTGGCTAGCGGAATGCTGGGCATGCTCAGTGTGCTAGTCAAAGTTTCTAGAAACTTTGAGAACAGTTCTCTGTGCCGGCTTCATCTGATTATGTCACCAATGTGTGAGGACTACCATCCTGCTCGTCCTTGGAGAACACGGCATCTCTAGGAAGGATTTCCACACATCACATGCATCCCCACAACAAAGCCCTCACCTTTAATTTGTCAATAAAAAAAGTCTCAAGAATCCTCTGAACAAAACAAACACCCAGCCAGAGTCAGCCTCCCAGTAAAACTACATTAAATTTGATAACCATATTTGACCAATTCTTCTCTCTATCCACCTCACTCCTGTTTACTCCCCCATCCTCAGCCCTCATTAACCTTCTGACTCATTCCCTCCATCAGCCCTAGTGCTCAGTCGTCACTCATCCCTTTGTTCTTTCCAGCTCCTTTCTCTTATACCCATCCAGTTTCTCATCATCCCGATTACCACCTCTCCAATCCCATTTCCCCACACACTCATCTTTTCTCACTCCTCTCACCTTACATGGTCTCTCAACCCCTTCCCAGCCACTCCAAGTCCTTCATCTCTCCATCACTCTCTCTGTTTTTCCTTCCTACTCACTCCCTCCAGATACATTTTCCCCCTCCTCCCTCCCACACCATCCCTCCCAGATTCTTTCCCCATGTCACACCTACTCTGTGCTGAGGATGACCACAACCTTCCCCCCACAGTTACTGGGGTACAGCCATTTGCCCTCCTGATCCTCCTCAATTCGCCTGGGCTGGTGTCAGAAGCAGCGTTTAAGCACCCATCATCTCCTGCTGCCACAGCACCAGCCTCATGCTGTGCAATTTTGTGCCTCATACTGTAAGACTGGCCCTGTGACATCAAGATATGACATACGGTTTAAACTCTATTCCTACTACTGGCCTAGAGGAGGAGGAGGAGGAGTATCAGAAGGCAGCAATGTACTGGCTCATGCAGGTATCTGGGTTACCCTGGGCTTGATTAGATGTCAAACTGGGGTGGCAAGCCTTTTTTTTGTGGGGGGGGGGGGGGGGGCGGGCCAGGGGGTCACTTGCCACCCTATAGCGATGTCTATGCCCTTACACTGCCTCCCTCCTCCCTTTCTCTGAGGCAAGGTCAGTGGCCTACACAGTCTCAGAGCTGGATGTGCAGACACAGCGGCAGCTCAACGGGAGAAGCTCCTCAACCGTACGGGAGGCAGGTGTGGGTCTGCCTGCCTGCTCAGCGCTGCTTTCCATGAGATTAACCCAGCTGGCCCCATGAGTTTCTAAATGCTTGCAGTGCCGGCAGGCAGGGAGAGCCTTCAGCTGGCCACCTCAGTCTACTCTTTGGCTGTGTGGCCACACCGAAATCTTTGGCAGGCTGGACTGGCCAGCGAGCCATGTGCTTTACAACCACTTTATCTAAAAAAAAATGTTAAGTGATGTTTAACCATATATAGCAGCTAAAAGATGTTTATGAATGCATCAAGGTTTCAAATAAATTCTTGCACAATCTCCGATGTTTGGATATTATTACAAAAAAACCCCCCCAAAAAACCTTCTGTAAGGCTCCTTTAAGCAGAAAGCTGCGTGTTTGGAAACGATTCCCTACAGACCCATGAAATATGCCAATTATAAGGGCATAAAACAAACGCATAATGCATGCATCTAATCTTTGCAAACGGGCTTTTGTTTTATGCATGTAAAATCTTCTGTGCCTGAAATCGGGAGCAGTCCACATGGGGGGGTCTGGACATGTCTGGGTCCTTTGAAAATCTGCTTCAAACATACACTGCACAGCTTTGAAAATGCAGCATTTAATATTAAGAAATATCAGCAAAAGTTAATCCGTTAACAGCAGATCATCTCATCTTCGCTGTACTGAACAGACTTTTAAATTAAACTGATTCATTTTAAAAGCTGGATAAATTATCTTAATTCTGTTCAGTTCTGCAAGGAATGATTTTGTCTAAACCTCTCGGCACATGATGAAATAACCATTGTTTGCTTTTGCTCTGCAGGAAAGCGACCTAGAAAGAAAAAGGATTACATAACCGGGGATCTACTGCCTATGCTCTACTGCCTTCTACTGGTACGTGCTGGAAATCGCAACTTAAAACAAACGATGTCAAGATACCATCAAGGTCGACTGAAGGAAGCACAGATTCGTGTCTTTTGTCTGCTCTGCCCTTATCATTACTCAACAGAGGGAACACAACTACACAACCTTAAAATCCCCTAAAACTTGGCTACTTACATTATGGACTTAGACTACGAGCAAAGAATTCAGTAGCGGATATGGACAACGGCCTATTTTGCAGACATGGACTTGTCTCTCATTTGCCCTAGGGTGTTCTTGGTAGGCAGAGTGAACAGGCAAAAAAAAAAAAACCACTCACACACAAGATTGACAACAAAATGGAAGCCTTTAGAGAGAATACTTGAGCGGTTGGAGAATCATTTTCACCGTAAGAATGTTATCATGAAATCCAGGTAGCTCAAAATATATATACATACTGCTATACTCAAAGGCAACTCAAGCATGAACAAACGTTTATAAAAAACAAAAAAAAGAGTCAATAAAAAAGCCTAGCAGCTTATGTATGCTGTATGACATCCCTTCTGGCTTGGTATAAGTTAGTTACTGGATCAGTTCCATGATCTGCTAAGAGCTGTCATGTGCCAAAAATGCACAGAGAAAAAAAAAAAAGTTTGGATGCCAAAACTATTGTTTAAAACGCTCCCGGAAAGAAAAGGGGCCGGAACTCACCAGTCGTGCTCTTGTTCCAAGGCAATTCCGCCATCAGCTCCAAGTAGTTCCTGGTCAATGCGTATTCCGGCATCGACTGAGGCATTTTCTTCAGTCTGAACGAAGGATAAAAGAGAGACGCGGCATTAGCTAAAGGTACGCGATCGTGTGGTCATCCACTGACCTTCAGAAAGACCAGTCCATGACTCTAGTGCAATAGCATTGAGTAACCAACTCAGTCCAAGGGAGCAGACTATTTACAAGATGTACGCTCACTCCTAGCCATTATTCTAGGCATTTACAGTATACATGCATAATTTACACAGAACATGAAGATAAACAAAAACCATAAAACCTATTTAATAAAGACAATATATAAAACATAAAATCAGTTACAGAGGGGATGCAAGGGGGAGGCCCACACTTTGCCAGGTCAGCAAGCTGCCACCACACGACCGAAAACGGAGCCACAAAAAAATGAAGCCACGCTCCATTTAACCCACCCGTGGATTAAAACCAAGCGTATGCCTACGCCCCCTCCCAAAAACGTCTATTTCAGCACCTCACAGTCTCCTGAACTTTGGGGGGTTTTTTTAAGCTACGCTTGTGCAGAAAATGTATAAACTCAAATATAATCAACACTCCCCAAACTTTTAAAAATGAAATTAAAAATAAATACCAGAAAATACCTGCTTGGGGTAATCATTTAACAAATCTGTTTTAAAATGTCCTGACTTTTTGGATATAGCAGATGATTATAACTGAAAAGATCAACTGAAGTGTCATCATAAACATAGCAAGGGTAGTGCAGGATATGTGCGTGTCTCCATATACAGGCGTTAACACATACGTACTTGCACAGCTAGCACTAAAAACAGACACAGATGTAAACAGATTTGTTTTCTTAAGATTGTACTCAGGGCCAGACCGAGACATGCTGAGGCCCTCAGATACGTCAAGCTTCAAAGGCCCCATAGCATTATAAAAATAAATAAAAACTTAAAATATAGCAATTTTTTTTTGTATTTAGAGCCCCTCTTAACCTAAGAAGGCCCTGAGCTGCAGCTTAAGTGGCTTGTGACTAAATCCAGCACTGCGTATCAAGTTTACAACTTCCAATTTCTCTTCTACTTTTCTAGCCATAATTGCCAATTCAAAACATATAATACATAATTCTAGGACATGCAATACATTGACGGGATAGGGATTGCCTTATTGCAAACACAGATATAGCATTCATTAACCTTGCTTATCTGAACTGTGTTTTTCTTTTTGCGGTAAAAGAAAAAAAAACAGTACCAAATAATACAAAGAGAAAAGCCTCTAACTACATCACTTCTCAAATGACACCATTAAGGATTTTCAATCAGTACCCGCTGTGGATGAAGCCCTGACAAAAAAAACATTCGCTCAAAAACACGATCCCAGCCTCTACCACTCACCCATCAGGAACAAGTTACCATCTAACCAGGCAGCAGCGCCAACAGCAGCTTTACCGGGGCCGGAGAGGAAATGCAAGACCTACACAACAGGCATGGACATAAAACTACCACCCCTACTGCATTCCTCCAGCCGTGGAAGCGCAAGGGATCAGTCCACTGCAAATCCAGCAGCATGGCAGCTCCCATTCAACGCAAGAAATACAGAGGGGAGACCAAACAATCCCAACCAGGACCCTCCGCCTTTTATTGACATGACCATTGCACATGTGCTACCAAAGAACTGTGCAGAACGATTAAAGTGTAAGAAAAGAAAGAAAAAATAAAAATAAGTAAACATTAAAAAAACAAAACAAAACATGCACAGGAAAGAACAGAATATTAAATTTTTTAGATTAAAAAAATTAAGTGACAGCGACTTCCGGCGATGATGTCACCGGCAAGGACGGCCGAGACTTCAGCTCCGTGGTCCCCCGCCAGACTCCCCCCCCCCCCCCCCCCCCCCCGATAGCCCCATGCTACAGCGGCTATTTCTTCGGCTTTCAGATTGGGAGGGCTTTTGATACCGCTGGGCCCCCAACGCAGCTGTTTCGGTGTCCGAGGATGGTGGATGCGGCCAGGAAGAGAGAGCAGAGCGGCGAACCCAAGATGGCGGCCGGCCCGCCGCAATTGCTCCCCTTACCTCCAGCTTAAGTGGGCGATTCAGCGGCGTTCCACCTTCGGAGGGCCCCTAGCAGCTCAGTGCCGACTCCGGAGCACCCGATGGGCGGTGAGAAGCACGGGACGCGAGTGAAGCTGTACGGAAAGAGAACCTCAGGACCAAAACAGCGGTCGTCTCCGTAAGTTTCCGCCACTGAGCTGACGTGTGGGCCAGTATTTGGGGAATCTTGGCAGGAATCTCAACGTTGCGAACTTGGGAGACCTTGAGCAATTCCCCTCTTTTCCCTGTTATCTGCACGGTGGGGGGAGGACTGGGCCTTGCGAGACTCCCCAGCTGAGACTTGGACCAAACACCCGCTGACCAATACTCGGACATCATATTTCTCGTTGACATGCAGGGTAATTCATAGAAAAGGCATCTGCAATGTAGGCCATGCCGGCTTCCAAGTGCTCCTCCTGCTTGGCAGACCCTGAAGACAAGGATGCTGAACGCCCCTTTACTGGACGCTGCTGAACCCAGCGCAAACAGGCTCGTTCCAAGAAACCGCTGCAGGGATACCCAGCACCGAGCCCTCAAAGATCCCCTGGAAGTGAATCTCCAACGTCCGGTCCCCGCGCTTCTCTTAAAGCTGCTGACCCTACCGCCGGTATTGGCGGTTCTCTTAGTCACAGCCGAGACCGACGCATCCACATTCGGCAGCTGTAGCAGTTCCAGTGCATCTTCCGTCATGGGATAACAGCTTTGCCATAGCTTTCCCCCACCTTAAGCCCGGCTTCCGGAGTCTCCCACTCCCAGACAGGAAAAGCCTTCGCTGGCCCTCAAAGCCCATCCATAACCGATTCTGCTCCCCCCTGCGGTACCTTTATTTCCAGCTCCTTTACTGCCTGAGGGATGAAAGGAGACAGCGCCTCTCTTCTAAAGAGTCTACTGGCACCTCCTCGGGTCAGGGCACCTCGCTTGAGCACCGTTATCCAGAGTCCCCGCAGGCACATCTCCATCTCTCCCCGAAAGCTCAGATTCCTCAGATGCGCTAAGTGGCTTTCTTGCCAGAACAGCCCTACGCCCGGGCACCTTTTTGCCCCCCCTGAGGATTCCCCACCTTAGCTTTACCTTTCTGAGGGGGGACTATAGGAATGAGAGCGCGTTCTCCTTGCCTCTTTCTTTGCCAAAAAGGCTTGGTATAGCAAAAGCACAAAGTCCGTGGAGAAAGCTTCTGCAGCCTTGGAATCTTCCTCGGAGAAGTCTCCACGCACCTCCGAGCCCTCGTCCATTTGCTCGGTGACAGGGATGGCAGGGGGGGACAAGGCCGGAGGAGATCCTTCAACCTCTCCCCGATCAGTCTTGCGCCCCCCGCACATGCTTCCAAAATGGCCACCAGTCCTGCGCTGACCTGAAAGGCCAGACCCAATGAACGAGTCAAGGGGCCTGCCCTCCCCAGTAGGATCATCCGTGCTTGAGCTGCCCTCTTCACCCGACTCGCAGCTTCGGCACGGACCTGCTGCAGACTAGCGCGACCGCTGCACTCTGCGGGCACGGCGGTGCTTCCCGCACGCTCAGAGGCTGCCATTTTGGAGAATGCATGCAGCACCAAGTCTTCCCCGCTGCTCCCTGAGCCTGCTCACCACGTATTCCTTCACCCGTGCGGCCACAGCCGCACGACTCCTCTCTAACGTTCTCCCGAGCCGAAGGGGCTGGCCTCCCGATGCCGCACTGAGGTCCCTGCCGCCTCACAGCTTCTGCGTCTCCAATGCTCTCCCGAGCTGAAGATGGCTGGCTTTATTTAAATGTATTTATTTTTAACACGGCACAGAACACAGCCCCCAAAGGGAAGAATAAAACGAGTACTTCCCTACGCTGGTCCTCTTCAGCGAGCTGTTGGGAGGAATGCAACCTGGTTCACCGGGCTTCAATCCCACACAGACTCCAGGCTGAGAGATACAAGGCTACCAACACCCTGCTCAATCTACTCCACTAAGGAGATGGATCCTCACAGGTCCTAACATCCCCAGGAGCAATTTGAATTTCTTTTCTTTCTTCTTTAAAAAAAAAAAAAAAATAATAATAATAATAATAATCTCTCACTGCAGGTGCTTTTCAACTCTACTAACTGCTGGAGACAGAAACACTGAGGGTCTGCAGCTGCACACCGCCAAGTACTACAAGCTCAGTAAAGCTTTTCTTCTCTGTCTCCATCTGCTGGCAGGGATGCAAAACCCACTTGTCTGGACTGATCTGGGTATGAACAGGAATGGCCATTTGGATTATTGTGGGACCTTGTGATTAGACACAGGAGGGGAGAAGTGCTTGGTGTGAACTAAAAAGGGATCTTGCAAGCTCAGTTACATAACAGGGTGGAGTATAATAGATGAAAGGTAACAAAGCACCATCTTGACATGGATAAGAAGTGAGTGATATCCTACAGATGGTTATGCTCTATAGCTGGCAGCTGGAATATATCCTTGGCAGTGTCGACAGGAATGGATGATCAGATTGATCTTTTTCTGCTGTCACCTGTATTCTACAACAACAGACTCACTTTGGGAGTATTCAGCTCTGCTCTGTGAACTTGGTACCATTCTTTTCTATAAACTAGAAGCTTAGATGTATTATATTATACATCATTTTGAAACTGTTGACCTCACTAAAAGTCTTACACCGAGTCAAAATGCGAGGACATTATGATGGGAACAAAGTCCAAAACAGAGCTCAATATTCCTTCTGCGGAAGCCGATCATTTCTCCAGCATGGAGCAAACATGGTGGTAACTTAACATAGAAACATGATGGCAGAAAGACAGCACGGCCCATCCAGGCTGTCCATCCATCCAATTTAGCATTATAATTCCCAACACTTCCTTAGATATCCCCTGTATTTATCCCACGCTTTCTTGAATTCACTGTTTTTTTTTACTTCATTATTTCCACTGGGAGGCTGTCTACATATCCACCATCCTCTCGGTAAAGAATTACAGTACTTCCCAACATTACTCCTCAGTCTATTCTCTTTCAACCTCAACTCTTGACCCCTCGTTCTAAAGCCTCCTTTCCATTGAAAAAGGTTCACCTCCTGTGTATGGAAACATTTAAGGTATTTGAATGGCTATCATATCTCCCCTATCTCACCTTTCCTCTAGGGCATCCATGTTTAGATCTTTAATTCTATCCCCATATGCTTTAGAATGAAAACTACTGACAATTTTAGTAGTCACCCTCTGGACCATAAGAATATAAATTGCCATACTGGATCAGACCAAGGGTCCATCAAGCCCAGCATTCTGTCTCCAACAGAGGCCAAATCCAGGATATAAGTATCTGGCAAGTACCTAAACAGTAAATAGATCCCATGCTACTGTCAGTAATAAGCAGTGGCTATTCCCTAAGTCGACTAATAGTTTATGGACTTCTCCTCCAGGAACTTGTCCAAACTGACGCCATCCTGTTTATATCCTTTTGAAAGTGCGGTCTCCAGAATTGTTCACAGTATTCCAAGTGAGGTCTCACCAGGGACCTATACAGGAGCAATATCACCTGCCTTTTTCTGTTGACTGTTCCTCTCCCTATGCAGCCAAGCATCCTTCTGACTTTTATCATCACTTTATCCACCTGTTTGGCCACCTTAAGATCATCAGATACAAATACTCCCCAGATCCTGCTCTTCTTTTGTGCTTAGAAGAATTTCACCTCCAATACTGTACTTTTCCCTTGGGTTTTTGTATCTTAAATTCTTTTACTGCAATTTTAAGCATTCAGTCTGAGCTGCCAGACCTTCGCTAGATCCCTCCTATTGTCCATACTGTTAGATTTTGATATCATTTGCAAACCAACAATCCTTTCCCCACAAACCCTTCCGTTATGTCGCTCACAAAAATGTTTAAAAGAACCGGTCCGAGGACCAATCCCTGGAGGCAAAAGGAAACAACTAACCTCTCTTTTGGAAATCTATGAATCATGGTACAAAATTTATATTATATTGAAAACATACACATAGAAGAAGTTCAGCAACAGTTACTATCTGAAACTGGATAGCACCTATGGTAGTAAAAAATATTTGAAGTGGGTAAGCCCTATACACTTTAATAATAGTGGATCCTCTCAGTTAATGCTTCAAAGGTTTGGCGACAAAACCAGAGGTACCGCAAGTTTAGAAGTCAAGTAAAACTGGCATTCTCTGACCAGAAGATAAATTACCCATGAGCAGGTGCAAATATATTTTGAATCTTAGCAGCTGAGCTCTCCCACTTGCCTCTTAATCTCCTTTGTGCAGACTTTAAGAGCTTGCTCCGGCATGTTGGAAGTCTTAATCATCCTCTCGAGCATGAGGATATCGTCAGTGTCCTCACCTTCCTCCTCCTCCTCAGCATTATCCAGAGAAAACGGTTTGCCCGACATCTGACCAATCCTCCGAAAGGGTCGAAAAGCTATGAGCTAAGATGACAAAATAAAAAATACATATATACACATGTACATATATATATATATATATATATATATATATAAATGACCTGCACGGTGTCAGGAGTTTGGGGCTATCTAATCAGTCGGTACGGATGTGGTCAAGAGTCTGGGCACAGAAATTCTGCCTTCTGACTTGCCAACACGCGGCACTGTGATTGCTTCCTAGGAGCCCTGGAGTTCAATGGAAGCTCACTGTGGCAGGAACCGCTCTCCTCCGATGTTCGTCCAGTAGGGAACTGGCTAAACAAAAAAAGTGTCAGCAGTAAACCTAAAAAGGAGCTGCCTCGCTCTTTCCATCCCCTGTTCACGTCTTCCAACTAGGGAAGTGTTCCCAGCCCTGCCCTGGGGACCCTCCAGCCAGTCGGAATTTCAGGATATCCACAATGAATATGCACGAGAGAAAATTTGCATGTTATAGAGACAGTTCGTGCATATTTTTTTCCTCATGCATATTCATTGCGGATATCCTGAAAACCCGACTGGCTGGAGGGTCCCCAGGACGGGGTTGGGAACCACTGAACTAGGGAGGCTGCTCAAAGGCAGAGATTTTCACGCAGGGTGCATGGGTCAACAGAATTTTAACACAACACGATTACAACCCGGTCCTACTGAAAGTGGCTGCAATTTATCACACAGTGATTATAGTTTTCCCAGTGAGAAAGAAACGAGAAGAAAAAGAAATTAACACGGCTAGTCATGCAGACCCAGAGCAGGCTGAAAAGTAGAGAACGTCCGTACTGACGCTGCATTCTCCAGCTTGTTTAATTTACTCTACTCAAACAGTACACCCATACAACTATTACAGTAAAATTTAATTGCATTGGTTTTATTCTGCTTTATTTGGTGTATTATTATACGCAAACCACCATGCAGGTGCACGTCAGCCCGCTCCTAGGGACGCAACTATTTTATAACTTGTGCACATTTGTGCATGCATGTTATAAAGTAGCCTGGCCACTCACACACGTGCGCTGAATTTTAAGCGCGCGCACAAATCACACTTCTACCCTGTAAGCCAGGTGATTTTAAAAAGGGGCACACACCGACGCCATTCTCAGTTTTACCAGTTTGTCCCCAGGTCACCCAGTTAAGAGAGAGGTCCTCCAAACCCCTCTAGTTTAACAGCCTTTACGTCCCTCAGTTAGTCCTGACCCTTAAAACCCCACAGATCTGCCCGTTTATTTTATTAGTGACAGCTGCTCCATAGCAGATGTTAAACCTACTCGGCAGGGGCTCCGGGCACGCACCCAGGTAAGTACACGAGTCCTTATCTGCACATCTCTGGTTCACGCCCTGAAACGCCCCTGCCGACGCTCCCTTTTGAAATCTTTGGAGATGCGCCCGCTGGCGGGAGATACACGCGCATTCAGGCAGCTTTTAAAATCTGCCTGGCGTGCGCCGGCCAAACTTATTCGCTCACCCCCTGATGAATGCGCGTCCCAGGCTTTTAATCCGCATTGGTCAGTCGTGAATTTGCAGAATTATGGTTAAATGAAATAAAAAAAAGACAAGCTCATCGCTTTTAATGCAAATAGATGATCTTTAAAGGGCTCCCACCCTTCCCAGTCACGGCAACCACGAAAATCCCAATGTTAGGCATTCAGAGATGGACGAGATTCTCCTTGTGCAAATGCACGTAGGTCCCACCAAAACCCTCATTAGGGTCTGCTCGGGACCTATGCATCTTCAGAGCACATCCTATAAACCAGATATTGACGACTCTACGAATGTATTTCTATGTCACCCAGTCATGCCCTCTTTCACAGCTGTCAAAACTTGTGAGGCACTAAGCTTTCTCTACTGCTCTACCCAGGTCTTTCATACCCTTTTGTCGTCCTCTTGTTTAGGGTTTCTGGTTTTCTGGAGTAACTTTAGGCCTTCGATCTGTCTGACCAGCAACGGTATTGCCATCTTGAATCGTTCCTCCAAGCTCACCGCATCTAAAATCTAAGACCAGCAAATAGGAACACGGAGGTTAGTGTATAGCCAGAGCTTTCCAAAATCTACAGAATCATCCTCCTATGGCCTAATATTAAAGAAAAAAGAAATAGATAGATTAGTCAGTCAGTACTGTTTTGCCAGTCTGTTCTCCCAGGGTATCCACTATGCCAGTGGTTTGGTTTAACCAGGTCTTCTTACATAGAGGAGAACTTCCAAAACCACTCACATAAGCCCATATATGTGTGCATATGCAGATTTACCACTGTATTTTATAACTTGCGGGCACACAATATATGCAGGTTATAGAATACGAGTACCCATGCGCGCAAACATGCTCCCGTGTGTAAAACCCACGAGCCGTGCAAGTTCAGACTGATCCAGAGCAGTTCCAATATATGCAGCTAAGTAGCAGCAATCAACTGGAGAGGTCTGAAAAGTGCAACTTGTCCGACTAAACAGCACTTTTAGAGCGTGTCCGGGCAGGTAAATCTAAAAAAAGGCACTGTTTATCCAGAGAAGTTCAAATGTGTCTAAGTAGCGGCAAAGGCACTTCTTAGCCAGTTAAGTTGGACTTCAGCTAAGTGTGCGCAAATGGTGTACTCGTATATCACAGCTGTACTTCACATTTTAAAGGGGTATGCAAACAGATTTTATTTGTGTTATTTAGACGAATTTACCCGCCCCGCCCCCCTGTAAGTCGGTCAGAGGATCTTAGATCATACACATGGCAATGAAGTGACCACTGCTACCAATGAGTCTACCAGTTCGATCTGCAGCCCATGAAAACCCTCTGGGCTCTTCACCCAGAACCCCCCACCCCCCACCCAGTCATTTTTTTCAGTTTTGAGACGTTTACCATCACTTATAGCCGATACTGAGCAGGAGTAAATATACACAAGAAAAAGACTTACGCACGTCCCTTTGGCAGGTTGTAAAATAGCAACTTACGCACAAACGTTGGCCCCTCCCCGGACCTCACCAGCCCGCCCCTTATTTTACCCACACACATTTGCTCGCAGTCTCTGACTTACGTGCATATGTTGCAGTTTTTAAAATAGTATTTATGCCAGTGTATGCTCTTTTACATGTACACGTAGCTATTTTATTTTTTTTACGCGGATGTCTCGTGAAAATTCACCTAAAAGTGCTTTCTCTTTCAGGACACTGCCTACCTGCAATCACAGGGTTAAATCTTTTGGGATCATACCAGCAGGCAGGTTCTCACTGGACTCACGTCCATGACTCACACTGTCTGTGACCTGCCAGGTGACTGTCTTTGGCCAAACGGAGTCGGCTTAGACTGGCAAAAACGGTGCTGCCCCCGAAAACGCAACCAGGAAGGGCCGAAACCCCTGGAAGCCTTTTGGCCTACCCTCCGGGGAGCTTGTACACCTTATTGTCCCCCCAAGGACTTAATGAGCTGCTCCAAATCATCTCCAAAAAGTAATCTCCCCTGAAACGGAAAAGCACCCAGCTGCGACTTGGGAGGAAACATTGGCCAACCAATTACGGAGCCATAAAAGCCTGCGAGCTGACACCGCAGAAGCCATAGCACGCAAAGTACATAGTACGTGCGAAGGAGATCGTACAAGGCATCCGCCCCGTCCGCTACCGCCGCCTCCAAAATGATCAGCCTGCTCCGACTCCTCCGGGGAGAGCTCTCTGGCACTCAGGAGCTGTTGTACCCACAGGAGACTCGTACGCTGCATTAAACTACTGCAAACAGCCGCTCGAACCCCCAGAGCCGACCCTTCGCAGACACACCTGAGAAGCACCTTAAAAGCTTACGATCCTGAGGGTCCTTAAGAGCAGCCGCCCCAACCACCGGAATAGTCGTGCGCTTGGTGACTGCGGATACAGCCGCATCCACCTTGGGAACCTTAAGGAGGTCGAGAGAGTCGTCCGGCAGCGGGTACAATTTTTCCATAGCTCTGCCTAGCTTCCGGAGTATCCCATTCCCGAAACATCAGCTGGAGCAACATAGGATGAAAAGGAAAAGTCCTAGCTGGGGGACGAAGACCAGACAGGATCAGGGCACGGTGGATCCGGTGCTGAGGCGTGGCGTCTGACCAGCCGGTATGCCCAACTCCGCTAGGACATGTGGAATCATCGGCTCCAACTCATCTCTACGAAAGAGCCTAAGGACCCGAGGATCATCCACTTCCACCGGGGCCACACACACACTCTGAATCCTCATCCACGTCCGCCTGAAGCGGATCTGACAATGGCCCACCCGAAACCGGGAGACCTCAGGAGGATCTGGCCTGGGCACCTGCAAGGGAGGAGAGGGCCCAGCCTCAGGCTGCCCCAGAGGCGGCTCAGGATCCCCCATGAACATAAGGCCAGCTAAATATGCCTTATGTAACAGCAAAATAAAATCAGCTGGCCCTTTAAATTTTCCCGAGGGAGGGTACCCAAGGGAGCAGGGAAGGCAGGAAACAAATCGTGGGGAGACCAGGGGCAAAACTTATGCGTAGATAACTGAGGAGGGAGATCCCCTGCCGAGCTATCTGCATTAGCATCTGCAGCTCCTAAAATGGCTGCCGTTCCCGCGTTCCACGGGGCAGGCTGAGTACCATGAGGTTGCATTGGGGCGCCCGCACCACGGGACCAACGCTCCTGCCTCCCTCTTCCACCAGCCGCTGCCGCTGACGGGCTCTCGCCCCCAGGAAGACACCGGGAGCAGAGGCTATCTCGGGAGAGCCGTGCTGCCGGCTCCCCGCAGGCTTTACAGGCCGAAGCGTGCGGCATTGCCGCACTGTAAAGGAGGGGAGGCCGCCAAAGTAAACACCGGAGCCTGGGATGCTGAAGAGTAGTGCAGCTCTAAAAAAAAAATGACGCGGATCGTTCTGGTTTTTTTTTTTTTTTTTTTTTTTAATTGTGTTGGCCTCACCAAAGCACAACCCGTGGTTGTCTCTGTGCCGAGAAGGGGAGGGACAGGCCCACCGGTAAATCCCCCCAGTCACTCACCGGCTGCTGCTCCTGGTACACTAGAGCGAAGAGAAAACTTCCCGGCAGGCCTACCACAGAGGAGAAAATGACTCAGCTCCTCGGGAGGCCTGGCTCTCTTTTTTTTTTTTTTTCTTTTAAACTTTGTTTCAGCCAGACAAAATTTATAAAAGATTCCTGTCACTGCAACCTCTTTTTTTTATTTATAGAATCAATTAGCCAGGTCTGCAGGTTCTGCCACCTTCATCTGCTGGAGACAGAGAAATACTGAAGGGGGTTGCAGGTGACGCATCCTACTTCCAGGGGTGCCCTTCAAGTTTTTCTCTGTCTCCATCTGCTGGAAGGGAGGCATAACCCAGCAGTCTGGGCTGATCCGGGTACGTACAGGGAACGTGTTTTCTTTTGCAAGATTCAATTCCTGACACAGCCATTACTGGTGAAACTTTGGCCAGATAGGACCACTGTTATCACTAAAAGGATTTAATTTTGGACATTTACATTTAAGATGCGTTTTTCTACTGTCAAGCACTATAGAATATAAAGATTAAGCAGGGTTTCTTCAGTGATTAATGATTATTCATAAGCCACTGAAGAACGTGGTTTGTTTGTTTTTTTAACCATCGGCTGGCATCTTAAGATATTTTCCTCCTTGCAGTACCTCTCTGGTGCATTTATACTTGTTGGAGGGAGTGCCATTAGCAATTTTGTACTTTTGTGCATTCCCAGAGCCTTCCTGTATATCTCTGGGGTAATAGCTAATGCCATTTTTAGGAGAGAACGTCCATGCGAGGGATCCAAGTTAAAACAGACACAGTCGGGGGCACAGTTTTTTTGTGCGCAAAGCTCCTTGCTGCGTTGGCAATAAAGTCTGCGCACACAAAAACCGTGCGAACATCTAAGGATTAAGCTGTGCGCTCTGCCAGACGCACCTTACTGCATCAGCCCCCTTGTTTGTAAGCTGGAAGTTGAACAGCAGGCTGTTGGTGGCCTGGAGATTCACACAGGGAACTAAAAATGCTATGGGCATGTCTTCAAAGTGAAACCGTTTGCTTGCTGCAGTTTGCAAGTCACACTGTCAGCATGTGAAAAGCTCACCCAGCAAAAATTATTATTTATTTTTTTAAACAGAAGGAGAAGTCCATTACCTGCTATTAATTAAGTTGACTTAGAAAATAGCCACCGCTATTACTAGCAACGGTAACATGGAATAGACTTCGTTTTTGGGTACTTGCCAGGTTCTTATGGCCTGGATTGGCCACTGTTGGAAACAGGATGCTGGGCTTGATGGACCCTTGGTCTGACCCAGTATGGCAGGTGCTTATGTGCTTAAGTAACTATTTAACACAGAGCTCAGTCTGTGGAGACTCAGAGAAAGTGTTGCAGACAGGCAAAGCTTTATGTTTCACTAAATATTCAGGAATTGCTATTCAGTGACTGTAACTTTGCTTTTTGTCTTCAAGCCAAGAAACAAGCAACTTCAACCCCATTCACAGTGTTTCGAGCTGTCCGCTTTTACTCATCTGTTGCTCTGGACTTCATTTTGCATTGGGAAGGAAAATCCGCAAAACTGAAAGCAATAATCCGCCTTATTTTTTTTCACCATCGCCTATTTACGATTTCTGTTTCTTTCCTGCCTCAATTGCCTGTTTGCTCACTGTAATCTGCGTGTTGCCAGTATTGTTTAGTAAAGTTTCGATCCTACATTGCAGAGTGCGTGCGTATTATTATTTTTAGGGCTTCTCAGGCCCGGATTTAGGAACAAACAACTGCCTCCGGAGCCACATCGACAGGCGCCGAAGCATCGCCACTGCTGCTATGCGTCTGAGCCTGCCTCTGAATCGCCACGAGACCTCGGGTCACACTCGCAAGGGCCCACCCAGTAGCCCTGCCCCTCGCCTGGGTTTCCATAGAAACAGGAAGCCCATGTGGGAGGAGGGGGTGAGGGTGTCGCAGGGCCTGGAGTACGTGATGGCGACAAGAGGCCCTGAGCTGGATTTCCTTTTTAAGAGTTGTATTGCTGCTACTGCTGGAGCTGGGCACCGCCATGACTCGGCGGTGGGGAGGGGGGGGGGGGGGGGGGAGGACCGGAGAGTCACTTTGCATGGGGGTGGACATCAGGCCCCTCCCCCCACCGCCTATGGGCGCTCATCAAGGGGTTCCTGATTTTCAGTTAAAACCGAAAAACTATGATTTAAAAAAAAAAAAAAGCACTCCCAATGGGGAAATTAGGTTTTTTTGGTTTTAACTGGAAAAACAAACAAAAAAAAATAGATCTACTGTGGAGTCCCTCTGACATCATCCGGCCGCTGCAGTCAAAAGGCAGCATCCTGCAGCAGCCAGAGGTCATCGAGGCCTGAAAGGGCCACTGTGGACTCTATCCTGTGAGAGCCAATGTGCACATGAGAGCCAGTGTGCGTGTACCTGAGAGCCAGTGTGCATGTGCACATGAGAGCCAGTGTGCGTGTGTACCCGAGAGCCAGTGTGCGTGTGTACCCGAGAGCCAGTGTGCGTGTGCAGAAGAGAGAACCCGAGTGAGAGAGCATAGGTGGGCATAAGAGAGGGAGTGAATTAGAGAAGGAACATGTGAGAGCGTGCGCGTCAGAGAGGATACACAACCTGCCACTAGCCCTGAAGCCACACACACATGGACACAGCCCGCCACCCCCTCCCCCACACACCTCTGCCCTCCCCCCACATACAACCTGCCACCCTTACCCCATTCCCCTCAGCCACATGCAAACCCCTGCCACCCTCCCCCTTGTCACAGTCACACCCCGTGCGACACAACATGTAAGTATGTTAAGATAAACTGCTATTAAAAACGAATCCGCCTAAAACCTTGCGTGGTGAAAGCTCCAACACACACATCTTTGGTACCCAAATACACATAACTGCCTGAAAAATAAAAACCCCTCAAATTTGCAATTTGTAAAGCCCTAGGATCAAATGCCTGAATGATTGCAGAGGTGCAGAAGCAGGGGGGGTCAGCATTTGAATTCAGAATCTGTGACACTGCATGAGAAGAGAGGGCCTCAGAACTGTAAGTTCCTCTCCTATGGTAGGAATCCCATTTTACACACTCTCCTGCCGGCTACAGCGGGGGGTACATTTGTATGTAATCAAATCAACAGAAAAACATTTTATTTCATCTTGATACATTACCTCCATCACCACAGCCATTTCCACCATATTTTGGAGGGTTTCTCTCTTCAGGGGTCAGGCTGAACACGAGGGCAGTTACAGCGCGCACCTTGGGTTAAGTGGTGAATGGCGAGCTAAAAATCGCTAGCGTCCCATCGGAAAGCCGCTTCCAACTGGCCATCCCCCAAATTAAAGCACGGTGAAAAAAAAAAAAAAAAAGAGCGCCAGCCGCCCGGTACCGAATGCCCCAGTAATACGAGCATCTCTGGAAACAAGCGAACAACAAAACGCGCCAGCGCTCGGTTACCTGCAGCTTCTCTTTGTTGGTCGTGCGAATGACCGACGTCAGTATGTCCGGTAAGGACTCCCTGGGCAGGCTGTCTAAAAGGCGTCTCAGCTTGGAAACCGCCGGGATAGACATATCCAACATTTCAACCAGCTTAAAAAAAAAAAAGAGAGACAGACTTGTTCACCAGTGTGAAAAGTTAGCAGGAAACAGTCAAAGGCGGCCCCCCTTTCATTTCTGATTCTAATTTACACTCCAGGAAAAAAAGTACCTTAGCTTCCTGAACTCCCTTTTGACTTTGACACACTTGGGACATAAATAAGATTTGCCGCTGAACTAACTAATCAAAAGCCTAGGCTTAGGGCCAGCATAACGTGCAAAGTCACAAGAGGCGACGTGAACGAGCAGGGCTTAAGATAATCACAAAGCTTTCGTTTCACATCAGAGACATTCGTCTACATGCAGCCATTCATCACTGTGCATGGACAATGCTATGAAAAACTCATAGAAAAGGGAACGGCTATGTTTGCCACTCCCCTAAGCCTCGAGCTCTATTTTCTCTCCCTCCTCTGGTTATAAAGTGCTAGCAGAATGGGAAAGGCATTTTATTTTTTTCTTTACTGCTGTCTGACAGCTCAGCCCAGTGCTGGAGGTTCTCCGCCTCCCAGGGAGCCTCAGTGACAGGTAAAGGCGATCAGTAAGTGGCTGACTGGGACAAGGTGGTCTGCCCCATCCTCCATTCCCTCCTCCCACCCCCACTCAAATCTCCTTTCGGTGCAATCCTAAGGAAGGACATTTTCCATACCCAAAAGGGAAAACTAGTTTGCAGGCAGTTAAAGGCAGGCAGAAAGAAAAAAAAGTTGGACAAGAGATGACTCTGCTCCTGATGAGGGGGAAAAAAAGAAAAAAAAAAAAAAAAAGGCAGTCTAACACTGCGTGGGGCATAGTGAAGCCCTCTTCAGACAACCCGTGGAGGATATCACCGTGCTGGACTGGCAGAGAAGAGAGAGCAGAATTTGGGTGCACCTCAACCATCAACCTAGATCCTGGCAAATTTCCCCCCTGCCGCTTCCAAACATGGCAGGAACGTGAGCCAGATGTAATACAGTGGATTCAGAGAGGAGGAGAGATGTGAGCTGGAGGGGCATCCCCCGCCCCCGTTCCCTATCAGTTCCCCCCTACATTAATTCTTCACCATCTGGGTGGCGAGGGGATGTCCCACAATGGCATCAGTAGGGGACAAAATGTTGGAGAGAGAGAGAGAGAGAGAGAGAGAGATTCTGTGAATAAAACCACAAGAATGGAGAGAACCCCAGGAAAAGAGGAGCAGGAGAACCCAGCTTGTTCTGCTGAGGGATTATCACCAGGGGACCAGATCTAGGAGTAGGGCAGCACAGAGACAGGGTATTTAAGTGTCCAGTGAGCACCAAGGCTAACAGGAACATCTTTTGGGTCATTAAATCAGTGGAGTGCCTCAGGGATCTGTACTTGGACCGGTGCTTTTCAATATATATATAAATGAACTGGAAAGGAATACGACGAGTGAGGTCATCAAATTTGCAGATGACACAAAATTATTCAGAGTAGTTAAATCACAAGCGGATTGTGATACATTACAGGAGGACCTTGCAAGACTGGAAGATTGGGCATCCAAATGGCAGATGAAATTTAATGTGGACAAGTGCAAGGTGTTGCATATAGGGAAAAATAACCCTTGCTGTAGTTACACGATGTTAGGTTCCATATTAGGAGCTACCACCCAGGAAAAAGATCTAGGCATCATAATGGATAATACTTTAAAATCATCGGCTCAGTGTGCTGCAGCAGTCAAAAAGCAAACAGAATATTAGGAATTATTAGGAAGGGAATGGTTAATAAAACGGAAAATGTCATAATGCCTCTATATCGCTCGATGGTGTGACCGCACCTTGAATACTGTGTACAATTCTGGTCGCCGCATCTCAAAAAAGATATAGTTGCGATGGAGAAGGAACAGAGAAGGGCAACCAAAATAATAAGGGGAATGGACCAGCTCCCCTATGAGGAAAGACTAAAGAGGTTAGGACTTTTCAGCTTGGAGAAGAGACGACTGAGGGGGGATATGATAGAGGTGTTTAAAATCATGAGAGGTCTAGAACGGGTAAATGTGAATTGGCTATTTACTCTTTCGGATAATAGAAAGACTAGGGGGCACTCCATGAAGTTAGCATGTGGCACATTTGAAACTAATCGGAGAAAGTTCTTTTTCACTCAACGCACAATTAAACTCTGGAATTTGTTGCCAGAGGATGTGGTTAGTGCAGTTAGTATAGCTGTGTTTAAAAAAAGGATTGGATAAGTTCTTGGAGGAGAAGTCCATTACCTGCTATTAATTAAGATGACTTAGAAAATAGCCACTGCTGTTACTAGGAACAGTAACATGGAATAGACTTAGTTTTTGGGTACTTGCCAGGTTCTTATGGCCTGGTTTGGCCACTGTTGGTCTAACTCAGTATGGCAATTTCTTATGATATCAACTGATGGAACTGAATGGACCCTTGTTAGAGAACTCTCTAGTGAATCTAGTTGCCAGAGAAACCCTGATGGTCTCTTTTGCTTTATAAATGAATAGAGAAAGAGTGTTCCTAGCATTATATTATTATTATTTATAGATTTTTCTATACCGGGGTACGTAAGTAACATCACCTCGGTTTACATTCAAACAGTAATTCAGCATTGCGCTTTACAATATAACATAGTAACTGAACGAATACAATACAATATATAACTTTGTATTAATAGAATATAAGCAATATATGAGAGACTGTGGAAATTAGGAAGAGTAGTTGAGGATTCAATTCATTAATAGTAGGCTTTTTTAAATAACCAGGTTTTAAGGTTTTGTTTCAATTTTTTGTGACAAAGTTCCTGGTAGTGTAGCCTACTGACAAGTATGTAAATACAGAATTCTGATAACAGTTAAGTTCATAGATAGTTGCAGTGAGCCATGAGGCCATGGTCTCTGCTGAATTGGAACTTATCAAACAACACCATCACCCTAGGTCTGAACAGAGACAATGGCTTCATGGCTCACTGCAACTATCTATGAACTTAACTGTGATCAGATAATTCTTTATTTTCATACTTGTCAGTAGGCTACACTATAATGCTAGGAACACTCTCTCCACACCATGTTCTGCCTAATTCAAGGCCTTCTCTTTGCTCTGTATATATTTTACCCCTCTCCTGTACATCACTTCATGCATCTGATGACTTGGACTCTGTCCTTGAAAGCTCACGCTTCGATAAATTGTCTATAAGTTGCCACCCAACTCCTGGCTTTTTTTCAGTAGAGCAAAAGCTCTAAGAGCTAAGAGAGAAGGCGCTGTTTGGTGCAGTCCAATGTCACCCACATTTCATGGTATTTCAGCTCTGCTTGCCGGCGGAGAATCTCCAGCAGCTCCCAGATTATCCTTGAAGCAAAAACAAATCCCCCCCCCTGATCGCTCTATGCTGTGTCCGACGAACAGTTTTAAGGGCAGAAACAAAATAGAGAAAACCAAAAGAAGCTTGAACTAACCTGCACCGCATATTTGTAAAGCTGCTCGGACAGGCCCCCCAGCTCCTCGCTGAAGTCGCTCTTGTTGGTGAACTGCTCCAGGCGATCCAGCTGCTGCACTTCAGCGACAGGGAACGGCCGCTCCTTCAGCAGCTGCAGAATCTGGAACCGGCAGAGGCCCGTAACCAGCAGGGTGTAGTGCGGCTTGGGCCAGTTACTGCCCACCACCTGGACAGCCAGCGCAGCCGTGCCAATCCTGAGAACAGCAAGAGAGAAGAGGATGGATTTAACCAAAAATTAACCCCCAAACCCCTCCCACCCTCCATTATAATGCACGCCAACTTTCCCTCCAGCCTCTCTTATTTTATGCACGTTCTGCAAAAATAATGTCCACAGAGACTAAATGTCAGCATGCAGCTTTCCACTTAAGCGTGCAAATGATTTTAGAGACAGTGCATCTTACAGTAAGCATTCGATATTCCAAGCCACACGGCAGATGCCCCTCAGATTCTACCTTTTGCTTCTTAGTGATGAAATCCAGCTCTGGCTGATCTAACAGGGCCCAATTCAATATTCACCTGGCAAAAATGTCCCACTAAGTGCAGCTGCAAGCAGAGAATCTTAAAGACCAGACTGTGATTTGGGACCCACAGGGTGACCTGTGCGTGCATTTCCAGACTTGGCCTCCCTGCTCCGCTTGCCCATGCTTCCTGTCAGACTAGAAACCCACGCAGAGGGCCAGGGCCTGCGAGTGAGCGCCGACCTTGGGCTGACGACTGCTGCTGCTGCTGTAGCCAGCGATGCTCCACCTTCCTGCTTTGGGTGAGAGGAGGAATGGCGAGGGGACACAGAGGTCTGCTATGTTGTTTTTTTGTCACCTGGGGGTTGCGTGAATCCTCAAGGTGTTAAAAATGGGGTCATACTGGATAAAAAAAATCTGGGAACGATCGCCAGCCTGCAGAACCGTACAGAATGGTATCCATTCTGCGCGTAGAATGCCTCTCTTTCTCTACATTATTAATACAGTTTGGAACAGAACCAGTATATTTAATGAGCCTTCAAGCAGAATGCTTTTGAAGACAGACACTGTGGGATTTTTGGTGAGTTTTATGCCACGAAATGCACACTATTTCATGTGTCAGTCCGTCTGCAACACTGGCATCCCAGGCAGGGGACTTGTCGGTCTACAAATCCAATATATAAGCACAACAGGAACAGCAATATCGGGGGAAGTGGGGCCAGCACCTCTACCATCAACAGCCTGTGTCAGCAGGGCTCTCCTGTCATAGTTGCCCCAAAAGTTGGCTCCAGCTAAAGTAACGGTGAAGAGGAGTAGTGGCGACACTGCCAACCTGCTGTCAGAAACCTGGAAGCGCAACCACAGCAGCAGCAGCAGCGGGATCACAACGTTGCCCTTTCAAGTCACGACAGGGCTCCTCAGAACCCCTGGGGCAGATGCCAGCGCTTGGTGCACCAGCAGGGCCACGTGGCTGCCATGACAGCACGAGTCAGGAAAACACGCTGGGCCACGACGCCACCAGACACAGCAGCACCAGCGGGAGAGCCAGACCTCTGACACTGCCGAAGGGAGGCCCGAGCTAGGGTTTGTTTCTGCTGCAACTGGGCCCAGGAGGAAGGAGCCATCTTTGGGCCACCGTGGGGAGAAAAAGAGGAAGATGGCATCGTCTGGCTTCACTGGGAGCCTAAGATATACCAGCAGCAAAGCTAAGGAAAGGAGAGAGAGAGAGCTGTAGCAGAGGGGCAGAGTGTGGAAGCACAGAGGAGGTGAGGAGGAAAGGAGAGAAAAGGACTGCAAACGGGTAGGTGGGGTCCTGGGAGATAACTGCACTGAGACAGCGGGGAGGAAGAGAGCGAGGGCCTAAATTAGGGAAGAGAAAGAGGAGAAGCGGTGGAGAGGAGATAAAACTGCATTTGGGAGGCTGCAGGTAAACAAGTGTGAAAGGACTGCCCTTGTCAGGGAAGAAACACCCTGACCATACACTCCCCCCACCACCACAGAAACACACTCACCATACACTCTCCCCACCCCTCCACCACCACAGAAACACACTCACCATACACTCTCCCCACCCCTCCACCACCACAGAAACACACTCACCATACACTCTCCCCACCCCTCCACCACCACAGAAACACACTCACCATACGCCCTCCCCACCACCACAGAAACACACTCACCATACGCCCTCCACACCCCTCCACCACCACAGAAACACACTCACCATACGCCCTCCACACCCCTCCACCACCACAGAAACACACTCACCATACGCCCTCCCCACCCCTCCACCACCACAGAAACACACTCACCATACGCCCTCCCCACCCCTCCACCACCACACAGAAACACACTCACCATACGCCCTCCCCACCCCTCCACCACCACACAGAAACACACTCACCATACGCCCCTCCCCACCACCACAGAAACACTCACCATACGCCCTCCCCACCCCTCCACCACCACACAGAAACACACTCACCATACGCCCTCCCCACCCACCACAGAAACACACTCACCATACGCCCTCCCCACCACCACAGAAACACACTCACCATACGCCCTCCCCACCACCTCCACCACCACAGAAACACACTCACCATACGCCCCCCCCCACCCCTCCACCACCACAGAAACACACTCACATACACCCTCCCCACACCCACAGAAACACACTCACCATACGCCCTCCCCACCCCCTCCACCACCACAGAAACACACTCACCCATACGCCCTCCCCACCCCTCCACCACCACAGAAACACACTCACCATACGCCCTCCCCACCCCTCACCACCACAGAAAACACACTCACCCCATACGCCCTCCCCCACCCCTCACCCACCACAGAAAACATCACTCACCATACGCCCTCCCCACCCCTCCACCCCACCACACAAACACACTCACCATACGCCCTCCCCACCACCACAGAAACACACTCACCATACGCCCTCCACACCCCTCCACCACCACAGAAACACACTCACCATACGCCCTCCCCTCCACCACCACAGAAACACACTCACCATACGCCCCTCCCCACCCCCTCCACCACCACAGAAACACACTCACCATACGCCCTCCCCTCCACCACCACAGAAACACACTCACCATACGCCCTCCCCTCCACCACCACAGAAACACACTCACCATACGCCCTCCCCTCCACCACCACAGAAACACACTCACCATACGCCCCTCCCCTCCACCACCACAGAAACACCACTCACCATACGCCCTCCCTCCACCACCACAGAAACACACTCACCATACGCCCTCCACACCCCTCCACCACCACAGAAACACACTCACCATACGCCCTCCCCACCCCTCCACCACCACAGAAACACACTCACCATACACCCTCCCCACCCCTCCACCACCACAGAAACACACTCACCATACGCCCTCCACACCCTCCACCACCACAGAAACACACTCACATACGCCCTCCACCCCTCCACCACCACAGAAACACACTCACCATACCCCCCCCCCCCTCCACCACCACAGAAACACACTCACCATACGCCCTCCCCACCACCACAGAAACACACTCCCATACGCCCTCCACACCCTCCACCACCACAGAAACTCACTCCACACCCCTCCACCACCACAGAAACACACTCACCATACACTCTCCCCACCCCTCCACCACCACAGAAACACACTCACCATACACTCCCCACCCCTCCACCACCACAGAAACACACTCACCATACACCCTGCCCACCCCTCCACCACCACAGAAACACACTCACCATACGCCCTCCCCACCCCTCCACCACCACAGAAACACACTCACCAACGCCCTCCCCCCCCCTCCACCACCACACAGAAACACCTCACCATACACCCTCCCCACCCCTCCACCACACAGAAACACACTCACCATACACCCTCCCCACCCCTCCACCACCACACAGAAACACACTCACCATACACTCTCCCCACCCCTCCACCACCACAGAAACACACTCACCATACACCGTCCCCACCCCTCCACCACCACAGAAACACACTGACCATACACCCTCCCCACCCCTCCACCACCACAGAAACACACTGACCATACACACTCCCCACCCCTCCACCACCACAGAAACACACTCACCATACACTCTCCCCACCCCTCCACCACCACAGAAAGAAAGGAGCACAGAGTGCACAGATAAAATGCCGCTCTTTTAAACTGCCCGGCAATTCTGGACTTATTTTACTGTGGTACCTTTCCACCATTCAGTTAGTTAGAAGAAACCCAAATGAGAAAAATCAACCTTCACAAATTGCTGAATAAAGACCAGAAAACGGGTGTCGATGACCCTTATTGCCCACGGGTCCAGATCACCGTCAGTCCGCCCCCAACTCTCCAATTACAGATTTGATGAAGCAATAACTCTGAAGGCAGGGCTCAGATTAAACTCGCACTCCCCCCCCCTCCCCCCCCATACAATTCTGAAGTCATAAGAACATAAGAAATTGCCATACTGGGTCAGACCAAGGGTCCATCAAGCCCAGCATCCTGTTTCCAACAGTGGCCAATCCAGGCCATAAGAACCTGGCAATTACCCAAACACTAAGAAGAACCCATGCTACTGATACAATTAATAGCAGTGGCTATTCCCTAAGTAAACTTGATTAATAGCCGTTAATGGACTTCTCCTCCAAGAACTTATCCAAACCTTTTTTGAACCCAGCTACACTAACCACATCCTCTGGCAACAAATTCCAGAGCTTTATTGTGCATTGAGTGAAAAAGAATTTTCTCCGATTAATCTTAAATGTGCTACTTGCTAACTTCATGGAATGCCCCCTAGTCCTTCTATTATCCAAAAGTGTAAATAATCGAGGCACATCTACTCATTCAAGACCTCTATCATATCATATCTCCAAGCTGAACAGCCCTAGCCTCTTCAGTCTTTCCTCATACGGGAGCTGTTCCATCCCCTTTATCATTTTCGTTGCCCTCCTCTGTACCTTCTGTTGCATCCGTCAGTGCTAGACGGCTTCGCCCCGTTTGCCTCGCCTTATTCACAGCTCCTCCCGCTTACCTGGGAAAGATGGCTACCGCCGCGTCTACAAGCCAACCTCTCCGGCATCCCCGGAACGGCTATGGTGCAGCCTCCCGCCATTGCTCCTCCCAGGTACCTACTAGGGTGCGTGCGCGTCACCCATGTCTTTATTCCAACCTTGGCGTGAACCTCAAGGGCGTTCCCCCTTGCTGACGTCACGCCATCCAGGTATGTAACCTATTCTAATTTGCTAGCTCACCGAGTTAGCAAGGACTCGTATCTGTTCCTGTCTACACTACGCTGCCGCTTCCGTGCTGCTGCTGGAAGCTCTCTCTCTCTACCCTTCGGGGTAACTGCTAACCTGGGTACCCACTCCTCGGGGGCCATCTGCTTTATTTCAGGTGCTTTACAGGGAACAGGTACTCACTCCTCGAGGGCCTGCTCTCCCTGCCTGCACTTCCTTCTACAACCTGGTGGAATCGCATGTCTACAGCAAACACCTAGTGAGTACTCTAACTCTCCATCTATCTCATCCACAGTCCTTCCTTGCTAGGAAACCTGCCAAGACCAACTGGGTGAGAAGGGCTCCCCTCTGCCGAGATCCCTGAGACTGGGAGGTGGCAGTAGTGTCTCACTACTGCCACCTCTGGTGGTTCTCTTCAGTCTGTATAATAAAGAACTAACTGTGTTTGTGCCTTCTGAGTCTAGCCCAGTAGTGTGGCTCCTCACAGGGCTCCTCCCTGTGGGCTTGGTAATCTGCCACTGTACCCAAGGATCCACCCAAACACCGCTCAACCATAACACCTTCTCCATCGCAACTACGTCACAGAAGTTAAAGAATCTGCTTCTAAATCTTCCTCTCATGCAGGTACCTTCATTTCTGCTTGTTCAATTGCTCTCCAAGCCAGGATCCAGGGCTTGGATTGAGATTTCCCCTGTGCTCAGCCCTCTGATCGGACCCTCTCCTCCTCGTCCACCTCATGGCTGTTAACCCCTCCCCCAGCTGCAATACATCACAGAAGCTAAAAGAATCTGCTTCTAAATCTTCCTCTCACGCAGGCGTCGCGCGCCTAAGGAACGCGACAAAGGAGCCTGCCCCTTGTCGTGCCCCTTAGCGTTGCCCCTCTACAATCCTAACAAATAGCCTATTGTCCTCCTTACCCTAATCTGCTCTCATACTTCCCCCTCCCTATCTTCACCATACCATTCCTATTAACACCCCGTATCTTTAAACACCTCAGTGCATTACTTGCAATATGCTAAATAACCCCATTCCCATACTCAAATATAACTATTGGCCATACACAGATACACTCATGAAACCTCAACAAATGAACAGACACCTCATCCCAATCATGCTCACACCAATCACACAATTCTTAGGTCTCACGACTCTAGCTATCATGCTGTTTAATGCGCAATCTATCACAAAAAAAACCAATATACTTCATGATATACTCATTGATGATAAGCCAGATATTTGCGCCATAACTGAGACCTGGCTAAAGGAAACTGATACCGTCCTACTTAATCAATTACCAAATGACACTTATGACATCTACTCAATCCCAAGACCTAAAAAAAAAAAGGAGGTTGGTTACTACTCGCTGCAAAAAAAGAATTGCAGTTAACTTCACATCCTGTGCAAATTGCCCCAAAATTTGAGATTGGGTTATTTAAATCTCCTCACCTGCAGATCTGTCTAGTATATATTCCCCCTGGCATTCTTTCAAAAAATCCTTCTCCCATAATTGAATTTATCGCCCAGAACATTGAAATTGACAAACCTGCCATCATCTTAGGAGATTTCAATGTACATGTAGACTCCCTCCCACTATCAAATGCCTGTGAAACCTTTCTATCATCCCTCAAAGCTATTGGTTTCACACAGATCGTCACTGACCCTAACTCATCAAAATGGTCATACCCGTGATCTGATTTTCATTAACAAACCCATCATCTTGAGTGACCCTATTAGCACAGCTGTTCCATGGTCAGATCACCACCTCCTGCACACTACCCTCACCCTTAAACGAACCACCTCACCCCAACTCCCAGAACCTAAAACTATACAGATCCGCAAACTATGTTCTATCTATGAACTCACTGTTGCATTCAACAAAGAACTTCATAATCTTGAACTGGCTGACATCAACTCAGCAATCACATCATGGTATATCACTGGGAACATTGCCAACGACCTTTGCTCCCTTCGCACAAAAAAAAAATTGGCCACTCCAAATCTTCACTTAAACCTTGGTACACCCCTGAACTGACAGCTCTAAAACGCACCCTCAGGAAATTGGAAAAAGATTGGCGTAACAACCCCTCCCTCACACGTATCTATCGTGAGCAAACCCTCAACGCAAAAAAAAAAATTACCATGCAAAAAAAATACATGACCTGCAATTTAATGCAAACGCTCTCTTCACGTATGTAACACAAATGACTAAAACCAATACCACTCCCACCTGTAATAAAGATGACCAAACCAAAAGTGAGAACTTAGCTAAATACTTTCACGAGAAAATAGTTAAAATCATGGTACGGTTCCCTGGTAATAATCCCCTGACCGGAACCATCCCACATGATTCCTTTGCTATATTTAATGCCTTCGAACCCACCACGTCCCTAGAGATTCAAAATACCATTAAAAAAATGAAATCTGCCACACATCCAAGTGACACTATACCCACCAAACATCTTCTTTCCATCCCAGAAATCATAGCACCCCCAATTGCTAAAATTATCAATTGCTCATTAGCTTCCGGAGAAATCCCTAATACGCTTAAACAAGCTATCATCAGACCTATTTCCAACCTTCCCTTCATAGCGAAAATCCTTGAAAAAATTGTAAAAACGCAGCTCACTGAACACCTGGAAAAATTTGAAATTGTCTCACCATTGCAACATGGTTTTCGTAAATTTATGAGCACCAAAACTCTGCTCATCTCTCTTATCAATACCATACTTACTGGATTCGACAAAGGTCAATCCTTCCTACTAGCCATGCTTGACATTTCTGCGGCCTTCGATACCATTAATCACAACATTCTCATTACACGGCTCAAGGAAATCGGCATAGCTAACACCCCACTGCAATGGTTTGAAGCTTTCCTACAAGGACGGAAATACAAAGTCAATTTGAAAACCATGAATCGCAACCATACAATATAAATCACGGAGTACCACAAGGATCTGCCCTCTCCTCTACTCTCTTTAATATTTATAGCCTCCCTCTTTGTCACCTACTTACAGAACTTGGCCTTATGTACCTCATCTATGCGGATGACATAGAAATTGTTATCCCCATCACTGACTCCCTTAATGATGCTCTTAAAACATGGGATACTGCCCTCACCGCCATTAGTAATCTCCTTACTAGCATCAATCTGGCCATTAACCCTGATAAAACAGAATTTATGGTCATTTCCCCACAGAATCACAAAAACACAACTGCTGCCACTCACACATCACTCACTCCTCCTGACATCACTAACACTGTTAAAAACCTTGGAGTCACATTAGACAACCACCTTAATTTAAAAAAAAACATATCAACACCACCATTAAAGATGGGTTCTTCAAACTACACACTCTAAAAAAATTAAGACCATTACTCTACCAACATGATTTCCGTACTGTACTGCAATCCCTCATCTTTTTGAAAGTTGATTATTGTAATGCCCTTCTCCTAGGCCTAGCCAAAACTACCATTCTACCACTACAAATGCTTCAGAATGCAGCAGCACGCATACTCACCAACACCAGAAAATCGGAACATATTACTCCCATACTCAGAGATCTGCACTGGCTCCCCATTGCGCAGAGAATCATGTTCAAAACCTTATTTCTAATACACAAGACCCTACACAATGAAAAC
Organism: Rhinatrema bivittatum; assembly: GCF_901001135.1. Lineage (NCBI taxonomy): Eukaryota > Metazoa > Chordata > Amphibia > Gymnophiona > Rhinatrematidae > Rhinatrema > Rhinatrema bivittatum. The sequence continues at coordinate 67,973,410 of NC_042621.1, read as the reverse complement.
AGGACATGGTTCAATAATGATCTTTACTTCCACAAACACTCCAGAACCCCTAGAACACAACATGCAGCCACCCTACACACCCCCACACTTAAAACCACCACTCTTGAGTCAACTAGGAAGCGTGCGATAACTATAGCCGGGCCAAGCTGTTGGAACAATATGACACCGGAGTTACGGCAAGAAACATGCCCAATAAAATGTATGCAAAAAACTGAAAACATGGCTTTTCCTACAGGCTTATACTTAACCTTTACGCTCTCCTCTCTCCCTCACTCCTACAGCCTTGCCCACTAATTTACTTAAGTGTACATCCCCCTTTTTCTTTCTCACCACACCTAACTTTTTGTTGGCAACTATTCATATCAATTGGATATCAATTGGATATAAGACTTCTATCCTATTTCTCTCTCTCATGCCCAGCTTTTTTCTTTTCCAATTGTGTTTTATAAAATTCATGCTATTTATTTATAGACTTATAAGTTCAGTGAGATAACAATTTGCTTTGTACCACTATTTTATTTTTCCCGTCCATTGTTCCACTGTTCCCTGCCCCCCCCCCCCCTTAACAAGATTATTGTAAAGCACTGTTGCATATGTTTGTTAACAAGTTTATTGTAACGTTTATTGTTTATTGTAAATGTTTATTGTAAAGCACTGTTGCATGTTTGTTCTAGTTAGCACAGCTGCAATGTTTCTGTTAATTGTGAACCGATGTGAGGTTACTAAACAAATGTCAGTATATAAAAACTGCAAATAAATAAATAAACAAACTATATTTTTTTGAGATACAGCGACCAGAATTGTACACAGTATTCAAGGTGCGGTCTCACCATGGAGCGATACAGAGACATTATGACATTTTCCGTTCTATTAACCATTCCCTTTCTAATAATTCCTAACATTCTGTTTGCTTTTTTGACTGCTGCAGCACAGTGAGCCGACGATTTCAAAGTATTATCCACTATGACGCCTAGATCTTTTTCCTGAGTGGTAGCTCCTAATATGGAACCTAACATTGTGTAACTACAACAGCAAGGGTTATTTTTCCCTATATGCAACACCATGCACTTGTCCACATTAAATTTCATCTGCCATTTGGATGCCCAATCTTCAAGTTTTGCAAGGTCCTCCTGCAATGTATTACAGTCTGCTTGTGATTTAACTACTCTGAATAATTTTATACCATCTGCAAATTTGATAACCTCACTCGTCATATTCCTTTCCAGATCATTTATAAATATATTGAAAAGCACTGGTCCAAATACAGATCCCTAAGGCATTCCACTGTTTACCCTTTTCCACTGAGAAAATTAACCATTTAATCCTACTCTCTGTTTCCTGTCTCTTAACCAGTCTGTAATCCACGAAAGGACATCGCCTCCTAGCCCATGACTTTTTAGTTTTCTTAGAAGCCTCTCATGAGGGACATTTTAGTTTTCTTGAAGCCTCTCATGTGGTTCACCTTTATCCACATGTTTATTAACCCCTTCAAAAAAATAAAGCAGATTTGTGAGGCAAGACTTCCCTTGGGTAAATCAATTCAGACTGTGTTCCATTAAACCATGTCTTTCTATATGCTCTACGATTTTGATCTTGAGAATAGTTTCCACTATTTTTCCTGGCTCTGAAGTCAGGCTCACTGGTCTATAGTTTCCCAGATCACCCTGGAGTACTTTTTAAATATTGGGGTTACATTGGCACCCTCCAGTTTTCAGGTAGAATGGATGACTTTAATGATAGGTTACAACTTTTAACTAAAAGATCAGAAATTTCATTTTTGAGTTCCTTCAGTACCATCCAGTTAGGCTCAGATTAGGCTGCACCTCCCCAGACAGCGCGCAGATCAGACGCGCACTATCCCCCCTGCGCCCATGCACAGGCTGAGATTAGCCGCGCACGCGCACCCGCGCTGACCTGTGCAGGGAAGGCAGCGCCTCGGAGTCGCTGGCCGGGTCGCTGGTGTTGGGGATGACGCCGATGATGGTGCTCTTCAGCGAGGTGCCCTTCAGCAGCCGGCTGCGCACCAGCTGCATGTTGCCCGGCGTGTCCACCGCCGTGCGCATGGTGGAGCCGGGCAGCAGCACGCTCTCGTGGGTCAGCAGCAGGGGCAGGCGGCTGGGGATCTGGATGGCGCTGCCCGAAGCCATCGCAGTCTCCTTCGCCCTCACCACCAGCTCGGCGGCGGCTGGGAGTTCCTGGGCGCGGGGTCCGGGCTCCGCCGATGCAGGGTAAAGTGCAGCCTGAGACGCGGCTACGGCGCGCCGATAGGGGCAAGATTCATCCGCTAACCCTCAGGCGCTTTTTACAATTTCCCCCCTTAGGGTGCCATCTGCTGGTCATTGCGGCAAAGTGCAACGCTGGAACACTAATGCACAAACACAAAGCGACTTTGGTTTCTTTGATATTTATTTTTGGTTAATTTTCTGTTGAACGTTGATAAGCATATATTATTTGATATGTACACTTGCATTCTCTGTCCTGCACATATATGTAGTATCAGATGGACAGATTTGTCATGCAACCAAACTTTAAAAATTCGATTTGTTTAAAACTCTTTCTAAAACATATTTGATACTTTTCTTCTTTGCTATCATAGGAGCAAAGTGTGTTTCACTAAACCTTTTCAGCGAATTATCCATTAGGAGGGTAACCATATGAAAAGGGTCAGGCTGAGTCAATCCTGGTTTCACCCCAGTACATCTAGACTTGTGCAACCAACAGTGGCCTCTTTTTGATGAAGAGCACAGGTCGACATTGGGGGTGGCCAACTCCACTCCTCGAGAGCCACAAACAGGCCAGGTTTTCAGAACATCCACAATGAATATGCATGAACTGATCTGCCTCCATTATATGCAAACCTAACTCATGCATATTCATTGTGGATAACCTGAAAACCTAGCCTGGTTGTTGCTCTCGAGGACCGAAGTTGGCCAGCCCTAGTCTACATACTATTTGGTGTAACACTAACACCTATGTACAAAATGTATTAACACATGCTATTTACATATATGTTATCTTTACTTTGGATTGCCCAGGGATAATTCTGACAGTCATGCACATGGCCCAATAAAAAAAAAAAAAAAGCATGCTGGCCAGAATGTCAGCTGGTTTTGGCACAGTGGCTTTCAGGAGGCAAATTGGTTCTTTAGTCTTATTTATTTGCTTACTTAAACTATTTCTGTTCCTCCCATAGTAGAATCACTGTACTGGGTAGATTACAATTAAGCATTTATGAAATCATAAAATACATACAGAAAGCAAAACATTTACCCAAAATACAACACAATAGAACATACACTTACAAATAAGCAATTTAAATTTCAATCGTATCAAATAATACATGAAATCATGCATATGCTTCTTTCAGCTGTTTACGGAACACACCGCAACCAGATATCTGTCCAAGTTCTAACGGCAGGGCATTCCATAGAACAGGGCCAATAACTGAAAAGGCCCTACGCACGCAGGGCATCAGTTACGTGAAGCAGCCCAACTGAGGCACAACGAGGAAACCCTTATTGGCGGACCGAAGCCTAACTGAAGGTACGTGAGATGTAAATAGATTAGACAAGCAGGAAGGGCCAACCCATTTATGGACTTAAAAACTAGCACCAAAATCTTAAACTTGATTCTTTGTTCGATAGGTGACCAAAGTAATTCTCTTAATAATGGAGTAACATGTTCCCAAGGAAAGCCCCCACACACATACACACAACACACGCACACTCACACTCTTTATTAGCCTTGTCGCTGAATTTTGTAGTGTTTGAAGAGGCTTGACTTGAACCTTAGGTAGTCCAAAGTTAAGAACATAAGAACATAAGAAAATGCCATACTGGGTCAGACCAAGGGTCCATCAAGCCCAGCATCCTGTTTCCAACAGTGGCCAATCCAGGCCATAAGAACCTGGCAAGTACCCAAAAACTAAGTCTATAAGAAAAGCTTGCACAACTGTCTGAAAATCATTTCAGGATAAAATGTATTTTGCATGCCTCAAAATCCTCAGCTAAAACATCCTGCCCTCGATGATTTGAGGTTTGGATGTACAATTTTCATCAAAGCGCCATATTGCTTACTAAATCCTTAAAAGAAGTGGGAATACCATTTAATGATTATTCAAAAGAGCTAAGCCAAGGGGGCCTTAGAAAACCAAATTGCCTTCTTTTTAGTTGGATTAAGTATTAATTTATTAGAAGACATCTAGTTATTTATATTTCATAAGCAACTCTGAACTGTGTCCAACCTCAAATGAAAATTCTTTGAAATAGGAAACAACAAATGAATGTCTTGCGTAAAATTTAAAAGATATTGCATAACTGACTATAATTGAACAGAGAGGGCATAAATAGATATTAAATAGGGTTGGAGATAAAATCGAACCCTGTGGCACCCCAGAATTTAAAACATACCAATCAGAATAATTATCTCTTATTTTTACCCTCTGCTCCCTTAACCAAGGGATTACTTCTGCACCTGTTCCTCTTCGTACTTTCAATTAAAATTGAGTGGTTTACAGTATTAAAGGCGGCTGAAACATCTCTGGACTGCCACCACCAGCCACTCCCCTATCTATTTCTCTTAATAAAAAATCAATGCTCTGTTGAGGATGTATCACACTGACCGAGCTCCTGCTAAAATCTTTTAATATTACCTGTTTATATGCCCATCCGATCTTCTAAGTGTTACATTCCGTGGCTTGCAGGCAGGCCCCATGAGCCACAGCACTCACCCGAAGCCGCCAACCCGCCGGCCTTGCCTTCTCAGTGGGATGCTGCCGAAATTCCTGCCCGCAGCTCAGGACGCCGCCGCCATCACCACCATCCCTCAGGGCCGTTCTAGGTGAGTGCTGGACCCTGTGCTACTTAAGGAACCTGCACTGGGAAAATGCCCGAGGCACCCTTCGATGACGTCACCACCTCAGTCTTATATAGAGTTGCGACAGGAGGAGGAGGACCCTTGGCCTAGTGCAGGATTGGTAGGCTCCCTGGTCGGACCCAGAGAGCGCCTGCCACCAGGAGGCGGAGCAAAAGAGGAGACAGAGGCTAACTGGAGGTTCGCCACTAGCAACCCTAAGTACCCCCGGGTTGAGCCCTTGGGTACCTGGGCCACCTGGTCTTAGCTGGGCCTTGCAGAATCTCCTCGATAGGAAGTTCAGGGGTGTGCCCACCACGATCAAGGGTGCGCGGTCGATACTCAGGCCAGAAGTCTTGGGTGCCTGAGAAGGCCAGAAGAGAGTCTCTGAATGTATGGCAAGGATCAAGGTCAGATTCAAGGAAGCGTGGTCAGCCAATGCGAGGGTCAGAGCCAGTAATCAGTCTGTGGATAGTCAGGCAAGGCAGAGGTCAAGTTCCAGGAGACAGTCAGACGTGGTTGAGTTTAGGCAGAGGTCAGCTCCAGGCACCGTGCAGACGTGGTCAGTAATCAGGCAGAGGTCAGTTCCAGGCAGCATGTAGATGTGGTCATAGAAACAGGCAGGAGGTCAGAAGCAGGCAGCGATCAATGTAGTCAAAGGGAAGCTGAGGTCAGTACCGAGAAGACAGTCCGAAAGGTACTACCTGGGGAGACGAGGAGACAGGACGCTGGAACGGAAGGACGCTGGAAGAGGACTGGAAAGAGACTGGAACAAAGGCTGGAACAAGACTGGAACGCAGAGGCAAACTAGAAATTACTAGGATCGACCCGATTGCCAAGGCAAGGAAGTCAGGGTACGAGCTTCCTGTTATAGTACGATCAATCAGGGAGTGCCGCGGAGCTGGGATCCGCCCCTTGCCCTTTAAGGTGCCGGGCAGTCCGCGCGTGCCTAGAAGCGGGGCTGACGCCACAGAGGACGCCAAGCCCCGCCGTGAGGCCTGACTGGAGGACGAAGGCCCGGCGACCGCCGCCGCAGGACGCCAAGGCTTAGCTGTGCTTGCTACTGCTGCAGGGGAGGACGACCCGGGACTTTTGGAGGAGCTGGAGAGGTGAGCAGACCTGAGCGCGGACGGGAAGCGCAACAGTAACCCCCCCTTCTAGGCCTCCCTCTCCTTGGGCGAGGCTTGTCTGGGTGCGCCCTGTGGGAGGCCCTGAGGAGGTCCTTGTCCAAGATATTCTGTGAGGGCTCCCAGGAGTTCTCCTCAACCCCATACCCCTCCTAAGAGAGTAGATACTCCCAGCGTCCTCAATGCCGACGGACGTCGAGGACGTCTCTTACCTGGAGGGTATGATCTGGCTTGGTGGACACTTGAGGTAGAGGTGGATCTTTGAGGGAAGGCCAAGATAGCAGGAGTGGTTTCAGTAGAGAAACATGTAGATACCCATGGATCGCGGCAACTGTAGCTGGTAGGTGACTGCTCCCATTCTCCGGAGGACAGGAAAAGGTCCAATGTATTTTGGTACCAGGCAATGTGAGGGGAGTCGCAGCCTAATGTGCTTGGTACTTAGCCATACCTTTTGACCAGGTCTAAAGAGTGGGGCTGCCCTTCTGTGGGCGTCAGTGAACTTCTTAGAACATTCTGTGGCCTGGGTGAGTCGTTCTTTTACTTGGTTCCATACGTTATGGATACTTTGCGCCGTGAACTGCACTGCTGGTGAAGGCACAGAGAGTGGTACCGGCAATGGTAGTCGTGGTTGGCGCCCGAATAGCACAGAAAATGGGGAGACGCCTGTGGCGGCAGCAAGATGCGTATTATGAGATAATTCGGCCCAAGGGAGCAAGTTGGCCCAATTATTTTGCTGGTCGTTTACATAAGACCTGAGAAAGGCTTTCAGGGTCCGGTTAGTTCTTTCGGCTTGGCCGTTCACCTGAGGATGGTATGCTGAGGTGAAGCTTAGCTGAATATTAATTTTTGACACAAGGACCGCCAATACTTCGTGGCAAATTGTGGGCCTCTGTCTGATACAATTTCCTTAAGTAGCCCATGAAGTCGGAAAATGTGGGTCAAGTTCGGGAGCCGATACATAGAAACATAGAAATGACGGCAGAAGATGAGCAAACAGTCCATCCAGTCTGCCCAGCAAGTTTTGCACTTTTATTTTTCTCATACTTATGTTACTCTTGGCTCTTAGTAACCTTTTGGTTCAATTTCCCTTCCACCCCCACCATTAATGAGAGAGCAGTTTGGAACTGCATCTAAGTGAAATATCTAGCCCAATTAGTTAGGGTAGCAACCGCCGCAATAAGCAAGCCACACCCATGCTCACCTGCCCACCCAGACTAAATAATTCAGTCCTTGTTGGTTGTTGTCTGTATATAGATCTACCATTCTTCATTCCCCCTACCGTTGAAGCAGAGAGTTATTCTGGATATGCATTGAAAGTGAAGTATCAGACTTTCACCCCTGCCTTGAAGCAGAGAGCTATGCTGGATATGCATTGAAAGTGAGGTATCAGACTTTCTCCCCTGCCGTTGAAGCAGAGAGCTATGCTGGATATGCTTGAAGTATCAGTCTTTCTCCCCTGCCATTGAAGCAGAGAGCTATGTTGGATATGCATTGAAAGTGAAGTATCAGGCTTATTTGGTTTGGGGTAGTAGCCGCCGTGACAAGCAAGCTACTCCCCACTTTTTTGTGAATGCAAATCCTTTTTTCCACATTTCCTCTTGCCGTTGAAGCTTAGAGCAATGTTGGAGTCACATTAACCGTGTATATGTTTATTGAATAAGGGTATTATCTCCAGGTAGTAGCTGTCATTCCCGTGAGCCACCCACTCTTCATTCACGTTCTCTAGACTTTATGGATCCACAGTGTTTATCCCACGCCCCTTTGAAGTCCTTCACAGTTCTGGTCTTCACCACTTCCTCCGGAAGGGCGTTCCAGGCATCCACCACCCTCTCCGTTAAGAAATACTTCCTGACATTGGTTCTGAGTCTTCCTCCCTGGAGCTTCAAATCGTGACCCCTGGTTCTGCTGATTTTTTTCCGACGAAAAGTTTTGGATCATTAAAACCTTTAAAACCTTTCAAGTATAGGATGCTCCAGAGTGGGATGAAATGTCCCATCTTGAAAAAACAGTCGACAATGAACCAGATGACAGTGTTGTTTGAAGAAGGTGGAAGATCGGTGATGAAATCTGTAGATATGCTGGCCCATGGTTCAGTGGGTGCTGGTAGTGGCTGCAGGAGTCCCCATGGCCGGCCGGGGGGTGGCTTCTGTTGTGCACATATTGGGCATGAGTCCACATAGTTACAAGAGTCTGTCACCATACTGGGCCACCAGTAAAAACGCCTCAGCATTTCTAGGGTTCGTGCTCGATCAGGATGTCCAGCTAGTTTCGAATCATGGACCCAGCAGAGTATGCGTTCACGTAGCTGACATGGGACGACTGTTTTACCAGCCGGTACTGTTGTAGTTACTGCAAGGGACACGCAGGCCGGGTCAATGATGTGCCTTGAGATGTCTGGGGTATCTTCAGGCTCGAGAGAGCTTGAGAGTGTGTCAGCACAAAGGTTTTTGGAGGCTGGTCGGTAATGCAACGCAAAGTTGAATCATTCGAAGAATAATGCCCAGCGGGCTTGTCTCGAGTTTAATAATTGCGCTTCCTTGAGGTGCTCCAGATTCTTGTGATCTGTGAATATAGTAAATCTGTGTTGAGCGCCCTCCAGCCAGGGGCGCCACTCCTGGAGTGCAAGTTTAACCGCTAGGAGTTCCCGATCACCGATGGTGTAGTTATGCTCCGCAGGCGAAAATTTATGAGAATAAAATGAGCACGGTACCAGTGTACCCTTGGAGGAGTACTGGCTTAGTTTTTGGGTACTTTCCAGGTTCTTATGACCTGGATTGGCCACTGTTGGAAACAGGATGCTGGGCTTGATGGACCCTTGGCCTGACCCAATATGGCATGTTCTTATGTTCTTATGCACCAGCTCCGATAGCGGACGTGTTTACCTCGACGACAAATGGATGGTTGGGATCAGGATGTCGTAAACAGGGTCCAGAGCAGAATGCTTCCTTTAGCACATGGAATGCTGATTGAGCTTGAGGACTCCAAACCTGGAGATTGGTCCCTTTCTTGGTCATTGCGGTGAGTGGAGCGGCTAATGTTGAGGAGTTGGCTATAAAGCTTTTGTAATGATTCTTGAAGCCAAGAAATCTTTGCAAGGCCGGGAGGTCGACTGGCTGGGGCCAGTCGCGAATTCCCTGAAATGTTTCAGGCTACATAGTAAATCCTTGATTAGAAATAATGTACCCTAAGAATGGTAAACGATTCTGCTCGAAGATGCATTTCTCAAGTTTTGCATAAAGGTGATTTTCTCGGAGGTGTTGGAGAACGGTTCTGACATGGGAGCGATGGGACTTCAAGTGGTATGAAGTCGGCGAAACAATGCGACAAGGCGATTGCAAAAGCCAGAAGAATGCTGGGATGCATAGAGAGAGGAATATCGAGTAAGAAAAGGGAAGTGATAATCCCCTTGTACAGGTCCTTGGTGAGGCCTCACCTGGAGTACTGTGTTCAGTTCTGGAGACCGTATCTACAAAGAGACAAGGACAAGTTGGAGGCGGTACAGAGAAGGGCGACCAGGAAGGTGGAGGGTCTTCATCGGTTGACATACGAGGAGAGATTGAAGAATCTAAATATGTACACCCTGGAGGAAAGGAGGAGCAGGGGTGATATGATTCAAACTTTCAGATACTTGAAAAACTTTAACGATCCAAAGACAATGACAAACCTTTTCCAACAGAAAAAAATCAGCAGAACCAGAGGTCACGAGCTGAGGCTCCAAGGAGGAAGACTAAGAACCAATGTCAGGAAGAATTTCTTCACGGAGAGAGTGGTGGATGCCTGGAATGCCCTTCCGGAGGAAGTGGTGAAGTCCAAAACTGTGAAGCACTTCAAAGGGGCATGGGATAAATATTGTGGATCCATCAGGTCCAGAGGACGCATATAAGAGCAGGTAGTAAAATACTGCACGGAGCGGCAGTAGCCACAGAGGCATTCACGGAGCGGGATGCCAGTGGCCAGTGGTAGGTGTCCACCTTCATGGAGCGGAAGGATGTAGGGCTGTCATCTCCCAATTAAATAAAAAACAAAAACAAAAAACAAAACAGGGATGGGATCCATCAGGTCTAGAGGACACATATAAAGAGCAGGTAGTAAAATACTGCACGGAGCGGCAGTAGCCACAGAGGCATTCACGGAGCGGGATGCCAGTGGCCAGTGGTAGGTGTCCATATAAAGAGCAGGTAGTAAAAATACTGCACAGAGCGGCCGTAGCCACAGAGGCATTCACGGAGCGGGATGCCAGTGGCCAGTGGTAGGTGTCCATATAAAGAGCAGGTAGTAAAATACTGCACAGAGCGGCAGTAGCCACAGAGGCATTCACGGAGCGGGATGCCAGTGGCCAGTGGTAGGTGTCCATATAAAGAGCAGGTAGTAAAATACTGCACAGAGCGGCAGTAGCCACAGAGGCATTCACGGAGCGGGATGCCAGTGGCCAGTGGTAGGTGTCCACCTTCACGGAGCGGAAGGATGGAGGGCTGTCATCTCCCAATTAAATAAATAATAAAAAAACCCAGGGATGGGATCCATCAGTTCTAGAGGACGCATATAAAGAGCAGGTAGTAAAACACTGCATGGAGCGGCAGTAGCCACAGAGGCATTAACGGAGCGGGATGCCAGTGGCCGGTGGTAGGTGTCTACCTTCACAGAGTAGAAGGATGAAGGGCATCCATCTCCCAATTAAAAAAAGAAAAGAAAAAAAGAAAAAAAAACAGGGATGGGTTCATGGGCTTATAGGTATTACCAATTATTAGGCTTTTCAATATTTGATGATAGTTAATGTGACTTTCAAGGCATTCTTCACTTTCGGTGCATGTCCGGCATGACTCCTTGCTTCAATGACAGGGGAAAAGAAAAACTGATACTTCACACATTTCCAGCATTGCCCTCTGCTTCATGGCAGAGAGCTATGCTGCCGCTTACCCAACTAATCAAACTTAATATTTCACTTGGAAGCAGCTCCAGCACTGCTCTCTACATTAATGGTGGGGGTGAAAAGGGAATTAGAACATAAGGTTACTAAGAGCCAAGAGAAACAGTTAAGTATGAGAACAAATGTGTGAAGCTTGCTGGGCAGACTGGATGGACCGGTTGGTCTTCTTCTGCCGTCATTTCATTTCATTTCATTTCTATAATATCAGGATGTCATCTAAGTAAACCACCATGAATGAGTAAAGGAGATCTCTAAGGATTTCATTCATCAGGCGTTGGAACACTGCAGGGGCATTGCAAAGGCCGAAAGGCATCACTATGTACTTGTAGTAGCCTTCCCTGGTGTTAAACGCGGGTTTTCCATATGTCCTCGGGCTGGATGCGCACAAGGTTGTACGCTCCACGCAGATCGAGCTTGGTGAAGATCTGGGCTCCTTGTAGACAATCAAATAATTCACTGATGAGAGGTAATGGATAGCGATCTTTATGAGTGATGGCGTTTAGTCCTCGGTAATCGATGCAAGGACGAAGTCCTCCATCCTTCTTTTTAACAAAGAAGAAGCCTGCTTCTGCTGGAGGATCAGAAGGTCTAATGAATTGCTTCTCGAGGTTCTCTTTTATATATTTGGACATCGCCTGGGTCTCGGGGAGTAAGAGTGATAGGTCCTACCCTTGGGAGGTGTAGTACTGGGTAGAAGTTCGATAGGACAATTATATTTTCGGAGTGGAGGTAATGTGTCTGCTTTCTGTTTTGAGAAAACGTCCTTCGAAGTCAGAGTACTGAGCCGGTAGGCCAGCGAAGGTGGTGGTCTTCAGGACAGTCATTGATGTGGGATACTTGCTTCAAGCAGTTTTTCTGACATTGTGGGCCCACTGAACTAGCTGGAGCGATTGCCAGTCAAATTGGGATCCATGAATCTGGAGCCAGGGGAGGCCCAGAATAACTGGGTGCGTTGAATGCTTTAGAACATATAGGGATATCCCTTCTTCATGTAGTTCCCACAGTGAGACGGAAGACCACCATGTGTGCGTGATACATCCGGGGAGATGTTCCCCTTGAATGGAGGCTATGCGAAGAGGAACTTTTAGTTGTATTGGAATTTTCAGAAGGTTCACTATGTCATCCATTATGAAGCTGCCACTGGCTCCTGTATTGATGAGAGCAGTGGTGGCAAAGCAGCGGGACTCCATGGATAGAGTAACAGGTAGTAGAAGTTGGAGGCCGGTGACAGTAGCGCCCAAGCTTGGGACTCCTGCCAGGCTGGTCGGACCGGACAGGATTGCCTCAGATGTCCGGAGTCACTGCAGTAAAGGCATAGGCCCTGCTTCTTATGCCAAAGATACTCCTCGGGGGACAACTGCCCATGGTTGACTTGCATCGGTTCTTCATTGGAGGAAGGTGGTGCTGGTAGAGCCTTCAGCTGAGGGCTAAGGGCACGTGCTGGGCGTTGAGCAGGAGGCCGGGTTGCTTTCACTCCATGGTACCGTTGTCTGAGGTGATGATCAGTTTTCCCAGCGAGGGAAATCAGGACCTCTAGAGATATGGGAATCCCATGGACAGCAAGTTCACCTTTGAGAGCAGGTGATAGACCCTCGAGGTAGAGTGCCTGAAGGCAATCCTCTTGCCATCCCAGTTCCGTTGCCAAAGTCCAGAACTCCACCGTGAACTCCGAAAGGGATCTGGAGCCTTGACGAAGGTGTAGGTGATGGCCAGCAACCACCTGACGACCAGGATCTTCAAAGGTCCGTTTGAAGTCGGTGATGAACTGGGACAGTTGCGTGAGGATAGGGTCAGAATGCTCCCAAATTGGAGAAGCCCATGCCAGGGCCTTTCCCTCGGCGAGAGAAAATGAAGGTTATCTTTGTTGATTCCTTCAGGAACAAGGAGGGTTGGAGAACAAATTGCATGAAGCACTGATTGAGGAAGCCTCGGCAGAGGCATGGATCCCCATTGAAGCGAGGAGGTGCTGACAGTGCCAGTGATGCCCTTGGTAGCAGGGTAGAGGTTAGGCCCACTGGCTTGGCCATTGCTGCGTCCTGCAGTTGAGAGTGGAGTTCCTCTAAGGAGGAGGCTAGAGTCTCTATGGCTCTTCATTGTTCTTGAATAGTTGCGGCCAGACCCGGGATGGTCCATATGGTGGGATACTTCGCCGAGTCCATGGCCTTGGCAACCTGTTGCGCCAGGAGGTGGACCCTTGGCCTAGTGCAGGATTGGTAGGCTCCCTGGTCGGACCCAGAGAGCACCTGCCACCAGGAGGTGGAGCACAAGAGGAGACAGAGGCTGGCTGGAGCTTCGCCACTAGCAACCCTAGGTATCCCTGGGTTGAGCCCTTGGATACCCGGGCCACCTGGTCTTAGGTGGGCCTTGCAGAATCTCCTCGATAGGAAGTTCAGGGGTGTGCCCACCACGATCAAGGGTGCGCGGTCGATACTCAGGCCAGAAGTCTTGGGTGCCTGAGAAGGCCAGAAGAGAGTCTCTGAATGTATGGCAAGGATCAAGGTCAGATTCAAGGAAGCGTGGTCAGCCAATGCGAGGGTCAGAGCCAGTAATCAGACCGTGGATAGTCAGGTAAAGCAGGGGTCAGTTACCAGTAGTCAGTCCGTGGGTAGGCAACCAAAGCAGAGGTCAAGTTCCAGGAGACAGTCAGATGTGGTCGAGTTCAGGCAGAGGTCAGTTCCAGGCAGCATGTAGACGTGGTCATAGAAACAGGCAGGAGGTCAGAGGCAGGCAGCAATCAACGTAGTCAAAGGGAAGCCGAGGTCAGTACCGAGAAGACAGTCTGAAAGGTACTACCTGGGGAGACGAGGAGACAGAATGGCACTGGAACAGAAGGACGCTGGAACAGGACTGGAACAAAGGCTGGAATGAGACTGGAACGCAGAGGCAAACTAGAAATCACTAGGATCGACCCGATTGCCAAGGCAAGGAAGTTAGGGTACAGATTTCCTGTTATAGTACGATCAATCAGGGAGTGCCGCGGAGCTGGGATCCACCCTTGGCCCTTTAAGGTGCTGGGTGGTCCCCGCGCGTGCGCCTAGAGGCGGGGCTGACGCCAAGGAGGACGCTGAGTCCCGCCGTGAGGCCTGACTGGAGGACGAAGGCCCGGCGACCGCCGCCACGGGACGCTGAGGCCTAGCTGTGCAGTACTTCAGAGTCGGGATGCACAACACCAAGTGCATACTATACAGCTGAAACTGCCTTCTCAAGAGAGCCTGTTTTGTTCAACTGTTGGTGCAAGCTCCATAGAGCTTACATCTTCTTTGGTCTGAGGTGTAAACTCACATTTCTGGTGGCCAAAGTTATTCTATTGCTGTGCACAGTCTGGTAGAAAGACATTACCACCTGACCAAAGCAACAGAATATCATGGCCACCAGAAATGTGAGAAAACCTTTACTCCTACTCAGGCCAAGGAGCTGACCTGAAAATCCACTTAATGCATTAAATCAGGAGTAAGCACTTTAAATTGGAAAGAGTGTGACCAAAATTGACTTGCATACAAGAATCTGCCTATGTCAGGATGCCCAATGCCAATCTCGTATGCAAGGCCATTTTGCCAAGTGAAATCAAAGGGTAAGCTCTCTTGAACAGGCAACTACAGCCATTTGAGATGCATCCTGTGGAGCTGTAGGTACCTACTCTAGAGAGCTTACATTAGATTTTACTTGGGATACCTTGCCCAAATGGCCTTGCATGCAAGATTGTGCTCAATGCCAATCTTGCATGCAAAGTAATTTTAGTCACACTCTTTCCAGCTTCAAGCACTTACCTTCTTGCTACTGTTTTAAAGCAGTTTTCTGCATTAGCGTGACTTTTTCAGTTCAGCTCACGTTTAGCGCACTTTTTTTTTTTTTTTAACTCCTGTATGATTTGTATCCCATTAACTTACTGCATCCCACGGGAGGACCCCTGTTTTTAATGCACGCATTAAATAAAATGTATGCTAAAACTTGACTCCAGTTTTAGCACAGGATTTATTACACTGGCCCCCATGGAAAGGAAGGGGGGGGGGGGTGGTGAGCCAGAAGGCAGTGTCTGTGCAGTGCTAATGAGGCTTCTGTTTGAATCCAGATTATGTGAAAGATGTAACCAAACCTGTGGGTGGGCGCCCGACCGATTGCCTGGATGGAAAGGGGACTGCAGCTCAGTTTGCTCATCTCTGGGCGGAGATTTTTTGTTCACAGTTCTGCCCGGCTCCAGGTATGATGGTATCTTTCAAAGATTCGCTCGGTGTGCGCCTTTGGCAGCTGCTAAATACGTGCTGCACCGACAGCGTAGGCGTGAGCCACAGATATCCTGTGGTATTAGGCCAACCCAATTTTAGTACCCCGAAATAAGTTCGATAAACTACTTAAAGTCCTTCCTCACCCCCTTTAATGAATTCACGGCCGTGACCCTTTCCCCCCACATCATTGCCACCCATCTAAAACAAGCCTGACCAATCAGGCGCCGGAATTAAATTCAGCCGTATGTGGCCTGAGCCACCTGCCCCCAAACACGCCACACCCCCTGCTTCTGCTCGTCAAACTGCCCGCCCACCCCCAGCCTTTCCGCTTCCTCTTACAGCAGCTCCGGGTATCTGATTACTTTGTCTCTCTCCTCTTTAGCCCTTGCACAAGCCGGGCTGGTCCTCACTCACAAGAATGTCCTACTCAGTTTAAGGAAAAACCCTTCTGGGACAGCATCAGGATTCCTCCAAGCGCCCCCCCCCCCCAAAAAAAAAAAGTTCCCCCTGGCACAGTTTGGCTTCCTGATCCAGACTGTGTTGCGCTCTTTTAGTCATCACCTTTGCCTTGAATACTGATGCGTGTTTCCTACATCAGGTAGCGCCACGTGGAAGTCAAGAATTCAAATTGACTCTTCCTAACTTCTGAGGGGCAATTGGTAATTCTAAAAATTATTATGTACCTAAAAAGTGGGTGGCTCTAGGGGCAGAGTTAGGGCGGGGAAATAAAGGTTTGGTGGTTTTCCGCACCAGACACCTAATTTAGGCCCCTAAATCCAGGACAGTGAATTGCAGGCCTAAATTGAGGTCTTAAGTGAAGCACTGAGCATGTTTGGCCAAATATTTATTTTGTATTTATTTGTTGGGTTTTATATACCGTCATTCGCTGTAGCCATCATAACGGTTTAACAAATTTAAATACAGGCAAAATAAAACCTAATAAAGATAAAATACAATAGGATTCAAAATAAAAAATAAAAATGAAGTACAATAAGATTCAATATAAAAATTGAGGTACAAGTTACATATTAAAAGGCAAATAAATATTAAAAAGCAATAAGTACTAAGAGAAATAAATATTCAAAAAGGTCTTGCAGTGTAAGAGTAGAAGGGAGGGGATGTGTAAGGGTTATTGTGAGTCTTGATAAGCATTGGTAAACAGCCAGGTTTTTAATTCCTTCTTAAATGTTTTTTAGCTCGGTTGTAATCGTAATTCAGTGGGGAGTGCGTTCCAAAGTTTCGGGCTGGGTGAGTGAAATTGCACATTCTCGGACTAATGCGAGTTGTGCAGAACATACTGAAGGGATGGTTAAGAGGCCTTTGTTGGCTGAGCGTAAGTTTCGTTGCGGACCATGAAGTTTGATTGCTGCATTTAGCCAGTCAGTTTGCTCCTCGTATAGTATTTTGTGTAAGATGGTATCTTGTATTCAATTTGGGATTTTATTGGGAGCCAGTGTAGAGATGTTAGGATTGGGGTTATGTGTTCGTACGTTTTGGTGCCTGTTAATATTCTGGCTGCTGTAAGATTTGAAGGGGACAAATAGAAGAAAGCGATAGACCAAGTAAGAGCGAATTACAATAATCTAGAGTAGAGAACATGAGCAATTGTAAAACAGTTCGGAAATCATCCGGGGTTAGAAATGGTTTTAATCGTCTCAGTGTTAGTAATTTATGATATCCTTCCTTTATTTTAGTCGTAATGTGTATTTTGAAAGAGAGTTCATTATCTATGATAACTCCTAGGTTACATGCGTGGGTTACAGGGGAAATTACCGACTTTTGGTTCTCTAGAGGGGGAAGAGGTGTTGTTCTGGCTTTTCTTTCAAGAAGTATTACTTCTGTTTTTTCGATGTGCATTATGAGTTTCATATATATAAAGATCACTACAGATTACACATATAGATCTATGAAATATTCCTTTCAACCACAAGATGTCAGCCCTGCACACAAAATTCATTATCATGGCGGAAATCTCTAGCGGGGATGCGAGCATCACAGATATTTATTAGACAGCTCTGTGCTACAAGGATTAACGTGACCTTGTACAGTATTAACACAAAACATTTATTGGCCTTTAGGGGATAATTTGGTAATTGATCACATAGATTTAAAGGCAATTACCTGCAAAGGGAAAGTATGCAGATTTGCACCCTGGGGAAGTGGGACGATGGGGTGAAGATCTGTGTGCAGTTCACTCACTCAGGGCCAGGGCAAAGGGCATTAGACGTTCTAAGCGAACCTTAAAGCCTTGCGCTCCCCCCCCCCCCCCACTTCCACCCCTAGCCTTCACCACAAACACAAAAATCATGCATTTATAATAACAGAGTTTACATGAAAAAAATATTCCAAGTACAGTCTGCTGAAGTAAAAATATCACATAATATGTACATTATATTTACATGCACTGCTGGGGTGCCAACAAGTAAACCCTGCAAAAAAGACACTTGGAACCTATTTTGTGTTGTTTCTGTGGACCTTTGGCCGAGGCAAGATTGACTCTGTCTGCAGGGAGGAGCCCTGCAGGTTCTCACCATCGGCGGGCGGACCCAGGCGAAGCTGAGACCTGTCAGGACCTTCACCTATAGCAGCCCACATTCCCCTTGGGTTGATCCTTTGGGTGCCAGGGTTGGCAGGACTTAGGTGGGGGGGGGGGGCTCTGCAGGTGACAGAAAAGAGGTCAGATGTCAGCTAGGGTCATTAGGCAGGCAGCGGTCAGGAGTATCCAAAGTCCAAGCAGAGGTCAAACAAGGAAGGTATCTGTACCGAAGGAGAGGGACAGATTGGTTGAGGCTGGCAGGCAAGGGCTGGAACAAGCAGGCAACGAAGGATGGTAGAGACTGGAAGTGAAACTGGAGACGGACTTGGGCAAAGGCAGAAATGGCTGGGAAGCAACCTGGACCTGTCGCTGAGGTGGGTTGCATGTAGGGAGCTGCCCTTATACGAGGCAGCACTGAGGACGTCGTCATTAGGGGCCACAGGGACTTTCCCTCCACGGCCCCTTTAAAAGAGGGGGACATCAGCACGCACGCGCGCACCTAGGGAGAGGCCAGTGGCCTCCTGCCACGTGTGTGATGGCGGCATTTTCACCGTTATCTTGGGGCCAGCAAGGCCGGTCCGAGCCCGGAGGTAAGAGCGGAAGTTCGCAGCCTGCGAACCACCAAGTGAAACATATTGTTTAATGCACTCTGAATAATGAGTTGGAAGTAGTGGAATACAAATGCTTTGTAAATAAAATAAACAAATATATGTTATCAGGCCTATTGTAAAGTGCATTAGGTTTGAGCTTGGCCCTCAGAAAACCATAAATAAAATAGACTACAAATTATTGTAGAGTAAATATCTCATTCCAAAACTGCCCTAACTGCTACCGCTCAAACAGCACGAATCCTACTTATGAAAATGCGACACTGCAAATATTACACCAGGTCCTAGAACAACAATACACCTCCTACAGGGAAACTGCACAATAGCAGAATACCTCACTGCCATCACGTACTGGAACATAGTCAGACTCTCACCAAATACAGAATAAAGAGGCCATAAAGTATAAATAGAAATGTGCAGACAAAAATGAAACTACAAAAACCAGGCTCTGTATGTCATACAATGGAAAAACAGAAACATCCTTTTGCCTTATAAAACATTAAAATCAGGAAATATAAAGCAACAATCACATTAATAAAACCATACTCATAAGACAAATAAATATATCAAAACAGCAGACAAATAGAATAACATTATATAGTTAAACTCGTCTATACATTTTTTAAAAAGTTCCCAAAAAACAATAAAATATTTCCAAACAGAAGATTACTTCAAATAACGTCCAATTATAATTAAAACCAGGGCTTAATTTGTAGACAAAAAGGATGTTGAATTGTGGACTGAGGGAGTGAAGCCAGGGCTAGATGTTAGCTGTGACAAGGGACTGTGACAAGGTGTGAACTCTCTCTCTCCCCGCCAAATACACACACACACACATACACACACACACACACACACACACTCTCTCTCTCACCACACGTACACAAGAACACACTTCACTCTCTTCCATTTCCAGCTACCCAAAAATTCTCAATCCCCAGCCGTCTTTCACCCGCCAGAGCTCGCCTTCTCCCCTCTTCTTCTGTACGGGCTTGCGTGCAGAAGAGCCGCTCTGCTTCTTGAACCTGAAAAGAACTGGTAGAACTCGGTTCCGGGTCCTTTCCCCTAAATTAAGTCCTGATTAGAATTATTAAGGATTTAAAAAAAAATTCCCCGCTCTCCATATATGGGAGACTTTTGATTTCCAGTCACCTTGAGATTGCCCTGGATTCATGGGGGAAGGGGGGCTGCATAGAAACTTTGTCCACTCTCGCTCGTATATACACAGATGACCATATTCAGCCGCTTTGCGGCTCTGCTAGTTAGCCAGATAAACGTAGCCGGTTAACTGGCTTTGCATATTCAGTGGAGCAGTCACACCTCTGAATATACCGGCAAAGTTTAGGACAGCTTTATGGGCTGACCAGAGTTGGCTGGATGTCAACCAGCTAACTCAACTCCTCCCATTTATGCCCCCGGAACGCCCCTAGCTTATTCGGTTAAACTCTAGCTGGATAAGTGACCACATTTTCATTTAGCCGGCTATCTTCTCAGTTAGCTGGCTAAATGCTTTTGAATATAGGCCTCACAGTCTCTACTGCAAATGTGTTCATTCTCACACACACACACACACATGCTCACTCACGTTTTCTCTCACTCACACATATACAAATCTCTCTTTCACTCACTCATGTGCACACTCGCTTTTCTCCCCCTCTGGAATGGCAGCAACCTCTAGCTTTAGCCCATCCAGTTGACTGGGCTCCTCCTCCTCATTTCTCCCAGGGTGAGGGCCAATGCTGCTTATTTCTTATTTTGGCCGTGCAGGCTGATGCTCATCCTGCTCCTTCCGGCCGCAGCGATTGCACCTCCTTCTTCCAACCCATGCAGGCCCACATGACACAATTTCCTCTTCTGGGCCCATGCAGGAGGGAACAAGGCGTTGCAACCTTTGCAATCCTGCCACTGTTGTACCAACCCCCAAATTGTGGCACTCTAAGCAGCCACTTGGTCTGCCTGGTGCTTCCACTGGCCCTGCACTCTCTCCCATTCACACCATCCCCATAAAGTATTGCTCCCTCTTTTTCCCATCCTTTTCCTCTCTCTCCCCTCTTCATCTCACTCACACACTTCCCTTTTCTTTCTTCTTACTCACCCTTCCCTTCCCTCCCCCAATTCATCTCCTCTTCCCTCCAACTCCCTCCCTCCATAAGAACATAAGAAATTGCCATGCTGGGTCAGACCAAGGATCAATCAAGCCCAGCATCCTGTTTCCAACAGAGGCCAAACCAGGCCACAAGAACCTGGCAATTACCCAAACACCAAAAAGATCCCATGCTACTGATGCAATTAATAGTGGCTATTCTGTTGCGCTGGAGGTGGACCCTTGGCCTGGTGCAGGATTGGTACGGCCCTCTGGTCGGACCCAGAGAGCGCCTGCCACCAGGAGGCGGAGCACACGAGGAGAAAGAGGCTAACTGGAGCTTCACCAATAACAGTCCGGGATTTCCGACAGCCGGCTCCTCCCCAGCACTGTCTATAATCCTATCTAGGTGACGCGTGAGGTCCGCCACCTTCGCACCAGGTATGCATGTTACCAGGCGGTCCTCACGTCCACCAGCCACCCTGCTATCTACATTTCTAATAATTGAATCACCAACTATGATGGCCAGCCTAACCCGTCCCTCCTGGGCAGTAGCCCTGGGAGACCTGTCCTCAGTGCAAGAGGACAATACATCAACTGGAGAGCAGGTCCTTGCTACAGGGTCAATTCCTCAACACCAGGGTGATGTTGTCCTACTGGGAGACCTTTCTGATTCAAATCAGCACTGGGGCTGCCAGACTGGATTTGGGACTTGGCTCCTATGTCCTTAAAGGTCTCATCAATGTACCTCTCTGTCTGCCTCAGCTCCTCCAAGTCTGCTGCTCTAGCCTCCAGAGATCGGACTCATTCCCTGAGAGCCAGGAGCTCTTTGCACCGAGTGCACACATACAATCTCTCAGCAGCGGGTAAAAAGTCATACATGTGACACAATGCAAAGGACCGGAAAGCCCCCCTCTTGCTGCTGGACTGCTGCCTTCATCTTAGTTTTATTGAGTTCCTAGTTAAGTTTAGGATACTAAGGAAGTTGGAATTAGAGTAATTTAAATTTACAAGTGAATTTACTAATTAATCAGCTAGTGTCCTACAAGAGGATGATTAAATTTTCAATAAGGGCTGGTACAATAGTATGATTTAGATAAGACCCTGATTGATTTTTAATGAGAAAGTGTCTCTTGCCTAAAAATTAAGGGTTGAGTGGGTGGGAAAGACAGACACTAGAATTAACTATCTCTGGCTTATTACCTCAGACACACACAAACTCTAAAGAATATATCCCTCTATTTCACCTTTCACCAGTCTTTTATAAGTCCAAAGATTTCCTAAAGCAATACTTACCAATCCTCTTTAGCCCCATTAAATTGATCTTCACTCAGATAATTGAAGGGTCTGAGATTCGCATGCCGTTAGGCACGTGCTTCCAGTCCTTTTCTACTGCAAAGGGTGGGGGGCCTCTGGAAGCTGGGGCTGTGGAATTCAATCCCTGGATCGCTTGCGGTGACCTCTGGACTCCTGTCCCAGGGGATGCTGGGAGCAGTATGCAGATGAGCCTTCCGGTCCTCTTCTACTGCAAAGGGTGGGGGGGGGGGCCTCTAGAAGCTGGGGCTGTGAAATTCAATCCCTGGATCGTTTGCAGTGACCTCTGGATTCCTCTCCCAGAGGATGCTGGGAGTAGCATGCAGATGAGCCTTCCAGTCCTCTTCTACTGCAAAGGGTGGGGGGGCCTCTGGAAGCTGGGCTGTGAAATTCAATCCCTGGATCGCTTGAGGTGACCTCTGGACTCCTCTCCTGGGGGATGCTGGGAGCAGTATGCAGATGAGCTTTCCGGTCCTCTTCTACTGCCTTCACTTTCCTCCCTTTTTACTCACCCTTCCCTTCCATCCCCCTCTCAATAAACCCCTTCACTTCCCTTCTATCCTCTCCTCTCTTGCACACCCTTCTTCTCCCCTCTTACACACTCACTCTTTCCCTTTCACCCCCTTCCCTTTCACTCACTTACCCCCTCCCTTCCATCTCCTCTCACTCTCTCCCCACTTCTCTTCACTTTCCTCACCCCCCCACCCACTGGGTCTTTTTTTCTTCTTGCTCCATGGGGTGTGGGAACCCCATGAGCAGGTCATAGTCCCCATGACAGCTAATATCTTCTTCCTGCCTGTGGGGCCTGGATTCCTTGTGGGCATGTCATCATTTTACGACAGTGCCACTAGCATCATCTTCCTGCCCACGGGGCCTGGGATCCCTGTAGGCATGTCATCATTTCACTGCCACGACACCTTTTTCCTCCCTGTGAGGCCTGGGATCCCCACGAGCAGGTCATCATTTGGCACCGCTGCTGCTTGAATCGTCTTCCTGCCCACGGGGCCTGGGATCCCTGAAAGCAGGTCATCATTAGGTGCCGCTGCCAGCGTCTTTCTGCCCAAGGGGTGTGGGATCCTCACGGGTGTTTTGTAAGTAGAAGCAGGGTAAGGCAGCTGTCAGAGAAGTGTTTGGGGGGGGCACTTTCTACCTGAGACAGCCACCTCAACCTTCCTAATGATAGAACCACTCCTGCAGATCTACATTTTGGTTCTGGATTTCCCAGCAACTTTTCCCTTCTCCATACAAAGTTAAACACTTTGTCCATTGGTTAAGAAATGTGTTGGGATTCCAACATAATGGTGGAGAATTCTTTATACTCCTCCTAAGGACTTTGTTTGCAGGCCCTGAAGTCCTGGCAGCTAGACACTTAAGCTGGCAATTCCCATAACGTCATCAGGCTCAGGCTCAGGTGGCTATTGCTTCTCTGTAGGGATCATTTTCTTAAAAAAATATAGGGTACTGGGTTGGGACCAATGGTGGCCTCCAGTCACAATAGTGAAAAGGAAGCAAGTTAAACAGGTTCCTGGCCAGAGACAGAAAGGTTCCAGATCGGTAACCTGGCATGACCTAACAGAAAATCACCACTACTCCTCTGCCCTCGACGCAGCTTTCTCTGTCTCTCACTCTCAGATGATGAAGACTGCTGCAGGTCTCCAAAAACAACTGAAATTCTAGGGGTCTCACAACACCGGGGCATGCAAACACAGAAGCGTATTTTCATGTTGTGACGATAAAAATGCTTACACTTGTA
The DNA here is from genome assembly GCF_901001135.1 of Rhinatrema bivittatum. Classification (NCBI taxonomy): domain Eukaryota; kingdom Metazoa; phylum Chordata; class Amphibia; order Gymnophiona; family Rhinatrematidae; genus Rhinatrema; species Rhinatrema bivittatum. The sequence goes on along the minus strand of NC_042621.1, from coordinate 67,949,988 downwards.
ACAGATGGCCCAGCAGGCTTGTGGCTGGTACTAAGCACTTCTATGTCAACTTCCTGCATTCTTACTCCTCGCCACCCTCACTCTCTCCCCGTCCACTTCCTGTTGGGCATCATCAACTTATCCCCTTCCTCCATTCTTGCCATTTGTCCTGCAGGAGCTCCGCTCTCCCCTTCCTCCTGTATTGGCTCCTCTCATCTTCGTCCAACCCTCTCCCCTTCCTCCTGCACCCTGGTCCTGCATTCTCTCCATTTCTCCTTCAGGTGCTCTTCTCTCTCTCACGTTTCCCCTCCTCCTGTGGGCAGTTTATCCATCTCAGGACCCCCTCCCCCCTTAAACAGGCCGATGCAATGTCGTACGCGGTGAAACGGGCGCTCGTGTTGCGCGCCCAGTTTCCTAAGGCGCGCACCCGATGCTATGTTTAAGCGAGCAGCCGCGTTGAAAAGGATGCTGAAAAGCATCGGGCGCCCAGGAGCCGCGGATGTGCGTGTGTCAGGCACGCGGTTGCTCAATAGGAGCCTCCGTTTTCTCGTCCCGTGGTTGATTTGAACGCACAGTATACGTGCACAACAGCATCACCCTGGAGCCTGTATACTGTGCGTGCGCATTGTGTGCCCAGAAATATATATTTTTTGGCTATCAGCCCGTTACATTTTCTTTTAATTTTCATTGCCGCTAGCAGTAGATCTTAGTATCGCAACGATACTAAGCAGGAGGAATCAAACAGAAAAGTATTTTTGGGGTTTTTTTTTTCATGTGCCCATGGCTCGCGGTATGACAATGCCAGTTCCGGGGCTAGCATTAAATTTGCCATGTTAAAAAGGGCAACCGGTGTTTTTCTGTATCGGGGGGGGGGGGGGGGGGGGGGGGGATAGCCGATAGCCGCATTCACATGGTATTTATATGCATTTGTTTGGACAGGTGTTTTGATGGCCTAATCTCCTCTTTGCATTGGGTGTTAATCCAGCACATCCAAAACACCTGTCCGACCGCGTGTTAACCTGTGTGCTAGGCTAAATGCCCTTTGTTGCATCGGCCCCTCTGACCTGCTCACTGTGAACCTCAAGGCTTCTTCTCCCCCCCCCCCCCCCCCACTCCTGTGTACCTCATGACTCCCCACTCTCCCCGTGGACATCGTGGTTCGCTGTATTCTTTCCCATTCCTGGCAGTGCTTGCCAGCTGCTTGTGTGCCCAAATAGGTGTGTGGGGGGGGGGGGGGGGGGGGAAGGGGGACAGAGGGGGAATTTTCAGACGTGAAGTGGAACGCCAGCTGAAGAAAAAAAACACATGGGTGAGCACTCGATGAAGCTCCTGCCAGGATGAAGCTGCCGTGAGAGCTGCACTACGGTTCGACGGGAGCCACAACTGGCCTGCCTGCCTTAAATGAAGAACACTGTTCCAAAACGTTTTTTTTTTGGTTTCAGCCTATGGAAAAACATGGTTAGTGCATAGGCTTCTTTATTAGGTATTATATAATTGGTTTTGAAAGAAAAACAACTTTTGGATTCCTTGTGGAAATCAGTGGAACAACATTTGTCATTATTTTCAGATATTAGTGGATTCTCTCTCTAGGTTCAATGTTAAAATATGTATAGCTAGAATGCCAAGAATGCTCAAGAATAAAAGGATTTTATCTAATCTCTTGTTTATGATTAACTTTATCATGCACTTTGCACTAGGTGCCAGTCTTGACAAAGGTCTTCACCAGACATTCTAAACTGTTTGTGTTCATGAGTTATCAGATGGGAAACCCACAATCCTGGATTGCGATTCAAAAGATTTTCTGTGGAGCAGCGTTAAGTGGATTGCATTCTGAGGCTGCAATTTTTCAGGCCTCTTTTTAGTTACTGCAGGATAGATGCTATTATTACAGAATGTTTCATCTTCAGAGTTTAATTAAATGTATCTGTTCATCTGAGAAACAACTCCAGTCATCACTTACCATTTACAGAAACTAGAGGCCTAAGGTTCTCTCGAGTTTGCGTCTGGTGGGGAAAAACTTTGGAAAAACTGGGCCCAGCTTGCAGGGTAGGTGATGCAGTCATGGAGCCCTTGTATGTGACACATGAGGCTCCAGTGCTCGGTTCCTTTAGCTTTGCTGGCCTGTGTGTGTGTGTGTGTGTGTGTGTGTGTGTGAGTGTGTGTTTCATTTCCTGGGACTTCATGGAACGGACAACTATGAGTGAAAGATGCAGAATAAATATTTTGTAGTTGCAAACAAGTAGTATTTTTTTTTTTTTTACAATTTTGCACATGCTGACCTTGAATGAGAACAGCTCACAATAAGCTTGCTAAGGCATTGCTTGCTTGTTTTCTGAAGTAAGCATTTTTTTTTTCTGTTATGTGTGTGCTAGAGTTTTCCCCATTGATTTCTATGGAGCTGGGGTGAATAAATGTATTAGAGAGTATGCAAATGAGATAGTATGGAGATAGAGGTGTGGGCAAGACTTTTAGCCTTTAAATTGCACTGTTATCATGGCTTGAGCATGTTTAGTGTGGTTTCCCTGCTTTTTAAACTGTAGGGCACCACCAATGTCACCTGAATGTCCTTACAAGTGGGATAATGAAGCTCATGTATAGGGAAGTGAGGCAGCTAATGTATTCTGTGGCATAGAGCGGGGCTGGTCCAAAATGCTTCAGTAAACACTGATTTTCATCCTATTTGCCTGTGTTCAACCTTTTCATACAACCTCTCCTTCAGCAACTACTTTTCTTCGTGGGCATGCCCAAATAGCTATCCAAGGCTTTTCTCCCATTTTTTTTTTTTTGTCTTAGTGAATCAGGTACCAAGTTAGCTTCTTTTCCTGATGCAAAAATGAGCAGATCAATCACATTGTCTCTAGCACTCTTTCCAAGGCAGCAAAGATTACATTATTGTGAAATATAAAAAATACCCAAATGACCTACTGCTTATTAACCTGACCTAACATGAAAGATAATGCACTTACTGTGTATAGAGGGGGAAGATGAGGAGGAATTTAGGTTAACTTTTAAACTAAGATGAAGATAAGAAGCTTTCTATTTGAGATATCAAGGTGAAGCTCTGGCTACTTGATTTAAACCTTTTCAGTACTGGAGACAAATTTGTGCTAGAAATAAACTAGTGGTCAGTCCGACCACTATTTGCTCCAGGGAGGAAGATTCAGAACCAATGTCAGGAAGTATTTCTTCACGGAGAGGGTGGTGGACGCCTGGAATGCCCTTCCGGAGGATGTGGTGAAGACCAGAACTGTGAAGGACTTCAAAGGGGCGTGGGATAAACACTGTGGATCCATAAAGTCAAGAGGCCGCCAATGAAGAGTGGGTGACTAGCCAGAATGACGGCTACTGCCTGGAGACAATACCCTTATTCAATAAACATACACATGCTTACTGTGACTCCAACATCGCTCTAAGCTTCAACAGCAAGAGGAAATGTGGAAAAATGGATTTACACTCACAAAGAGGGGAGTAGCTGGCTTGTTACGGCGGTTACTACCCCAAACCAAATAAGCCTGATGCTTCACCTTCAATGCATATACAGCATAGTTCTCTGCTTCCACGGCAGGGGAGAAGAAAAAAGGGTTCGCACTCACAAAGTGGGGAGTAGCTGACTTGTTACGGCGGTTACTACCCCAAACCAATTGTGTCCGATACTTCACTTTCGATGCATATCCAGCATGGCTCTCTGCTTCAACGGCATGGGAGAAGACTGATACATCACGCATTTCCAGCATAGCTCCCTGCTTCAACAGCAGGGGAGAAGAAAAACAACCAATAAGGACTGTATAACATAGTCTGGGTAAAACAAATAAGCATGGGTGTAGCTTGCTTATTGCGGCGGTTACTACCCCTACTACCCCTAACTAATCAAGCTAGATATTTCAATGGTGGGGGTGGAAGGGAAATAGAACCAAGAGCTAAGAGAAACAGATAAATATGAGAGAAAAAAACGTGTGAAGCTTGCTGGGCAGACTGGATGGGCCGTTTGGTCTTCTTCTGCCGTCATTTCTATGTTTCTATGTTTCTATGTATTCTGAGATGTTATTAAATTGCATCCGTGCACTGGATCTGTGCCGGCTGGGAAGGCGTCAAAGGCCTCTCATTGTTCTACAGTAATTTAAAGTCATTATTTTACCCCTGTAAGGAATGGAAATAACTGTGTGTTAATGACGTTTACTTGATGCATGCTGATCTGTTTTTTTTTTGTTTTTTTTTTTCTTTACCTGCTTGTCTAAGGCTGTGAAATCACTCAGTGAAAGTAAATGCACTTAAGAGTTAATTTTTTTGCACAAGAGGATTTAGCAAGGGCACAAAATGTAGAGTAAGGATGAGTAAAGAAGTTTTCTGTAAGGTGGTTTTTTTTTTCAATTTTTTTCTTTATTCAATTTTCATTTAAACATTTTTAAACAAAAATATAAAGTAATACAGATATAATTACAAACCATATATGTTTTGTCATAATATCTTATATCTCCATTATGTAACCCATAATAGAGGGAGCAAACCTATTAATAACAAACAAACAAACATCATAATTTAAGGAGAGAGAGTTATTTTTCTTTTTGATCATCAGTACTACCTCCTACTATATTCTTATCCTGAAAAAAGGCCTCCAAATGTAAAGGATCAGAGAAACTATATTTATTCCCTTGAAAGGTTACGTAACATAAACAAGGATACTTTAGGGAAAAAACTAGCACCTAGGGTGAGCAATTTAACCTTCAGGGAGAGGAAGTGCCTCCTATTTGCCTGTGTGGCACATGACGCATCTGGGAGCATTAATCTTCTCTGACCTCAAAAAGTTAAATCTTTATGTTTAAGAAAATCCCTAAACAACTTATCTTTGTCAGGCTCTAATTGCATAGACACAAATAAAGTAGCTCTCTCATGTATGATATCTGTGGATTCCTCAAGGAAGGTTGAGACTCCAATACTTGAAGTCTCTCTGATCTTTCCTCTTCCTTTTCTCCAATTCTCTTGGGAAAATAATAATTTTTTAAATTACTGGCATATCTTTTTCTTCATATTCCATATTGCATTATCTCCCCAAGATATTTTCTAAACAGCATTTCTTTGGGTGATAAAAGTCTAGTTTGTGGGAAATTAATCAAAAGCAAGTTTTTAAATCTCGTCATATTCTCAAGGTTTTCTATGAATAGAAAAACTATCTTTAATATGAATAGTTTCAGTATTTTCTAACAATTTTACCTTGGCTGTTATTTTCCCCATTTCTTCTTTCAAGCTAGTTACTTCCTTTGTTTGTTCTTCTATCTGTATTTTATTTGAATTCACTACAGCTGACAAAGATTCATTCATTTGCGAGACATTTTCATTAACTATTGACATCATTTTCCATATATCTTTCAAGGTTACATTATCAGGGGGATTAATAGACCATTGTTCTGGCCTCTCTAATTCACTTTTAACATCGCCTTTATCCAATATAGATAATTGATTACTTAGCTTTGTTTCTCTTGAATCTGCACAGTCCCTTCCTTTAGGTAGGCTGTCAGGTTCTAAATGCAAAAACCCATCAGGTAATAATGCCAAAGGTTGTGGAGGGAGTGATGGTCCTTCGCCAGGACTTAGGGAGGCTGAAAATTGCTCCCCCTAACTGTACTCAGATGGCGACTCGATCCGCCTTCTCCGGACTAAGCTGGACAAAGCCGCGCGCCCCTTCGGAGCGTGCAGCTTAGACGGTGCGCCGTCTGCCATTTGATTTACCCGGCAGTCACTTTCCAATGATGTCACCAAGTCCCGCCTCTCACTCGAACCTCACAACTGTTCCTTCGAGGATGTTTTGAGGGAAGTAGTCCTTTCTAGATGGTCCAGGTACTCCGGGGGATCTCTCTCTCTTTTCCTCCACGCTCCCCAACTCTACCTTGTCTGCCATTCGATTTATACGGCAGTCACTTGCCGATGACGTCACCAAGTCCCATTTCTCACTAGATCCTCACAGCTGTTCCTTCGAGGGTGTTTTGAGGGAAGCAGTCCTTTCTAGATGGTCCAGGTATGCTGCGGGCTTCTCTTTCTCCTTTCCTCCACACGCCCTCATTTTCAGTAAGTTTTAAACATGGATTACTTCCCCACCCTCCAAGAAAGAAAGATAGATACTGCCTTCCAGTGAACTTTTCTTTAGTGAGGAGGTCAATGTGTTAAGCATTTTCCCCATAGGCACCAAAGATCCTCTGTACTAATGCTTTCTCTTATTTTGTGACTATGGGAAAAACACTCAGTACATCTGGCTCAAAAAAAAGGGGGGGACCCCTTTAGTACCTCTAATTTTGAATTTACACTTCTAAAATGTTTTACACATGCTACCGTGGAAAAGCTCCCATTAGTCGAATTATTTTAGCTAAATATTTGGCATAGTTTCCGACCAGCATTGTTTGCATTAAACAAGGCAAAAGACAGAAATGAAAAAGTTTGAAACCCTAGATTCATGTGGAAATGACTGTGCTTAGCAATATTTCTGTTTCAAATAAGAATTCCATGCAGTTTAGGAAAGCATGCTAATGGTTCCATGTAACCATTAGCAATGGTTACATGGAATAGACTTAGTTTTTGGGTACTTGCCAGGTTCTTCTGGCCTGGATTGGCCACTGTTGGAAACAGGATGCTGGGCTTGATGGACCCTTGGTCTGACCCAGTATGGCATTTTCTTATGTTCTTATGTTTCTTATGTTCTTAAATATTTGTGTTGTGATTCTGCTTGTCATGCAGCCTCCCAACCACCAGAGGTCCTGCGGGAGTTGTGCCTACCCTCTTTTCAGCTTTAGTCTCTGTGACCTCATGACTCGGCAAATCCCTGTCTATTTAGCCCTGCCTCCGTCTACACTCAGCACCTTGTCATTGAGTCTGCTCGGCTCCTTATTTGGCACCCCCATCTCTGTATACCTTGTGGTTCTCTGCAGCCTTCTGCCTTGTGGGTTTCCAAAGCCTTCTCATCTTTGTATACCTTCTGGCTCTCCGTAGCCTTCTGCCTTATGGCTTCCCTAAGCCTTCATGTTTCCAGACTTGCTCTGTGGCTTCCCTATCCCTTCCTGTCTCAAGCCTTGATCCCTGGCTCCCAAGCCTCCTGATTCAAGACTTGTTCCCTGGTTCCCAAGTCTCCTGTCTCAAGCCTTGCTCCTTGGCTCCTAAGTCTCTGTCTAAAGCTTGCCCTCTGGTTCTCTAGCCTTCTATCCCAAGCTTGCTAGTATCCGTAACCTCTGTCTTGTTCCCACTGTTCCAGTGTTCCAACCCTGTCTTTAGTTCCTGCCTAAGCCCCAGACCCACCAGACATCAGCCTCTAGCCCTGTAGCCTGCATCCCAATGTGCTCTGGCTTCTGTCTCCAGTCCCATCTGATATCAGCCTACAGCCTTGCAGCCTGCTTCAGTCCTGCCTGACTTCTGTCTCCAGCCCGGCAGCCTGTATCCCCAGGCCTATTCAGCTTCACCTGAGTTTGTTCCTCTCCACTCTGGATTCCAGTCCAGCTTTAGCCTTAGGACTCCTCCCTTGTTCACGTCCTGTCGGCCACCAGAACCCAAGGGCTCAACCTACGGGGAAGGTGGCTGGTATAGGCTGAAGATCTTCTAGTCCAGGCTGCCCCTGGAGTCCTGGACTGTTCCCGTAGGGGCTCCCCAGCTGAGTTGGGTCCTCAACCCTAACAATTTGCAATAGATATGAAAATATTAACACCCTGTTACTTAGATATTTATAGAAGACTGGTTTGTTATTTCAGCAAAATTCTCACAATAAAAATGTAGATGATTCAAGGGCCAATCAAATCAAAAGAATGATATACCTGTCAGAGCATCCAGGTAACAAAATGACAGGGGAGTCACATGACCCACAGCCCACATTCAGAGAACTGAAAGAAAGGACCAATCAAAAGAAAGAGATAACATACCTGTTAAAACCTCTAAATAATAAAATGACAGAAAGGAACACATGACCCAAGGAGTCCAGTCAAGAGGCTAGAAAACCAAAAAGGAACAGGAAAATAAACTCAATAAACATAATTACTCATTCAGAAAAAAGATGCCTGCTCGATTTCTTGATTCAAGTCACCAGGATGTAGTGACTGTAGCTGAAAAATCCAGCTTTGCTCACGCTGAAGCAAAATGCATAATCACCACCCCTGGCCTGATGGGGCACCCTGTCAATGACAAAGAAACAAAGGTATTGTAAACTATGATTGATTTGTAGCTAATGTGTGACCAGAGGGGCCTTCAGTGCACGACGTCTAAGACAACTACAATGCTCAACGATGTCAGTATGAAAGGTATGAATGGTCTTGCTCACATATAAAACTGGGCAGGGATACATGATATTTAACATATATCACACCAGAAGTACCACTGTCTGAGCAGAAATGTAATCAATATATTTTCTGGCTGGTAGAATGTCAAAAATAAGTCCAAGTAAAAAAAAAAGAAAAAGGATAAACACAAGACCCACAAGGTTTATGGCCCTCAACGGGGAGGGGGGGGCCTAGAGTCTGGAGGGGGCAATTCTGAGAAGATTAAGTAATATTGAAGGTTATACCCTCGATGGAAGGCAAATCGTGGAATGGATGAAAATACCGGTGAAGAGACAAAATACACCAGTGGCATCTAATAACGGTACACACCGTGCCTACATGGCCAGAGTATGGAAAACACATGTGAGTGCATCCATATCAGCATTAACGATATTTAAGAACAGACATTTATCATGAACATAAAGAGCCCTCTTAAAGGCTTTCATGGATAGCCCCGCACCAAAAAGTGTTGAGACGCCGTACGAGCCTGATTAATGAAATCTGTCCAATCGGTATAAAGACAACACAAGCTCAGGAACTGGATGACTGGTACATTATGACCTTTTTCCAGCTACTTGATTGTTTTGTGAGGCTTATTACAGTCTTCCTAAAGAAGGATCTCTAAAATTTCCTGAAATTTCCAGCTCCTTTTAAGCCTCAGTTCCATAAGGAACAGGAGCTTATCAGATGGTCAAGTATGTCTCTGTGGGGCCACTGTAATAGAAGATGAGTGAAACCCCTTTCACAATAGACAGAGGTTTGAGCATGCTACCATTTAAGTGAACTGCAGCAGAGAAAAAAAAAGGAGGATAATGCAACTATGTAACTTGAACTGGAAATTGAACTGGAAATTGAACTGGAAATTGAAAAGATTGCCAGACCCCCTACTGAGATGGTACTTAAATGACCACTGAATAGATTAATCAGAGATTCAGGTAGGGGATCTGCATGTCACAGCCCCCTAGATTACTGCTGGTAATTTTGTAGGAAATATCACTAAAAATCAAAGGATTCAAACTCCTAAATTACAAAACTATGACTGAGAAAGGGATTTATGAAATCAATGTACTAGAGAACAGTCCTGGAAGCAAACAGATTCTCACCCTGACTAACAAGTGTATTCAGACACTTGAAGTGCCGAGTTCCTAGACAACAGAAGGATATGACCAGGCAGGATGGAGAAGTGTGCACACGGTCTCTCTTCTGCCTGGTCTTGGCCTTTTGGCTGAGAGAAGGTGAACCATATAGGGTCAGATAACAGAGAAAGAAAAAGCCAGGCTGAGAGAAGGTGACTTATCCAGGCTAGGTAACTGCGCATGACTGGCCATGAGCTTAGCGGAGCTAAAATCACTGAAAGCTGAGACTGCAGAGGGCCAGAACCACTGAACGCTAAAACAGCCATGAGCCTAGTGGAGCTGTAAACCCAAGCCAGGGGAAATCTAACTACCAAGGGAGGAGAAATGAAGGATGGCAGCAGTCCAGGAGGCAGAGTCAGGTCCCCCAGGAGGGTGTGGACCCTAGCGGTAGTCTAGGAGGTGGAGTCGGGTCTCCCAGGAGGGCATGGACCCTAGCGGCAATCCTGGAGGTGCAGTTGGATCCCTCAAGAGGGTATGAACCCCAGTGGCAGTCCAGGAGGTGATGTTGGGTCCCTAGGAGGGCGTGGACCCCAGCGGCAGATCTGGAGGTGGAGTGGTCCACCTTGAGCAAAGGGATCCTAGCGGCAGTCCAGGAGGTGAAGCTGGGTCCCCCAGGAGGGCACAGATCCCAGCAGCAGACTGGGAGGTAGAGTCAGGTCCCCCAGGAGGGCACGGACCCCAGCGACAGACCCAGAAGTGGAGCGGTACCCCTTTGAGCAAGGGGACCCCAGCAGCAGATCAAGTGGTGCCCCCAGGAGCAAGGGGACTCCAGCGGCATATTCAGAGGTGGAGTGATCCACCTTGAGCAAGTGGACCCCAGCGGTAGTCAGGTCCCCCAGAAGGGCGTGGACCCCAGTGGCAGGTTGGGAAGAGGAGTCGGATCCTCCAGGAGGGTGTGGACTCCAGAGGCAGTCTAGGAGGTAAAGTTGGGTCCCCCAGGAGGGCATGGACTCCAGAATTGGCACTACCTTTCAGCAGAGTGGACCTCTCAATGGAGTGGAAGGAGATGGTTTAGATACAATTGCCCGCCCCCCCCCCCCCCCCCCCCGCCCCCAGGCCAACACTGCCCATCAGTCCAGTTGCATCGTTTCACATGGGTGAGACTTGGGAAAAACGTGGAGGATAATAATAATTTATTTTATTTATTTATATTTATTTAAAGTCTCTTCTATACCGATAGCCGTTTGCACATCGTATCGGTTTACATAAAACAAATAACTTTTGGGCGAGGCCCTTACAAATAACAATCGCACGACAAGTAACAAAAGAAATATAAGGGGGAAAAGTGTGTTAAAATATATATGTTTTAAGACTCAGAACTAAATATGGGTGTATCATATGCATTTACAGTAACAGGAACTATAATACTTGAGTAAGTGGGAAAACAAGAGGACCTTTCTTTTCTATATGGTGGAATACTGTGGGGGCCAACAACTCCAAATTGCCAAACATTAAATGTTCTTGCTACCTTGTAGAAATGTATATAGTTGTGTAGACTGAGACTAATCACATATAGATTAGTGTGTGTTTGACATCCGCAAGGTCAATGGTCAAGGAGAGCATTACATGAGTAAAAAATGTGCACTAAGTTTTAGTGTACATTTTCTTAATTCATTTTTCAGCGCATGAGTGAATTCCGATGCAGTGAGCTAATAGTATACAAATGCATTGGAGGTTAAACAATGTGTGCTAACACAAAGATGTGCACCCAGGTGAGTAAATAAGTGCTCTTGGTCTGATTGCATTAGCCTCAATATGAGCAGTGTGCATAAAACATTTATGCACATAACATATGACCTGCACGCATAATACAAGATTTATGTGAAAAGGTGCACTAGAAAGGTGCAAAGTGCTTTTTAGCTGGGGAGTTTAATGGATGGGTGGAGTGATAGATGGGTGGGAGGTCTTAGTAAGGGAATCTCAGGGTTCCCAGTGCAAAGGGTCTCTGACTCAGAGATCCAAGGGTAGAGGGTCTCTTGCTCAGGGGTCCCGAGTTTAAGGTCCTTCTGGCTTAGGGCTTCCAACAGAGCACCATAGACTAATAGTAGCCACTAGCAATGTAAGCTAACTGTACCGCGCTTTTGACCCAAGGGTTAAATTTCCAGCATTAAAAAATGTGAGTTAAGCCTTCAGTGCTTTAACACAAATCCCTGCATCAGGGAGTAATAGCCAATGCCTTCATTAACACAGAATTTACATGGAGATGTGCTTATTTGAGTGCACATTTTTACTTGCACTTGTACCCACATTTTTTTTGTGTGAAAATCTTTATTAAACAACAGAAACGTTACGAGCACAAAAATGTGCGTAGAAACATGAGTAAAAATCTGTGTTCAGTCTTCTGCACCTTATTACATTGCCCTTGTATGTGTGTGGATGTATCCCCTTCCCCAAAAGCTAAACCAAAGTTTGTATGAAGGTAGGCCCTCGAGGGGAGGTGCGGGGACACATCTGAAGTTTATACCTTTCAAATTTGTGACTGATTTGGTGCTGGGGGGGAGGGGGAATACTGCTATCATGGCCCTAAATCTTGCCACCAGGTGTCACTGCCGAACAACAACTGGAACTCCATCCCCTGCGACTGTAGGCACTACTTGCACAGCATCCTAGCCCCCAGCTGGTCCAAGAAGCAGAAGACCTGACTTTAGAATGAAACCCAAATCATTCACAGGGCAGTTCTGCCCCCAACTCATAGAGCCAGCCCCCTCCTGTAACATTTTGATTATTGTCATCAGTGCTTTTTGTTCCTGTACCTCATAGTCATTGATGCTTCCCGGACCTCTGAGCGGTGACATCATCACCTTCAGTTTATCATGCATCAGCAAATCTTATGAATGGTTAACCTTTTGTCCCCATTTCATTGTTGTTTTTGTTTTTTTTTATTGTATGTTGTTTGTTTCTTTTCCAAATTATTAAAATGCCTGGAAGATCTAAACTGGTAAGGACACAAGAATGGCCATGCTGGGTCAGACCAAGGGCCAACAGTGGCCAATCCAGGTCACAAGTACCCTGAGGATTTGGGGGGATAATTTTCAATCACTTTCCAGATTGCAGATTTAGCAAGATAAATTTATCTAGCTAACTTTAGAGGGATATTCACTGGTGTAGTCACACTATTGAATATAGCAGGCTATCTTAAAGATAGCTTGATAAGTTTATCTAGTTAAGTTTAGGACAGTTCTACGGCATGACCAGAGTTAGCCAGATAACTTACCCAACTAACCTGTAATTCCGCCCAGAAAGGTCCCCGGAACACCCCCTATATTATCTGGCCACATTTTAGCCAGATGATGAGATATCCAATTAAACACTAGTTGGATAATTGTCCATATTATTCAAAAGTTGGCATTTAATCAGATTACTCACATGTTATAAATTGCTCTTTCCTCCTGCCTGCAGGTGGCAACATGATTATTTACACATGTTAAGAACCAAAGGATCTCTACTGAAGAGGAATATGTTGTTATAGGGGGGATGTTGTTATAGGGGGAATAGAAGTATTGTGGATTGTGGGAGGCAGAGGTGGCGCCCCTACCGGGTCTGGCCACTAGATGCCGCTATCCCTGAATCCCTGTCCTTAGAACACGTACCCTCCAGACCCTCCCACCTGGAGATTCTGATTGGGTGACTCAGTGCTATTTAGCCCGGCCATGTTAACACTCGGGGGGGGGGGGGGTCAGTTAGAGAGAGCAGCTGCGGAGTAAACATGTGTAAATACTCTGGTAGGGCCTCCCAGCCTTGCCCAAAGGAGTTTTCTTTTGCAAGAGACACCTCACCGTGCACTCCCTGCCAGAGGGTCCTTCTTATAATTTACAGTGAGATAAGCCTGATACCTCTTTGGGGCTAGGGGCTCTCTTCAGGGGTCCAAAGACCTGTGAGCCTACTCTACTCCCTAGGTAGGCAGGCACCAATGATGGATCCTACTGCGAGAGTCAGTGAGAGCAGAGAAGCTCTCCAGATAAGACAAAGTATTTTTTGAAGTAGTGGGGAGGTTTTTGGCTCCCCCTTCCCCCCTGGGATTTCAGCGCAGGAATAACTGCCTGCTCCCCTAATTTTTCCACAAGAGAAATCACCCGAAGTAACAGCTGAGGAATAAAGTAACAGCATAACCAGAGGAAGAAAGGACATGAGAAGGAGATCCCACCCGGATTTTCCCCCAAGGAATCAGGCCAGGCTGGGTGTCCACGGGAGAGAAGATTTCTCCAGGTAGGATTTCTGCAAGGGAAAGGGGACCCCTCCACTAGCACAGCCGCTGGGAGAGTAAACACCTTTAAAATCACCGTGGGCTCTACCCAGAGGTCTGTAATAGGGACACCTACCTACACAGAAAGAAACCTGTAACTACAGTCAGATGTACACTCATCAGTTTGGACAATGGACTTTTAATTTGATTTCAGGAATCAGTAAACTGGTCCTAATTCTTACAGCCTCTCACCTCATGGGAAGCACCTAAAGTACAACACAGCACACACATACACTGGCGACCTACTTTCATCATTTGGGCCATAAGTGAGAGCTTCCCCGCATAAAAAGAATTCCCCTCCCCCCCTCCTCAGGGATTAAGAGTCAGCATGGGAATGGATAGCTGGCCGGAGCAGCCCCAGAAGATATACATAAGATTGTGTCCTCTTGGAACTTAAAACATCCCGCTAAGGCTTACACAGGAATGATGATTCCCCACCCATCCCACCATCTTAGAATGTGGGCTTTTGCATTATCCCTTGCAGGGGCAGCATACCACAGTTCTGTTCCCTGTCTTATTGATTTTCTTAGGAAAGGACCCTTCAGTCTCTAGGGATGGGACCTGGGTTTAGTAAAGTGGAAAGGGCGCCCATTCCTAACCTTAAGGTGTCTCCTTGAGAATCTTTTATTTTTTGGAGGAAGGACGTTTGTCCAACCTTCCATTTTCTATTTTTGGTTTCCCTTTTTCTAAGGATTTTCTTTTCACAACCTGCTTAAGTACCCTAGGGCCTTAGGGGCTAAGTGCGGTTCAGGGAAGAGAAGTGGTGTTTCTCAACCAGAGAGCATGGATGGACTATCGGAAGTTTATGGAGCAATAGATCTGGGTTTATTACTGGGGAGGAGAAGACAAAGATGATTTGTGGCACCAATCCAGTGTCAACCAGGTTTTCATCATCAAGATGTTGAAGAGAGCAGTATGGAGGTACCTTCCAGGTACCAACAGGAAAATAAAGTGAATGACTGAATAACTGGACTAAGGTATGAAATATTGGACTTTACTTAAATTCATTTAAATTGGGAAAAATCATCCTATCCACCGAATTTGTTGCGCAGGAGGTGGACACTTGGCCCGAGGTGGTGTTGACGCTACCCATAGAGCAAGCCCCAAGGGTCCCCACCATTGGGAGGTGAAGCAGACTAGGAGATGGAGGCCGACTGGAGCTTCTCCAATACCAGCCCTCGTTCCCTGCAGGTTGAGCCCTTGGGTGCCGGGGTCGGCTGGTCTTAGGCGGGCCTCCGTCAGACGACTCCCAGTGAATGTTATTGCAGGCAGCCAGGGACCAGCAGAGGTATCGGAGGGACTGAAGCAGGTCTGGACGAGGCAGGGATCCAGAGAGCCGGGTGTCAAGGATGGGCCAGGAACAAGAACAGGGTAGTAGAAGGCCATGAGCCTGAGAAGGCCAAGTCCAGGGTGATACTGAAGACATAGTTAAGAACAGGCTGGAGTCGGGGCAGGTAGCAGAGCTAGTCAAGGTGCGGAGTTCCAACAAAGCAAGGGTCAAGGCCAGAAGTCAGTCCTGAGCGTGGTCCAAATGTAGTAGGGGTCAAAGCCAGAAGTCAGTCCTGAGCATGGTCCAGATGTAGCAAGGGTCAAAGCCAGAAGTCAGTCCTGAGCGTGGTCCAGATGTAGCAAGGGTCAAAGCCGGAGGTCAGTCCTGAGCATGGTCCAGACACAGCAAGGGCCAAAGCCAGAAGTCAGTCCTGAGCATGGTCTAGATGCAGCAAGGATCAAAGCCAGAGGTCAGTCCTGAGTGTGGTCCAAAACGTAGCAAGGGTCAAAGCCAGAGGTCAGTCCAAACAAAGCTATGTAGAAACCAGGAACGGAGTCAGAAACAGGAACCAGGAACGAAGTCAGGAACTGGAACAAGCAACGAGCACACGACAAACGTGGAGACCTGTTGCCAAGGCAAGGAAGAAGTGGCGGGCCCTGCCTTAAGTAGCAGGGCCCGATGATGTCATCATCCGGGGCCACGGGTTAGTTTCCCGCTGCAGCCCCTTTAAATGCCGGCAAGGTGCGCACGCGCACGTGCACCTAGGAGAGGCAGAGCGCTGGACGGCGGCGTCTCCCCACGGCACACATGGGAGACCCGCCTGGAGCCAAGGAGGTCCGCAGAGGAGCCAGAAACGGCCGAGGAGGCAACGGGGGTTTGGGAGCGCAGGCGGCTGTCCACTGCCGCTAGGGAGGACCGGCCGGGTCCAGGAGCCGGGCACCGGAGTTAAGTGGGTCCGGTCGTGGGCCTGCCGCAGACTGGGCACGCAACAGAATTCTGGGAGGAAGCTCCACAACTATCCCATAAATTGGAAAAGATTAGGATTAACAGAATCATTTGACTTCGGTAACAGAATACACTGACTGGAAACTAAGAGTCACAAATTTATTGAGAAGAGCTGAAATTGTAAGAATGGCATGTAAGAACTTCTAACTGAAATTTTGTTCAACTTTCCATTCTTAATCAGTAAAGGTTATGTAGGAAATCACAGTCATATTCCAGTGTGATTATTATTTCTGTATATAAGAAACTTTAATACTAAATTAAATAAGAACAACACTCAGGGCCTAGGAAGTAATCTTCCAGCCCCCACCCTGCCCCTGAGAGGAAATCTTGGATATCAGATTGGCTGAACATCAAGAGAGGAATTTAACAATTAACCCTTTATTTGATGTGTGTCCTGAGGTGGGACACTAGCCCAAGGTTACAATTTAATACTGCATACATTATCAAATGTTGGTACTTAGCATGTGAATTCTTAATAACTTGATCATTTTTATGCAAATGAGCAGTTAACATAATGCTTGCACTGTTTGGTAGCACGTATCACGCTCTGTATACGCTTCTTTACCACAGGCTAATTGTTGTGATACGCCGTTAGTACATAGCACAATGCCATTTTTGTGCCTTAAGTCATGCTAACATGCAATTACAAAATTATTGCACTTTCGAACCGAGACCCCCTTCGTTTAAATAACTATGAAATATCAAGGTTAGAAAATGAAAACATATGAAAACATTAAAGCCTTATTAACCACGAAAGCACTAAAGTGACTGCACCCTGAGTACTGTGTGCATTCCCGGTCACCCCCATCTCAAAAAAGACATAGAGGAATTAGAAAAGGTGCCGAGGAGAATGATAAAAATGATAAGGAGAATGGAATGGCTTTCCCACAATGAGAGGCTTAGGCACATTAGGGCTCTTCAACATGGAAAAGAGACATCTAGGAGGGGACATGATAGAAGTTTATAAAATCACGAGCAGGGTGGAACAGGTTAATAAAGGAAGGTTATTTGCCCTTTCAAATAATGCTAAAAAATAATTTGAGCAGATTTAAAACAAATCATAGAAACTACGTTTTCACTTATGGGTCGATTTTAAAAGCGTTGCTCATGCAAAAACGGCCGTAAATTATGCACATGCATACATACCTTCAAGAAGAAGGGGGAGGGGAAAAGGGGCGGGGAACAGGTGGAGCATGGACATTCCAGGGCGGAGCCAAGACTTAGGGGCATAAGTCCGCATTTTGAAAAAGCTGAGCATGGCGCGTGTCGGCTTGTTATTCTATGTAACTTTACTTCTAGTCCTGATGAGGAGCGAGTCTGGAGCTCTCGGGTTTTAGGGCATTTAGCACAGCGGGTGGGTTCGGGGTCACACGGGGGGCGGGGGGGCTTGCAGGATGAAGAACCAGAGGGGTCTTGAAGATCTCGATATGAACTTTGGCAAACTGGTGCACTACTTGGAAAAGCTGGTTTTTTCCCTCACGCGAGCAGGTTTTAAAATCCGCCTGGATATGCACGTAAAAGCCAGTAAAGCCCTAGCCGGAATATATGCAGGAGATGTATTTCAAACGATACGAATGTACTCGCGCGCGCACAATTTAAAATCGCAGCCTCTCTCTCGCTCACGCGCCGATTCACGCATTAATGGACGCTGGCGCGTTCTTTTTTAAATTACCCTTTTAGCGCACAATTAAGTTGTGGAAGTTGTTGCCAAAAGGTGTGTTCAGGGCAACTAACAAGGCTGGTTTTAAAAGAGGCTTGGACAAGTTCCTGGAGGAAAAGTTCATAAAACATTACTAGCCAGGCAGATTAAAGAAAGCTTTGCTATCCCTGGGAGTGAGTAACGGGAATTAGATCTAATTTATGGAATCTTCTGGGTATTTACGACCTGGACCAGCTACTATTAGAGACTGGATCCTGGGCTCAATGCATCTTGATCTGACCCAGCATGGCATTGCTTATGTTCTTATGAGATATGTCACTCAAATCATGCAGTAGTTTTAGCAACTATGGCTAGTTATGCAAAATATTGTGTTTCCAGGTTCAACACGTTTTATCTTAGATATCGACAGACAGCTGTCTTTTTTTTAACTTCCAATGGCAGACTATTTAAATCCAACTCAAAGTTCTGCATTTTGCTTCAGAACTGAGTCAGACCAAAGGTCCATCAAGCTCAGCATCTTATCTCCAAAAGGGTCCAATCCAAGTCACAAGTACCTGGCAGAATCCCAAAGAAAATAGCCAGTCCTTCTTGCTTATAACCACAGAAAAGCAGTAGCTTTCCCATGTTTACATGGCTAATAATGGTTTGTGGATTTTTCCAGAATGATATAGCTGGGGTACACTACAGGAAGGACGAATAAATAGCACTAAACCATAACCATCCCTCTATGTGGCCATCACAGTTGGCACTTCCTGTACAATTTACCTTCTTTTGCCTTATATTTAATCATCAGCCAGAATTACATTTTTTACTTTTTAAAAATTGTACATATAAAATTTAACTCAGTCCAAATGCAATATGGACTCCCCGACACGGGTCCGTGTTTTGTAGTACTGCATCAGGGGGATCTCCTTATAGCAGGGCCACTCTTCTCATCTATTCTGCAGTCAGGTATCAAGCTCTAACTACTGTGGAATGAACAAGCCGTTAGAACTGCGGCAAGTAAATAAAATTGCCCAGCGTATAAAAAGCACCGAAAAAAAAAAGCCACCAGCAAAAGTCACTTTCAACTTTTAAGAACTGCCATAATACGCAAAAAAATCCAGGCTCTTATCCTACCTCACTGTTTAGAAAACAATCACCGTTTTGAAGATCTGGGCATTTTAGAACATATCACAGACAATTTTGGGAAAACAATCGGGTGACTCGTCTTAACCTTAGAGAACTATTTTGGATTTATTACCTGGATATCGTTACTCCTCGAGGATTAAATGCCGAGGTTGAATGGTATTCAGTAATACAGCGCCATGTATATAAGGCTTCTCCCGGAACCCTCCGAGAGAGGCCCGATGGTGGAGAAGGGTAACGCTGGCTTTCTTAACCAATCTTTCTGCCTCCTTTGTCTTCTGATGTCTTACTGTGTGAATTATTAAGAGCCGTGTCGGGGAGTCTACATTGCATTGTGGACCTTTCCTCCAGGAACTTACCTAAACCCTTGTTAAACCCAGCTATGACAGTAACGTTTTAATAGCCGCGCGGGAATACGCGTACACACACATGGCGGTTCATGCGAGTGGATGCGGCCATTTTATAGTACATGCACATATGATATAAAAGCAGCTGTGCGCACAATTTTAGATGGATGCTTGCTCGTGCAAGCCAATGCCGGCTCTACCACGTAAGTGAAGGGATTTTACTTGTTATGGGAGCCGACGGAATTACCAGTTTCCTCAGTCCGTTCCCAGTTCACCCAGGTAAAATCTCCCGACTTCCTAACCCCCCCCCCCCCTGCTGCGCGCACAAATGTTCCCTCGCATGTACTTTCTAAAATCTGCCCCTCGGTGTTAAATATTCAAAAGACAGAAGTTGTTATTTCCACTAGATTCTCAAATGTTGATAATCCCGCTGAATTTATTTTTGAAGGGTGTCATCTTCCCATAAAAACCAAAGTCCATAATCTGGGGGTTATGTTCAGTACTGAACTCTCTATGCAACCACATGTAAAATTAGTAGTCAAGTCCGCAATTACGAAACTATGATTATTATTATTATGTAGGCTAAAATCATTATTAGACCCCTCAGATTTTTGCACTGCGCTTTGCAATATCTTATTTTCCCTTCAACTGATTACTGCAATTCTTTGGGTTTTTTTGGCCAACTTGCTGCGAACACTACAAAACAGAGCAGCACAACTCTTAACTAATTCTTCACCTTAAGAGCACATCAATCATGTAGTATTTAATTTGCACTGGCTTCCAATCCAGTTACATTCAAAATATAAAAGTGCTCACTTTGATTCACAAATTAATCTATGATACAGCACTAGCAGGGATTAACTCATTTCTTCGGCTACCCAAGCCATCTAGGTCCTTAAGATTGACAAAGTTCCTACCTTAAAACAGCACAGTTAGCTGAAGTTCGTGAATGGGCATTTTCTGTTGCAGAACCCATTATATGGAAAGCTCTTTCCAAATCTGTGTATCTACAGTCTGATTTAACATCATTTAAAAAGGCATCAAAATTTGGTTTTACACACGTAACTGCACTTTACCTGTGTGAGTGGGATTTTGAAAATTGCTACAATATATGCCACTGAATTGTCCATAGGTTTTACTCATGTAAAGTTCACTTACAAATAAATTTTCAGAGGGCCATGCGCGTAAAAAAAACCAACAACAGGGGTTAGGCTCATGGCCAGGTCTCATGTGCGCCAGAATGGGCCCAGTCACGCGCATAACCCCTGAAATGCGCAGAAGTGCTGGGCCCTGAAAAAGGGGCGGGCCGGGCCATGGTCTGGGCGGGGATGGGCAGGGCGAGGCAGAGGCCGGACGGGACAGCGGCCATTATCCGCTGTCCCAGGGAAGCGTGCGCCGGCGCCAGCTGGCGGGCGGAAAATACTTCTGCTCCAGAGATAGCTAGGTAGGGGTTAAGGGTCGGGGTAGAGAGGGGAAGGGGAAGGAAGGTTAGGCAGGGCGTAGGGAACTGGAAAAAAGACCGAGCGCTTCGCCGTGCGTAATTTTAAATTTCCCTTCCCCCCCCCCTGCGCGTGCGAGTCGCAGTCTGCCTGCACATGTGCACGAGGATGTTAAAGTCTGGTGCACGTGTGCGTGCGGACATTGGGTATTGTAACACGCGCACCAGTGCGCGCACGTTATACAGTCGGCGCATCTGTGTGCGTGCGCCGGGAACTGTGCGTAAATGGATGCTCACGTGCGGTTTTGAAAATCGATCCTTTAATGACTTTCAGATACTTGAAAGGTTTTAATGATCCAAAGACAACGACAAACCTGTTCCGTAGGAAAAAAATCAGCAGAACCAGGGGTCACGATTTGAAGCTCCAGGGAGGAAGATTCAGAACCAATGTCAGGAAGTATTTCTTCACGGAGAAGGTGGTGGATGCCTGGAATGCCCTTCCGGAGGATGTGGTGAAGACCAGAACTGTGAAGGACTTCAAAGGGGCGTGGGATAAACACTGTGGATCCATAAAGTCAAGAGGCCGCCAATGAAGAGTGGGTGACTCACCAGAATGACGGCTACACATGCTTACTGTGACTCCAACATCGCTCTAAGCTTCAACAGCAAGAGGAAATGTGGAAAAATGGATTTACACTCACAAAGAGGGGAGTAGCTGGCTTGTTACGGCGGTTACTACCCCAAACCAAATAAGCCTGATGCTTCACCTTCAATGCATATACAGCATAGTTCTCTGCTTCAACGGCAGGGGAGAAGAAAAAAGGGTTCGCACTCACAAAGCGGGGAGTAGCTGGCTTGTTACGGCGGTTACTACCCCAAACCAAATGTGTCTGATACTTCACTTTCGATGCATATCCAGCATGGCTTTCTGCTTCAACGGCATGGGAGAAAAAAACAACCAATAAGGACTGTATAACATAGTATGGGTAAAACAAATAAGCATGGGTGTAGCTTGCTTATTACGGCGGTTACTACCCCTACTACCCCTAACTAATCAAGCTAGATATTTCAAGGGTGGGGGTGGAAGGGAAATAGAACCAAGAGCTAAGAGAAACAGATAAGTATGAGAGAAAAAATGTGTGAAGCTTGCTGGGCAGACTGGATGGGCCGTTTGGTCTTCTTCTGCCGTCATTTCTATGTTTCTATGTTTCTATAATGCAGATAATGGCTTTCGGGAATTGCTACAATAGTATTTTACCTTTATATTTGCAAATCCTTTGAAAATTCACCAGTTTATCTTTTATTTGATATTTTTGTAAGTCCTCAGCAGAACATCTGAGACTCAGTTTGTTTTTCATTTTACTGTACATTATTTATGTCTTTGTTTACATTTTACAAGTGTTTTATTGTACTTTGCCTCAGTCTGTTTTGTAAAGGCAAGTAATAAATAAATGAATAAATAAAATAAAATAAAGTATAACAGATTTGTAGGGCACAACTTCCATTTGCAAAATCAATATTGGCTCTGCCCCATCAGTCTGTGTTTATGGCCAGTAATTTCGTTCTTCAGAATAGCTTCTACCATTTTGCCCAGCTCATCATTTTGTAGTTTCCTGGATCACCCCTGAAGCCCTTTTTAAAAAATGGGTGTTACACTGGCAACCCCCCTGTCTTCAGGTACTGTAGCTGATTTCAAAGAGAAGTTAGAGATTACTCAATAAATCTGCAATTTCATTTTTAAGTTCTTTCAGAAGTCTGGACAAGTCACCATCTGGTCCTAGTGATTTGTAACTTTAGTTTGTTGACTTGCTCCATTACATCTCCCCAGTTCACCGTGATTTGCTTCAGTTCTTCTGAATCATCACCCTCAAAGAGTGTATCTGGCATGGGTATCTCCCCAACACCCTCCTGAGTAAAGACCAAAGCAAAGAATTCATTTAGTTTGACTAATATTGCCAGGCCTTGATTTGTCAAAAGGCACACTAGGCCTGGGCTCAGGATGGAAAAAACTGTGTGTGTGTGTGTGTGTGGGAGGGGGCTGGGGGCAGCAGGCTGGCTGAAGATTTGCTACCTTCCAGCTCTGCTGGGCAAAGAACAGCCCTCTGCTTCCTTACCCAACGCCCTCCCCTCCCGGGCAGCATGCCGGGAGCAGGAGAGGAGAGGTTGAGCTTGGAGCAGACACAGCAAAGGTACATCATTCTGAGGACGTTAGGAGTGACTGAGCAGGGAATCACTGAGGGACGAGAGGAGATCAGCTAGGGCACTATAGATCTGTGTGAGAAAGAGAGGGGAATAGGGTAAGATGCAGTGCTTTTGCATGTAAGAGAGAAGGGACGACAACATCCTAAAGGCTTTATCTTCTCTGAGCACCCCTTTTACCCCTCGCTAACCAGGGGTTGATCTGAATTTTTCACAGACTTCTTCCTTCGAATATACTTGAAAAATATTTTATTTTTTAGGTTTTGCCCGTTTGGCAAGCTTCTCTTGAAATTCTTTTTTCGATTACTTTATTAAGGCTTTACATCTGACTTGCTTACACTCTTTCCTAATTTCTTCAATTGGATCTATCTTCCAGTTGATGTCTTTTTGGTTTAGATTAGATCTTGAGTATTTCCTTTTCATAGGATTTGATCTAGAGAATTCCCCTTTCTTGTTGGTTCCAGGTGCATCTGCTTCGTGAAGCAATCATTTAATGCAGCTAGAAACTTTACTTCCCTCGCATGTCCCAATCAGATATTTGCCCGATCAATTTTGGAATAATTAAAATCTCCTGCCATTATTATTGTGTTGCCTAAATCGTTAGCTCTCCTAAATTTCTATTAGCACTTCTCTTTATCCTGACCAGGTGGACAGTAGTATATCCCCACCACACATGGAATTTCTATCCATAGAGATTTCACAATGCATTTTGTTACTGCTGTTCTTTTATCTTATTTTACTCTAGGCCATCCTTAAAATATAGAGTCACTTCTCCACCAATTTGACCTGGCTTATCTTTTTGATATAATTTGTACCCTGGTATTGTTAGGATCAATAAGTGAGTGAACCCTTTGGCCAAGGTAAGAGGTGGAATCACCCAGGGGGAGGAGCCCCATGTAGCTGTGGAATGGAGATACAGCAGACGTAGAGGTGGAGACGTGGAGGGTGAGCCCTGGAGGTGGGCCACGGAATGGCAGCAACTGCTGACATCTGTCTTGCTTGAGACAAGGGTCAAAGGAGGAGGTGGCAATACCCGAGGAGTGGGAGTGCCGAGAATTACAGTCACTGTAACACACTGAATCAGCAGTGGAGAATGCAGGGAGGTTCCTTGGTGGAAGAACACGGCAATGATCTGTAGAGCGGAGTGCCCCGGCGAAGGTTCTTCAGATGATACACGGCACAGGTCCGTAGCGCAGGGGGTAACCCGGAAGTAAGTCCTCACGGCAATGGTCCTCAGAGCCGGGTATCCCAGCGAGGGTTCCACAGATGATATCACCGAGTGGGTCCGCGGAGCAGGGAGAACCCAGAAGGGAGTCCTCACGGCAATGATCCAAAGAGTGGGGTACACCGGTAGGGATTCCCAAGTAGCAATCAAGGCACAGATCCAGCAGTGGTACAGCGACAAGAAGAAGGCAGAAGTCCCATAGAAGCCTTAGGAGAAGGCAAGCTGGAAGCCGAGTGAAAGGCCCTCTGAGGAGCAGATAGCCAAGAGATGAGGGGGACCCTCGAGGAGCAGGTACCCAATAGTCTCACACCATGGAAGCAAACCGGAACAAGCAGAGTAGAAGATGGAACCAACTGCAAGTGAACTCGTTGCCAAGTCGCCAGCTGTCTCGGCAGGCTGGATTAAGTATGAGAGCAGAGTGATGTCATTTGGTAGGGACGCCCCTGAGGTTCCCGCCATGACGTGGTTAAAGATGGTTGGGAAGGGCAAGCACGTGCCTATGGAACCCCACGGGTAAGATGGCAGTTGAGAGCTTCCACGCTGCTCAGATAGGCCTGGGAACGGAGGCCAGAAGGCCGGTGGTAGCTGGCTGAAGCCGCAAGTTCGCCCAGTGGGGCCAAGGTTGTGAAAAGAGAGGAGAGCAATGGCGGCTGCAGCTGTCTGTGGCCGCGGAGCGTAACAGATATCACAGTGCTCCATTGGTTATTCTCCTTCCACCAGATGTCTTGCATGCCTATTATGTCTACATTTTCATTCAGTGCCATTCATTCTAATTCACCAGTCTTATTTTTTAGACTTCTGCATATACATACAGACAATTTCAAAGTCTATATTTTTAAATGTTATTTGCAGTCTGCCTAGCAGTTGAAATAGGTAATTTGGAAACATTTATCTCTTTCTGCTCTTTATTTAAATGCACCTGGGCTACTTCTGCCTCTGTTGCAACCTCTCTATTGGGATATTATGACTTCCCCGTTATGTTAGTATCCTTTGAAGATACATTCTGAACAATGTGCTCCTCAGTGATTGTCATCTGTCCCCTATGATCTAGTTTAAAAGCTGCTCTCTCTCTTTTTAAATGTTAGCAACAGCAACCAAGTTACATCCTGGTTAAGATGGACCCCCTCTTTTTTTGGAACAGGCTTTCCCTTCCTCCAAATGTTGGCCAACTGCTAAGAAATCTAAAGCCCTCTTTCCAACACCATCGTCTCATCCACGCACGGAGACTCTGGCACGCTGCCTGCCTCTATGGTCCTGCACGTGGAATGGATAGCATTTCTGAGAATGTTACCCTGGGGGTACTGGGTTTCAGCTTTCTATCTAAAAGCCTTAATTTGGCTTTCAGAACCTCCCTCCTTCAGCTTCCTTTATAGTTGGTGTCCATATGTGCCACAATAGCCAGTTCCTCCTCAACACCATCTAAAATTCTATCTAGGCAGGCAAGTTCCCAAGGGATCCTCCTGCCCAGCAGCCACCCAGTTATCTACATACCTAATGACTGAATCCTTATCTACAGTGGTCATCCTAATCCCTCCCTCCTGGGTAAGCAGGAACTATATTTGTTGTTGTTTGTTTGTTTTAAGCCTCTTTGTGCCTTTTCACTTTAACTCTGCAGAGACCAAATAGCTCAGCCTAACCTTTGGATTTGAAACTAATTGAGCAAAGAGCATTTATTGCCCTTGACGCTCAAGAATATTTCTTTCCAGAGCTGTGCCTGTTAATGGAGAAGAACGTTTCCAAGGGACCTGTTTAAGGGGGGACCTCTTAGAGCATACAGGACGGTATTGTAAAACCCTCTTTCTTATCCTGTGATGTAGGCAGCAGTGCATGTAAGGATAGGCAGCAATCCAAATGTAAGAATCTACAGTTGCTAGCAGATTGTAAAGGACATGAAAAATGTTTTGATAAACACTCCTATGTTGTAGTGAATGAAAAATAAAGTTGTTTGATTTTGGGAAGGAGCACGTTAATTTTAGAGTCTGGCTTTTGTAGACATTCAGATAAGATGCAAGACACTTTACACAAAATGCATGAAACAATTTCTTTCTGATAGTTAACTGGTATATGAAAATACCTGAGGGGGGAATATAAAATAGACTTTACAGTATAGCAGCGGTTCCTCAACTAAAGGTCGTGACCCAAAATGGGGCTGCATAATAATCAACGGAGTTGCACAATCATGTGGCCGGCTGACATGAGGAGGACACAAAACAGGGGCCCAGGTACAATCACCATTGCCTCTTGTCGTATAAGCAGCCTATGACGGATTTAGGATTTTGGTGCCCCTAGTTACTGTTGGTGCTGTCACTCCCCTGTCTACCCCCCATCTTCTCTTCTCTCACCCCCTGAAGCTGGACAAGGCACAGTCCCCTAGTTTTCTGTGGCAGCACAGAGGCAGATCCTGTGGCAACAATTAAAATATTCTGAAGCAAATTGGCAAACATTTCCATTTTTACATTAAATTTTAAAAAATAGTCTTACACTATAATTATTTAGTATAATTTATTTTATTTGTATTGGGTCAAGAAAAGTAATCTCAAGTATCAGAACAGGCAGGAGACGTCAGGGATGGGGAAAGGAAGGATCAAGATTGGAGAAAGGGGGAGGAGGGACAGGAAAGAGGACCAGGAATGGAGAAGTTGGGAGATGGAGAAGATTAGGAATCTGGGATGGGGAAGAGTAGGGAGAGAGAGAGAAAGAGAAACTCTTGGATAGAGGAAGAGGAGGGAGTAGAAGGGTTGAGGGGTGGGTTCCAGAATATAGGAGAAGGGAGAGAAAGGAAGGGAGGTTCCAGGATCTTCTGGGGAGAAGAGGGAGTTCTCCTTAGTCTTGCTCCTTCTTGTATCCCCTCTCTAACATGCTACCCAATATGACTTATACACACACACACTTGACACAATCCCATTCTGTCTCTCACACACGAACACTGAGCCCCCTACCCTTGTTCCCCTTCCCCTCTTTCTCACACACAGACGTATGCCCCCCCAGCCGATCCTCCTTTCATCCTCCAGCCTTTCTTCCCACCCTCCAATGACCTCTTCTCATCCCTCCTAATCTCTCCAAAATGATCCCCCTTTGCTCTACCTGCTACAGGCTCTCCTGTTCCCTGCATGCTGTCTGGAGGGGAGGGGATGGATCAGGAAGCAGAGGGCTGTTCTCTGCTGAGTGAGATTCAGCACAGCTGAAAGGCAGCAACTCTTCAGCCAGCCTGCTATCCCCCCAAATTTCTGCTGCCTTAGCCACAGGCCTAGTGTGCCAAATCTAGTGTGCCCTCTGCTGCATAGACGCCAAATCTGGGCGTCTATGCAGCAGAGGGCACTCTAGTTATCCGGAATGTTCAGGTTCGGTGATAGATACCCTCTTGGGTATAATTTGTTGGCTGTGCAACTCTCACTTAAGTGGGTGCTGGTGAACATACTAAAAGTCGGTTAATATCTGCCGGTTCTTCCAAATATTCTATACCCATTTTCTGGTGTTGAAAATGAGCTTCTACTGCTATCGATGTGCAAGGGCTTGCATGAGTGTTCACGTCTTGATCAGTGAGTCCAGTATGATCAGCCAGCACTCAGAGAGCAGGGCCATGCTTAGAAATCAAAGCAACACGTTCACTTGCAGCCAAGGCTATTGTTGGTCACATTCAAGAATTTGATGTGGAACAGCCCAGTAGCTGGGACTCTTTTGTAGAAAGACTAGGGATGTGCACAGACAAAATTTCACGTCTGATGACTTCAAGGCACTGTGCAAAGAAACCTCATTAGGGCTGTCCCCACTGAACCTTGCTAACCGCAGGAAAGTGGCCTGGCAGAGCTGATGGTGCAGTCAAAAAAAAGATGCATTAGAGAGAATCATTGAAGGAGATTGGCCTACTAGCTCTGCCCAATTCCTTATCCAACTACAAGGATCAGTCCAGCAGACCTCCTTATGGGACACAGCCTGACAATACGCTTAAGTCTTGTCTTAATTCAGACATTTATTTATTTTAAAACATTTGTTACCCACCCTTCCTGCGTTCAGGGTGGGGTACAACAAAAAAAACATACATAATTGTTGAAACATAAAAGAATATACAACAAGATGTAATCCAGAGTGAGTGAATATTATGAGTGATAGAATGCACAATTGTTGCCAGCTTATATTGTATTCAAAATGATATAGGGAGCAGGCATAGGGATTCTAAAATGGGTGTAATATGCTCATGAATTAGTATTCCTGTCAATAGTATAGCAGCTGAGATCTGAATAATTTGTACTGGATGTATAGTACTTATGCCTAGGTGAGGCCCAGGCTTCGGGCCTAGGCCTAGACTCGATTGGCAATTCTTTTTTAAATAGGTTTTCAAAACAAAATGAGGTTCAGATAAAATTTCATCAGAATTTAATTAATTCCCTTTTGAAAATGATACGAAACGGTATGGGAAATTTTGTCTCATTTCCTATTTCATTTCTCCCAAATGCCCATCCCTAGTAGATAAAGATCTAATCTGCCCAGTTTTCTTCCTGTGGCAATGCAATAGACCTCGGCTGAGCTTCAGCTTCTACTTCACAACTAGAGAACCTCTATGCTTATCCCAT
Organism: Rhinatrema bivittatum; assembly: GCF_901001135.1. Lineage (NCBI taxonomy): Eukaryota > Metazoa > Chordata > Amphibia > Gymnophiona > Rhinatrematidae > Rhinatrema > Rhinatrema bivittatum. The sequence goes on along the minus strand of NC_042621.1, from coordinate 67,921,502 downwards.
GTTCTCTCATATTCTGTTAAGTTTTTGTCTCCACTACATCCACTGGGGAGCCTGTTCTTTGTACCCACTATCCTTTCTGTGGCTTAACCCTAGCCATGACTGTTCCTTTATTCTCTTATGTTCCTTACACAACAGCATTCATCTGCATTGTCATGATAAAGAACTTATTATAATTCTTTCCATGGACCTAAGGATGACAGAAGCTTCTTCCTTGTTACATACACCTTCATATCAACAATGCCTCCATGGGACATTGTGTTCTGTAAATGAAGATAGAAACGTTAAGGGAATTATTTTCTTAGTAAAGGAGCCCACATTGGAATGTAAGTGGAATAATAATAGGAGAAAAACAAGTATGGCATTCAAATGGGATTGTAATCAACATTATCCTATTAGCTAAGCATTTTTTGGAAGCTTGATGTTGCTTCAGTGACTGTTTTTGTAATAAACATATATTTTTTCTTACTTTCAGAAGAAGACCAAAAGAAAAATTATTTGTGTTGACTGAAAAATGCCCAGTAGGACGAGTCAAAACCTTTCTGGATACGATAATAGTGCTTTCAACGATAACGAGGATGTGGAAAACAAAAGAGTTAAGGGACTTTTATATGTAAGTAAAAAAAATTCTAATAACTGTGTGCAACTGGACACAAACTGAAGATATCTTTTTTAAAATTGCCTCTTTAATGAACTTTTTGAGGTAGAACAACTTCTGCTGCCAGTAATAGTCGTCTACAGAGCAAAGATCTAGGCTACTGATTCAACAACATATGAGGAAGAGAAAGAGTGGGATACAAAAATCAATACAAACCAATACAGATCAATAACGAATAAATATTGGCTTCAAACTGTTTCCTCAGATCCAATTTATACCTATGGAAAAAAACCAAAAAAAACCTTCAGAGGAACCATAGTTGCAGCCGTGTGATCTGGAACAAATCTTTTCCATTCAAAAGATTCAAAAACATCATTTTCAACACAGTGCATAGAAATTCAGGTCTTTTCATTCAGGGTTTGAAAATGATTGTAAAAATGGTTTGATGGATTCGCTCCAGCTTGGTTGTGAGCGCCAGTGTGAAAATGCAAGAATCTACATACATGAGCCCGTCAGTGTCAGTGCCCTGTTAAACATGGGTATTAGCTAACGCCCATGTTATAGGGGGTGTCATGTTATATGCATGTGCACTAGTATTACTGAATGGGGGGCTGAAGAGGCTCAGAGCCATTTTCTGTTTTTGGGGGGTGAGGGGGAATATGAGAGAAAGGGGGGGGGGAGTCTGCATTCAGAGGCCAGTTCTGATTTCAGGAAGGTGTGGGGGAGAGGGCACGGGAAGGCCTGGAGACCAGTTTTTCTTTCAGGGTGGGGGGACTAGAGCAGGGGCGAAGCAACTCCAGTCTTGGATTGCCACAAGCCGGTCTGGTTTTCAGGATATCCACAAGAAATAGGCATGAGATATATTTGCCTACGTTGAAGGGTGTCCATGCAGCTATGTCTCATGCATATTCATTGTGGATATGCTGAAAATCAGACCTATCTGTGGCACTCCCGGACCAGAGCTGCCTATCCCTGGGGTAGAGGGAAGCGCCCAGAAGGCCCAGTTAGTATTGGGTGGGAGGGGGAATAGGACAGCCCTGTATGGCCCATTCAGTTTCTTGGGGAGTGAGGGGATACGGGGAGGGCTTGGACAGCTTATTTGAGGGGGATGGGCTTTCCTCACTTTCACTTTGGGCGGGTTAAAGAAGGGAAAGCTGATCGGCAGAGTGCAGCCTGCGTCCCATGGACTGCACGTCCTTTAACATATTAAGCATGTTATTAGTTTGGTACATCGGGCGTTAAAACCATCAGGTAACTAAATGTTATTATACGAGTTTTTAATGCTGTTTAGCATGTAGATCCTATAGATTGTTAGAAGCTGAGGGATGAGGGAGAAGGATGAACATATTTAATTGTATATTGCTTCATAACTTTGGAAATACCGACGCGGTTATAAATTTCATTCTTTCAAGTGTTTTTCAAGGACAAAATAATCATTCAGCATCAATGTATTTCCACTCCACGTTCCATCTTCTTTGTTTTTTTTTAATTTTTATTTTAAGAGAAATATTACAGATAATAATGATATACCATGGTACCTGCAAAATAATGGAATAGTTGGTGCTTCACCTGATCTTATACCTGAACTAGAAAGACGAGATGAAGAGCACCAGACGCATTTTGAGAAATATCATCCTAGTCTGCAAACAATGATTCCTTTTCGACCAAAACCAAAGTAAGTCATATTTATTTGTAGTGTAGCCATACCTATATATATCTACAGGAAAGATGAGATATATACATATTTGTTACATATGCAAATCTGTAAATCTTATATATATATATATATATATATATATATATATTTCAAATGTGTATGTATATTAGTTACAAGCTATTAAATTAGTTTTGAACCTGCAATTGTGGTAGAGAGCGTGCATAACAACTTTTCAGAATTAAGCAATGTTTATATAGATTTCATTTAAAGTCAGAGAGTGAATGACTTGTCCGGTTCCCTTATCTTCCAGAGGATTGCCCTATGTGAAGGTCACTAACAGGCAGATTTTTAAACGCGTCGCTCGAGCAAAAAACGGCCCCATGCACGCGAATGTGGGCTGCGCGCGAGCAACGCGAATTTTAGGAAGCCGGGAAGTATCCACGTACATGGCTGTGTGTGCACGTCAAGAATAAGGGGGCAGAAAAGGGGCGGGGCAAAGACATAGGGTGCAAAGGTCTGTAGACCCTTGTAATACTGCCTCCCCCATAACCCCACCCTGAGTTGAAAGTGCCCCTCTTACAGTGAGAGATAGAGTCTCAGATTCTCTCTCTCTCTCCCTCCATCCCTTCCCCCCCCCCCCCCCCCCCCCAGCGCCCCGGTCACTCGTGAGTACGCGTGAAAAGGCTCCACACATACGCGCGGCAGGGATATTTTTAAATGACATGCGTGTACTTGCATGTGTGGTATAAAATTAAGCATAGCTTTGCCCGCGTGCCTAATACCCGGGTTTATGTGTGTGTACGTGCGCGGCTTTTAAAATGTACCTGTAAGGGAGCAATTTTAAACACGCAGCCGCAGGTAGTCGCAGCTAACATTCAGAGAGCGATGACCTGCATCGTTTCCATTTGAACATTAGCTACCGTAAAGTGAGTGCATTAAAAGCGCCCCCTGTACTGGGCGGTAGGGGAAAGAGGGAGACTGTTAAAATAGCACTTTTAAAATCCCTAAAATACATGCATGGTTCCTCCCCTCCCCCACTTCCCATCTACACATGCCTCAGGAGCACTTCTGTTTTTTGACCCGGCTAATATTCTATGCGTTTGTGAAAGCACGCGCCATTCTCTGAGCTGGGCAGAGGCGGGGGAGGGACACATCTTCTGACAGGCCGTTTTACTGGGGGTTAAATGACTTTGAAAATTGCCTTCTAGTATGTTACCGACAGCTGTAACAGATTATTTTCCACCACCGATCCATTTTACTTGTGAGCTGAGGCACTTACATGGGGTTCTGTCATTCTCTGTCGCTAGGAGCTTTTCGGTAATATTATGCGCACACAATATATTTCAACTACGTTTTTCTTTAATAAGTAGTGCATCGCGTGGCTGGGCCCGTGGCTCAGTGGCAGCGCTGCATGTTGCCAGGCGGGGGGACTGGGGTTGTTCCCCGGGTCAGCCAGCGCCGGAGTCTTGGCCATTGTTCAACAGTGACACCTGCTGGCCGGACACAAGATGCACGCGTATCGGGTTTTGGAGGGAGCTGTGGTCTGTGCTCTCTGTCCACGGACTGTCATTGCAATGGCTGGCCTAGGTGGTAGTGGGAGGGGGTCACAAATTACAGAAAAAGCCAGATATTTGTGAATGAAAACTCTTGGCACCATAGTCCAACAGAGGCTTGTCCCAATTGGACTAGAAGCCGAAAGAAGCAGGAATAAACTGCTGGGCCAAAAAATACAATAAATTATAAAAATAAGAGTATATCATTAGTAGAAAGGTTTAAGTTTTGTAAATACATTTTATTTTCATTTGTTACCGATAAGCCTGCAGAACTAATTAAAAGGGTTTACTAGTTATTAGACATTAGATATTCAGTTCTTCCTCGTTAAAATAAACACGAGTTCTGATCCAACCCTATAGCTAGACAGGCATACATATGATTAAATTCTTCTTGCTTCCTTGGCCTGAGCTGGCCGAATCAGCCAGTGTATCAGCACGGATAACATTGATAAAATAGTGAGGGCAATTTTCAAAGAATTGATTTATGCATGGAAATTGGCTGGCTGACATGTGACCTCCTTCAATGCAGCTAAAACGACACGCATCCCTCCGCTATGTGCATACATTTGGCTGTACTGAGGTGTCCTCTGCAGCAGGTTTAGGTTGGTTGGACAGAAGAGGAGGGGAGGAAAATGAGAGGCATAGATTGCATTTCCAAAATCTGCGTCCATTGTTTCCATTCATAAAAGCTCCTACACAAAAAGCAGGTCCCGGTGACCACGCTATCTTTTTGCCCGTAGCTAGCTTCAGAGCAAATGAACGCACGCAGTTTCATCTCGAAAATCAGTGCAAACTCTTCAGGTAAAAATCCCCAGGGTGGAGAATCTGAAAATTACGCCTGATGTGACTTGTGCGCCCTGGGCTGTTTATGGAAGGATGTTGGTCAACGCATTAGAATGTCGAAATGTTTTAATCTAAAGCTTAATTCAAACCTCAGCCCTCCTAGGAGAGATGTGAGCGGGTGGGATGGGGGCTGAGTGATGACAGAGACATTCCATTACTTCAGCGGCACAAATGACCCTCAAGAGGTCATGAAATGAGGCTGAAAAAGGGGTAGATTCGAGAGTAACATTAGAAAATATTAATGTGCGTGGAATAGCCTTTGGGAGGAGGTTGTGGGGGCAATAACAGTAGCAGAATGTAAAGAAAGATGGGATAAGCACTTAATATTTCTAGCTGTAAAGAAAAAAACCTGAGATCAGCTGGGGTTTATGGTGTCTAACAGAAAGTCATTTGGGCAGACTAGATAGACCCTACGGTCCCTTATTAATGTAATTTATTTATTATACAAATCGTCGACTTGTGGGGGTACTCAAAGCAAGTTACAGCCCCAATTAAACACAGAATATAAGAAATGTGAACATCATGAGTAGAACAGATATTTTATGAGGAGAATATTGTGATGACACTTATTGTGATGGAATAGCATACAAGGGCTCCCAGGCTGTAAGTAAGGTTTCAACCATAACTAAATTTAGGCTTGCCGGGAAGTATAGAGGAGTTTCATGAATCCCATACTGAAGTAAGGGTCACCTCAAAAAATGAAGGGGGAAAAAATAAAGCAGCTGGGCCCCCCCTCAGAGTCCAACCTGCAGGCGTAAGGGCATTGAAATTTGGCAGGTGAAGGCTTGGTGGAATTGCGAGCCTTTGATCTCCAGGTGGAAAGTCACGAGGTTGGAGGAGAGTCTGGTGTCCTTTGGTTAGGAGTTTTGGAGCATGGGGTGGGGGGGAGGGGCAGGCATCGGATGAAAAGACCTGCTTTTGACTCCTCCTAAGTGCTGTTCGTTGGACGAGTGCCTCATTTCCCGATCTTAAGGCACAGGTTGGTTTCTGAGGGTGAAGACATTTTTTTTTTTTTGTTTTGAAACTAAGAAGGACCCAGGCCATTCAGGAACTTGAAGGTAATACAGAGGGCCCAGAATTGAGTTTCAATAATATATTTATGCACACACACATACTATTTATTATATATTAGCATCAATAAATTACATGTCAAGGTTTTCTGGTAGATTGCATGAAAATCAAAACACTCAAAAAATGCTGAAAACATTTACATTGATTACGCTCTCCTTTTAATATTTAGCTTCTCATTGAGATGGACAGCAGTGAAATAATGAAACAAGTAAGAAGTTATAAGAAAATTATGTTGTTTTTTTTTCTTTTAGACCTTCCTCACCAAATCCTTTGGACGACGCAGGACTTTTCTCATTTGCCACATATTCATGGATTACCTCCATAATGGTCAAAGGATACAGACATCAACTGAATGTAGATAACCTGCCTCCATTATCATCTTATGATAGTTCTGATAAAAATGCAAAAAGGTAATACTGTCATTAATGTACAATAATTTCTCTTTTTTTTTATTTTTATTTTATTCCTTTGGTAATTTTCTCCTTCCCCTTTTGCGCATCCAGATCAATTGGAATGAGCCCCTACTGCAGAACCATGTTTAAGGCTTCTTATTCTAGGTTTTAACTGATGAACACTGATAAAAACAGCTCTGGATGTGAATTAAATAAAAATAGATGTTTATTGGTGTGGCGGACCCCCTGGTCAGCCATTAGATGGCCTTAGGTCCCTACACATTAGGAACTATAACAGCATAGTGGGAATATAATTCCTTTACAGCCCCTCCCAAACTGGATGGCTTTGATTGGTTGTCTCAGGTTAGTTACTTAGGGGCAGATTTTCGAAACGGCGCGCACAGAGTACATTTATGCACGCTACCTAGTGCACACAAATGTACACCCGATTTTATAACATGCGCGCTGCTGCGCGCATGTTATAAAATCCGGGGTTGGCGCACGTAAGGGGGTGCACATTTGTGCACCTTGCGCGCACCGAGCCCTAGGGGAGCCCCGATGGCTTCCCCATTCCCTCCGAGGCCGCTCCGCTAATTAGCTAGAAAATAAACCCCTAAAATAAGAAGCCCTAACCATGATCCTTCATTTATTCACAATTACCCTGGGGAGGGCTTCCTCCCATTTAACCCCCCCACTGTCCTATCTAGCTCAACCATTGTCGTACTACAGTGACCATCTTTCAGTCAAGGGCCACTTGGTAGTTGAACCTTGATTTCCCTTAAGACAGTGCGCAGCAAGGCCACTCAGCCACTGGTTCAGTCCACAGGTTTTCTGGGTAGCATGGAATACTGTATTAAGAGGGATTATTGTTGTGTGAAATATATATAATACCTTCAGTAATACATTTTGCAGCATACAACCTGAAATGGAAAATCATCTGATGGGCAATTTTCAAAGCTATTTATCTAGGTAAATGGACCTAGTTGTAAATTGCCCTCCTTGATTTGCCTAAAAGTAGGTTTGGGCTTCCACAGTGTAAATAGTTTTAGCCAGACACTTACACTAATACTTTATGCTTCCAGAGTGGCTGCCCAGAGCTACACTGGAAGCACCTGAGCTAGGATCACATTGTACTGGGATTCCAGGCCTCCAGACTGGGTACAATTCAGAAGGCTTGGAGTGAGGAGAGTGTGGGTATTGTGGGGGGAGGTGAAGAATTTTATTAAAATTGTCTGGGGAGGGAGGGGGATGGAGAAGGCTGGCTGCAGTATTATCTGGCATTTCCCTTTGGAGGAGTTTGGGAGGCTCAACAAGCAGAGGTTTTAAAAATTTCTGGTGGTGGGGTTTTTTTTTACATATTTTTACGCTGGGGCGTGCCTGCGAAAGCCGGCAGCCATCGCACCACTGCAGTGGTGTAGTTATTCGGTGCGAAACTGGCGGCGCCGCCAGCGATGTCTCCACAGCGTCGGCCCCAGTGCCGCCCCAACTCCTCCTCTTCCGGGGCCGGCTCTGCCCCGATTCCACCCCAATCGCCCTATTGCACGTGAAAAGTCCCTTTTCGCATGCGAAAGCTATTGAAAATGACCCCCATAGTGCCTGATTTATTAAGTGCAAAAATCAGAGGACAACAACAGTTTGCTGCCCCTGGGAGGGAAACAGACAAATCCACACCTAGAAAATGGTCTGGCTTTATATACCACATTGGGGAGCTACCTTCCCACAGCTTTACTATGTTTCCTCACAGAAAAATAAATGGTAGAGATCTGACAGGATTGCCACTTAACCAGATATCTTTTGAAGATATCTGGTTAAGTGGCAGGTTATCCGGCCACTCAAGGCTGGATACCTTTACAAAATCTGGCCAATTAGCTTGAAAGTTATCTGGTATATTCCATGGGACAGTTATCCCATTGAATATCCGGGACAAATTATCTGGCTTATAGCGGCATAACTTGTCTTTGGTCCCAAAGATATTAATTATTCTGACTGTCAATATGTTCAACTGATGAATCCTAGAAACAGGATGTGAATTGCAACAAAGTTTGAAAGGTGGAATTTCCATTTTACAAATAGTTTCAGAAATATTTTATCAGACCTGACATATTTGCCAAACCTTTTGCCAGATACTTTAAAAGGAGAATTTCCCCCAAAAAAAGGCAGAATAGTGATATTCTCCGGTTCTGCGGCATTTCACCAAAAATACAAAAGAGGGTTTCGGAATGTAACCAAAACTAGAAATTTTGCTATTTCTTTCCCACTTTGTCAAAAAACAATTCCCTCTAATTCTAGGGTAGAAAAACTCAAGTACATAATTTTTTAAAACTTTTCCCTCAAAGTCAAACAGCATATTTTCCCTTTATCTGTCAATTTTTGGTCTAGATTGGGTTGAAAGTCTCAGTCATTGTCAGTATCTAGATTTAAGGACAAATAGTGTATGAAAGTCTGTATGTCAGCTGTATGCACAATTTTGAAATATTGCCTTTTTTTTTGCTCTAGGAATTCATTTTTTGCAACTTCACATGGGCACATTTTTTCTTTAAAAAGTTAACAAAAATATAAAAATGTAAAATGTGTGGGGAAAAAAAGGTATGGTTAGCTTTATTTATTAACAAGCCATGTACCTCATTTACTGTGGTTCCATTATTTGTGATGGGAGCTGGTCACTAACAGTGTGTGTTAGTACATATGGTAGGTTTATAAACAGACTACATATAACCTTCAATATGCCCTTTCTGTTACAAGATTTATACTTGCAAAATTTTCTACAGAATATTTTTCCTTTCAGAAGTTGCAGGAAATGAAAAGGGTTAGTTTTCCAATGGCTCTAGCTGGCTAACTGACAGGGTCATTCATCAATTTGCGATACACTGTTTATCGTGTGCGTTACAGCGTTATTGCGCATGATAATGCTGTAATGTATGTGATAACGACGTATCGCAAATTGTGTATGCAAATTTCACATTAATATTAAAGTGGCCGGAGTGTGGGTGGGATAAATGTAAAATAGAAATGGTTAGCGCTTCCTGTGATCCCGGTCACACATTATTGCGGAATTTTATCATGGCAATTGACTACACCTTTTTTCTTGGTGTTAGGGGCAAAAAAATAATTATCAAGCCCAGAATCTCACAGCAAGGTATTATCACAGTGCTTATCGCGTGCGAAAAAAACTCCAAACATAACACACACACCTATCACGCCTTCCTGGACCAATAAAAATGCCTGTTTTTACCAGGTCAACTCTACTAAAGCTATTTTGTTTGTGTGAAGTGTACTTGTAGAGGCATACATGATGCCTTGCTAGGCTCACCGCAGATGAGAACATGTGGAAGAAGAACAACGTGAACAACAGTCAAGGCCACTGCAAGACATTTGATGGAAGTACCAGTACCACAGGCAGAGACTGTAGTATCATAGACTCAGGGCCTGGTCGAGCGTCCGGCACGCAGGTGGCCACAGTGCTGGAGATACAGGGAGTGTATATTTCACCATGCACCTCCTTGCTGGGCATACCAGAGGACTTTGTGGTTAGCAGGTATCGTCTCAGCTCTCAAGCAATCCAGGAATTATATGAAGACATGAATACCTCCAAGGGGATCTGGATCCAGTCACCCAAAGGTACCATGCTGTCCCCGGCCTCACCAAATTCTTGGGTACGCATCATTTCACATCAAGCGACTCCTTCTAAACTACAGTAGGGGTCGGGGGGGGGGGGGGATGTACCAAACCACTTTCTCACGCTATCTCAACCAGGTCATCGAAGCAGTCACTGACTGCATTAATCGCTACTTCAAATTTCCTCTTGAACGTGAGGAGTTGAACTATTGACTGCACTCATGTGACCATCATTCCACCCTGTCAGAGGGAGGAGATGTACCAGAACAGAAAGCTTTTCCACTCGATCAACGTCCAAGTGGTCTGTGAAGCTGGAATGTGCATCCTGGATGAGGTGGCCAGGTACTCGGGAGCCATGCACGAATCCTTTCTACTTAGGCATTTGGGCCTCTTTGACAATTTTGAGGCTTGTAGGTAAGACACACTTTTCTTTGTAAATTACATGTCTGCTTTTTTGTATGTGCATAATGGCACCAAAACGGGGGTGGGGGGTGGATGTGGGGGAGGACATGATCTGTGGCCTGTTAAGTGCCTTGTATTCATGTATGGTGGCCATTGGCCCAGCCCATGCCTTTTTGTCTCCATGTTTCACACGTTGCCAAAATGAGACAGGGCAAACAATGCATGTGCTGTAAAGGTTGCTGAGTGAGGAAGCATTTACACTTAGAGGTAGATCTTCAAAAGATACGTGAGCGTGTACTTTTGTTCGCGCAGCAGGCGCGAACAAAAGTACGCTGGATTTTATAAGATACGCGTGTAGCCACGTGTATCTTATAAAATCCGGGGTCGGCGCGCGCAAGGCTGCGCAAAATTGGCAGCCTGCGCGCGCCGAGCCGCGCAGCCTGCCTCTGTTCCCTTCCCCCACCTTCCCCTCCCTTCCCCTACCTAACCCACCCCCCCGGCCCTATCTAAACCCCCCCTTACCTTTGTCGTCAAAGTTACGCCTGCTGAAAGTAGGCGTAACTTTGCGCGTGTTGGCCGGCAGCCCCGCTCCGTCCTCCGGTCCCGGGGGCTGGTCCGGAGGCCTCGACCACGCCCCTGGGCCGGCACCATGCCCCCGGGCCCGCCCCCGAAACGCCGCAGCACGCCCCCAAAACGCCACGTCGTTTCAGGAACGCCCCGGACACGCCCCTCCCGCCCCTTTTCGAAAGCCCCGGGACTTACGCGCAGCCTATGCAAAATCTGCGCACGTAAATCCAGAAGGATTTACGCGCGCAGGCCTTTAAAAATCCGCCCCTTAGCATGTCTACATTATCCAAAAGGCTCCTTCCTATCCTATCCTTGGAAGGTTTTACAATGTCACTGGTAGGGATGTGCAGAAGGAAAAAAATTGTTTAGTTTTATTTTTCGTTTCGTCGGGACCCAAATTTGTTTCATTAGTTTCACAGGGGAAAAACCAATTAGTTTATTAGTTTCATTCATTTTTCGTTTGCCATTAAAGTCAATGGGGTTTTCTTATCAATTCTGATTAAACTTCTGGGGAGTAATCATCAGAACAAGAAAAGAGCTCCAAGGAACTTAGACTGTGCAAAATGGCACCAATGTAGCATGAATAGCCTAAGGTACTGTAAAGGGGCAAAGGGGTACCAGGAGTGGCAAGAGTGCTTTAACAGAGATTGAAAGTAGCAGTGCGAGTTTCAAAAACACACCACAGCTTCAAAAGAGAGCACCGATAACAGTTGCATGAACCCTCAAAGGCAGTACGACAGGCAAAGTGGCAAGACAAGTGGCATCAACATCCTACAGCACAATGAAGGGGGAACATAGCAAGCAGAAAGAGTGTCAGAAAAAAACCACAAGGCGCCGATAAAGGGACAAAGCAGTAGGAAGACTAGCACCAACACATTGAGGAACCATGATAGTGGCAAGAACACCACAAGTAGTAGAGTGTGTCGTCTCATGTATGGCAGCAAGGCAGAGTGGCAGAAAGTTGATAGGGGCAAGACAGGCTGGCAGAGCGGAGGTAGTCTGGTCCCTGTGGTTTTGATAGGGGCAAGGCAAGCTGGCAGACCTGAGGTAGTCAGGTTGCTGTGGCCTTCGGGGTGGATGCTGGCACTGGAGTTGAAGTAGTGGGTGTACCCTGAGAAGCAATGCCATGGGCATCAGTCATACTCTGTACCTGCGCTGACTGCTCTTCCTCATTATCATCATCAGTTTCATCTCTCCACCCCAGCACTGAAGTGGAGGCTAAGACAGAACTAACTAATCCTCCTAAACCTTCTTCAGCTATTAATTCTTCCATTTCTAATGATGAGAATCCCACACAAGATGATTCTTCATCGGAATCAGAAGCAAACAGTGTCTGCACTACATTGTCAGCGCTAACTAGAGTCTGCTGACACACTGCTGTTTTTGGGTCTTGCCCTTTTGTCTTGCATGTCTCAGCCTCCCCTTCCCTCACCTCCAAAACAACAGGGTCAGAAACAGGTGGTGGCAGTGCATCATCTTTAAATTTCAGTTTTTTCCGGATGGAACTGACTGCCCCTCCAGAGATTTTAGATTGGAATAACTTAATTTTTAACTTTAATGGGGACTGGCACTGCCTTTTGAAGTGCCTCCTCTGCCAGTGCCAATCACTCAATGTGTACCTTTCCCCGACATCATGGATTTAATGTCACTCTCTACTAGGAATTTCAATTAAAAGAATTATTTCTTTATTGGAGACTGAACACCTCTGTATCAATATATGTGAGTGTGGAAAACTACACACACACACACAGAAAAGACTGGAAGCCTGAGCAAGCCCAATTCCTACAGTGATGCTGCTTGTTCTTTGAAATACCAACTCCCAGACAGACACTGCAACTCTCTCACTATCTCCCACCCACACCACCCAAACCCTGCCTGCAATCTATCCCAGGGGGGTAAGATCAGCAGCAAAATTCCACTGCTGGCAGCTTATCTCAGTGGGAGAGACAGAGAAACAGTCTGAGTTCAATAAAAAAAAAAAGTGCAGTAAAAAAAAAAGCCTGGCTGGCACAGCAGCAAAAACAAACAAATATCTTTTTCAATGGAAACTTCTATCAAAGTAGCAAGTAATAGCAATTGAATACAGATATGAGACACTCGGAGAGATCTCAAAAGCAACGAGCTTCTCAGAGAACAGCCAAGAAGAAAGTGCGTGGCGACCGCGTGCTTAAGGTAGATATAGTACAGAAGGAACAACATCACAGAGCACTGAGAGCAGCAATTGGCTGAATTAGAAAAATGCTGGTTGTTGCTATGGATACTCCTATTTCAAGCGGCCGCTAAGAAAGCAGCACTGCAAACCAAAAGAATGAAACTAATATGATATGTTTCATTCGTGGGGGATCGCCATGCATTTTGTAAACCCACGAATCAAACGAACAGGGACTTATTTAATGCAGACTGCACATTCGTTGAAAATGAATGCACATCCCTAGTCACTGGTTAATCTCCCCCCCCCCCCCCCCCCCCCCCCCCGGCCCTGCCTTGCAAACTCCCTTCCCCTCTGCCTATCTCTAGCTTGGCTTACTCCTCCCGCCATGCTTGCCTGCATATCCCCTTCCCCCACCTGCTTCCTCCTATCCCTTCCATGCTGCCTCTCTCTGCTCTTGTTCCTACTCTGCTCCTACTTCTCCTTCCCTTAATATTCCTGCTCTCATCCTCCCTCCTCCCGCCTCATCTCCTTACGCCTAGCCTCTCCTCTCTCCCCATGCCTCCCATGCTCCATTCTCTCCACCTCCTTCACGCCTCCACACACCACCTCCACCTCCTCCACACAATACCTCCTCCACTCCTTAATAGAAAAAGACAAACGGACAAACTTCACAAACAAAACTTACACACTCAGACAAAAGACAAAGTTTAAGGTTCACAAAAGGAAGTACAAGACAACGTACTCAGAACTCGTTATTATAAACTCCTATCACCAACACAACTACCTGCCTCTCTTCTAAAACTTACCTCGACGCACCCTCAAAGAGACATTTGCAGGATGGCTGTATATATAACCTGCAAAAATAACATGCTATGCGATGACGCAACGCAATACGTGATGACATAGAGCTGCTGCGTTACCGTTGCGTCGTATGCGATGATATTTCGCCGCGTGTGGTTAAATTTCGCCATGTGTGATAACATTTCGCCACGAGCATCAGTTAGCTATAGCCATCACATTTTCCTAACAACACCCCTTTTTTTTTTTTTTATCATGGCCACTATTTTTACTATATTTATAGCATTTTGATGAATCTAGGCCTTAGCCAGCTAGAACAGTCTGGTTGAAAATTTTCCCCTGCAGGACCGCAAAACATCACCTGGATTTTGGCAGCTCAGTTTGCGGGCCCTCTCAGTGTTGAGGGTGGGGGCTGAGGGGAAGTAACTTAGTCAGCTAATGCTAATTTTTCAGTGTTAGGGACAGAAGGGATACACTTAATTCTAACCAGTTACATTATGGCTGCCTTGATTTAGGTGAAATTTCAACTGTAATATAGCTGGCTAAGTCACTCCTTAGCGGCCCCCTAAAGCCTTGGCCTAAAGATTACGCTATTTCAAAATCGTTTAAGCAAACTGACTTACAATCATTTCTGCACTTTTTTTTTTGCTGATACCTAATCCTTATATTTGGCCCCTAGTATTTTACTGAGCATTACTCAACACAACCTAGTAAGCATCAGAAAAGAAAGAGCAAATATCCTGGAAATGCTAGACAGAAAGAGAAAGAAATCTTAAATATATTTAGCATAAAACTATGACAAACTAACCCAATGACAAAGTAAAATAATGAAAATGGCAAGAATTTGTTTGAGTGGGTATTTACACATTGCATGACCTGTAAGTAACGTTCTCTTTGATAGTTAGCACTGAAAAAGACTTAGGAGCCACATTAGCAGTTAGTATAATAACATGCAAAAGACTGGTCAAAATGAATCCTACTTTTAGACAGTCAGATCTAACCTCACTGGGCCAAATAATTTGTCTCAGTGGTTCAGTTGTTGCATATTTCAAGCATCAATTTCCAGTAAACTCAGGAAGATCTTCTAGACTTCCGCTCGTCAAAATTTTATGAGCCTCCTCGTGAGCCCAGTTTCTATTAATTTCTGTAGAAAAATGAACCCCTATAACAGCCTACAGATGCATAATGAATAGAACCCTTCATTGTTATAACAGACATACATGTTAATTCTTTAGAGCAGTGTAATAATTTTTATAATCATTGCTGATACCATCAGGACCTCTCTTATCTCCAGCACTGGGAATATTATGCAGAACTTACCGTCTCATAATCATCTATTTCAGATCATATTTTCTGCAATTAGGCTCAGTTAATCTTTATAAGCCGTTAACTCAATATCAAGCAATGCAGTTTTATTTTACAGTACATCTTTCAGGTTTAACATAGGCATTCCAAAGAACTTTGCAATCACAATGATGGATGCAATAAAATATCACTAAATAACAAGGGAGTGCTGTAACAACTTCTAGGAAGTCTCTAGGTCATTGGAAATACTCCAAAAAGAGGTAAAAGTGGGTGTAGACATTTATTACGGTGAATAACCTACAAGGTGTATATTTGTTACAGCCATAAGAATGAGTTTTAAGTAAAAAAATAATCTGCAAATCTCTGCCACCTATAAAACCTTTCTTCCAATGTCCACATTTTCTAGTTCATAGTCCCTTCTCCAGAGACCTTCAAGCTCCAGATGTTTTCAAACTAACAGTCCAGTCTCCAAATTCCAATTGTGCTATCCTAGCAACATGTGTCACCTTTGCTTGTGCTGCTAGACATCCTGTTAACCTCTTTGATCCAGCTTCAGGAAATCAGATGGACTTGGTACTTAACTTCCAAAACGTTAATTAGAATAATGAAGTGCAAGACACTCACTCAGGCCCATGCAATATTATGCGCTCAGGCTAGCGCACAGGTTAACTCGTGGTTGGACAAGTGTCCATAACCCCTGATGCAATAAGGGCTAGATTTTAAAAGTCCTGCCGGATTTACGCGCGCAGGGCACTTGCACGCCGGCGCGCCTATTTTGCAGAGGCCGCCGGCATGTGCAAAGCCCCGGCGCGCGCGTAGGTCCCGGGGCTTCGTAAAAGGGGCGGGAGGGGGCATGTCCGGGGTCAGGGGACAGTCCGGGGCAGGTCCAGGGGTGTGGCAACGGTTCAGGGGCGGGCCAGGAGGGTGGTCCCGAGTCCCCCGGCACTGCGGCCTGTGCCGGGGGATGCCAAGGCAGCGCGTGCAAGTTACGCCTGCTTCAAGCAGGCGTAACTTGCACAACAAAGGTAGGGGGGGATTTAGGTAGGGCTGGGGGGTGGAGTAGATAGGGGAAGGGAGGGGAAGGTGGGGGGACGTGGAAGGAAAGTTCACTCCGAGGCCGCTCCGATTTTGGAGCGGCCTTGGAGAGAACGGAGGCAGGCTGCACGGCTCGGCGTGCGCAGGCTGCCGATTTTTCCGCAGCCTTGCACGCACCGACCCCGGATTTTATAAGATACGCGCGTATCTTATAAAATCCGGCGTACTTATTTAAGATCTACCTCTATGGGTATCAGCATGTCCCAAATGCGCATCCAAACCAGCATGTAGCTAATAGCGCTCATTGCATATAAATGCCATGTTAATGAGCATTATTAGCTAGTACCCCCGATGTAAAAAATAAACATGCGCCCGACACACACATTATAACCCTTCAAAAATTAATGCCAGCCCCGTAGTTGATGCATATAGGGAAAAATAACCCATGCTATAGTTACACAATGTTAGGTTCCATATTAGGTGCTACAACCCAAGAAAGAGATCTAGGCGTCATAGTGGATAACACATTGAAATCGTCGGTTTAGTGTGCTGTGGCAGTCAAAAAAGCAAACAGAAAGTTGGGAATTATTAGAAAGGGAATGGTGAATAAAACGGAAAATGTCATAATGCCTCTGTATCGCTCCATGGTGAGACTGCACCTTGAATACTGTGTACAATTCTGGTCGCCTCATCTCAAAAAAGATATAATTGCAATGGCGAAGGTACAGAGAAGGGCTACCAAAATGATAAGGGGAATGGAACAGCTCCCCTATGAGGAAAGACTAAAGAGGTTAGGACTTTTCAGCTTGGAAAAGAGACGGCTGAGGGGGGATATGATAGAGGTGTTTAAAATCATGAGAGGTCTAGATCCGGTAGATGTGAATCGGTTATTTACTCTTTCGGATAATAGAAAGACAAGGGGGCACTCCATGAAATTAGCATGGGGCACATTTAAAACTAATCGGAGAAAGTTCTTTTTTACTCAACGCACAATTAAACTCTGGAATTTGTTGCCAGGGGATGTGGTTAGTGCAGTTAGTATAGCTGTGTTTAAAAAAGGATTGGATAAGTTCTTGGAAGAGAAGTCCATTACTTGCTATTAATTAAGTTGACTTAGAGAATAGCCACTGCTATTACTAACAACGGTAACATGGAATAGACTTAGTTTTTGGGTACTTGCCAGGTTCTTATGGCCTGGATTGGCCACTGTTGGACACAGGATGCTGGGCTTGATGGACCCTTGGTCTTACCCAGTATGGCAGGTTCTTATGAGTTTCTCTGATGATTTAGTTGAGTTCATAAGCAGCAAACTGCAACTGTGGTAGAAACTGGAGTTTAAACTGCAAAATGTGGTGGTAAGAAACAATACCCTTCTCAGCAGTTTGTGGAAAAGGATACAGTAGATGCAATAAACTGTCCCAGGCTCCTTTGGGTCAAAAAGACCAATTAAAAAGAGAGAAGCACACTGAGAAAGAAAATGCAGAACCTGCAATGACCAAATAGGAAGCTCAGAAAAATCAAAACAGCAACTCTAATGACCTATTAGATCACATGTTTGGGTTCTACCTGGTATTTGAAGAATAAACTATTAGCTTGACAACATTTGAAAAGTATCTGGAGAAAGAATTGTTAGTTTAAAAATATTTATAACTACATAAGATATCTGTCTACACCCGCTTTTACATCTTTCTAAAGTGTTGAATTTCCTAGAGATATCTTAGAGATTTTAATTTCTTTGTTATACGCCTCCCTTATTATTAGTGATATTTGACTGAGCTGTTGTTTTTTTTTTATGATCCCTTATCGTTTTGAATGTGGCCCAAGCCTTTTTACTTAATCCAGTACAAACAAGGTAATGGCATATTCTTTGCTGCCTCTTTAAATAAAGGGCCAAAGCCGTCTCTAGGGAGATTGTGGGACTGGGTGATTTCTGGACTGGGATTGGGATTTAAGCCTTGGAACAATGAGTACTTGTGGGTCTTCTGGTTTCAACAGGGTCGTGTCGCCATGGAACACAAGTACTCTTGCTGGGCTTTAGTTATCAATCTTGCATTGCACAAATTACAGTACTAGACTGTTCATAGGCTCTGTTAAAAGAGGGGCGAACCCTGTGTCTAATTACAGAATAAATACCAGCTTCAGACGGTAATAAAGAAAGGGTTTTATTAATACAGGTAATTATATAGAGGAAGGCGGATAATTCCTCTAGGAGCAGAAAAATACAGAAAGAATTTAGTACAAGCAAAGGTGTACAAGGTCTGTTTAAAATCTGCTCAGAGATCTTAACATGTGCATCAGCTTATAAAGGGTCTGGGGTCTGCTATTATCAGTCATCTGCATAATCCACACCCTTTACCTTTAATAGCCAATCGATATATATGTTAACATGTGTACTTTAGCTTGCTCTTACTATAGGCCACAGGCCTCTTCTTATCAGTTAGAATAACAAACTTAGTTCCATCCTTCCAGGAATGATGTCATCTGTGCTGGATGATTCTCTGGCAAGTTCAATGATCAGTGCTTCATAGTGCTATAACTACATATGTGCAGGATATATGCAGTGCACTATTCTACAGCTCCTAGGTAGCGCTCAATGGCTTGCAGAGAGCCCTATGAACCACAGCAATCTTGTGGAAATCAGTAAGGAAAGTGCTGATTTGTACTGCTGAGACCATGGCTGGGAAAGTATTTTGTGAGAGGATGTGAGTCCTCATAAGAGCATTTATTGAAGAAGGGATGGAGTCATTTATGGTGTATGAGAATCTGATTAAGATCTGGAAGGTGCGCCATTAGAGGAAAAGAAAATATAGAAGTAAGGTTGTTTTTTTTTTTTTGTGTTCAGTGCTGCTTATTATCTCTGCAGTATGATTCCTGTGATTCATTCAACTGATATTTTTACTATTCTGATATTGACTGCTGATCACCCCAGAAGAATAAAAAGTTATTGTTCATGACGATACCCCCTTGACTGTGACTTGATTACTTAATCCCAGGGCATCTCAAATTGTAAATCTGTCAGTTAAAAGAAATAGTAAATTGCAAGACTGGTGCTATTGAAGTGCACCAAGGGGAAAGGAAGGATTTGATATTTTTGTATGCTAGGAGAAAATACAGCCCTGCCTCTGGGCCAGGTCCTGCTTGACCATTTGTCATAAATTTTGAACCCACGGAGACTGGTATGAAGCTCAGAAACCCAGCGTCAGAGACTCTTATTTTATGCACCCCAGCAACGGGTTACATGAAGTTCTATAATAAAACATGGAAATGAAGTCCATAGAGAAGGACAAAATGAGAAAAAGTGCTACAGAGCCGACAGGGAAACTACACACCTGACTGTACAGATTTGAATCGGAAAGATAGGAAGGCTGGAAAAGTAGTTTTAAGGACCTTAGGGAATCCTTGCTAGATATATATGTCTCTCCCAATGATAACATGTTGATAGTGGTGAGAATAAAATACCTGCATTTGCAAAAAAAATTTAAAGTTGGAATTTCTGTCAATTATTATTTATTTATTTGTTTGTTTGTTTTTATCTATTTATTTATTTGTTTCTTTTTATATACCGACATTCGATCGCGATATCACATCGGTTTACATGTAACTGAACAGAAATATATCGAAGTTTAGCGCAGGCCTTAACTCCGGTTTACAGAAATAACATTTTACATGAATAATCAAACGGTTTACATTCAATAACTGTAGGAGGCGGCGCAGGCCTTCATTCCGAAGTACAAGTATAACAACGGTTTACATAAACAGTCAAACGGTTTATATTAATAACTGTGGGAGGGTATAACAAGAGTTTATATGAACAGTTTTACTAGGTACCATAGTACCGATGGGGTCGTAGTTTCTTACTAGTGATGAGGACTTCCTTAAACAGGAAGGTCTTCAATGTCGTTCAGTTTCTTGTTTAAGTTCTATCATTAAGCTATTCCAAAATTGTGGGCCTGTTTCAGGTTGACCTGCACTCAAAACTCTTTACACGATGGAACTGTTGTTCAGCTGAGTATAGGGCCCGAGCTAGCACACATGAAACCAAGAGGCTCTTCAGGTTTTCTGGACCATCTTCCTGCAGGGGCCTTAAAAATTAATGATAAAAAAATGTTTTAACTCTAACAGAGACTGGAAATCAATGAAGGTCCCTCGAGCTTGGCATAATATGGCCTCTTCTTTTATACCCAGAAATTAACTGGGCAGCGGCATTTTAGACATTTTGGAGGACTCATGTATTTTTTCTGAAGGTCAAAGCAGATTGCATTACAAGTAGTCCAATCATTTGTAGGACTAATGCTTGAGCAACTGCGTGGAAATCCTCTTGACGCAGAATGTACCCCAGATGTCTCACCAGCTGAAGCATTAAAACCATCTTTATCTGAAATTTAAATAACAAACTGGAATCTAATAATATCCCCAAACCCCTAGTTTCTGTCAATAAAGGGAA
This sequence comes from Rhinatrema bivittatum, assembly GCF_901001135.1. Taxonomy (NCBI): domain Eukaryota; kingdom Metazoa; phylum Chordata; class Amphibia; order Gymnophiona; family Rhinatrematidae; genus Rhinatrema; species Rhinatrema bivittatum. The sequence continues at coordinate 67,901,073 of NC_042621.1, read as the reverse complement.
GTATGTCCCTTCAGTTGCATACTTTAAAAACCTCTGCAATTGGTGATCAGCTAATCCATAGTAGTTCAGTTTTGGCAGCATTTAGGACTATTTAGGAAAAAAGATGTATTGTGGAATATTTGTAGTCTGTCCATTGAATAGAAATGTCAACAGATCATGCTGAAGTAATGAGCAACCACCAGGCTTTCAGTATACTTATTGAAAAGTGATCCATAAGGCATGAAGGACTAAGCTGCATTGACATTGAAGAACAGCTGGCAACCTATTCCAGAGAGCTGCTATTTTACTCATGAAAGAATCAGCAAACATCAGCGGTTCAAGGATTACTTCACTTATAGTCTGTGTTGGTTTGTGTAACAATCACTTAATGATTGAAAATAATTCCAAAACATTGGTGGAAGGTAAGATTGTGTAGCTGAATTTTGAATTAGCCTGTAGTGGATAGAGATGGTTAGTGGGAGACCCATAAGGTGCAGGTTGCAGTAGTCTAAGTGGGAGGTGATAAGAGTATGGATCAGGGTTTTGGTAGTGTTGATGCTGTGGGTACAGTGGAAAGGTGTTAGGGTCCCTGGCCGTGTGAGACCACGACCGGGTCCCCTCACCTGGATGGGTAGGAGGCCCATGCCGGCTCCCCCCGTCACCATCTCCTCCCGCCAATGCCAAATGCTGCAGCCCGGCCCACTCTCACAACGCCACCAAACGCCGCCGACGCTGAGCTCCTCGTCTGGCCCCCTAGGCGCGCACGTGCATCCCTATGGGGAATTTAAAGGGCCAGAGGTGGGAAAACTCTCCCGAGGAAATGACGTCAGAAGCGTTGGTATTTATACCCTGCCCTGCCACCACCATGTCGCCTCAGCAATGGGTCCTGCTCATCTTTAAGTGCGAGTTGTCTGCATTCCTGATTCCTGCCTTAGTTCCTGCGCTCCTGCCTTGTCTCCTGCTGCTGATTCCTGGTTCCTTCATTCCTGTTCCTTGCCTCCAATTCCTGCCTCGCTCTTCGACCCCTCGGATTGATTCTCTGGTTCTGACTGCTTCGTTGACTCCATTTGATCTCCGCCTACCCTGACTAGCCTGGTACATCATCTCTGCTTGTTCTCTGCCTGCCCCGACCTCTGGCCTGGCCTTTGTCTCTGCTTGTACGCTGCTTGCCCTGAGCTTTGGCTTGTTCCTGTTCCTGATCGCCCACCGCCTGCCTCGACCCTGAGCTTGTCCAACACTGTTTCCGCTTCTTGACTTACGCTCCGACGCCTCAACACAGAGAGAGACCCACGCCTAAGTCCTGCTGGTCCTGGTACCAAGGGCTTCACCTGCGGAGAATGAGGACTGCTATTGGTGAACGTCCTGTAGGGTCTTCTTCTCTAAAGACACCTCCCGACAATGAGGACCTGCAGGGTCCCCCCCTGGTGGTAGCAACAATGTCTTGGCTCAAGGGTCCACATTCTCAACAAAAGGACTCTTGCCTGTGCCTGAAAGACATAGTAGATCTGTTTTCCTTTGGACTCCTGGAAGAGAGCACCAAAATGGACAGCTCCTTCCTTCTCTTTCCACACATCTGGTCACCTCCGGAATAGGCACCGGACTCACATGCTGTTCCTGTGTAGATCTTTGTTCACCTTGAATTTGGATCAGGGTCTCTTTTCCCCCTATAAAATAGCAGGCCCAGGGTGAGAGATTTATTCTGCTAGAGTAGAGTTAATCTCCACACTAGTTTTCGATTCCTCAGGAACAGTTGTAGTAGTACAGTATCAGAAGCACCACTACAGGAAACTGTCTATGTGGCCCTCTATACTCCCTACAAACTATGAAGCAACAGGGACAAAACCCGGTTTTACCCCTTCCCAAACTCCACACTATGCAGAGAGATGATAGCGACTTCTGTGTTCCCCCAACTCCTTCCTTTTGTAGAGACATAAAGGCTTTCTTCCTTTCCTCCCCCTTACTCCCAAATTTCTGCATTGAAATCCTTGGACTTCTCTAACCCAGTCCAGGACTGCTCCATTGTGGCCACTCCTAGGGGGAAGTGTCATAGAAAATGGTTCAGTCCACTCACTACTCTACCAACCTCAATATGTTCCCCACTGGGAAGAGCATAGACCTAGTGAAGGGACTACAGGCTCCTTTACATTTTCATATAAAGAGGACAGTTTTCAACTGAATCTAGTCTGTTAACTATACAGTTTCCTGGTTAGCTCCATATAGCAGCTAAAATTATACATGGACATTTATATCACACATATTTTTCATTAGACGAATAAAGAAGCAGTCCTAGGAGTGTGGTTAAGTAGAGGAGTAAACTACATGCGTAGAACTGAATTCTCAAATCCACATGTGTATTTTTTTCTGCAGAAATAGCAGGAGTAAAAGTGCTAGGATTCGAAGCTCAGAACATGCCCACTGATTTTACAGACACCCATAGCCAGCAAAATACCAGTATAAAGCAAACTAATAGTTTTTGCTTCAAACTGCAAAAATAAATCTTGCTGTTAATTAGATCAAAACCAGTATTTGTTTTTTAAATACTTTTCCATCCAATGCAGACTCCATAATTGTGCTGATTTTCAAATTTATTGTGTTTAGCATAAGGATATATTCTATATTTATATGTACCCATTCCGCTGCCTTTCTCATATAAATACTGTTATCTAGGAATTTATGTTTTAAGCTTGTGCAAATCACAGAAATCATGGAATACATTATAGTACCCAGAATGCCCAATTCCTGCAACCAAGTGATAGCGAAAATTACACGGGCAATCTCCAGGTCTATAGCTAAACTGTATGGCAGTTAATTCTTCTTTCAAAGTTATCCTGAAACCTACAGTATATCAGAATAATACCAAACAAAATTCAGATCCAACCATGCAAGTTCTGATTCAGATTCAAGTACCTTTAGTGCCATAACAATCTGTACTGCATGAGCAGTCTAGAAAGATATAGATAGATATGGATAGATATTCACACACACACACACACACACACACACACACACTCTCTCTCTCACACACACACACCCCCACTCACACACACACACATACACACACACACACACACACACACACTGCTTCCCTAACAGTTCAAGAAACCTTTTTTTTTTCTTTAGCACCGTCTCTCCTATGTATTCTAACTTTAAGCGATCAAACCTCAGCGTCTCTTTATTTCTTCTGTTTTTCAGATCCAGCTCACATTGTGTTCTCTCAAAAACAAAACAAATAAATATCTCTGTTTTCCACCACCTGTAACTGCTGTTGAGCAATACAGCACTGTGCCTCCATATTGCACAAATCTGTTTGCATATTTCCTTGGACAAGGGCCTGAGTGGCGTTTACAATGCGCTTTTTATCGCTCAGTTGATCATTATGTTCCTGGCACTGGAACATTGAGGCCAGACAAGACCCTGACTGTCCTGTTTAATAAAATCTCTCTCTGCAATACTTTTCATCGTACTCAGAGGCAAATTCATTTCTTACAGTGAGCGCAAACATACTCCAGCTTCCAGATCCCAAATATTGATAATTTCTTACTACTTGCGGTCAGATCAGCTATTTGAACCCACCTAGGGATGCCAGTGTCATCTCAACCACTGACAAACATGAGACCACGTGGCACTGCTACCAAATCCAGTAACTTCATTATAAAAATTGCTGCAATGTTATTTGTAACCCCTGTGGTGTTAGAACTCGGATAACAGTTCCACAGGACATAATATATCACACTTCTATTTAGATGGAAGCTGTAGCTATACTGTTAAGATTTATGTTCCAGATTTTCCTGCATGGGGGGAAGTTTCCTTTCAAGGCTTTCGCTTTGCTATTTACTTGTCCTGTAATTAAGTGCCTTGCACACAGCACTGATAATCTCAGAGCAGAGAATAAGGAAGTCACTACTCAATAAGACACATGAGAGTTGTTTGACACTTTCTACCATTTCTTTTTTACTGATAAGATGCAATGAGGATTTAAAGTCTTTATAAGGATGTACTTCTCTTTTCAAGTTGTTGCAAATGCTTTTATTAAATTTGTGACTTCTTATGGTCTTTCTTAAGTTCAGATGTCATTCCAGTTTAATTCTTTCTTCCCTTCCATTGGGATATAGGGTACTTCCCTCCCAATGTAGATGAAGTATCAAAGATTTTGTTTTAAAGTTGTAGTCTTTTTTTTTTTCTCCTTTTTCTCTGTTAGGATGATTCCTCTTCATCTTCAGTAGATACTCATGGGCCCTGGATATGGTCCATCTCCTCTCCTCTTTCTCCTTCTTCCTTCTCTCTGGATGGCTGGATGTCATCCTCTCCTTGGATTTTGTTGATCTCAGGTTCCACTTGCAAGAAGGGAACCTCTTCCATTGTTTAGAAGAGAAACTCAAAACAGCTTAATTGAGTCCAAAAGAGTTTGGGACTCTAGACTCAAATAAGTTAAAAGTAGCATGAGAGGGTGGAAAGAAACTCTCATCCAAATCAAAAGTCTCCATGGAGCTTAAAGTTAAGTGCTAGAAAAATGAGAGCACAGCTTAAGACATGCTGCCTTCTTGAAAGCAAAAAGGATCCACAAGGCTAAAATGGTGATTTCTCTATAAAACTCTGAGGACATGATGGCCGCACTGGCTCAACATGCTTGAGTTGCTCCGTCTGGGCCCAGTTTCTTTGCCTCAATATGCCCCACTCTTGCAGGAAAAGAAGAGCCATCGTCTTCTTCCCTGGTTATTCTGGGTCCTATGGATTACCATTTGAGTCGTGGAGGGCTTGCTTCGGGAGTTGGCTCGCTGGAGGCTAACCAGGAAGCAGTTGAACCCAGCCCCCTCCCAGAGCTATCCCTGGAGGAGCGATCTGCCCCCTCTAACCCGGCGGAGGCCCGTGCATTGACTCATTTTCGGGGATGGGTGTTGGTTGGAGATGCACCCTGACATCGCTGATTCAGCGAACTCTGCATCAGAGTTTACCGAAGATTTCAGCAAACTCTGCATCAGAGTTTACCGAGGATTTCAGGACTGTGGGGGACTCAACTGAAAATGCTGCTGGTAGGCACAATGGAAATTTAAATTCTATGTTTCCTGCTTTCCAACTTCTGGAACTGGTAAGGCCTTCTATAATAACTATCAAATCTCTTTGGGACGCTATCCAGGTACTTAATAATAACATTGCCCATCAGATTAACCCTGTGGTTAATTCCCTGAGCCATCTTGATGGCCGTTTGAAATCTGTGGAAATTGAAGTGACTACTATGAAAGTAAATTATGACTCTTTAAAAAGATCTTGGAAATATGACTGATTTGCAACAGAATGTTATTAAGGAAAATCAGTGGTTTTCTTCACAGTTGGAACATGTTAAGGTATGTGGGTATGTGGACCCTTGGCTCGAGGTGCTAGTTGTTACAGCCTGTGAGGAGGAGCCCCACAGGTCCGCACCGTCAGGAGGCGAGGTACTGGTACAGTGGGGAGCTCTGGGCACAGTGGTGGAGAGGCCCCCAGGAACCAGGAGGTAATCCCCGCAGGATGATAGACAGTTGGTGGTTCTTGGAGTGAGACCCTGAAGCGAGAGGTGCCAGGTGAACCGCGGATGGTAGGCACAGGAATAGTCGTGCAGAAGGTTCTCCGGGAGGACAGCCCCGAAGGGGGTGGAGCTGCAGTGTAGTGGGCGTAGATAGGAGACGCAGGCCACCTATGAGGCAGGAAAGCACGGTCCTTATCCCAGCTACTGACATAGGCAGGAACCCGGAGAGCGAATGAATGCCAATAGTGTAGTAGAGGCCCGAGGAGTGGGACAGCTGACAGTAGATGAATAAGCTGGAGCACAGCCCCATGGAGTGAGGAGGCTCTACGTAGTCTCTTGAGTAGTAAGCGCAGCCTGTGGAGCGGATGAGCGCAGACAGTCTTTGCTAGAACACAGGCGCAACCGCGAGGAGTGGGGAAGGCCGGTCAAGGAACTCACAGGTTGCCGCAGTGTTCCAAGGGAGACCTGAGAAGCAAGAGCCAATGCAGAGCCGGACCCAGGAGGCGCAGAGCCAGCCCGAGGAGAGGGGTAGGCCAGAGGAGCGAGACCCCGTAGGAGTGCACACTGACCCCCAAGGAGCGGGTGCCAGACAGGGTCCAGGAGCAAGGCACGTAGCATCGTCTCAGGAACACAAGGCAGGAGTTGAGAACTCGTATGGAACTTGTTGCCAAGTCGGTTAGCTGGGGGCGAAGGTGGAACTTAAATACGGGGGTCCAATGACATCATCAAACAGGGATGCCCCTGAGGTTCCCGACAAAGAGGCTTCAAAGGCAGGGCCTGTGACACATGCGCCTAGGAAGGCCTGATGTCGGAGTAGGAAGTAGCGGTATCCATGCCGTCAAGAGGAGTCCCGAGGAACGCAGCAGTGTAGGCAGGCCTGTGCAGCAAGCAGCCCCGGGGGAAGACAGGAGAGCAGTGCAGGAAGTGAGTACTCGCGGTCGCAGCCGTCTGCGACCGACAGGCATAACAGAACATCTTGAAAAATCTCTGTTTTATTAATTTTCCTAAAGACCCAACAGTAGCCCCCAAAGAAATGTGGAAGAAATATCTGCTTGATATTCTGGAGATTCCTGAAAAGACATTCCCACTTATTTCACGTATTTACTATCTACCATCTTTTAAAAAAGGTGCTGTTGATTCTAATGCTATGTCAGTCCTTTCTCCTATTGTAAAGTCACCTTTGGATGTTACTGCTCTTTTGGAAACATCTCAGAAAGATTTGGTCAAGCCAGCTAGCTACTTTGATAGTCTCTTTTTTGATGGAATCAGATAAAGATTGGATTCTCAAAATGTTTTTTTGCCATAGGTTGGATCTCTTTCTGAACATGAAGATTCAAGTTTTTCCTGATTTGTCTAAGCAGACTCAGAAAAGAAGGAGGCAATTTCTTTTATTTAAACCCAAGGTTTTGGAGTTGGGAGCTTTCTTGTATTTTAAAGTTCACTTGTAAATGTATCATCAAATATCAAAATGCCTCCTTTACTTTTTTCCATCCATCTCAATTGTCTGCTATTTTGAGTAATAAAGTTTCTTCGATATCTTTTTCTTCTCCTAAGCCTAGTTAGGGCGTTTATTTATTTATTTATTTTTATTATACTGACATTCGATCTGTTTATGTCAGTATGTAGTTCATTCATTATACAGGCCCTTGATAAAGCCAGCTTTTCCACTTTTTTGTTCTGTAATTAGAAATTTCTTGAAGTGGAGATATTTGAGGACTTGGATTGTGGCAGGGTTTTTTTTTTTCTTTTTTTTTCCCTCTTTTGTCTTTATTTCTTTAAAAATAAATGTATGTGTTACATATTATACACCACTTAATTTCTATTCACGTGTACTGTCTTGAGTTGTATATGGAAATTTGCATAAATAAAAAATAAAAAAATCTCTGAGAACATTTCCAGTTCTAGCTGCCACATACGGGAGCTGCAAACCCAACAAACACCAATCTGTCTCTCCCCATATCTAAATAGTAGAATCCTGAACCAGTATTAGTAGGGGATTAACAGGATCCCTACATATACTTTAGGCATCACCAGCCAAATCCTAGATCTAGAATACCAAATGAAAGTATGGCAACCAATCATATACAGTTACCAAGTGAGCAGGCCATACCCCTCCTTCTGCCAATTTTTGAGAGCTCTGAAATGGACAGGGGTCTTGGTAGTATGTAAGCAGTTTTCTTTATGTATTACCTTGCCTACTGGTACCTTTATACCAACTTACCAACCACTCCCCTCCAACCACTCTACCAGTTTTAATGTGCTATGTGCAACTATTGCTTCTGTATGTTGTGTCGAGATCTCAATGGATGTCTCCCAAAAGGAGTATACCATTGACATAGAGAAAATGGAAAAAAAATAGCATAGGATTATAGCTCCTCCAAGTGGGAGATGGAAAATGGTGTGCTCCCATGCTATATAAATGTTAACCACCATTTGAGGAATCTTGAGTTGACACTTCCAGGGACAGCATGTCCATGGCTGCCCCCTGGTTTTGTTTATTTTAAAGAAGGAATCCCTCTGGAGTCTCTAGGAGTGAGACTTGGGTTCAGAGAGCAGACAGAAAGCCTTAACCTTTTAAAAAGACCATGTTTTGAAACCCTTTCTTTGCCTTAAGAGGGGAGTTTTTCCACCTTCCTCATCTCATGTTTTGGTTTCCCCAGTGTATGTGACTTTGCTTTTGTTTTTATTGAGTGTTGTATTGCATAGAGATTCAGATTTTGCTTTTACAACAAAAGAGGGGTGCCTTTCACTGAGAAAGGACAAATGGATCACTGGCATCCCAGGAATCATCTACAGGGAGAAGGAGTGGAATAGGGAAGGAGGAGCTTTGGTGAGTTCAGTTTATCTCAAAGGAGATTCAAGGAGAATAGGAGTAATATAGATGCCCACCAAGAACCAAGGGTAGTAAGGAGAAGGTAGGAGAATTGAACTTATGCATGAAGTAGCATTTCAAATGAATTAGAGAATATATTTACTAACCATAAGGAAGAGAAGAACTGACAAATACAATTGGAATTGGATTTATTCCCCAAACTGCTTTAATGGAAGTTAAAGTCACAAATCTATGAAGAACTGAGCATGTAGCATCAAACTTATGGATAATGAGAACTGTAAAGAATCCTTTATCAATATCACCATTCTTCAGTAAAAGTTAAGTTGGAAACCACCAAATGCTTTCAGTGTGATTATTGCTCTTGTTTATACTTGGGTGATCATCAAGTGCTGTACACAAGAAATTTACAGAGTTATCTGAGTAAATACAATGCACAGGGCCTAGAAGATTCCATGATTCCCTGAGCAGGGAGAAGAAGACTCTTAGATATCGATAACATAATTGCTTGGGAAGATTTAATCTGTATGAGACTGTGTTTGAGGTGTGGGTCCTGGAACCTTATCAGAGATTATCAGCCCAGGGCTACAGTTGTCTTCAGCTTCACAGACCAGAGCATCCAGGCCCCTGACCCCCCCATACACACACACATTCCTCCCTGTGCATCCTTAGTATGATCTCCTGGAGGGTTTTTAAAGTAAAAAAAAACATTCGTAGCCCAGGGACTAGCTGTGCTTTCACTCACCAAGCACATTGCAGTCCTAGGAAAAGAACTCGGGTACTATTGCACCTGGGTATGTGTAAGAGACTTTTTCAGAGAAAAACCCTGGGTAGTTTCTCTTTGACAGTTTGCCGCAAGATATGTGGATTATAAAGTACCGGAGTACCTTACAACTAGACAGCTTAGGAAAGATTGCCCCTAAGTGTTCTTTGTGGCAAAGACCTGTTAGCAATAGATTTGTCTTACATGGTGCTATATAAATGGGTCGCAGATAAGCATAACATTGTGAATTTATTTTATTGTTTGAACAGGTTATGTGGTCTATAAGTTTTATAAATAAATAACTACACTGAAAAAAAAAACCTTCTAGCAACCAACAGCATTAAATAGGTATTGGAAATTTCAAATAGAAGATAAAACAAGAAAAGCAGACTTTAAATAATTGACAAGGTTCAATGGATCTTGACTAGAGGCGGGCAATTCCAGTCCTTGAGGGCCACTGACCTAGTCAGGTTTTCAGGATACCCCTAATGAATACACATGAGAGAGATTTCCATGCACACTGTCACAAGACTATGCAAGTAGGTCTCATGCATATTCATTAGAGATCTCCTGACATCAGATTCATAGATCAGGTTTTATGAAACAGAATTGATTGGAAGCTATCTTTTCAAACAAAATGTTTATATATATATATTTATTTATTTTATTTTACAGATTAAAATTTCTTTGGGAAGAAGAAGTTAAAAGAGTTGGTCTGGAGAAAGCTTCTTTAGGCCGCACAGTTCTAAAGTTTCAGAGGACAAGACTCTTGATGGATGCGGTCGCTCTTCTGCTTTGTACTGCTTGCAGTGTTTTGGGACCAGTAAGTCATGTCTCATATGCCCTGATAACTAGAGGTGAGGAGCAGGAGGGGGAACTGAGAATGGCCCCACAGTGCCCTCCCCATGAATGCACAGATTCTCATTCAATTATGCAACTCTTTTTTTTAGTGGTCCTTGCCTTCCATGATAATCTCTAATATTTAGGGGTTAGGAGCACAAACATTTTCAGCCATACAAGGCTGGTACTTGTGTGGCTCATCCTTAATGATTGATTTAAAATAAAAAGCAAATTTGAGTAGCCTGCTTGCATGCATTTCTGTTACAACTTAAACACTCCCCAGGAATGCCTTTTTAAAATCTGGCTAAAAGTGTGCATCTAATGAAAGCCCGCATGTACTTTTTACCGCTCTGAAGGAGACCATTTTCAACCAGGATAATCTACTTTGGTAACTGCTTAGTCACCTGGTTAATTCCCTTTGAATCATGTTCTCAAAGTGGGCTCTGTGCCATTGAAAAAAACCACAGGTTTGGATTCTGTGACCTGCAGGTTGATTAAATCTTCGGTTAATCCTTGGCGAGCCGAGCCAAAGGCATGAGCTGAAATTATCCGCTGACTTGTAGCAGCTTTATAAAAGCAGCTGTGATTGATGCAACTGCTGTACTGTGAGGTGTGAGGTACAGTTAATCTTCAGAACAGGACACCCGAGGGACTGGAGGAAGCACAAGGTCTTAAAACCTTCTCTGCAACACGGGGCAAAGTTTGACGAGGTTGGGAATATTCATGGAGAGTTGAAACTCTTGCATTAGCGAATGCCAAAATAGACAAGTAGTGATTGCCGCAGAGAGAATTCCACTAACTGCATGGATCCAGAAAGGAGGACTTGATTTTTTAAAGTCATCCTTCATCATGGTGACTGGAATTAGCATGCAGGATTGTTTTTGTTTGGTTGGGGGGACGAAGGCTTCCATAAGAACAGTCAAAGATCACTGAGATGGTGGGTGTATTATACTAATAGTATTGGGAGCATTCTTTTATATTGGGACAGCAAATAACAAAATAATCACTGTGAGGGAGGTGCTTTAATTATAAAATAACTATAGCAAAATAAACAAGGGGGATAAGGGAAATTGGATTGAGACGACAACCAATATGGGCCCTTATGCAGACATAAGGGAGAAAGCACAGGACTGCTTCTACGGGCAAGTCCAAAAGCAAAGCAAATCAAGCAGCATTGCCTGAATTTTCAAGAAGGCTCCTCACCCAGTAAAAATGCTGCTAGCAGTAATTCTGTATGGGTTTGACAGCTGGTTGGTTTTGATGATAAATATTACTATCCTTATCATAAGGCTTGGGGATCATTGCATGGAGCAGCAGTTACTACCCTTAATAGAAACATGGGGGGTTCAAAGTTAAGTGCTTAAATGGCATGTCTTTTACCCTTCTAACTTTTTGAGAACTCAAGTTATGTGCATAAATCTTTAACATGCTCCCGAAATACATCCCTTTCCCTCCAGAACACCCCTTATTGCATATGAGAAAACCGTGCACACAATGTTATTTATTTGTGGTTTTTATATACCGGACTTCATAGGATAACATCAGCTCGGTTTACATTATAACTTCAAAATCAGCAAAACAGAGGCTTTACCTAGAACTTATAGGAAAACTGTGAATAAAGTAAACTATATAATGAACGAGGCTTAAATAGAGAGACTTAAATAGAGGTTGTTGGATAACTGAGATGGTATTGAGAGAAATGGTTGGGGAATGGAGTGGGGGGAAAGAAATAAAGGGGTAGAGGGAGGATGAAGATGGACGGAATGTATAGAGGGGATAGGGGTTGTATATTGCATATAGGGAGGGGAATGAAGAGTTGAAAGGGTTGCATGGGGGAGGGAAAGGAGGAGTTGCATAGATTGCAAGGAACTATTTACAATAGCGTCTCAAAGGCGGTGATGGTGATGAAACAGTGTGCTCACTTGGCTATGTCTTGTTTCATGACTCAGGGACTAAAATGAGATGTCCATGGAGGTTTAATGCAAATAATTGTATTTATTCTGCAGGGCAGTATTGTTCTGTACTTTATACTAAAAAGACAGAACTATTTTATAGTGCCAAGGGACAGATTGACTAATGCAATTTCTCTCATTCTGTGCCCAGAGCAAATATTCTTAAGATAGTAAGGGTAAGTCTTATTGGCCGCTATAATGTCTTTTATCATAGCTACAAATTTTTCATTAAATTGCTGAATGTACCATAGAGAGTCATTCAATTGCACATTTCCTGTCTCCTATTAAATTGCATCCATGCAGTCAATAATGCAAACAGCCTAATCCCTGTACGTTAGGAGGGTGAGTATTCTGCTGGCCTACATAGAAAAGAAGACAGAAAAAAACCTGTTCCCAGTCATATTATGACAATTTACTTTTATTTTGTAATGGCTAACAGCTTTTCAGAATATAGAATGAACATGCAGTGGAAAAGGATGGGTAAGGTTGGATTTGCAGCTTGAGCCCCCCCCCTGAGTCTCCCCGATGGTGGAGGTGAAGGAAGGGTCCCCTGAACTTCTGCCAGAGCTTATTTCTGCCTGTCCGTCCTGTGCAAGATCAGCTCTTCCCTGCACACGCCTTCTCTTGACCCAAAATAGAAAATTAAAGCTGCATGCATGGTGGAGGCTGGCGCTCCTAGGCCAATTGTAACTCGCCTTGAACTTGGATTTGTAAATTAAAGCTAAATTCCAAATCCAAATGTCTACTTTACCTAGTCAGTCATTTGGGCCCGTGGAGAGGGGTTCTGAAACCTGTGCAGGTTGCTGTTAGATTGACGTGGGCTGCTGTCGCTTTGCAGGCCGTGCTGGTCCGCAGCATTCTGCAGTACGTCGAAATGGCCTCCAGCAATGTTACGTATGGAGTTGGACTGTGCATAGCCCTTTATCTCAGCGAATTCTGCAAATCGCTCTTGTTCGCATTGTCGTGGGCCATCAATTATCGCACAGCTACAAGGCTAAAGGTTGCCATCTCGACGGTGGCTTTCGAAAAGCTAATAAAATTTAACACCTTGGCCCACATCTCTGTTGGTGAGGTAAGTTTCAAAAAATGTGTTTAATTTAGAACTACTAAAAGTCTTTTTTTTTTTTTTTATATAAGCTTTAAACTAAATTTAACTTAAGCTGCTTTACCACTACTTATCAGTTCTATAGTGCTACAAGACTCACTGTGTTTTCCCCATAGGCACGTGGTGGAAGAAAACCCTTGAGCAATCAGACCTACAATGTCTGTTGTTTACCAAGATGTAGCATTATTGCTACTAAAATGTTGTAATTAAATAAAATAGAATACTATGCTTATATTCCCTTTTACATTACTGTTAATTCCTAAAGAGGATGAGGTGTTGAAAATACTCCACAGCCTTTTCCCCCTACCCTATTCCTCCCAGTAATATTTCTAGTACCTTCAATGTACACATTACTTAAATAACTGTGTTGCTCAAAGACCAACCTGTGTCTTCGCTAGAGGAATCAGATAGCAAAAAGAGAGAGAAAGAGAGCGAGTCACAGGAAAACGTTTATATCACGTGCTTGCGGTTCAGCAGATGTGACACATGAAATACAGAAAACGGATGAGCCAATGCGTGATATAATATCAATCGCTTTTAAAATGACCCTATCCTCGGTGACCCTAGAGTCAGTCAGGTTTTCAGGCTATCCATAATGAATATGCATGAGATAAATTGGCATATAGTACGTCTCTGATGTATGCCAAAGCATCTCATGCATTTTGATTGTGGATAGCCTGTGGGATCACAGGCTATCCACAACAGGTTTAGGAAGTACTGCCCCAAGTGTAGCTTCAGCAATGGAGTCAGTGTATGTGGCGTGCATGACTTTACTAAATATATCCACGTTGCATCCCCTCTTTTCTGTTAAAATGGAGGCATGGTCAACAAACATAGTGCTATAGTATTTTGCCTGGCACGGTGATTTCCAAACCTGCACTCCAGTCAGTCAGTCAGGTTTTTAGGATTTCCACAATAGATAGGCATGAGATAAATTTGCATGCTACGGGGGCAGTGCATGCAGATGCATCTCATACATATTCATTGTGGATATCCTGAAAGCCTGATTGATCGGGGGCTCCCCAGCACAGGTTTGGCTAGAGCTGTTCTTGAGAAATGCCTCCTTAGCCATGCAGGTACCATCCTTAAGTCCTATAAAGAGAACAGTGTATTCTACCTGGAGGGTATGTGATGAGGTGCAGCAGAATGGGAGGTGTCACTTCGAAACTTCCCCCAAATGCTCTCTGAATGAAGGGTAATAAAATATAGTTTACAGGCAATGCATTCCTTCATGCCTGAACGAATTTTCAAATAAGCTACTGGAAGGTGCATCTGGGAAATCACAGGATTGTGTTAGTCTTTCAGGCATAAAATCAGTGGAAAAATTAACTTAGGAAATATTCCTTCACCCATTATTATATGCAACGGTTACAGCCGTTTGAAGAAACCAGTACAAAAATGTATTGTCAATTCAGTATCTACTGTATTTCTTCCAGGTCATCAACTTACTGTCCAATGATGGCCATCGCTTGTTTGACGCTGCTTTGTTTTGCCCTCTGATAGTCAGCGCTCCTGCCTTATTGATTATATGCACCATCTATTCCTGCTTTATTCTGGGTCCCACGGCACTCCTGGGGGTGTTGGCTTACATTGTGTTCCTTCCCTTGCAGGTTTGTATTTAATTTCACAGTTCATTTTCTTTCTTGCTTTCAAAGGCAATCTTGCCAGCCACAAAAAAATACAAGGAACCCATTGTTTTAGCCAGGCCAGAAAATAATGTGCCTGCCTGATTTATCAAGGGGGTTTACTGAAAGTCCCAGAAATGGTAAAAAAAAACAAACCTTTGAGACATCAGGCTCAATAAGATTTTCACCCAAGTGGTTCATAAGGTAGCTTTCTAGAGAGAGGAATTTCCTTTAACTCATGAGCGCATATTGAAAATCATCCAGCCCTTTCATTTGGAGAGAATGTGATCCAAGTTTTGTTTAAATGTTTGGCGCATACTGCAATAATTTGCAGATGGCGGCATCTGCTATCCCCGTCATCTCTGTACAATTGGTTTTGTCTGAACTATTAAGTTGTATAGACATTTGCAGCTGATAAAGGATCACATTTTTATGGGTGATACAACATATATTGTCATCATGAGAGGTAGTGAGCCCTTGAGCTGCTGGTAGATTTGCGCAGCCTATCTTCTGTGAGCACAGGATAGGTTGACACACCACAGAACTAAGTCTTCTGCCTGGCCAGTCACTTCCCCCTTGGGTTGAGCCCACAGGATCTGGAGACCGGCAGGACTTTCCTTGCCCAGTGCAAAGGTAGTGATGATTTATTTATTTTATTTAAAGATTTTTATATACCGACATACACTTTGAGTATCACATCGGTTTACATAAAACATGAACTTGGCTTAGTAATGCTTCACAGGGAACTATTCATATATACGAGTAACTTGAAAAATTATAAATGTGAGCACAGGAACTTAGCTTCAAGTGAATAACGTGAACTTGGTTTACAGTATTTTTCAGAAGATTCATTATCAGAGCGACTTGTTAGGGGAAGGGATGAGGGGGGAGGTGGGCGGGAACACAGGGTGAAAGGGGGTTACGGAGAGAAAGGAAGACTGGGGGGGGGGGAACTGAGAAAAGATTAAAGGGAGGGGGAAGGGGGGAGACCAAAGGGGGTGAGGAGATTGTAAGGGAGGGTGGTGGGAGGGAGGAGGCCTGGAGGGGACAGAGTAGGGTGGGAAAGAGGGAGGAGAGAGCCTGAGAGGGAATTAGGGAGGGATTTAGCCAGAATCAGTGTATGCCTGTTTAAACAACCAGGTCTGTAGTTTCTGCTTGAATTTCTTTGGTCAGAATTTCTGGCGTAGGTTAACTGGCATAGAGTTGCATAGGGCAGGACCGGCTATGGATAGCGATCGAGCCTTTGTTGATGCAAGGTTGTAGAGTTTGGGCGAGGGTGTGCGTAGGCTTGCTAGTTACTGATTTCTGGTCGGTCTTGTGGATAGGTGATAGGCTTGGTTCATGATAGGCTTGGTCTCATGATAAGTCTCATGATTGGTCTCATGATAGGTTTGGTCGGTGAGATTGAGGCAGGTGGTGAGCAGAGCGAAGTCAAGGTCCCATCCAAGGTCAGGGCAGGCTGAGAGTAATGCAAAGTCCAGGGATGGGAATGTAGGGAAAAGAGTTAGGATTTTCTAGTCCATCCCTCTTTTTACCTCCTTTATTTACCTATAATCTCCGGTCCACCTGCTTAGAGAATTTATTAAACTGTTTGTCCGAGGAAAATCTTATTTATTCAGGGGCTACGGTAATGACACTAATACAGCGACAGCAGTTATAATTAGGGAAACATAAAAAAACGTAAGACAGCAATAGTTACTGTAATGCAATCCTAGTTAGTTTGCTTGTTTTTTCATTCTTTTACATTTTCTACATTTTATTTTTTGGGGATTTTCGTTCCCTAGTATCCTCAGTAGTCTCTGCTGTCCCCAGACGATCTCTGTATGAGTGGCCAGAAGCCTCTGGCTAGCCTCAGGGCTGGAGGGGTACCTTCTCCGCTCTCTGCGCCCTTGGTGCCACTGGTTGGCTGATAAGAACCACCATCATCATAATGTTAGCCATCTACCTTCCCTCTCGGGGCCTGAGTGTGTTACGTCTGCACAACTCTACGACACACAGGCCTGACCCTTCCAGTCAAGGGACATGAACCTGGATCCCCAATGCCTCAGCTCAGAGCACCGAGACCCGAGTTACAGAGCCTGCTCATGTTCTACTTGATATTGAAACAGATTTAATACAATCACGATAAAATTCCCCCTTCCCCATGATCTTACAGTCACTATAAACCAGTGGCCACTTTGAATGTACTTTGTACCTATAAGAACCAGAGAAGCCTCTTTCAAATGCCTAACAAATGCATTTTTTATAATATAAAATAAATATTGGAGAGTGGTAAAAATGTGGCAGGTACCCAAACATATAAAATAAGAATGCCTATAAACCAGAGAAACCAGCGTTCAAATCCCACCACCACTTCTTGTAACCTTGGTTAAATTACTTCCCCCTCCATTGCCTTAGGTAAAAACGTAGAGGCCTATTTACTAAATTATTTTTTTCCTATTTTGAGTTTAAGGGAAAAATACTTAGGGGTACATATTCAAAAGCCATTTAGATGGATAACAGGAAAGTTTAGCCAGGTAAATCAGGGGCATTCCTGGGGAGGAGCGGAATTAGCCAGTTAACGTAACCGGCTAACTCTAGACATGCTGTAGGGCAGGTCTAAAGTTAGCTGGATACCACATATCCAGCTAACTCTAACTTATCCGGGTAAATTCAGAGGCACAGTTGTGCCGCAGAATATCCCGGTTAAGTTAGCCGGATATGGGTATCCAGCTAACTTAACCAGCTGCTTAGCGGCTGCATATTTACCCCATAGTACATAGGGCCATTAAATTGTGAGCCTCCGGGGGACAGGAAAACACTTATGGTTCCTGAATATAATCTGCTTTGAAGTAGAGGCCAGTTACAAAAGGGGGAATATAAATAATAAAAACAACAGGTCAAAGAAGCAAAAAGAAACATTATACCTGATCTTTAAATACTGCCTTTATTTCTTACAACTTCCCAATCGATCTTTCCAAACTTCCTAGGGATGCAATTTTACTGAATAGCTTGTTGCATGCCCAGGGAAGAAACTTTTCTGTTTCTTTATTTCAGATGCTTATGGCTAGGTTGACGTCAGTCTTTCGCCGATCAGCTATGGTTGTGACTGACAAACGCGTGCGGACGATGAATGAAGTCTTGACCTGCATTAAACTGATTAAAATGTATGCTTGGGAAAAGTCATTTGCGAGCACCATCAGAGGTAGGTAAAACCAGCATTGCATAGGGCCGGATCTGTAATTAGGAACATCTGACTATACAGACTTCAGCCAGTTCCTGGGTTACACATCTTTAACCTTGTAAGTATAATGTTTTTGCCATGAAAAAATGAGTCATACTATTTTTTTCTTCCTTAATATGAATATAAGAAGTGCCATGCTGGGTCAGTCCAAGGTCTATCAATTCCAGCATCCTGTCTCCAATAGTGGCCAGTCCGGGTCGCAAGTACTCAGCAGATTCTATAAACCAGATCTATTTCCTGTTCCTCACTCCCAGGGATAGCAATAGCTTTCTGTAGTCTCCTTGGCTAACCATGTTTTATTTGAAAGGGTAAATAACCATCTGTTATGATACTGACTGCTAGGCATCCCCCTTGCCAGCAGGGGCCCTCAGTGGTCCTCAAGCGATCCTTCTCTAGCCTCCACCTTAAAGGCTTAATGATGCAGCAATGCCAGCCCTATAAAACCCTCCCTCATTCCTTGCTCTGGTCCTCTTCGACGGATCACCTCAGCTCTTTGCTTTTGCCAACCTTGCACTTAGCTTTGTTTGCAGTATGGCCTATTAGAGGCCTTCTTGCCTTGCCTTGTCCATGTTCCCAGTGTGGCCTGATAGGCCTTCTAATCTATTTCTGTTTGTTTCTGTGTCCCTTGCCTCTCTGTTTGTTGTCTGTTTTTCCGTGGGCCTTCCAGTGGCTCTCCTGTTCCCTGTGGGCCTCCCAGTGGCCCTCCTGTTCCCTATGGGTCTCTCAGGGGCCCTCTTTTTCCCTGTGCATTTTCTGGTGGCTTTTCTTACTTGAACATACTAAGTCTTGTTCTTGTCCTGCTTGGCCCTCCGTGTCTGTTGTCTGTCTTGTTCCTGACATGTCTAGGCCTCCCCGTGGCTCTCCTTGACTGTGGTCTGTCTTGCCCTTGTCTTGTCCAGGCCTTCCAGAAGCCTATCTAGCCTGTCTGTTCACTGCCTTGACTTTCCCCTGTTTAGGTCTTCAGATACCCTATCCTGTCAAACCTTTTCCGTTCGAAAGAAATTAATAGAACTAGGGATCATGAAATGACCCTATGCAAGGGATACTATCTAGTCCTCTATTCCCCTCACCTATGACCCCTTGGCACATTGGATCCCACTCCCTGCTGCTGTCCTTCCCCTCCCTGTAATTTTACATTCCTTTCCTTCCTCTCTTTCGTCTATGTTTGTTTCATATTGTACCCCACTCTGAATGTAGGAAGGGTGGGTAATAAATGCTTTTTAAATAGATAAATACATCTCAATGAGCCTGGAAGATGTAGTAGGCCACATTGACAAACTGAAGAGTAGCAAATCACCTGGACCAGATGGAATACACCCCAGGGTTCTGAAAGATCTATAACATGAAATTTCAGATTTATTACAGTTAGTTTATAACTTATCATTAAAATATTCTGTTGTTCCTGAAGACTGGAAGGCAACCAATGTAACCTCGATATTTAAAAAGGGCTCAAGGCTCGATCAGTGAAACTATTGCCCATGAGCCTGATTTCAGTGCCATGAAAAATCGTGGGAAACTGTTATAGAGAATAAAATCACAAAACACTTAGATAGATATAGTTTAATGGGACACAGCCAGCATGGATTTACCCAAGGGAAGTCTTGCATCACAAATCTCCTACATTTTTTTTGAAGGGGTGAATAAACATGTGGACAAAGGAGAACCAGTAGATGTAGTGTATTTGGATTTTCAGAAGGCATTCAACAAAGTCCCTCATAAGAGGCTTCTAAGAAAACTAAAACTTAATGGGATAGGAGGCGTCCTTTTGTGGATTGCAAACTGGTTAAAAAACAGGAAACAGATAGTAGGATTAAATGAGCTGCTTTCACAATGGAAAAATGTAAACAGTGGAGTGATCAGGGATCTATACTTGGGCTGGTGCTTTTTAATATATTAATAAATGATCTGGAAAGGGGAATGAGTAAGGTGATCAAATTTGCAGATGACACAAAATTATGCAGAGTTTTTAAATCTCAAGCAGGTTGTGTTAAATTACAGGAGGACCTTGTGAGGCTGGAAGATTGGGCTTCTAAATGGCAGATGAAATTTAATGTAGACAAATGCAAGGTGATGCATATAGGGAAAAATAACCCTTGCTGTAGATACATGATGTTAAGTTCTATCCTAGGAGTTACCACCCAGGAAAGAGATCTAGGTGTCTTAGTGGATAACACATTGAAATGTCGGCTTAGTGTGCTGTGGCAGTCAGAAAAGCAAGCACAATGCTAGGAAATATTAGGAATGGAATGGCAAATAAACGGTGGATATCATAATTTATTAATTTATTTATTTATAATGCCTCTGTATTGCTCTATGGTAAGACTGCACCTTGAATACTATGTGCAATTTTTTGCCGCATATCAGAAAAGATATAGTTGCACTGTAGAAAGTGCAGAGAAGGGTGATTAAAATGATAAGGGGCATGGAATGGGTCCCTTATGAGGAAAGTCTAAAGAGGTTAGGGCTGTTCAGCTTGGAGAAGAGACGGCTGAGGGGGGATATGATAGAGGTCTACAAAATCATGAAAGGAACAGGTTAACGTAAATGAGTTATGTACTCTCTCAGATAATTGAAGGACTAGTGGGCACTTCATGAAGTTAGCAAGTAGCTCATTTAAAACAAATTGGAGAAAATTATTTTTCAAGCTCTGGAATTCACTGCCAGAGGATGTGGTTACTGCAGTTAGTGTAACTGGGTTTAAAAAGGTTTGGATAAGTTCCTAGAGGAGAAGTCATAAACTATTAATCAATAAGGAATAGTAGCTTGGGATCTATTTAATGTTTTGAGGACTTGATGGTAGTTGTGACTTGAATTGGCCACTGTTGGAAACAGGATGCTGGGCTTGATGGACCCTTGGTCTGACCCAGTATGGCATATCTTATGATCTTATGTTTTTATAATTTTACACCTGCTAATCATCTTTATTTATTTATTTATTTATTTATTTATTTAACACTTTTATATACCGACCTTCATGAATAAAATTCATATCAGATCGGTTTACATGTAACAAGGGGTAGAACGTAATCAACCATTTTACCAGAGGCGAAAGTTACATATAACAAGGAGGTATTAACTTGGGGGCTAGGTTAGCCGGAGCAAAGGACAGCATGACAGAATAAACTAAATAGTGCAATGAAACAAAGAAACAGAGGAATACATATATATATAACGCCTAAATTTGGCAGGGCGCTTAGTCCGGTAGGCGGAGTCCTGTTTCTGATATCAATTGCACAATCTTGTGCAATTGATATCAGACTCACCTGTAGTCTGCTATTGTTTGGGTGGGAGGTCTGGATGAACTGGGGGGAGTTCAGGGTTTTGATGACCTGGAGAGGGAATGGATGACCTGGAGGACAAATGGGCAAACTGGTGATTTCAATTACGCACTCATGTTTTAAAATATACCAACTTCCGCATGTAAATCAGGGTTTCACACAAACAAGTTATTTTTTTTTATGCGTAAAATATAAGCACGTATGTTTATTAAATAAGTATTTTGTTTATTTTATGTAAAATTATTTCTATCCCGCCCCTCCGAATAGATTGGGGTGGGTTACAAGAGTAATATACATGAAATCATATTTAAGTATCATAATAAAAGTCAAAATAACAAACTCAAAGTGATACAAGTTGGAAAATGCAGCACATTAAGCAGGCTGGAAAACAGTACTTCATGCTGGAGCAAAGGAGAAGGACGTGCTTTCAGCACATTGCAGGTATTCGCATGCAACCAAACATGCGTGCATATATTGGGGGCTAGACATATGTGATATGTGCAAATTATAAAATACTGCCCTACATCTTCACATGGCTATATATGCATGTATATGATCCTCCGTGGAGTTGTTTGAAAGCTATTGTCCTTGCTTTTTCTTTGTGCACATTTTCTATCCCATGATGCATTAGCATACCATTAGTTTACTGCATCAAAAGTTAAAAAAAAATGTGTGTGTTAAGAAACTGGGCAGTGAATTTCAACAAGCAGTTTTAATGCTCAGCTTTTTATCCTGACCCTTTGTTTTATCCTTATTTCAGGAAACAATAGGTAAGTTATTGAGCCTTTATTTGCAACTGTCCAGGGATTTGCCCCCATGCACATTTTATATCCCATCCCCCAGGGGTCACTCACCAGAGCTCCTGGAACCCTGTAGTCATGGGCCCTAGGTTTCACTGTTGGGCAATGATCACAATGTCCTACCCATGTGAATGCTGCCTCTGACTTAGGGATTGAACGGAGGACCTTTTGCATGGTAGTGCACAGCACTGCGCCTGAGCCAGCCCTCTAATCTAATTCTGAAATTAAGCATGATTAAAGGACAATGCCTGATGCAGAGACTAATTCTTGTAATATTTTTTCCTTTTACAAAGATAATAACTTGTTTAGTGACCTTAAAAGGAAATGTTTTTGATGCTACAACTAAAGATGATTTCTTTATATACCTCAAAGTAATGTAAACCACCCTTTGATTGGTAGACTAAATAAAGGGAGCCATATAGTTCCCAGGATGTGTCAGCACTCCAGACCTCTGATTCTCTCTGCCATTGCATCACACTTGTATCTCCTGGGATGCCGGGGTTCACCGGCAGGGAAGAAGTATAGATTTCTAGAGCCCTTAGTGCGGTCGTGGGAATGCACAATACAGTCATTCAGTCCCACCAACGTTTCAATCTCTGACTAGTAAATACTCACTGTAGAAGAGTTTGACAGGCTGGAAAGACACCAAATCACACAGCAGGGAGCCATGTGGTGGTGTTCAACAAAAAGAAAGAACTTACTTCGATTTGAAAAACAATATCCAAGCCAAGATTGCAAACATCATGAACAATAAAAGAAGAATGACTACTCCCAAGGCAACAGTCTTTTTGACCATGGTGCACTTTATCCCAGATCCTTCCTTCGGTCTGAACCAGTGTCCAGCACTCCCTCCCCATAAAGGGTGGGAAAATCCCCTTCTTCCAAAACAACAGCAGGAGATACAGATTGGACAAAAATCTCCCTTCTTAAAAAAACTGGATACAAAACTCGTCACACTCGGTTGTCTCTACACCCCACTGTTAACTGGTGGCAGGTTGGAACCACTGTGAAATCCAGCCCTTCCAGAAAGGGGTGGTAGCCCTCCTGTTGGAACAAGTCAAAATTTCCAGAAATTCTAAAGTCTCTCAAAAATCTTCTGCTGGTGAACCGTGAGACCTCCCAAAAATTCAGCCCCTCAAAAACTCCCTCCTCTCCAGTCTCCAACTGTTGCATTGGAGGTGGACCCTTGGGCTGAGGTAGGGTTGACGCAACCCATAGCCAAGGACCTATGGGTCCCCATCATCAGCAGGTGGAGTGGGCTGAAGCAAGAGGCTGCTGGAGCTTCACCTATACCAGCCCTTGTTCCCCTCGGGTTGAGCCTCGAGGTTAGCTAGAGGTGAGTAGCTGTTCAGCTCAGAGACAGCAGTCAGTAGATGGCGTAGTTCTATCCTAGACTGGATTTGGTACGAGGGCTAAGGTGCAAAGGAACAATAGGGAAGTGGAGGCATCCCAGCTAAGGAAGGCCTAAGCCTTGAAAGTCCACGTCCAGAGGATAGGTGAGAAGAGGCATCACTGACAGGCTGGATTCCGAGCACACAGTGAATGGAAGTTGTGGCAAGCAACAAGGAACTCTGGATGAAGGAGAGTCTGTAGCGTAATCATGCAAAGCAAGGGTCAGGGCACGGAGAATGCAGGTATAGTCAATCCAGGCAATAGTCACGGTATGGAGCAGGCAGGCCTGGTCAGGCAAAGCGGTGGTCAGGGCACGGAGAAGGCAGGCGTGGTCAGGCAAAGCAGTGGTCGGGGCACGGAGAAGGCAGAGGTGGTCAGGCATAGTGGAGGTCCGGGGCTGGAGAGTAGCTGAAGAGTAGTCCGGCATAGCGGAGGTCCAGGGCTGGAGAGAAGCTGAAGAATAGTCAGGCATAGCAAAGGTCAAGTCCAGAGAGTCAGTCCAACACATAGAAGAACAGGAACTAGGAGAATAGGAACCGGGAACCACAGGAAGACAGGAACACACAATGAGGCGATTCAAGGAACAGCAATGGGTACTCGGAGTGTTAAGAAAGGCAATGCTATGGAGCGAGGCCTGAGCTTTTATACGCTGAAGAGTCTGACGACAGCATCCGGGTCCGCAGCCAGGTTCCTGCCGCGGGCCATTTAAAAGAATCACTGAGGCACGCACGCCTAGGAAGGGGCACGGCACTGGTGGCGGCATCTCTCCACGGGCCATGCGGAGAGGCCCGAACAGGAACATCTTGGCTGGTAACACTGGGCAGTGTGGCAGGGCCGGAGGCACCGGGGGGAACCCGAGGTCGGAGCCAGCAGCTGGAGTCCGTCTGAAGAGGTGAGAGGACTGCGCCTCGAGGCTGCCGCGGGCGGCATGCGTAACACCAATCTAAGATGATCTACAAGGGATCCCCCTTTGAGCATGCTCTGAAAGAATATATATATGTATGTGTGTGTGTATGTGTGTGTGTGTGTGTGTGTGTGTGTGTCTTCTGAACCCATCCCAAAAAGGGAAAGGTCAAAAGCTGAGAAATGATCTCCAAAATGCAAAAAGTCTCCTGATGCCTGAAAAAGGTTTAGTAATGGTGCGAAGCTACTGTTACATGCAAAACTAGATTTTAAAAGGCGCGCCCGTGCGTTCAGGAGCGAGCGGTTCCCGGCGCTCATACATGGACATGCCGATTTTATACGATACCCGTGCACAATTGCGCACAATTTTATAATTGGTGCGTGCATGTGTGGGCGGGTTCAGACTCACACGCACAATGGGGGGACTGGGAGGGAGCTTCCCTATCCCCCTAACTACCCTTCCTACCTTTTCTCCTCCCCGACCCCTAACCCCTACCTATTTTTTTTTTAAATACCTTACTGCCGGCGCGCACTTCCCCAGACAACATCTAATGGTGCTGTCCTGGCTGGCACCCGCCCCACCCCACCCTGCCCAGACCCCCGCCCCCAAGCCTGCCCCTTTTAATGAGCCTGGCCCTTCAGCGCGTATCTGGAGCTACACGCGTGGCCGAGCCATTTCTAAAATGCGCTCTGCCCAGCCACACATGAATCTCCCGATATTTGCACGTGCCGGGCTTTTACAATTTGCCCCTAAGAAGGCATTATGGTTCATGAAATGTTCATTGTTCAAAGACAGTATGCCATGTCCCTTTCAGGCACTGTTTAAGGAACACTGTTTGTGTAAGTGTTAATGCTTTTACTCTAATATTTGTAATGCTAAGAACAGAAATATTTATTTATTTATTTATTTATTTATTTTTAAATAAATTCACTCCTTTTAAATGCATAAACTTTTCCACAGGTGTGAGAAAGATGGAAAAGGAAATCCTGGAGAAAGCAGGATACGTGCAGAGTGTAAACTCGACTATGACACCCATTGTCATGACCCTGTCTACTGTGTTGACCTTTGTTGTTCACACTCTTTTACAACAAGAACTAAATGCATCAGACGTAAGGATCTTTTTAAAGCATCAGTTCTGAAGTCTGCTTTGTCTTGTTACATGTAGCTGTCTCTGGGTCTTTGAATTCATAATCAGACTTGGGCACGTGTCCTCTGACACCAAGAAATCCAGTTTATCTTCAAATTCTTTCCTCAAAATGTAACCAGATAATTAGAGCCAGCTTCAGCCTGGCTTAATTCTGCCTTTTAGATCTCTCTCTCTCTCTCTATATATATATATATTATATATGAATAGGTCTATATAAACATAAACAGGTTGGTTCTATTTATGCATATATTCATAAATCTGAGATTCAAAATAATAGCATACATAGTAACAAGGTCTCTTGACAGAGAAAGACCAGATTGGCCCATCCACTGGTCTGCTCAGTTGATATTCTTTTACTGTGAGCAGATGAATTCCCCTACACAATCCAACACCAATTCTTCCTATCTCTCATCTTGTCTTTTATCCGATCTCTCAAGCCATTACCCACCTCTGCCCTCATGCCTGCCCCAAGTACACCCACATCTGTTAAAAGTGCTGGGCTCCACCCATTTCAAGCAGATTTTGAGAATCTCTGAATGTATTTGTGAATATGTGAATATTTGCAGATTCAGAGTATGTGGGAACAATGTTAATCTTCAAATACTCTGAACATTAGTGTGCCTCTAGGACTATACACCTTTAAACTAGGTCAAAAAAGTCAAAACCAGGTTACTGTAGAGATCTGAGCCATGCCATGAGTGACTTGGGTTTATCCACATTGCTTTGTGCCCTGTACCATTTTATCTCTGATTATTTGAATGTCCCAGCTTCAGATAGGGTATGGATTTAAACCTAACCAGGTCACTCGTCTTTTATTTTTTTTTATCCATAACTGACCTGCATATCATTGAGGGTTGTTGTTTTTTTGTGTGTATCATATATTAGATAAAGTTCTTATCATAATTAAAATAATGAATTTTGATGAAAACAAAGTAGGTTATAGCTATATAGTTAGTCTCTATAGATGGTGAGTCTTGTGAAGTACTGTAGAGCCATTTTTTGGCATAAACATCATAAAATGTGCAGTTGGTATCACATCTTTATCACAGGAACAGCATGCTTGCTGAAAAACACTGCAAAACCAATAAGTAGGTTATATATTTAAGTGCTGTGTTTGGGTGCTCATGCACATCAGTCTGATAAATGTCTTTTGCAATAATTCTATTGAGTAACAGTGGGTAAAATATTACACTGATTCATTCCCTACGAGAAGGCTTGTTGCTGTTGTTTACTCCCATTGCCTCTCGATGGCAGTCATGGCACATGCTAGTTGAAACAGAACACCTCGGAAAATCCAATATCTGTTGGCAATTCCAGAAAATGAAACATGGTAAATAATTTTTGTAGATGCAGTTTATAGCTCTGATATGTAGTGTTAATGGATTACTGTACAATGTACTGGGCAGTACTATTAGAATTCTGATCATGCAAGTACACTAAGTTACGCCGTTAAAATATAGCCTACCACCCAAGCCACTAGGCGTTGGACAGGATGTTTCTATATGTGGGTCTCAAGAATAATTGGATCCATTGGTAATTGCAATCTTTTTAATGGAGATTATATGAATACAAACAGATTCTATATTGAAGGAATGGGCATACTTCATCAGAATTATTCTTTGCCTAGGCAGATTCGAGCTTTGTTTGCTGGCACCGTAATTCCTGTGTAGTGTAAAGATATTTGCATCTGGAGAATCTGGATTGGGGGACCCGTTTGAATGCTTCAGAATGATTCTTGCGGTCTTGCAAGATGCCTGTGAGGGCACAAAAGCTTGAAATAATTACATGCCAGGGAAATGAGCTCAGGCCCTGTTGCCACGGGGTGTGACACCGGGACCCATATGCCAGCCTATCAGAGAAAAATTCGGTGGCACTGTGTTAGCAGGGATGTGAAGTCTCTTTAGTGCCTGATGTGAGTTCAGCAGCAGAATTTACTCATCTTTGCTGTAAGGGGAGCTTTATTTTCACTTCTTTCAGTCTGCAGCCCTCCCTCCCTCCCCCCACCTCAATCCAGCTAAAAGTCTGGGCAATGTGAAAGCCCGTTCCAGTTTTAGCTGGGAGAGAGGAGGGTCATTTTCAGACAGACCAATTTATCCGGCTAAAAGGCCTTCAAAATTGCCCTCAGAAATGCACGCGGTTCCCATTTCTCATGATACGGCCCATGAAGAAGGGATCCGTGTGATACGGGAAGCTCGTGACCACAGCAATTTTGTTTGTACTTCAATCATGACGGTTTAATAACAGGAAGCCCCACCGTGCCCAGACTCCATCCTTCAGCAGGATCCGTGCAGGCACTTAGCTTTGTGTGTTGTGACTTGCGTCTTCCCAGTCAGCGATCCTTTTTACTGAATAATCTCGAGGGTTTGCAGGAAACCTCCTTTTCTAAATGCATTCCAGTACTTGGCCTCTTACTGTGGCAGAAGTGCACTAGGGCGGGAATTAGGAAACTAGCCCTGGACTGAAAGATCACGGCGACATCAAGTTTGATTGCCCATATAATGGTGTTTGACATTTTAATCTCTTATAACTGCTGCCAGTCACCCTGACTCTTGTGTCTGTTTTGCCGATAATGCAGTGAATGCTGCTTGTGCTCTTTTATGACCTGCTGCAATATATGTGCTCTTTTGTGCACAGTCTCCTTAGTTTCATTCTATTTCTGACACCTTCTTAGTCTCTGTGCCTTGAAACCTGTAACACCCGCTCTATTCAGGCCACTTCTGGCTTTCTGGTTGTACCTTCCATCATTTTCTGGGCCGCTGTCTTGCTTCCCCCAACTGCTTTTCTTTTCCGATGAGGGCTTCCTAGGACTCTGCTGTTAGTTCCCGTCTTTTTTTCTATGTATCCTCTCTCTCTTTCAGCGATCTTATCTCTCCTCTCATTTAATGCTATCAGTTTTGTGCTGATGATATGGGGCAAACAGGGATTAGGCAACCTGCCTGGGCATAACTGAATCAACCAAAACCTAAAGGTCCATTAACAATCGTTAGGTAATGGATATCTCCCTCATTTAAATACAAATACAATGCAAAGCGTGTACATCATAACAACGTTATTATCTTTCAGTGGACTACTGGAAAGAGAACTCACTGAATATGTCTGATTCTTAAATCATAAACCTTATAATATCTCTATGAATATACTGTACATGCTTTAGCCAAACACTTGGTTATAGTAAATTAAAAACAACCGCAAGCATATGAAATTTCTGGGGCAATAGCCCCGACCCAACAAAGCTGCATTCTGATTTCACTCTGAGCCTGTTTCAAGAGATTATACTTTCCAAAATGTAATATTCAAACTAGTACTCATCCGAGTCAATTCTGTTGATAGCAGTTTTGGGGAGAACCCTAAATAATTGCATTGGCCACTCAAAATTGTAAACGGCTCCCCTGTACATCAATGTGTTGAAACTCATCCAGTGACATTCAGAAGAGTTTCCTACCTGTATGACAGGTAACACTGCATCACATCTATGGAACTTCCCTTGTCAACCATCCCTCAGCTCTTCTGCGCCAGGAATTTCATGCACTTTCTGGCCAAGATAAATATATTCAAAAACTTGACGTGCTGCCTTCCCTCGTTTCCTCTGCTCACTCCTTGTATTCCTACTAAAATCTTTGCTTGCCTGCTTGCTATCTGGTTCTCAGTTTCATTTTCGGAAGCTAACTCTTGAGAAGAGAGAAGTCCTGCCTTTCCTTGCAGACAAGGGGGGCTGATGCAATAAAGTGTACCTAGCCTAGCGCGTGAGTTTACACGCAGTTAGGCACGCGTTTTGGACGAGCTAGACTAGCACCCAATGCAGTAAGGAGATTAATGCGTCGTGCCCTAACAAACTCAAATCCGATAGCGCCCAATGCTTGCACACTCCATTTAGATGAGGATTATTAACTATTGCCTGCTGATGCAGAAAAGCGCTGGGCACCCAACGCACATTTTTCAATGTGGGGAATTTAACTCCAGCTCCGAAGATGGAGGAAAGTCAAGGGCTCATGAGAAGCATTACAAAATATGGTCTTCCATGTTCGATAAATGTGTTCTCCCCCTTAGTAGCATCCTGGCTCTTGAATTCACTGCTTGTGCTGGTGAATAACAAATGTGCTCGAAAAGGCGTGCATGTTTCTAATGACCGCACAATTTAGATGCCCATAGCAATGGGCAGCTCCTGATGTAATAAATTGCAGCATTAAAACTGGCACTTCAGCAAAATACACAAAAGAACCGCGATCAAAACGAGCGCCTATTGCAATTGTGGACACCCAATGCAATAACCTCTTTTGAGCATCAGAGACGCACATTCTCCCATAGCACACCCGTTTACACTGCTACTCATTTAAGGGAAAACATCAGGGATGTGGCTGTGCCCGCGTTAGGAAAACGGGAGCTCAATATGAGCCCCTGTTTTCAGCATGCGTCTTATTGCATCGGGCCCTCTATCTCACCCAAACCCAGCCTTTTATTCTTCTCTACCCCACAGTTACCTATTGTCCTTTCTTCCCTGCTTCCATACCAGCAAACCAACTCAGCATGTCTCATTTTTCTCCCATCTGCCATTCTTCCACAGAATACTGCTGAGGTCTGTTACTTCCAGTTCTTTCACATCGAAGCTCTACTGGTGTCCCTTGGCAGGGCCATAGCTCTGGGGTGGCGGTGGGGCATAGATGGTGCAGTGGTACAGGATGCACAGTGGAGAGGGGTGCAGACCGAGCTGTCAGAAATAGTGCACTGCAGACTTGTCATTGATGGAAGGGGCGGGGATGTGGTTTCTGTCATGTCAATACAAGATGCTAAATTCTTTAGCTACAGCTCTGCCATTTTGGGGGTTAATTTTAGCCTCTTATCTATAGCTGAATTTTCAGCCAAACCTATCTGGCTAGATTTAGGACTGCTCTGTTTTTTGTTTATTTTTATTTATTTTTTTTAAAGGATTTTAACCAGATAACTTCCATAATTAATTGATTAAACCTTTTGAAAATTGACTCCTTTTTCTCTACCAAGTAACACTGAGTCCCTAAGGTGTAATGCACTTGGAGACATAGGAGAGAAACTTTTCTTAAAAAGAAAACAAAAATGAGTGTGTGTGTGTGTGTTTGTGTATGTGCGCACACTTTTGGAGGGAGGGCAGTTTTATTCAGAGTTCAAGCATAGGGTAGTGATCTTACAGCGCTGTGCAGTTCTTTTCTCGTATACCTCCTAATTGAAGGGATATTATTTATTTATTTAATCTATTTAATATATGCTTTTTTTTTTTAATTCGCTTCACCATTTTGTGTTTGAGGCAAGGAACAGCAAAATAGCACAATCACATAACATTTGACAAAAACCATGTTAACAATATCCAAAAGTAAATTCTAATAATGGACACGAATAAAACTGAAGAAAGCACATCAAGGCCCCCCAAGCCCATAACGAGCAAATCCCCATCCCTGCCACTACAATTAGGAAAAATCCATTTATTGAGCAGAAGGTTATTAACAAACAATGCACCACTAATAACAGCATTTAAAACATATTAGAAAGTACACAAATGGGGCAAGACATATTAACTGAAAGTTTCTCCAAACACGTTCAGCCCAGTTTTCCTCCCCACCCTTCCCCCGCTGAAAACTCCCCCATCAATAATGTTTCAACACGTAACGTATTCACAGTCGGGCTACGGATTCTCATCGAACGCGATTTAAGATCTGGGTCCCAACGTTTTAGGAACTTTTGACGCCTCTTTGTGCTACTGCGAACCTCTGTTAATTTTTCCATCAGTAATAAAGTGTGCATACGAGTGTGCCACATTTCTAGACTAGGAGGGTTCTCACTCATCCATTGTGATGATATACATTTTTTAATCATACAGCTTGTCTTCCGTACAAATAATAACACATTTGTAGTTGATATGTCATGCTTATCCAATATATCTAATAAACATAGCTTTACTTCAACCGTTACTTGGCATTCTGCCCATTTTGAAATATGCTCAAAAACATTATCCCAAAATTTCCAGATATGTGGGCAAGACCAAAAACAATGAAAAATGGTACCTTCTAACGCATCACATTTTAAATATTTCTTTTCCAAAGCAATAGGGGCTCTAAAAGCTCTCACAGGGAAAAGTATAATCTGTGTAATATTTTAAAGTACATCACATGTACATCCGCACTCTCAATTTCCTTATTCTCCCCAGTGCAAACCATAAATCATCCTCCAAGGTAGAATTCAGATCATTGGACTATTTTGTCATTATCCCAGTAAGAGGGTCCGAGTTCCACTCTCCCAACACATTCCTATATAGTTTGGACCGTATCCCCTCCTTTGAGCTGGGACGGATGACATCAGTTTCAAAATTACCTGCCAAGGAACAGTCTATCATTTTGTAATGCTGATTCAATATGGCGGCGTAATGGTAGATAAGCATAGAAGTCTCTATTTGTATTATATTTTGCTTTTAACTCTTGAAAAGTTAACATCTCATGTCTATTATCTAATAGAACATTATCAAGCCTCTTTAACCCATATACTTCCCACTGCCAGAAAATCCCCCTAATTAACCCTGGCTGAAATGCAGCATTTCCTCTGATGGGCAAAAAGACCGATACCCTAGCAGGCAATACACATTTGGCCCTCACCAACGCCAAGTTTTAATAATAGGTAGATATAGCTGTTTCATAGGGAACAGTAAAGGTATTTCTGAAGCCTTGGCATGAAGAAGATAAGATAGTGACAAAGGCCAAACCATATTTTGATGTACTTCCATATCCATCACAGAACTAGAGTCTCCTATCCAATTTCTAATCATCGTAACCAAACAGGCAACATTATATAGCCATAGACTAGGAAGTTTTAACCCACCATTTCACAAACTTACAGGCCGATACAGTACGGTGTGCTCAGCCGAGCGCACCATTTAGCATGCGATTGGCCGTATGTTTTCAACGCACATCGATTACCCCTTATACTGTAAGGGGTTGAGCGCATCAAAAACGTGCAGCCAACCCCCCCCCCCCCCCCCCCGAAAACTAATAGCACTCATCACATGCAAATGCATGTTGCTGAGGCTATTAGTTAGTCGCCTGGGATACTGAAAGTAAAATGTGTAGCCAAGCCACACATTTTACGCTCAGAAATTAACGCCTGCCCAAGGCAGGCATTAATTTTTGAGCAACCTGGAAAAGTGTACAGAAAAGCAAAAAATACTGCTTTTCTGTACACCCTCCATCTTAATATCCCAGTGATAAGTCGGAGGAACCAAAAAAAAAAAAATCTGCCGCCAGTCAGGTTAGAAAAATGGACGCTCAATTTTACCGATGGGTTTGGAAACCGATACCAGTAAAATTGAGCGTCAGTTGATGGAACTCGCTGACAGCCACCTCTACGCTAATAAGAAGGCACTAGAGATGTGCTATTGTCCGTAGCGCCTCCTTATTAAAAGTGTGACCCCTTGTTTAAATAAAGAATCGCGAGCCCAGGATAGGTGGCTGGGTGCACGTTGGGAAAATATCTTAAAATTCTCATCCTTTACTAAATGCGAGGGCATACGCCACCAAAATTGGCTTTCCCGCCTCTCAAAAGTGTTTGTCAGTATCACAGGAGCATGATCAGAGATAGTCATATTACCAATACCTATTAAATGAACTTGAGAAAATTTAGCAGTTGAAATTAGAAAATAATCTAGTCTTCTCTGCAATGATGAGTTCTAGATATATGGGTGTACTCTCTACTTCCCGGGTGCAATGTTTGCCAGGCATCTATTAACTCCAATGTATTACACAGAAAGGCTATCCCTTTACTACGACCTAGCTCTCCTCTCTGAATCATACTATCCCTGTCTACAGAGGAATCTGCAACACAATTAAAATCTCTTCCAATTATCAGTGAGATATCACCCATCTCCATTAACACTTGCTAAATCAGAAAAATGTTGCACGTCCCGTCCACACTAGTCCCGCGCCCGGGTCTGCTCACCTTGCTCCTGCGCTAGCGGGTCCCAGGTCATCCTCTCCTGCTGTCGCTGCCAGCACCACCCGTCCGTGGCGTCCCGTGGCGATGTCCCGCGGCGACGTCCCCTAGGCCCTCCACCTCGGGCCTTGCTCCATGCGGCGGCGTCCGCTCCTGCACCGGCCCCGTCCCTAGGTGTGCGTGCGGACCACCCAGCCCTTGAAAAGGCCATGGGCGGGAACCAGCTCCGCGGTGCAGCCCGATGACATCACCTAACTCCGGTATACAAGCGAGGCCCTGTTCCCCAGGACCTCACCGTGGCAATCGGGTCAACACCATTGGTGTAGTAGTTTGCCTTTCCTTGTTCCTGAGTCTCCATGTGCTTCAGTGTCCTTCTCAGGTAGTACCTCTTCGGACTGTTCTCTGGTACTGACCTCTGCATGCCTGATCATTCTTTATCTGTCGTCTGGAACTGACCCTTGCTTGCCTTGACTACACTCGAACTGACCTTGGTATTGACCCCTGCTTTGGCTGACCACTCTTGGACAGATACTCTAGCTCTGACCCTTGTGCTTCACTCGGACACTCTCTTCTGGCCTACTGTGACTACCAGACCAACCTGCTTGGAATCTACCCGCGGCTTCCACTGACTAGATCCGCAGGTGCTGCCTGTCTCACCCGGAGAACCTTCCTGAACTGTTACCTCCCTGAGGTCTCCGGAGCTTTCAGTTCGGGTCTAGTCCATCCTCTCTGCATCAGCCACACACCCTTGCTCATGGTGGGCACATTCTTCTGCTACCTTTCCAGGAGACCATCCGAGGCCCACCTAAGTCCAGGTGGTCCAGGTACCCAAGGGCTCAACCTGTGTAATCCCCGGACTGTTATTTGCAAAGCTCCACCTAGCCTCTGACTCCTCGTGTGCTCCGCCTCCTGGTGGCAAGCGCTCTCTAGGTCTGACCAGAGGGCCGTACCAATCCTGCAGCAGGCCAAGGGTCCACCTCCAGCGCAACAAAAAAGACCTGTGATTGTATATACTAGGAGCATATACTGAACAAAGTCCCAACCTTTCTCCAAATATTTGGCCCACCCAGATAATATATCACCTACATTTACTTCTGATCTCCTTATCTTCTGCAATTGCAAGCGACTTACGGAATAAAATAGCTGCACCCTCTCTTCTGGAAACTGGAGCTGCTGCAGCACAGCCTGCCCCCAACCCATTCCCATTTTAGTTTATTATGGGTCCGATGCAATACAGTGCGCTCAGCTGAGGACCCTGTATAACCCGCAGTCGGACGTGGGTTGAATAGGCGCTAATCAAGCCCCTAATGCAATAAGAGGATTAGCGCCAATTCAACGCACGTCCAACACGGATGAATGTAATAGTGCTAATCACATGCAAATGCATGAGAATGAGGCTATTAGGCATTCACTCCGATGCAAAAATAAAATGTGTGTCTGGAGCAGGCGTTAATAGCTGAGTGCATTTAAAACAAGTACAGAAAAGCAGAAAAAATGCTTTTCTGTACTTATTTTAAATGCTTAAAGACATTTTATTAAAAAGAAACACGTTTAAAAAAAACCCACTTGAAAGTCGGGTGCAGGAAATGGACCATCAACTGACAAGCGTCTATTTCCTGAACCCCCGGCGTCGGTTTTCCTAACTGGCAGGTGACCGAGTTAGGAAAACCAATCGCATGATCCAGGCGCCTCCTTGCTAATGCGACCCCCTAATTTAAATATTGCAAGGCCACCCCCCTTTGGGGGCGCGCTTAGAAAGCGGGCGCTGACTGTTCAGCGCCCGCTTTCTACGCAAATTTATTGCATCGGCCCCCTATGTTTTTCCGCTGAAAGCTGGGTCTCCTGTAACAAGGCTATCATTATACCCTGTTCACGCAATTTGTTCAAAACATTTTTACATTTAATAGGGGATCCAACCCCTGCTACATTCCAACTTACAATATTATTAGCCAGAAATATATTTAGTAAAGTACTTAAACTGAAATTCTTCCTGTACCAAGGAAGGTGCTCCCCAGCTTGAACAACCCCCAAAATCACTATTGAATTCCCTAGCTGTCTAGCATCATTTCCTATCTCCTCACCCTTCCCATTTGACCATCCCTTCTAGATCCCTTCCCCATCCCCTACCTATCCCGATCTCAAAACCCAAATTTCAACCCTCATCAAAGGCTTCACTGTCTTACTCATTACTCGTACACATTCGAGCACACTACCACTCAGCCAGATGCATTCGGCTGCCACCCCCCCCCCCCCCCCAGTGTTTAGTTTAACACAGCCCCCCCAATCCATACCCACATCCAAGCACTATACCATAGGTACAGAAATTATATTTTCTGTCCATCCAAAACGTGTCTGTAGTCTTGTGAAAAATAACGAGTAACTCAAACATTCAACAATATTTTATCATGAGATCAGTCGTAACGAGGAACGCTGTACAGAGCCAGATTTCCTGTCCTGCAGTTGTCAGCCTTCCCCCACTTTGAGATTATGGTTCAAGGTACAAATTCCACTATCCAGGAACACAGCATAAGGGTGGAGATGAAACTTTCCCCAGCTTGTTTAGTTCTTCTGAAGATAATAGCACTGAGCTCACATTGCATGGGGGTGGGGGGGGGGGGATGCAACAGCAAAACTTTGCCCAATTGCACAGAGGAGCTCCAGAACAGAACTCCCAGTCCTCTGCCATCAGAATATCCAGCTTCGGCATTGATATTGTGGCTCAGCACTCTCTTATAGATCTCAGTCCAGAAGAAGATCTTGAACATCAAACCATCAATTAGCAATGAAGAGGAGCTTAAAAAAAATATCATTCCTCTGCTCCTTTCTAACACAGTACTCTAACCAGCCAAGCAGGTACTGGATCAAATTTACTAGAAGGCCTAGGTTGACAGGACTGTATTCAAAACCTCCTCCTTTGTGACTGAACACCATTCTGAATGGAGGGGAGCTTCAGCTGATGTTCAGTATTACTTTGCACATGGAACTCTAGAATATCATCAAAGTTATCTGACTTAGTATTTCTATCCTGAATAACGCCAAGTAGTACAAACTTAGTGAAAAAAAAAAAGAGAGTAAACTTTTGTGTTTCTTTTCTTTAGGCTTTTACCGTGATTGCCATTTTTAATGCAATGAGGTTTACCCTGGCAACGCTGCCTTATTCCGTTAAAGCTGCAGCTGAAGGGACGATTTCTATAAAGAGAATAAGGGTAAGTTGCTGTGCAAGCAATGTGACATCAAGGCATGAAAGTCATAACAGCAAGTTTTAGGGGCATTGGCATGGGCTGGAAGCCTCCCAGAAATTTCCAATATTTGACCCAGGGCTGTGCTGTTGTTTTCTCTTCCTATTGGTCTCCTTCTGAACAAAATGAAAAAGAATTATGTCCAATGTGTTCAAACTACAATTTGTATATAGATTAGAAAATTGTTCATAATCAATCAGATTGATGCAATATTTTTAGTTTACAAAAATAACATGTAACAAATAGTAACACAGTAGATATTGACCAATAAGGGTCATTTGGCTCACTCAGGGGCCTATTTATCAAGCTGCGCTAAGATACGTTAACGTGCATTGTTCGTCAATAGGCCCCATTGAGATAAGTTAACATGAGTTAGTACGTAGTGGCACAATTTGATAAATAAGCCCCTTAGACTGCCCAGTTGCCCCTGCCTACTTTGCTCCTGCTAAGTACATCTCCCAGCTATCAGTCATAAAGCTTGACTGCCTGCTTCTCCTTTTTGCCCTCATTTGGGAAACGTAGCCCATAATAGGAAACTTGCTGTCTCCTCCTGATTATACCTAAGAACATTGCATATTGTTTAAGCTTGCCTCCTCCTCCTACCGAGAGCTTGACACAGCTTTACTGCCGCTCCCTGCCAGGCGGCTTTGTCATCTCTCCTTTTTGGGCTTCTAGCATTCTGGGGCAGATGAGCATAACCCAGAACCCAGGCTTCCATTTCTTTGACCTTACTATTCCCCTACACCTGCTCTTAACACGGTCCTCCGTGTACGTCCCAAGCATGCTTAAATTCTATCACAGTCTTGATTATTTCTACCCCTGCTGGTAAGCTATCGCCGTCACCTACCATGTATTTCCTGAGATTTCCTGTGAGCCTGCCCACCTCCTCCAGCTTCATGTCATGACCTCATTTCCTGCAATTAGTTTGGTTATGGAGAATTCTACTTTCTTGTATTTCACTGGAGCCAGTCAAATATTTTGAATGTTTTTACTATATCCCCCTCCCTTTCCCATTTCATTTCCATCAAGTATGTTTTTGATTTCTTGAGGGGCATTGTCCCCAAATGGGAGTGTTTTGCACATACCATGGCAGCTCATAAGCCAGGGTTCATGTGGTATGATCTCAGTCTCTCAAATGTACTGCTAGTGCTTGTTTTAATACTTGCATTTTGCCAAAGAAAGACTCCTCCTGGAATTTATAGGGTGTAAAATCTACAGGCAATGTATCAAGGTTTGCTTGGAAGTACTTTTTAATCAAGCTGATAGTGCCCCATGCAATTGGGACTGTTTCTATATCTTTCTGCCACATTCTCTTGGCCTCTGATTGCATCTCTAAGTACCTGAGGATCTTCTCTCTCTCCATACATTTTACAGAATAGTTGCTTGGTACTGACATTTCTATTAGCAATGTTGCTCTTATAGTTTTCTTATTTACCACTATGTCCAGTTTTCTAGCATTGAACTGTTTATCAGTGGGAATATAAATGTCCTAGGTGGCACGACTTCTTCATTCATTACAATTCTGTCAGATTTGTGAGCCCAGTGTTTTTCTGGTACATCGATATTATAGTGTTTGCATAGTGATTTGTCTCCGTAGAGACTGTGCTGCAAGTCCTGAGTTACTCTGGTATCTTTTCCTCTGAATTGCTTTCATTCTTTCAATGTCCTTATGAATTTATGGCCTGCAGAACTAAACGTGGTACTCAATTTGGGTTTCACTACTGATCTATACAAACATAGACACCAGACAGCAAAACAAAAGAGCGCATGGCCAGTCTAGATTGCCCATCCACCCAACTAGTCTAGCTTTATAAGTCCCAACACTCCCTCAGAGTTCCCTGTGTTCATCCCATTCTTTCTTTAATTCAGGCACCATGAAGTGCCAAAAAGCAAAATATGAATCAAATAAATAAATACAATTTTTGTCTTTACTACTTCCACTGGGAGGCTGCTCCATTCACCCACCACCCTCTCTGTATACAAGGACAACAATCCATTCTTTTTCCTGCTGGTGATACCATGTCCAAAGCACCCAAACTTATAAAGGCAAGAGCAAAAGCAATAGTCTCCTCCCCAAACACCAACACATCCATACCTCCATTGAAGAAACACCCATCCAACCAGCACTTCATCCACCCTCAGCACAACCATATCATGGATTCACTATAAAAAGTCAAAAAGGAGGCAATAGCACAGGGGTAACCAACTCCGGTCCTCAGGAGCCATGAACAGGCCAGGCTTTCAGGATATCCATAATAAATATGCATGAAATCGATTTACATACAACGGAGGCAGTGCATGCAAATCTCTCTCATGCATATTCATTGTGGATATCCTGAACATTTGATTTGCTTATGACTCTCAAGGACCGGAGTTGGCTACCCCTGCAACATCAGATTGAAATTCTGCAGGCATAGTATTGCAAACACAGTGACAAAGATCTATAGCACCCCGTTTCATATAAGATTTCCCATCTTTCAACAGCAACAAATCATTATAAAAGTAATGAACCATGAGTTGCTCCCACAACAGTAGTCTTGGGATTTGGGATTCTGCCCAGACAGTTAAAAAAGCTTTTTTAGCCAATCAGTCAAATAAGGAAAACACTTTTCCACAGAGGAGAGAATATCTACTCCCCCAACAACTCCTAACATTAAAACAGAGGCAATATATGTGAACTTCCTTACCATACCCATGTCTAGTCGAGGCATGACTGAAGACCACAAGGACCCGAACTTGGCACACCACAAAAATAAATGAAGATATGTGCCAACATCTGTCTGGTATTTGGAAAAAAAATATCAGAGTCTGAATACGGGAATCTTAAAGTTCTAACCCTATCAAGATATTTATTTATTGGTCTTGAAAAGATTTATAGCCCGCATGCTCCATGGTTCTCAGCGGGTAACAATTGTACTTACATAATCATAAAATGGCTAAACTTTAATAGAAAACAGTAAAAAAGAAAATTGACAGTACAGTAAACAAACAAAATAAGAGGACCAAAATGGAAAAGCAGAGATGACTGCGATTACCAGAACAAATTATAAAGGGGTATGAAAGACTGTTTCCCCAAATGTAAGCAGGGGAAGCTCTATGCAAAATTTTAAAGCGGGTTTCCTGAGTCTAGCCATCAGACGTCAGCTTCCTGAGAGAGGTGAAATACCCCTTCAATTCAGAAACAGAATCCTCAGATCACTTATCAGCCAACCCAAGTAAATACCTAGCTTGACATTATCCCATATCATTTTATACCACCAAGCTATCCTGTTAAACATTTGAGAGGTACTCCATGGGCAAAAGTCTAGATCATCTATACAATACCTGACACCTCATACTCAAATTAAAAGTGTGCATCAAGAATATTCTTATCTTTTAAATCCTTAAATGACACCAAATCAGAGGATCTGTTGTATTCATGGACCCCTTAGGTTGTGGCAGGATTGGCGCAAGCTGCAGGTTCCCAATATTAGCAGGCAGACCTGGATGAAGCAAAGACCTAGCTGGAGCTTTACTTATACCAGCCCTCGCTCCCCACAGGTTGAGCCTTTGGGTGCCGGGGGCAGCATGTCTTAGTAGGGGGTCTCTGCTGTGAGCAGGAGAGGAGGTCCTTGGATAGCAGGGTCATACACAAGGGGCAATCAGGTGTGTCAAGAAGCAGGCAGTGGCCTGAAGACCACCAAATATAACAGTACTGCCTTCTGAAGGCCCCTCCTGAGGCTTTGGGTTTCTTGGGGTACTGTTGGTGAAAATATCTTAAAAGATTCTGATCCAAGATATTGAAGGCTGGCTCCCAGCAATTTTCTTCCAATCTGTAGTTCTTCCAGGATAGGAGTTATTCGATCCCCTTGCCCCTGCAGTGGGAGTCCAACTCTTCTTCAACTTCATATACTGTATCCCCATTGATGGGCACATCCTTGGTTCGGTTAGTGCCCTAGAGGGCCATGAGAGTACCACTGGTTTGAGGAGAGATATATGGAATACATTGTGGATGTTTACTTTTGGTGGTAAATTTAGTTGATAAGTGACGTGTCCCAGTTGCCGGAGTACAGGGAAAGGTCCGACATAGCACGGTGCCAGGTGCTTGGAAGGGAGTTGCAAGCGTAAATGCTGAATGCTTAGCCAGACTTTTTCTCTAATTCTGAACTTAGGAGCCTGGCTCCTCTGGATATCTGCCATCTTCTGCTGCAACCGTTGCTGCTCAATGTCTCCACTCCGCCCTCCTCACCTCTTTGGTGACTCCCTCTTGCTCAAGTGGAAGGTTGGCTGCCGCGGCGTCTCTCTGCCGTCTTCCTCTGGCGTCTCCGGAGCGGCTCGACGCTGCGATCCGCCATGATTCACAAGGGCCTAAGTCAGGCTAACTGATCTGTAGTTTCCTGGACCGCCCCTGGAGCCCTTTTTAAATATTGGTGTTACATTAGCCACCCTCCAGTCTTCAGTTACAATGGATGATTTTAATGATAGGTTACAAATTTTTACTACTAGGTCTGAAATTTCATTTTTTAGTTCCTACAGAACCCTGGGGTGTATATCATTCTGTCCAGGAGATTTATTATTCTTCAGTTTGTCAATCAGGCCTACCACATCTTTTGGTTCAGTCCATCTGAATCATTACCCATGAAAACATTCTCCGGTATGGGTACCTCCCCAACATCCTCTTCAGTAAACATATTGTTTGACAATATGTGTTTGGGTAAGCCATGCAGATGAAAGACATGGAGCGTGAAGAGGCATGCCAGTTCTGGTGTAGATGGAAGGCCTGGTAGGGGAACAAAGTATGTCATCTTAGCGAATCGGTCTACTACCACCCAAATTACGGTGGGACTGTCTGAGAGCGGGATGTCCACGATAAAGTCTGTGGACAGGTGGGTCCAGGGTTCCCTGGGGACTGGCAATGGCTGGGGGCTGGCAATGGGCATGTAGTGCTTTTTGCTGTGCACAAGTCTTGCTTCATCTTGGGCCACCAATAGAGTCGCTCAAGCAGTTCAAGGGTACGTGCCTGCCCAGGGTGACCTGTGGCACGTGAGTCATGGGTCTATTTTGACACTTTCTCATGGAGTCTGGAAAGTGCGACCGACTTTCTTGGAGGCACAGTAATCTTAGTGGCCAACAGTATCCTGGTGGGGTTTATAATGTGTCTGGGAGGTTCTGGAAAATCCTCCATCTGGAAGGAGCGAGTGAGGGCATCTGCCCATAAATTCTTGAGTGCTGGTCGGTACCGCAATTCAAAATCGATGTGAGTGAAGAACGAAGAACGATGGGCTTGTCTTGCATTGAGCTGCTGAACTTGGTGTAAATGTTCAAGTTTCTTGTGGTCTGTATATATTGTAATTTGGTGTTGAACTACCTCGAGTAGGAAACGCCATTCCTTGAGAGCTAGTTTGACAACCAGAAGCTCTCGTCTCCGATGCTATAATTACGTTTTCCTGGACAGAACTTCTTAGAAAAGAAGGAACATGGCTAGAGAACTCCCTTTGGAAAGTGTTGGCTAAGGACAACCCCTACACCCAGTGATGGGGCATCGACTTCTAGGTCCGGATGATGCAGACATGGCTTGTCTGTGAAGACATTCTAACTTCCAAAATGCTTCCAGAGCTTCAGGTGGCCAATGTTTAGTATTGGCACCCTTGCAGGTGAGAGCAGTAAGTGGTACAGCCATGGATGAGTAGTTTGGGATAAACTGATAATAGTTCATAAATCCAAAGAACTTTTGTAGAGCTCAAAGCCCCTCAGGGTGGAGCCAGTCCCTGATGGCCTTTACTTTGGCGGGGTCCATGCAAAATCTATAATGAGCACTATGTATCCAGAAAGGGAAGTTCTTTTTTTTCAAAGACATTTTTACAATTGGGCGTAGAGGTTGTTTTCTCACAAATGGAGAATGAGATGGACATGATGGCAATGGGAGCTCAGCACGCCTCTCAGAGCATGTCAGGAGGTGGCCAGGAGGCCCCAACTACAGAGGTAGTGCGGCAGCCCGCAGACTGCCACACACAACACGATCCTGGCAAAAAAAACTTTCATAAACTAGCAAGACTATATTTTTCCAAATATGAAACAATCCAACTCCAACTTTGGAGGAAATTAAGTATTATTTACCAACTGAGAAAAGAGTAATACATATGGGGGCATGCCAAATAAAACCCACAACCACCTCCAGGTCCCAGCTGATAATAGGCCAGCCGAGAAACAATTTGTAATGCAACATGTTGACTAAAGAAACACTTTTATCCTTAAAGGTAAATTTTAGAGAGGTCTTATGATGCAATGAGAGCATGAGGACATGTTGCTTTGTCGTCCCATGGCACCACTCCCTGTATTGGACCACATCAACCTTTTAAGTATTCAATAAAGGAGGGAAAATTAATGCTGGCATAAGAACAACATTGAAAGACCTCATATCTGTATAAGAAAGAGTGTTTTGAACCACTGATGGGAACAAAAATAATACATAAAGATATGGGTAAGCTGGCAATAAACAAAATGGCGGACAATGTCAGCAATCTTCTGTTGCTGCAGGCTGTGGGGGAAGAATCTGGAGATGTTGCAGCAGTGATTATAGTGGCAAAAGTTGCTAAACTAGAC
The DNA here is from genome assembly GCF_901001135.1 of Rhinatrema bivittatum. Lineage (NCBI taxonomy): Eukaryota > Metazoa > Chordata > Amphibia > Gymnophiona > Rhinatrematidae > Rhinatrema > Rhinatrema bivittatum. The sequence continues at coordinate 67,857,967 of NC_042621.1, read as the reverse complement.
AAAATTCACACGTGTTTTGATGAATTACACAATTTATTGGCAGACAATGCTAAATGAATTGTTGATGTAGAGATGTGTCTTACCAGGGTCAATGAGTGTGTGCATCTGCTGGAGCAGGAAATGGCTGCAGTGAAAGTAGCAACAACCTGAGAAAAGGCAAAACTAGAAGACCAAGAATTGCTCGAGGAGGAGAAATTTGAGGTTCATAGGCTGTCAAACAGTATTGCAGAGCAGACTTGTGCAAAATTCTTGAATCATGGCTGCTTAAGGCACTTAAGTTCATGGATAGACTGGACGCTGTACAAATAGAGTGGGCACATGATTTGGGCATGCAGGGTAACGGGCAAGAGAGACCGAGGCCGGTGCTTGCAAAATTTCTGAATTTTCACCAGAAACACGAGGTATTATGGGAATACTGACAAAAGAGATATTTGGAATATGAGGGGTGGCACTTTATATGATATTTTCAGTGTCCACTTGATGAAAAACCTTTGTTTCAATATGTTCCAGGCTTATGCACCATCAAGTTTGTTTTATTCTTCAGTTCCTGGCAAAACTGAAAGTAACCTATAACAATAAGGTCCACCTGTTTGAGACAGCAACAGAGGCACACGCTTTTTTCAAAAGTAAACTGCTTGATTTGGAGTGGCCTCTTGCAGATAAAGTGGATACATGACAGCAAGCCTGAGATGCAGAGAGGGCAGCAGTAATTTAAAGCTTGGCGATTATTTGATTGGTGTGGTATATTTTTAAGTGCTTAAGATCTAAAAAGGAACAAACAATGAATAATGAGACCTACCTCCCGAAAGAAAATAGAAATGATGAGATACAGTACACAGCAATATAAGAGAGCAGAAATGTTTATACTCTATGTGGGAGCTGGGGGGGGGGGGGGCTGCAGGAAGTGGGGCTCTAACCTAAATTTTATTTGTTACCAGTTGCTCATGTTTGAGCAAATGTTTTGTGTTAGCGATTTGGTTGAAAAGGAGAGGGGGAAAGGGGAGGGGGAAGAGGGAAGGTTTGGTGGGGTAGGGGATTAAAGGGAAGCAATCACAGTACAAGAAAATGGAGAAAGAGGAGAATGCAAATAATACTCATGGTTTATCAGTTTAGAAGTCTGGGACTTAGGCTGGAAAATCCCAATTGGATTGAAACTAAATATCAGCTCAATACTTTTAGAAGTTTGATATGTGAGTGTTGGTGGCAGATGTTCATTGCCTAACATGGATTGTGGGAGGGTTTTGGATCAGCAGTTAAAACATTAGAAAGTTCTGTAAGCACTGAAGAGGAGGGATGTGCACATAGCGCTAATTCAAGAAACGCATTTACAAGAGAAGTTTCGAAAACAATGGGTGGGGAAGATTTATCCATCGCAATCTGGCACCAGAAAAGCAGGGGTAGCAATCCTAGTAGGGAAAACAACGCCACTTCAAGATACTAAAGTTATTACTGTTAAGGAGGGGAGGTATTTGATAATGGAAGGTAACTTATATGCGAAACCAATAGTTCTCTGTAACGTTTACACCCCTAATAATTATGATCACCGATTTTTTTTTATACATTTAGCTCGGATACTGCAGACATATACAAATATCCCTTTGGTGATGGCAGGAGACTTTGTGTACTGAATAATGAGCTACATTACTCCTCTGTAATGGCAGTCCCTCCGGGGTCATTGGGCAAGGGAGCAGGTTATTTCTGTATGAAGGCTGATTTGTTGGATACATAGGGATCCCTCCACCCTCTAGAGAGAGAGTTTATACCTATATCTTTTGCACAGAATTAACTATCAAGAACTGATTATCTTCTAGTGGATCGGGAAACGTTTTCCAGAGTTCTGATTGCACACATCGGTCCCCTTATTTTTTTCAGGCCGTGTTCCCATAAGGGTAGATCTAGAGAGGTTTCTTCCAACTGATACTAGGCCGGCTTGACGATTACTAAGATATTTGTATAACGATATGTCCTTTAGAGAATATTTGATAAAGCGCTGGGAGGATTACGTGCTGTTTATCTCTCAGGTGATTTCTCTGCTGCTATTTATTGTTTCCTTGCCTTGCCAACAGCTCCCGTGGGAAGTCCTACCCCAGTAATGTCACCCAATGTTCCTAAAGCCCGGGATAAAGGGGGAGGCCCATGGAGAGGGGGGAGGGGGGGGAGTGAAGCTGCTTGCTTGCTGTGAATTTCAAAGACTGAAATTTTGCTGCTTTTGTGCTGTTTGTCTCGCAGGTGATTTCTCTGCTGCTATATCCTTCTCTTGCTTTGCTGACAGCCCCCCATGGGAAGTCCCACTCCCAGTGATGTCACCCAACATCCCTGAAGCCTGGGATAAAGGGGGAGGCTCATAGGTGGGTGTCTGCTGGCAGACCTTTACCAAAGGGCCTGTCCCTTTGTGGGCCCCATCGTGGGCATGGGATGCTAGTTATTTCTTAGCGCCCAGAGGCCTGTTTTATTTGTGGTGGCTATTATTCATTGATTCCAGTCTCATATTTTTGTTTTCTTTTGACTGATCCATTTCTTCCTGGTGTTTTTACCTTACTACCATCGGAGCCAGTTTACTCCAATAACAATGACGACATCACTATCGGAGGTTCTAGGGGTCGTTAAAAGGAGTAGCCCTCGGGCAATGGTAATCCTTTGCTTTGCTCTTTGGTTGGACTTGTGTTTCTTGCTATGGCTCTGTTCAATCGGCCTATCTCCGTAATAACTGGGGTGGGGAAATATAATTCTTTTTCTCATCTGTTACACATAAAGGAGAGGTTGGGTGGGTCTGGGTTGATTTATCCATTTCGTCTCCTAAGTTCTGGGGGGAATGTGTTACAGGCTCTCACTCCTTCATTGTCTTTTGCCTATGTGAATATATGTGCTGTTCGTGGAAAAAAAGGGAGATTAAATTGCAATTGTTTGATTTGCATTTAGATTTGTTTTTTTATTACAGAGAGTTGGCAAACTGTGGCAAATATTCCACTGTTGCATCTTATGTGCCCTGATGGCTATTCTTTTTTACCATGCAGCAAGGGAAGGAAGGAAAGGGGAGGGTGTAGTTATTAGGGATGTGAATTGTTTTTGAACGATTAAAATTATCGTCAGATAATTTTAAAATCGTCCTAAATCGTCAGAGTGCACGATACAATACAAATGCCCCCGATTTATCGTCATAAATCGTCCTAAATCGTTAAATCGGGCATGGGAATTATTTGGGGGAGGGCGGGAAAACTGGCACACCAAAACAACCCCTAAACCCACCCTGACCCTTTAAAACCAATTCCTTACCCTCCCCCACCCTCCTGAACCCCCCCAAAATGTTAAATTACCTGGTGGTCCAATGGGGGGGGGGTCCCGGCACGATCTCCCACTCTCGGGCCATCGGCGCCATTTTGGCTGCCACTAATTAAAATGGCGCCGATGGCCCGATTAAAAAAAAAATCCCACCTGACCCTTTAAATCGACCCCCCTTAGCATCCCCCCCCAAACCTTTTAACATTACCTGGTGGTCCAGGGGGGCCTCGGGGGACGATTTCCCGTTCCCAGGCATCAGCTGCGCTAAAAGAAAAATGGCGCCGATGCCCCTTTGCCCTTACCATGTGACAGGGTATCCGTGCCATTGGCCGGCCCCTGTCACATGGCAGGAGCACTGGATGGCCGGCGCCATCTTTAAAGATGGCGCCGGCCATCATTACTCATCAGCCCTAACCCTGATACCGGGAGTGTTGTGATCTTCCTGCACTGAGCAGGGATACGGCACTGCATGCAGGAAGAACACAACACTCCCAGTATCAGGGATATGGCACTGAGTGCAGGAAGATCATAACACTCCCAGTATCAGGGATATGGCACTGAGTGCAGGAAGATCACAACACTCCCGGTATCAGGGATAGGGCACTGTGTGCAGAAAGATCACAGCACTCCCGGTATCAGGGTTAGGGCACTGTGTGCAGGAAGATCACAACACTCCCGGTATCAGGGTTAGGGCACTGCGTGCAGGAAGATCACAACTCTCCCGGTATCAGGGTTAGGGCACTGCGTGCAGGAAGATCACAACACTCCCAGTATCAGGGATATGGCACTGAGTGCAGGAAGATCACAAAACTCCCGGTATCAGGGATAGGGCACTGTGTGCAGGAAGATCACAACACTCCCGGTATCAGGGATAGGGCACTGTGTGCAGGAAGATCACAACACCCCCGGTAACTGGGATAGGGTGCTGTGTGCAGGAAGATCACAACACCCCTGGTATCAGGGATAGGGCACTGTGTGCAGGAAGATCACAACACCCCTGGTATCAGGGTTAGGGCACTGCGTGCAGGAAGATCACAACACCCCTGGTATCAGGGTTAGGGCACTGCGTGCAGGAAGATCACAACACTCCCGGTATCAGGGTTAGGGCACTGTGTGCAGGAAGATCACAACACTCCCAGTATCAGGGATATGGCACTGTGTGCAGGAAGATCACAACACCCCTGGTATTAGGGATAGGGCACTGCGTGCAGGAAGATCACAACACCCCTGGTATCAGGGATAGGGCACTGCGTGCAGGAAGATCACAACACTCCCGGTATCAGGGATTGGGCACTGTGTGCAGGAAGATCACAACACCCCCGGTATCAGGGATATGGCACTGTGTGCAGGAAGATCACAACACTCCCGGTATCAGGGAAAGGGCACAGAGTGCAGGAAGATCACAACACTCCTGGTATTAGGGATAGGGCACTGCAAGCAGGAAGATCACAACACTCCTGGTATTAGGGATAGGGCACTGCATGCAGGAAGATCACAACACTCCTGGTATTAGGGATAGGGCACTGTGTGCAGGAAGATCACAACACTCCCTGTATCATGGATAGGGCACTGTGTGCAGGAAGATCACAACACTCCCGGTATCAGGGATAGGGCACTGTGTGCAGGAAGATCACAACACTCCTGGTATTAGGGATAGGGCACTGCATGCAGGAAGATCACAACACCCCTGGTATCAGGGATAGGGCACTGTGTGCAGGAAGATCACAACACTCTCGGTATCAGGGATAGGGCACTGTGTGCAGGAAGATCACAACACTCTCAGTATCAGGGATAGGGCACTGTGTGCAGGAAGATCACAACACTCCTGGTATTAGGGATAGGGCACTGCGTGCAGGAAGATCACAACACCCCTGGTATCAGGGATAGGGCACTGTGTGCAGGAAGATCACAACACTCCCTGTATCATGGATAGGGCACTGTGTGCAGGAAGATCACAACACGCCCGGTATCAGGGATAGGGCACTGTGTGCAGGAAGATCACAACATTCCTGGTAATAGGGATAGGGCACTGCATGCAGGAAGATCACAACACCCCTGGTATTAGGGATAGGGCACTGCGTGCAGGAAGATCACAACACTCCCGGTATCAGGGATAGGGCACTGTGTGCAGGAAGATCACAACACTCTCAGTATCAGGGATAGGGCACTGTGTGCAGGAAGATCACAACACTCTCAGTATCAGGGATAGGGCACTGTGTGCAGGAAGATCACAACACTCCTGGTATTAGGGATAGGGCACTGCGTGCAGGAAGATCACAACACCCCTGGTATCAGGGATAGGGCACTGTGTGCAGGAAGATCACAACACTCCCTGTATCATGGATAGGGCACTGTGTGCAGGAAGATCACAACACGCCCGGTATCAGGGATAGGGCACTGTGTGCAGGAAGATCACAACATTCCTGGTAATAGGGATAGGGCACTGCATGCAGGAAGATCACAACACCCCTGGTATTAGGGATAGGGCACTGCGTGCAGGAAGATCACAACACTCCCGGTATCAGGGATAGGGCACTGTGTGCAGGAAGATCACAACACTCTCAGTATCAGGGATAGGGCACTGTGTGCAGGAAGATCACAACACTCCTGGTATTAGGGATAGGGCACTGCGTGCAGGAAGATCACAACACCCCTGGTATCAGGGATAGGGCACTGTGTGCAGGAAGATCACAACACTCCCTGTATCATGGATAGGGCACTGTGTGCAGGAAGATCACAACACGCCCGGTATCAGGGATAGGGCACTGTGTGCAGGAAGATCACAACATTCCTGGTAATAGGGATAGGGCACTGCATGCAGGAAGATCACAACACCCCTGGTATTAGGGATAGGGCACTGCGTGCAGGAAGATCACAACACTCCCGGTATCAGGGATAGGGCACAAGTTCTAGACACATTGACTGATCACATTACTTTTTTTTGTCAAGCTACCAACTGTTTCCATTTCCCATCCCCCATATATTGTCAGTGGGAACCTTGGTAACATGAATAAATAAGAGGGCAGCCAATAGGAATACATATTCATTCCCAAACTGACCTTAACTGACCTGAAAAGTGTCAAATTGTATCATTTTCTGTTAGTGCGCACTAACAATGGTTCTGGTAGTGCGCACTAATCGGAAAAAACGATTTTTTAAGTAAAAAATCGTGCCAAACACGATTTTCTTCTCCTGCCAGACGATTTTGATCGTTAAGACGATCGGGCACATGATTCACATCTCTACTAAACGCTAACTATCCCCTATTTTTTTGTTTACATATTTACTGTTCCTCCAGAGTAGAAGTATCTTTCGCTGGCGTGCGCTTCCCCCATTACAGGGTCTAATGGTCGCTGTCCTGGCCCGGCCCCACCCCTCCCTCCGGCCCACTCCTTTTAGACTGGCACTTTGGTGCATATTGGGCGTTACGTGCTTAGTCAGGCCCTTTAAAAAAATGCGTGGCGCATGCAGGGCCCAGCCACATGCATAAGCCCCCGAATGTTTCACACACAGACCTTTTAAAATCTACTTGTTAGTGCATAAAAATGAGCATATATGTGCGTAAGTAGCCTCTATTTGCATATTCTGTATTTTAAAGTAAAAAATATGCACATATTTTCACTTTTGCATGCATATACAGTATGGGCCGGATTTTCAAAGCTCTACGTGCGTAAATCAGCTATTTTCAAAAGGCCCGGCGACTCGTGGTCAGAGGCCTCCAACACAGCGACCATTTGCTGAAGTATGTTTTAAAACAGAAGGAAAAAAAAGAAAAAATGTAGGGGGAAAAGGGCGGGGGAGGTAGGGGAGAAGGGAAGGTGGGGTGGGGGGTAGGGAACGGAGGAAGGCAGCGCGGGCTCGGCGCGCGCAAGGTGCACATGTTATAAAATCGGGTGTACATGTGTGAGCGACGGGTAGCGCGCGCACATGTACGCCCGCGTGCACCTCTGAAAATCTACCCCTATATGCATGTAAAAAAAGGGGTGCAAGGTGGTCTGGTGCATTCTGGGGCAGGGCCATCACCTGCATAAGTTTCTGTTTTAAAAGGCACTTACGCTTGCACATCTGCCAGCCTGCGCATGTATTTTTACACCTGCTAGTTATCTGGTGTAAGTGAAATTAAATGTGTTTATTTTTATAGTACTAACTGGGAGGGAGATCTGGGTGAACTGGCGGCGTTCAGTCTGAAGAACTAGGAAGGTCTCGATGACCTTGAGAAGGACTGGACAAACTGGTGGATTAATTGGTAAAAACTGCTCATTTCTTTGATGTGTGCATGTTTTTAAAATATACCAATTTATGCGAGTTAGTCCTATTTTAGTTTCACATGTAAATTATATGCGCCTATATATTTTTTTTAAGTAGGTGGGTAAACTACGCAGGTTCAATGCTTTGAAATAAGTGGTTTCAATGCATCGTATGCATTCGCATGTAAGCCTATGCACACATGTATGTTGAGTAGTCAAGATATGCATAAGAACATAAGAACATAAGAAAATGCCATACTGGGTCAGACCAAGGGTCCATCAAGCCCAGCATCCTGTTTCCAACAGTGGCCAATCCAGGCCATAAGAACCTGGCAAGTACCCAAAAACTAAGTCTATTCCATGTAACCATTGCTAATGGCAGTGGCTATTCTCTAAGTGAACTTAATAGCAGGTAATGGACTTCTCCTCCAAGAACTTATCCAATAGGGATGTGAATCGTTTTAGGACGATTAAAATTATCGTCCGATAATTTTAATATCGTCTTAAACCGTTATGGAACACAATACAATAGAGATTCTAACGATTTATCGTTATAAATCGTTAGAATCGTGAGCCGGCACACTAAAACCCCCTAAAACCCACCCCCGACCCTTTAAATTAAATCCCCCACCCTCCCGAACCCCCCCCAAATGAGTTAAATAACCTGCGGGTCCAGCGGCGGTCCGGAACGGCAGCGGTCCGGAACGGGCTCCTGCTCCTCAATCTTGTTGTCTTCAGCCGGCGCCATTTTCCAAAATGGCGGCGAAAAATGGCGGCGGCCATAGACGAACACGATTGGACGGCAGGAGGTCCTTCCGGACCCCCGCTGGACTTTTGGCAAGTCTCGTGGGGGTCAGGAGGCCCCCCACAAGCTGGCCAAAAGTTCCTGGAGGTCCAGCGGGGGTCAGGGAGCGATTTCCCGCCGCGAATCGTTTCCGTACGGAAAATGGCGCCGGCAGATCGACTGCAGGAGGTCGTTCAGCGAGGGTTCCGGCGCCTCGCTGAACGACCTCCTGCAGTCGATCTCCTGCCGGCGCCATTTTCCGTACGAAAACGATTCGCGGCGGGAAATCGCTCCCTGACCCCCGCTGGACCTCCAGGAACTTTTGGCCAGCTTGTGGGGGGCCTCCTGACCCCCACGAGACTTGCCAAAAGTCCAGCGGGTGTCCGGAAGGACCTCCTGCCGTCCAATCGTGTTCGTCTATGGCCGCCGCCATTTTTCGCCGCCATTTTGGAAAATGGCACCGGCTGAAGACAACAAGATTGAGGAGCAGGAGCCCGTTCCGGACCGCTGCCGTTCCGGACCGCCGCTGGACCCGCAGGTTATTTAAGTCATTTGGGGGGGGGTTCGGGAGGGTGGGGGATTTAATTTAAAGGGTCGGGGGTGGGTTTTAGGGGGTTTTAATGTGCCGGTTTTGCGATTTTTCGATTTTTCGATTTTTCACGATTTTTCACGATTTTTCACGATATTTTACCCCCCCAAACGGCAACAATACGATTCCCTCCCCCTCCCAGCCAAAATCGATCGTTAAGACGATCGAGGACACGATTCACATCCCTATTATCCAATCCTTTTTTAAACACAGCTATACTAACTGCACGAACCACATTCTCTGGCAACAAATTCCAGAGTTTAATTGTGCGTTGAGTAAAAAAGAACTTTCTCCGATTAGTTTTAAATGTGCCCCATGCTTACTTCATGGAGTGTCCCCTAGTCTTTCTACTATCCGAAAGAGTAAATAACCGATTCACATCTACCCGTTCTAGACCTCTCATGATTTTAAACACCTCTATCATATCCCCCCTCAGTCGTCTCTTCTCCAAGCTGAAAAGTCCTAACCTCTTTAGTCTTTCCTCATAGGGGAGTTGTTCCATTCCCCTTATCATTTGGTAGCATAGGGTATAAAATACTATAGTAAAAGTATGTGCGACCTTATACATGCACTTGTTTGAAAGCTATCCTCCCTATGTTTATTTTCTGATCCTGTCCATAACACGTCCTCAGGCTCACTTTCTCCCAATCCAGCTAGAAGTAATCGGGCTATGGAGCCCCAGACATAATTTCAGTTGGATTGAGTGAGGGCAATTTTAGACAGCCGGTCTAACTTGAGTAAATGACTATTTATCCAGATAAATGGTATTGAAAATTGCCTTCCAAATTATTAAATAGCTAATGGATTCTTGTGTCTGGGTTGCTTGATTTTCCACTGTTTTGCACAGGAGCACAGCATCCGAACTCTTGACAATTCTATCATTTTTTTTAAATACCCTTTCATTTTTTTCCTCACCCCTTCTGGCGCATCTGCTTTGCGACCGTCCTATTTCTGTGACATCTGAAAACAAAGCATATTTTCCCCTCAAGCCCTCTACTTACATCGCTAGTAAAGATACTGAAAGAACTGGCCTTAGCACCGAGCTGCAAGGCACCTCTTACTGGGACACCTGAGGAGGCAGTGGTGGGAGAAGGGGGTTGCATTAGATTTTGGAATTTGTATGCTCATCTACCCCAAATGGAAGAAGATCAAAGAGGGAAGACTAAAATGACTGACAGATATTCTGCAGGCTGTGAAGGGCGTCTGGCTGACAGCTGGGATTATCTCTATAGCTAAAGCAGTATAGAAGGGAACAACCGGGCAGACTGAGTGTGCCAATTGGTCTTCACCTAGTATATCTATTACTTTCACCAGAGTGGACTTCACCGATTACTATTTTTCTGGTTTCTTTTGCTTAACTGTTTCTCACCCAGTTAACAATGATCTAGCCTACTCTTTAATTTGTTTACCAGTCTTCTTTGTAAAGCAGCCTCAAAAGCTTTATTGAAAACCATAAATCCACTGCCCTCCCTGATCTGCGGTTTCTGTCATGTCATTAAAAACAAAACTCATTCATGTCTGATTCCATGCTATCCAGGGTTATGTAATGCACGTCTCTGAAGGTGCTGGCCTATCTTGTTCTTTAGTAATGAATACTGATGACTTATTTATGGTTTGTGATATGAGGTTTATTAGGAAATTATCTGTATATGGTAACATTTTCTCTAAACATTCTGAGGCGAATTTTCAAAATGTTATATGCATAAAAATCAGCACGTATGATAGTAAGAAGCCTGCATTTTATAAAAGTAAAAAAAAATGCACACGCATTGTCACGTATGCGCACTCAAAAAAGGGGTGGGCAGAGCCAGCACTTACATGTATAAGTTATTTTAAAAGTTGCACACATGCGTCTGCCAGCTTACATATTTGTACCCCTGCTAGTTATCTGACACAAGTGATGTTAAGCGTGTTTATTGTGTAGTAGACGATGGGAGGTCAGCGGGAACGGGGGGAGTTGAAGCTGAAGAACCAGGAAGGTCTCGATGACCTGGAGAAGGACTGGGCGACCTGGCAGACTAATTAATAAACTGGTTAATTTCATTTATGCATGCATGTGTTAAAATTGGCTGATTTACAAGCATACATTTCTGCATAAAATATATGTGTATAGTTTTAAAATTGGCAGGCAAAGTACACCCGTTCAATGCATTGATATACCTGATTTCAATGGATTGCATGTATTCACGTGTAAGCCTACATACATGCATATGTTGTGGGGTAGAGATATGTGTATTTTACAAAACATGCATACATCATTCAAGAGGGTTATAAAATACTTGTCCAGATCTGTTTGCGGCCATAAATACGCCACCGTGCGTATTTATTTGAAAATTATCTAATTCATAAGGATTTTCTTAGCCTTTCAGATATGCTCCTTTTATAGTCTGGTTTCCCATCATATTGTTTGCTCCAATTCAGTCTATTTACAGCCAAATGAAAAAATGTGGGGGGTTTTTGTATTTTTCTACTTATGTGAATGCTAAAAAGGCACATGCAAATTGCTATGTAAATATTCTCCCATTTGTTTTTTTTTTTGTTTTGTTTTTTTTACCAGTTAAACACTTGAAATCCAGTGAAGGGCAAATATAATAAACTGATTTAGGTTTTATGCTGTTCAGAGCAGATAGAAATTTTTCTTCTGGGTTTTTTTTTCCATATTGATTGTAAGATTTTGTGTTTTGTGTTTTTTTTCATATTGTTTGTAAGATTATGACAGAAAGTTTACAAGGCTTGGAGTACTTGTAACATAAGGATGCTGCTGATTTATCTTTTAATTTTTTTCTAACTTTAGAAAATTCTTGTGAAGGAAAGCCCATCTTCGTATGTAAGGCAACTACAAAAATCAGAATATGCTTTGGAAATGAGCAATGCCACATTATCATGGGAAGATTTAGATGAAAACAGTGATAGCAAAATAAGTAATGGTACCATTACGAACGGGAAGAGCGAATGCAAAAGCCAGCCTGGACTGGATGCTGTAGCGTCATCGTGCTCTTCAACAAAATCAACAGAAAAAGAGAAGAATCAAATAATATTGCACAATATAAATCTTTCAGTCCGTAAAGTAAGTTTTCATTTTTAAGAAATCATGCATCATTCAAATGCAATAAGATGAATTCTCAACAAGGTTCTTCTACAGGGTACTTTATTGACAGTACGATAATGTTTGATCAATTGGTCAACAATTTCTGTGCAACAGCAATATTAAAGGACCTCCACCTTAAACAACTGGCTCCTAGGAGTCAATCTGCCATAGTCCCATCAATTGCTCACAATCTGCCCAATCACCGAGGAGCACAATGGTCCTTAAACCTGAAAACGTTTAAGGGCACCAAAATAAATGAGTTTTTAAGAATCTTTCAGAGTTAAACATAGGTGTGGAAGCTGCTCTAGAATTAGGAGTAGTAGAATATGAAGGTAGGATAGAATGACAGTTGTAGTAGGGGTGTGATTAGGAGGAGTATGGAAGTATAGATTTTAATTTATAAGTAATGTAAGTGATGATATTTTATTAGACTAAATACATTTGGGAGTAATTTTCAAAAGGATTGATGCACATGTAGCCCAGTTTATTTATTTATTTAAAAGTTTTTCTATACCGTCATTAAGTTATTTACCATCATAACGGTTTACAAAAAGGCACATATAGTAATAAAATAGCTTAAACTTTACAAAAAGTGCTATTAATAACTGGTAACAATTAATTCATTATATACTATTTGATTTCTGACTTAAATTGTCCTTTTATACATGTCTCTTGGAAGATTACATGCGGTTCGTTCTCAGTATTTGTTATTTACGTATTCGTTGGGATAAAGATAATTTCCAGATAGTCACTTGGAGATTATGTGCTGGGTGCTCTGTGCCATCTTATCCTTACATATTTTCACCGTTCACTTTGTAAAAAGCCTGTTTGAACAGCCAAGTTTTGAGATTTGTTTTAAACATTTTGAAATTTCTCTGTAGTCTTAGTTCTAAGGGCATAGTGTTCCATAATATGGGGCCAGCCAGTGATAGTGCACGCTCTCTGACCTGGGTTAGTCTAGCTGTTTTTACTGATGGAATGGTTACGAGCGCTTTGTTTGCTGCTTACTTTTATCTGCACTAAGCAGATGCCTTCTGATGAGCATAACTGAGGCAGAGTTTGATTTGCACGCATGTAGGACATGCGCGTGTCCACCCTCAAATGCCTACACAAATCCCAATGTGTGAATATCTAACATCCGGCAAAAGAGGGGCAGAACGTGGGTAGGGTGTGGGCATTCCAGGGCAGGGCCAAGAGATGAAAGCCCAAGTATTTACACACCTGGGCACGTGCCTAGGTATACTTGCTTTGTAAAGTTAGTTCTGCTATGGAAAAGGTGTAAGTCTTAATAAAACTATTTCCAGGCATCTCTGAGGTGTTGGAGGGGGCCTGGATTAACTGGGGAGAGTGAAAATTAAAGAACCAGGGAGCTTTGTAGGACCTAGAGGTAGACTGGGCAAACTGGTGACCGAACTGCTGAAAATGGTCGTGGCGTGGATGACCACAGTTATAAAATTCCCTCACGCAGCTCAAACATGACATTTTGCGGTTATAAAATTGCTGTGTATTGGGCTGCTTGCCCGCCCCACACACACTCATATATATACGCCCGTGAGTCCGTTTGAAAGTTACCATCCTTGCATGTAAATTTCCATGAATAAATCATGCTCTGCTTGGAGCAGGGGCAACCGTGCGAAATAATTCATGTGCACAGTCTGACAATTCCATGCACGGTTCCATTTTGAAAATTCTCAGGTAAGTTCACTTTGGCAACTATCAGTAAAGTCTTGACTGCTCTGCGGGCAGTTTGAAAATCGCCTTCCCTACAACGAGCTTTCGAGAACAATATTCACTTCATTAGGTCAATGCAAAAAAATCGCCTTCACATGAAGTTGCCTGAATTTGCTCCTAGCTCACATAGAGCTAGTCACAAATGTATTAAGTTAGTCTATTAAAAAGGTATCACCTACATTTTATTTCCTGACCTTTGTTTCTACATATCCAAGTAGACTAACAGGGTACCTAATCTAATCTATGTCAACCAAACATTTATTTAATAAATCATCTGCAGTGCTCATCCAGTTAAGAAAGTTGTAACATTAGCAGTATGCTTTGCTTGCAGGGACAGATTTTGGGTATCTGCGGAAATGTTGGGAGTGGAAAGAGTTCCATATTCTCTGCTTTCCTAGGACAGGTAAGCTAACAGCTACAGTAATTAACATCCGCCAGTGGATTGTTTATATGCATTTATAAAGTACCGTTAATATATGGAAGGGCCTATGCACTTATTAAATGTGCGTTAATGTGGTTGTTACTTCATGCTCACATACAACCTGCACTCTTTGCATGTGCATTAGCTTTATTGCTGGTTCCCAGGATAACACTAAAGTGCATACCATCTAAATTTAAAAAGAAAATGGCCTTATTGGGTATTAATGGATGTGCTTTGGAGTAAGGGTCAGAGTGTTATTGGTGCCAGTGCTGGAAGGAGGGAAGTCTGATCGTTTTAGCCGTTGAAGATCCAGATTTATTTATTTTTTTGAGAGGTGAGTGGGGTCTGGGGGAGAAGTGGGGTACCCGGAAGACCCTTTGGTGAGATGAGGAAAGGAAGACAGGAAGGTCTTTTAAATGTTCTTCAGGGAGGAGAGTTGTGAGGGCACAGAATACCTTTGGATGTCATAAAATGGGGATGGAGAATACAGGCCCAGAAGATCCTATTGATGTTTTGGGGATAAGGGACTGAGTTCCCAGAATTAACTGACCCTTTTACTTTGGCATGATTAGCATGGGGAAATCTGAGCTGCTAAAAATGGTAGTGTAACTTTCTTTAATGCAGCTACATTCTACATCTCCTTAGTTCTTCTTTAATGCTCAGTATAATAGCAACATAAAATTGGCAGGTAACTTGGAAAGTAGTTGTACTACTTGCCTTTCTGATGCATTCCCATTCAGCTCCTCAGTTCTAGCTCTCTGGCCATCATCTCATTCACTGGTCACATCCTATTGTCATTTTCTACTGCATTCTTTCCCACTGCCTTCAAAGATGTTGTGATCACACCACTCCTTAAAAATCTTTCATTGGACGCTTCTTGCTCTATCAACTATTGTCCCGACTTCTCCTTCCCTTTGCATTCAGACTACTTGAATGAGCCATCTACCCCTGCTGTCTGGAATACTTTATGTCTCAGGATATGTTTGATCCACTTCAATTTGGATTTCATCCTCTACACTCCCCATATCGAGGCCCTCGCTGATCTCCTCATGGAAAAAATTCCAAAGGGCTTTACTCCGACCTTAATCTCCTCAACCTGTCTGCTGATTTTGAAACCGTTGACCACCATCTACTCCTCAACACCCTGTCCTCTCTTGAACTTCAAGATTCATTTATATTATGGTTCTCATCTTACCTTTCCCAGCACACTTCCATTGTGGATCCTTTTCCATCACCATCCCGTTATCAGTTGGTTTGTCTCAGGGCTCTGTCTGGTGCCATCTTCTCTTTTTTTCTCAAAACTTTTTCCCATAGCAAACTGATCTCCTCCCATGGACTCCAGTACTATGTTTATGCAAATGTAAGGCTGTCTAGGTCACACTATTCTCTACAGTGGGAAACTTTTATTTATTTTTTATTTATATTCCGCTTTTTGTACTTTAAAGTGGATTACATTCAGATACTGCAGGTATTTCCCTATCCCCAGGGGGCTTACAATCTAAGGCCTGGATTTATCAAAATGCACTAAATATCACCTGTGATAGGAAAAGGGGTGTGTTTTATGGTATTAGCAATATATTGCAAAGTGTGCTTTGCATAGGTATTACCACAATAACTTTTTCACACTTTGTGATAAGTGCCAGAATTTTTGTATTTCCTAAGTACAACCACTGGGGGGATCATTTTAAGCTGCTGGAAATCCAGCCTAGCTATCAGGGCCTGTGAGAGAGAGAGAGATTGTCCATAATACCCACATACCAGGTAGGTACTTATACCCCTATATGAGGCCTACCTAGTCACTCGAGGTGAGGTTTAGGTATTAGTGTAGGGAGTTAGGGGCCACTTTGATATTCAGAGTAAGTCGTACAAACAGAACAGTGCTCTCTTGTGAAGATTTGATGACCTTCGGAGTGAGGAAACTCACCCAAAGATGAGATGAGTCCATCAAGCTAGGTTGAGAGAACATTACACAAATCTCATCTTTGGGTGAGTTTCCTCACTCCGAATGTCTGTTCTGTTTGTACAACTCACTTTGAATGTCAAAGTGGCCTCTAACCCCCTACACTAATACCTAAACCTCACCTCGAGTGACTAGGTAGGTCTCATATAGGGGTATAAACACCTACCTGGTATGAGGGCATTCTGGCTAGTCTCTCTCGCTCTCTCTCTCCCTCCGTGGTTGTAGAAGGGCCCTGATAGCTAGGCTGGCTCTCCAGGAGCTTAAAACAGCATTTGC
The DNA here is from genome assembly GCF_901001135.1 of Rhinatrema bivittatum. NCBI lineage: Eukaryota > Metazoa > Chordata > Amphibia > Gymnophiona > Rhinatrematidae > Rhinatrema > Rhinatrema bivittatum. Next base: position 67,841,592 of record NC_042621.1, on the reverse strand, counting down.
AAAAACATCACAAAGTTAAAATACACGTTAAAGCCATGCAATAGGGCTTCACAAATCAATTTGCATCACACTATGGGGCGGATTTTAAAAGCCCTGCTCGCGTAAATCCACCCGGATTTACGCGAGCAGGGCCTTGCGCGCCGGCACGCCTATTTTCGATAGGCCGCCGGCGCGCGCAGATCCCCGGGACTCGCGTAAGTCCCGGGGTTTTCAGTCTGGGGGGTGTCGGGGGCGTGGCCGAACGGCGCGGCGTTTTGGGGGCGGGACGTGGCGTGGTTTCGGGCCGGGGCGGTTCGGGGGCGTGGCTGCGCCCTCCGGAACTGCCCCCGGATCGCGTCTCGGCGCGCCAGCAGCCCGCTGGCGACGTGGATTTACATCTCCCTTCGGGAGGCGTAAATCCGCGGACAAAGGTAGGGGGGGGGGTTTAGATAGGGCCGGGGGGGGTGGGTTAGGTAGAGGAAGGGAGGGGAAGGTGAGGGGAGGGTGAAAGAGAGTTCTCTCCGAGGCCGCTCCGATTTCGGAGCGGCCTCGGAGGGAACGGAGGCAGGCTGCGCGGCTCGGTGCTCGCCGGCTGCCCAAAATCGGCAGCCTTGCGCGCGCCGATCCTGGATTTTAGCGGCTACGCGCGTATCTACTAAAATCCAGCGTACTTTTGTTTGCGACTGGAGTGCGAACAAAAGTACGCGAACGCGCCGTTTTTAAAAATCTACCTCTATGTGTTATGGCGTTTTCGCATGTTTTTTGCATGCAAAAACACCATATAGCAGTTTGATCAATGACCCTCTAAATTTGTACCTGAGGCAATGGAGGGTAAAGTGACTTGCCCAAGGTCACAAGGAGCAACAGTCTGACTTGAACCCTGGTCTCTTAGCTCCTAGCCCACTGCTCTAACCACTAGGCTACTCCTCCACTCAACTTCCAAAAATAGGAGGTTCCAATGATGCGTAATTATTTTTATGCATGATAGTTCTAGTCCATCCCCAAAAGGGTGGGAATTTTGTTTTATTGTTAGAATTGTGGACCCTTGTGTTAGAATAAGATTGACCTAACTTACCAGGAAGGCCCAGTAGGTCCTCACTGCCAGCTGGAAGAGCATACAGTGCAGAGACTGAGCTGGAGCTTTGCCTTTACCAGCCACTTTCCCCTTGGGTTGAGCCTTTGGGATCTGGGGTGTATACTGAAGAGAGGCTCTGATGTCAGGCTGTGGTTGGGGCTAGCATCAAACGAGAATGGTCAGTTGTCTCAGGCTATAGTTGAGTCAGGTGGCAGGCGAGGATGATTAGGTCACAGATTATGGTCAAAGCAGGCAGCAAGCAATAATGGTCAGGTCACAGGTTATGGTCAAGGCAGGCAGCAAGCAAGGATGGTCAGATGGCAGTTCCAAGAATCAATCCAAAGGTAGTCAGCCATAAGAGAGGGACAAGGCAGGATGAGTCTAAAGAAAAGGATGGCTGGACATGGCTGAAGACTTGGAAGGCTGGAACATCGAAAATGCAAGGCAGCAACAAATGCTACCACTGAGGTAGTCGACCCATTGCTGAGGCAAAGTGTGAGTGCCAAGGAAGCCCTTTATAGGAGAGGACCTCACATCATCAGTAGGTGCCACTGGAGATTTTTCACTGTGGGCCATTTAAGAAGGGCTGAGTCACTCATGCCATAGGGGCACTGAAATCGCAGCATATGACTGCAGAATCCTGTTGGCAGTGTCCTGCTGCGTGGCCTGAAGATGGCGTTGGGTGAATACAGTAGTCGGTAAAAGTAACAGTTATAAAGGTGACTCCTCACATGATAAGAACATAAGAAGTGCCATGCAGGGTCAGACCAAGGACCATTCTTTTTTCTGATAGTGGCTAGATTTATTAGGGATCTGTCTGTTATGTGTGATGCAAAGTAACTGATAGATCCCCAATAGATCTATTTCTTGTATTTACAATCAGGGATAAGAACATAAGAACATGCCATACTGAGTCAGAACAAGGGTCCATCAAGCCCAGCATCCTGTTTCCAACAGTGGCCAATCCAGGCCATAAGAACCTAGCAAGTACCCAAAAATGAAGTCTATTCCATGTTACTGTTGCTAGTAATAACGGTGGTTATTATCTATGTCAACTTAATTAATAGCAGGTAATGGACTTCTCCTCCAAGAACTTATCCATAGCTATACTAACTGCACTAACCACATCTTCTGGCAACAAATTCCAGAGTTTAATTGTGCATTGAGTGAAAAAGAACTTTCTCCGATTAGTTTTAAATGTGCCACATGCTAACTTCATGGAGTGCCCCCCGTCTTTCTATTATCCAAAAGAGTAAAAAACCGATTCACATCTACCTGTTCTAGACCTCTCATGATTTTAAACACCTCTATCATATCCCCCCTCAGCCGTCTCTTCTCCAAGCTGAAAAGTCCTAACCTCTTTAGTCTTTCCTCAAAGGGGAGCTGTTCCATTCCCCTTATCATTTTGGTAGCCCTTCTCTGTACTTCTCCATCGCAATTATATCTTTTTTTGAGATGCGGCGACCAGAATTATACACAGTATTCAAGGTGTGGTCTCACCATGGAGCGATACAGAGGCATTATGACATTTTCCGCTTTATTCACCATTCCCTTTCTAATAATTCCCAACATTCTGTATGCTTTTTTGACTGCCGCAGATCAACTATTGGGGATCTATCAGTTACTTCGTCATATCCACTATGACGCCTAGATCTCTTTTTTGGGTAGTAGCACCTAATATGGAACCTACCGTATCATTGTGTAACTATAGCATGGGTTATTTTTCCCTATATGCATCACCTTGCACTTGTCCACATTAAATTTCATCTGCCATTTTGATGCCCAATTTTCCAGCCTTACAAGGTCTTCCTGCAATTTCCACAATCTGCTTGTGATTTAACTACTCTGAACAATTTTATATCATCTGCAAATTTGATTACCTCACTTGTCATATTTCTTTCCAGATCATTTATAAATATATTGAAAAGTAAGGGTCCCAATACAGATCCCTGAGGCACTCCACTGTCCACTCCCTTCCACTGAGAAAATTGTCCATTTAATCCTACTCTCTGTTTCCTGTCCTTTAACCAGTTTGTAATCCACGAAAGGAATTACCACCTATCCCATGACTTTTTACTTTTCCTAGAAGCCTCTCATGAGGAACTTTGTCAAACACCTTCTGAAAATCCAAGTACTCTACATCTACTGGTTCACCTTTATCCACATGTTTATTAACTCCTTCAAAAAAGTGAAGCAGATTTGTGAGGCAAGACTTGCCTTGGGTAAAGCCATGCTGACTTTGTTCCATTAAATTGCTGGCTTTCCCAAGTCTACCTGGCTAATAGCTCTTTATGGGCTTTTCTTTCAGGAACTTGTCAATCCTCTTTTGAACTTCACTATGTTAGTTGCCATGACCATGTCTTCTAGCAACAGATTCCACAGCTTGATTGTGGGCTGAGGGAAAAAATGCTTCCTACGATTTGTTTTAAATCAGCTGGTTGCTAGTTTCATGGATTGGCCCTTAGTTCTAGTATTGTTTGAAAGGGTAAATAATTGTTCCGTACTTACCTATTCCAGCCCTTAGCCCTGGGTCTGGTCGGCACCATTTTTGTAAATGGCACCTACCCAGCCTTGCCACTACCACATGATAGGAGCAAGGTCCAGGGATGGAACTTAGGGCATGTGGACACGGACCTTGACCCTATCGTGTGATACTGGAAAGATCAGCTCAGCACCATTTTTAAAAATAGTGCTAACCAGGCCCTGGGCCCCCAGTGAGCTATCAAAGACCCTTTTCAAGGAACTGGGAGTTAAGGAGGTATGGGACTCTACCTGCCCCCCAGACCACCGGGGTTCTACATTTTGGGGTTGGGGGGGGGGGACATTAGATACCAGGGAATATTTTTTACTTTGGAAGGGGGAGTAGGGATGGGCCAGGGGGTGGGGAGTTGAGAACTATCCTTTATCTATGGGGATTTTTGCTATTGAAGGGGAGGGGGGGTGAAGAAGGGAAAAGGCCGTTGCCATGTGTGTGCCATTTAATTTATTTACCTTTTGCTGGGCCAGTTCCACCTCAGGAGACAGCAGGGGTGGTTGGGCGGGGATCAGTATCAACACCTGGGATAATTTTTTATGCTGTTCGAGGAGCACCATATTTTGGGCCACTGGCCCTTTATGCGAGGTGGCTCCAGCTGAGGTGGGCCACCATCATGCAGGCATGGTACCGCAGTGTAAATTTTTTTGTTGCATGTTTTTTGCCACGATAAAAAAATTACGCCACAGTACAGCCAGGATAATTTGTCAGGAGGGGCCAAATATATTGCAGGGAATATTTGACTTCTCCTGCAATAAACTCGCAGACTAGTACATCTCCGTCTTGGTCTGCCAGTGTCCTTTGAAGATACCTCACTCCAAATCATGTGCTGCTGAGCAACTGTCAGCTTTTCCCAAGTACCAGTTTAAAAACTGCTCTATCTCATTTTTAAGCTCCTAAAAGTAGGGCTTGTCCATTATATGTTGCTGTACAGTGCTATATATATCTGGTATATTTATTTAGATTTTATATTCCGCTATATAAATCATGATAATTATAATAATTACGATGTTAGTCTTAAAATTACTTAGTACATAGAAATCCATTAGTGAGGTCATCATTGGGCATGATAATTAAATTGTATGAATTTGTACATTTTATTTTGATTTTATATTATTTTAGGTTATATATTGGCTGTATTTGTTTAGATTATGTATTTGTATTTTATGTTTATGATGTTGATTATATTTTGTCTGGTTTGTATATCTTGTTTTATTATGTTATTGTCTTTAGCTTATTTCAATTTTGTTTTTTTAGTGTGTTTTGGCTTGTTCCTCGCTTGGAGCGGTCAAACAAATAGGTAAAAATGTAATAAATGCATGCCCAATGAAAGCACACAATGTTGTGAAATCTGGGACACAAGTTTTCCTTTACATTAATTAGCATCTGATGAGTATGTTGGAATTCTGCAATAAGTGACAGGAAATAGAAATCTTAACTCAAAATAGATCATGACGGAGGTGCCCGCATGTTATAAAATAGCTGCGTCCGTGTGCAGGAAAACTATATGCAAAATTTGCTTTGTGAATGAAATTTCACAAAAAATCTAATCACCTTAATAAGATGTAGTGGAGGGGGGGGGGGGTCGATGCAAAATTTCCCATGCTGTTTTACAACCAGGCTTATTTGCATGCAGAGAAAAATAGCATGTAAAATGGCACACTTTAGCACATGAGCCTCCAAGTTATATGTCAGGATTCACATGAATGTGTATCACTACTGAACTCCTATAATAAGGGAAAGCATTAGGAATGAGAGATGTAATATTAATCAACATAAGCCACTGCACCATAGGAATGAACGATTTTAAAGAGATATGTAAACAACATATCCTGTGCTGTTTTGTGTTGTTTGACTTGCAAAATGATGCAAAGAATGGCATGTTTTATCCTTTCATTCCAGAACTGCTTCAATTTCAGGGTTTTTTTTATTTGAGTTGTCTTTTTTTAATTGCTTTACAGGAGCCTGTTAAGGTGGCAGGGGAAAGGAGCCAGGGCCAATCATTAACAAGCAGAGCTTGAAGCTGACAACCTTGACACCCTAGTTTTAACCTGAGACAGACATTAGATAAGGCTGCAAAATGATAGTGAGAGAGAGAGTTAGTATTGACGTGGGGGTCTTTCGGTGCCTTGGAGGATGGTGGCCTGCCCCTTTTTGGTGCCTTGAGGCAATGACGACTCTGCTGCTGCTGCTTTGCCCCATAGGCAGTTTATTCCAGCTTCCTGCAGACACAGCCTCCGTTGCTTGCCCTGCCCCTCACTCGCTGTCTTAGAGTGTTCATGCCATTGCTGCTGCTCTGACCCTTCCTTGGTTGCCCTGCCCCTTTCCCGGTGCCTTGGGACATTGTCGCTTCTGCCTTACTTCTCTCAGTGCATTGGGTTGTTATTACCATTACCGCTGCAGCTGCTGCTGCTGCTGCTCTGTTGGTACCTTGGGATGTTATTGTTGCTGCTCTGCCCCTATCTTGGAGACCTGGGGCATTGATTCTACTGCTGCTGCTGCTGCTTCAGGTTCCAGGCAGTCTATGTCTGCCTTCTCCACATTGCATTTGCTGTTTGCTTGGCCCTCTCTTCATGCATCATGGATTTGAAGCCTCTGCTGTTTATTCTCTGCCCCTCACTCAATGCCTACAGTGATCCGCAGGGTGTGACTTTCAATGTTTTACTTATTTAACATTTCTTTTTATGAATTTCCAACAAATTAGATTTTGTTTAAAGAAAGTGTATTCATTGTGAGGTCCAAAGTCTGATTTTTGGCTGTCCTAAAGTTAGCTAGCTACCTAAGCCAGATGATGTTAAAAATCAGGGTTATCTGGCTCCGCCCTGTATATTCCCAAACCACCTCTGACATAGCTGCATATGTTTTCAGCCAGATAACAAGATATCTGGTGATGTCAGGGTCGATCAGAGCAGAGGGATTTTTAAATCTCAGCACTGATCCACCTAAGTGTCTGACAAATGCTCTGAACATTGACCTCTGTCAATAGTGTTGTGTATCGTGTGCTGAGAAAAATTCTAGGACACGGATAAACAGGAATATATAAATAGAAAATGAATAATTAATCAATTAATTACAAAAATAAATTAAAAGTACCTGCACGTGTCATAAACATTGGATTGAAAACCACAATGGCCAAAATAATATGATGATTGCTTCTCCCCCCATGGCTTTAATGGAAATTTATTTATTTATTTAATACTTTTTTTATATCAGCATTCGTGGTTACATCAAACCGGTTTACATCCGAACTAAAGTTGGAAAATACATAAAACAGGTACTGGGGATGGGACAAAGGAGAAAAAGGCCGAGTGGTAGCAAAAAACAGAAATGACACAAATGATACCGAAACAACCTAGCGACATAAAACCCAAACAACATAATGACACAAAACAAAATGTTTCTTTTTCAGGTTCACCCTTACTTCACCAGTGCCAGCATCAATGGAACCATGGTCATGGGAGGATGACATTTAGAGTAGCAACCAAAAGCATAGCGGTTGCCAGCGCTCTATAAACATAATTACGTATTGCTGCAATATGAAGCACGCACACAGCAAAATCCTACATTTTAATCTGTAACTTCTGCTTCTTTTAGATGGTATTAAACAATGGGACCGTAAGTGTAGACGGTACATTAGCCTACGCGGCACAACAAGCTTGGATATTTCATGGGAGTGTGAAAGAAAATATATTATTTGGAGCACCGTATGATCATGAAAGGTAATCATTATAATCTAGGCTGTCATGCTTTTATTTTTTTTTTACATTTTAGTTCCTAGACCGCACAGTATGCTTCCCTTCAAGGAGCTTCAGCTTCACTAAGATCATCTTTACGTTTCCAACATTACAAATCCTGCTTTTGTAAGCTGTACTATGGTACCAATGAAAAGACGCGTGCTTAATATACAAATAAATAAGAGAAGCTTTGATTTCACGGTTCATGCAGTGATATCACAAATGAGCCTGCTCGGCTGTGACGGAAGTAGCAATCTGTTAATACCCTCAGAAGGCTTAACATATACATTTTATATTAACATCATTATTTTTATAAAACAAAAAAAAAAGCAAATGTCTCTTCGAGGTCCTTATTCAGTAAGCCGGTGAGTAGAAAAGTTATCTGGATCACTGCAGCCAAACATTCAAGTCTGCAGTTGAATATACTCAGCTACAGATACCTGGATAAAGTTATCTGGGTAACTTTAACTGATTGCTGGCTTACTGAATATCATTAAAAAAAAGTAGCTGCCAAGGAGCCCCTTCCCTCCACCTCAATGTTTTAAAAAAAATAGAGCAAATAGCAGCTGAGCATGGGCGTCCTCACCCTTTCCCCCACGTCCTAAAAAAAAAAAAAAAAAAGGCAGCCGAGCAGGGCTGATCCAACCCTCCCCTAAGGATAGCGTATTCGTTTACAAACCCTCCCACCCCCGAACCCACAAAAGGTTCCCCAACCTAGAGCAGGAAGAATAAAGTATTTTAACTCCTCCTACTCCCTCAGTATACAACGGCCCCCAGATCTGACAGCTGCTGGCACTTATTTATTCATTTATTCACTTCATTTGGTTAGCGAAGAGCCAGTCACTGTAGGTAGTCTGTGCCAGGCTCCCCCATGCTGCCTTTGCCGTTTGCTTTGCCCTCCCTAAGGGGTAGATTTTAAAAGCCCTACACGCTCCAAATCAGGGAGTTACGCGCGTCTCTGGAGCCGGCGCGTGTATTTTAAGAAGCGTCCATGGACGCGTGTATCAACCGGTTCACGCACGAGAGAAAAAGTCCAGAAAAGGGGCGGGGCATGGGCTTGGTGTAGGAGGGGCATGGGTGTTCCGGGAATTTAAATGGAAACCAGCGCACAAGCAGGTACCGGGGTCCCCTACTGCGTAACTTTACTTCTGCTATAGATGGCCTCCTGACCCCCCCAAGCTGGCCAAAAGTTCCTTTTGGGTCAAACGAGGGTCCTGGAGCGAAAGCGGAGGGAATCACGTGACGCCGCGTCACTCTGACGTGACGCTGACGTCACGTGCTCCTCGCAAAGGAGTTCAGAAATGGCGTCCTGACTCCCCGCTCGACCACCAGGGAGTTTTGGTAAGTCTTGGGGGGGGGGGGGGGGGGGGATTAAGGAGGGTGAGGGGTTTAAATTTTTATTTGCACATATGGACATAGACTCAACTTATGGAATTCTCCATATGTCCATATTGACCGCAAATGACCCCCTCTTTCGACTTATGGACTTATGAACTTAAACGTTTGGTCTGCACATCCCTAATGGCGTGTAAGTTCGTAAACAAAAAAAACCTAGGCTGCTCACTGGGGTTTTAAGGGTCGGGGCAGGTAGGGTAAAAGACGGGTTAGTTAATTAGGGGGGGGGGGTTAGGAAGTCCTATCCTGTAACTGGGCAAAGTGGGAATGAACTGGTTAAACTGGTAATTGCATCGGCGCGCATGTATATTAAAATCCCCCCACTTACAAAGAAGAAGTGGCACATGCGGCATCCATATAAAATGTCATGCACATTTACGCACATCCAGCTGATTTTATAAGATGCGCGCATATACGCGCACCTGTTATAAAACGGCTGTGTCCGTGGCCACGAGCCGGCATACGCGTTCACGTACGCCTGCGCGGCTGTTATGCCACGGTCGCGGCTGCCCTGCTCTGTGCTTCATGGCATTGATGCATCTGGTCCTATAAGCAATCTATGCCAGCTTCCACCACACTGCCTGTTCTTCCACACTGTTTGCTCTGTTCTTCCTCTTTCCATTCCTGATCTTCTCACCCCTTCCAACTCTTCTCCCCATTCCTGAAAGCTCCTCCCTTTATTGATCCTTGAGATCTTTTTCTCTTTACTCAATAAAAAGAATATAAATTACAAGCATGTTGGGTGAATATTCAAAGGCATTAAGCCAGATATCACATAAGTTATCTTGCTAAATGCCAGCTTTTTAAATTTTGATGCACTTATCTGGCCAGATTTTAACAGGATAACTCATTTTGCAGCTAAAATTTAGATGGATTAAAAAAAAAAAAAAAAAAAAAAAAAGGTGTTCCAAGGCCGTTTCGAGATAGGGTAAATTTATGGGGCGAACTAGGCCAGTTTTCAACTATAGCCAGCAAAATTAGCTGGATAACTACCTCAGAGCAGCCCTAAAGTTATCCATCAGCTTGTGGCCGGATAACTGTCACCTTGGCTATAATCAAAAGAATAAAACTGATTAAATGGCCGATTTAAAAAAAAAAGTCCCACGCTGGCCTTTGTCCCAATTCACCAACACCCAAGAAAAATTTTCAAAAATCTATCCTCCTGGGCCGAGTACCAGTCACCCCATTCCGAATCTTTCTGGAAGCACTTAATAAATAAATGTGGTGGGGGTCAGCTGGGTGACACATCCCCCCCCCCCTTCACTGCTTCCTGGTACAGTGCCAGACAGCACTGTCTTCCAGCTTTCAGTTTATCACCGTCTTGCACAGTTGACTCCATTTACAGAGGCCTCCAGCCCGAGGAATTCCTGAGGTGCGTAAATACTTGAATGTCTGGAGATATTCACTCTGCGGCATTTTTTTTTTTTTTTTTTACTCTCGCTGCATAAACGATATTCGACCCTGCTCAGGGGATAGTCAGCTTCGTCGCAGGGAGATTTATTTCCTATGAATAATACAGCTGAAAACCTATGAATTATTTAGAGCGGAGGCCTTAATTCATACACATTTGGGTGCCAGACGGAATCTGCCTCGGCTCTTTCCGTATGAACGCGCTCGTGCTGACCCCTGCGTGGTAACTGAAGCTGCTTAAGCCATAAAACGAGCTTCATGGTGGGTTTCCTCACCGCAAAACCACTCCACCCCCACACATTCCCACTCTTTTGCTGTTCAATCGATATTTTTTTTTTTCCAGTTTTTCAGGATTAAGTGTTCCATTTTTTTTTGTCCCTCAACAGAACTGAGAGGTTTATAAGATGGAAGCATGGTCCCCATGGGCTATGGTTTGTTCTGTGATGCGTGAACCCCCTCCCTTCCCCCCTCCCCCAATAACTTTCAAATGGCTACAATTAGTGACACCAAATATTGGGTGGAACCAAGTCTTGGGGGGGGGACGACACATCTGATTTTTTTATTTTTATTTATTTTATTTAAAATCTTTTCTATACCGTCGCTAAGTTAAATACCGTCGCAATGGTTTACATGTAGGCACATATTTAATGTAGGTAAAAGTGTACTAAAGTACATTCTAACAGGTGCCGTCAAAGGTTCGGTTACAATATATCATTAGACAGAATAATTTTTAGAGGAGTGGGTCATGATCGAGTGTACCGAAGGTATTTTCACGGGTAAATTTATCATACATGGTGTTATCAATATGCTTGTTGTGATGTGTAATTCATGGACTACTCTACTGTACCGTACTAAGTACTGTGTGTCGGTGCTTATCTGCCTATTCCTGAATAATTTCTATTCTCCTGTCTCCTTGTAAAATGCCTGTTTAAAGAGCCATGTTTTTACACTTTTCTTGAATGCCTTGAGATCGCTTTGTAGCCTGATCTCTGGAGGCATTGTGTTCCAGATTGTGGGGCCTGCTAAAGATAAGGCCCTTTCCCTCACTTGGGTTAGTCTTGCTGTTTTTACTGAAGGAATGGTTTTTCCACTTTTTTTTAAACTTAGCGAGTGATTGAAGGGGAGTGCAGGCGGTGGGTAAAATTTACATTTTGCCAAAAATAAATGCTTGGGGGGGGGGGGGTCCTGCTTTTCTTTTTATTCTGGGCAAACATCCACGGCCCAGTGCCCGCCCCTGCCTCTCTCGCTTTACCTCTCCCCCCCTCTGCTCTGCGTTTTACTTTCCCATGTTAAGGAGGCCATACATGTTCTGGCTGCTAATCCGGGAAGGAAGAGGAGAGGGACTCAGGCTGTGAATCTGTCTGTACCAGTGTTGGGCAAACCCCAGTCACAAGGTGTCACACACACTGGCTTTTTTTTTTTTCTTTTTTTTTTTAACATCTACCATGAAATATTCAAAAGATTTAATTACACGGAAGGATGCTAAAATGTGAAAAACGTACATATTCGGTCATCCTCAGAATCAGATCTGTTTGAGATATTGTAATAGTTTCCGTTTACCTTCAGTTATGTGCATTTTTTTTTTTTTTTTACATGAGCTGCCTGAGATCCGTGCCAGCCTTTAGTCACACTTATCTGCCAAGTAGCCTACATAAAAAAACAAAAAGAACAGAGACAGCAGTTATATCTCTGGAGGTTTGAGTCAAGCCCTGACTGAATAATAGCAGAGATTTATACAGTGTAGTTTATAAATGTGCTCCCTCTCCTCCATGTTCTCCCTCGGTGGCGTTTGCTGCTCCCCCCCTTGACCCCGGCAGCAGATGGGGGATCTTTGCTGGTTCAAGGGCCGGGAGATGCACCCCCCCTTTTGAGAAGCACCCTCAGTGCTGCATGTCGGCCGGGCAGTTTCCTCTACCTGATACACCACAGTAGTGGCAGCCGCCTTCCCTCCTTCCCTGAGTGCACCCTCCCCCCCTTCCATTGCATGTCTAGGCTTGACAAATGGGGGAGGGGGGGCTGCACCCAACCTAGATCCCTTACACCCCAGTGAGCAGTGCTATTGCCTGAGCTCTGGGGACCATCTCCCAGATTTATTATAGCTTTAATCGAAACAAAGGCACAGCGACGTCATGAACATGTGCAGATTATGCAAAACCGTTATGCTTCTTCCTGGCAGCACCGGTTGCATCAGCAAGGACGAAAATCCTAAGTGTTCTTTTATTTTCAATTCTGTAGGTATCAGCAGGCAATCAGTGTCTGCAGTCTGAGGCCAGATTTGAAAATCCTTCCTTATGGTGATATGACTGAAGTAAGTGCGCTTCTCCAATAAATCCCATAATCTTTTATCTTGTCAGTTCTTATTTACTGTACATAATAAATAGTATAAAAAAACAGCCCTTATGCCCCCCAGGTCCTAATCTGTGTTATAAATAATGGAAAAAAAATCTGTTGTTTCAAACCATCCTACATATATAAGACTGAAATAATCCTCTGTAAAATTGTTACAATCCCCAAATCTGTAACTTTGCTGAATAATTTTGCAAGAGTTTTATATATATATATATTTATTTAGGTTAACAGGAAGCTCTGTAAATAACCTAATGCTGTGCCTCTTTTTCCCATATAAAGATTGGCGAGCGGGGAATTAATGTCTCTGGAGGACAGAAGCAAAGAATCAGCCTAGCTCGGGCAGTTTATGCAGACAGAGATATTTACTTGTTAGATGATCCCTTGTCAGCCGTAGATGCACACGTTGGGAAATATATTTTTGAAGAATGCATAAAGAAGTCCCTTAAAGGAAAAACTGTGATTCTAATTACCCATCAACTGCAGGTAACCAGAACATAAAAAAAATGAGTCACTGCAAGGTTGGCAAGGGATACGCAGATGAAATTACATTTTAACGGCAGGCATAAATGCAGATGTTAGATCAGAGATCCTCAAATTTGGTCTTCAAGGGCCTTGAACAGATCTGGTTATCGGAGTAACCAAGTCAAGAATCACTTGGTTCTTGGGCCAAGTGGATGCCAATATGATCAGATGAATATTCATTTTGGAGATTCTGAAATCCAGACCTATTTGCAATCCTAAGGACTAGAATTAAGAACTCCATGTGGTAGAGTTTACACGGATGAAAAATTGAATAGCTTTTTTTTTTTTAGTAATTTTACATTAATAACATATAAGAGGCCAGTGCGCTAAGGTGCACATCACACACTATTTCATTTTTATTGTGCGCTATTTTGCTATCGGTCCGGATATTATATGCAACCAAGACCAGTAGCAAAATAATATGCATAGTTTTCCTACTGATTATAGTGCAAAAAATGTAACTACACCTTCCTGACACGTAATTATATTTTTTGCAAAAATTACTTTTTTTTGCAAAGCTATTTTGGTATCTAGTTTTACTTTGCCTTCATAGCTGATGAACGCTGTGTAATTTTGCATCACAGTCACCCATTAGCGTTGAATTTGCAAGAAAATGCAAAACTCGAAAAATTACACATATTAAACTAGCTATTTGTAAAAGAACAGTAACATTTTGCACACTAAACGTGCGCAACCGGGTAAAGACTGTACCTACTTTTTAAGTGCAGGCTTCACTCACTCCAAATTTTCTAAGCAAACCGATGCACATAAGTTCACTTTGAAAATTCATGGGTAGTTGGCCTGGCACACACACAGAATAACCTGCATGAGGTTGCTTCCGCTCTTCGGAGGGTGCGATTTGTGCAAGTTAATTTACACACTTAAAGGGTAATTTTAAAAGGAGTTACACATGTAAATGTAACTACTATCTTGGCAATTTTAAAAAACCATTTACACGTGTAACGTACACTTACGCAGGTACATCCTATGGACAATTCAATGGCATATATTGTAGCAATTTTCAAAAGCCCACTCACATGGGTTAAGTGCATTTACATGCATACAACCTAGTTTTAAGTGTGTAAATGCTTTTGAAAAACAGACCCATACTTTTAAAAATCAAAACGTATATGTGTACGTTTCAACCCTATCCCCTGGAATCTTCCCAGGTCTGTGGAAAAGTATACAGGTTATGCAAGTACCTTTGGATACACTGAGCCCCGAGCTGTAGTATAACACTATTTACATGCATAAAAACAGCACTGAATATCAGGCTCTAAGAGCAAGAGTGTGCACATTGCCATTTAATGTGCACTGAAGTGATGTTAGGTGCCAAATCACATTTGCAAATTTGGCTGCGTTTTAGTTCATCGGCCTCCTTGGACCCTATTAATGTATTACATATTGGGATAGAAATGTGTTTACTGTTGGTGTTATTTTTTTTCTCACAATGCAATTCATTCCTTTTTTGAAGCACAGCACAGAATGGATATAGCAAGTGTTGCTTACCTATAACAGGTGTTCTCTCAGGACAGCAGGATGTTAGTCCTCACATATGGGTGACATCACAGGATGGAGCCCTGTATGGAAAACTTTTCTGTCAACGTTTCTACAAAGCTTTGACTGACACTGGCACACTGAGTGCACTGAGCATGCTCAGCCCTCAATTATCCCTGTGAGCCACAGGTGTCTCCCTCAGTCTCGTCTTATAGCTAAAAGCGCAAGCGAAACTAAAATAAAAGTAAAAACATATACAGACCCAACTCCGCGGGGTGGTGGGTGGGTTTCGTGAGGACTAACATCCTGCTGTCCTGTGAGAACACCTGTTACAGGTAAGCAACACTTGCTTTCTCACAGGACAAGCAGGATGGTAGTCCTCACATATGGGTGAGTACCGAGTTGAGGATGCCCGAGAGTGTACCAAATGCACCCAAGATGCGCGAAAGGCGCAATGACGGGGGTGGAATTTGGAACGAAGAGCATCCTGAAACCCTTAACGGGTTGGTGGAAGGATGTTGGGTAGTTAAACCGAAAAGAATAAGAGTAGATGGACTGGCCAAACATGGAGCATGCCGGCTAGTCATATCTAAGCAATAATGAGCTGCGAAGGTATGGGGAGAACTCCAGGTTCCAGCCTGATAAATATGTACAAGCAGCACCGGCCGAGGGGAAGCTATTAAGGCTGGGACGGACGCAACAGAGTGTGGTTACACACAGTATTGTAGTGAAATGCCTGCTTGTTGGTAGGAAAAGAGATACAGACCGTCAATTAGGAGGAATAGGTCTGTTTGCCCACTGGAACTCGCAGTTCGACTCTTGCCACAGAAAGAAAGAGGTAGATGGAATTCCTATGGAATGTAGTGCGATCTAGATAGAATGCAAGTGCACTATTTCTGTCCAAGAAGTGGAAAAAACCCTCTCGCTTTGGTGAGAGAGAGGTGTTTATTGAGGCAATGAAGACACATCAGGCAGGATTCATGGCAAGAAGGGAAGTGAAGAGAAGAGAAGGGCTGACCACTCCCGTGGGTCCCTTTTTATTGTACATACATCCATAACATACAATGTGCTATCACATCATTGGCTCTCCTAGCCATAGCATACAGACGTGTCATTAGACCATTGGCTCAGGGGGTGTGCACAGATCATTTAATTGGCTGCTGAATCCTATACCATATATGTGTCTGTCTTTTTCTTGCATCTGACTACGTGGCAACTAGCTATCCTTTCAGGCAGTCAGGGTTAATTATAAGCTAGAGAAATACGTGACAGCCAGGTATCCTCTCCTTAGGCAGAGAGGTTTAATTATAAGCTAGAGATTTAGATGCACTAGTGTTGCTGTATTCAGTGCAAAGGTCAGAGTTAGTATTAACCCCTGACATGGCCTGCTGGCAAGCTCATAATTCCCCACAGTGTTGGGAAAAATGGGCAGAGTATATTCTGAGTAAAGTGAGATGCTACATCTATCTTATGAAAGATATGAAGTTGAAAACGTAAAACCACTCGGTCACGGAGGAACACAGGGTCGGATGAGTATGTAACAAAATGTGTAATTTTATTTTATTTTTTATTTATTTATTTAACTTTTCTATACCGAACTTCATGACAAGCTTCATATCAGACCGGTTTACATCAAACTTAGGGATTAACTGAACATAACCATATAACAGGAAGGCCGAAGCGCAGTTACAAATAACAGGGAGAATGAACTTGGGGGCTAGGGTAGCCAGGAAATAAAGGACAGAAAAAAAAAACTGGAGGATGAGAACGTATGTCTATTAGGGATGTGAATCGTGTCCTCGATCGTCTTAACGATCGATTTCGGCTGGGAGGGGGAGGGAATCGTATTGTTGCCGTTTGGGGGGGTAAAATATCGTGAAAAAATCGTGAAAAAATCGTTAAAAAATCGAAAAATCGAAAAATCGGCACATTAAAACCCCCTAAAACCCACCCCCGACCCTTTAAATTAAATCCCCCACCCCCAAATAACTTAAATAACCTGCGGGTCCAGCGGCGGTCCGGAACGGCAGTGGTCCGGAACAGGCTCCTGCTCCTGCATCTTGTCGTCTTCGGCCGGCGCCATTTTCCAAAATGGCGCCGAAAAATGGCGGCGGCCATAGACGAAAAAGATTGGACGGCAGGAGGTCCTTCCGGACCCCCGCTGGACTTTTGGCAAGTCTCGTGGGGGTCAGGAGGCCCCCCACAAGCTGGCCAAAAGTTCCTGGAGGTCCAGCGGGGGTCAGGGAGCGATTTCCCACCGCGAATCGTTTTCGTACGGAAAATGGCGCCGGCAGGAGATCGACTGCAGGAGGTCGTTCAGCGAGGCGCCGGAACCCTCGCTGAACGACCTCCTGCAGTCGATCTCCTGCCGGCGCCATTTTCCGTACGAAAACGATTCGCGGCGGGAAATCGCTCCCTGACCCCCGCTGGACCTCCAGGAACTTTTGGCCAGCTTGTGGGGGGCCTCCTGACCCCCACGAGACTTGCCAAAAGTCCAGCGGGGGTCCGGAAGGACCTCCTGCCATCCAATCTTTTTCGTCTATGGCCGCCGCCATTTTTCGGCGCCATTTTGGAAAATGGCGCCGGCCGAAGACGACAAGATGCAGGAGCAGGAGCCCGTTCCGGACCGCTGCCGTTCCGGACCGCCGCTGGACCCGCAGGTTATTTAAGTTATTTGGGGGGGGTTCGGGAGGGTGGGGGATTTAATTTAAAGGGTCGGGGGTGGGTTTTAGGGGGTTTTAGTGTGCCGGCTCACGATTCTAACGATTTATAACGATAAATCGTTAGAATCTGTATTGTATTGTGTTCCATAACGGTTTAAGACGATATTAAAATTATCGGACGATAATTTTAATCGTCCTAAAACGATTCACATCCCTAATGTCTATACAGTGGTTGGGTCAGTCATTTAGTCTATTGGGCTAAATGAAAGTACTGTTGCAATGTTGACCCTGCTGGCAGAAATGACATTTATGAGGGAAAGAATTTTCCATGCCAAACTGTGAAATGAGAGGAATGGAAAGGCTCGAACGGAGAACGTATGAGACTTATAAAGATAAGATATAGGTTCCATTCCGTGACTAGTGAAAATAGAGGTGGCTTGATCAGTGGATAATCCATGGTAAGCTGACTCAGAAGGGGTGTACCGTTAATCGGGTATCCCCACTCCCAAATGATACACCAATTGGAACAGAGCTGTACCTGTGTGGAGGATGTCTGGGGAGCAGAATCCGAGGGAGCAAGAGAAAAGAGTGGTGTAGAAAAAGAAAAAGAAAAAGGGTAATACCATTTGTATGCGTCATGTCGTAAATCATGCCATTTTGAATGGTACGATTTATGTGTGGAAGGTTTTGTGATGCTCCCAGTACCTGAGAACATCAGTGAGTCTACGATTTGAGTCTGACTTGTGAGAAGGCCAATTGGTTACTGGTGTGATAGATTGAGAAGTATGGGAAGCATACTGGTCTCGGCCAGGACGTGGGTCTGAGGAACAGTGAACCCCATCCTGGTTCAGCATTAGAAGAGTGCTGGCTATGAGAGGCAGCAGAAGAGACACATTTAAGAGGCCCTTGATGGAAGAAAGGCGTCTATGGGAATGCATTGGAAACATGTGTAGGGAGTAGAATCTGTGCACCGTATGGTTTGATTCGGATGCAGAGGGCAAGTTCGGTTGACCTCAGCGTTAGAAGATGTTTTCCGCTACACATGTAGTCCGAGACCATTCAAGAGGATGGAAACCTACATGGAGAAGGTCTGCTAATGCATTCAGTAAATCTCTTAGATAAGTGGCCCGAGGAGGCATGAAGTGAGCAAGGGCCAAGGGTAGAGCTGCGCAGCTTCCTTGCAGAGCAGCTAAGAGGTTGTGCATGCTTGTGTATTGGAAAGCACATTGTCCCTATGCAGTCTGTCTGTATGCACAAAGATTTGTTGCAGAGGCAGTATTGGAAGGCATAAGGGTATAACTCATGGCTACAAGCTCCAGGAAGTTCATGTGAAACTGTGCCTGGAGTGGAATAGATGCATATTGGGTTGAGAAGCTTTTAGGTCAAACTTTACAACCCTGAGTACATGCGAGCATGAGCAGAATCAGACTAGGTTTTGGTTCTAGATCTGCAATATGGATGAGGGACGAAAGCGGTTGAACAGCTTAGGCCCACTGATAATGGGATTTCACTGAATCTAACCCATAGCAGTTTTGGATCTATGAGGAAAGTGCATAGTGAAAAAAAACCCCATGGCCCGACAATGAAGAATTGAGGGGCTGAGGTTATGGAAAATGCGCGCAGGGACATGTAAGAATTTATTAGAATGTCTGCGCGTATGCTGGACAGGAAGGTCATTATGACTGTGGTGTCTAGAAATGTTGTATAAGGGATTTATGGCAGTGACAGTAATCCCAGGAAGTAAATGTATAGTGAGTAATGAAGAAGAGCTCCTTGCGTGGAGTGGCTGTGGTTATGCAGCTGTCCATGCAAGGAAAAGCGTGAATGATGTTGCATCCATAGAGAAACAACAGTCGCCGATAGTGATTCAATGAAATACTGCAGTTTCCGAAGCTGGTGCAACCGGCAGAGCTTGGGATTGTAATATTGTTGACTCGCCATGAAGCACATAGAAAGATTAGAGGTAATGTACTTACTGCGATATGGAAGCATGGTGACGAGAGATACCATTTTACCTGTGCCTTCTGAAGAAAGTTGGTATTTCTGAGGTCCAGGATGGGCGGAGAGTAACTACTTTCTGTTGAAAGAAAGAATAGTGTAATTAAAACTCCCCAACCCCCCCCCCCACGCTTTGTAGCGTCTGGGGAGTGTACCGGGAACCTTGGTACAAAGTGGGGTGGCCGTTCTGATATCCGGCCAGTTGGGAGACCAGGAGGTGTCCAACTGGAGGGGCTGATGTAATCTGGATATCATGTAAGCTCCCACGGGAGCATGAGCGGTAAAGTCTTACCCGTATTTTTGTGTGCTGTACAAGGAGACATCGAGACCTGTCGTCAGGCTTTGAGGTGTACTTGCACTTGAGGTAGTAGTTGCTGGATCTCGTATTTAGCAGATCAGCGAATGCATCTGGAATTTTGGTTCTGAATTAGGAACCAGAAGCCAGAGTATTAATCAGTACAGAGCTTCATTGCTGAAAATGGGAGGATGTCCTGATGCAATCCCAAAGAAATGATAGAGAGGTTTTCTTGGTATTGTGGCTGACATAGCTGGCATAGCGATATGTGACACTAATACGGTTCTTGGAAGGTACAAGACCTAGAACTTTTCGAACCATGTGGCCCGAATTAGAGAACACATCTTAATGGGAATGCCGCAGAAGTGGGTACTTACCATCCGACGTAGATCGCTGAAGGACGAGCCTGTGAAGATTGCTGGCTCCGTGGATTTCAGGAGTCATCGGAGTAGACACCCATCTCAACTCTGATGTCTGGTATGGTAGCGCAGTTATAGAGGAGACAGGCTGAGTTTGACTGGCACTACCACCGTAATTAGTGGAGGGCCACAATCCCGCACCGATGTCAGTGGGGCACGCCTCAGGAACAGGGGAGCCAATTAACAGCTCGTGAACCCGGCCCTCATCGCAGCGGCTCAATGTCTCGTGATGCCAGTGCAGAATTCTTCGGAACTCGGGCCGGGGTTTCTGGAGCACCAAGGACTGCCAATACTGTGTGGAACAGTGTCGATGGCAGTGGTGATGTTGCTTGGCCCGAGCATTCTCCAGCATCGAGAAGGATAGCACCGATGTGCTGGATGGCGTCGGTGGCAGACGGTCAGCATGTCGGTGATGATGCATACCACAGTCCTCGGCCCGGTCTTTCCCCAGCGCCGAGATGGATGCCCTTGTTGTCTTGGATGGTGACTGATGATGGACTGTCAGCATGCCTGCTCTGCTCCTGGCACTATGTAGTGTCGTAGGCTAATACGGGGCTTTAATAAGAACCCAAAGCATGGAGCACTGTGTAGGCATGGGCATTACATGGCTATGTCGGTATTGACGGTGTGAATGGCAGCCAAAGCGGCCTTGAGGGTATCGTCAAAAATATATATGAAAAAACATTGATCATCCAGGCAGCAATGATGACAGTGATGGAAGCACTGACAGCATCGGCATAGGTATCTATGAAAATAATGTGGCATCGAATAATCGAAAAAACATCATTGGTATTGGAAAAATGATACTGGCATCGACAGAGTCGATGACCGCATCGATAAGAACGTCGAAGACACCGATGTAAGCGACATCGGCGTCGAGGGCATCGATCTATGGATGCAGGCACCAATGGCATCGGTGGCATGGTCACGGACATCGACAGCATGGCCACGGACTTCGACGGTATCGATTGGATCAACTCAGGCACCAATGGCATCGTTGGCATCGATGCCACTGACATGGGCATTGATGGTACCGACATGGGCACTGATGGAATTGATGTTGGCATGGATGCCATCAATGGAATTGACATTGGCATCGATGGAATCCACTTTGGCATCAATGGCATCGATGGAATCGACATTGGCATTGATGGAATTGACATTGGCATCTATGGTATCGACCTGGGCATTGATGCCATGGACAATGTCATCGATGGAAATGTCCTGGGCATCGATGACATTGATAAAATAAACAATGGCATCGATGGAAATGACCCTGGCATTGATGGAAGTGCCCTGGGTGATGATGGCATCGACCCGGGCATGGATGGCACCGACGACACAAAAGTGTGGGTCGATGGCATCCACCTGGGTGATGATGGCACCGATGAAACCCAGGGAAAATCAGTGCCATGGATGAAAAACATGGATGGCACTGATAGAAACGATGCAGGGACCGATGGCATCAGTGTACCGCGGGGGGAGGGGTACCGATGGTATCTAAAAATCCAGGATGGTCTGAAGGGGGTACCAACGGTAGCGATGGGGGCATCGACTGCACAAGGTTACCGAGGAAATCAAAGGAACTGAAATTGACAGGGGCCCTGGTGGCAATGGAAACCGTGAAGTCCCTGTCCCACTAGTGCTAATAACCAGGCAGAGTGTCACAGAGGGACACATGCAGGCTATGTGTGGCTAACTGAAAACATAGGGTGAGGGAAGGCCACAGACAGTTGGCAGGCCAGGGAGGTGACAGGGAATAGTACTCATCGAGCGTTGAATAAACATATGCAAAGGGAGACCCGTGCAGGGAAAAGTGTTTGTTAAGTAAAAGTTTAAGTGTTTCCATGTGGAAAAAGTGTTAGAATTTCTCACAGAGCTCCTAACCGCTATGCTTACTGCAGAGCGGAAAAAATAAGACTGAGGGAGACACCTGTGGCTCACAGGGATAATTGAGGGCTGAGCATGCTCAGTGCACTCAGTGTGCCAGTGTCAGTCAAAGCTTTGTAGAAACTTTGACAGAAAAGTTTTCCGTACAGGACTCCATCCTGTGATGTCACCCATATGTGAGGACTAAGATCCTGCTTGCCCTGTGAGAAAATACAGTACAGAATTAGTAGATATAGTCTACAGAGGGAAAAAGCAAACTTCAGTAACTTGGCACATTCACTGGAAAGCAGCCACTTAAAACGCATAATACTTTTCCATTATTGATGGAAATAGAAGGAAACCAAATCACACAGTCATCTCTGCCACTTATCCTCATAATATTAACAAGTGATCAATTCAATATTATTGAAAATACATTAGTCTCTCGGAGCTACAAAGGTTTCCCCTGGGATACATCCACACAATCTTTCAAATGTTTGTGAAATGAGTCATACTTCTCTGCTAGTGTTCATCTTTCTATGGTAAAGATATCCTGGATCCAAGTCATTTATTCATCTATACCTGGAGCAATAACATTTTTCTACTTGGCTGCCTCTGCAATCCTCCTGGCCAGCCTGCTGGTGTTTTCTAAACAATTTGTGGGTGTATAATTACATTTAATTCAGAACTGAACACACACTTCATCTGTTCTTTTAACAATAACAGCGCTGTTTTTCTCCTCTGGGTAGCATCACAGTTGAGAAGCTCAGCCAGTCAGCTGTGTTGATCCTACTTATCTAAGTCACAAAAGAAACCAGCGACAAATCACTAGCTATTGTTTGTGGTTAGACTATGGAAGGCAGTAATACCATTGAGGCAAAGCCCTATCTATTGCAGAAGCATGCTCAGCATAGAACATTGGGAAGGGCCTGAGGACGTCAAATCAATCGGCCTTCCCATAAGGAATCATGTAATTAAACAGTAAAAATACTTCTGATGCCATGCACTGATTGTATCATGCTTTCCTCTGAATGATGCTGTGCTGTTTAATCTCCTGTACCTGTGATGTGAGAGACATTACTCTCCGCGGAAAAAAAGACGTGGGCGGAGAATTTTTTTCATGATCCACACTCTCAGCCTGCACATTAGATCCCACGTTTCTCAGGATGCAGAGTTAAGAGAGGCTGAGGAAATTTATCAGGCCTTCAATTGTCACTATCAATCACACTTTGTTTCAGTGGATCACAGTAAAATCATTTGTGCACCGCTGCCAGTTAAATGAAGGAGACAGGTGCAGAGCATCCAAAGTTAAACCCATAAAAGAGAACCTTGTGGTCTAAAACTTCTCTCTCTATAAAATCGCTTATATTTTTGAGCACTAAGTAGTGTACTGCATCTAGTTACATGCCACATCAACCTTTTTTTTGTTGACTTTCATAGTATCTAGAGTTTTGTGATGAGGTTGTTCTATTAGAGGATGGAGAGATAAGTGAAAAGGGAACGCACACAAAATTAATGCAAGCAAATGGACGGTATGCACAGCTCATTCAAAGTTTTCACTTGGATCAAGTACAGGTATGTTATCAGCTGTTTCTCAAACAAATACATTTAAAAAAAATGTATAGAATTTAAAGTAGAAGGCTATAGGTTACCATATAGAAATCAGAGGCAGTTAATTAAGCTTTTGTAATTTGGGGACCTAACGATAATTACATAAATTATTTTGAAGTGAAACAGTTACATTTGTGTAGAAGAAGACGTTAAAACAATAGGATACCACTTACCCTTTGAAACTGTTGAAACCGGATGCCAAAAAAATGATGACCTGGGTGAAAAAAACTGACACGGGTTTTTCTCCAGCACTAGAATCTAAGGGATCTATTAAGCAATCTGCGATTCATAACTTGCATTATCAGTAAACAGGCGCTCTTGCAAATGATGGAAAGCACTGTAAATAACATGCATCGCAGATTGATACATAGACCCCTGTATGTCTCACAACAGGGGGTACCACCTGCTTTACTTGCTGGACTATGTGTTTGCTATTTTTGACTGAATGTTATAACCATACTTATGGGCTGATACAATAAAAGTCGCGGGAGAGCGCCTGCTCTCCCGGCACGCGCACAGGCCACTCTCCTGTGCGCGCGATTTAGTATCGACCCGCATGCAAATGAGGGCCCATGGTAAAAAGAGGCACTAGGGACACTAGCGCGTCCCTAGCTCCTCTTTGTAGACAGGAGCGGCGGCTGTCAGCGAGTTTGACAGCCGATGCTCAATTTTGCCGGTGTCGGTTCTCAAACCCGCTGACAGTCATGGGTTCGGAAACCGGATGCCGGCAAAATTGAGCATCCGTTTTCAACCCGCGAGCCGATTTAAATTTTTTTTTTTTTTAAATTTTAATTATTTTTAACTTTTAGGACCTCCGACTTAATATCGCCATGATATTAAGTCAGCACTTTCCCGGTGCCGGCAGAAATTAACGCCTACCTTTGGGTAGGCGCTAATTTCTGAAAGTAAAATGTGCGGCTTGGCTGCACATTTTACTTACTGAACTGCGCGGGAATAACTAATAGGGCCACCAACATGCATTTGCATGTTGTGGGCGCTATTAGTTTCGGGGGGGGGGTTGGCCGCACATTTTTGATGCACTATTACCCCTTAATGAATAAGGGGTAAAGCTAACGCATCGAAAACGCGCGTCCAAACGTGGGTTAACAGTGCGCTCCGCAGGAGCACACTATACTGTATCAGCCTGTTAGTAAGGTGGACTTATTCAAAAAAAGAGCTATTTCCCAGTCTGTGATTATGGAAGAAGTCTTTATTGAATTACGCCAGATGACTAATTGGTGTAATTAGCAATATAAATCCAAACAACCCCCACCACCGCCATCAACGAAAAAGATATCTAGCTGCCTCTGGCCCAACAATGTCAGACAGCAACAGTCTTTCAGCTACACAAACCCATGAAAGCAGTGTCAGGCAAAAGTGGAGCAAATCAGTATCCTGCAAGTCAGTTTGATGGCATAATTTTGAAAAAATCATGCATATTTTGCCCAGTTATTTAATTATTTGCAACTTCTGAAAGAGGAAAAAAAATGTGCATGAAATTTGCTATTGCAAGCAGCCTTGTGGAATATTTGCTATATTCAAAACTTTAGCAGTTTTATGCAAAAGATGTATTTTTTGTTAATCATGCTTGCCCTTTTCTATATAAACTAGCTGAGCTGATCTAGTTCTGCCTTGTTAGTTGTATATGTTATATATTGATTTTGATTTGTGTTTGCTACAGTTTATATCTTTATATATTATCTTTATTGTATTATTTAACACTGTTGGAGCATACGTTGATGAGCAAGCAAGTTATGAGTTTAATAAATGAAATGAAATGCCTGAACAAATATCTGATGCTCACTCGCAGTGCGGCAGATTTACTTTGTTACAAAAAATATCCAAAGATAGGCAAATTTCAGAATATGAAACATGCAGATAATATCGTGCATGTGCACAGCAGAATAATTACAACGCAAGCACTTGTTTGGCAGACTTCCCAAGCAACTCTAATTTCAATTCTTGTAGGGTTTCCAAATACTAGTGGTGGGCTGATTCAGGTGGATCAGTGGCAGTGCTACCTGCTGTCATGCAAGGGGGAACTGAGCTAGATTCCTGGACCAGGGACTGTTCTCCGGGTCCAGCGGGAGCTGGGGATGCAGTGGAGGCAGCATTCATGGTCCCCTCCAGGAAGGGAACCTCTGGCCATTACTCAACAGTGCTGCTAAGCAGGAAATCACTGCTGCACGCTCTAAAGGGAGCATGGCTGTATAAACCCTGACTTAAAAGGAAGGAGATACAGGATAAAATACTCTGGGTAGTTGTGAAATGAGGCTGTTGGTGCTGGTTCTCTCAGCCCTTGTTCTGACTGAACTAGAAGAATAAGAGAAAAGGAGTTAAACTATTGCGCTAAGAAAGAAGGGGGAAAAAAAATCTTTTAAAGGGTTTTCTGTGTGTTTCTAAGATCAGTTTGCTTTATTTACAGAATGTAAAGGATGATGCAGACAAACCCATCACATCTTCAGCAGATATTCGTGTTGACTATTCCATGCCAGTAAACTCCGGGCTTGAAAATCCAAGTATTTGTTCGCATATTCTTAATATTTTTGCAATCTTTCAATATAATTGTTCCATGCAGATTACATAGCGACATACAAGTCATGCAACAACTACAAAGACAAAGAATGACCGTAAAATCACAGAATCACAAAACAAACCTTGGTGAAAACTCCCCTTTTCACTAAAAGACAATTTCTGTCCATGTTTATTTTTTTGGTTAATCGGAATAGATACGAATCGGAATATGCAAGCTGCGGTACAGTTGTGGATCCCTAACACTGTCATGTAATTACAGCTTTCCACATGTCAGAGGAGAAAAATATAACCGAGGAGCAGGAGAAGGAAAGGGAAACAGCGGACGGGAAAGGTATTGTGAACTATTGGAAACTTGTCTGTCACTTTGAATAAGTTTTATAAATGCATAACTTGATGGGGAGATGCTTCGTAAAAATTAGGGAAGCAGGTGACCATTCGTGTTGACATTTGAAACGAGCAGAGATCAATGATCCCTCTGATGCGAGGAAATATTTTCCTTGTGTGCATTTTTTTTTTTGAAGCATGATATCTTTCAGGGGTTACTAATCCTCAATGCCTCAAAAACCTTTTTTTACTCTCATTTGCAGGATCTGAAAACCAGCTTGTTCAGAAAGAGGAAATGCAGAAGGGCTCCATAGCACTGTCAACATATCACAATTATATTAAAGCATCTGGAGGTACAAAATAATCCTTTTCAGATACAGCCTTTACCTGCTTCAACAGAAAATTCATTTTGTTCACCTTTTGGTTTACTGCTCTCGTTTATGCCATAAAGCTGCTGTGGATCTCTGTGGAAATATTTTCCATACAGTTATCCTCCAGTCCTGGATTGCAAAGCAATTTCAGTAATCATTTCAAACTTGTCTTCAAATCCCCAGCAAGAAACTCACACCTCTTAAATCTCTGACATCCCACCCAGACGTACAGAATAGGGAATCGGCAGCAAGAGGCAAGACAAATATTTAGTAATTATAGGCACAACAGTAAATCCATTTTCTCTCTGAATGGTGATAGCCTTTTCATTTTGTTTCATCCAAGCACCTTTACTGTAACATGCACTGCTGTACTTTAAGAACATAAAACTTGCCATACTGGGTCAGACTAAAGGTCCATCAAGCCCAGTATCCTTTTTCCAACAGTGGCCAATCCAAGTCATAAGTACCTGGCAGGATCCCAAAAGGTTGATAGATTCCATACTGTTTATCCCAGAGATTAGCAGTGGATTTCTGCAAATCCACCTTAATAATGGTTTATGGACTTTTCCTCCAGGAACTTCTCCAAACCTTTTTTAAAAACAGCTACACTAATAGCTTTCACCACATCCTCTGGCAATGAAGTCCAGAGCTTAATTATGTGTTGAGTAAAAAAAATATTGTCTCTTATAGTTTTAAATGTATTGCTTAGTAACTTCATTGTGGGGTAGATTTTATAAAAGTACGCCGGATTTTAATAGATACACGTGTAGCCGTGCGTATCTTTTAAAATCCGGGGTCGGCGCGCGCAAGGCTGCGCAAAATCGGCAGCCTGCGCGCGCCGAGCCGCGCAGCCTGCCTCCGTTCCCTCCGAGGCCACTCCAAAATCGGAGCGGCCTCAGAGGGAACTTTCCTTCCACCCCCCGCACCTTCCCTTCCATTCCCCTAACTAACCCGCCCTCCGGCCCTAACTAATTCCCCCCCCCCCCCCCTACCTTTATCGCAAAAAGCACAGCTTAGGGTTGCTCCATGTCATAAGGAGCAGGCCGATCCAGTTCTGGTTTTACCCTTTT
Organism: Rhinatrema bivittatum; assembly: GCF_901001135.1. Classification (NCBI taxonomy): domain Eukaryota; kingdom Metazoa; phylum Chordata; class Amphibia; order Gymnophiona; family Rhinatrematidae; genus Rhinatrema; species Rhinatrema bivittatum. The sequence goes on along the minus strand of NC_042621.1, from coordinate 67,813,943 downwards.
GAACGTAGTGATTTGTAGTTCTGATTGTCCCATTGAGCCAGCTAAGAGAACTAAAAGTCCCTGCCTGCAATGGGGTAAAACCAGGACTGGATCAGTCTGCTCCTTATGACATGGAGCACAGCTGGGTCTTGCCATGTACCATGTTACTGCCTTGGGTTTGTCTGTCCTCCCTGGACCACCTCCTTGAAGAGTTCGTTGATCATGTTGTTTGGGGCGGGTGAGCGGGCAAAGGGTAGTCGTCTTGTTGCCCCTAAAGAGGCGGCAGGCACGAACACAAAGACATAAGTGAGCTGAGCTTGTGTCGTTGTGAGGAAGGAGAGGGTGACACAGAAAGGCCCGAGTGACGCCACGTCACGGACACTCACATCGACAGTGGTGAGGGACCAGGACTTGTGCAGACGCAATGGTAGGTGGAAGAAATCAGAGGCCGGTCGTGGAGAGATCATTGGGTTACACAAAGCCCTGTATATATCTGTCTTGAATACGAGATTGTAAAGTTCTACGGCGTGTAGGGGCTGTTTCTTGTGTGTGTGTTCGTTCAGCGCTGCATTGGTCCTAGTAACACTAGAAATGGTAGCTGTAGGTGACAGATGTGATCTATTTAAGAGCACTTTTACTTGTCAGCTTTTGTATTTTTTAAAAATTTGGTATTTATTTAAACCCCTCCCCCCACCCCCCATTGATGTCTGATTATTAACCAAATTAACATTGCAGCGCCTCTACTCTTGCACTCGCATCCACCAGTTTTGTTGGCCTGGCACACACACCAACATCTTAAAATTGGAAGTTGCTGGGTTGTTGTTTTGGTTGGGGGCTCTGCCCCCAGAAATGTTGCTGACCCTCCTGCTGTAGTTGCATAAAGTCGCACACACCCACACCCACACACACACACACACAGCATGTGTGTTTGATCATTGAAATAACTGCACTGCCATTGGTGTTTCTTCTCCCCCCCCCAGGCTATGCACTGTCAATCTTTGTTGTCTTTCTCTTCTTACTGGTGATTGGGACCTCGGCCTTTAGCAATTGGTGGTTGAGTTATTGGCTTGAACAAGGCTCCGGGGTAAGTTTGAAGTGTGAAAAATCACCATAAACCTCTGCTCGAGAGATGCTGTGTCTTGTCACCATGGTAACGTGATTTATCTTCTTTTGTGAATATTTTAATAAGTAATGCTTCATGAATAATTTAATGCTGCTAGAGTACAGTTTCCAGAGAGAAAAGTACCAGCAGTAACCTATTAGCCTCATATGTTGCAGATTTTGGCTACCTTCTGATAGTGACCGCAGAAACCACATGAAAACTTAAATCAGTCCTTTTTTATTCAACTGAAGAAATACCTATACAAAACGCCAAAGTTTTCAAGTACCATTGTCTGTTAGGGGTGTACGCAGACATTATTTTCATTGTATTTTATTTTTGTGTCTTTTTATTATTATTATTATTATTATTATTATTTCTTTATTTCTTTATTTGAAAAAAAAAAAAAAAGAAACAAACAAAAAAAATTGTCTGGTCTCTACCATGCTGCAAATCTCCTAACCCCAAATACCTCTGGAACAATTTTCCGATGACCCAGGCTCCACCGGACCCCTCTTCTTCCACAAAGTCTTTAAAATCCATTTAAATCTTCATGAAGCAGGAGTGACACAAATTCAAAGGGAGGTGGCAGACCAAGGCCGGCGCCGTTATGACTTTCTTCTGTATAAAACAGTGTCTGTGAAAGTCAAACCGGTGCCATTTAGTATGAAACAAAGTAATAATGGTACTGTCTTCGATCTGCCAGTGCTGCGACCACTAATGCTCCCCTCTTTCTTTGCTTCCTTGACTTCAATGGGGAGAGTGGCGGCCTCCGCCAGAAACCGCCAACCTGCCTGGCGTTCCCAGGACAGTGTGGGCGCTGCCGATTGCCATCTTGCCTTTGGGATCACTTAGGCGCGCGCACGGGCCAGTCTTGTACATGTCATGGCGGGAACCTCGGGGGCGTCCCCTCCGGATGACGTCTTCACTCTGCTGTACTTAAGCTGGCTGGCCCTGCCAATTGACGAGTTAGCAAGGACTTCCCTCGTTGCTGAATCCGCTTCACTCTTACGGACTTCCTGTTCTTTGGGGGCCCTTCCTCGTCTCTGGCTCTCCGCTCCTCGGAGGGCCTTCTGCCTTGGACAGCTGTCGGTTCCTGTTCCCCGGGACCTCTCCTGGAACTACCACTCTGTGAGTACCTTGACTCCACGGACCACTACTATACTACCTCATTGTGGGATCCTCTCCGATGTACCCCATGCCACTACCGTATCATCTTCAAGTAAGGAACCACCCCGGTATACCCTGCGCTGCAGGCCATTACACATCATTGCTACAGGACCCTCACCCGTGTTCCCGTGCATCAGGCCACTACCATACCAACTCTGGGTGAGGAATCCCTCGGTCTACCCCGCGCTGCAGGCCACTACCACGTCATCATTATGGAGAGACCTCTTCGGCGTACCCCGCTCTGCGTGTCACTACCGGATCTTCACGTCTGAGGTATTCCCTCTGCTCAGATCTTGTTACTTTTCCTGCACTTCCCGCTCCGCGAGCTGTGCCTTCCTACCTCTTTAATAAAGACTCTGTTCCACAACTGTGTCTGACATCCGCTGAGACCACGCCTCCCGATGGTGAAGCTCACAGGGCTCCTCCCTGTGGGCGGTACCATCTCTCACCTCGGCCCAGGGCCCACACACCTACAAGTCATAAAACAGCCAGCATCATCTGAAATAATGGCAGTGGTACGGGCAGGTGATCACCTCTACTTCTTTAATATTTAAATGGATTTTAAAGACTTCATGAGGTAGGAAGGTTCAGGGGAGGCAGGGGGCACAGGAGGTGTTGGGGGTTTTTTGGGGTAGGGCAGGGACCTGACAATTTTTTTGAAAGTGAAACGAAGGAAAACAAAAGCAATTTTGTTCACTTTTCTTTTGTTTCATTTAACAAAACAAAATAAAACTAAATGGGAAATTTTGCATTTTTTTCATTGCCCCTTAATATCTGTATAACTGTGTTTGATTCTGGGAGTATGAACACTTATTTTTTTAGCTGAATGCTCAAATGTGTGTGACCTGTAATTAGAACTAATTTAATAGCTGCTAAATAGAATAATGACCTAGTATTATTTTGATTAGGCATCAGTCGAAGCATTGATGAATCTCTGTGAAATCATACCTGCAGCATCATCAGGAATATTTAATTCCTGTTATGTTGTACAGTTAAATAAATAAAATGACTCACAAATTTTATAACATAATTACATGAGTGTATACAGTGAAGCCTGTTAGGTACATTTTGAATTGTGCTGTATTGGTTTCTATCTGCTATCCATGTGATTGGTAGGAGTAAGTATTACAAGTTTTATGTACTGAATTCACACTGTTTTAGTTACATAGGGGTTGATTGTCTAAAGATTTACCCGGCTAAAACCTAGTTTTAAACAGATACATCTTTGCAGATTTAAATCTGGCCTGGCTATATTTTTCCTTCCTAATTCAGTGAACAGACAAATTTAGCCAGAGCACAAAAAAGGAATCAGCTGGAGTTGGTCCTTGGGTGGGTTTTATAAATGTAGCTGGTTAGTGTGATCTTTGGTGTTAACTGACTAAATTGAGCCAGAAAATGCTGGCCACCCATATAACAGGCCTAAATATAGTCAGACAAAATGTGTCTGACTAGATTTAACTGGCCATTCAGTAGCAATTTTAGGGGGGTTATTTTCTAACGGGATTGCGTGCGATACCTAGATCGGGGCGGAGTCAGGGCGGTGTCAGCACCGGAAGGGGAGGAGTCGGGGTGGCACCGGAGCGGACGCGGCAGAGATATCGCCGGCGGCGAAAAGGTAAGAACCCTTATCGCCACCAGTAACGCGCCCAATAGCGCCACCTTTCACGGTGGCGCTATTGGTTTGCGAAAGCCGGCAGCGATAACATCGCGGTGGTGCGATCGCTGCCAGCTTTCGCAGCCCCGCCCCCGGTACCACGCAATTCTCAAAGGCCTGCAATTTTAGAAAATCCAGGCCTTAGTCACTTAAGTGTCACTGAATATTCAACTGTTTGTCCGCTTATCTTTCATTACAGTTGAAAATCAACCCCATAAGGATCGATTTTCACACAATCTAGCTGCATAACTTTGAGATAGAAATATAGATTATCCCCATTTAAAACTGAGTGGGGATGAACAGCTAAATTTATCCGATTAAAATGTAGATGGCTTCGGGGACATTAGATGAGGAAACGAAAGCTAGGTACCCGACCCTAGATCCAGGTGGTCCAATTTTAGCTTCCTACATTTAGGAAAAATTTCAGTTGCAATCCTAACCAGGTCAGACGCTCAGTTTTCTTCATCCAATAGGCAGAAAGTGCATTCAAGATGATTTTCACACCAGGCAGTTGGTAGATTTGCAGCTCTCCTTCGGATGCATTTGAGATCTACGGTAGGGAAAGTACCTGCTTAATTAACATTGTATTCTGTTTTTAAAGTCAAACTGCACCCAGTCAGCCTCAACTTGTACTCCAGGAAGCATTACAGATAACCCCAAACTGAATTTCTACCAGTTAGTATATGGGATGAGCGTGGTGGTAATGATTGTTCTAAGCATCATCAAAGGGTTTGTGTTTACGAAGATCACGTTGAAAGCCTCCTCCACTCTGCACGATAAAGTCTTTTACAAGGTACAGTAAATAAAATATTCAGCACATATAATTTGTATTTTTTTTTTTGTTTTTAGCAGCCTCTACAGGTCCTTATTAGTTTCAGTCGTGTACTTCATTTTTATCGCTGAGGGCCTGATTTACATAGGGGTTTCTCCCATTCTGGGTCTATGGGAAAAATGCCTAGGGAATGAGACAAGAAGGCTGCAGTGAATAAAAAGCTTTTCCTGTTTGTCCAATTCTCAATAACTTTTGTTGTGTTTTTTTTTTGTTTTTTTTAACAACTGATTGTTGATGTCAAAATGCCCAAAATTAGGTAGGTCCTTGCAGAATTTGCCTCTCTTGTTTATAGCCAAGATCAGAAGTCTGCCTGTTTTGCGTATAACATCCATAGTGCATGATCGGCAGTCTCATCCCACTTTCTTGCCTTTTCCTTCATCCCCAGATCTTAAAGAGCCCAATGAGTTTCTTTGACACGACTCCCACCGGCCGGCTAATGAACCGCTTTTCGAAGGATATGGATGAGCTGGACGTTAGGCTGCCGTTCCAAGCTGAGAATTTCCTGCAGCAGCTCTTCATGGTTCTGTTCACCATCGTCATCATAGCTATTGTGTTCCCTTTCCTCCTCATCGCCATAGCCCTCATCGGTATTGTCGTCATGGTTCTCCTGAAGTGAGTTCATCTGTTAATATTTTAATTCCAATAAATGTAGAAAGATTTTAAACAGCCATTCATATAATTCCAGACCATTTTATTTAACCATTTATCTGATTTATATTCTGCTTTTTTTGACAAAGTGACTGAAAATGAATATGGACGTCACTTTTTGCTGCAGTTACAGTGATACATCGATAAATGCTTGGTATCAATTCAATAGTCTTGTTATTCTGCTACCGTCCTTAGCTTTAAGCTCCATATTCTGCTGTTTTGGCTCCATAATGGAACAGTTTTTTTCAAATATCTTGAAATATCAGAATATAGAGGGTAATTTTGAAAGATATTTCCTGCAGGTAAAACAGTGTTTTGCCAATGGAAAGGGCTTGATATAAAATTGCTGGCCCAATTTCTGGTTAAACCTCCTTGTAATATGTATAGTATGCACATAAGTTTACCTGGACCGAGCAGAGACGTTTTCAGGGCAGAGCTAGGGAAGGGGTTTAGATTTATGTGCATTTTTTTGGACCTTCAAAAGTATGGGCATAATTTTAAAAAGAATGTACACGTGTAAAAGTAACATACTATTGTAGAAATTTTCAAAAAGAGTTACTCGTGCATACTATCATAGCAATTTTCAAAAGCCATTTACATGCGTATCGTACACTTATGTGAGTAAATCCTATAGACAAGTCAATGGCATATATTGTAGCAATTTTTGAAAGCTCACTTACACAGCTAAAGTGCATTTACACATGTAAAATCTAGTTTTACGAATATAAATGCTTTTGAAAATCGGGCACAATACGCATACATTTCCCCAAAAGTTTCCTATGCACAAATTAGCAAAAGTAATTGTGTGTGAGTCTTGTAGTGGGATAATTTTCAAAGGGGACAAAATTGGTATATCTTGTTCATGTATTGTCCAACTTTCTTTTGTGGGCTTTTACAAAATCACATCATTAACATTTAGATAAATTTAATTTTCATTTAGTTCTTTTACGTGCCTAGTCCCTATTACAAATTTTCGGTGCTTTCAGACTAGCCTCTCCTTGACAGATGTCAATTGATCCAAGAAAACTCTAACTAGAAAAACACAATATAAAATAAATAACTACTGGGATGGCCCCATGGCTCAAGCCACAGAGCTGCGTGCCGTGGCAAAGGGCCATCCATCAGACCAGTTGGACTTCACCGCACTGCAGCGCCGGTGTGCCCAGGGAAGGATGACTGGCACGGTAATGGCCACTGCTAGCCACACAGTGGCACTGAGGGTGTGCGCCTCAGAGGAGTTGTCTCCTCCTGGTGCTGCGACTTGCGAGGGTTACACCTAATGTCACCCATCTAGGAAGCAGGGCTTAAACACGAGGACTCAAACAAGAAAATGGGAAGAAAAAAAAAATAACAGTAAATTTCCCAGTTTCCAAACCACATTTATTCTAAAATCAGTGAATCTCAAAGGACAGAAGAGCAGTCTACAAATAGATACAATGAAATACGGTTTAATATGCACAGGTTTGAAATTTATGAGCAGTAACACTGCATCATAGGTCCATCCTCATTTATTTCTGTTCGTTCTCCATCCCCATGTGTTTGCACGGGCTGAATGCTGATGAGGAGGAAAGTGAAAAGATGGCAATAAGATCAATGTCTTGGCCTGATATTACTGCTCACAAATTTCCTAAATTTTCCACTGTGCTTATTCATTTTAATTCATGTCCATTATACACAACATTCTTTTCTGTACAAATAAATAGCAAGCTAAAAAGGTGTCAGTCTCTAGTTATACTGATTTATAAAGAAATACCATACCACAGCATTCCTTCTACTTTATTCTAATCTCAAGTGAGTTGCTCTTGCATGCATTTATTTTCGATGCAGTAGAAAATATTGCTTCAGCTGGAAAGTAGCTTTTAGTTTTTCAGCCTTTGCCCAATACTGAAATCTAAAGTATTCTGGGCTGACCAAGGTGGCTAAGGGGATAATTTAAAAAAGGACTTACATGCATAAAACTGGGGTAGATTTTCAAATACCGCAAATAGGCGTACTTTTGTTGGCGCTCCAGGCGCCAACAAAAGTACGCTGGATTTTAGCGGATACGCGCGTAGCCGCGCGTATCCGCTAAAATCCGGGATCGGCGCGCACAAGGCTATCGATTCCGTATAGCCGGCGTGCGCCGAGCCGCGCAGCCTACCTCCGTTCCCTCCGAGGCTGCTCCGAAATCAGAGCGGCCTCGAAGGGAACTTTCCTTTGCCTTCCACTCACCTTCCCCTCCCTTCCCCTACCTAACCCACCTGCCCGGCCCTGTCTAAACCCCTCACTTACCTTTGTCGGGGGATTTACACCTCCCGGAGGGAGAAGTAAATCCCCGCGCGCCAGCGGGCCGCTAGCGCGCCGGGACGCAACCTGGGGGCGGGTCCGGAGGGCGCGGCCACGCCCCTGGGCCGCCCCGGGCTGTAGCCACGCCCCCGAGCCCGCCCCCGGAACGCTCCCAACACGCCCCGAAAATGCCGCTGCGCTCGGTCCCGCCCCTGACACGCCCCCGACACGCCCCCCCTCCGAAAACCCCGGGACTCACGCGAGTCTCGGGGCTCTGCGCGCGCCGGTAGGCCTATGTAAAATAGGCTCACCGGCGCGCAGGGCCCTGCTCGCCTAAATCCGCCCGGATTTGGGCAGATTTAGGCGAGCAGGGCTCTTAAAATCCGCCCCACTGGGTTTTACATATATAGATGCACTTTACCCATGTAAGTGGGCTTTTGAAAATTGCTACAAATTGATTCCTGGATTTGATTCCAGAGCTAGGACTCTGAAACCCTGAGTCGGCTGGGGCTGGGCTTGCTGAGGAGGCAGGTTCATAGACTCTGGGGGAGGGAGTCCCAGCCATTGCTGAATGATGACACTTAGTGCCAGGGTCCATGCCAGCTGGGTTCTGGAGGGAGTCGTGTTTTGTGGCCCCTGTCCGAGGACTGTTGTTACTAGGGCTTGGATTAGTTGAGGAAACAGTCCTGGGTAGTTGTGAATGGAGGTTCATGCTGCTGTAGAACAGAGGCTAGTTTTGATAGAGGTGCAGCAGGCAGTACCCTCCCAATTAAGAAGCATTCTAAATTGCCTTTTCTTACACTGCAGATTTTTCCAGAACAGCATCAGAGAACTAAAGCGAATGGAAAATCTTAGCCGGTCTCCATGGTTCTCTCATATTACGTCTTCAGTACAAGGCCTCAGCACGATTCATGCATATCACAAAAAAGAAGAATATATTAACCAGTAAGTCATATATAAATCCATAGCATGTAAAATATTGCCATTGAGTGTTGAGCCAAAGATAGCAAAGCGATGTGACATATTGGTGGCTAAGGCCAGAGGCATGCTGAGCTACACAGAGGGAGGCATAATCAGCAAAAATAGAGAGATGATAATGCCCCTATACAGATCTTTGTGTTCAGTTTTGGAGACTGTATCTCAAAAATGAGACAAGATAGCAGCAGTTCAGAGAAAGGCAACCAAAATGGTGTGGGGTCTGCATCGAAGACTTTTGAGGTGGACCCAACTATGTTTACAAGGAACCAGAGTAGAATAACATAACCTTAAATGTTAAACTAGAGATGAGAAGCAAAAGTTACAATTAAACAAGGGTAATGGAACTGGGGGAAGAAGAGCAGAAGGTAAGTCAATGGTAGAAACAAATATTTACATTATGCTGAAAGTTCGGTAATGGTAGTTATGGTGGGTCAATGATTTAGGGAAAGGCCTCCTTAAATAACCAAGAAGCCTTTTTCTAAATGTTCGCAGGCATGGTTCTTGTCTGAGTTCAGTGGGAATAGCGTTCCATATGGTTGGTCCTGCTATAGAGAAGGCCCGTTCTATTTGCTAGATGATGAGTGGATTTAGTTGGGGGGGGGGGGGGGGGGCGTGTAGGGATCCTCTATAGGCTTCTCTGATAGGTCTGGACGAGGTGTGTAATCTAAGCGGGATTTGGAGGTCAAGGGGGGTTTGGTTATGGATGGTTTTGTGGATGATGGTGAGGGACTTAAACCGACATGATGTGATTGTATCATGAATGCCGGTATAAAAAAGCACTAAATAATAATAATAATAATAATAATATGTATCCCCTGGAGAAGAGGAGAGACAGGGGAGATATGCAGACTTTTAAATACCTGAAGGGTATTAATGATACATAAGATTCAAACCTTTCCAGTGGAAAGGAAGCTGTAAAACCAGAGGTCATAATCTGAAATTCCAAGGGGGTAGACTAAAGAACGATATTGGGAAATATCTCTTCACGGAAAGGTGGTGGATGCATGGAATGTCCTGCCGAAAGAAGTGGTGAAGACAAGAAAAGAAATGAAATTCAAAAGGGCATGGGACAAACAGAGAAAATGATCAGAAAATGGAAATGAAGAAAATTGGTAACCTTTAGGTGTAAGATTTCTGCATGGAGCAGCAGTTAACTCTTAACAGAAGGCAGAGGATGAAACCTGCATGTGGCGGAAGCTACTACCCTAAACAACATTCTGGCCAGGCTGCGTGAACCATTGGGTCTTTATCTGCCAGCATATACTATGTTATTATAATTTAATATATTTTCCTTTATTTATTTACTGTTACAAATTTCTAGACCACGTTACATATTTAATATATCTTAGTATTTTGTTCCAGCTTGTTAATTTTATCACCGCCTTTGCATTCATTAATGATGAATGATTTGTTCCTTCTCTACCTAAGAAACTGTGGTTGCATGTCTTTAACATCACGGGGAGGCCATGCTTCCTTTCGATAAGGTGCTTGCAATGTCGGATTTAAATGAACACAATCAGGATTGGCCATGTTTATTTTCAAAGCAATTCAAGAAATCTTGTTGTCCTAATAGGATATCTGACAACCCCTGTTTGATGCATTCTGCAGTGCTGATTTCAAATAGCACAGGCAGGGGCAACAAACACCACAATGCTTTGGGATGTAAGCTCTAAAAACCAGGACTGAACAAAAGTCTTTCTCCTGGAACTGGGTCACTAGGCAGCTCTGTTAACAGGAGTTGGCTCAACAGGTTGCTGATATATCTACAGATATAGGGGATCATTTACTATGCTGCAATATTTTATCATGGGAGGGGCAAAATATCACAGGAGGTTCGTTCCCATGTTCCCTCTATGTACCTGGATCATTCCAGACTCCTGGGTTTATGCATCTGTGCATCAGTTTAACTGACAATGCTTGATAAGCATTGGTGCCACCTGCAGTTCCTCAATATTTCTCTGTCTCCAGCAGATGGTGACTGATGCATTCACCTGCAGTTTCTGGTGATTTTTTTTTTTTTGGTGATTTTTCTTTTTCCATTTCTTTTCCTCAGGAGCATTTCACTCAGGGGCTGGGTTCCCTGGGAGAACCCTTCCCTGTTTGGTTGAGGTGGATGAGCTGGAGGTTGGTGACCGTTTTGTACGCTCACTCCGGCTCCCCTCCATGAGGTGCAAGTCTGGTGGTCCAGATCCCTCCCTTCATGAGGCCGCCTAGGTGGCTTTTCAGCTTGGGGCAGCTGCTTTTGTTTGTCTTTAAAGATGGTGTGGGCCATGGCCGGCGCCATCTTTAAACATGGCGCCGGCCATCCAGTGCTCCTACCATGTGACAGGGGCTGGCCAATGGCATGGATACCCTGTCACATGGTAAGGGCAAAGGGCCATCAGCGCCATTTTTATTAGTGGCAGCCGATGGCCCAAGAGTGGGAGATTGCTTCCTGCGCCCCCACTGGACAACCAGGTAATTTTAAAAGGTTTTTGGGGGGGGGGGGGTCAGGAGGGTGGGGGAGGCTAAGGGGGTCAGTTTAAAGGGTTGGGTGGTTTTTTTTTTTTTATCAAGCCATCGGCGCCATTTTTATTAGTGGCAGCCAAAATGGCACCGATGGCCCGAGAGCGGGAGATTGCGCCGGGACCCCCCCACTGGACCACCAGGTAATTTAAAACATTTCGGGGGGGTTCAGGGGGGTAAGGGATTTGTTTTAAAGGGTCGGGGTGGGCTTAGGGGTTGTTTTGGTGTGCCGGTTTTCCCGCCCTACCCCCTCCCCCGATTTACAATTTTTCACGATAAATAGGGGAATTTCTATTGATCGCGACTCTAACGATTTTTGACGATTTAAAAAATATCTGACGATTTTTTTAAATCGTCAAAAAACGATTCACATCCCTAGTAGGTTGTTTCCGGAAATAATCTGAAAAAGGGAAGCCCCTGTCGCGGAGTGGACGTGATGATTGTAGGAGAATTCTGCCCAAGGCAGCAGAGCTACCCGTCCTCTTGCCTGTCTCCCACGAAGGAGCAGAGAAATCCCTTCAGGGTGTGGTTAGTCTGCTCTGCTTGGCCATTACCTTGTGGGTGAAAGGCGGGCGTGAAGTCCAGCTGGACCCCAAACGTCTTGCAAAGTGCTCGCCAGTATTTAGCCATGAAGTGCGACCCCCAGTCAAAAGTAATGTGCAGTGGCAAACCATGCAGGCGAAAGATATGTTGTGTAAATAACTGGGCGAGTTCGGGTGCAGTAGGGAGCTTCAGGAGAGCAACGAAGTGGGCCATCTTCGAAAATCTATCAATAGTGACCCATATGACTTGCTTCCCCTCGGACACTGGTAGGTCAACTACGAAGTCCATAGATATGTGAATCTAGGGTTCTGCAGGTATGGGGAGTGGCTGCAAAAGTCCCCATGGGTGACCAGGTAGTGGCATTTGTCGGGCACAGGTTGGGCAGGAACTAACATATGCCTGAACATTGTGATTGACATGAGGCCACCAGTAGTAGAGGGTCAGAAGTTCCAGCCGGACAGCCCTGCCGGGATGTCCAGCTATCAATGAGTCGTGTGCCCAAGACAGGACTATCTTACGCAGGTGGAGCGGCACCATCGTCTTGCCCTGGGGAACCAAGTTGGTGGCAGCTAGATGGACCTTTGGGAACTTTACTCTTCATCTATAAGTCAATTACTATCGCATATGTCTCTTTCGCTAAATAGATCCAAAACGGAAATCCTATATTTGAGTAATAAAGTTACTGAGAAAATGGATATTGAGATAAAATCCCTCTCACCATCATATAAAATTAACTATGAAGTAAGAGATTTAGGTCCTATTTTAGATGCTGAGTTAAATATGAAAGCTTATATCAAAGCTATTAATAAAGATGGTCTTTTTAAACTTCACATTTTAAAAAAACTAAGACCGTTTCTTCATTCTGGGGATTTTCGTACAGTGCTTCAGGCTCTGATTTCTCCAAAGTTGGACTATTGTAATGCGTTATTGTTAGGAGTACCAAATGTCACTCTTCGCCCTTTACAGCTACTTCAAAATGCGGCAGCCCGCCTTTTGTCTAATAGGAAAAAATTTGATCATATTACACCAGTTCTGATAGAACTCCATTGGTTACCGATTCATGCAAGAATTCAATACAAATGTCTGACTCTTATTCATAAGACAATATACGGGGATCATTCTGAATGGCTTAATGCCTCTCTCAGGATCCATACTCCGGTTAGAAACTTAAGATCTCTGGGAAAAGCATTGCTTACAGTTCCTTCTCCAAAAGAGGCACATTTGAATTCAGTTAGGGACAGGACTTTGTCTTTGGCTGGTCCTAAAATTTGGAATTCTCTTCCTGTTGATATTAGAACGGAAACTTGTATCCAGAAATTCAAGAAATTGATAAAGACTTGGCTATTTGAACAGGCCTTTTTAGAGTCAAGTTGAGTTATTTAACATCTTAGATTCTCTTATTGATTATATAGAATTTTAGTGTTATTGTTTTTTAAGTTTTAAATTAATCTATTTTTAGATGTTTTTAGTAATATTTTATGTTTTAAGATGTACTATATAGACTTAGAAATGTGTTTTAGAGAGATTATAAATGTATATTTTATTATTGATGTTAATTGACTAAAATGTGCGTCTTTATGATCTTATAGATCTGTATTGACGTTTTACTCTGTTAACCGTCTTGATTTCTTTTTGAGGAAAGTCGGTATACAAAAATTTGTAAATAAATAAATAAATAAATGGACCTTAGCTGGGTCTAGGATATATTGGGGTGCAACTGGCGTGTCTTCATCTCAGAGATGCGGGAGAGAGCAACATGATATATCATTTTATCTTCTAATCTGATTTTAACTATTTCTCACTATTTCTTTTTTCACATTTTTATTTTCATTTCTTTTTTACATTTATTCTTACTGTTAAGCGTATTACAATGTAACATTTCTAAGTTTTTGTTATATGTACACCGTCGTGATGACTTTTGTTGAATATCGGTGTATAAAAAACAAATAAATAAAATAAATAGTATTCTTCAAGGCTGGTCGGTACCGTAAGGTAAAGTTAAACCGGCTGAAAAACAAAGACCAGTGAGCTTGTCAAGGATTCAGCTGCTGGGCCCAACATAAGTATTCTAGATTTTTGTGATCGGTGTATACCATATCCGGATGTTGGGCCCCCTCCAGCCATTGCTGCCACTCTTCGAAGGCCATTTTTATGTCTAGGAGCTCCTTATCGCCAATACCATAATTCCTTTCAGTAGGGGAGAATTTCCGGGAGAAGTAGGAGCAGGGAAGTAGAGCACCCTTGCTGAATAGCTGGCTGAAGACCGCCACGGCGGCCAAGTCGGAGGCGTCCACCTCAATGAATAAAGGTCAACACGGGTCAGTGTGGCTTAGGCAGAAGGAAGGCCTGTTTTAAGTCTTCAAATGCTTGGAGTGCCTCAGGTGGTAAGCACTTGGCATTGGCACCCTTCCTAGTAAGGGCGGTGAGTGGAGCTACCCTTTGAGAGGAGTAGGGGATGAAACCACCCCAACCCTTCAAATTTGCTTAATTACAAAAAACCCCCCCCCCGCCACCACCACCATCCCGATCCCCTGCCAAGACTTACTAAAAGCCCTAGTGGTCCAGCGGGGTCCTGGGAGCGATCTCTCCCTCTTGGGCCTAGCTTCCTTGGATCTAATGGAGACATATCTTCTTATCCCCATTCATCGGGATCACCAGCGCTATCTGAGGTTCATGGTTCTAGGTCAGCATTTCCAGTTTCAGGCCCTTCCTTTCGGCCTAGCCACGGTGCCCCAGACCTTCACCAAGAACATGGTAGTATTGACAGCGGCCTTGTGGTGCGAGGGAGTTTTGGTACATCCTCATCTCGACGATTGGCTCATCAGGGCAGAGTTGGAGGCCAGTTGTCACTCAGTGGTCAGGAAGGTCATTCAGCTCCTTCAGTCGCTGGGCTGGGTGGTGAATTTTGCCAAGAGTCATTTTATTTATTTATTGATTGATTGATTTTTATATACCGATGTTTCATGAGAACATATCACACCGGTTCACATTAGTTAACAAATATTCATTTAAAAATATTTGCTTTTCCAAAATTAAAATGAAAAGAAGAAAATACAAAGTTTCACAATACACTAATAAAAAACAATAATGTAGCATAATAATTACTAACAAATTTAAATAGTAAAGGTGCAGAACAGAAAGGGCAGAGATAATATAAATAACTAATTATATATAATAAATGGGGTATAAATCATTAAGTTAAGTTAAGAATCTTTGAAGGCTTGTTTGAATAGCCAAGTCTTAATATCCTTTTTAAATATTTTAATGTCATCTCAACCCGACACAGTGTCTCGAGTTTCTGGGGACCCAGTTTGACACGAGCATGGGCAATGTGTTCTTGAGGAACAAGAGAGTGAACAAATTGCAGTCACAGATCCACCGTCTGTTGGCATTGCGGGTGCCCAGAGCTTGGGATTATTTGCAGGTTCTGGGATCCATGGCTTCCACTCTCGAGTTGGTTCCCTGGGCTTTTGCGCATATGAGACCACTATTTATTTATTTATTTATTATTTAAAAGTGTTTATATACTGCGCATTAAGGCATATACGTGTCCGTATAGGCGGTTTACAATCATACAAGCATAATTTAAAACAAACTTAATAAGTCAAGTAATACAAATTTGTTAAAGATTTAGCTTCAGAGTGATACGACCTGAATAGTAATACTGATTATTGTATTCTGTAGGCATCGTTGAACAAGTGGGTTTTTAACATTTTTTTGAATTTTTTACGGTTAGATATTATTCGGATACATTCAGGGAGGGAGTTCCATAATGTTGGACCTGCTACAGAAAAGGTTCTTTTTCTTGTTAGAGCTAGACTGGCAATTCTGACTAATGGGATTTCTAGTAAACATTTGTCCATGGATTGGAGTTGTCGTGAGAGTTTGTATATATGCAACATGGAGCAAAGCCACACAGAGCTAGGATTGTAGAGTAGGTTGTGAATAGTAGGCAAGATTTTGTATCTAATGTGATGCAGAAATCTCTGTTGGCACAATGGAATCCGCTGTCTGAGCTTTTTCATCAGCGGTATCGCTGGATGTTCCTATGAGGGAGAGCCTCTCTTGGTGGCTCCAAACATCTCACCTTCTTCAGGGGGAGGTCACTCTAGAGGTACCAGATTCGATTATTGTTAATACCTATGCCAGTCTTTCTGGTTGGGGGGCAGTTTGCCAGCTTCAGTTGGCGCAGGGTGTGTGGTCACCGGAGGAGTGCTCCTGGTCTATCAACCGCTTGGAGACCAGGGTGGTGCGTTTAGCATTGCTGGCTTTTCTGCCAATGGTCCAAGGTCATTCATTCATAATTCTGTCAGACAATGCGACGACCGTGGCTTATATCAATCGACAGGGCAGTACCAAGAGCTGGATGGTAGCCCAAGAGGCTGAGGAGTTAATGATCTGGGTGGAGGCACACTTGACCCAGTTGGCAGCCTCTCATTGTTATGATTGGTGTGTGTGTGTAGACCCTTGGCCCAAGGTGTGAGTTGTTACAGCCTGAGGGGAGGAGCCTCACAGGTCCGCACCATCAGGAGGCGAGGTGTTGGAGTACAGGAAGGCTCTGTGCATAGTCACAGGGGATTCCCAGATGCCAGGTGATGACCCCCGTAGGATGGTAGAACTGTAAACAGTACTTGGAGAGTCTGAGGAGAAAGAGGGCGCCAGGCAGACGACAGACGGTTGGCGCTGGGACAGCCAAGCAGGAGGTACTCCGGTAGGACAGCCCCAGGAGGCGGAGCTGCAGCGTAGTGGGCGTAGACGAGAGAGTAAAGGCAAACCTGCAATGCAGGAAGTCCGAGCCCAAGAGCAATAGCTGATGTAGACAGGTAGCTGGGACCGGAGGTGACTGGCTGAGCCGTAGAAAGGAGGTCAATGGTAGAATATCCAGGAGAAAGCCCCGAGGAGCGGGGAAGCTTGGGGTGATCTCAGGATTGATGAGCGTGGCCCGAGGAGTGGGGAACGCCAACAGTCTTTGAAATAATATGGTGCAACCCCGAGAAGTGGGGAAGGCCAGCTGAGGACTCACAAGGCATTGCAGTAGTTCCCAGGGAGAGCCGAAAGATAGAGCAGGTAGACAGTTGGGACTCAGGATGTTCGGGGCCAGCCCGAGGAGCGGGGTAGGCCATGGAGCAAGTCCCCGAAGCGCACACTGACCCCCGAGGAGTGGGTGTCAGACAAGGTCCACGTAGCGAGCAGGAACGGCGTCTCAGGAACAAGAGACAGGCAAGGACACGTACGGAATTTGTTGCCAAGTCAGCTTGCTGGGGGCGAAGCAGGAGCTTAAATACAAGAGGCCAATGACATCATCAAGTGGGGACGCCTCCGAGGTTCCCACCGAAGCAGCTTGAAAGGCGGGGCTTATGAAGCGCGCCCCTAGGAGGGCCCAACATCGGAGCAGGAAGTAATGGCATCCATGCCTCCATGAGGAGGCCCAAGGAACGCGGCAATGTAGGCAAGCCCGTGCAGCGAGAAGACCCAGGGAGGGTAGAAGTATGGAACAAGTGGTGAGTACTCGCAGTTGCAGCCATCTGCAACCGACAGGCATAACAGTCATATTGCAGGCAATGAGAATGTCCAGGCAGATTTTCTAAGTTGCAGTCTTCTAGATCTGGGTGAATGGAACTATCAGAGTCAGCGATGCAGCTCATTCATGAGAAGTGGGGTTGTCCACATGTAGATTCGATGGCATCTCGTCACAATGCAAAAGCACCATGATTTCTGCAGACGAGACTCCGGAGTTGACACTCTAGTGATTCCTTATCCTCAAGGAGTTCTACTTTACATGTTTCCTCCATGGCCTCTGGTGGGCAAGATCTTGGGCGGAATAGAGAGACACACAGGGGAGGTCATATTGGTGGCTCCGGAGTGGCCATGTCACCTGTGATTTGCGGATCTCGTCAACTTGGCCATGGATGGTCCAATACGGTTCAGTCACCTCACTCATCTGCTCCATCAAGGTCCCATATTTTTCGATCAGACAGATTGCTTCTGTCTAGTGGCTTGGCTATTGAGAGGTGACATTTAAGGCACAAGAGGTACCCAGAGCCAGTTATTACTACCCTTCTGCATGTGAGGCGCACATCTACCTCTTTGTCTTATATCCGAGTCTGGAAGGTTTTTGAGGCTAAGTGTGTGGCCAAAGGTGTTGCTGCTTTGCTGGCTTCAGTGTCCCAGATTTTATCCTTCCTGCAAAATGGCTTGGGCAAAGGCTTGGCATTTAACTCTCTCCGAGTTCAGATAGCGGCTCTGGCCTCTTTGCAAGGGACAATTGACAGAGGAACTTTGTCCTCTCTTCCTGATGTTGCACAGTTTCTTCGAGGGATTAAGAATTCACGTCCTCCGGTACAGTCTGTCCATCTTGGAATCTTCATCTGGTCCTTTGAGTTTTGTGTGAATCACCTTTTGAGCCTTTTCGTGGGGCAACTCTTAAGGATTTGATTTTGAAAGTTGCTTACCTGGTAGCCATTTGTTTGGCGCGGAAAATATCAGAGTTACAGGCTTTATCTTGTAGGGATCCGATACTGCAGATTTCGGATTCAGGGGTGTCCTTACAGTCGGTTCCATATTTCCTTCCCAAGGTGGTGTCAGCTTTTCATGTTAATCAGATGGTTGAATTTCCAGCTTTTCCCAATGTGGTTGCTTCTTCTCCTCATGCGAGGGAACTCAGGCGTTTGGATGGCCTTACTGAGATATCTGGAGGTGCCAATGACTTTCGGAGATCTGATCACCTATTTGTTTTGTGGAGTGGTGCAAAGAAAGGGCTCCAGGCTTCCAAAGCTACTATTGCGAGGTGGCTCAAGGAGACTGTTGGGTCAGCCTATATTCTTAAGGGCTGCCAGATGCCGAAAGGTTTATGGGCTCATTCTACTCGATCACAAATGGCCTCGTAGGCGGAGGCTTAGTTGGTGTCACCACAAGAGATTTATAGGGTGGCTACATGGAAGTCACTGCATACGTTTTTGAGACATTATCGCCTAGACGTCCGGGATCCAGAAACTCATTCTTTTGGCGAGAATTTTTTACGAGCGGGACTCTCAGGTCCCATCCCGGTTAGGGGGCTTTGGTACATCCAAGGAATCTGTAATGATCCAGGTATGTACAGGGAAAGGAAAATTGGTTCTTACCTGAAAATTTTTGTTCCTGTAGTGCCATGGATCATTCCAGAGCCCACCCACTTGATGGATTTGGAGAGTCTTCAGCTCAGCTGTGCCCTTTTTGCTATGCAGATTTTTCGTCAAAGCTTTAACAAGTGTTTTCAAGTTTTTACAAGTGAGTTTTTGTGCTTGGGTACATATCAATACTGAGAAACTGCAGGTGACACCAGTGCTTATCAAGCAGTGTCAGTTAAACTTTATCTGTCTCCATCTGCTGGCATGGATGCATAAATCCAGGAGTCTGGGATGATCCATGGTTCTATAGGAATGAAAATTAGCAGGTAAGAACCAATTTTCCTACATTTGGCCCCTTCCTAGGAAAATATTGTGGCAGCCTCCCTATAATATTTTTTTCTTGCAGAAAAATATTGCAAGAAAAAATATCCGCTGGAAAAGGGTAAAAAAACATGCAATGGAGGCCCAACTGGGCCTCCATTGCATGTTTGCATGAGATTTGGAGAAGGGTCTCTCAACCTAGCTTGATGTTACCCAGGTAGAGAGTCCATCAAGCTAGGTTGAGAGACCCTTGTCCAAATCTCATCTTGGAGTGAGTTTCCTCACCCCGAAGGCCAGCTAATCTTCACAAGAGACCACTGTTCTGTTCGTACGTCTCATGTACAATGTGAAAGCGGCCCCTAACCCCCTACATTCTTACCTAATCCCCACCTCGAGTTACTAGGTGGGCCTATCCTAGGGGTACAAATACCTATGTATGGGACATACTATTATGGCCAGTCTCTCTCTCTCTCTCTCTCTCTCTCTCTCTCTCTCTCTCTCTCTCTCTCTCTCTCTCTCTCTCTTTCTTCTGGGAGCATTGAAAAACAGGTCCCCCAGTGGTTGCATGCAGAAATACATCAGGTTTGTCACTTATCGCAGAATATGAAATGGTATCACAATAGGGAAAGGTTTTTAGCCAAAATATTGCGTGGAAAGCTGTTTTTCATGTGTTAGCACTGTAGCATAGCTGTAAACAAATGTCAACAATGCAGGTTCCACAATGAGTCACTACCTAGGAAAAGGATTTCGGCATCATCAATTGTTTACTGTTTCGAGAAGTACAAAGTCCAGGGGGGACACAATGAAGTTACTAGGTAATACATTTAAAACTAATAAGAGAAAATATTTTTTTACTCAACGCATTATTAAGCTCTGGAATTCTTTGCCAGAGGATGTGGTGAAAGCTTTTAATGTAGCTGCATTTAAAAAAGATTTGGACAAGTTCTGGAGGAAAATTCCATTAACCATTATTAAGGTGGCATTGCAGAAATCCATTTCTTATCCCTGGGATAAGCAGCTTGGAATTTATCTATCCCTTAGGATCCTGTCAGGTACATGGAACCTGGCTTAGCCACTGTTGGAAACAGGATATTGGGCTTGCTGGACCTTTGGTTTGACCCAGTATGGCAAGTCTAATGTTCTAATTTTCACATTCCTATTTTATTGACCCTGATCATGTCCTTGTAACTTAAACAAAAAATACTTCCATAACTATTGAGAATATATTCTTGTTAATGTCATCATTGTGTACAGTCTCTCTGTGGACAAAGCAAGCATTTTCACCCGTAAATTTGAAATGAAACCTGCTGTGTAAAGGTACAGAGGTTGAACTCTGGTGTATTTTTGTATAACAAAGAAGTTTTTCATTGTCTTTTTTTTTTTTTTTTCCACTTTAGCTTCAAGTTTTTAAATGATGAAAACTCTTGTCATTATCTCCTATTCCACTGTGCCTTGAGGTGGTTAGCAATAAGAGTCGACTTTCTTATGAATACGGTATCCTTGATTGTGGCTTTATTTGTTGTTTTGAGCCCTGCAACTATTAGTCCATCAGCTAAAGGCTTGGCGTTGTCTTATACCATCCAGGTAAGATAAAATCATCTTTTGAAATATATATACTAGAAATACATTATAGCATAGCTGGAAGAGGTTCATATTACCCAAACCAACCATCTGACTTTACCTAGAAAATTATGAACATAATCGAGTTAATGTTCATATTATACAAATTCTACATTTTACCCATAATAATAACAATATTATATAACATTTTGCTGGGGGCAGGGGTGGGGGGGGGGGTTACTGTTTCCCTTAGGGCCATAAAAGTATGTGTTAGTTGGGGCTACTCTCTTCATCCTTCTCTCTACAACTCCCAGAAAGTGAGCTTGAGTCAAACAGGCTGGAATCGGACTCGGTATTTAAATAAAGTTTACTGATTATTTATTTATTTATCGAGTTTTATATACTGTCATTCGGTTTCGCCATCATAACGGTTTACAAAATACAATGGTTTAGAAGGCTAAGGAGGTTAACAAGGTTTTCAAAGAGTTTCAAATGAATTGTTAACAAATTGTTTCCAAAATGTCAATCACTCTCACGCCACCTTTCCACAAATGAAACTGTGCATCTGAACCTTTTACATTATCTCTCTGCTGGGGTGCTTGTGCCCATCTCTCTAGCTCCTAAGAGGGAGCTTGCCATGGTTTTCTCATCTGTGCACAAACAGCCCAATAAAACGGGAAATCCTATGGGGGAGCCCCATGCCATGAAAAGATCCTACCGGAGTCCAAAGTTCAATCTGGTGCCCATAGCCTATGTCCTATAATCCCTTTGGGGTGGAGATCCAGTTGGGAGTCTCCAGATCTTGATGTTTCAATCCCTTCTCTCCTTCCATGCTGGGTGGCTTCTCTGGGGAAAAAAAAAAAGTCTGATGTTCCAGTCTTGATTAAAGCTCGCTATCTCCTTCTTCCAAATTGTGAAGAGGGGTGGGGGAAAAACATCCACACTAACAGAAAGGAGAAAAATGCAAATGTCTCTAAGTCCAAAAATATTTCGTGCTGGAGA
Source organism: Rhinatrema bivittatum (assembly GCF_901001135.1). NCBI lineage: Eukaryota > Metazoa > Chordata > Amphibia > Gymnophiona > Rhinatrematidae > Rhinatrema > Rhinatrema bivittatum. Next base: position 67,792,281 of record NC_042621.1, on the reverse strand, counting down.
GTGCTATCACTGGTCTTGCATCTTCTAGGAAATAGAAGGATTCCAGCCCCTGCCCTCGATTAGGGGGGGATTACCTCTTTCCAAAGCACAGGGTGTTCCCCAGTATGAGAAAAACATATCTAAAACCTAACCAAAATCTCCAAAAAATATCTCTCTCTTAAAAAATGAGGCAGACCCTATAAGACAGGGGGAGTTCTGTTGAGGAATCTCCTCTGAACACAAGAAAATATACCAAGTTTGGCTCATGGACCCACCCCTCAGCAGGACGAAAGGAAAAATAGCTCCTTACTCTTCAAAAGCCAACTCAAAAATTGACCACACACTCTCTACCTTTAGCTCCACCTAATGCCCTTGGGAAAGCCAATCATGGTCAGCTCTTTGGAGAGACTGAAAAGGGAATGGAAAATCCCACTATGCTGTTACTAGTCCTGATGGTAAGGGACCTAGGGCCATCTTGTGGCTAACCGAAGGGTCAGCCACAAATAATTTTTGTACTTTTTGGCCCACTTTTCCAAATGATGCTCATAAATTCAGGTACAATAAATTTGTGACCCAAAGAATTTACAATCTAAGGTGGTGCCCGAGGTAATGGGAGATAGAGTGACTTGTCCCAGGTCACAAGGAGTGTCAGTGAGGGAGGCAGGGTAACAACATATAATATTCATATGTAATAATATATATTATATATAGAGAGAGCATAGATTATAAGTCTATAAACATATTCTAATAATAACAAAGTTTCATTGAATTCTCACTGCTCGAGTATCAGAAGTTATCCATGTTAGAAACCTTCCAAAATACTAAGGCCTAGAGTTAAAGACTGGGAAATAAAACAGATTTTTAAAAAGTGCAATATGACTACAGGATAGTTTGCTTACAAAATTCTGAAATGGTACATCTTTTGCTAGAGTCTTTATTTGCATGCAATTTCTGGAAAGGAAAACATTCTGCAGGGAAAAAAAAATGTGAAAGTAAGAGCTGGAGCTGGAATCACTAGGGGACTTTTGTCTGATCCTTAAATTTAACCATTATGAGCAGAGATCACACAGTGCTGCTTGCACAGATGTTTGCGTCCTCTTTTTTCTATTCTGTGAAATATTCTTTTTCCTTCCAGGAGCTGCAGGAAATTCCATCCTCGGGAAAGAGCTTTTCCATTTCCAAACTATGGGCCTGATTTCCTAAAGTTTTTCTACCATTCTGTGTCTATGGAAAAAAATGCTTAGTAAATGAGGTCCTAGGAAAGCCGATTGGCTTGAACATTGTTTGCTAGGGGTGTGCTGCTGTTTCATTTCAGTTAGTGTGCACTAAAATGTTTAGCACATACTAAATGGTTACTGCACACACTAAAACCAGCACATAATCTCCAAGTGACTACCTGGAAATTATCTTTATCCCGACGAATACGTAAATAATTAAATACTGAGAACGAACTGCATGTAATCTCCCCAGAGACATGTATAAAAGGACAATTTAAGTCAGAAATTAAATAGTATATAATGAATTCATTGTTACCGGTTATTAATGGCACTTTTTGTAAAGTTTAAGCTATTTTATTACTATATGTGCCATTTTGTAAACCGTTATGATGGTAAATAAATTAATGACGGTATAGAAAACCTTTTAAATAAATAAATAAATACATTTTGGCATGCACGAAACAGTTTTAGTGCACACTGAAATGAAATGACAGAAAATGAAACCAAAAAACCAAATGAAAAACATTTTTTGGTGAACACATTCCCTATTTTTCACAATTTGTTCTTTTTTTTCCCCCTCTACTTTTGTCTGAGCCTTCTATGGACCTTATTCAATAAACATTTTTTTATTTATTTTTTTTAAATAAAGCCCTGTGTAGCCTTTGTCCTCTTCCATAATTATTCCTTGTCTTATTTAGATATAACTTTAAATCCTGGAGGACATCTTCTTTGGACAATTTAAACTCTATTTGTAATGGATGTAATACAGCCTACAAGACGTTCCCACCAGAAGTAAGGGAACTGGTACACATGGTTTTCCAAAAATATACCCCTGTCAGTATCCTCAACAGTTAATGAGGGGGGGGGGGGGGAAGAGGGACACACGTGCACACAAACATAGCAATCTCGTAAGGGTAAGAATGGGACCTTAGCATACTCCAGTGGAGATCGTATGGGAGTTTAGGGTGTGAGCAAATGGCCACTTGCCTGATTTATAAACCAGAAAAGACTGCCTAGACCAATCTGAAAAAAGAAAAGAGGTTCTTGTGTTTATCCTTAAAAAATACAGTCAGTATCACATGCATACCTTCTGCATTATTTTGGAAATATGGACTTCACTTGTTCTACGTACTCTAAGGTTTTTTTTTCAACCGATGAATTATAACAGTGTGAGAAATTATACAAAAAAATTTAATACACTTACAGAAGAACAATACATTAGTTATTTGACTGCACAGCCTTTGCTCTACCTTCTAGTTAACTGGACTTCTACAAATATGCATCAGAATGGGAACTGAAACAGAATCTAAATTTACCTCTGTAGAGCAAATTCTGGACTATGTAATGGTGAGTTCTAAAGTTATTTGGAGCACAAGGACCATCATTTTAATTAATCAAGTTTAACGCAAATTGTTAAGTCCTTTGTTTATTAACTACAACACTGCACATTCCTCGTTCTTTCTTAGAATTGTGTTCCCGAGGGACCAGATCACATTGAAGGTGTAAATATTTCCAAAGAGTGGCCCCATCAAGGTGCAATAACTTTTAAAGATTATCAGATGAAGTACAGAGAAAACACTCCTATGGTTCTCAAAGGGCTGAATATGAGCATCCATGCGCAAGAAACCATTGGTATTGTTGGAAGAACAGGGTCTGGTGAGATTCACCTTCTTTTCATTTCATTGCCACGTTTATGATCAATTTTTAGCATAAACTATGTCAGCTCTTCAGGAATCCAATCACGTGTTCTTCCCTAGAACTTTTATCCAGAGCACTTTCCATGCAGATTAAACAATTTCATCACTCAGTAATAACTGGAAATTATTTGATAGGATGGAAGATTTAGAAGGCCATGCTGGCATATAAATCTTTTTAACTCCATGCCTACATAGATGCTATAAACAGATGCCTTAGACAGCAGAATATTTCTTTGACTTAAGGAGGCACGCCAACTGCTCTTCTGAAGCAAAACATAGTTCATTTTGACACTCTGTAATAAAAAACAATGAGTTATTTTATACACTTTGGGGTAGATTTTAAAAGCCCTACGCGTGCCTAATCAGGGAAATATGCATGTGTCTCGGGCTGGCGCGCAGCGCGCGTATTTTAAGAAGCGTCCATGGACGCGCGTATCTCCTGGTATGCACACACAAAAGAGAAGTCCAAAAAAAGAGACAGGAATGGACGTGAATTGGGGGGGACGTGGGTGTTCTGGGAATTTAAATGGAAACCAGCGAGCAAGTATTTATGTGCACAAGCACGCGCCGGGGTCCCCTACCGCATAACTTTACTTCTGCTATAGATGGCGTGTAAGTTATAAAACAAAAAAAACTAGGCTGCTCACTGGGGTTTTAAGGGTTGGAGCAGGTAGGGCAAAAGATGGGTTAGTTAGCTAGGGGGGTTAGGAAGTCCTATCCTGTAACTGGGCAAAGTGGGAATGAACTGGTTTAACCTGTAATTTCGTCGGCATATGCACACATCCATATAAAACGGTACGCACATTTACATGCGTCCGGCTGATTTTATAAGATGCACGCATATTTAAATGGCCGTGTCCATGGGCAGGAGCCAGCATACGCGCATTCATGGACGCCCGCGTGGCTGTTTTGAAATTACTGTCTCTGCCTTGATTCTGTATTTGTAGAGAATCAGGTATTGTGCAGTACATGAACTGCAGACTTCTGCAGAAATCTGCAGGCATTCTGACTGGCTGTATACAAATTAACGTGGTGGTCTTCAGACACTTTGAGATCACTCCCAAATTGCTACCCATGGGACTCTGCAACTGTTTCAAAATGTGGTAGTGTACCTTTCACACTAAGGAGTTCAGTTTCAAAGGAGTTAATTATTTCATTATTGATGTTTAAATGTATTAGACTAAGGAATTTTACTTCCTGCTCATTCTGTTTCATTGTAAACCGGTTTGATATGCATTTTATGCAGGAAAATCGGTATAAAAAAACTTAAAATAAATAAATAAATGCGTAAAAGCAGCATATATTTTAACAATTTTCAAAAGCCCATTTATGCATGTAAAACCTACTGACATTTCAGTCCTATGGAGTGAATTTTCAAAGGATTTATACATGCATAAAAGGGGCAATTTTCAAAAGCCCATTTTTTTTTTACGCGCGTATAACCTTTTGAAAATTATTTATTTATTTTATTTATTTAAGTTTTTTTATATACCAACATTCAAGACAGTAGTCCCATCATGCTGGTTCACAAGAAACAGGGGTGCAATAAACTTTACAATTTGAACAATGGTGCAGAAAAGCAGTTACATGTAACAGGGAATCAATAACTAGGAGTAAGAAGGAAAATGAAGATCAGATAATTATATATATATATATAATAACATTATAAGAGGTGGCTATTAATGCTATTACTAGCGAAGAATGTTGATTGGAGGAGGTTAAGTAATGTTGGAGTTAGGAAAGGCCTGCGTGAACAGCCACGTCTTGAGTCTTTTCTTGAATGTTGAGATGCTGGGTTCCATTCTAAGATCCGGGGGAATGGCGTTCCATAAAGTTGGACCAGCTGTGGAGAAGGCCCGATCTCTAAGCGTGATGTGTCTGGTAGTTTTGGCTGGAGGTACTTGAAGAGATCCTTTGTAAGCATCTCTTGTCGGTCTTGTTGAGTAGTGTAATCGGAGGGGGATATGGAGATCGATTGGGGCTAATTGATGGATGTTTTTGAAAATGGTGAGAATGGTCTTGTAGATTATTCTGAAGTGGATAGGCAGCCAGTGGAGGCCCATCAGGATAGGGGTTATGTGTTCTCTTCTCCTGGTGTTAGTGAGTATACGGGCGGAGGCATTTTGGACCATTTGCAATGGTTTGGTGTGTGAAGAAGGGAGACCAAGCATGATGGTGTTACAATAGTCCAGCTTTGCGAAAATGATTGATTGTAGAATCGTTCTGAAGTCATGTGTGTGGAAGAGAGGCCGTATTCTTTTCAGCACTTGGAGCTTATAAAAGCAGTCTCTGGTGGTTTTGTTGATGTTCGCTTTCAGGTTTAGGTGATTGTCAATTAGAACTCCTAGGTCTCTCACTTGTGTAGTATTTGGTAAGGCTGGATGAGTGGGTGTGAGGGAGCTGTTTTCTGGTGTGATGAGTAGAAGTTCCGTTTTTGAAGAATTTAGTATAAGGTTGAGACTTGTGAGAAGCTGTTTGATATTTTGGAGGCAGGTTTCCCAGTGAGACAGTGTTTTTGCGAGTGACTCCTTGATGGGGATCAGGACCTGAATATCGTCAGCGTAGAGGAAGTGTTTGAGATTGAGGTCAGTGAGAAGTTTACATAAAGGTAACAGATAAATGTTAAACAAGGTAGGAGACAGGGATGAGCCCTGAGGGACTCCTACTGACGCAGGGTGAAGAGAGGATTCTTTATTATGAATCTTAACCTTATATCCTCTGTTGCTGAGGAAGGTTCTAAACCAAGATAGGGCGGTGCCCGAGATACCTATGGCTGTTAGTTGGTTGATGAGAAGAGAGTGATTGACCGTGTCAAATGCAGACGAAAGGTCGAGTAGGATCAGAAGGAAGGATTGTCCTTTGTCTAAGCCTAGGATGATGTGGTCGGTCATAGAGATGAGAAGGGCTTCCGTGCTTAAGGTTTTACGGAATCCGTATTGTGATGGGAAAAGTAGGTTATTGTCTTCAAGGTAGTTTGAGAGTCGGGAGTTTACCAATTTTTCCATTATCTTGGCTATGAAGGGGAGGTTGGCTATAGGTCTAAAGTTGTTAGGATCGTTTGGGTCCAGATTTGGTTTTTTGAGAAGGGGTTTGAGTGAGGCTAGTTTGAGGTTGTCCGGGTAGAGTCCTTGAGTGAGGGAGCAATTTATGATATCTGCCAGGGTTTTGGCGATAGAATCTGGAATTGATAGTAGTAGTTTAGCTGGGATGTGATCTGAAGGGTGGGAGGAAGGTTTCATTTTCCTTAGAATTCCTTGGATCTCCATGGATGAAGTTGTGTCAAGTTCTTCTAACTGAGTGTAGTTGATTGAGGGTTGACGAGTGGTTAGTGGAACAGTATGGTTAGTGGGGAGCTGAGATAGAAGAGTGTTGATTTTGTTGCTGAATATGGACCTCGTAAGAGGTCTATATTCAGTAAGCTGGTGAGTAGACAAGTTATCCCTGCTAACGTTTCTCTGACAGAAACACTGGAAGCATGCTAACAACATTGCTGTCAGTGTCTGGTCTGAGAGCAATATTGTTAGCCTACCGTTCAAGCACTAGTATCGAAGCAATGCTAGAAGTGGCCAGGAGCACGGTAAGACCGTACCGGCTCCCAGCTCACCTTGGGGGGGGGGGCAGAATGGGAGTAGGGGCGATAGTTGATTTGGGGGGGGGGGGGCAGAGCCAAGATTATGACCAGACTTAGCGTTACCTGCTATGGTGAAGCTCTGCACCTGGAATCCCTCTTTTTATTTTTTATACAGATGAGTTATCTGGCAAATACTTATCTGGGCAGTGGTTGGATATATTTAAATCTCTGGGTTTATCTGGCTAAGTCCCGAACTTTGGTAGGACAAATTATTTTGAATGTTGCCCCCTAAAAGCACGGCACTGCATATCTTCCACAGGGAAATCGTCCCTCGGGGTGGCCCTGTTCCGCCTGGTGGAGCCAGACGCCGGCTCGATCTTGATTGACGATGTGGATATCTGCAAAGTTGGTCTGGAAGACCTGCGCTCCAAACTGTCCATTATTCCTCAGGATCCGGTTCTGTTCATTGGCACCATAAGGTAAGGCAGAGGAGCCGATCAGAAATAAAAATGCATGCAAGGCGAGAGCTTTGCTGGTCAGTCCAGAAAAGGGCACGTATTTGGACAAGTGACATTCCGAAACGTCGCTGAAGAAAACAATCAAAGGCATAAGAGCCCATCTTTCATCTGCCAAAGCATGGAAGCAGATGAAATGTCCGCAAAGCTTTTTTTTTTAGTTTTAATAGACTTAACATTATTGTGTATGAGATGTCAATGCAGAAAAGGAGAATGATGAAAGTCTCTGAGTCGGTTCTGAATAATAGCTAATCAGAAAGAAAAAAAAAACAATGGGCAGGCTTAAAGAGCTGAAGCAGTGAGTCAGCATGTGGCACAAGACTCAGTGCTGTTTAATTCCCTCGGGACTATTTTTTTAAATTTTTTATTGATTAACAACAACTCACAAGGCTGGGAAAGACGCGGCATAGCATAGCCAGCCATTCAGAGCCCAAGCAGTGCAGGTGAGGGCATGGACTCAACTGATGTTTCTGCAGAAGCCTGGGCTGCCACTGGCATGGGAAATTTGATTCATCCAACTATCCTGTTTGTAAAATTATGGTCTGCTTTAAACTGAAATCGTGAATTATACTTAAGGCTTCTATTTTTAGGTGTTTATAAATTGTAAATGTAAGGTGTTTAAATTTTCCAACTATTTAGGGGTTCTTTGAGGTTACAAATAGCTGGGGGTGTTTTAGCAGCATGGAAAAAGCACACAAAGTGGAGGATGCAAAGCAGGCAAGGGGAGCAGTGAGAGAGAACTACGAGAAATAGCGTTTTTCTGAATTTTAAACGTGAAGGGCCAGTGTCGCTGGTCACCTCTGATGTCATTCACAGGAGGGTATTCCAGCGCCGCACTGTCCTCAAGCCTCTCCTTTTTTCAGAGATCTCCGCTGCTGGGCTCAGCTGCCCTTCGCTTTTCCAGACCCCACTGTGGGCCTACAGGCCTCTATAGAGCCTGCCCTCGTACTAGGGAACGGCCTGGCAGCCAGTCCAGCCAAGCTCCCAATGAATAAACACAAAAACAGTTCCTGGTAAAAAAAAAAAATGTATCAGTCTTTTCCTTTTCTATAGTTCCCACTGACAACCACAGATGGGCCACAAAAACTCCCCCTTGCACAGCGACACACCGTCTGGCTTCTCCAGCCAACAAACCGCCCTGCCTAGGAGTTGCACAACCCGCCCCAACTCCCCTCCGGTTGTGCAGCAGGTTGCAGCCTTCCCCCTCCAACAAACAGAAAAACACGGTGTAGCCAAACTAAAGTAAAAACATTCCCCCAAAACACATTAAATTCCCCCTTCCTTCAGCAATGTCACTCACTCCGTTTCCATGCTGGATTCCGAGGGTCCCTCCGCTGGGGAATCGATGTCCATCTCCTCCCCATTCCCTGGGGGGCTCAGCTTTTCAGGCCACAGGAACCATTCGAGCACGCCTTCCTCCTCTACCACCATTGGCTCGGGTGTGTCCGATTCACTGGAGCTCAGCTCAGCTGCCTGATCGGCATCTTCTCTCGCCCATTGGTTCAGCTGTGCCTCCGTGAACCTGGGAGTTGTAGTTCTTTTTTGACCCTCAAGCACCCTTTGCTGTCAAACACGGGTCTTGGTTTGCCCCTCCTTATTCCAGCCCAGGTTTTCCTGCCTCAAAGCTGGTTGAACTTCATCACAGCCGGATTTTAAAAAGGTTACACGCACCGGACCTATTTTAAAAAAGCCCGGCGACACGCATAAAGACCTGGGACGTATGTAAATCCCAGGGCTTTACAAAAGGGGCGGGGTGGGGCAGTCTGGGGGCGGGGCCAGAGGCCTCTGACAGAGCGACCATTGCCGCAGTGCCGGAGGATCGTGTGCGGCAAAAGGTAAAATACAAATTTTGGGGGGTGTTAGAGTAGGGCTAGGGGGGGGAATGGTTAGGGGAAGGGATGGGAAGGTCAGATTAAGGGGGAAGGGAACGTGGAAAGGCAGCGCGGCTTGGCGCGCGCAAGGTGCACAATTGTGCACCCCCTTGCGCACGCCGACCCTGAATTTTATAACTTGCGCGTGCCCGCGCGCAACCTTTTAAAATCTACTCCTATGCACCTTTTTTTTTTTAAACAGGCATGATTTGTCAGTGTTTATCGTTAAAATCTAAAATCAGAAGCCCTAATTATATATATGTCATGTGGGTGGGTAGGAAGATGTTGTAGGGAAGGGAGTTTGACAGCTGGACGCACCAAGCATGCCCATGCTATGCCATATGAAAAACAGTTCTAAGATGCTTGAGTTACTATATATTCAATTTCTATCTGAAAGTGGCTGTATGAATTTGGACAAAAGGTGTCTTAGGCTGCAGAATCGTACAAATTTCAGTGCAACAGGAAAAAAACTAAGCTTCTGGAACTCCCCTGTATCTCGCCTTCCAATCTTGGCCCATAATTCTGAAAATATACTCAGATAGGAAGTTTACTACATCAGGTAACAGGGGCGCACACACTTCATGCAGTTGTCTGCCATTTTGAATCCTCTGGCCTCAGTCTTGAAGAATTTTTATGAGTTAAGTGATTAAGGACTGGTGCATGTGGTGCTCTTTATGTGAGCATCTATGCAACTGATAGGATACCTCTTTCTACACAAATTTTTCGGCATTGTGTTTAGTTTGTTGCTGAATAATTTTGATCTGCTAACAGACTACAAAGTCCTTACTTTATTTATTTATTTGTTGCAATATTTATATTCTGCTGATAATAACAGTCATGCTCAGCAGATTACAATTGCAACATAAAATACAACAAATAACAGCATAAAATAGCAATAAAAATAAAAGAAATATGTCAAAGTTACAAAAAAAAAATCCCTATGAAAAAGCCTTAAACAATAAACATTTTAGTTTCTTTCAAAAAAAAGCTTAAAATCAATGAGTAACCGAAGCTCATCTGGTAATGCATTTCAATATGGCAATTCTTCCCATAGTAAAAAAAAAAAAGAGCTTTAGGGATGCTTTACCCATCCTCAAGCTGGTGATAAAGTAGCACAATCTTTGGCTCAAATTGTATCACCTGCAGCTGAATTGCTGTGGATTATTTAAAGCTGTGATATCTCTGTCTGATTTGAATGCATTTCCATTCATGTGAATGGCTATTAAAACATTTCATTCTGTGCCTACAGTTAGTTTAAATAAGTCTTGGCATGAGATTTTTTAAGTGAATAAGATGATAATTTTAAGATAAGGTGATTGGCCTTGTTACCCATTGTATGGGATGGGAAAAGTTTGTTTTAAATAAAGCCGTAAGTTCTTTTGTGAATAGACTTCCACCGAGCTTTAATTTCTCTTTTTTCCTAGCCATGAGAAATTCATGGAGCTTGGGCAGCAATACATTCTAAATTACTCTTTTTTTTTTTCCTGTTAAGACATCAAGGGAGTCTTTTCACTAAGGGGCAAATCTTTAAAGGTACGTGCAGGCGCAGATTTGTTCGTGCAACCCGGCACGAACAAATCTACGCCCGATTTTATAACATGTGCGCGCTGCCGAAATCGGAGCGGCCTCGGAGGGAACTTTCCTTCCACCTCTCCCCACCTTCCCCTATCTAACCCATCCCCCAGCCCTACCTAAATCCCCCTCCTAACCTTTATCGAAGAAGTTACGCCATGCCTCCGAGGCATCCGGCATGGCAGCAGTGCCGGATGCCTCAGTCCCGCCCCCAGCACACCCCTGGGCTGGTGCCCCGCCCACGACCCCACCCTGGCACGCCCCCTTTTGCAAGCCCCGGGTCTTACACACGTCCTGGGGCTTGCGGGCGCCGCCGAGCCCAGGGGGAGGTTTTCGGGGGTTGCGCGCGTATTTTACGCACGCAACCTTTTGAAAATCTTCCCCTTATAGTTTTGTTAATGCTTTTGTTCAAAAACGTTATATCTTGGCTAGAACTAAATAAACCAACTTATTGATGGATTGCTGTCCATCAGGGATTTTGTCAAATAAAGGAAGTCCAAGGTACTGTACACGAGTTGACTAATACTGTATGACATGTACAGTTCTGTTCTAATTTTTGTGTGCCAGGTATAACTTGGATCCGTTTGATAAGTACACAGATGATCAGATCTGGCAAGCTTTAGAAAGAACATTCATGAAAGACTCCGTAAGTAAGAAGGCTTGACCAAGCACGTCTTTTCTCTTCTGTCCTGCTTTGAATGTTCCTTCTTTTATTTATTTATTTATACAATTTTTTTGTATACCATTGCACAGTAAAGTTCCATCGCTACGGCTTTAATAGAATAGACATAAAAATTGGTGCAAAAATGTTAAAAACTTAATTCAGGATATTAAAATTAACGTACTACAAACAATTGTAAAATCTTAAAATTACTTCTAAAGCGCAAATACAAAAATTAACCTATCCTACTAAAAATACATGTATCCCAAACTCCTTCCTTGGTGTCACTCTCGCATGCCTGACAAATCCACCACGTTTTAAATTCCTTCCTGAACTTGGTTCTCTAGAATCGGTTGCTTCAATTCTGGGCAACTGATTCCATAGTCTGGGTCCTGCAATTGGGCTCTCAATTCCCTCATGGTTTTTTTGAAGGGCCAGAGCAAGAGTATTAGGTGCCCTAGGCAAACTTTCAGTCTTGCTCCCTCCCCCTTACACACCTGCCTTTTGCCAGCGGCCCTGGCGGAGCACCCTCCCTCGTCCCACTCAGCATCCACATCTCACTCTCCTCTCACGCTCCGTCAAGTCTTGCATCCTTCTCCCTTTGCTCCCTGGTTACGGGACCCAGCATCCCATCTCGCTCTCTCTCTCTCTGTTCTCCTGTTCAGCATATTTTCCTCTCCATCCCAGCATCCTCTTTCTCCCCGTCACTTCCTATTCAGATCACCAGCATCACCCCAGTTTCTTTGCCCAGGATCCCCCCTCTCTCTCTCTGTCTCTCCAGCCCACCCCTCACCTGCCCAGCACCCTTTCTCTCTCCACAGCTCCCCCGGGCACCTCCTTCTCTTTCCAACCCCACATTTACCCCGCATCAGCTCTGGATTTGTCAGTAGGCACCCATTATGCCTGTGCCTGGGGTGGCAAACATTTAGGGGGCAGCTGCCGGCTTCACTGCCTTCCAGCTCTGCTACCCTGGAACAGATTCCCTCAGATGATGGGAGGAGTAAAAACACCAAAAGTGCCTGGAAGCAGCACCTAAATCCACACCTCCCCAGCATCCACCCCCTTCTTTCTGTGGTGCTGTGCTTTAAAAGTGGGGAGGGCAGCACTTGGAAGGTTTGGGGAGTTTTGCCTCACACCCCCAAATTTTGACACCCTAAACGACTTAACTAGTTCTCCTACTGTAAAACCGGCCCTCTTTTCTGTTTAGCCTTTAAAATGCCCCTCACCATCAAGGCATGGGGAATATTCCAGAGTCCTTCAAAGCCGTTGCTTGTTTTTGATCTAGCACAGAGGTCTCCAAATCTGGCCCTTGAAGGCTGCACACTGATCTGGTTTTCAGGATTTCTGCAGTGAATATGCCTGAGGTCTATAGGTATACTACGGAGGCAAAGCATGCAAATGCATCGCATGCATATTCATTAGAGAAATCCTGAAAACCCAACCACTTTGCAGCCCTCGAGGACCAGATCTGGGATCCCCCTGCTCTAGTAGCAGCTAGCCTAAATATGCAAGACTGGTGCACTTCTCTTTCTCCAGCCCATGCCAACCATTTTCCCTCCAAAATATGCCTGAGCTCCATTATTCCCGTGAGTCATGTGCAAAACAAAAGAAAAAGGAAAACAAAAAGCCCCAGAAATAATATTTATGCATTTTGCATAGAACAATATTAAGGGATGTGCAAAGCCCGAACAATATTTCCTGTGGTTTGGGCCTCTGAAATTCAGGGGGACTCGAATATCGGGTTAGTGCGCACTAACCGGAAAACGAATTTTCCACGGAATTTTGGGAAAAGTTGGTTTGGGTTTCAGGGTCCCGGAACCAGGACGAATTAGGCAATTTTGTTGAAATTGCCTAATTCGTCCTGAACGAATGCACATCCCTAATATACAGCTCTCAGATAACCTCAAAATATAACTGAAAATCTCTATTTTGTTGTGAAGCCTGAAATAATCATATGTTTGGCAGTGGGGTACCTAAGACATTTACCAATAAAACATATAAACGCACAGGTTTTTATATTGGGGTCATTACTGAAAACCTAGCCATTTATCTAAGTTAGCCGGATAGCCATATCCGTCTAACTTACATGGGATATTCAGCAGCATGGCTATGCTGCTGAATATTCCTGTATTTGGCGCTACTTAGATGGATAAGTTTAATTTCAGTTAAGGCTGAATATCGTTACATAAGCCAGATAACTTATCTGGCTAAGTAGCGCCATCCCAATTGGCCCATTGCTCACCCAATTCTTACCCAGCTAACTAGATAGCCGAACGAGTGACTTATCTGGCTAACTAGCAGCTGCTGAATATAACCGGATATTCATTCTATAGTGAAGAATAGAAACACGGCAATGAGCCACGAATTGCGGTGGGTGGCTTCAGTGTACATTTACCAAAAGAACTCCATGCAGTAAGGTCCTAGATGAAGGCAAGTTTATTGAGCATGATTTAGATATAAGCGCCACGTTAGTGGCATTAATATAAAATGATAGAGGGCCTATTCTAAAAGAGTAATTTGTTTTCTGGCCAGTACGTTACAATTAATGGAGAGTCGATATTAATTAGAGCACTTTAGTTCTTCTAGTACAGTAACAGTAATCACGCATGACACTAATGTGAATGTAATGTGTAATTCCATTGTCATTTAGCACAATTAATATCCACTTACATGGAGCATTTCCATTTTATTGTATTCTTTAGGACCTTAACGATGGTTTCCATGAAAACCAACTCATTTGGTAGATAATAGAATGTTGTAGCCCAAAAAAAAAACAACGGTGTCCATTCGGCATTTGAAGCTGCATTCTGCATAATCTTCATGCTGCTTTCTCACTGTTTCTTTCGTAGATTGCAAAACTCTCTCAGAAGTTGCAAGCTGAAGTCATAGAAAATGGGGAAAATTTTTCAGTGGGGCAGCGGCAGCTTCTTTGCATGGCAAGAGCTCTTCTCCGGAATTGCAAAGTAAGAAAACAGGAAAAAAATGAGTTGATTTTATGGGGGGCTTTTTTTCGGATCTTAATGTTTCCTATGGTGGCATAAAAGCCGAAAATGCTGTGGCAATCTCCCCCTACAGAAACTGCCGGGAACTCTGTGGCCAGCAGTTTCACAGCTTCTATACTTTAGCTAAAAAAAACCCATCCCTAATGGAACTGATTCGACCCTCAGGCTAGATTTTTGGTTTTTTGGGGGGGATAGCAGGGCAAAATTGTGCCAAATGCCTGTGAGTCCGTTTGTCCTTTTTCCTTAAGGGTTTGGTTTTCAGGAAAATTCATGCAAGCGGACTCTTCTGTGTGTGAAGCAGTGTGAGGACGGGGCTGCTTGGCTCAGAACTTGGCAGCGTGGCACAGCAGACGCGGGTTCAAAGGTGCCATTCATGGGGGGGGAGGGGCCGGCAGGAGCTGGCTGTGCTGCAAGCAGGGAGGGAAGTAGGGTCACTGCTACCCTGGCGGCCCCTGAGGGCGTCTTCTTGGAGGAGAGGCACCTTCAGCCCTCAGGGGGCCTGCAAGGGCTCTTCGTGCTGCCGGGCAGGACATGGAAGGGGGGTTGTGGGAGTGCGCTCGTACTTTTTCCCCTGATCCCCCAAGTTTAGCATTTCCTGGTAAAAGCTGAGCAGAAACTTTAGCTTGCACCATTTTTCTGTGGAATTTGTTTTGCCCTTTCATGCCAATAAGATGAACTATTTAAAACTTGTTAAAACTAAGCGAATTGCAGATGTAGGGAACCCTTGGTTACCCTAACTGACAAGAGTGTACCAACCAGCTGGGGAGGTTTGGGCAGAAATGAGTAGAGGTTGGAGGTTTGCTCCCCCATGTGGGAGTTGCAGATGGTGTGTTCTAGCTGTTTATCATCCCCAAGCACTATCTATCCACCTGGATTTTGAGTTTGACTTTCTTGCAGACAGGAGCTTATTGTCTCCTTCTATATTTATTTATTTTTAATTTTTAATTTTTATATACCGAGGTTCTTATAGAGACTACAAATCACTCCGGTTTACATATAACGATAAACTGCCCAACAGAGATAAGGGGCTTTACATAGAACAGTGGCACATATGGAACAATATAACTGGATGACAATTTAACATAATGATAATAAATAAAATAGTATAGTTTAACATTGTAATTAATAAAATTATGTAATATAATCTGTATAATTTAACTATTTAACTTGGATATAGTGACATATTATATACTTTTTTAATATATACTTTTATATACTTTTAATATATATACTTTTATATACTTTTTATATATATACTTTTAATATATAATTTTATATACATATTATATACTTTTTAATATATACTTTTTTCTCCTTATTTATGGGAAAGGAGTAAGGAATTTTCCCTTATGGGATCAGCCTCTTGCATGACCTGAGTCTGCATGATTTACACTTTTAAGCCAAATTTTGAGAATTCCCTGTGAGAGCCTGGTCCTCCTTTTCACAATGGATTGGGGACACCCTGTATTCAAGGCTGGATCACGGGGCAGGGAAGACCTGTAGTGTCATATCTTTCCTTTAGAGCAGTGATTCTCAACCAGTGCGTCGCCAAGAACACGCAGGTGTGTCACCACACTTCCCGGTCCCCCGCTGACCCAGCTGCTCCCCGGTCCTCCTCCGCCCGGGCTTAAAATGCTGTCAGCCGGGCGGAATGCGGCAGAACAGCTGGAGTCAGCGGCACCGGCATGGACTCTTCTCCCCAACCCCCCCCCCCCCCCCCCCCGGCCCGGAAGAGGAAGGGGTGAGCAGCGGGTGCGTGCGCGGGAAGAAGAGACCATGCTAGTGTGGTCAGCGTCGACCCGAAGAACAGAAGAGAGCTTTTAATTTTTGGATATTCCATTCATCGGCTATTTTAAAATAATTTGTTCTTTTTGTTAGCATGGTTTTACTGCTATTGATTTTATATTTCTTGATTTGTTTTATAAGGACTGGTGATGTTTCTCCTTTTCCTTTGTTGCACTGCATACAGAAACTCTGGCTTGTTGCAGTTTCCAATTCAGTTTTGTCTGCATGCTTCTAGTTATGCGTTTTGGTCTCTTTATTCTTTGTTAGGTGAGGGACAGCACATGTGATTTAGGTGAGGTTTTCTGCTGGCGTGTAGTTTCTGTGCAGGGCTCTATAGTAGCCTGGCTTGCTCCGTTTTCCTAATAGGAGATGTATTGGTGCCTTAAGGCCTGGTATAATATTTCAGTGTGGCCTTGTCTTAGATAAGGTGGTTACTGTTTGAGTGCTGGGAGCTGGTGCTGTTTTGGAGTGGGATGTTTACTATTTATGCAATTTCTGTTCACACAGAATACGTATCTTTCCCTTGTGTCATTTTAAACAATAAAAATAATACTGGGCCTTTATTTTTTATTTCCGTCGTGAATTGTAATGAGCAGTGTTTTACACATGTGAGCGTGGCCTGTCAGGTGTGTCATGATGGGAAAAAGGTTGAGAACCGCTGCTCTAGAGGATGGATCTGAAAGTGACCCAATGCAGAGGAGTTTAAACTTTAACTTATCTATTTTTAGACTATCTCCTTTTATGTGAGGCAAGGACGTTTTTCATCCCATCCTGTTTCTGTCTTGATTTTCCCCCGTTTTGGGTTTATACACTATTTTTTGTTCCACTGGGAGCCGATGGCCCTTGGTACTCGGGACACAGTAAACAAAACCTTGGGTTGAGTGGCGTCTTTCACACCGAAAGAATCTGGAGAGTGGAGGAATCCAGCTGGAAGCAAGGATCCCTGCCTTTCCCGATGTCATTCAGAATCAGAAAAGCTCTAATTACTAACTGTACGGCACAGATGAAAGGATCCAAAGGGGCAAGAAGTCGGAGATAGTTGTAACGAGAACTATGAATGCTGCTGAAGTAAATGAGTAGGAACCGAGAGGGAAGTGCCCATCAGGTACTAACGAGGGGAATTAAAGTATTTAACGATAACTCAGGAAACGGATAAAACCGGGACTGCATTCTGACCACCTGCAGTGGGGAGAAGCTGAGAATAGATTGGGAATTTAAAAGAGGACTGAAATATCTTCAGCCTGGGAAGATTACATCATTGGAGTAAACCTGAGTAACTGGAGAAACCGAAGGAACTGAGAAGGATAGCAAGGGTTGAGAAGTGAGCTTCCAAAAGAATGTGAAGGCCGGCACTACAGGTCACACATTTATCTGTCTACTGTATTATTATGTATGAACTTTATCTGAGAAAGAAATGAAGCTCTAAATAGCCAGCAGTCATCAAATCTACTATCAGTAAAAGAAACCACCCAGCTTCTCAGTGCATTTTGGGACTGGAAAGACTGTGGTAGTTATCAGTGCTGTTTACAGGGACGGAGAGCAGAAAAGACAAAGGGCCCTGGAACCCAGATCCCACGCTATCCGTGAAGCGGCCAAGAGAGAGAGAGAGAGTAAACAGGAGAGTGTGCAGAAAGGGTCCATCATCATCATCATCTCTTCCCCCCCCCCCAAGTGAAAGTTAAAGGATCTGCCCTGCCCCAGGGGTCCGGGTTACACAGTCCTTTTTTGCATGCTTTATTTTCCCCCGAAATAGCAATGTAAATCTTAACCTGTGAGGTTGGCATTGAAAATGTTTATCTGGATTTTAACTTGCCAAACCTATCCAGTTAAAAAACATGCCCCCTTCCCCCAGCTACATTTCTGCACTTAAAATTGCCATCCACACAAATTCAGCCAGGCAAATAAGGTGCCAGACTAACGGCTTTAGCATGATAATCAGTGCTAGCCAGCTCAAGTTAGCCGAGTAACCCCAGGCAGACAAACAGCCAGCCTGAATCTTCCTAAATATCCATTCAAAGATAAGCAGGTAGATTTAACTTGGTTATCTCCTGTAGGTTTTAAAATCAAATCCCTATGTGTGGGGTGCATTTCCATCTTTTTTCCTACTTTCTGAAAACCTTGCTTTCTTTATGCTACTATAGGCTTCGCCACATAATAACCTAGAAAACATTTTTTTTTTTTTTTTTTTACTGCACATGCAGGTCATTGTGGACTTTATCTGACCTGAAACAGCTATAACTGGATTGGCCGATCAGGTGCTTTGTAGCCACATAAATCGTGTTACTCGGCCGCCCTTCCTTCGGAACACTGTGACGGTAACTTTCAAAGCGGCGCACCACGGGCACACGTGCGCGTGTTCGCTGGCCCACGCCCAGGGACGTGGCTACTTCACAGCATACATGTGTCTATGTGCACATGTTATAAAATAGCCTGGGCGCGTGTGCATCCAATTTTAAATGTGTGCGATGCTGCTTCTACTCTGTAAGTGGGGGGATTTTCAAAGACACGCGGCGAAGCCATTCCCAGTATTCCCAGTTCATTCTCAGTTCACCCAGTTAACAAGTAGGACTTCCAGATCCCCCTAGTTTAATAGTCTTTCTTCCCCCCCCCCTGTTAGCCCCGCCCTTTAAAACCCCGCTCTTCTGTTATTTTGTTTGTTTCATAATTTACACGTCATCCATAGCAGAGATTAAGTTACGCGGCAGGGGACCCAGGTGCACACGTCGGATCGCATAAGTATTTAAGCGCTAATTTCAAAGGCAAATCTGGGAGCGCCCATGCCCTGCCCAGGCCACGCCTCCTCCCCCACCCCTTTTGGGGAAACCTTTCGTTTATGTGCGCAGCGGCATTTACGCGTTTATCCGGGCGGCTTTTAAAATCTACTCAGTGCGTGCCGGCCCAACATATTCACATATCTCGTAATTTTCGGAGCGTGCCGGGCTCTTAAAAATTCGCCTTTTGGTTTGAATGGGTACAGAGGGCGGATTGCAGGAAAATATCAGCCCATGGCGTATCTTACTCCCTTGTGCACTTTCTCTGTAGCACAGCATTCCATCCATGCAAAACAGCCGGGGCCACCCCACAAGTCTGCTTAGCAGAATACCTCACCTTGGTCACACGTGTAGAGCACAGACAGACTCTCACCAAATACAAAATGAAGAGATAATAAAGTATAACTAGAAACATGCAGACAAAAACTGAACTTGAAACTGCATGAAGCCAGACTCTATATGGAATGGAAAAACAAATCATTTGTCACTAAACATCAAAGAACAACATCAAGAAATATAAAGCAATCAATCATAAATAGTAAAATCAAACTCATAAAAAGAATAAATATTTCAAAGCAGCTGATGAAAAGAACATCCAGTGATTACAAACATATAATATTGTTTTTTTTAATTTCCCAAACATAGATACAATATTTCAAAATAGCAGACACCGCAAACACCACCCAATAATTAAAATTAAAGCTAAAATAAATCCCCTGCTCTCTGTAGCTGGGAACTTTAGATTCCAGTCACCCTGAGATTTTTATAGATTAGTAAGGGGTGGGAGATATGCACAACTTTCTCAAACTCCCTTATATTCTCTCACACACACATGCTCACTAGCTCACATGCTCTCTCTCACAGAAATGCTCTGCATTACACATTTACGATCTTGTTCACACACATGTTCACTGACTCGTTCCTGCTCAAACACATGCTCACTGGCTCAGTTGCTCTCCCAAATACATGCTCACACATATGTTCACTGACTTGTTCCTGCTCACACACATGCTCACTGGCTCAGTCGCTGTCTCTTGTACATGCTCACCGGCTCACATGTTCTCCCTCACAGACATGCTCACTATGTCCCACACTGACCCTTGTTCACACATATGTTCACTGGCTCACTCATGCTCTCTCATATACATGCTCACACACATGTTCACCGACTTGTTCTTGCTCACACACATGCTCACTGGCTCAATCGCTTTCTTTTATACATACACACAGACCCACTGGCATAAAGTCCTCTTGCTCAAACATGCTCATTGGTTCACTCGTTCTCTCTCACTCACAAACATGCTCTGGTAGCCCGACTGTATTATGCAGTGCAATAACTGAAAAACAGAAACATAATCACTCCTCACAAAACATCAAGCAATAAAATCACGAGATATAAGCCATCACTCATAATATTAAAACCATGAAAAGAATGAATATATCAAAGCAGCTGACAAACATAGGGGGACCAATATTCAAAGCATGTTCAGCGCTACTTAGCCGGATAAGTAGATGTGGTTAAGTAGCGGCCGCTGAATATTCACTTACATTTAGTGGCTGCTCCTTAGCCACATAAGTCCCTTATATGGCTAAAAGGTTGGCGTCATAAGTTGTGGGCTGGCAGTTTGTGGAGTGACTTAGCCACATAACTTATGCCACTAAGTAGCAATATTTTGTCTTAGCCACATAAATTTAACAGCTACGTAAGAACATGCCATACTGGGTCAGACCAAGGGTCCATCAAGCCCAGCATCCTGTTCCCAACAGTGGCCAATCCAAGTCACAAATACCTGGCAAGTACCCAAACATTGGCCACGTTAGACGGTTATAACTGGTCTGGCAAAGTACAAATATGTATGCATATATATATTCGGCGATATAGCTGTGCCATTGAATATATCATGTAATCCAGCTCGATCTCCGACCAGGTTACTTAAATGGCCATCTTTCAATGTTGGGCCCCTAATGGTTTAAAAAGTCACATAAATATTTCCCAAACACCAATAAAATATTTCAAAACAGCAGACACATGAAATAACACCCTAACATTTAAACTAATAAAAAAATTAAATAATTAAAAAATCTCTAGCTCTCCATACCATTAAATAAATAAATACCTGGCATCTTTTGATTTCCCAGAGATTGGATTTGGGTGAAGAAGGCCACACAATCTTAATTCTCTCTCTCTCTCCTTCACACACATAGGTACTCCATTTTTCATGAACATGCAGGCTCTCACACACGTATACAGATTCTCCCTCTCTTACACACATGCAGGCGCTCACTGTCTCACGGACACATGCAGGTGCTCTCATACAATACTCAATACTATGAAAATCCAAAGTACAAGAATAACACAAACAAACACCAATTATGATCCCACTTTGAAAATATAGATGTGTGACCAAAGGTTCATATATATATCAAAGAATATGAATGACCTTCATATAGCACAGCTATAAGCGCACTATAACCTCAGCTTTGTGCTGGAAGTTTTAATCACCAGTCATGCATGATTTGGACATAGGTATGCCCATACAGTTTTCAAGAGTTTTGGGCTGCAAATGAAACATCAAGCATAACCCGGTGTTTGTCATGGAGAAATTAATGAGATTCAAGGCAGCAGTACTGTAATTGAAGAAAACGATGTGAGTGCGTGTGGGCTATTCCTTTAATTTGAGAGAAATGTGAATGGGGTTAGGCTTTATCAGTGTGTTTGCATTTGCCCCTGAGGAAGGAAGGAAGGATTCTTCCAAAACATTGCAATGTCAGGTTGATTAAGAAGGTTATTTTGTAACATCTGGGACATTTCATTATACACACATTGATTTTTTTTTTCTTTGAAAATTTATGTTTGAGACGTGTTCCTTATCCCGGTGCAAAAATTAGCATGCAGAAAAGTTCATTTTATTTTCACAAAACTGGTCAAAACATGTCTTGATGTTTTATTTGCAGCTCAACAAATCTTGAAAAATAAGCAAAAGGTATGGGCGTACCTATGTCCAAATCGTGACTGACTGATGATTAAAACTTCCAGCACAAAGCTGAAGTTATAAAGCAATCCTTTAGTGTGCTTATACCTGTGCTATATGATGGTTATTCATATTCTTTGATACATATGAGCCTTTGGTCACACATCTATATTTTCAAAGTGAGATCATTATTGGCACTCTCATACAGATATGTAGGCACGCTCTCTCATATACATGCAGACGCTCACTCATGCACATATTCAGGCTCTCGCTCTCTCTTTTTCATACACACATACGGGCTCACTCTGATGCACATATTCAGGCTCTCTCTCATACACACATGCTGATGCTTTCTTTCATACACACACACACACACACACACACACACCTCTCAGGCGTCCTCCTTTCTTCTGGACTTTGGCTGTGCTCGTGCCGCTCATTTACGGCCAGAGGGGTAAGTGAGAGGAAGCAGCCCTACAACCGCCAGACACTTCCTTTGGCAGAGCCTGAAGGCCTTTCTTTGGGCCGCGTCGGGTTGCGATCCGTCGCAGCCCCGTCAACACCTCCCTTGGGGCACTACGGATGTCGTGGCCCCACATAAGACCTTGTACCGAGGCAATCCCACAGCAGGAGCTGAGATAACCACGTGATCAGTGCGACCAGCCCACCAGGGGATGCTTGATCCCTCAATAATAACATAATGTATTTCAATGAGTTTTGATTTGTAGTATTTCTGAAACCCATACAACCTCCACTTCTAGTGCTTCTTGCTTATTTCCTCACTGCTTCTAGCAGCAGAAAGTACACAGGTGGCTACATATGGCAGTCCTTGAGTAACTAATCCACTTGTTCATAAAGAATGGCAGTGTCATTCAGTGTTACAGCATAATGCATCCAGATCCACCGTGGCAATTTAATTTCTCTAGTACAGACCCTTTCTTTATAGTGCCTTGCTACCACTAGTGTACTGTAGAAACAAATTACTCCATATTTCAGCCATTCATGTTTGTATTGTGCTGTCAGTGCTACTTCATTGCATGCCGTCCTCCTATATATTTATTTTCCAAAATGCATTTCAGAATTAGAAAAGCTCTAATTATAGGGACAGTAGCTTTTAAACTGGCGCGTGGGTGCACATGTGCACACATTTGCTGCCTATTTTATAACACACGTGCACATGCGTGCGTGTTATAAAATAGGCTGACCACACCCAAGTGTGCTCAGTTTTAAGTAGGCGCACGCCTACGTACACAAATGCTGCCTCTACAGCGTAAGTGGGAGGATTTTACTAGACACGCGTACTGACTTCAATGCCCATTTTCCCAGTTTGCCCAGTTAAGGGACAGGATTTTCAAAGCTCCCTGGTTTAACAGCCTCCCTTCTTCCCTGTTGGCCCCGACCCTTAAGACCCTGCTGATCCATTTAGGTTTTTTTTTTGTTTCATGACTTGCACGCCATCCATTGCAGAATTAAAGTTACGCGGCAGGGGGACCCCGGCGCACGCTTGTGTGCAGAAGTATTTTCGCGCGAATTTCAATGTGAAACCCAGGGACGCCCTTGCCCCGCCCCGCCCGCGTGCAGCGGGAGATACGCGCCTATCTTGGTGGCTTTTAAAATCTGCTTGACGTGCGCCGACCTGACATATTCACATATCCCCTAATCGATGAGGCACGCCAGGCTTTTAAAATTCACCTTTCACTACACGAGAAGATAGGCACCATAGAAGTTCCTCTGTCTGAAGCATGCACGTGCCAGTCTGAGGTCTTGTCTGACTTACTGAATTTTTTGTCTGTCTATCTGTTTCAGTTTCCATGATGCAGCTTTCTTTTCCATAATGACATGAAACTCTCTTTAAGAAAACTCAGCCATGCAGACTTATCATTAATCGGCTACAAGTGGTAATAACTGCAATCAACTTTCTGCCTTCAGGACACTTTTTTTTTTTCGGCCAGCTTCCGATGCCTCTTCCCCTTGCTTCTCCCATCAGGCTTTCTAGTTCTACATTTCATGTACACATGCACAAAGTCACACACAGTACTATCACACACTATTTCTGGGGTACCCTTAACATGTATACTAGTGAGGTTTAGAAGATGATTATTTAGAATTCTGGCAATTATCACTTTGCAAGCAGGCTTAAGATAGACTGTGTCCCCTTCCAAAGTGAAATGCTTTTCAGCATGCCTTTCTATATGCCAGCACGTATACTGTATATATTTTACGTTTCACAATCGACATCTTAACTATTTTATTGTAAATATAATTTTTGGCGGGTTATCCCGATGCCCTTCTTCTCAGTGGAAAATTAAAAGTGGAATGAATTAAAGCAGTGGTCTTGAAGCCAGACCTCTCTGATCCCTGCCCCCAAGCCAGTTGGGTTTTCAGGATATCCCTAGGGAATATGCTTGATATATATTTACATAATGTGGAAGCAGTGCACGAAAATCTCTCTCTCATTCATATTCATTAGAAATATCCTGAAAACTCAACTGACGAGGATGAGGGGGCGAGGCAGATGATGTGTTTGAGCATGGCTGAATTAAAGTAGTAACTGTGCTTTTTCATCACGGCTGCATCCAGACTACCAACATTTTATATGCAGATTTTGTTCTATAGATTATAAATATTTCTTTTATTTTTCTTTCAGTAGCTTTGCACACATCACAGTGGGAACCAATACCATCTACCAGTGCAATGCATACATTTCAAAATATAGTTTTTCATCCTAACAGATCATACTTCTGGATGAAGCCACCGCCTCAATCGATTCTGAAACGGATGCATTGATCCAGTGCACAATCAGAGAAGCCTTCAAAGATTGCACAGTTTTAACCATCGCTCATCGAATAAACACCGTTCTGGAATGTGACCGCATTTTGGTCATGGAGAATGGGAAGGTACCGACATCTCTGGTTGTGTTTTTGTTTTTTTTTAGGCTCCCTGAAGGAAGATTATCGTGGTTCTAGGTGTTTTGTTAATTTGTTCTAGCTGCTAAGTGTGCTTTCTTCCTTGCTTTAGGTTGTGGAATTTGGCAAACCGGACGATCTTGCCCAGAAATCGGATTCTGCTTTTGCAGGACTATTGACTGCTGCAGCAAACAAAGCCACACGGTAGAACACGATGCAAAAGATTTTAGCATTCATCCGTGGGGTCCTACACAAGGATGCACCAGGCCAAAGCGCCAGTTTCATTTTGCCAATAATTTTAATGGGACATCGTCACTTGTCAACTGCCTGTGAGGGCCCGAGCCATAAGATTTGATGCCTTGTTTTTTTAGGCAAACCATCCAAATATGCAAACCTTTTTGCAAAATAGCAAAAAGTAGGAAAATTAATGACAGACTCTCATGAAAAACAAAGCAAGCTAAGTGGGTCATTGATAAAATGCTTCCAGGAATTAAGAACGAGAAACTGAAAGTTTAGGCAGAGAAATTGCAGGGGGGAAAAAAAATCTGCAGCCTTAGCACTTTTTTGTTCTCACTGAGAAGTTTTCACCTCCTTTAACTGTGTTCATTGGATAAGTCATGAAAACACATTTAGAAGAATCTTCACATGGTGTCCAAAGCTGTAAGAGTAGAAGAATTAAGCTTCATACGTGCCACTGAGCTCCTGCTGAGAAAAAAGGGTTCCACGTACAATCTCAGAATACCAGAAGCCTGCACACTCCATATACTTAAGAAATGTGTTAGCCCTGCCTATACTGCACTAGCTAAAGATGTCTCCCAGCTATGAGCCATGCTAGTTTGACCCGCTCTAACTCTGGTCATCGCCCTTCCTTGTCCCCTCCCACTGTGCTTGGGGGTATCTCTCATTTTGATCATGCGGAGAATATTGGTTCTTAAATCAGTTCCCTCTTGGGTCCTCAACCATTCTTGATGGCTGAGCATATATGTTTCCATGTATAAACCAACACTCGAGTCTCCAGTTCTTTTACCCAATTTCTCCTTATTCTTTCCAATTCCCTTCCCATTCTGTCATAGCTTTTGCTTTCCACCACCACCACTGCTGTTGAACTATTCCGTGCCGTGATATGCTCTACATATCAGCAGCTTTCTAATCAAACATGCATACATATCTTTAAGATGTCTAATTGTGTAGGGGTCCTTCCTGATGATCCAGAAACTAACTACTCTGAGAAGTATAAAAAAAAAAATCCAAAACAAAACATGCAGAGCACAAACAAACATGTGCTGCCAGACAGCTTTCAGACGTGCCACGAAATAGTTTTAATCACAAACTACCTTCAACCCAGATAGCAAAACAGCCACAATCCTTCAGTCTGCAGTCTGCTGAAATTATGTCTTGACCTGCCTTGCCGAGGATGTTTATAAAAACCCCTTGATTGGAGATGTATGCCATCTGTTTTGCAGGTGATGTGGCTTTCTAGCCCACCGGCTTCCCAGACCACCACAGGGACTTGTTGGGACCATCTGACTGACAACTCTGTTTGACAGCATGATGCTCCTCCCTGGGTTTGGGTTTCCATTTCCCTTCCCAAACCCTTGTTTTAATCCTTCCCTGGCTTTTCTCCTGTGCTCCTTTCAGAATGGTTTTATATGCACATTATTTATTACATAAAGGGCCGGATTTTAATACCTACGAGCGGGCGTACATTTGTGTGCGGAACCCGGCGCACACAAATGTAAGCCCGATTTTATAACATGGGTGCACAGCCGCGCGCATGTTATAGAATCCGAGGTTGGCATGCGCAAGTGGGTGCACAATAGTGCACCTTGCGCACGCCGAGCCCTTGGGGAGCCCTGCTGGCTTTCCCCGTTCCCTCCAAGACCGATTTCGGAGCGGCCTTGGAGGGAACGGACAGGCCTCGGAGGGAACTTTCCTTCCACCCCCACCCCCCCACCTTCTCCTCCCTTCCCCTACCTAACTCGCCTCCCAGCCCTACCTAAACCCCCCCAACCTTTATTTTATAAGTTGCGCCTGCCTCCGGGCAGGTGTAGGTTGCGCACGCTGGCGGACAGACGGCCTGCGATCCCGGGTACAGCGGCAAATGGGCCGCTGTACCCGGAAGTTCCGGCCTCGCCCCGGCCCCCCCCCCCCCCCCCCGCCCCTTTTTCGAGCCCCAGGACTTACATGCGTCCCTGGGCTTTATGCGCGCCGCTGGGCCTTTTGAAAATAGGCCCGGTGGGCGTAAATCCTCCTGGATTTACGCGCGTGGGGCTTTGAAAATCTGCCCCAAAGTAGTGATGCTATCATTGAGCTATGGTCTGATGCCTAAACCTAGGGGTATTAGTAGAAATGGACCAAAATATTGGCAACAAGAATGCCAACAGAGCAAACTCGATTGTTTACCTCTGAATAAAAACATCTGAAAATTGTCCAGTCTTGCAAATGGTTTCATTGTGGAGTTAGTGGAATGTTTATAATGAAATAAACAAAGGATGGCAAACTGTGTCCTGTTCACTTTCAGGTACATTTTAAAAATGCTGCGCGCATAAAAAACGGGGGTTACGTGCGTATCCGGGCCTTGCGTGAGCTGCACACATTTTCAAAGGGGCCCGGCCCCATTCGTAACCCCTGTTACATGCCGGAGTGCCGGGCCCAGAGAAAGGGGCGGTCCTGGGGGCAGGGAGGGGTGGAGGTGGAGGCAGCCGGTACAGTGGCCATTTGCCGCTGTGTCGGGGAAACGCGCGCAGGCAGTCAGCCGGCGTGCGCAAGTTGCTTCTGTTCCAACAGAGTAGTAAGCAACGAAACAAAAAATAGGAAAGGTAGGAGAAAGAGTTTAGGGGGTGGGGAGGAGAGGGGAAGAGGGAGGGAGTTAGGATAGGGGGATAGGGAAGTTCCCTCCCAGTCTGCTCCTTAATTCGCGTGGACTGGGAGGGAACTGGGAAAAGGGACCATTGCGTCGCCGCTCGTAAATTTAAAATGTATTCTCCCCCCCTGCGCGCGAGCTGTGGGCCGCATGCACATGCGTACGCAGATGTTAAAATCTGCCACGCATGTGCGCGTGCCCCTTGTATTTTATAACATGGGCGCACCGACGCAGGTGTTATAAAACAGTCGCGTCCATGTGCACGCGCCGGGAAGCGCGCGCTCGTAAGTTTAAAAATCTACTTCTTTGGTTGCAGCCCCT
Organism: Rhinatrema bivittatum; assembly: GCF_901001135.1. Taxonomy (NCBI): domain Eukaryota; kingdom Metazoa; phylum Chordata; class Amphibia; order Gymnophiona; family Rhinatrematidae; genus Rhinatrema; species Rhinatrema bivittatum. Next base: position 67,764,578 of record NC_042621.1, on the reverse strand, counting down.
TGCCCCCTTTCTGTTCAAAACTTCAAACATCTGCAGAACAGGCACAGTTTGATGGTTTCTACCTTTACACCGAAATTTCCATTCATTGTTGACGATAAGCCTTTTTTCTTGAAGCATGACAATATTCTAGAATGTTCACTGGAAATTTTGCTATGGGGGGGGATGAAGATGGCTGGGAGCTGCATGGAGCACACGCATCTTTGTGACGCTGTTTAATGTTGTACCTCAGTTCAGTATTAGATTGCAAAGTGTTAGAATCGCAGAGGGTAAAACTCTAGTTAATAGAGATAATAGAAACTGGCATTTACTATGTTAGTATGTTATTATCAGGAAGTTTTGATCCAAATCTGTTCTTTTACCTTGTACTTCCATGCTAGCAAACTCTGATCCTTGTACTCCTCCTGGTCTATGGGAATTCGAGGCTATATGCCTTGGAGCTAGGTATTTTAAAAGGCAGGTTTGTTAAGATGATGACAGAATTCATTGGCAACAACCTACAGAAAGTTTCTGTGAGTGCAAGACACCATCGTCTGGGTTGTCAGCATTCTTCCTGATATCCAATTACTCGTATCACACCTTAAATAAAATGTTGTGGGCTTTTTTTTTTTCGCCTATAACTCACTGCTTTGGTGAAAGATCTGAGTGTGGAATCCATTTGAGTTCTTGTTGCTATGGAAGTTCTGGGTTCCAGTTCAGATTTGGACTCCATGGACGCGCATCCAATGACCAAACACCAGTGTAAGGTATTCCTTGTTTCTAAAACAAGAGCAATACTGTTATCCTGATTGTATGTACACTGATTACGATAACAACAGTAAAAGCAATCGTAATACCAGAGACAGATCTTCTATTATAAATGCTTTAAAGAGTCTGTATTCGGTAAGTGGTTTCTCACTGTGGCACTATCACAGACATTTTTTCTTTTTTTTTTTTTTAATTTATTTGAAATCCCCCCCCCCTATCACCAAAGCCTCCCTGGTCCCTCCCTTAATTCTCCCTGGTGCTCTTCCCCTCAGACCTTTTTATAGCCCATGTTTTGGTGCCAGCAGACTGAGCTCAGCGTCGTTGATAATTAATGTCTTACAGAATGGCGCAAAGCCTGAGCCAGGCCGGCATCCTAGTTAATTTCTTCCATACAAGAAAATGGGGCAGGCCTGAGCCTAACCTAAAGTGGCGCCAGCCTCAGCCCGACGACTCCCTATGCAAATGCAGCACCAGTGAGGCAAGGTGCAATCAGAGACCACTCCTGCCCATTAAAGACTAATTAATGGGGGCAAGAGGGTCCCCGGGCAAAGGGGTGCAAGGGATATCAAGGGGTGGCCGGGGAGGGTTTTTATTTCTCGTGGCAGCGGGAGTTGGACCACGTTTTTAAAATGAAGTGACTGAAAAACAAAATTTCATTTCTTTTGCTTTTGTTTTAAAAAAAAGAAATGAAACGTAATTGGAAATTTAATTATATGTCAGATTTTGTAGTCATCAATTTACGTTATTGCTCTGTGAAAACAGGCCTGCACGTTTGGTATAGTAATCATCTTTTTCTGTAGACTAAAAAGCTCTACACATGCCTTTGTACCTGTTAGAGATACACATGAGTCTTTCCAAAATATGTCTGAAGACAAAAATCTATGGATTTCCCACAAAACTAAAAAATGACCACATTTTGAAATTTTTTGAATGGGTATGTCAGTTCCAATAGATTTTTTTTTTTTTTATTTAAAGTTTTTTTATTGCTCAATTTTGCAACATTACAAAAAGACAAAAGTTACAGAAATGAAGTACCTGGTATGCATTACGTACAACAGAAAGCTCCATTATCAATACTTGGAAAAAAGTAAATAATGACAATAAAAGCATTGAAAGAGCAACTTCAATAGTTTTGTGTCCTTATTGTGTTGCAACGCCTGGTAACAATAGAAAACTCAGTGTGCATATATAAACTCAACATTCCCCCCTCCCTCCCCCCATCTCTCACAAGTAGTATGAAGGTGATATCAAACGTCTTCCTGCAATACCATTAAATGCAAAGAGGTATACAGCAGACCAAAGAACTCATGATCTCATGATCGTTGGAGAAACTGTAAGTAAAGAGAGTGTGCCAAAGACCAACCCTTCATACCATACAGCCGCCACTTAATCATCGGAAGAACTACCCAAACCCTCTTTCCACATACAATACTTGCGCCAGGTATCACGAAATCCAAAGTTTTCCAGAGATGGGCCGTAATTTCTGCTAAACAATAGATTTGCTCCACTTTACCTTGCACCACCGCTAAGGAAGGAATCTGAGGAGATTTCCATCTTCTCGCAATTTCAGTTCTAGTGGCCGAAAAGATAAAAATGAGGGCCCATGGTAAAAAGAGGCGCTAGGGACACTAGTGCATCCCTAGCACCTACTTTCACAGGAGCGGCGGCTGTCAGCGGGTTTGACAGACGACGCTCAATTTTGACGGCGTCGGTTCTCAAACCCGCTGACAGCCATGGGTTCGGAAAACGGACGCCGGCATAATTGAGCGTCCGTCTTCAGACCCGCGGGCTAATTTTAAATTTTTTTTAAATTCTGGGGCCTCCGACTTAATATCGCTATGATATTAAGTCGGAGGGTGTACAGAAAAGCAGTTTTTTCTGCTTTTCTGTACACTTTCCCAGCACCGGTAGGTGTTAATTTTTTTAAGTAAAATGTGCGTCTTCGCTGCACATTTTGCTTTCTGGATCACGCCGGAATAACTAATAGGGCCATCAACATGCATTTGCATGTTGCAGGCCCTATTGGGGGGGTTGGCTGCGTGTGGGGGGGTTGGCTGCGTGTGGGGGGTTGGCTGCGTGTGGGGGGTTGGCTGCGTGTTTTCGACGCGCTATTACTCCTTACTGTATTAGGGTTAAAGCTAGCGTGGCGAAACCCGGGCCCGTTTGTGAGTTCTCTCAAAGCAAGCATCCTTAAACCGAGTTAAAATAATTATTTTTTGAATTCTATTAGCAAGAACTAGAGTGTCATTTATACACACACACGCTAGCAACATTATAGACTGTTGAAGAGTGGCGGTGTGAGGCAGTCAGTCTATATTATTGATTTGGTTTGAGATAGTGTAGTAGGTGAACCACTGTATCCTGAGACTTCGTGATCAAGAGTGGTAGATCAGTCCAGTCTGCGCCATCATGCAGCGTGAGCTATTCCTTGATCACAAGCCACCAAAGCTTCACATCATTCCTGGGTCAGCATTCCCTACCCAGCATTCACAAGCAGTGCTCTAAAAAATTACACAATTTTGGTAAATTGCAGTAATGCAACACAAATGGACATACAAGAGGTCAAAATCATTGAGTTAAAACAGGTTAAAGATAAAAGTTGTTAATACTTACCTGGAGAATTCCAGAATTGCCTGAAGAACTTGTAATATTACGTTAACATAAAGAATCAGATTTTTTGAATTAAAGTTGAAATTCAACATTAATTCTAATTAAGAAGTAATTCTTGTACAGGAACTGGTTTCTATTCCAAACTATATTAAGAATTAGAGTGAGAGTCACATATGGAAAATTGATTTTTGCACACCAAAAGTAAATTATTTCTCATTGAAATTATTGACATTATTGAAAGGTTTGCTCAATAATTACACTTGTTTCTAGAGGTAAAGAACCTAGAAAATTATCCATTTGCCAGCAAAATAAAATTCTTTAATTTAATTATAAAAGTGCTTGAGATAGTTTGATGCCCAAGGGTGTTTACAAAACAACAGTGAGAAAGGAGTCTATGCACCAAAGTTTCACATGCATGCAAACCCTACTAGGTGCACATGCTGTAAACTAAGGGATCATGTTTTCAAATTATACTCCATTCCAATATTTAGTCACCAACATTTCCTAAAGTTAGGCACCTAAATTAGGAGTATTTTTCAGCCAAATGTAAGGCCCTAAATTTCTAGGTGAAGATTCACCTACATTTAGGTGCTTAAAGCTTATGGTCCTAAATTCATTATCCTCTATTTAAGATAAATTATGTATCCGATGCAATTGTTTTCCTCCTGACTTGCCTCCCCCCTTGCTGCCCACTTTTTAAGCACCTAAATTTAGGCACCTGGCAAAACTAGGGGCCCCAAATTTAGGTGCTATGCCCTAATCAGTCTTCTTAGGTGACAAGCTCCCAAAGCTAATCAACTATAGCCTTTGAATAGTGACCTCCAGGCCCCTAGCTAAACCCTCCCCTGAAGACATTAGCAGGAACGTGCTAGAATTAGTGAGTACCTGCCTACATCCTATTCATGAGCTAGGTGCATGCTGCCAAAATAAATGAAACAAATGGAGCAACAAATGCACATCCCTGCGCTCACATGCAAGTCAGGATTTAGCAGGGCCACAGGAAAGAGTCTGATGTGCTCTCCTCCATGGGCTATTTCGCTCATGCCAGTTCAAGCCTAAAATTTAACAGCTGCCTTGGAGATGATGTCAAATGTTAGCAAATCCACAGGGGCTGGAACACCCTGCCCCTCGCAGCGTCCCCCAGTACACAAGAAGGGCAAGAAGATTATGCGGTCAACGAAAGATTAGAAAAAGGATGTTTGAAAGGTAGTCTGGAAATACAAGGAGACAATGAAAAAGTCAAGGCCAAAAAGATTCATAGTACAGGATATCGATTTGAAGAGTTACAAAAGGAAAAAAAAAATGGGAATGAAAATCTATTACAAAAGAAATGGAAATAAAAATTAAGACGCAACCTAGACTGAACTATATTGCTTTTGGAACTGGGTTGTTCTGTTCCCCATTGCTAGTCTCTGTGATGCTGCATTTTGAGTCCTTGATTGGAATGGAAAATGAGATAACTTACCTCTAGGACATGCTGAGCGTCACCAGCCTTAGCAGTAATAAAAACTGAGCTCTGTAACAGCAGCTGTAATTACATTCCGGCACTGAAAGGTTTACAATGAGCAAAGCCTTCACATTAAGTCCTCCCCAATCCTGAAAGTTTCTACGCTAAGGACATTTATTTTATTTTTATTTATTTTTTTGCTTTGTGGGTTACCTGTTTACCTGGGTACCCAATCTCATGGCTAACAAGTTGCAAATACGAGATAACTCAGGCGCTCCTGAGATGCTGCAGATAGAAATCACAGCCTGCACGTGCTTCCCATGCATGTGATATAAAGGCAGAGTTAGCTGGATAATATACATGTATTTAAGCACTCTGGTGCAGCCTGATGTGTTTTCGGGATAGAAGCTATCTGGCTATATTCAATATATATCCAGTTAAGTGGCTGCAAAATAAAATACAAAAAAACAAAACACAACAGCAAAACAAACTTGTAAGCCTTCAGGCCTGATCCTGCAGCTCCCACCCCCCACCCTTCAAACCTCTTTGAAATGTGTGAGCTAGTAATGTTGTTTCATTCGCTTATCCTATCTCCACAGGTATTTTTCTATTTATTCACTATTGTACTGCTTTCACAGCGCCCTGCTTCCACACCAGCTTTCCTGTTTCTGTTGCTAATGCTGCATTCATGCTTTATAATATGGATAGCCAGGACCAGCTCTTCTCCCCAGCACCCACCCTCTCACAATCAATAGCAATGAAAACTCAGACCAGAAATGGGGATCAAATAGGCCACAACTTTATTGCACAACAATCAAGTGCCCAAGCTCAAGAAAGTTACATAGACCGCACCATGCACCCGCCAGCAAGATGCACAGATCCAGGCCAGCCAAACCTTGTGTCATGAACATTTGCAATATTCGCACCCACAACCCCCGCCACCGCCCAGCAAGGAGTCGTGAAAATAAGACCCCGCCACCATCCAGCAAGAAGCCTCACGCAGGACAACTGCACCCAATTGTCCCGCCCGTAATTCTGACCTGACACCTGTCGGGTCATCACACCGTTCAACACCACGCTGAATCTCCATCGGCTTGGGCAATCTGCCACAGGCACAGGATGGACCCCTCCTGTGACCCCCCAAAGATGCGGCCTAGATTCCTAATGCAACAAATCTTCCAAGGCCTCCTGAAATGTATTTAAGAACAAATCCAGCCCTATAAAAGATAGATGCACCCCATCAACATGAAAGAGCCCTTGCTTAAAGTCCCAAGCCCACTCATGCCGAATGTGGTGCCGCGCAAACAATGTTAACCAAGAGCCAATTTGCCTATTGGCTTTAGCCCGGCATTGCTGCCAAATCCTTCTGTCCATTTCAGCAGGCCTCGGAATGATGTGGGACCACAAATCACAGCAATAGGCAGCAAAATTGAAATAGACATCAAGTCCTTCTGAACCATACTAATGGTTTGCGTCCAGACACCAAACCCCAGTTATTCCCTCCCAAATGGATGATCAGAATATGCGGTTAACCAAAGCGATCGACGCCTCGCTGTAGGCAGGGAATCAATTCATCCCACCGCATATCCCTGCATTATAACCAATGAATGGTTATGTTACAATGTGAGAAGTCCAAATGAACTCTGTAAGGACACTCCCATGCATGTTTGAAAGCCCATACGACATGGGAGTGTCCAATGATCCAAACTTGCCTCCCACGATTTGCAGGACCTGCAAAGAGAGTAGCATTAGTATCTGGTATTGGTCATTGGTGACCCAGGCGTATGTACCCCTTGAAAGCGCCCAACTTCTAACGCCCGATCTGCTGAATCATGCCATCTGACAAACCCGCATGAGCGGCGGAAGTGGCTGCACCGATTCAGAAAGATGAGTTCCAAAATGGGACCTGTCCAACCCGAGGGCGCTTAAACCCAACCTCAACACTGACTCAAATTGAAATTTGGTGAATAGACGAAAATCCGAGTGTATCAAAAATCTGGACCCCCTGTGGAGCGCAATGCCACAAAGGCCACAGGATATGTCCTGCAACTCGGGATGGCTCTCAAGTCCATGGATGCACCCTTCCCCTGCTGGTCAGTCTTAGATCGTGGTATAAATTAGGGGTGTGCATTCATTTGCAACATATTGGCAATCAGCAACGTATAGGGCCATATTCGTTGTATTCGTGGGGAAGCGAAACGTATCGCGATTCCCACGAATACAACGAATTTTCACCAAATTATTTGTCCATCTAAAGGAGTGAGTTTAAACAAAACCCCCACCCTCCTGACCCCCCAAGACTTACCAAAACTCCCTGGTGGTCCAGCAGGGGTCCGGGAGCCATCTACTTCACTCACACCGTCGGCTGCCGGTATTCAAAATGACACCGATAGCACCTGTGACATAGTAAGGGCAAAGGCTATTGGCGCCATTTTGATTACTGGCAGCCAATGGCAGTAGATGGCTCCCGGACCCCCGCTGGACGACCAGGGAGTTTTGGCAAGTCTTGGGGGGGTCAGGAGGGTGGGGGGTTGTAGTTAATTAAATTTTAGCTGGGAAACAAATAAGAATGGAATGCATAAATGGATCGGGGGCCCCCCCTTGCCGAATGCAACGTATCTGCCCCCCCATGAATATGAATACCGAATGTAATGTATGAGGTCCCTCTGAATATCCCTAGTATAAATAAAATTATAGAATCCACTGCCAAAGTAACATGCCAGGTGAGCAACCCAGAAGACTCCAATCCCTTATTGGCTCTAGCTACCAAATCACTAAACTGGAACGCCCCAAAAAATGCAGATGAAAGCTAAGCAAAACAAGCAGCATTCGTATTCCGAACTACAGATAGGCGATAAGACATCCCACAATTGCTGTAGAATGTCATGGGTAATAAGCCACCTCCCAACCCAGCAATAAGCGACGAATCAACAAACAACCACAAGGGAAACTCCAATTGTGCGCCCGCATAAAAAAACGAGAAGCCCAGCAACTTAGATTGTAAACCTTCTGGGGATAGGGAAATACCTACAGTATCTGAATGTAATCCACTTTGATGCACTGAAAAAAAGTGCAAAAAGTGGAATATAAATCTAAGTATCAAAATATCAACTGTCTAGAAACCACTGCTCTTGAGCCCCCCTCGGCTTTAGCATTCTCGATGTAATGCAGGACATCGAAATCAGAAACCGGGCCCCCATGCCAGCCCCAATTCGCAAGAAATTATACCACCTTCTCAGCCCCTTTCACGAAAGCCGACCATGTAGAAGGGGCTAGCGACTCTCGGAGCAACCTCCAGGCCTCTGAGAACCAAATCGCCATAGGAAAGCAGTCACTAAAGCTCCCTGCGGATCTGCCTCTGGTGCAAGCTTCCTGAACAGGTCCCACTTTGAACGAGAGAGAGAATCGTCCAAGGCATTAGAAACTCCTGGTACATGGCGAATCCACGCGAACACATTCAATTTCATGCAGCGCAGGATAAACTCCTGTAACAACTCAAAAACTAACAAACATTTTGCCACCCTCTTGTTGATAACCTCAACAACTCCCAGGTTATCACACCAGAAGATCACTTTTTTATTCCGAATGCGCTCGCCTCAGAGAACAGCAGCTACTACGATAGGGAACAAGGAATGTAAGATTCTTGATAATACCAGATTGCTTCCACTCCTCTGGCCACAGGGCAGCACACCAAGCTCCCTGACAATAAGTGCCAAATCCAATAGAACCAGCCACATCAGTAAACAATTCTAAATCATAACTGGAGATGGTCCCTGTCTTCCACAGCAATGTGCCATTAAAATTGGACAAAAACCTTTTCCAAATAAGGAAATCATCGCAAATTCCCCGAGACATCCTGATATGATGGAAACTCTTCTTGACTCTGGACATCGCTGATGACAATCAACACAAAAACTCACTACCCATGGGAGTAACCTACAGGTGAAGTTCAGGCTGCCTACCAACGACTGTACCTGCTGCAAAGTCAACTTCTTTGTTTCCAGCACCTGAAAAACCAACCCTTTGAGCTCACACACTTTCTCCACCAGTAGCTGCAACATCATGGTTATTGAATCTAGTTCAATGCCTAGAAAAAACAGTCATGTAGAAAGCCCAATCATTTTGCCTTCGGCAATAAGGATGCCAAAGTTGTCTGCTACGTAATAAAAACAACGCAGAATATCCGCACAAGCACTCAAATCTGATCGACCAACATATAAGAAATCGTCTAAATAGTGTACCACATTAGACGAACCAGATTCCTGCTCAATCACCCAATGAACAAATGAACTAAATGCTTCAAAAAAAGCACACGTGATAGAGCAACCCATCAATAGACATTTGTTCACGAAGTAACAACCCTGGATACAAAATCCCAACAAAGGAAAACTCTCTGGATGAATTGGCAGAAGATGGAATGCCGATTCAATGTCCACTTTGGCCATCAAGGCCCCTGGGCCACAGCACTGAACTAAACACACACCTGAGCTGAATGAAGCATGTCAGATCGCGCAAAGGTCATGAGGGATGAAATCATTGACTGATCTACCTTCTAGAAAAGACAAATTGTGTATGAGCCTACACTTTCCTGGCTCTGTTTTAGGAATCACTGCTCGTGGAACAGACCCGCGATGTGACCTAGACCAATTTCAGTCCCTAATTTATCCATAACAATCTTAGACATGCTGTGAACCAAGGAACAATTATCGTTGCCTCCAACCCCAATAGGCTCCATAAACGGAATCACAAAACCTTCCGAAATTCCATGCAACTGTTATGTTTATGGAAGAATGTGAACCCTGGGCTGAGATGAGAGGTGTCTCCACCCACAGGGAGGAGCCCTGTGAGCCTCACTGTCAGCAAGTGCAGATTCGGTGGCGTGGAACACAGCTAGAAGTAGAGACTTTATTATAAATGGAGAAAACAATAATGTCCACAGAATAGCAAATGTAATAGTACAGTACTGAGCAATGTGGAAAGACCAGAGTGAGACTACAGATGAGAAGATATCATAGTGGCCTGTGGAGTGGGTTATGCCGGGAATCTCCTCTGACGATTGTAGGCACCTCAATAACACAGATCCGGTAGTGGCCCGTGGAGCGGGGTGCACCGATACCGTCGGTATTGTAGATGTTGAAGCACTGGTAGAGATGCCGGAACCTGGAAGTGGCTCCTGAAGTTGGTGTGCAGATATTCTGTAGTGCAGGAAAGGTGAATGACCTATCGAAGGAAGGTGGTAGTGGCCCGAGGTACAGGGTACACCGCGTAGGATCCTTAGCACAGTTCGTATAGGAGACGTCAGAATAGGTACTCACAGAAGATGGTTCCTGGAGAGAGAGGTCTGACTGCTACAGACCTGCTTCTCAGGTCTCTCTGTCAGGCAGGTAGGCCCTTCGAGGAGCAGATAGCCGGGAACGCAGGGGAGCCCCTGAGGAGCGGGTACTCAGAGCATCCAAATGCCAAGACCAAGTTAGGAAAAGGAAGTCCTTGAAGAGCAGAATTCAACAAGATGGAACTCCTTGCTAACTCAAGGAAGGCAAGGGCTGGTTGGATTGATGCAAGCGGATGGAAGCAAACGGGTTAACATCATCGGGAGGGGATGCCCCTGAGGTTCCTGCCATGACGTCTTCAAGAGATGCCCTTGCACGCGCACGTGCGCCTAGGTGATTCCGGGTTCAAGATGGTGGTTGGCAGCGCCCATGCTGTCCCGGGAACACTGGAGAGGTTGGCGGGGATTGGCAGAGGCTGCCATTCTTCCCAGACTTGATGGAGCGGGGGAAAAAGAGGTGAGCATGAGAGGTCGCAGCCATCTGCAACCAACAGGCATAACAGCAACAAAAACAAGGACCCTTCCGAATTCGGTTGCCTGAGCAACCGAGGCATAGGAGCTAAACCGAGATCATCATTTCTGAGCACTTTTTGGTGCTCCGCCAGTAACAGACCTGCCACCTGAACTCCCTCCTCCAGCACGCTTACCGCGTTTGAAAGCCGGGTTTTCCGCTCTGCAATTGGAACAGACGTGGCAAAATTTACAGTCGGGAAAATTGCACGCCAAACGGTTGAAATGCCAACAAACATCTGACAATCTCCCGCTAGACTCGCTCCTCCTGATTCGGAGCTAGCACAAAAGGAGCGCCCCTCCAACCCTGCAGCTGAACCAAGTGTACTGCCAGATGCAGAGGAAGCATTCATCTGCAGAAGCCATAATCTGACAACCTGTGTACCTCAGGACATAAATTTATTCTCTTCCATATGATCCAGAATCGCTCATCATAGTTTAACCACGACCAACCTTCGTATTCCTTTCTGGCCAAAATCGCATCCGCGTAAGCAAGTATTGGGCTATACTGGGCACTATCATGATGCCCTATTACACTCGCGAGCCGCAGGAAAGCATGAATCCAATTCAACACATTCCGCGCGACCTTTTTTTGCGTACCAGGGAAGTGCTCAATCTCTCTCTTCTTTAATTCCTTTCTCCGCCCCTTCTATCTTCTAGCAGCCGAAATATATATATTTCTGCTATCTTATTTTTTTTGAAGGGCTCTAGGCACATCCTACCAAAGCTCGTAAAATGTAACTAACGCCAGCGCACCCCTATCTTGACCCTTTTCCCCTTTTTCCGTCCTATCAATAGAAGATGATCCAGAAGAGCTAGAAGAAGAGGAAGTCAAGGAATCTGAAGAACTAGATTTATTGTGCTTGCGCTTAACCTTGTCATGACTCTTAACCTTCCCTCCCTCTCCTGACCTGACTACTGGAGCGGCCTGTCTGACCTCCCAGCTCTCTTCTCAGGAGAGGCACCGCTGAGTTAGCACTAACATTAGCATCCCCCGTCCCTGCCCCAAGCTTACCTGTATTTGCAGCACCAACATTCCTGACACCAGATGGAGCCAATGGTCTGGCGACTCCCGTCAAAGCCATACAAGGATCATTGCGCCAATCTTCAGCACAGTTTCCTCGTTTGCTATTATACTGCCAACTGGAGGTCAGTCTGCAAGTTCACTGTTTTTCCTATATTCAATGCAGCTAGTGCTAAAGGATTAACCTCTGAGGTTCCTGGGTGTTTTTCAGTCAGCTCTGATCAACATTGGCCAGGCCTCGGTGATTCAGTACCTAATCTGGCTATTCCCTGCAGAAATATTAATCCTGTCTTTATTTCTGTGGCCCAGACTGTGCTGATCCCTGTTATCTCCAGTTTATGCACAGGAAAACTCTGCTTATTTGTTTTGCCTGCTAATAAAATTGGGAGTTGAAGGAGAAGCTTGTTCTGTCTGCGAGAAAAGACTGAGTTAAGCTTATGTGTTTAAGCTGGGCATAGAAAATGAGTAGCAGAAAGAGAACAACACAACCAGCATTACTATCAGAGCAATGCTGGAAGCAGCTGTGAGTGGCTAAGCTCTCCTGGCTGGAGTCAGGGGGGGGGGAGGGAGGATGGAGGGGGGCAGGGGCAGGAGATGCTCAGTGATTGCCCTACAAATATCAGAAGGAGGGTAGCGTGCTTTCCAGAAGCCACAGCCTCTTTTTTTTTTTTTTAATATAGTTGGGCGGGGATTGGTTGTTAGCCCGCACCTATTTCAAAATGTTGTTTTTTTTTGGGGGGTGGGGGGGGGGGGGGAGCTGCAGGATCAGGCCTGAAAGCCCAGAAAATTGTTGAGGTTTTTTTTGTATTTTGCAGTGACAAACAGTTATATATTGAATATAGCTGGTCAAGGCTAAAATTCTCCAGGTACATGTGCCCAAATAACTTTAAATCTAACCAGTTCAATTCAAACTTAGGGGGTTATTTTCTAAAGCTTAGCACCGGGGCCGACTCTGCGAACTCACCACGGAGAGCGAAACGGTAAGCTGCCGTATCGCTGCCTATTTTGCGCCAAATAACTACACCGCGGAGGTGCCATCACTGCCGGCTAGCGCAGGACCACCTCCCCGCTTCGCCCCCCTGACCGCCGGGATTCACTATGCCTTGCGGCATTAGTGAATCCAGACCTTAGCAGGTTAGGTTTAAAGTTACTTGGCTAAACATCATAGCCAGTTAACTTAGTTGAGTGTATTCAGTGGGATGCTGATCCCATTGTGTATCCAAGACAAGTTATCTGGCTTACTTTAACCGTATATCTTGTCCACTCTCCAGCTTACTGAACAAGGACTTATAAGTTTGTATCTGAGGCAATGGAGGATGACATTTTATTTATTTTATTTATTTATTTAAAATGTTTATATACCGACATTCATCCAGGATATCACATCGGTTTACAGTGTAACACAAACAAACGCCAGGCATGGCGCTTTACATTGAATAAAACAAGTTAACAAATGAATAAATGAGGGTGTGAATAACAAGGGGAAATTTGCATTAAATAATCAACGAGGTTTGTAAACATATACATATGTACAAAAGGAAGACACTAAGAGATAAGCAATTTAGACATGATTTGCTGAAGGTCACAAGCAGCATCAGCCAGGGATTTGAACCCTGGCTTATTTATTTATTTATGTATTATACACTTTACATTCAAGAAAATATATAACTTGAATATGTAACAGCAGTGAATATGAAATTAACAAAAGGAAAAAAACAAGTCACCAATTTTACAGTAAACAGTATCCTTTGCATCCAAGTCCACATTACCAGGGGACGATCCCAAACACAACCTCATTACCAGAGTTAAAGGAAATCGATTTGACTTCACATAGTGACAAATACAATTATGTCATAGAAGCTACAGACATTATACGGGTACTCGTCTATTCATGGGTTAGAAACAGAAACAGAAGGAATTTTATCTGCCAAAAAAAGGAAGATAACTGCTCAGGTGTAAAAAACACATATGTATTATTTTGAAATGTGATGACACATTTGCATGGAAATTTAAGCAAATAAAACGCTCCTATCTCTAGCACTTTAGGTCTCAAAGTCAGAAACTGCCTTCTCTTTAACTGCGTTGAACTAGACAAGTCCGGATACATACCGATCTTGAGCCTCAGTAAAGTCTCGTGACTATGGTGAAAATATAGCCTCATTATCCATTCTTTATCTGATTCCATTAAGAAGGTAACAACCAGTGTAGAAGGTGTCAGGAGTTCCTCCTGTGTCGACTCCAAAATCTTTGTTATATCCATAACTGGAGACACTGGAGAAATAACTTGTAGACTATCCTGACATAAAGGACCCTTCTTAAAAGGAGGGATATAATAGGCCCTGGAAATAAGAGGTAAAGCCTGTTCAGAAACTTTCAGAACTTGAACCATGTATTTCCTCCACATGTCCTTAGATGCCACCAAAGGGTCTTTAGGAAAATTTAATATACTGAGATTCTCCCACGTAGTTGATTCTCCAGTAACTCCAATTTATTGGAAAGCACTTGATTTTCTTTAATAGTATTCTGTTGTAAACCAGAATGACCCTGTGTTTCCTCCTTCATAGACGGGCATAAAACTTTATTATCCTCCACACTCTTTTCGACCATATCCAGGCGCTGTTCCATTTTATTTTAGGAATTAACCAAGGGGGTTAATCTGAAGTAATATGTTCTTATTTAAAGACTGAATTGCTTCCCATATTGACTCTAAGATAATACATTCTGGCCTTACCAGGAGATGTTCCTGAGGATCAATTATGACTTGTTCACTTTCCCATCGACGAGTAGCTCCATGAACTGCAGCCTCCCCAGGGCCAGTGAGCATCTCAGTGGGGTTTGCTTCCAAACCACCATTCCTCGTGGCACTAAGCTCAGGGTGGCATTTTTCAAACTGTCACCCTGTTCCTCCCCACGGAGTTGCTCCACCAACCTTGCCTCAGCCAGGTTCTCCAGGGCCCTACGAACAGCCGTGGTCAGAGATATCTGCAGTTCCTGCAGGGCAGCGAGTTCCGCTTCCTCTCGCTCACCCCGCTGTGAACTTCCTGCCGGATTAGTCACTCCGAAGCAGGTGGGCATCCATCGGTCCAATAACCGAGGTAGTGGGGAACGCAGAAGTCGAGACGCGTTCCCTGGCTCAGCGTTTTCTCACCGAATGCGGCATAGTAAAATTTCTGGGGAAACATTCGACGGAGCCACATCAACTGCTAACCGTCAGGTCGGCCATCTTGGCTCCTCCCCTGAACCCTGTCTTCTTAAACTGGCTACTTTGCCGATAGAGCACCTAAAACAAGCACCTTGCATCAAAAATGAAGGTGCAGAGCTTCATGATAATTTTGCAGCCAGTTGCATTATTATATGGTAATAATGGAGCAAGGTAACATAATAACTATCATACTGTCATATATTGTTAGCACAGAGAAGAAGGGGATATTTATTGCATGTTGCTTTTTGTTTTTAAGTATATTGCCCAGTGGTCTGGAAACATTTAAAATCAAAGTAAATAAAAAGAAGAGAGTTACAATATATATCGGCTGAAAAATGCTGCAAAATTTGGGTCAAAATCAGTACTTGATGAAGTTAAAATGTTGATTATAACAGATGGCAAATAAATGTATATAGTCCATGTATCTTCTCCTTTCTTGCACCACAGGGTGCAACCAATGCAAAATACAAGTAAAGGCTGTAATGAAATCCATGTGGCCTGTTTGTGAAAATATTGGGATTCCATGCAACAAATTTCAATTTGGCCAAAGAAATGCAAGGCTCAGGAAATTTTGTAAAGAAGCATCATGAAACATATTAATTAACTATACTCTGATTGGTTTGTTTTATTCAGTCCACAAAAGTTTTGCTTGCAGATGTACTTATAGATATTTTACAGCTGGGTCCAGCACAAAAGTCTTCCAAAATCAGCCATGGAGCAATGGGCACAAAAGTAACATGAAGAAACAAACCTGTGTCGTGCCATATTTGTCTGGAGAACTTTACAGAAGATGTTTCTATTTGGTCGGCATGATGATGACATGGACAATATGACAGAGGAAGAACTATGTTGTTTTAGTATATGGTCACAGGACTTACCAAATAAAAACCTTAGTTTCACTAGTGACTGGAGGGCAATTTTGAAAAGTATTTCCATAAGTAAAAAGCAATTTACCTGTGTAAATTGGATGTCTGAGAGTTGTTCGTCCTGTGTGTGGGAAAAAGTATGCATGCCAATCCACAACCCATATGCTTTTTACTTGCATTGTAATGGAGGTGATCCTGGGGCAAAGTTAGGCTGAGAAGGAAACCTATGCGCACAATTTTGGATTTTCAAAGCTATGGGGTGAATTTTCAAAACTTTATGCATGTAAAAATTAGCATACACACACATAAGTAGCCTCTACTCACGTATTCCATATTTTATAAAAGTAAAAAAGTAAAGGTCTATATTCAAAAGCCATTTAGACGGCTAACGTAATAGTTATCCATCTAAATGGCTTACCTGGCCATATATAACCCTTATGCAGTAACTAGTTACCCGGCTAGAATTTAGCTGGATAACATGTATTCATTCTATGGATAGGCAGTAGGCATTCCAGGGAAGAGAGGAGTTAGCCGACTAACCTAGCCAGATGGAACTGGTAATTAACATTGACAAAACCGAGTTCTTACACCTTGAACGAAAAACACTCACCATATACAACCAACACTCATAACCAAAAAAATTCAAAACATTGAGTTTGCAATAAAAACAAGAAATCTAGGAGTAATAGTTGACCCTGAACTAAACATGAAACAACACATCTCACAGAAAATAAAGGAAGGATACGCAAAACATGATCCTGAGGAGACTAAAACCTCTTTTAATGACAAACAATTTTCGCACAGTTCTACAAGCAATGATATTCGCTAGCACAGATTACTGTAACTCCCTGCTATTAGGACTACCTCAATCTACAATTTGGCCACTGCAAATACTGCAAAATTCCGCTGCTAGAATTTTGACTGGCAAAAAAAATGATCACATTACAGGAACACTTGCTGAACTTCATTGGCTTCCAATAGACCAAAGAATACAATATAAAGCATTATGTATAATCCATAAACTAATCCATGATGTAAAAGCCGACTGGCATAACACAGCACTACACGTCCATGTTCCACAGAGAAACCTGAGATCTGCCAATAAGGCTTTTCTAACCATCCCCTCTGTCAAATCAGCACGTCTCACGCAAGTAAGGGAAAGAGCTCTGTCACTGGCTGGTCCCGTACTATGGAACACCATGCCACTTGAAATAAGACTGCAGAGAAATTTGAAAATTTTCAAAACCAATCTGAAAACCTGGCTTTTTAAACAAGCTTTTTATTAAGATAAAGAGAAGGAGAAAAACAGATGAGGAATAAAGACGCACTAAAGTTAGAAGCTGTTATTTTTAACCTACCAATTCATTGAAATGGTAAAACCAAACCGTCTAAATGTTCCCAACAAACAAGCTTAACATACACACAGTTTATAATTATGAATTGTTACCGTACAATGATGGCACATAACCAATTTGTAATCTATACCACCCATATGTTTCATTGCTGTGCCCTTATGTAAACCGTTGTGATAGTTAGCCAACTTAACGACGGTATAGAAAAGTTTTAAAATAAAATAAATAAATAAAGATAATTATGGTCAGGCTGTAGGGCTGTCCTAAAGTTAGCCGATTAAACATAACAGTGGCTGAAAATGGACCCCTATGTATGTATTTTCACTTTCAGGAGCACAAGTTGGTGCCGGCCGCCCATTGCTCCTACCATGTAACATTAAAAATCTGCCCCTGTATGAGGCATTTCAAATTTAAATTGAAGCAATTCTTTGTTTTACCTGGAAAAATCTCAGAGCTACCTTCACACACCTCTCAATCAGCCGCCATCTTGACTCCACCCCCGAACCTGGAACTTTTAAGAATTTTAAGCTAAAGTTTCCCTAGTCCAATATTATATTTAATCAATTGATGGTTTTATTTTATTAATGTATTGTTTAGTTTTGCTGTATATCGCTTTGGAAAAACTTATTGCAAGTTTTGGAAGGTGATTCATAAATCTTATAAATAAATAAAATAAATAGATTTTTTAAATATGTTGCAAAAGTGCATGTTCAATGCATTGATATACATTCTCAGTAAATGGCATGTATTCACGCATTAAAGTACATGTTGCAAGCATGGAGAATGAGGTCACTTGCTCGAAAGAGTGAGCCCTTGAATCATGGCGCAACCTCAGGTTGAGACTCCAAGGAAGGCACCATGGGAGGCGAGCGATTCCGGTACAGGTTGGGCTTGGAACTTGGAACGCAGCTTAGAACTTGAAATGTAGTACACTCAGGCTTCCACTGAGCCTGTATACACAGAGTGAAACCCAACAAGGCAATTCTGGTCTCTGGGGTAGCCCTCAGGCCACTCAAAAGCCTTTCGGACCTGCCACTTGGGAACGGCTTGTGCATCAGGACAGATGAAGGCTGAGGACAGGACATGGCATGACATGAAACTTGGACAAAGACTCAGGAGACTCTGAAGACTTGGAACTAGACACAGAGACTCTGGAGTCTTGGAACTAAATATGGAGACTCTGGGGACTTGGAACTAGAGACGGAGACTCTGAAGTCTTGGAACTAGAGATGGAGAGTAAGGTATAGGAGGAGTCCAGCTTCCCAGGGCATGCATCTCAGCGCACCCTACACAGACCCCCCCCCCCCCCCCCCGTGGGCTGGTCACGGACCACGCTGTCCCACTGCACGCCCTACACAACCTGCCACAGGTTAGTTGCGGACTATGCGGGGAGCAGGACAGGCTCAGGACTGAGACTCAGAGGAGGACAGGAGTCACGATATCATGGAACGAGGAACATGGAGATTCACTGGTTGGACAAGCTTCACAAGCCCGGAACTTGGAACATGAACATGAACTCAAGACTAGACTTGGAACTTGCAACTCTAAAAACAAGGATGGACTCTGAGGATTTGATCCAGCGAAGACAGACTTGTAAACAGGCCCTGTCCCAGGAAGTGCCCTACACAGCTGCCTGTGGCTGGTCATGGACCACGATACTGGCCCACCTGGTGGCAAGATGAAGGAGAATCCAGAAGACTGACCTTGAAATGAAGACCAGAACATCAGGAACTTGAGACGAAGATTCAGAAGACTTGGACGAGACACTGCAGGAGACCAGGAACACAGAACAAGCAACATGACAGAGCTCAGATGAGGAACAAGAAACCAGGAACCAGAACTGGAACAGGAACAAGAGGATCAGGAACATCCAACGAGGAACATGAAGACCATCAAACAGAGCGATGACTACGGAACACCTTGAAGGAAGACACACCATGGACAACCATGAACTCCCTTGCGAAGTCCCCGAGGAACTGATAGAGAGCCCTTTATAGGGCTGAAAGCAGGACAAGGTGGTGACAGTATCACTGAGTGCTGCGGGGCTTTTCCCACTACGGGCCCTTTAAATCTGAATGCGAGGCACATGCCCATGCCTATTCAGGAGCCCGGCATCAGATAGGAGAGGCAGGAACGGCGGTCTCCCAGCCACACCGAAGATGGAATCAGCAGTGACACTCCATGCCGCAAAGGGCGGCATCAGCAGCGGCTCCCTAGCTGCGAGAATGACATCAGCAGGGTGGCAGTCAAGCCATGCAGGAGCAGCGATGGTGGCCAGGAAGATGGAGAGAGGCCTGTGCCCTGTGGCAGTGTTGGGCCCATCGAGAAGACAGCAGCAGCGGCAGTAGTGGCAGCAGCACTCCATGCCGCAAAGGACGCATGGAGCCGGCAGCGTCGGGCTGGAGGTGAGAAGCTGCTCACGGATGGGTCCCACGAGCGGCATTGCAACAGTACACATGTATGTATGTTACAAGGTAGAGATATGTGTATTTCAAACACACATGTATCATATGCATGTAATATAAAATACTTGTATAGACTTGCTTGTATATGCCGCAGCACCCATTTGTGTTTGCTGCAGCACCCATTTTTGTTTTAAAGTTATGCTCCCTGCATGTAGTTTTGGTCAGAAAATGTATCCACAGAAAAAGGAGGTGCACATTTCTGCAGGTACTTTTCCCCAGACTGTTTTCGAAGTATGCATATACTTTTACTTTGAATATTGATACAAAGACCATGGGAAAAAGTAACCACAGACCTTGTAGCTATGCAAGTACTATGACAATTGTCCCATATCTCTTTGGAACTACTTCAAACTCTTCCAACTGACATATATCTCCCACATAGAGGGAAGAAACATGGAAACAATAAAACAAATCAGTCAACTGTGACCAGCTTGTCTGTTTCCTCAGGTACCTCAGGGCTCTGTTCTTTCCCCGATTCTCTTCAACATCTAATTCCATCCTTCAACACTGAATGTCACCTGCATGTGGATGACATTTAACTTTGCGTTAAACTGGCATCTGACCAATCATCTCTCATTGCCAGACTTAATAACTGACAGCAGTAGCTCAATGGCTCAATGACCATAAGCAAACATAATCCTTCCAAATCAGAATTCCTCTAGGTAAGCCGGCGAGGTCAGCCCCCTATGGTCCATTGCCTCCCTACTGGGCAACGCCCTCCAGCTCAAAGACTGTACAAAGTCTATGGGTCCAACTTGACTCTAACCTCACTATGGAAGCCCATATCTCTAAAGCAATGAAAGCTTCCTTTCTGTACCTCTGCCAGATCCAGTAACTGTGCTACTACTTCCTTCAGCACAACCTTGCATCAGTTTTCCATGCACTAATCTCTAGTTGTTTAGATTACTGTAACTCTCTTCTGAACGGTATCTCCCAGACCTGTTTGAAATGACTACAACTTGTGCAAAACATGGCAGCCAGAATCCTGGTAGGGGCCAAACCATGGGACCACATAACATCTATCTTCTACAGACTACATTGGCTACCGATTGAAAGCAGGATTAAATTCAAAACCCTTTGCTTCATCTGCAAATGCTTCAAGAACCAGGGCCTGGAGTATCTCAACCATCTTCTTGCCTTCTACACCTTGGCTAGAGAGTTCTGATCCTCACAAAAGGCATTTCTTTCCTCACCACCCCTGACTTCTGCTCAATTGAACTGCACAAGACTAAGGGCCTCATTTTCAACGGAGTTTACCGCGTGCGATAAATTCACAAATCGCGATAACGGCCATTATCGCGATTTGCAAATGCAAATTTGTCAGGGGGTGGAGCATATGCAAAACTATCGTGTGCGGCGAAACAGCCGCAGTGTTAGCGCGGCTGCTATCGCGGATAATAGCTACAACCCTGAAACTTGCATTACGGGGCCACAATAGTCCCAGACAGCCTGTTTCAGGGGAGAGAGAGAGAGAGAGAGAGAGAGAGAGAGAGAGAGAGAGAGAGAGAGAGAGAGAGAGAGAGAGAGAACCTTACTATAGTGCCTATGCCCTAGACAGGTATTTCAATCCCTATGGGAGGGCCACCTACTAACTCGGGGTGGGGATTAGGCATGAGCGTCGGGGGTTGGGGGCCACTTTCGCATTCCACATGAGACGTACGGACAGAACAGTGGTCTCCAGTGCAGATTTGCTGGCCGTCGGAGTGAGGACGCTCACTCCAAGAAGAGATTTGGGCAACGTTCTCTCCACCTAGCTTGTTGTTGCCCAGGTAGAGTGTCCATCAAGCTAGGTGGAGAGAACGTTGCCCAAATCTCTTCTTGGAGTGAGCGTCCTCACTCCGACGGCCAGCAAATCTGCACTAGAGACCACTGTTCTGTCCGTACGTCTCATGTGGAATGCGAAAGTGGCCCCCAACCCCCGTCGCTCATGCCTAATCCCCACCCCGAGTTAGTAGGTGGCCCTCCCATAGGGATTGAAATACCTGTCTAGGGCATAGGCACTATAGTAAGGTTCTCTCTCTCTCTCTCTCTCTCTCTCTCTCTCTCTCTCTCTCTCTCTCTCTCTCTCTCTCTCTCTCTCTCTCTCTCTCTCTCTCTCTCAGCACCTGAAACAGGCTGTCCGGGAGTACACCGAAAGGAACATTGCCGCACGTGATGTTTCCATTGGAAAATGAGGCCCTAAGATCTGGAATGAGGTTCCTTTACCCATCTGCCAGGATCCAAACTACCTCGCTTTTCAGAAAAAGGCCAAGGCATGGCTGGCTCATTAGGAATATTAAAGTTTTTTCCCACACTGGGTCCTTATGCCATACAATGGCACTCAGTGTTAACTACATTTAACCATGTTATACCTGTCTAAATCTTAATTTCTGTAATCTACTTTAAGACCAAGCCTCGCAGAATATCAAATGTTCATAAATAAATCATCAATCCTCTGTGCACAGATACAAACCAGACATGATGGTTTGAATTGGTCCCCATTTGAGCACAGATGATAATGCAATCAAATGTGGCAGAATCCCCCTGGGATACTTTAACTTGCATCACAAGCCACCAAAAAGTCTCAGATGGGTCCGTGGAGCACAGGGAAGTTTCCCACAGCTGCACTCTAGGAAATCAGGCTATTAGGAACCTGTTCTCGAAATAAATTCTCACATTTTTTTTGAATAGTAAAAATATTCTTTTTTTGGAAAGGAATAGGCAAAAAAGGATATTCACAAAAAAAAAGAGAAACTCGATTGTGCTGAGCAGGAGGGATGGAACTTGTATGCAGATCTCCCTCCCTCACACACACACATCTTGACCTCAGAATGAAATGCCAGCGGTGTTCTAGGTTCTAATTAATGACTACAGAAAGCAGAGTCGCAGTTGGCAGTAAAGACAGAAAATTCCTTTTCTATAAGAAGCGTTAACAGGATTAGCCTCCGTGACCCTCACGCCTAGACTGTATTAGTTCAGCAAAGACGAATGAAAAATATTGTGGAGAGAATTTTCTAAAGCACAAATAAGCCATATTGGGGTTAATTTTCAAAGACTTACACAGGGTTTGTGTGCATAAAATTGGCTTATACGTGTGTAAGTCACTTTTGTCTCTGACCAGGCCCAAAACAGCAGTGATATGACTGGGTTGTGCTGCCTAGAAGGCAGGGCATAACTTCACAGTGGCAAGTTACAACCTTTAAAGACAAAGGGAGAGTGGTTATCAGGTTCCATGTGGGAATTCTTATGCACCAGGGGGAACCACCAACCCAATATAACATTTATAAAGATGGAAAAATCCATGTCTTCTTAGGAGAAAGAAGTGTTCTGCTCAAGCTTGAAGGGTGCTGCTCCATAATAAGGAGGCCACAACAAACTTGGCTGACAATTGATTAGAATTGGGTGTACAGACAACCTGAATGACATAAGAAACATTGGAAATAATAACATAATGTGCTATAAAATAGTAAGTGAAATAATACTAATGGAATAAACCAAAAAACACATTTTAATTTTAAAAAACACGGAGAGGGTGGTGGATGCCTGGAATGCCCTTCCGGAGGAAGTGGTGAAGACCAGAACTGTGAAGGACTTCAAAGGGGCGTGGGATAAACACTGTGGATCCATAAAATCAAGAGGCTGTCAATAAAGAGTGGGTGGCTCGCCAGAATGACGGCTACTGCCTGGAGATAATACCCTTATTCAATAAACATACACATGGTTACTGCGACTCCAACATCGCTCTAAGCTACAACAGCAAGAGGAAATGTGGAAAAAAGGATTCGCACTCACAAAGCGGGGAGTAGCTTGCTTGTTACGGCGGTTACTACCCCAAACCAAATAAGCCTGATACTTCACTTTCAATGCATATCCAGCATAGCTCTCTGCTTTAATGGCAGGGGAGAAGAAAAACTGATACTTCACACATCCAGCAGAGCTCTCTGCTTCAACGGCAGGGGAGAAGAAAAACTGATACTTCACGCATATCCAGCATAGCTCTCTGCTTCAACGGCAGGGGAGAAGAAAAACTGATACTTCACGCATATCCAGCATAGCTCCCTGCTTCAACCGCAGGGGAGAAGAAAAACTGATACTTCACGCATATCCAGCATAGCTCCCTGCTTCAACCGCAGGGGAGAAGAAAAACTGATACTTCACGCATATCCAGCATAGCTCTCTGCTTCAACGGCAGGGGAGAAGAAAAACTGATACTTCACGCATATCCAGCATAGCTCCCTGCTTCAACCACAGGGGAGAAGAAAAACTGATACTTCACGCTTATCCAGCATAGCTCTCTGCTTCAACGGCAGGGGAGAAGAAAAACTGATACTTCACGCATATCAAGCATAGCTCTCTGCTTCAACGGCAGGGGAGAAGAAAAACTGATACTTCACGCATATCCAACATAGCTCTCTGCTTCAACGGCAGGGGAGAAAAAAAACTGATACTTCACGCATATCCAGCATAGCTCCCTGCTTCAACGGCAGGGGAGAAGAAAAACTGATACTTCACGCATATCCAGCATAGCTCCCTGCTTCAACGGCAGGGGAGAAGAAAAACTGATACTTCACGCATATCCAGCATAGCTCTCTGCTTCAACGGCAGGGGAGAAGAAAAACTGATACTTCACGCATATCCAGCATAGCTCTCTGCTTCAACGGCAGGGGAGAAGAAAAACTGATACTTCACGCATATCCAGCATAGCTCCCTGCTTCAACCGCAGGGGAGAAGAAAAACTGATACTTCACGCAGATCCAGCATAGCTCTCTGCTTCAACGGCAGGGGAGAAGAAAAAAGGATTCGCACTCACAAAGTGGGGAGTAGCTGGCTTGTTACGGCGGTTACTACCCCAAACCAAATAAGCCTGATACTTCACTTTCAATGCATTTCCAGCATAGCTCTCTGCTTTATCGGCAGGGGAGAAGAAAAACTGATACTTCACACATATCCAGCCTAGCTCTCTGCTTCAACGTCAGGGGAGAAGAAAAACCGATACTTCATGCATATCCAGCATAGCTCACTGGTTCAACAGCAGGGGAGAAGAAAAACAACCAATAAGGGCTGAATAACATATTCTGGGTAAAACAAATAAGCATGGGTGTAGCTTGCTTATTGTGGCGATTACTACCCCTAACTAATCAAGCTAGATATTTCACTTGGATGCAGCTCCATCACTGCTCTCTACATTAATGGTGGGGGTGGAAGGGAAATAGAACCAAAGAGCTAAGAGAAGCAGATAAGTATGAGAAAAATGTGTGAAGCTTGCTGGGCAGACTGGATGGGCCGTTTGGTCTTCTTCTGCCGTCATTTCTATGTTTCTATGTTTCTATAAATAAAAAATGTCAAATTATTTTATTATATTTGAATTCGGAGTTCACCAGCCTAACTAAGATTCAAGCAGTTGTTAAACATTAGCAATAAACAATGAAATGCAGTTAATCATCTTATTTTAATATTTATTTATCGAGTTTTATATACTGTCATTTGGTTTTGCCATCATAACGGTTTACAAGTTTCGAATGAAAAAATGTTAAAAGTAGAGGCATAACCAGAGTTCACTTATAGAATTAGTAAGATTGAACATGAAATTCTTAAAGTAGAAAGAGGTTACATGGCGGGGTTAAGTACGGAGGTTAACGAGGTTGGGGGAGTTGTGCTCAAGCATGGAACATAAATTAACAATCATATTTGCACAAGTTGTTAAAGTATAGTACACTACAATAAGTATTAAATAGATAAGAGTGGTTTAAATCTAAACATTATTGAATTCATCTTTAAAGCTTCCAAGGGTATGCATATGGACAGGACACTGATTTATCATCTGCCATTGAAGTTAAAGGACAAAATTCACTCAGCCAATTACATTTACTAAGCAGCCTTGTTTTCATGATTATACTTTAAACTAGCTGACTATCACAGGCAATTAAAAGTAAGCCCCTAGTACCCTCTTCAAGGTTGCTAGGGACACTTTGCTTGTTTCCTAGTGTGACATCTTACAATTTCAGCACATGATATCATCTGCCTGATGTAGAGACATGAACGGCATAATGCCATAACATCGGCACGATGTGTGACATCACTTAGTGGCCACTGCTATGTAGTAGTATTGCCATGTATAGGCCTTTCACCACTAGAGCTTCTGTCCAATATGGCTTGCTCCCTTAAATGCTCCCATGCCCTTCTTCAAAATATGCTCTGCAATTTAAATGGGCCATAAGAGTGAGTCCTATGGGGCTAGCTAAAGCAACTTGGGGGGTGGAGGTAAATCTAGCTGAATAGTTATCTATACTTTACTTACAGAAGGGGGAGGAGAAGAGGAGACCCTGTGGTCAGGGAAGAGGTGTGACCTAGGGTGGGAGTGGAAACTGGAGAAAAGGCTAGAAGAGAAACAGGAGGAGGGAATCAGTCATAGCGGGTACAGATTGTAGTAACACAGAAAAGAGCTGAAGAAGGAAGACTGTGAATGAAAAATATGAAAAGTAAAAAAACAAAAAAAGAACCAAGGAGAATAAGAATTAAAATAGAGAAAGAAAAGAAATAATGAAAATAAAAGCAATTATTCAGGCACACAACAAAGATTGAACAATGTTTATTTTTTTAAAAAGAAACATGTTTAGGGTAAGTAATGTTACCAACTGTAAGCAAATGTATGCAGTCGTGCTGCAGAATCTCAAACACTGTGCCGCAGAATTTTCCAACCCTTTCCACAGAATCTGCTTATGAGTTGAAAACTGGGGGCAGTGACTGAACCCAGTCAGGATGGTCAATGCGCAGGGGTGTCGGGGTTTCTATGGGGGAACTGCCTTCAATGAAGGTTTGCCTCATTTTTCTTTTCTTTGTTTTTCATTTTCACTGTTTTATAATTATAATGTTTGAATTATTATTATATTTTCCTTTCATTTTAATTATATCATTGTTTTTATTATTTGTTTTTATTGTATTTTGATCAAGTATTTGTCTTTGTAACCTACCTCACTTGTATCACATAGTCAGATTGAAGAAGAATAAACAAGTAAGAGCTGATCAGTCTAAAGTAAGGCAGGAAAATGTGATAAATATCAAGAAAACGACCATATTAAACAACTATTTTTAAATGTACTCTAGATACATGAAATGGAGGTTCTCTCCTTTAACAGTTTTCTTCATGCTTGCATTTGATCCTTTGAGTTACTTTGGCTTTTATTAACTGTAAATGTGTGTAGCTGGTTGGCTGTCTTTACTCACTCACAGGTTACGCAATGCATCTGGGACTCATTAGCTATCCTGATCATTGACTTGACAGATTACTTGATATTTTGAAACTCAGTATAACATATGCAGGAGTGTATATGCTGCCCTATTTACATTTTCTCTGGGTTCCTCGTAGCCATAGGCCTTTTCTTTTGTTTAGCAAACTCTCTTTTTGCAAATAGTGTACCAACAAATTATATTGGAGACGTTGTATCCCTCGGCAAAGGAGTATGGGATTATTTTGTCACTTCATTTTTTGTTGTTGTTTAAATACACCGTCTTCCACTAACTAACCTCCCGAGTAGACTAATTGGTGTCAAAATTATAAAACATCTTGGCATTTAATTATATTTTAATGTACTTCAGCATTCCCAATATCAATTAAGGGTACATGTAAAGCTGTAGCTTCAGCACTCAGAATGTGAATTCCTCTCCAAAAGGTCTCTAAATAGGAGTACTACTTTGTACTGTGCAGAGGGATAATTTGATAATGTTAAATCAAAAGTTGGAAACCGCAGGGCCTTTAATAAGTCATAAAACAAGCGAATGTATGACTAGACAAGGCTATGCTGCATTTTCTCTCTCTTAATAAAAGCCTATTAGTTGGAGAGCCTGTGAATGACAGACTGGAGCCTCAGCTTAGTTCTCAGAATCATCAACATTAAGAAGATTTTGCTCAGGAAATCTTAATCCTGTGCCTCTCTCATTTAAACTGCAGCACAGGATTCTTGGACTTAGCTCTTCAGTTATTTATCCTCTGCATCCCCAGTTCCTTAGTGGCGATGAAACATAGATATCCCACACAATATGTTTTCTAACATGGTTACATAATGGTGGCAGAAAAAGACTAATTGGCCTATCCAGTCTGCCCAGTTATCACTAACCATACTGCAGGGATATAATTCAGCTGTAGGCGCTTGACCCCCTCCCCCCCCCCCTACAGGACATCACTGCACTGTGGATGGTGCAGGGCGGCCATAACTTGCACAATGAGAAGAAAGCTTAAAGTCAATTTATAATATGCTATATAGCACTATCAGATCCAAATTAAGAGCAAATGAATAAGCCCTTATGGATTTTTTTTTTTAGATTCTTACCTACCTGCTTGCACAAACACAAATCACATAGATAAAGAAGTGATGTTTGGTAAGACCAAGTAATTTAAAACAGCAAATAAAGTGAATCGCTGTATTAACTATAAGCCTATTTTATATTGATTCGTTTGTATGTCAATGTTTTTTAAAGGATTCCCTTTAACTTGCCAAAACCTTGCCAATATTTGAATTTCAGGAGCTTGCTCTGGCCAATGTAGATACCGTAGTCGTCCGATCCTACTACAGTCAAGTCCTGGGCAGTTTTTGTTGACTTTGTTCTCCATTCTAAAAATTGGAAGCATGGTAATTAAAAACTGTTCCGTCTTCCTTATAGACTAACGTGGACATTTCCAGCAGTGGGTGTGTATTATAGGGAGCATAGCTAGCAGTGAGTGAGTGATATGGTCCATCGCTGGTCCCTTCTCTCAGAATCCAAATAGGAGTCTCTGCGAGACATTAGAAGGAGTTGACATCCTGGAGGAATGGAGAGAGGCAGCAGTGTATTGGCTGGCTCTCTGAAGAGGTTTCTCCAGCACCTTGTTTTCCAGTGGAAAGCCATTTGTTTCAGTGTGGGCTTGTTTTCCAGTTTTTTTTTCCGCTAGTATTTTATGGGAGGGAGAGCATGACCTCTTGATTTTTTTTCCACCAAGAGAGCAAAGTTCAACCCTCTGAAAATATTTTGTTTCCAGGGATCTCTATTGAGGTGCTAGACATCCACAGCTGTGAGTTGTCTGCTATTTTTGTGCAAGAGGCATTGATGAGGCCCTTAGGAGGGTTATCCATTTCAAGGGAAGGAGAGCGGACCCATTGCTGAAGAACTGCAGCACATACAGGTGCCTGCAAGGATCTATAATTGTAACAGCAGAACCAACACTGATTCTGGGAAGGTCTTGGAGAAAAAAGGGAAGCCGGAAGGGACTCTAGGGATCTGCTTTGACTGCTTTGTATTTTTCCTTGTTTGGACTGCAGATTTTAACAGACTAAACTTTAGACACGGACTCCTTTCTTTTCTGCAACTTTTATCATTTTCAGTAATCTCTCGATTTCGGAACTCCACTCCAAAGTGGAGGCTTTTTTTTTTTGGTTTAAACTTCAGAAAAATGTGTGACGCGATCCCCTTAGGCCTTGTAGCTTGAGCTGTTTCTGGAACCCTTCTTTTCCCCATCGTAAAACAATGCAAGGTGGAGGCCACTGCTGGCCTTGACCCAATACCTACAGAATTACTACCGGCTGTCCCTCGTGAGAAGAATCCTGATCCAGAGTTGCAGCATCTGATTATGGCCCTTTGCCTTCTACAGGGCAGGTTACACAAACTATAAATTTAAATCAAAGAGAATCAGCCTTTAACACATGGCTCCAGTGAACACTGCAGCTAACAATAGGTGAGGGTTTTAATAGCACTGGAGTTTGCAAGCAACCACTTGGTGTTGCTGTGGGTGGGGAAAAGCCAAGCATTTGGGAACTCAAAAAGTTATTTTCCTTCGCACTGTATGGACGTCTTTTTTCATATACTATCAGCTCCTGAGAATAGCAGGTGGCTTCTGGCATACTGTCTAATTTCTTTTTGTGTATGTGTGTTTGTGTGGTAACAGCGCCAACAGGCTGGATATGATCAGGATAAGTGTGATGTCATTCTAGTCCCTTTTCTTAGAATTCTACGATTATCTGGATTTGCTCCGTAGGATAAGTCCAAAGATGGATGGTTATTTATTTATCTATTTTTGCAGAATAAACCTTTTTCTTGCTCTAAAAATGAAAAAAAGAAATGAAATGAAGCCAGCGATTGGAAAGTGGAAAAATATTGAACAAATTCAGCTGAAGAATAGATCAGAAATGCAGAAAGATCTAGTGTGTTACCTAAACTCAGAAACAGAATGGCAGGGTAAGGACGATAAGACCCATCTAATCTGCCCAATTTAATTCCTATTGCATTGTCTTATGACTCAGTTGATCCCTTCACTTTCTTAACTAAGGGTCCTCCGTGCCTATCCCGTGTTTTCTTGAACTCTTAGGGGCGGATTTTAAGAGCCCTGCTCGCCTAAATCCGCCCAAATCCGGGCGGATTTAGGCGAGCAGGGCCCTGCGCGCCGGTGCGCCTATGTTCAATAGGCCTACCGGCGCGCGCAGACCCCGGGACTCGCGTAAGTCCCGGGGTTTGGCGAGGGGGGCATGTCGGGGGCGGGCCCGAGTCGTGCGGCGTTTAGGGGGCGTGTCGGCAGCGTTTTGGGGCGGGCCCGGGGGCGTGGCCGCGCCCTCCGGACCCGCCCCCAGGTCGCGTCCCGGCGCGCTAGCGGCCCGCTGGCGCGCGGGGATTTACGCCTCCCAGAGGGAGGCGTAAATCCCCCGACAAAGGTAAGGAGGGGGTTTAGACAGGGCCGGGCGGGTGGGTTAGGTAGAGGAAGGGAGGGGAAGGTGAGGGGAGGGCGTTAGAGGATTCCCTCCGAGGCCGCTCCAATTTCGGAGCGGCCTCGGAGGGAATGGGGGTAGGCTGCGCGGCTCGGCGCGCGCCGGCTATACAGAATCGATAGCCTTGCGCGCGCCGATCCAGGATTTTAGCGGATACGCGCGTAGCCGCGCGTATCTACTAAAATCCCGCGTACTTTTGCTTGCGCCTGATGCGCCAGCAAAAGTACGCCTATTCGCGCGGTCTGAAAATCTACCCCTAAGTGCTTTTGTCTTTTTTATGTTATTAATAAAGGTGCAACCTATATTTTTCACTACAAACTGTGCTTGTGTTATTATCTAGATCAGGGGTGGGCAAGCTATAGCCCATGGACCCGAACCAGCCCATCTCTGCTGTCCTTCCAGCCTTTCTATCTCCCACATGTTCACTATCAGATGAATTTTAAAAGCCCAGCACACACCAAAACTGGGAGATATGTGAGTGTGTCCGGCCAGCGCGCACCAAAGTGGATTTGAAAAGCTACCCGTGCACATGCGTTTCTCCCAGTACATGCACAAATAAGAAGCTGCAAAAAAAGAGGCAGGGAGCTGGCATGGTCTGGGCAGGGAAAGGGCGGGACATGGGCATTCCAGGACTTTAACATGAAATGTGCACGTAAGACTTTACGTACACAAGCGCGGGCCGAGGACCCTTGTCATGTAACTTTACTACTGCTGTGGATGGCGTGTAAGTAATAAATAAAAAAAATCTAGGCTAGTCAGCGGGGTTTTAAGGATTGGTGCAAACAGGGTAAAAGGGCGGCCTTTTAACTGGGGGGGGGGGGGGGTTAGGAAGTCATATCCCTTACCTGGACAAACTGGGAACAAACTGGGGAAATTGGTCATCGTGTTGGCACGCGTGTCTACTAAAATCCCTCCACTTACGCAGTCTAGGCAGCATTTGCACACATACGTGCGCGTCCATATAAAATTGTGCGCACATGCACGCGCGTACAGTCTATTTTATACCATGTGTGCATATATGCATATGTTATAAAATAGCCGCACTTATATGTGCACCTGCGCTGGTAATAAAGTTACTATCTATATGATCTGACCCGCTGCCATCCTTCAGCAGCCTGGTGGAGCAACCTGACTTTATTGGCGATGGCCTCTAATGATGTGCTGATGCATGTGACATGGGCCATCACTGATGATGTCAAGCTGTACCTCAGGAGCTCATTACAGTAGAAAAATGCACAATTTAGATGTACCAACTCCTCTTTTTTCTCCATTGCTGTCGGCATTTGAGGGACGTCACGACTGAGAGATGCATATTCATGCAAGTCAGAAAAATCCTCATTTTGGAAGATGGGTAATGGTTTGGATGCTCTTTCAGCCAACCTGAGCTCCACAGCCATTTCTGCACTGCATCGCACATGAGTGTGGGCACGAGGAGGTACACAGAGGGTGGCATGTACCTAGGTGCCAGAGTGACTTGAGAGGGAAGCTTAGACACCCACTATTGAGAACCTACTGCATGTGCACAGGCAGTGTCTAGAGGAGAAGCGGGAAGGGGGGAGTGAGCTGGAGGCTGTTGATGCAGCAAGCCAAGTATGTAGCGACACTGAGGGGCTGATGCAATATGCTGAGCGCACTCTTAGCAAGCAGTTAGATGTGGGTAAAATAGGCGTTAATCCCCTTATTGCATTAGGGGATTGATTAGTAATGAGTAATAGGCTCATTCACATGCATTTGCATGTGATGAGCGCTATCTCATTCACTCCACGTTAGATGTGGGTAAAATAGGCGCTAATCCCCTTATTGCATTAGGGGATTGATTAGCGCCTATTTTACCCGCATCTAACTGCTCATTAAGAGGGTGCTCGGCATATTGCATCGGGCCCTAAGGTTGCGCAAGCGACCCTTGCGCCTCCTTCCTAGCGCAACCCCCTAATTTAAATATTGCATGGCACCCCCCCCCCTTTGGGCACCATGCGTGCATTAAGAGAGCGGGGGCTGCCTGTTCAGCGCCTGCTTTCTATGCACCTTTATTGGATCAGCCCCTGAGAAAGTAAACAGCTACTCCAGGAGGAGCATGAGCACCAGCAAAATGTTATGCTTCCAACTTGATGAGCATGTGCTGGCTAGAGAAGATGAGTATGCCAGTGAGAGAGAGAGAGAGGGAGATCAAGGAGCTCTAAGGGAAGCCCCACCCCCATCCCAGTTAGAAATGGTGCAGGAATGTCACACTGGACCAGCTCAGTTCTCCTGCTTCTCACTCTGGTCTCAGATATTTAAATGTCTGAATCTGAGAGCGCTTGTGTAACAGAGTTAAAAATAATAATTATTTATTTCCCTGGGCCCCTGAAGAAGGTTCCTGCATGAGAGGGAATCAGAACTTCAGTAGCTCTAACAGAGAACTGCTGTGGTTTTTTTTTAAATTTGTTTGCTGACCTGTAGAACCTTCTGAGAAAGGAAAGGTAAGCAGAAAGAATACTTGGACCAGAAAGAAAAGTAAACAAGCTCTTGCTTATTTCTACTGCACCTGGAAAAAGAACAATCTGGAGACAGATTGAGGAGAGATTTGGAGAGGACCAGAAGCATTCCAATGCAGCTGCAACTAGTGAGAAAGAAAAATAAGTTTGGGGCCATGAGAGCAAAAGAAATTGTTTGGCAAAGAAAAGACCTTAAGCCTGGCAGATGTTGAGTTGCATTGTAACCCAGTGGTGCAGCTCTATTAGGAAAAGAGAAGCCATTGAAGAGTGGGTAAGCAAAAGGAGAAATCTGTATAGAAGGAAATCTAGTTTAAAGTTAAAGTTTACCAGCAGAAAAGCACGGAAATAGAAATCTGTTCTAGTTAAAAGTTTGAGTGAAGAAAGCTTGAATGGAATGTGCTTAATTATGAATCTGTACAATAAATCCAAGGATTTGTCCAGTCGGCGTCTGGTATTAAAACCAGAAGCTGTAACAACAACTGACAGAAGCAAAAAATGTTGTAAAAAGGCAGTTTCTCCTTCAGACATGCACAGTGTTTTGACTGGAACTAAACTTCCTAGACAATAATTGGGGAAAGAAAATGTAATAAATATTTTTCTGCTAACTAAAATCCTTCTCTACTAGAGCTGTATGATAGTAAGACTGAAAGTAGATTTAAGTATCTGGCAAAAAATTATTTTGGACACTCATTCTTTATTTTTCATTTGCCAGCTCACAATGCAATTCAGTGGTTCCAGCATGTGAGGCCTACGCATACCTAGATTCTGCTGGAAGATAACTCATGGAAAGAGTAGATAGTCTCTCGCTTTGATTTGGTAAATCTCAGGATAGTAGGTGGTGTGGCTGGATACGGACCGGACGATCAATGGTTTCAAGAAGAAGAAAAAAAAAGCTCACCTGCACACTCCAGCAGTGTCAGCAAGGACTGTAGAAATACCAGCTATTTCCTGCATGCCTGTTACAGAGATGGAACATGTCTGTCCAGAAAGACACAGAGAATCCAGGACAGAACATTCACACAGAAAGCGATGACAGAGTGAGTGAGGCACAAGGAAAGACTGACAGAAATGTAATGTTCTCACCTCTTGAGTACTGAAAATAATCTATATTTACCTGATGATTATCTGAGGAAGAAACAAAGAGTGAAAATATTTTGAGAAAGAAATCACAGTCATGGTTTTTTAAAACATTTGCACTACGAGTTTGTGTTGACCATTTGAACTGAAATGTATCTGATTTTCTTTGTTGTTGGTGGTGAATCTTTGTACCTGCAAGGTAAAAGAAAAAAAGAAGCTCTTTCATAAACCTGAAAATGAAAAGGAAAACAGATAAGAGTGAAAGGCAAAGGCTAAAGGAAATATACTTACTTGTTGAATGTGCCACATAATGGTTAAAATGTGTTCCTGTAAATTATTTAAAGAAATTTAACTTGTTACCAAAATACATTTTTTTTTTCAATTTGAGTTTATTTTTATATACTGACATTTGATCTCAATTGAGATATCACATTGGTTTACATTCAGGTACTGTAGGTATTTCCCTATCCCCAGAGGGCTTACAATCTAAGTTTTGTACCTGAGGCAATGGAGGGTAAAGTGACTTGCCCAAGGTCACAAGGAGTGACAGCAGGACTTGAACCCTGGTCTCCTGGTTCCTAGCCCACTGCTCTAACCACTAGGCTATTCCTCCTCCTCTTTAATTAAATGCATTCAATTGAATTTGAGTCAAGGTATTTGTTGCTGTGAATTAACACGTATTTCAGGATTTTATTATTATTATTATTTTTTTTTTTTTTTACAACCAACTCTTATGGCACTTACTTCTCTCCCCTGCCTCCGAGGAAACCCTTGAATTGTTAATAATCACAGTACAGAGCAGAAGTGTTCTTTTGTGTGTGACTGCCCCTGGAGGAAAAGTGAGGGAGAGAGGTTATTTGCTTTTCCCCCCCAATGACAGATCTAAATCTCTTTCCTGTTCCGTTTCTGGGGGTTACATGCGTATGGGAGAGAATATATGAGGGAGTGAGAGAGGAACATACAAGGCTTCAAACCCCAGCCCCTGATGCAGCCAAGAGCCATTAATGTGGCCGAAAGAAGTTTGCCCAATCCTGATCTACGTGGGGGAGGGTGGGGGAAGCAAGGTGAGGAAGAATGCCAGTAAAGAAGGTGGAGTGAAGGTAAATAGAAGCACTACCCATGGAGTGGGGTGCCAGAGAGGAGGTCACACAGACCCAGAGACACAGGGTCGATGGAATAGGAAGTGCCCAGAGGGAATACCTCTGTATCGTTGGTAGTGGTCCATGGAGCGGGTACACCGGAGGTCTCCTGTAGAGATGGTAATGGCCCACGAAGCGGGGTACACCAATAGTGTCCTTGGTAGAGATGATAATGACCCGCAGAGCGGGGTATGCTGGTGGGGCCCTCTGTAGAGATGATAGCAGTCCACAGAGTGAAGTGCAATCGAGGCCCTTGGTGGAGGTGGTAATGGCCCGCAGAGCGGGGTACACCGGTGAGGGTCCTCGGTACAGCTGGTAGCGGTCCACAAGGCGGGGTGTGCCTGTGAGGTCCTCGATAGAATGGTAAGGGTCTGTAGAGCGGGTACCTCTGAAGGAATCCTCCATAGAGATGTTAATGGTCCACAGCGTGGGGTACACCAGGGAGGCACTTGGCAGAGCAGAAAGTGATCCGCAGGGTGGAGTACTCACAAAAGAGCAGTGTTGGTTCCAGGGAAGCCCCGGGGAATGGGGCAGGCAGACTTCCAGGCATCAGGCCCTCTGAGGAGTGGATAGCCAGGACGAGAGAGAGAACCCCCGAGGAGCGGGTATCTGAGACATCAACGTCGGAACAGGAACTGGAATGCAGGGTCCTCAGGAAGCAAGGCGGAATTAGCAAGGATGAGGACTCTTTGCCAAGTCATCTTTAGGTAGGGCCACCTGGTTTAAATATCCGAGGAGAATGACGTCATCTGGAGGGGACCCCCCGATGTTTCCGCCATGACGTGGTTCCCGTGTGCGCACGCACCTAGAGGGACCTGATGGCAAGATGGCGGTCGGCGGCGTCCGTGCCGACCCGGGAGGCCTAGAAGCGGTAGGCAGGTCGTCGGCTGCTAGTGGAGGCTGCCAATCTACCCAATGGAGTCAGGGAAGCAAAGAAGGAAGTGAGCAGTAGTGGTCGCAGCCGTCTGCGATCGACGGACATAACAGAAACCATTTACTGATCCTCTTAATGTACCTCCTGATGAAGGACATTAAGAAGAAAACAGCTGGTCCTGTTCTAGTCATTGATGTATACATTTCTTTGATTTTCAGGGTATATTATAATTGAAAAAAATACAAAACTTGAAATAATTACATGCAAATTGGTCATTTCTATTTGGGGTAGTTTTCAGGAAGCTGTACGACTTTCAATCACAAACATTATGGTGGCAAATTTCAAATAGCCTGCCTAGTTGTATGGGGCGGGGTTTGTGCATGTACTTTATGCTCATTTTCAAAGAGAAACTATTCAAGCAGTGAATTGCTTTGTCTATGCTGCCAAGAGGAGTAAAATAGCGGGCTTACTTTTTCAAAATGCCATACAAGCACTCTATTCTCCTCGCACTCCTCCGAACTTAACACACGTCCCGATTCCTCCACCCTCCCCATCCCAGAAATGCCTCCTTGAAATCCAGTTTAAAAATGCCCTCCTATGGAAAGTCAGCACAAACTTTCAACTGGGTTGAGGAAACCTAGGCATGTCAATCTGTTTTAATGTAACTACATTGCTTTGAAAAAACATCCTCCATATCTGACCTCTTGCTGCTAATGTTAGAAATCTCATATCTAACTTAGAGGGACAGAGGTAATTCAGCCATTAGAATGCGGTTGTGAGAATTTACAATAATATGAGAAGTCAACTCCATCTAGCAGGAAGGGTGGCTCTAGTGGTTGGAGCAATAGACTGACCCCCAGCAAAACCAGGATTCAAATCCCACTTCGCTTCCACCACTGATACTTTTTGTGACCTTGCACAAGCCTCTTTATCTCCTGTAGCCTCAGGTACCCACTTGGAATGAAATTGCTTTGCGGCAGGGACTTATTGTACCTGATTCTTAAAATGTTTTATTTATTTTATTTAACAACTTTTCTATACCGACATTAAAGTACACATCATATCGGTTTACATAACAACAAAAGGTGGAAAGTACAAATAACAGGGGGAGGGGACGGGGAGAACTAAGAAACTGGGGGTCGGAAGGGGGGACCCCCAACAAATTAGAGAGAAGGAGCGAAACGAGAGGAACGGTAACACATGGTTAAATAAGGTGCAAGTGTACAAAATATACAAAAGAGGTGCAAGAGTACAGAATATAAATGATACCGGGATCCGGTGGGTCATGATAGCAATTATAGAATATGCAGGGGTTATGAAGATTACCGGGGGGGTCATAAGAATAGCCGAAGTGTCAAGGATGTTAATCCAGGAAGGCTTGATGAAAGAGCCACGTTTTTAGCTGTTTTCTAAATTTGAAAGGGCAGGGTTCCATGCGAAGGTTGGGCGGTAGGTCATTCCAGAGCGTGGGGCCGGCAATTGAGAAGGCGCGATTCCTTGTGGCTGAGAGGCGGGCTTTCTTAAGAGGGGGAACTAGCAGGGTACATTTATGAATTGTTCTGATAGGGCGGGAGGATTGTGTGGGTTGGAGGGGTTCATTAAGCCAAGAGGAGTTGTGGTTGTAGACAGCTTTATGTAAAATGGTGAAGGTTTTGAACAAGATGCGGGAGGAGATGGGGAGCCAGTGTAGGTTTTTAAGGATAGGGGTAATATGATCAGATTTGCGTGTGTTACTAATGATCCTTGCTGTGGCATTTTGCAGTATCTGGAGAGGTCTGATGGTGGAGGAAGGAAGGCCATGATACAGGGAATTGCAGTAATCTAGCTTAGATGTTAATGTGGCATGAATAACAGTTTTGAGGTCGTGAGTGTGGAGAAGTGGCTTGAGGTCGTGGGTGTGGAGAAGTGGCTTGAGGTCGTGGGTGTGGAAAATGTTGAGAGCTACCTCGGACATTATTTAGAAAGGCAGGTTAAAATATTCAACAATTAGCATATTTACATATATCATGTTCCTCTCTTTCTATGGGGACATTGTCAGGGTTGGTAAAATAGATATTTAAAATCTCTAAAACATAATTCTTAGTATCCCAGTGTCAACCCTCAACGAATACTAAGATCTCAAAATAAAGGACTATTGTCTATTCCCACAATACGCTGCACACATCTACCACAAATATGAGATCAACTGTTTTCCATAGCAGGTCCAAAGCTCTGGAATTCCCTGCCTGACGCGTTACGCATTCTACCAGAAAGAAAAGATTTAAACATGAACTAAAAACATGACTATTTAAAAACGCATATAATTTAACTTAAAACCATCAGAATATACAGATCCACAAAAATATGAAGCACAAAAATAATAATAGAATCATGAAGAATAAATCAATCAAACAAGAGAATGTAAGATTCTCAAACAACATACTACTGACTAAGGGGGTGATTTACTAAGCGTATCGCACGCAAAAAGTCCCTTATCGCTTGCGATACCAGAATGGGGATGGAGTCAGGGCGGCACCGGGGCTGACGCCGCAAAGACTGCGCCGACAGTGAAAGGTAAGCACATTTATCGCTGCCAGTTTCGCAACGAATAAGGCAGACTAGATGGCCTTATCAACCATCATTTTCTAAGTTTCTATCTCCTTCCCTACCTCCCTTTTTCCCCTGCTTCCTCCTCTTCCTTTTTTCCTCTTCTCTGTGTTCTCTTCCATTTTTCTCTTCCCTTTCTTTTTGCTACTTTCTCTCTCCTCTCCCTTCCTCTTTTCTGCTATTCTCCCTTCCCTCTTCCTCCTTTTGGCTGCCCCTCTTTGCTGCACTGTTTCTTTCTCTTTCTTTCTCTCTGTTGCTCTCCCTACCCTCTTCTCTCTCCTTGATGTCTCTCCCTTCCTCTCCTTTGCTGCTCACCCTCCTCTCTGTTCTTGTTATTATTTGTGATAATTGTGGGTGGGTGGATCCTTTGGCCGGTGGCAGATGACCATGCCCCCGGGGGAAGATCCCGAGAGGGGCCACCAGTCAGTTACACACTAGATCTTTTCTTAAACTGTATATTGAACCACCAGAGGTGGCAATAGTGAGCTGGAAGAGCCCGGCTGGGCTGTAGTCCCTCAGATACTGGAACAGCGATCCTGGATAACTGAGCTGTAGAGAACCTGAATATAGTGAGTGGGCAGAGTATGCAGAGTTCAGGAACAGAACCTTGATGGTAACTCTCACACAATAGTCTCTTGAAACAGCCCAGAGGCTGGAATGAAGTAGGCCCTTGAGGAGCGAGTACCTGGTTCCAGGGAAAGCTCAGAGAGAGATGGTAACTCACTGGTGTTGTAGGCAGCGGTGACTTCCTGGCAGAAGTTGTATTCGGTAGCAGGTCTGGGAACGTGGGCCCTCGAGGAGAAAGTACTGGTTCCAGACTACGACCTGAAAAGTAAGAGAGAGAGCGAGGCCCCCGAGGAGCGGGTACCCCTGGTAAGTCCGAGGAGGGAGAGTAGCAAAGTATGCGGAGAGCGAATCCCATCCGCAGTGATACCTGGAAGGAGTCCCTTGCTAACTCGAATAACTAGCAAAAACGAAGACCTTAAGTATCCGGTGAGGATGACGTCATCTCAGGGGGACGCCCCTGAGGTTTGCGCCACAGCTGGTACTTGAGTCGGGGCTGCGCCGCGCACGCGCGCACGCCCTTAGGCTTCAGGAGAACATGGCGGAGTGCAGCGTCTAGCCGGTCCGGGGCCGCCGGAGGAGAACGGCAAGAGGACGCCGCGGCAGCCAAACTTCCATCAACCAAAGAGGGAGTCGCAAAAGAGGTAAGGAGGGCGGAGTGGAGATGTCGGGCAGCGACGGTCGCAACAGTTCTCTCCTTGACACCCCCCTTTCCTTGTCCTTGCCGATCTCACTCCCCCTTTCTCTCTGCTTGACTTTCTCCTTCCTTCCTTTTTGCTGATGCCCCTCTTGATCGCTCCCTTTCTTATTCTTTCAGTCAGCCTCCCCCTCCCCTTCTATGTGTACTAGAACCCATAACCCGAGCATATGACTGCCTTCCCTATCTGACTGGTTTCCGTCTTCTCAGGAGAAGCAATCGGCTGCCGGAGGCCAGAAATAAATAGTAGCCTGCTCTGCCTGCTGATCTGTATAAAGGGTTCTTGTGGTGGCTTGGGTCACCACTCCTCGGAAGTAGCTACCCCTGTGCAAATGCATGGATTGCACCCCCGGGCTGCTGCACTGGCCCTGAGATGAAGGAGAACATGCATACGGCTTTTATTATGAATGAAGACACAAAGTCTTCCCACTTACAGAAAATGAGCTGTGTATTTCTCTTGTTATGGGGCTTTTCTGACAGGCTGCTATTATTTTCACTTTGCCAAGTAGCACATGAAAATTTAATATAGCCATGGAAGCAGCAAAGTCACAAGGAAGATAACTAGATTTTCCTTGAGATTCTGATTTATTACTGTAATAACAAATTAAATCTCTTCCAGGGACATGCACATTATATTATTATTGTCAAATTAGCCATTAAATTATTATCTTAACTCAGAAAGTAATTTAACTCTTGCAATGCACTGGCCGTTCACAACCACCTCCTGTGGGTTTTCACAATAACATA
This sequence comes from Rhinatrema bivittatum, assembly GCF_901001135.1. Lineage (NCBI taxonomy): Eukaryota > Metazoa > Chordata > Amphibia > Gymnophiona > Rhinatrematidae > Rhinatrema > Rhinatrema bivittatum. The sequence continues at coordinate 67,724,162 of NC_042621.1, read as the reverse complement.
CTATCTGGAAAAGAAAAAAGAAGTCAGATTTCTATAAAAATGTAGCATACCTTAACAAATGGGTGCAGATGGCTTAATACTAAAAATAAAATTAGCCATTTCCCTAAATTAATAATATTCTGTAACAGATTAAATGAATGCTGAAGAAAAAGGAGGTATTGTCTAGCAGTGACACTGGAAAAACAGAAGATCTGGGTTCAATTCTCATCTTTTAGTGTTTTTTTGTGATCTTAGGCAGGTCATGTCAAATACATATACCCAGTAACCGGGCGATACTAAACAGGGAAGAAATATATTCACCAATCTATTCGGGAGGATATACAACTGTGAAACGAACTTCATTCTGAATTCCCTAAAAGGACTGAAACAGGGCTGCACATTATTTATTATTTGGATTTATTACCTGACTGTCTGAATGAGAAATTTGCATCTGGGCCTTTTTGTATATCTGAGTTTTGAGTGGTTTAGAAGCCCTCACATGCATCGCCCAGGGCCTCAGTATGGGCATTTCATAAATGTTTAATAAATGTAAACAGAAACGTAGTCTCCTTTCAGTTTCCGTTCTCATTAATACATCTCTCATTGTCCACTATGGAGTAGTCCCCTTGCCCATGCCGGGATTACTGTGCTCTATGATCCCGGCTGCTTCCAGCGTTAACGTAGTGTTATGCCTGTCTGTCGCAGACGGCTACGACCACGAGTACTCACTGCTTGTTCCACACTTCTACCCTCCCCGGGTCTGCTCGCTGCACGGACCTGCCTGCATCGCCACGTTCCTCGGGCCTCCTCGCGGAGACATGGACGCCATTACTTCCTGCTCCGATGTCGGGCCCTCCTAGGCAGGCGCGTGCGTCACAAGCCCTGCCTTTGAAGCTGCTTCGGCGGGAACCTCGGGGGGTGTCCCCGCTTGATGATGTCATCGGACTCTTGTATTTAAGCTCCTGCTTTGCCCCCAGCAAGCCGACAGCAACAAGTTCCGTATGAGTGCTTGCCTGCCTCTTGTTCCTGAGACGCTGTTCCTGCTCGCTACGTGGAACTTGTCTGACACCCGCTCCTCAGGGGTCAGTGTGCGCTTCAGGGACTTGCTCCCTGGCCTACCCCGCTCCTCAGGCTGGCTCCACGCCTCCTGGGTCCCAACTGGCTACCTGCTCTATCTCTCGGCTCTCCCTGGGAACTACTGCATTGCCTTGCGAGTCCTCAGCTGGCCTTCCCCACTTTTTGGGATTGCACCATATTATTTCAAAGACTGTTCGTGCTTCCCGCTCACTAATCCTGAGATCACCAGAGCTTCCCCGCTCCTCGGGGCTTGCTCCGAGGAGCGGGGAAGCTCTAGGTGACAGCAGGCCCGCTCCGTGGGTCCTCCTTTCTACAGCTCAGCCAGTCCTGTCCCAGCTACCTGTCTACATCAGCTACTGCTCTTGGGCTCAGACTTCCCGCGTTGCGGGTTTGCCTTCACTCTCTCATCTACGCCCACTACGCTGCAGCTCCGCCTCCCAGGGCTGTACTACCAGAGTACCTCCTGCTTGGCTGTCCTGGCACCGACCGTCCGTGGTCTGCCTGGTGCCCTCTCTCTCCTCAGACTCTCCAAGTACTGTTTACAGTCTACCATCCTACAGCGGTCATCACCTGGCCTCTGGGAATCCCCCGCGACTGTGCACAGAGCCTTCCTGTACTCCAACACCTCGCCTCCAGATGGTGCGGATCTGTGGGGCTCCCCCCCCCCCCCCCAGGCTGTAACAACTCATACCTCGGGCCAAGGGTCCACACACGCACACACCAATCATAACACATGGGTAATAAAGTGGAAGGGTACTTTTAAACTAAACAGTATGATTCCAGCGTTATTACCTAGTAACACTGGAAGTGTTTCTTATGTAATAACCTAAGTAATGCTGGAAGTGGCCAGGATTGCAGAGCACAGTGATCCCAGCATGGAGAAGAGGGCTACTTTTGCAGGTAATGGGTGGATGGGAGGGAGACGGGGGGGAGGCAGAAGAGGGAAATGTAAAGCTTTTTTTTTAGCAGGAAGGGAGTGTGAGTGCAGAATGTGGTCACTTGCTCAAGATAGTAAGCCCTTGAACCACAGCATGACCTCAGGGTGAGGCTCCAAGGTGTGCACCGCAGGAGGCGAGCATATCCAGGTACTGGCTGGACTTGGAATGTAGCTTGGGCTTGGAACATAGCTTACTCAGGCCTCTGCTGAACCTGCCTGCACCAAGAATGAGACCCAACAATGCAATGCTGGTCTCTGGAGTAGTCCTTCGGCTACTCGATAGCCTTTTTGGACCTGCCACTTGGGAACAGCTTGTGCGTCAAGACAGACAGAAGTCGAGGACACAAGACAAGACACAACAATCGCTTGGACTTGACTCTGAAGACTCTTGGCAACAAGGAGATGACAAAGGCACAGAAGACGTGGAACATGGACTGGAGACGTGGAACTTGGACGAAGGCTCAGGTTCAGGTTCATATGGGCACTGTGCCGCAGCATGCCCTACAAAGCCCAAGGGCTGGTCGCAGAGCACGCCGTCCCGCTGCATGCCCTATAGAACCTGTAGGCTGGTCGCGGACCTTGTTAGGGGCGGGGTAGGCTCTGGACTGAGGCTCAGACATGAATGAAAGCTAGAACATCTTTGGAACATGGCTTGGAATGAGGAATAAGGAGATTTGCTAGCTGGACAAGTTCCACAAGACTTGAACTAAGAACATGATTAGGAACTTGTATTAGAGTTCCAAGTTCTAAGTCAAGTTCAAGGCTGAACTCTGAGGACTTGACCCAGTGAAGTCAGACTTGGGGACAGGCATTGTGCCAGGAGATGCCCTACATAACCTGCCATGGGCTGTTCATAGACCACATCGCTGGCATGCCTGGAGGAAGGAGAAGACAGGAGCTGGAAGGCAGAATTTGGAAACGAGGACTGGAACATCCAGAACTTGAATGAAGACTTGGACGAGGTGAAGACTCAGAAGTCTTGGATAAGGAACTGTCAAGAGATCAGAACATGGAACAGGAAATATGAAGGAGTTCCCACGAAGAACAAGAAACAGAAGACCTTAAAGAAGTGATGACTCCTGGAATGTTGGCACAGGAACTCCAGGAGCAAGGAAACTCCTTCTGAAGGCAAAGCTGAACTAGCAGAGAAGCCCTTTTATAGGGCTGCAGAAATGACGAGGTGATGACATCATCTGAAAGGGCCAGGGGGCTTTTTCCACCTTGGGCCTTTTAAATTCTGTGCTAAGGCACCTAGAGGGCACTGGGAAGAGCTGGAGTAGGGACAGACGCTGGTGGCAACCCAGGCCATAAAGATGGCAGAGGCGACACCAGACATCGGCAGCACCACAGGCCGCAGTGGCAGCATCCCCGACCGCAAGAGCAGGAACTTCAAGCAGATCCAGAAAGTGGTGGAGGCCCTGCTGAGAAGAGGAAGTCGTGGCACCACTCCCACTGCATTGGTGAAGTGGCACTCCAGGCCGCACCAGCAACAGGGAGCACGGCATCTTCCAGGGACGACGAGAGGTGAGTGAGCAGTTCGCAGGCCTCTGTGGATGGAAAAACGCAACAGGGAGGGAGGAGACCCAAGCTGGTGGTGATCTTTTTAGGAGTTTTAAAGCTTGTTTTTAGGGTTTGCCAGATTATTTGGACAGTAGAGGGGGGAGGGAGGTAGAGACATGCGGTGGTGGTGAGGTGGGCATCAGGCTGGGAGACCTGCAACTGTTTTTGGTTTTTTTTTAAGATGCTCTACTTATCTGGATATCTCTGAAGATATCTATGTAGTAGCCACACGAGACCGGATAATTTTAGGCTTAAATGGCCTTTTCCAATGGCTGTTTAAGGTTAAAGTTAACTACAATATAATTAGAGAGTGCCAACGATTTACAAAGTGGATAAGAAGGTAACTCAATAGCTTAACCTAAATACCAGCCTCTATCCAATATTATACACTTTCAATGATGCTGCAAGATTCAGCGTCATTGAAAGTGTATAATATTGGATAGAGGCTGGTATTTAGGTTAAGGTTAAAGTTAACCAGCTATATATAGCCGAATAACTAAACAAGTATATTCAGGGGGATATTTATCCTCCTGAATATACTGGACAAGTCATCAGTCTAACTATAGTCGGATACCTTGTTCTCTAAATGGCCTACTGAATATTAGCCTCAAAGCCAGAAAGTATTTGTTCATGTTTTAAAGGAAAACACTGAACATACCTATTATTTTTTTGTCCAGCAACCAAGCACATAAATCAACCAACCTTATATATACAAGCAAGATTTAGCATGCCAAATATCATATCTTTGAAAAACATACAAAGACCCTCTGAAACCGTGGGCATAAATCTTATTTCCTACATTTAGAAACTATGCAAACATAACCAGGCGTCTCCTGCAGTTTTACATCCACACCTTTTTGCAGGTCTACAATACTCTTGGAGCCATCATCTTGCAAACTTCATTCTCAAGAATCACAAGTTCTTCTGCTTTCTTCCATCAGACTTCAGATCCCTCTGCTCTCTTTTGAAAATCTCCTTGTAACAATTATACTCATACTCTAATGTTGTCACCAAAATATCCTTTATTAGTTACATGAGTCTTCACAGACCCTGGATTTGTGATGTCAGAGTAGAAGTGTACACTGTTCTGGCTTTCCCAATGGAAGGTGTCACCAAAAACAGCTGATTCAAGAAAACTCATGAACCCACTTTGGGTTTTGAATTTTTCACTCCTATCCTGCCCTGGGATCATGTCGAGACTCGACGGAGGAACCCTCAGGCACCCAGAAGTTGGGAGTCTTGTGGTCCAGGCAGGGATCTGAAGACTGAGAAGATAAAGAGGTACTGAGAGCGAAAAGGGAAGTTAGCTTTGTACATAGTCTTCAATAAAAGGTTGCTCCAGGAGTCTGAATTCTGAGAAGTGGAGTTTTATTGGCGTCAATAAAGAGGGCTGACCAGTACTGGAACCTTGCCAACATACAAGGGATTTCTAGTCCCCAGCTGCTGGACTGCATAGGTCTGCACCTAGAAAATAGGCTCTGCTACAAGTGAACCCAACAAGGGAACACTGTCCAGAGGGATTCCGAAGAGTAGAATCCCAAAGTGCAGAGGAGTGACTGTACCTGTGATTGTATTTTCGAATTTCTGGACTTTAACTTTTTTGTATGGATGCACACCAGATCCAATTGTTTTCGTTACAAGATAATTTGTTTGCATTATATTCCTCAGTAAATGGAGGTTTTATTGGACAACTGACTGATTCATGTTTGCTGGGAATTCTAGAAGGCAATCGACACATCTAGAGCCTTGAAAGATTATTACTTGATTTATATATTTTATTTGTTTAGTCTTGATATTCCACTTATTACAATATCTATCACTCCAAGTGGATTACTGAAAATTAAAATTGGTTAAAATAGATATAGCACAGCAAAATTTCATGTAATAATAAGCCAAGACACACATTAAAAAACAAAAATCCAAAAACACATTTCATTCCAAATGGGCCTCTTTTCATAGGACAATAAGATCCTCATTTGTAAGACCATAAATACTGTAGCACACTTGCCTGGTAATTATATTGTATAACATCATATTTTTTACCCTCCTCAATCCCATGAGAAATGTAGGTCAATGATTAATATTAATACACATTACTGCCCCTAATTAACCGGTAAGTAGAACTTGTTTTCAAAACCCTTAGAGGTCAATAAACTGGCAAACGGCAAAGGCAAGGCTGGATTCTTCAATGCCTTGTCCCATAGACACAGAATAGAAAAAAATGCTTTAGTGAATCAGGTCCATATTCGGGGGAAAATTTGCATGTGTAACTTTTCCTAAACATTCAGTGGGATTTGCATGCACAAGTCTGCACGCAGATAAAGTAGGTAACTATATCCGGGTAAAGTTAGGACTGCTGATTTTCTCACCTGGACAGTGCTGAATATGCACGTATAAACGCCCCCATTCATGCCCCTTTTTACCTGGATACATTTTGCATACACAAAATGTATGCATTTGGTGGGGGCAAATATTCAAAACTCAGATTTTGTGTGTGCAACTCCAAAGATACGCGCACAAAAGCTTTTGAATATTCACCTCTTAGTTACTAAAATATGGACTAAGAAGTCAAGTGTGACTTTTCTTTCGAAATGTTAGATTGCAAGGCTCTGATTTGGCTTCTAAAGGAATGTCATTCCATAAGGCAGAAGCGGCAAAAGCTCCTTTCTTCCTTGCTTCCATCAGCTCACTCTGTTTTGCGTTCAGGAAAGCCAAACGTGTTGCTGGAAAGATTTCAGACGGCATAAAGGATAATAACGAGGACAGAACGCGCAACATCAGGGCCGGTGCTAGCTTTTTTTTTTTTGTAGCCCTGTATGAAAACGTTATGTGCTGCTTCCCCTCTTGCTGGTTCATTCAGTGCTTGTCCCGGGCCCATCAAATAAAACCCAGCTCCATCCTGCAATCTATCAGCCTAATTTTAAAAGGCTGGCGTGCACCAATTCCGGGAGATACGCGTGCGGCTGGGCTGCGTGCATTTTCAAAGCGCCGTGGCCGCACGCGTATCTCCCGGCACACGCTGAAGAACCCGACGCTAAAAAAAAGGGGGTGGGGCATGGGTGAGCTGGGACAGCCGGGCAAGCCCGTGCAACTTACTACCGTTCCGGAGAGCAGGTAAGTTTTGAAATTAAAAATAAAAAATACTAGTTAGAGGGGTTTTAGTGGTCGGGGGAGGATAGGGGAAAAGGCAGGCAGGGTAGGTAGGGGGTTTAGCAAGTTCACTCCCAGTCCGCTCCTTTATTGGAGTGGACTGGGAAGGAACTGGGTAAAGGCCCTATCGCGTTGCCACACGATTCTTAAAACATTCATCCCCTTTACAAGCGAGAGCCACCGCTCGAGGGCACATGTGCGTGCCGATATAAAATCAAGCAGGTGGGTAGCGGATTTTATAACATGCGCATGTCGACGCAGGGATGTTTTAAAATCGAGCATCCATGTGCGCGTGCTGGGAACTTCATGCACATGAATTCACCTTTATATTTTTAAAAACTGACACGCCCCCCCCAAACAGAAACCATGGATAGGGAAGGGTATTAGGTACCCTAGGCAAGCCTTGCACACATGCCCCCTCCCACACACTCCCACGCCCTTTACAGACACACACAATTCAATTACGAATTTATAACAAATTTTACATGAAAAAGAATATTCAAAAGTACAGTCTTCTGGGGCAAAAATATCACTTACAATATCCATATTATATTTACATGCACTCCTGTGGTGCCAGCCAGAAAAATGCAAAAAAAAAAAAAAGACACTTGGAGCTCCTATGGCATTAGACCTTTTGTAATGTGTACTGGATAAGGGGCTTGGCCCTCAGAAAACCGGAATTACCATTACAATATAGTAAACCTCCCATACCAATACAGCCCTAACAATCTTATCTATGAAAAGGCAACACTGCACTTATTACACCAGGCCCTAGAACACCAATAAAACTCTTATTAGGAAACCAGGCTGCTATAGATCCCTGCACAGAAATTACATGCCAGGAAAATACCTCACCTCAGTCACATATGCAGAACCAGAGAGACCCTGACCAAATACAGAATGAAGAGATCAGAAAGTATAAACAGAAACGTGCTGAGAAGAACTGAACTAAAACCCACAACAAGCCAGACTCTATATGCAGCGCAACAATGGAAAAATAGAAACTATTACCATTCTTCATAAAACATTAAAAAATAAAATCAAGAAATATAAAACATCATAAAGGTAAAATCATATTCATAAAAGAATATTTCAAACCAGTTAATGAATAGAACATCTAAAATTTCACAAACACCAAGAAAATATTTTGAAACATCTGATGAATAAAAAATCCAATAAGTAAAAAATATTCTATTCCTCCCCTCCCCCCCAAAAATTATATTTTGAAAGAGCAGATTCATCAAATTACATCCAATAATTAAAACTAATAAGGATTAAAAAAATCTCCTGCTTTCCATACTGGGATCTTCCGATTTTCAGTCACCCCGAGATTGTTGTAGATTGGGGGATGTAGGGCTGTACAAATTTTATCTTCTTTCTCACACACATGCACAGTAACACATTCATTCTCTCATACACTTCCTCTCGCTAACATACACAGGCTCCCTCTTCCTGACCCTGACAGATACATTATGGGCCGGATTTTTAAACATACACTCGCGGGGTACATTTGTGCACACTACCCGGTGTGCATAAATGTTCACCCGATTTTATAACATGTGCGCGGTTTTAAAATCTGGGGGTCGGCGCACGCAAGGGGGTGCACACTTGTGCACGCCAATCCCTACAGGAGCCCCGATGGCTTTCCCCATTCCCTCCTGCACCCCCCACCTTCCCCTCGTTTCCCCTATCTATCCCACCCCCCCCAGCCCTACCTAAATCCCCCCCACCACCTTTATTTTGTAAGTTACGCCCCCCCCCGACCACCCCCGCCCCTTTCACAAAGCCCCGGGACATGCGTGCGACGCCGGGCCTATGCAAAATAGGCTCGGCCCGCGTAACCCTTTTAAAATCTGCCCCTATATGTGTGTGTGCATGCCTATATGTGACACATAGGCTCTCCCAGGCACACAAACATACAAGCTTTCATACAGACACATTCACAGGCACCCAGGCTCTCACACACACATAGGCTTTCACACAGAAACACACACACACATATAGTATCTCATACAGACACATGCACACACACAGGCTCTCAGACACACACAGGCTCTCACTCACTCACACACACACACACACACAAGCTTACACACATACAGACATGGTCTCCTGTTGTCACTGGGCCATGATGGGATGAGTTCCACCATGGCCCCGTGGGCCTTCTGCTGTCTTCGATCTGTGGTGGGATGAGCTCCATCACAGGGGGGGGGCGGAGGGGAAGCTGTGCGTGGGTGCGCATGTATGCACGCAGACAACAGGCCTCTCCATCTTTGGCTGCCAGCGAGTCGAGCACCAGCGGCCTGTAGCCTCTCTCTTTCTTTGGCCACCGGCGGGTTGAGCGCTGGCAGCCTGTAGCCTCTCTCCTTCTTTGGCCGCTGGCCGCCGACCCCTCGAGTGTGCACCCCTGTGCAAATGCACGGTATGCACACCCAGTCGCACTGGGCCTGCCTTTCACGTAAAACCTTGAAGATTATGGACAAAACTATCAAATTGTATACTACTACCTGCAAAAAACCAGTGCAGCTCCTCCAAAATAAGTGCAATATGATTTCTTGATCTAATGCCCACACATAATCTTGCTGCTGTGTTTTGGAGGAGCTGCCACTGACCAGGCATCTTTTTTTTTTGATTATCCAAGATACAAAGCATTACAATAGACAAGGTGACTTATAAAATGTACGAATAATTGTGGCAAAATCTTTTTTTTTTTTGCCCCGAGAAGGGTGTACATGTTTAATCTGAAGTAAGGAGAATTCCACAACACAATGCAGGAGCAAAGAGCCGCTCTCCAATATAATCAATACCAACATCCAGGGTGATGCAGAAAATTCAATAAGTCCCCGCAGCTTTAAATGAATTTAATGAAAGATATCTTTTAATTTTTCAACGGCAACTCCATTGCTTGAAACAGCACCGATATTAAAACAGGGTCCCCCTGACACGGACCCGTGTTTCGCCAAACCCAGCTGCGTCGGGAGGGACAGACAATTTACTGTGGAGTTCATCAACTTATCAACTTTGTGCTAACGTTTGATTTGCAAGGAGCTGTGCTGTTTCAAGCAATGGCGTTGCCGTTGGAAAATTTAAAAGATATCTTTCATTAAATTCCTTTAAAGCTGCGGGGACTTGTTGAACAATCTGAAGTAAGCACATGAATTTGAATGCCACTCTCTAATCACTTTTGTAATTTGTGGCTCAAAAGACAAGGAGGATTCAATAAGGACTCCACCCTTCAGGGAAGATCCCTTGGGAGTATGCAGAGTTTGATTGACCCCACCGATCCCAAATGTACTGCAAAGTTCTAGAAGCTGGTGGAACAGGGACTACACAGTTCTAATCACAGGACTCTGTCCAAGCTCCTGCTGGCAGCGCCTGTCAAGCTCTATGGTTTATGGTTTATTGTTTTATATACCGTCAACATTAGCCGTGGCCTTCACAACGGTTTACAATTTAAATACATTTAAGAAATACAACAAAACATTCAATAAACAGTAATAACAACTGAACATTTTAAAAGGACATCAATAGATAATTTAGCTGTTAAAAGAGGATAAAAAAGCAATTTAAAAAAAACAAGATAAAATTTGTTCATAGGGTAATACTAAAATAAATTCTACTAAAACTAATAACAAACATTAAAAATTTTAAACAGCTGCCTGTAGTTCATTTTCTGTGTACGTGCACTTAAAAAGCCAGGTTTTGAGTTCTGCCTTTAATTTCCTTTTATCTGACATAAGTCTGAAACGTGTTGGTAAGGTATTCCACAGTTTGGATCCCGCTATGGACATTGCGCGTTCTCTCACTTGTCTCAATCTTGCAGATCTTATCATTGGAATAGATAGTAAACCCTTGTTTGCAGATCTTAGACTCTTCTGTGGTACATGTAACTTTAAGGAGAAGTTCAATCATTCTGCTGTGTCTCCGTAAATTAGGTTATGAATTATACACGCGGTCTTGTAATGGATTCGGTAATTTATTGGAAGCCAGTGAAGAGAAATCAATACGGGGGGTAATGTGATCGAATTTCTTTTCTCCTGTAAGAATTCTAGCTGCCAAATTCTGCAGTACCTGAAGTGGTCTAATTGTTGAAACAGGCAAACCGAGGAGGAGCGTATTGTAATAGTCTAGATCTGCGAAAATAAGTGACTGAAGAACAGTCCTGTAATCATTGTGGTCCAAGAATGGTTTAAGTCTTCTCAATGTTAGTAATTTAAAGTATCCTAGGCTGGCAGCATCAGGCAAACCAAAGATTTTCTTCCATAGAATGGAATATAGGGAGTGCTATAACCAGGTCTTTTTTTTTTTAATTTCTGCTATGAATATGCAAGAGACATATTTGCATGCACTATTTTCATTGTATGGCCAATATATCTCATGCATATTCATTGCAGATATCCTGCAGTCCAGACCTGTTTGCAGCCCTCCAGGACTGGAGTTGCCTACCCCTGAAATACAGTTTTCTGGTTCCACTTCTGCTCTGACTTTGGATGTCCAGGATGAAAATCACGCCTTCAGTCAATCTTCAGGCTCTCTACAGCATGGCATAACTATCATCCCGAGACATCTGCCCAACTGCCAGGAGACGCTTCCACCTTTTACCTGCGGTCATGATCCATTATTTCAAAGCCCTTTGTATTTTATAATATGAAAACCATTGTTGTTAATTTTCATTTCTTAGTTTGAATGACTCTGAGTGCTGAATGAAAACATACAATTAAATTTAGACACTTCTGGTTAACAAACAAATAGCTGGAATTAACAAAATATATATATATATTTTCCCATCAGGCCTATGAGGAAGCAAATTTCTCTACCTTTCATTATCATGAAACATAATGTTCCAAGGAGAAAAGCTCTGTAACCTCTTAACCACAAAATGATAGAAAAACTCCACCAAAAGCTTTGTCAGCCCAGCCAGCTGCCATATGATAAAAATAAGCCAATAATGTAGGCATCCTCAACTGTTTGCATTATTTTCATATGGAGAAAGATATCCTGGAGAACTGCCAGATTTCTGGCGGCATGAAATGTCGCCTTATTGTGAGTGTTTTAAACAGAACAACAGGCAAATTCTTTTCAGTAGGATCCTTAGCACTCAAAGGCCTGAATGAGCCCCTCGGCGTGTTTCTTCAGTGCTTCGTCTTTCCTGGCATCCCAAGGTGCTTTACATTGAACTTATAGTACAGTTAAACAGAACCCGGAGCAGAGGGGGATGTACTATAATAACCACTAACTGAGCTTTTCACAGATATTTTGGCAGCCTAGCATTCTTGGCTCTTGGAAACTAATAGCAAAGAGCATTTTATGAGGTGGCTTGAGAACAAGAGATCAGACCACCAATGGATAACATCTATTGAATGTTTATAATAAGACTATTATACAACTTTATTGGACATTTGGAGGGCAATTTTAAAAAGTAATTTCTGTAGGTAAATCCGTGCTCTAACTGCTGGAATGGGCTTTTAAAAAGCTACTCGGTCTGTGTATGGGTAAACTTACATGTGTAGTGCCACTACACATTTAACTTTCTGTGCATTTCTTGGGGAGGGGGGAGTTTCGGGGGTGATTGGGAAAGGGCTTGTAGGTATATATAAGCTTTTGAAATCTGAAATTATTTTCTTTGGAAAACTGCCTACACAAATTAGCAGGTATAAATGTGTGGATAGTGTTGCACTGGGAGTGGACCCTTGGCCTGGTGCAGGATTGGTACGGCCCTCCAGTTGGACCCGGAGAGCGCCTGCCAACAGGAGGCAGAGCACAGGAGGAGACAGAGGCTAGTTGGAGCTTCACCACTAGCAACCCGGGGTTCCCTCAGGTTGAGCCCTTGGTTACCCGGGCTGCCTGGTCTTAGGTGGGCTTTGCAGGGTCTCCTAGAGAGAAAGTTCCCACCACGAACAAGGGTGCGCGGTCGATGCTCTGGACTTCCTTGAGCAGGAAGCCAGAATAGAGTGTCCGGGTGTAAAGCGAGAACTAAGGCCAGAGTCTTGGTATGGATGGTCAGTCAGGCAGGGTCAGTAGCAGAGGTCAGTCTGGACATAATCAGGTCAAGCAGGAGGTCGGGTTCCAGGTGGCAGACGAGAGTAGTCGGAGTTCAGGCAGAGGTCAGGGCAGGCAGCGATCAAAGAGTAGTCAGAGTTCCAGGCAGAGGTCAGGTCAGGCAGCAATCAAGGAGTAGTCAAGAACAAGCAAAGGTCAGTACCGTGAGATCAGTCCGAAGGGTACTTCCAGAGATGGAGAGACGAAGGAGTAGGAGACGCTGGAAAGGAGACACAGGAGATGCTGGGACTGGAGACACAGGAGACGCTGGAACTGGAGACACAGGAGACACTGGAACAGAGAGTGGAACATGAGACACCGGATATGCAGGAAGGCAAACTTGTTATCACTAAGTGATTGACCCGATTGCCAAGGCAAGGAAGTGAAGTACTTCCTTTTATACTAGACTCAATCTGGGTGCACCGCATAGCTAGGGCCCACCCTTGGCCCTTTAAGAGGATGGTCAGTCTGTGTGTGCGTGCCTAGGGGCGGGGCCGATGCCACAGAGGACGCCGAGCCCCGCCATGAGGCCGGGCTGGAACTAGGAGGTGAGGCGGGGAATGCCGCTGCGGAACGCCACGGCGTGAGGAGCTGGCAGCAGATGCGAGGGAAGCCGACCCAGGACTGGCTGTTGTGGAGGAAGGGTAAGCGGGATGCCAAAACAGATAGTTTTCCTGGGATAATTTTCAAAGTGAAAACTGATGAAACTTTTATAGGCAAAGAGTAACCACAGCATGATAAATGTTGATATCAATGGAATATAACAATTTAAAAATAAATACAAATAAATAAAAATACTCCCTTCACCTTTTAAGAGCTGTGCTCCCTTCATCAAATTTCAATGGGCTCGCACATTTGCATCGTTATTTGTGCATGATAAAGTTTATGCTGCGCCAGAGGTAGACCCTTGGCCCGAATGTTGCACTGCGATGGAAGGGAGCATAGAGGGTGCTCCCCAGTGCAGGACAAGGTATATGTGCCCTTGCGGAGAGACGGTCCTTGTCTGGGAACTGGAGAACCTGGCCCTCCACTGGACCTGCATGCTTCAGTGAGGCCACCAACGCAATGGTGGTCTCTGAGTGGTCTTCCGACCACTCCACGCCCTTTCGGACCTGCCGCTGGGTAGCGGCAAGAAGCAGCAGGCCGGACAGAGGTCAAGAGCGGAAGGAGACATCTTGCAGAGGACGGATGTGGAACTGAAGGTCAGACGAAGACAAGAATCTGGAACTGAAAATCAGGAGAGACAAAAACTTGGAACTGAAGATCAGGAGAAGACAAGGACTGAAGATCAGACTCGGACGAGATGAGTTAAAAGCAGTTTAAAACTCAGCATGAGAAGGACGATGCCTATAGCAATCTCCATCTTGGACTAAGCTTCGTAGGCCCTGGTGAAACAGGCCAGAGAAGTTGGACTGAGGACGGAAGGAAGCTAGGAGTCGGATCTGGAACCAAAGCATCTGGAACAGGTTAAAACATCAGGCCTCCTCGGCAAAGGCTCTGAACATCCATTTCGGACTTCCAGGACAGTCAGTTAAGAGCAGCAAGGAAGAACGAGCAAGACATCTTGAAGACTCCGGAGGGGATGACAGAGGAAGCTCAGGAGTGCAAGTGGCTGCCCACAGCCACGAGGGAGGTCAAACCAGAGACAGGAGCTGGCATTCGGGGGTGGGTGAGCCCAGACGTGGGCCTGCCGTGGGTGGCACACGTAACAGTTTAGTGAGGAATCGCAGCCTCATGTAAAGGAAGTGTTCCGCCCGTCGGTCGCAGGCGGCTGCGACCTCTCATGCTCACCTCTTTTTTCGCTGCACCATCAAATCTGAGACGAGTGGCGGCCTCCGTCAGTCATCACCAACCTCCCTGGCGTTCCCGGGATGGCATGGGTGTTTCCGACCGCCATCTTGCTTCTGGAGTCACATAGGTGCGTGCGCATGGGCCAGCTATGTACACGCCATGGCGGGAACCTCGGGGTCGTCCCCTTCGGATGACGTAGTCTCGCTACCTGTACTTAAGCAGACCAGCCCTATGCACAGATGAGTTAGCAAGGAGTTTCCTCATTGCTGAATCCACTTCACTTGGATTTCTGGTTCCAGTTCCTGGCTTGCTGTGTGAACGCTCTGAGTACCCGTTCCTCGGGGGCTCTTCACATTCCCAGGCTATCCGCTCCTCAGAGGGCCTTCCTGCTTGTAGAACAAGTAGAACAAACTCCTGTTTGTTCTACTTCTCAGGACTTCCCTTGGAACAATGTATCGTGAGTACTTTCTTCATACTTCAACTCTACCAAGCCTTGCTGGGATTCCCTGCGGTGTACCCCATGCCTCGGGCCACTACCGCGTCCTCCTCAGCAGGATTCACTTCACCATACCCTGCGCTGCAGATTAATGTGTCAACTTCTTCAAGAACCTTCTGAGCTTCTGTACCTCGGACTACCTCAGCAGCACCATCATTGTACAGTCATCCTCGGCATACTCCACACTGCGGGCCACTACCGGATCCGCACACCTGAGGTAATTGCTTCATCTCTGAGTAGGCTGTCTGGCGTACCCCATGCTGTGGGCCACTACCGGATCTGCACACCTGAGGTATTGCTTCACTACTGAGAAGGCTGCCTGGCATACCCTGCTCCACAAGTCACTACCGGATATCTACATCTGAGGTATCACCCTGGGCATTCCCTTTGCTCAAGAACTGTATCTCAACCATAGTCCCCGCTCCACGGGTTCTGCTCAAGAACTGTCCTTTAACTGCAGTTCCCCGCTCAACAGGCTTTTACTGGATATCTTTAAAAAGACAATAGTGAAACATTTACTTAAAAAAGATCATCTTGATCCATCTGAAATGTGTAACTATTGGCCAGTTTCCCACTTTGCATTTGTGTGTAAGTTGCCAGACAAATATTGGCCCAAAAGCATCTGAATGATTTTCAATCTGATTTTTGGAAATTTTTTAGTACGGAGATCTTGCTAATGTCATTGTTGGATAACTTATATGAGAAATTGGATTGTGGGGATGGGGCATTGGTGGTGGGTTTTTTTATTTGACCACTGAATTTGATTTGACTGATTGTCTTCTGAATCAATTGAGGCTATTGAGATTGGGAGGATAGGTTCTGCAATGGTTTGAGCCTTTTTATTTATTTATTTATTTATAGATTTTTCTATACCGGCATTCGAGATTAGGAACCCCATCATGCCGGTTTACAAATAACAAGAGGGTGTGCACAAAAACAGAACATAAACAAGTGCAAAGAAATAAAAGTTACATTACAACAGGGTCATAAAACTGGGGAGAGAATTAGAGTAAGATAGTTGAGTAATAAAGATGAATTATTTACATTAATAATTTACATAATATTGTGTAGTGTCTTATAAGATGTTACTGTCTTTCAATATGGATCTGGGAAGGCTTGCTTAAATAGCCATGTCTTAAGCCTTTTTCTGAAAGTAGGAAGGCATGGTTCTTGTCTTAGATCGGGAGGAATAGAGTTCCATAGTGAAGGTCCGGCTGTGGAAAAGGCTCGGTCTCTGTAGGTTAGGTGGTGAGTGGTTTTGGTTTGTGGAACAAGGAGTGATCCTTTGTAGGCTTCTCTGATGGGTCTGGTGGATGTGTGCTTTCTGAGTGGAATTTGAAGATTGAGGGATGCTTGGTGATGGATAGTCTTGTAGATGATAGTGAGGGATTTGTGGATAATTCTAAAGTGTATTGGCAGCCAGTGCAAGTTCTTGAGAATAGGAGAGATGTGGTCTCTTCTCCTGGTGTTAGTCAGAATTCTCGCAGCTGAATTCTGAAGCATCTGAAGGGGTTTAATGGAAGCAGAAGGGAGACCTAATAAGATGGAATTGCAGTAGTCTATCTTAGAAAAGATTACTGCTTGAAGGACCGTTCTGAAGTCTCGAATGTGAAGGAGCGGTTTGATTCTTTTAAGTAGGGATGTGAATCGTTTTAGGACGATTAAAATTATCGTCCGATAATTTTAATATCGTCTTAAACCGTTATGGAACACAATACAATACAGATTCTAACGATTTATCGTTATAAATCGTTAGAATCGTGAGCCGGCACACTAAAACCCCCTAAAACCCACCCCCGACCCTTTAAATTAAATCCCCCACCCTCCCGAACCCCCCCCAAATAACTTAAATAACCTGCGGGTCCAGCGGCGGTCCGGAACGGCAGCGGTCCGGAACGGGCTCCTGCTCCTGCATCTTGTCGTCTTCGGCCGGCGCCATTTTCCAAAATGGCGCCGAAAAATGGCGGCGGCCATAGACGAAAAAGATTGGACGGCAGGAGGTCCTTCCGGACCCCCGCTGGACTTTTGGCAAGTCTCGTGGGGGTCAGGAGGCCCCCCACAAGCTGGCCAAAAGTTCCTGGAGGTCCAGCGGGGGTCAGGGAGCGATTTCCCGCCGCGAATCGTTTTCGTACGGAAAATGGCGCCGGCAGGAGATCGACTGCAGGAGGTCGTTCAGCGAGGGTTCCGGCGCCTCGCTGAACGACCTCCTGCAGTCGATCTCCTGCCGGCGCCATTTTCCGTACGGAAAATGGCGCCGGCCATACGCGTATGGCCGGCGCCATTTTCCGTACGAAAACGATTCGCGGCGGGAAATCGCTCCCTGACCCCCGCTGGACCTCCAGGAACTTTTGGCCAGCTTGTGGGGGGCCTCCTGACCCCCACGAGACTTGCCAAAAGTCCAGCGGGGGTCCGGAAGGACCTCCTGCCGTCCAATCTTTTTCGTCTATGGCCGCCGCCATTTTTCGGCGCCATTTTGGAAAATGGCGCCGGCCGAAGACGACAAGATGCAGGAGCAGGAGCCCGTTCCGGACCGCTGCCGTTCCGGACCGCCGCTGGACCCGCAGGTTATTTAAGTTATTTGGGGGTGGGGGATTTAATTTAAAGGGTCGGGGGTGGGTTTTAGGGGGTTTTAATGTGCCGGTTTTTCGATTTTTCGATTTTTCGATTTTTTAACGATTTTTCACGATTTTTCACGATATTTTACCCCCCCAAACGGCAACAATACGATTCCCTCCCCCTCCCAGCCGAAATCGATCGTTAAGACGATCGAGGACACGATTCACATCCCTACTTTTAAGTACTTGAAGTTTATAGAATCCGTCTTTAGTAGTTTGTTTGATGAAGGATTTTAGATTAAGATGGTTGTCGATAATTGCGCCTAAATCCCTTGTTTGGGTGGTAAGATGGTGGGTTAGAGGACATGGAGGTGGGTTGCTATTTTCTGGTGAGATGATGAGAAGTTCCGTCTTGGCTGTATTTAATATCAGGTTTAGACTCGAGAGGAGGCGATTGATTTCTTTAAGGCAAATTTCCCAAAATTCAAGAGTTTTGGAGATGGTTTCTTTGATGGGGATCAAGATCTGCACATCGTCTGCATATAGGAAGTGAGTTAGTTTCAAGTGGGTTAGCAGTTGACATAGAGGTAGAAGGTAAATATTAAAGAGTGTAGGGGATAGAGAGGAGCCTTGAGGAACTCCAAAAGCTGAAGAGAAGCGGGAGGATTCCTTATTATGTATCTTGACCTTATAGCCTCTGTTGTTGAGGAAAGTATTGAACCATGATAGGGCAGTTCCTGAGATTCCTATGTTCGCAAGTTGATTGATGAGGATGGAGTGTTTAACAGTATCAAATGCGGCCGAAAGGTCCAAAAGGATAAGTAGAAAGGATTGGCCTTTGTCTAGCCCCATGATGATGTGGTCTGTCAGGGATATGAGTAGCGTCTCTGTGCTTAAAGCTTTACGGAAACCATGTTGTGAGGGGTAAAGTATTTTGTGATCTTCAATGTAGTTGGAGAGTTGAGTGTTGACCAGCTTTTCCATTATCTTGGCAATAAATGGAAGATTGGAAATCGGACGAAAGTTGTTGGGGTCCTTGGGGTCTAGATTAGGTTTCTTTAAGAGTGGTTTTAGCGAAGCTAGTTTTAGGTCTTCTGGAAATAGACCCTGGGATAATGAGCAGTTTATGATATCTGCCAGAGTTTTGGATATCGTTTCCGGTATTAGAAGGAGGAGCTTTGTGGGTATTTGGTCGAAGGGGTGGGAGGAAGGTTTCATTTTTTTAAGTAACAGAAGAATCTCAGAAGGCTCCAGATGGTCTCATTTAGGGAGTTTATTCTTCAACCCTGGGATTCCCCTTGTGGTATTCCCCAGGGTTCAATATTTTCCCTCTGACTATTTTTAACATTTTAATGCATCCTCATTGCAAGTTGTTATCATCATTATTTATTATTATCATTTTGCAGATGATATCCAGTTGGTGTTCTCAGTGAAGGATGGAAGTACAGAAGAGCAAAACTTTATATCTGCATGCTCAACTTAAACTGGAAATTGGTGTTTGGACAACAGACTCAAGATGAAATCTTATGGATTGGATTATGTAACCCAAAGCAGGATTTGGTCATTTCTTTGCATACTCACCAGCTGACACCCATGAGGGTAATTCATTATTTGGGGGTTTGACTTGATTTGGAGTTGCCTTTGTCTGATCATATTACCATCGTAGCTAAGACTGCTTATTTTTATTTGAGGGTTATTCTGCAGATTCATTGCTACCTGTGCCAACATAATTTAAGAGCAATACTTCAGGCCTTGGTGATTTCAAGTGGGGGCTGTCCTGGATCCTATGCATTCCTAGTGTCTCTGTATGACCTCATGCATTTAGGGTCTGTGCATGCTCTGATGCATAAGAAAAGGGACAATTTGGTGATACCCTCACCTTATGTTCTAGAACTTGATTGTTGGCCTTTATTCCTATGGATACACGTGGGCTAAAATGATAAACACATTATTTTCTACCTGTTTTCCTAGTATTGTAGAAAATCTTTTCTCCATATTTCCCATATGCTTCTATTTTTTCAGAGGTTTCTCCCATTCTCTGCCTATAGCAAAACAAGTTTGACGATAGTGTCCAATTTGATCTTTATTGTCTGACTTGTATCTCTTCAATAAAAAAGATCTATCGGGCAATACATGTCAGAAAAAGGTCAAATTATCCCAATCTGACTATCAGATACAAGTTTTTCTAGTTCAAAATTCTTCTCTCTGCAGGAGGTATATAGCAACCCATAAAATTTTAAGTGGTCTATTAATGTTTTACTTCAACCAAGAAAAATATCTTTTGAATGCGCTATTGTAAATTTGAGTCAGTTCTCTAACAGTGCCTGATGTACTGAACTGTCTCTCCCTGGTGCTCATAAACCACACATATTTTTCTCTTGCACTTACAGGAAAATCATGGCAGTTTCTCATTTTCAGAATAATGCAATACTTGTTGAATACAGTGTACAGTCAATTTTTTAGCTGCTTCAAATGAGATTGAGAATACAAAATTACTTGATCAACAGGTTTTATCAATAAGTATTACAATTTTTAAATTATTTGACATTACTGTACAACAGAATTGTTTTCCATGACGTTAGGGAAACATATAGTAATTCCCTCTTCCAACTTCACTGTTACAAAAAAAAAAAATAAATCAAAGTATTTAGTCTGGACTATGTGTACAGCATGTAAATTTTTGCAACTGTATTATTTTTTAATCATTGGTTTTCCCATTCTAGAAAAGGCCAGATTATGATTTATTATGTCGTGGTAATTAGCCCCTACAAGTTTCTCAGGGATCAGCTTTATCATGAAACTAATTGGCAGACTAATGGAATTATGTTCTTCATTTATATTGGGCTGAATTGCAGCTGTAACATTGGCTAAGGAGAACTTTGCTTATTGCCATCACTTGCCAGGCACCAAAGAGAGCCAAACTGAACATGTAGGTACGCCCAGCAGCTTCTTGCCTCCTTACAAATGATTCATTCACATTTATCCTCATGTAGGGCAGTTATACTAGCAAACTATTGCAGACCCATCAGGTGGCAGGCATTGCTGAAGTCCATGGACAATATGACAAAGGCTCTGAACAAAGTCTCATCTCCAACCCTCAACCTAGACATTCGCACAGGCAGTATATGGGAGCTTCCTGACAACCGTCTTGTCTACCATTTCCTTGGAGTACATAGCAGCCACAACCTGCAGGAGTTAGGGATGTGCATTCGTTTCATACGTTTCCTATACAAGCATATAATATGAAACGTATGAAACGTATGAAACGAATGCACATCTAATTGACATGTAATGGGAAACGTATGAAATGAATGCACATCTAATTGACATGTAATGGGAAATGTATGAAACGAATTAAACGAATGAAACGAATGCACATCCCTAGCAGAGTTCATGTATGAAAGGGTGATGGACCAGAGGTGATAGGTCTAGACCTGCACATTCATTCTATGGGGGAAGAGGCTGCTGAATGTAACCTGTAGCTGAAGAGCCAATGGAGCATGATATTGCCCCATGATTGTTGAAGGACTGTATCATTTGTACCTTCTCTCTTTCCATGCCTGGCAGGTCCCAGCAATGGCACGTGCAAGACATGCTTTACTTGTGTACCATCTTGCATGATAGGCATATTATTTTTTTATTCATACTCTACCTTACATGTTTTACTGTTGGCGTTTGTGCTTCTCTATAACATCTGCAACAGTGTTACTATATAGTTTCTCAACTCAAGATTTTTGTTTTGGAAATTCATGTATTTGTTTTCATTGAGTGGTTATGAGTATTAGGAGAAGGGATCTCTCTTACATATCTACCCTTCCCTCCAAGATTATTGAGGGTATATAAGAGAGATTAACATGGAAAAGGCGGGGCAATGGTCATTCCCTTCTCCCCCCCACTTTCCTCCTTGAAAAAATGCACACAAACACTAAAGTGGGATACAAGACAGCTGTAGTTTATTATTCATACACAAATAACCTGAGCCTAAACCATATCACATGCACCCCACCAACAAATGTTTTCCATCAACCACTAGTATGTCACCACGTCCCAATGACATACTATTGATGCACCTCCCCCATCTTACCTCACGGCCACTACCGTTACCAGTCCCCTTGCCACATCCCAGCAAGGAAATCCTAGAGCTCGTACAGCAACCCCCACTGTGTGTGCCTGACAAGTGTAGCAACTTCCCCCAGCTACATCTGCCCTGCCATGACCCCTACATGACAAAGTCCGAAAGTTAACAATGACCAAACCTTAGGATCGGGTTACCCCACACTGCGACATAAACAATACAGAATCAATAATAAGTAACAAATCCAAAACCCCTCAATTACAAATCAATATCAAACAAGGGAGGGAAGGTGGAAGAAAAATACCCCCACCACGCTGGCCATCGAGAGACCTCACAAGGAGCTCCCTCAACAATCCCAGGTAAAGCAAAAAAAAGGTGCCAAGCACATGCGCACTCCCCCTACCTGCCCTTAACTCCCATCAGCCCTTACCCTGAAGCCACCAATCCTGTCTCTCTACCTTTTTCAAAAAATCTACTCCCACCCCCCACCCCCCCCCCCACACACACACACCTCCCCTTGACTCCCTGAAGAAGAAACATAAAAATCATTCAGGGAATTACCGCCCTCCACTATGTTAATTGCAGCTTGATGGACCCTGCTCCCCTGCCTTTTACTAACATGGAGAAGGTGGGACAATGGTCATTCCCTTCTTCTCCCCTCTCCCTTCTTCTCCCCTGGAAAAATACACACAAACACCAAAGTGGGATACAAATTGCCGCAGTTTATTATGCATACACAAATAACCGAAGTCTAAACCATAACACATCCACCCCCATGAACAAATGTTTTCCATCAACCACTAGTACATCACCACATCGCAATGACATACTGTTGATGCACCTCCCCCCACCTTACCTCATGGCCACTGCCATTAACCAGTCCCCTTGCCACGTCCCAGCAAGAAACCCCTACAGCTCGCACAACAACCCCCACTGTGTGTGCCTGACACATGTAGCAGCTCCCCCCAGTTACACCTGCCCTATCATGACTCCCACATGACAAAGTCCAAAAGTTAACAATGACCAAACCTTAGGCTTGGGTTACCCGCCAGAATACCTGTGGGCCTTGTTCCCCTACTGCGGCCACTCTCTAAACAAGAAACCTCTCCAAAGCCTCCTGGATAGAGTTGTTAAAATGATCAATCCCAATATCTGATAAATGCACCCCATCTGAACAATACAGGACAGAACAATTATCCCCCGTCCACTCATACTTAATATTAAATCATCCTTGCTCCTCCATCCAACCCCCAACCTGAAGATTGACCTTCCTAAAAGTCCTCTTCCAAAGAGGCTGCTCCTTCAACTTAAAACGTGTAATTATGTCTGACCACCCAAATTGAGTAGTCGGCATAACATTCATAAAAGCACTCAAATTCTTCCTAGCAGCACCCACAAATTCCCTACAAGTCCAAACCCCCAGATCATTTCCCCCAAGATGCAAAACCAAAACCTCCAGTGCCCGATATATCTTCAACAATCTCTGCAGCATAGGCACCATCTGATCCCAATACATCCCATGCACCCCAAATGAACGTATTCGCTTTTTCGATGCTGCTAGTCCCAGATCTACTCCGTACAGGCACTGCATAGCCTGCAATATGCCCAATGAACAAATGAGTAGCCCATGACCCAGGCTCACCTTCCTGCAGCTCTGAAAAACATAAAAAACAAAATATTAAGACCACTCTAATCCTCATATCCATTTCATCAGGCATTTCCTAAAATTCATGTCTCACATATGATGCAAAAACCTTAGAACTCCACCTCCCAATATCATTAATCTGATCATCCGACAGACCCACCTCCACAGCACTAGTAGCCATACCAATCCTAAAATAATGCATCTTATACACACTCACATCCCACCCACCCACATCTCCCACACACAAAGCCCCAAAAAATGCAAACGCAACCCGAAACAATACCACTTCATAATCTGACCAACAGACCTCCAACAAATGTTGCAAAATAAACAGCAATTCCTGGGGGGATTACGTGATGTGATGAAGCTGGTCAGACGTGTCTCGCTCCAGCTCTAAGCGCCATCCACCACAATTCACCTAATCTGCTTCGATCGGCCAAGGAGAGACATCCTTTTACAACTGAAAAGTGCATTACATGTCGATCAATAAATTTATGCTCAAATCCCAAACTAGTATGCCCTTGAGAGAGGGAAGAAAGAGACAAAGCGAAGGAAATCACAGACAAAATGGCGTTGTCACCACGAGAACTAATACCGGACTTAACAACCCAAGTCACAGAAGCAGTGGTGAAAGCTTTAGATTCCCGATTCACTGAGCTGGCGTCTCAATTTCAAGAACTTAAGCATTCTATTGCAGAAATACCGCCACACATAGAACATGCCGAGGCCTGCATCTCCAGTCTGGAGGATGAAAACATATCCCTGACCTCCAAAATCCTTACAATGGAAAAGAAAAGAGAAGAACAAACAGGGAAACTTGACGATCTTGAGAACCGGGCTAGACGAAATAGCATACGGCTTACCGGCCTCCCTGAAAATATAGAAAAACAAAACATGGAACAATTTCTAGAAAAATGGTTACCAGAGGCCCTGACTCTGCTGGAACTCAAAGGGAAGCTACGGGTGGAACGCGCACACCGGCTAGGTAAGAAAAAAGATGGGGAAGCCAGACCAAGAATGGTTATTGCAAGAATATTAAATTGGTCCCATAAACAAAAGCTGCTGCAATCCTTCCAGGCCCGTTCCACCCTCACTTACCAAGCTTCTTCTGTGTGGACGTTTCAGGACTTTTTGGCTTTACTCACACAAAAAAGGAAAACATTCAGTGCGCTTTGTTCAATGCTCTACCATCAAAACATCAGATTCCAACTACAATACCCAGCAATTTAAAAAATCTGGCACGCAGGGAAAGTGCATGTCTTTTCAAATGCAGAAGCAGCAAAATCCTTCGCCGAGGGACTAAAGAGTGACTGAGTATTCAAATTATCTAATAAACCCATGTTTAGATATCAGCTTCAAGGTCCCACTCGTCAACATCTCGAAGGAGGTCTCCTACCACCGCTTGTATTTCTCCTTTCACCGCTGCGATATCATTCAAGTCGCAGAACTAGGCCTTGAATTCTTCTCTAGTGGGATCGAAGCAGCTAAAAGTTTGATGGTTTGTAAGTGAATACATTTCAATTAACATTTAAAAATGTTTATGCCCTAGAAGACAAGGAATAAAGTTTCTTTTGAATTACCAGTGATGTCAGCACGTCGTCGCTCAATGAGAGGCCTTGCTACTCATGAAGTTTCAGGGTCTGCGCATCGAGGTCTGATGGGCGCAGCACTATTTCCTGACAATTCAGACATAAACACTCCTATATCAGAAATACGCAGAGTCAGAGTGAAACAGGACAGCACAAAGAAGGGAAAAGAACAATGGAAGTGATTCCGGAACAGTGGCAGTGAGTCTGCCTCGAAGGTATAGCAGAGCAGTAAATGTTTCGGATAAGACTTTACAGCGACTAGGGCCAGGGGGACAATGTTAATTAGTTGACAGATTTTCACAACTTTGAATATTATGGTGGATAGTACTTAAGCACATTATAGTGTGTCCTCCTATCCATCTCCAACTTGAGAGATGGGATTCGTTAATGTGTTTTAGGAAGGGTAAAGTGTGGGGGAGGGATGGAGGGTGGGAAGGGGGCAAGGAGAAACAGGGGGTAGGGGTCCTTTCCGGAGAATGGATGGATAAAGGAACAAATGTCTTTCATTCTATGTCACATTATTGCACTGGGCATTACTATGCTGAGGAAAGTACAATTAAGTCTATAAACCTAGGCTGGGGGGCTCGTGGATTATATATAGCGGATGTCATACTGGGTAGTACAATTGCTTGTATAATTAGTTAAGCTATTATGAGATTAGCCAGCTTAAATGTTAATGGGCTGGGCAGTCCTATTAAGAGGGCAAAAGTTTTACAGGCTCTCAGGAGAGCTAAAGTGGACATAGCCCATCTGCAAGAGACGCATCTGAACAATACAGAGAGTAAAAAACGGATGCGCGAGTGGGTGGGACAAGTCTACTTCTCCCAGGCAAAAGGGGAAAAGGCTGGGGTTGCAATATTATTTCATAAAAATACTAATTTTCAACTTATTCAGGACCCAGAGGGCAGATACACTATACTTATAGGGAAATTAGAAGGGAAGGAAATTACAATATGTAACCTTTATGGACCAAATGCACTGTCTCCCCATTTCTTTCATGACATCAGGAATTTGCTGATGACCCACCTGCAGGGCTGGCTCCTCATACAATAGTTGACCCCACCTTAGATAGAACCAAGGTACCAGGCAAGGGTTCATCTAGTCCCTCAAATACATGTTTGGCCCAATTCTGTAAAGACCTACAGCTATTAGATTTATGGCAATTATTGCATCCTGAGGAAAGGGATTATACTCATCTTTCTAGGGCACATAACACTCTATCCCGTATTGATTACATTTTAGGAGCACAGGATGAATTCCCATTCATTACAGATGCATGTATAGGCCATGCAAATGTCTCGGATCATGCCCTCGTGTGGGCAAATATAAACATAGGTGACAAAGAGCAGCAAATGCGCTGGTGGCATTTCCCATCTTATACAAGACAAGACACAGAATTCCACCACTTTCTACACTCTAAATGGCGTCTTAGCCCATAGAGACTCCTAGGCTATTTTGGGACACTAGCAAAGCTGTTTTGCGAGGGGAGATAATTTCATACTTGAGGCAAAGGAATAAGAAACTGAATGCTAAAATCTTACAATTAGAAGGGGAGTTAACATCTGCAAAGCAACAATTGATTCAAAATCCCTCCGCAAACAAGACTCAATATCATGCAATCCTAAGCAAGCTTACCTATAGCAAAGAGCAGTAAAGAAATTCCAATTTGCAGAACACAGATTTTTCCAATATGGCAACAAAATGGGTAAACTACTAGCTAATTTAGTCAGAGCTCATCAAAGTAAGACCTTTATCACCAAATTGCTTACCTCTGTAGGATACTGGACAACCCGGGGGGCGGATATAGGGGAGACTCTCCATTCCTTTTATGCCAAATTATACACAGAGGACAGAGTAGGGGGAAAACCAGCAGAAGATTAATTTTTTAAAAATCTTCAGCTCCCATGTCTCACACCTCAACAATTGACATCCTTGAATAAGCCAATAACACCAGCAGAAATCTCTCATTTCATTAAAACTAGAAAAGTAGGCAAATCTCCAGGCCTAGACGGGTTTTCATATGACTATTACAAAATTCTAGGCAAACAACTCCTTGAACCTTTATGCAATTTTTTTCAAGATGGCTTGGTCCAAGGTCACTTTCCCCAAGATTTCAACAAAGCATATATAATGGTACTTCCCAAACCCGGGAAAGATCTCACCCAATCGGCTTCTTACCGCCCTATATCCTTATTAAATTGTGACTTGAAATTTCTAGTGAATGTTCTGGCAACCCTGCTAAGTGGTATACTTCCCCTTCTAATATCTAACAACCAAGTGGGATTCGTAAAGGGTAGATCCGCCAGCCTACATACTGTCAAACTGATAACAGCCATGGCTTACTGCAAAAGGCATAGGCTACCATCATTAGTGGTAAGCTTTGATTCAGAAAAAGCCTTTGACCGGTATTCTGGCCCTACCTTTTTTCCATTCTAGAACATTATGGTTTTACGGGGGAAATAGTTAAGTACATATCCCTTCTTTATATGAATCCCACGTCACACTTACTGGTCAATGGTACAATTACTGATGCTTTTTGCCCCATAAGAGGTGTGAGACAGGGATGCCCTCTGGCCCTCCTTTATATACTATCCATAGATCCCTTGTTATGGAAAATAACTGAAGACAAGGAGATTAGTGGCTTAGAAGTGGGTCCTACCTCTTTTCGAGTAGTGGCATTTGCGGATGATGTACTGATTTCTTTCACTAATCCTCAACAATCTTTGCCAAAAGTGTTGGAGCACCAGGCAGGATTTGGAATTTTTTCAGAGCTCAAGATAAATAGATAAAAGTAGAGGCCATGGTGGTGCACAGTAACTTACAGCAATCTTGGGGCCCAAATTTCCTGCTTAAATGGGCAACAACACATCTAAAATACTTAGGGGTACTTATTCCCCCCGATGCCGAAAAAATATACCAAAGTAATATACCCCCTATGTTGAAGAAACTTACCTCTCGACTAAACCAGTGGGCATCCCTACCCTTATCCCTCACGGGTAGAATTCATCTTTTCAAAATGTGTGAACTTCCTAGATGATTACGGTATAAGTTCTCCAAATGCTCCCACTTTGGTTACATAAAATTGACATTCAGACCATAAACAAAATCTTGTGGAAATTTATATGGAATGGGAGGAGATCTAGGCCAGCGTTACACTGGTTATGTACACCCTTTCTTGAGGGAGGCTTGGCATGTCTGGATTTAAGAAAATACAATGTTATATGTATGTTGAGACATTTGAAAGACTGGTTCACTAGCACAAATTTTTGCTCACCATATACATATCTAAAGACATGGTTTCAGGGATATAAGCTAGCGGCACTAATACAAATCCCACTCTTTTATACCGACTAAATATAGGTGCTATTTAATTCTCGAGTCGGGAAGGAGAGCTTGGACATTCCTATGTAAATCATTTGGGTTGAGGTCAACAATAACTGAATTTAGAATGACCAGTCCCTTTTGTTCCCAATGATGGAAAACCGCCAATTCTATTCCAGGAACAAATTGAGTCATTCAGGGGAACCCTCAATTTGCTCCTGGAATAGAATCGGTGGTTTTCCGTCATTGGGAACAAGAAGGACTGGTCACTATAAATCAGGTCCTCACTAGCATGCCAGAGGGTTTGTATACTTTTCAGGAGTTACAGAATAGATACCAATTGCCTAGCTCTGATTTCTATGCCTACTTACATCTTAGGCATTATGTTTCAACATTGGACATGCATACCTCGCCTGGCAACAAAACCAAGATATTACTAAATATATTCTCCGAAACAAGATTAGGTACAGAACCTTGTTCTCAACTTGCAAAAATACTATGGGACAATTCCCCCAACAGACTCTACTCGGAGATTGTGGTCAGATGGGCACATTACCCTCAGATAGTGTTATCTGAAGTAGAGGTTAAACATTATTTACGGAATATATGCAGAATATCTATAAACTCGAATTTTAGGAAGCTACTTTTTAAATTTGTCTGGCAACTTTACTATGCCCCCACTACTGCTTATCAGAAGAAATTATGTCCATCAGCAATCTGTATAAAGTGTAATCTTTCAAATGGAGACTACCTCCACTGTTTCTGGTACTGCCCTATAATTTTTAAGTTTTGGTCCAAAATAATATCCCTATGTTCTGTGTTATATTCTCAACCACTGCCGGAGGACCCAAAGGTATGGTTGTTTGGATGGTATGTTGGAGGACAATCCAAGCTTAAGAACTCTAATAAACTGTTCCTGGTTAAATCTGCATTGTTAGCTAAACAGATTATACTTTCCCAATGGCTTTCGGAGAAAGCACCAGAATTTCAACTTTGGGCTAACAAAATGTATTTATTTTTATTTAAAAATTCTTCTATACCGTCGTTAAGTTAGATAACCATCACAACGGTTTACAGTAAGGCACGATAATATAAGGAGTGGTATAGATTATTTATTTATTTATTTAAAGTATTTATATACCGGGGTTCCTGTATAGTATACATATCACCCCGGTTTACAAGGAACCATAACTATCACTAAAGAACCGTAACTATCGCTTCATTTAGCGGTTTACATTGAACATTTAGCGGTTTACATTGAACATAATTAATTTGAAAGAACAGAAAAAGTATATAATATGGTTAAACAGTTAATAACTAAAATGCAGGTTAATAAGTAAATAAGTAAGTAAATAACATTGAACTTGATGGAATCTGGTAACAGGATAAGATATAGTGTTGCATATGCTTAAGTACAGTTTCGTATTGATTTCAACTTAATCATGTGCCATCTTAGTACGATAACATTTTAATACAATAAACTATGTGTATAAGTTAAGCTTGTATATTGGGACCAAATTAGGCGGTGTATATTTAACCTTAATATGCATTTTGTATGTTACAAGTAACAACTTCAATATTGGTGTGTCCTTGTTAATCAACTGATTTTCTCCTTCTCTTTATCTTTTTTATAAAAAGCTTGTTTAAAGAGCCATGTTTTCAGATTTGTTTTGAATATTTTTAAATTTCTCTGCAGCCTACTTTTGAGTGGCATGGAGTTCCATAGCACGGGGCCAGCCAGAGATAGTGTTCTTTCCCTTACTTGCGTGAGGGCGTGCTGTTTTAACCGAGGGGACAGTTGGAGCCTTATTAGCCGATCTCAGGTTTCTTTGCTGGACATGTACTCGTAGTGCAGTGTTAAGCCAGTCGGCTTTTTCCTCGTGGATTAGTTTATGAATAATACATAAAGCCTTATATTGTATTCTTTGTTCGACTGGAAGCCAGTGTAATTCAGCGAGTGTTCCTGTAATATGGGCATTCTGTTTTTTGCCAGTCAAAATTCTAGCAGCTGAGTTTTGTAAAAATTTGCAGTGGCCGCATTGTAGATTGTGGTAGTCCTAATAGTAGGGAGTTACAGTAATCTGTGCTAGCGAATATCATTGCTTGCAGGACTGTGTGAAAACTGTTTGGTGTTAGTAGAGGTTTTAGTCTCCTCAGGATCATTAGTTTTTTCGCATATCCTTCTTTTATTTTCAATGAGAAGTGATGTTTCATGTTTAGCTCAGGGTCAATTATTACTCCTAGATTCCGTACGGCCACTTCAAAGAACACCTCATGGCTTAGCTCCTGCTCCCCCACCACCACCAGGCTGCTTCTCACATTTAGTCACTGAGTATGCCCCTCCCCCCCCCTCCCCCCGCATACTGAGCATGCCTGAACTTACATTCGGGGAAGAGACAAGACGTTTTGTTAAAACACCAACAGACATCTGAACCGCCCGCTTGAAACTTAACCCCACCCTCTCCCTTTCCCCCAGTTGATGACTCACAAAAGGAACCAGACTGCCCTACCCCCTACCTCATTTGCCTATCCCACCATGCCCTTTATTTGTCATTTGCATCAGCCACAAATAAATATCCTTTAGAACCCCACGTCATTAAATAATTCCCTTCCATTTTATCCCAAAACAACTCATCATAATTTAACCAAGCCCATCCCTCATAATCCCTAAATACCCCCAAAATACTATCAGCATAAACCAATAAAGCCCCACATTGAGACAAATCCAAGTGACCTACCACACTGGCCAAACGCTGAATCCAAATAACAATATTCCTAGGAACCTTCCTAGACCCCTCAAACCCCTTATCCTTTTTCCTTTTCTTCTTTCCCTTCTTAAACCCCCGCCCACCTCCAAGAGCTTAAATGTATCAATATAACGGCGCCTCCTAATTTTCTTCCTAAGTCTGCTCAGAACATCCTCCCACAACTCTGTAAAGGTCCTTGCGGCACACCCCATGTCCTGCCCCTTCACCGACTATCTTATTACTCAGCCTAGACTCACCCTCTGAAGAAGAGAAGACGAAGATGATGAAGGATGAAGAAGAAGAAGAACTATCCTCTTTAGACCTCTTCTCCTTCCACCCCTGATCCTCCCCAACATCCCCTTTACCCAACTCATTGTCCAGGGGCCTGTCCTCTCTTTGTCCAGCTCCTGCTGCTGCTATTTCCATCTCCAAACACTCCTTCCGGTCAACTGCCTCCTGATGCAGCTCCACTCTTCCATCCACTGATTGCTATCTTCAAGTCTTCTGCTAAGATGTCCCTGGACCATCATCAGGCACTGCTGCACCTGAAACCACAGATCCAGGGCAAGTAATGGGACCAGAACCCTCAATTCCACCCATCTCCCTCTCACCTATGGGATGACACTGTCTAGGCTCACCAACCCCAGTCCGCTCAACCCAAATCCCCACACTCCCAACACTCCTCCGTTGAAAAACCTGGACCCCCCCCCAACCAGCCCCTGGCAACCCCAGCACCCCCACCCCAGCCATCCCCCTACCCTATCCTGATGACTTCCCCCGAGCCAAAAACTATAAGGGGCACACTCCCACTCAACCCCTGACCCCCTAAAAAAACCTCCCATCCCCATGGAAAAATCATAATCCAAAAGGCCCATGCCCCCCCCCCCCCCACTAGAATCTGGAAAATCCCGAAACCCCGGAAACAGAAGAAAATTGCCCATCCAAAACCCCTCCTCCAACTACCCATGTGAAAGGGTGTGTGATAGAGAGCTTATGTGCAGGGGCGTGTGAGTGTGCAAGAGAGAAGGAGCTTGTGTGTGTGTGTGCAAGAGAGAGATGGAGCTTGTGTGAAGGTATATTGGGGTGTATGTGTACGAGAGCCTGTGTGAGGGGTGTGTGTGTGCTTGAGACATTGTGTGTATGCGTCTGTCAATGTGAGCATGAAAATGAATGTGTGCGTATATGAGAGAAGAGAAAGACTGAGTGCCTCTCTTCCCCTCCCACCAATCCATGACAATCTCAGGGTGACTGGAAGTCATCACTTCCCAGGTATGGAAAAGCGAATGGTTTCTTTTATTATTCTTATTGATTTTAAATTAATCGTGTGTTATTCGATCTGTATGATGTTTTGAAATATTTTTGGCTGTTTAGGAAATTTAAAAAAATATGAGTTTTTAATTATTGGAGGCTATTCTGTTTATCAGCTGTTTTGAAATATTAACTTTTCATGAGTATGTTTTATTATAATGATAGATGCTTTATATTTCTTGATTTTATTGCTTGATGTTTTCTGAGGCATGGTGGTGATTTTGTTTTTCCATTGGTGCATTACATACAGAGTCCGACTTGTTGCAGTTTCCAGTTCAGTTTTTGTCTGCACTTTTCCATGTTTTTAAAAGATCATGAATATCAAGAGCAAATCCTTTTATGGAAAAGGTACATTGACGATGTCTTTATGTTATGGAAAGGGAAGGTATGCGATCTGCTTGCTTTTCACGAATGACTTAGCCTAGATTTGAATCCAAAATTCAATACGAATTGTAATAATACCAGCATCCCTTTCTTAGATATCCTGATCATACGTACCAACAAAGGATTTATGACTGACATATACAGAAAACCAACAGATGTGAATAAATTATTAAACTACAATAGCTGCCATAGTAGATCCCTGACCAATAATTTACCTTATAGTCAATTCCTCAGACTAAGATGTATTTGTAGTGATGAACAAACATTTAATATCAGATCTAGAGAAATGAAGGCACGCTTCATGGATAGAGGATATCCTGAGGCTTGCATAGAGGCAGGTTTTAGAAAAGCATTTAAACAAAATTGTAAAAGCTTATTAACACCGAAACACAGAACTCCCAACACAAAAATAGTCTGTCCAATCACCTTTAACTGTATGGCGAGAGAAATTAGAAAAACATTAACAAAATATTGGCACATTCTACAGGTTCTACCGATATTCAGAGATAAAGAAATTATGATAGCCAATAAGAGAGACAAAGGGCCTTATTTTCTAAGGCTATCGCACGCCTGCGCTACCTACATCGGGGCAGTGTCGGCCCCGGAAAAGGAGGAGTCGGGGCGTCACCGGGGCCGACTCTGCGAGGACGGCGCGGACAGCGAAAAGGTAAGGAGCCTTTTTGCTGCCTATTTCGCGCCCAATAACTACACCTTTTATGGTGTAGTTTTATGGTGATCACTGCCGGCTGGCGCAGGACCCCCCCCCCGTGACCACCAGATTTTCTAAGTTCTGCGAACTTAGAAAATACAGCCCAAAAACTTAAAAGACATATTGGCCTGTATTTTCTAAGTTCACAGACCTTAGAGTATCCGGCGGTAATGGGGGGTGGGGGGCGGGCCTGCGAAAGCCGGCAGCGATCGCACCTCGTGGGGCTATTGGGCGCGCTACTGGCAGCGATAAGGTGTCCTACCCTTTTCGCCGTCAGCGAAGTCGTCGCGGAGTCCGCCCCGACTCCTCCCCTTCCAGTATGGACTCCACCCTGATTTAGCTATCGCAGTCGAAAAGTCCCTTTTCACGTGCGATCCCTTTAGAAAATGACCCCCATTGTTACCATCTGCATTACCAATGAAAAAGCAGAAAAGATGTTAGACAGGCAGGGCATAGGCCATGTGGCAACTGTAGCGTTCGTAATGTCAACATGAAAGCAACAAGGATACCAATAGGTAGAACTGGTAAAGAATTTTCTTTAAGAGGTTTCACCACCTGCAAAAGTGAAGGAGTAGTATATGCAGCTATTTGCCCATGCAATAAAATGTATATTGGCAAAACCATCAGACCGCTAAATAAAAGGTTAATTGAACACAAGAGCTCAGTCAATAGACATAATGAAGGCAAACCTTTAGCAGCAGGTCACAAGTTTAATGATTACAAATTCTGTGCAATAATAAAGCCCAAGAAAAATTGGAGAGGGGGTGATCTAAGCAAAATTCTGTTGAGATTGGAACAGAATTTTATTTTTCATTTCAAAACTGTTACTCCTGTTGGTTTAAACCTTGATGCAGATCTCACAGTATATTTATGAATAATATATATAGTCCAATATAAAGTGGAGTTTTTACCTCTAGTGATATGGTGTCAAAACGTTTTTTATTATTACCAAAAAGTTTTTATATCAGCATTTTTAAAAAAAAATTTTTGTGGCCATTTTTTGTTCTAAATTTGATACTATTATTAATTATTTCCATACTGGCACATATATGTATATATATTCATTTATATATATTTTTTAGAAATTTAGGATTTGTATTTCCACCATTGAACTGATCCGAATAAGTTACTGCTGTTGCGGTCCCGGTCGCTGGACTTGCGACGGGGTCCTTACCTTTTGTCGGCCCTAAATCCCGCGACGGGGTCCGGCGTTTTTCGGGCCTTCTCAGGCCTCTCCGTGGTGGCGTCTCCATGAGGGAGATGCCGCCGAGCTCCGCTTCCAGACTCCGCCCCCCTTAGGCACGCGCATGCACGAGCGTGAGGGGGAGCCTTTTAAAGGCACAGGGGCGCAGAACTATGGCCGGCCCCCAAGATGATGTCAGACACCGGCAGGATATTTAAACCCGGCGTCTGACTAGGGAAATTGCCTTGCAACAGGGTTCACTCCTACGAGTTACTAGTTGCCTTGCGTCCCTGTGTTCCTGCTTCAGTTCCTGCGTTCCTGCTTCAGGTCCTGGGTTCCAGCTTCAGGTCCTGGGTTCTTGTCCAGCTCCTGGCTCCAGCCTCAGTTCCTTCCCCTGGTTCTGTTTCCTGATCTTCGGACTGACTCCCTGGTTTCTGCTCCGGTACGTCTTCTGTTCTCTGGCCTGCTGCCTACCTCGACCTCGGGACTGCTTCTACGGACTATCGCCTGCTCCGGGAGACCTCTCCTAAGCCCCAGTGGCCCGGGTCCTCACAGTAGGGGTGTGCATTCGGATTGACCGCATTAGTAAAACGCTACTCATATTTTTTTTTAACTTAAAAAATTGATTCGACATAAACGATCGGATTTCCCACATATCCAACATAGATATGTTGGATATGTGGGAAATCGCGATTGTTGAGCCAAAATAAAAATATAAACCCCCTCACCCTCCTTAATCCCCCCCCTGACTTACCACAACTCCCTGGTGATGGAGCGAGGAGTGAGGACGCCATTTCTGCAATCCTTGGCGAGAAGCATGTGACGTCGGCGGCACGTCGAGTGACGCCGGCGTCACGTGATTCCCGGCGAGTTCGCGCCGGACGGCTCGTTCGGCCCAAAAAGAACTTTTGGCCAGCTTGGGGGGGTCAGGAGGCCCCCCCAAGCTGGCCAAAAGTCACTGTCGAGTGACGCCGGCGTCACTCGACAGTGACGTCGGCGCCACGTGATTCCCGGTGAGTTCGCGCCGGACGGCTCGTTCGGCCCAAAAAGAACTTTTGGCCAGCTTGGGGGGGCCTCCTGACCCCCCCAAGCTGGCCAAAAGTTCTTTTTGGGCCGAACGAGCCGTCCGGCGCGAACTTGTCGGGAATCACGTGACGCCGGCGTCACTCGACGTGCCGCCGACGTCACATGCTTCTCGCCAAGGATTGCAGAAATGACGTCCTCACTCCTCGCTCGATCACCAGGGAGTTGTGATTAGTCTGGGGGGGGGATTAAGGAGGGTGAGGGGGTTTAAATTTTTTTTTTTGCACATATGTACATATACCCAACTCATTGGATTTTTTTTATGTCCATATTGGCCGCAAGTGGGACCCCCTTTCGGACATAAGAAATATGAACATAAAATTTTGCTCTGCACATCCCTGCCTCACAGGCTCCTCCTGGGGGGACCGCGGGCTTCCAAGGGTGAAGTACTTGCTTGGTCTCCCGGCTCCGAGCCGCCACCCGGCCACTCTTCATGGCGGATACCCGTAAACCTCCTATCCACCGTCCACATGGCCGGCCCAAGGGTCCACCTCTCCAGCGACAACAACTGCCCTATTGTCCTCATATTTTTTATGTTTTATTCAATTCATTTACATACTACTTATTTTTATAAATCTCCCTCATTTATTTATTTTTCTTTATATACCGAATTTTTCATGCGAACATATCAAACCGGTTTACAGTAGGTAACAAATATTCATTTAATAATATTTGCATTTCCAAAAAGAAAAGGAAGAAAATACATGGTTTCATAATATAATTAAATAGACTAAAATACTAACTAACTAGTATATTAAACTAATTGTTAATAAAGTTTATGTTATTAGAGAGGCAGGATAGTGAATGCAGAGATAATAAATTTAAAAGTATACATTACCTTGATATATGTCCAGTATTCTTAAAACATTAATTTAATAGTTCTTGGAAGGCTTGTTTGAAAAGCCAGGTTTTGATGCCCTTTTTAAATAATTTGATGTCAGGTTCTAATGTCCTTGGTTTTTTGATTTTGTAGTTTTATTTTGTAGTTTTGGTTTTATTATATTCATGTCTTAATTTCAATAATTTCACAAGTGGAAACTATGGTACGCTAGTCTTTTTTTAAAAAAGATTAATTTCAATAATTGCATGTCTTAATTTGAATACTTTGTGTCAGTTTTTAACAAGTATTTCTTTGCTATTTTCTATCATTATTTTACCAGATGTTTTAACAGGCGCATAGATTTTAAAGGGCAGTCGGCACAGCTCAAAGTTCCCTTCTGGAATTGCTAGTGGCACGTATACACGAGGTGTACAGACGCCGAAGCTTCAACTTTTTCTTAGATCCTTAAATAATCCATCTTTGGTGTGTAAACAATGAGTTGGTTTTTTATAAGTTGTATATAACCGCAGGTTTTTATAGAGAGGCACTATACATTACACAGTATCCCTAAGTAATGTATTAGACCAGTGCGGAGAACAAACCAAAATTTTTTTTGGACTCACAGTTGATGCTATCATCATCCTGTGAAGTAAAGTCCATTTTTATTTTTATTTCTATAATCATTTTTACAATTTGACCCAAAAATTATTTATTTATTTCGTTTATTGTTATAATTTTTTTTTCATTTGTTCTTTTCTGTGTTGCTGTTAATGGTAAGTAGGTTTAGCGCACCTTAAGATGTATTGCGGTTGCAACATATGTTTTTGAATAAGTTAACTAAGTATAAGGGATATTTCGGGCTCTACTGGTGGCGGGAACATGGGATGAATACTTATACTGGGATTTATAGATGGGAACTGATACCGGCATTTTTTCTGTAACTCAGTAAGGGTCATGTCTTACACAGTTTTTTCCGGCAACCAGTACCAGTTATTTATTTATTTTTATATATCACTCACTCATTCTTTCTAATTTATGTTTTATTTTTTGTTTTTCATTTTCCAATTTTCTATCCAAATATTCTTTAATAGCTGGCATGGTTCACTCAATTTTAAATATTACATTTTTTCACCATTCAAGTTTTAATTGTTTCACGGGCACATAGATATATAAGGACAGTCGGCACAGTTCAAAGGTTTCCTTCTGGAATTGCTAGAGGTGCGAATATACAAGGTGCACAGATGATGAGGCTCCGATGAGTGAGTGCTGTTCGTATTTTATCTGTTTTTGCTATGCAAATGAGTCTGTTTTCAAAAATTTTTTTTACAGTAATAAGGTTTTTACAGTGAGGCAGCATACATTGCATGATATTCTAAAGTAATTATAATTAGACTAGCATGGAGGAGTATTCATCTTATTTATGACACGCAGTTTTTCACATTTATTTTTACGTTCTTTAATGCTGCACGGATAGATTAGCCATCTTCTAATTGTGCTTTTCTCACTTGCACAATTTGACCCATATTCTGTATTTCGTTTTTTATTATGTTTCGCTGTCAGTGTCTAGTTTAATTAAGTAGGGTCAGTCCATTCCTAAATGCATCGTGGTTGTACAAGTCCTTTAGCAGAAATATAGAATTCCGGTTCTACCTTTGACACAAACACTCGAGGGACAATGATACCGGTAATTATTTATGAAGTACTGACACAGGCAATTATTTTTATTTAGAAGGAATCATGGTTCAAATACATTCAAGTTTTTAATAGATAGCACTGCTACCTGTACATTGCAAATTTTTATGGTTATTTAACTAAGGGGGTTATTTTCTAAAGGTTTATCGCGTGCGTTAAGGCGTGATAAGGCCCTAACGCATGCGATAAACCCTATCACACGGGAAAAGGGCCTTTTCGCGTGTGATAGGATGTAAATTTCCGGGAGGGGAGGAGTCGGGGCGGGGAGGGGGAGAAGTCGTCCGCGGCACCGCTGCTGGCGATAATGTGAGGAACGTTCTCGCCGGCAGTAGCACGGCGAATAGTACCACTTTTTATGGTGGCGCTATTTGTGCAAAAGGCTGCAGCCTCGCTACATCGTGTGACAACTATACTATACATGTTGAGATGATTTAAAGAACTTACAAAAGCATCTATTGCCCTATTGGGTAAGATCATCGCAGTAAGCGATCAAAATTAAACTAAGAATTAAACCACTATCTTATAGTCGCTAAGCACCAACATATTTTTTAGATCTTTCCCTACCTGTTTCTATAATTATTAATTTGACACCATGTCATCAGATAATAAGTATTTTATCTGTTCCATATTCATATTGGGGCGGATTTTAAAAGGGTTACGCGCATAAGTTATGCGCGTAACCCTTAAAAAAAAAAAACCCTGCGCGCGCCGAGCCTATTTTGCATAGGCTCGGTGGGACGCGCAAGCCCCGGGACGCACGTAAGTCCCGGGGCTTTGCTGGGGGAGACGTGTCGAGGGGCGGCGCGACGTTCGGGGTGTTCTGGGGGGCATTCCGGGGGGGTGTGGTGCCAGCCGGGGGCGTTCCGGGGGGCGTGGCCCAGGCCTCCAGACCAGCCCCCGGGTCGGGTGATGGCGCACCAGCGGGCCACCGGCGAGCGTGAGTTACGCCTGCTTCAGGCAGGCGTAACTTTGGCGATAAAGGTAGGGGGTTTAGATAGGGCTGGGGGGTGGGTTAGGTAGGGGAAGGGAGGGGAAGGTGGGAGGAGGCGGAAGGCGATTTCGGAGCAGCCTCGGAGGGAACGGGCAGCGCGCTTAGGGCTCGGTGCGTGCAAGGTGCACAATAGATACGGCTACGCGCGTATCTATTGAAATCCGGCGTTCTTTTGTTTGCACCTGGTGTGCGAACAAAAGTACGCGATCGCGCTTTTTTTTATGGTTAAACAATTTTTTATTGGTTTGTTCTTACATCAACTGAGTTACAACATTGGTACAGGTTTGGTTCTGACCTGAGTACAATAGAACAAATCCTGTTTAGGTCCTAGGACCTCCATTACCATTTACTCTCTCGCGCTTTTTTTTTTTTTTTTTAAATGTACCCCTTTGGTTCTCAATTGATTTTATGTCTTTATCCACCTCTTAAAACCAGATTATAAAAACCTATCGCGCACAAATAAGGAGAATCCTACTTTACGTCTTACAAGACCACATAAGATCTGAAGGTATACAGATATATATGTTTCACATAGTACAAAGATATGTCTTTGATAAGGGATTTGGCAGTTTTATTTATACTCACAACAAAAAACATTTTATATGTGTTTTTCTGTGGATGTGTATGTCTTACTATATGACTTTGATTTAGTTATTCATGTTTTGATTTATTCATTTTTATACACATTTGTGATGATTCATATTTATGTATTATTTATTTATGCATGTTTCTAATTTGTATTATAGTAGCCCGAGGCAGCTCATTTGTATGAGCGAAACTCGGTCAGAGTCGGGCTATATCATCTTCACCAGACGACTTAATAAACGAATCTTGATTTCACCCATCAGTTCTTTTTGGTTGCTACTTTACAATTTGGATCGGCTTCCGTTTTGTTTCCTGGGGCAATAAATATGCTTCCAGCAACACAGTCTTTCTGGATCTTTTTACAAACCTTTTCCTCTGTCTGTGCAGGAGTTGTTTTTTTTTAAGAAGGCGAGGGATCCATCCACCCACCTATTTTAAGTGAGATGGAGGTCCTGGTGGGCAGGGTAACCTTTTAGCTGGTTAGGAAAACCCCTTCCACGGATGGCCAAAAAATCCCGTCCTTACACAGAGGGTAAACTGCCTCTCTCCCCGGGGGCTGAGGACTCTGGGGAGGTGTCCTCCAGGATCTGTACAGTTCTTGTACTCACCGTTAGCTTTTCTTACACTTCCTTAGGATTCTACAGGCTCTGGCTCCCCCTTGTGGGAGGGGTCCCTGGAGGCAGGTTTCTTACCCTGCTCCAATGCAGGAAGGAAAGGGCAGCCAAAACAATCTTCCTCCTGGATGTCTCAACTTATTGTACTTTCCCCTTAACCGGAGTTACCCCTTGCGGCGGGTCACCACCTCAGATGGGCGGGTCTTCCCTATCACCGGGCATTCCCTGATCCCTGGAAAGGCCAAGGTGTCCAGCAAGGTTCTTACCATGAAAAGCTCAAAATCCCCAAAACAACCCGGAGGGGTATCCAAACCAGCTAGGAGTAGACTGGCAGGAACACCCTTCCCAACCTTGATCAGGAATCCCAGGTTGGGTTATAGCCTGTTTCATCTGACTGGGCCTGAAAAGCACAAAAAAAGATACGCACTTATCATCGCCTAACTCTCCTAACTCCAGACTCTTGTGAGAG
Source organism: Rhinatrema bivittatum (assembly GCF_901001135.1). NCBI lineage: Eukaryota > Metazoa > Chordata > Amphibia > Gymnophiona > Rhinatrematidae > Rhinatrema > Rhinatrema bivittatum. The sequence continues at coordinate 67,683,363 of NC_042621.1, read as the reverse complement.
AGCTGTTATAAAGCCTTTTAGGGGGACGGCCATTCCCAGACCCCTCAAAGGGAAGGACTGAATTTGAATGCATCCACCTCCCCATTCATCAGTACCCTAGTCTATCTGGCATCTCCCAAGGCTTACTAGTGAGCAACAGGATGGTCAGGTTACACATCTTTTTTTTTTTTATTTGCTCCTGCCCCAATACTCTCCCTTTCTGTATTTTCCCCGTTTTTACATGAATCTGGTCTCCACATATGGCCCTTTTCCTTCTCAACAAAATCCAGCTTGCTTCTTTTTCTCTGTTTTTGTGCCCATTCCATTACATTCCCCCCCTTCAACACTCAGAGGAGAGCCACACTGTGCTGGCTTCCATTTCCCACGGATCCCCTTTAAGCAGGACACCAGCTTACTCCCTGCAGCTGCTCATTGGTCCTGCAGCCTCTGTCACAGCAGAGGGAGCTGTAAAAGTGCTTTCCCTGCAGCCGTCTCCCTCACTCTTCAGGCCGTCCACACAGGCTGCCCTGCTTTGCAGCCCCTGATGGTGCATCACAGCCACGTTGTACATGAGGACTTTTACAGAGGATTTTCAAAGCGAAGATAAGATGCCCTAATTCACTTTGAAAATCCTTGAGTAACAGGCTGAGTGCTCGCACACGTTACCTGGCATAAAGTTGCACTCGCTGTTCAGAGGGCGTATCTTATGTGGGGTAACTTATGCATATACTTTTAAAAATTAAAAGTATGTGCGTAGGTGCCAGCTCTGCCCCAACTTGCCCCCGCTCCCCTGGAACGCCTCTCTGCAGCATAGGTAAAAGTGCATTTGAAACCGAATTCCACACGTTCGTTTATGCGCACTGCACCAGAGATCAATTTTTTTTTTTTTAACATCCAGTTCCATGCAGAAAACCAAGGTTCTGTGCTCAGAAAATGGCTTTGAAAATGACCTCCTTAATTAGAAGGATATTTTGCTATCCTCTATGGTCGTTTAGCACTCTGTAATAGCACTGCATGATCATACAAGGCACATCCCTTTAGCCGAGGTTTGGATAGCTGTGTTGCCTGCTGCTTTAAATCGATTTAGCACACCGAGAGCACTGTACAAGCTGTGATTATTGTACATACAGGCTCTGTAAAAAAAAAAAAAAAAGCTATCTATGGCGATTCTTTAACTTCTGTTTCAAGGTATTTCATTTGCACAGGCCTTATTTTCAAGTCTTCCATGTGTGCAGTGGCACAGGGCCAAGAATTAAAGAGTGCAATTGCAGAGGCTTGAAATAATGAGGAATACTTCTGCTGCTTTCACCCCCGTGCAGTCTAGGACCATCGCCATCAACCGGATTCATTATCTCTTTTCCAGACACACTGACAGTGACAGCTCCCAGTTTGGAGGGAATAACCTCATCGCACGCTACTGAAATACGGAAGAAGGTTCATGCATGAGAGTCCAATCAAACAGTGAACCCTGAAAGCCAGGCAGGCAAGTCCCAGTAAATCCCTCGTCTTTTTATTTAGTGTAATGTGCTGGGTTATTTCCTCTGAGGTAGAAAATCACTTCATTCCTCTGACAACCAAACCCGCTGTCTCTCCACCATTAAGTCCGGGCCTTCTGTAGGCCCAGCCTGCAATCATCTGAAGCACAGAGCTTATCGGTAAACCGAAAAGCAATAACGGATGAAAACCATCCTCTTTTCTGCGAGTCCTCCTTTCACCTGGAAAAATACAGGAAATCGTGCATCTCTAAAGGAAACCAATCACTGACTGGGGAAAAAGGGGGGGGAAATGCTGAGAACGTTATTGACAGAACAATGCAGGATGCCGAGCCTAGAGGAGGTAAGACTGTCGCCTTCTTTCGGCCGGCATGGGGGGAGATTTTGTGACGGGGAAGGGAAGGGGGCTTATGCTACAGAGGATGCCAGGATCGGGAGGCTGGAGACTCTGGGCTTAAAACTGAAAATTTGTCAAGAGAGAGGGGGGATACCTGGGTTGAAGGGGGGGGGGGAGGGGGGAGGCTGCTGTTGCCTCTCCTCCCCCTGGCACAACTTGAAAACGAATGAGAAGCCGGGAGAACTGACTGGGCAGGACGTTTGAGTTTAGGCAACTCATTTTCAGCCAAGGCTGGCCACCCTTTTCCTAGGGGGTAGGAACATTTTCAGCGTGCAAGCTAGGTGCCCAGGTTTGGCTGAAAATCTGCTGATATCTATTTGGCTAAAATCTGGTTATCTACATCAAGCACGCATCCTTGACTGAAAATAAACCTGTAGGTGTTTTGGGAACTGAATAAATTCAGACCCTTTCAGCTTAAATGCCTTTGGATTTCTAGGATATGATTTTTTTATAAAGCCGGGGAGAAAAATGCATCAGGTCATAGAGGCAGGGACTTCAGCCCACTCTGCTGTAACTATCCCTGACGTTACTGTGAAGTTGTCTATTGAACTGGCAAAACTTCACCCAGAACTATGCTTTATTGGGAAATATTGCGTACCATTACTGCTACTGTCTCAACATTTTGATGGAACAAGCATTCACTGTGAAGTTACTTATTTTATTTATTTATTTATTTAAGGCTTTTTATATACCGATGTTCCTGTACTAGTACATATCACGTCGGTTTACATAGAACCAAAGTTGGAAATTACATCAAACAAGAGGGTACAGATAACAGGGCTACTTCTGGATAGGACTCTGTAAATATTGTTATCCTGTAAGAGGTTCATATTTTGAGACAGTCCGGATAGCAAAGTCAACCAGATAAACTTATCTGGATAACTTTGGAGGTATATTCAGAAGTGCAGCTGCACTATTGAATATAATCGGCTAACTTTAGGGTAGCTCTTTGGCCTGACCACGCTTAGCCGGCTAAGTCATCTGGCTAACTCTGAATATTGGTATGATTTTTTACCCGCCGGTGAGAGATTTTATGTGTGCACTTGGTGCAAAGAGCTCCTGGCTCTCAGGGAACAAGTACGATCTCTGGAGGCTAGAGTAGCAGACTTGGAGGAGCTGAGGGAGACAGAAAGGTACATTGACGAGACCTTCAGGGACATAGTAGCCAAGTCCCAAATCCATTCTGGCAGCCCCAGTGCTGCCTTGGATCAGAAAGGTCTCCCAATAGGAGAACATCACCCTGGTGAAGCAGGAAGTGATCCTGTAGCAAGGACCTGCTCTCCAGGTGATGTATTGTCCTCTCGCACTGAGGACAAATCTCCCAGGGCTACTGCCCAGGAGGGAAGGGTTAGGCCGGCCATCATAGTTGGTGATTCGATTATTAGAAATGTAGATAGCAGGGTGGCTGGTGGACGTGAAGACCGCCTGGTAACTTGCCTGCCTGGTGCGAAGGTGGCAGACCTCACGTGTCACCTAGATAGGATTATAGACCATGCTGGGGAGGAGCCGGTTGTCGTGGTACATGTGGGCACCAACGACAATGTGGGAGGGAGGTTCTGGAAGCCAAATTTAGGATTTTAGGTAGGAAGCTGAAATCCAGAACCTCCAGGGTAGCATTCTCTGAAATGCTTCCTGTTCCACGTGCAGGTCCCCAGAGACAGGCAGAGCTCCAGAGTTTCAATGTGTGGATGAGACGATGGTGCAGGGAAGAGGGATTCAGTTTTGTAAGGAACTGGGGAAACATTTGGGGAAAGGGGAGACTTTTCCGAAAGGATGGGCTCCACCTTATCGAGAGTGAAACCAAGCTGCTGGCACTAACTTTCAAAAAGGAGATAGAGCAGCTTTTAAACTAGAACAAGGGGGAAAGCAGACAGTCACTCAAGCAGTGTATGGTTCGGAGAAATGTATCCTTGAAGGATACTAATGAAACAGGAGAGTTAGGGCATCCCAACAGAGAGGTTCCATTAAATGCAAACATAGTTCATATACCTATATGTAAAAAATCACCGAAGCTAATGATTTCCGAATTATCCCAAACAACTGAAAAGCAGGTTGTTAAAACAAGCAAAAAACGCACTTTGAAATGTCTGGACTCTGTATGCCAATGCCAGAAGTCTAAGTAGTAAGATGGGAGAGTTAGAGTGTAGAGCAGCAAATGATGAGATTGACATAACTGGCATCACAGAGACTTGGTGGAAGGAGGATAACCAATGCGACAGTGCTATATCAGGGTACAAATTATATCGCAATGATAGGGAGGATCAACTTGGTGGGGGTGTGGCACTTTATGTCCGGGAGGGTATAGAGTCCAACAGGATAAAGATCATACAAGAGACTAAATGCTCAGCTCAGTAGAATCTATATGGGTAGAAATCCCATGTGTGTTGGGTAAGAGTATAGTGATAGGAGTATACTACCGTCCACCTGGACAAAATGGTCAGACAGATGATGAAATGCTAAGAGAAATCAGGGAAGCAAACCAATTTGGCAGTGCAATAATAATGGGAGATTTCAATTACCAAACAAAACCGAAGCAAAAGAACCTTGCACATACGCAAGTAGCAGAGTACACTGGTGCAGGATAAATTATATCACCACCAAAAATTCCACAAAAGCTTTTATTGCGATTCAAAGCAAAGGCAGGTGAAACAATGTTGTAGTGGCGGCAACTCCATGAATTAAAGAGCACATAATTTAGAGCGATCCCCCGACACGGACCGTGTTTCGCTAGGCTGCATCGGGAGGGACCAGCATGTACATTAAAGTCTAAAATATAAACAAAATAATATATAGTGATTACATGAGGTGGTGAAAAATGGCCAAACAATTTTCTAAAAAACTTACATACCTTCTCAGATGTACAATGGAGCGCAAGCACCCTCAAGGCTGACAGCCATTTAAAGCTAAAAAAGGCGCGAAAGCTGACATTCTCGCGTGAGCTGTCAGAGTTAATTGCTGACACTCTCGCGAGAGCTGTCAAGGCGGAATGCTGCAGCCAAATTGCGGGCTCAGTGAAACAAGTGCCACTCAATATCCTTGTTTAAACCTTTAGGGTAAACTGTATCCAAAGTAAAGATCCATTTCTGTTCCCTCCGACCCAGCACCTCGGGGTAGATGCCACCCCGAGGTGCTGGGTCGGAGGGAACAGCGTTGAGGGTGCTTGCGCTCCATTGTACATCTGAGAAGGTATGTAAGTTTTTTAGAAAATTGTTTGGCCATTTTTCACCACCTCATGTAATCACTATATATTATTTTGTTTATATTTTAGACTTTAATGTACATGCTGGTCCCTCCCGATGCAGCCTAGCGAAACACGGTCCGTGTCGGGGGATCGCTCTAAATTATGTGCTCTTTAATTCATGGAGTTGCCGCCACTACAACATTGTTTCACCTGCCTTTGCTTTGAATCGCAATAAAAGCTTTTGTGGAATTTTTGGTGGTGATATAATTTATCCTGCACCAGATTTCAATTACCCCAATATTGACTGGATAAATGTAACATCAGGTCTTGCTAGAGACATAAAGTTCCTGGATGCTTCATGGAGCAATTGGTTCAGGAACCAACAAGAGAGGGAGCTATTTTAGATTTAATTCTTAGTGGAACGCAAGATTTGGTGAGAGAAGTAACGGTGGTGGGGCCACTTGGCAACAGTGATCATAACATGATCAAATTTAAACTAATAACTGGAAGGGGGATAATAAGTAAATCTGCAGCTCTAACACTAAATTTTAAAAAGGGAAACTTTGATAAAATGAGAAAAATAGTTAGAAAAAAACTGAAAGGTGCAGCTGCAAAGGTTAAAAGTGTTCAACAGGCATGGACATTGTTTAAAAATACAATCCTAGAGGCGCAGTCCATATGTATTCCGCGCATTAAGAAAGGTGGAAGGAAGGAAAAACGATTACTGTCATGGTTAAAAGGTGAGGTGAAAGAGGCTATTTTAGCCAAAAAAACATCCTTCAAAAACTGGAAGAAGGATCCATCTGAAGAAAATAGGATAAAACATAAGCATTGTCAAGCTAAGTGTAAAACATTGATAAGACTGGCGAAGAAAGAATTTGAAATGAAATTGGCCATAGAGGCAAAAACGCATAATAAAAACTTTTTTAAATATATCCAAAGCAAGAAACCTGTGAGGGAGTCGGTTGGACCATTAGATGACAGAGGGGTTAAAGGGGCTCTTAGGGAAGATAAGGCCATTGCAGAAAGACTAAATGAATTCTTTGCCTCCGTGTTTACAAATGAGGATGTTGGGGAGATACCAGTTCCGGAGATGGTTTTCAGGGGTGATGAGTCAGACGAACTGAACGAAATCACTGTGAACCTGGAAGATGTAGTAGGCCAGATTGACAAACTAAAGAGTAGCAAATCACCTGGACCAGATGGTATGCATCCTAGGGTTCTGAAGGAACTCAAAAATGAAATTTCTGATCTATTAGTTAAAATTTGTAACCTATCATTAAAATCATCCATTGTACCTGAAGACTGGAGGGTGGCCAATGTAATCCCAATATTTAAAAAAGGCTCCAGGGGCGATCCAGATAACTATAGACCAGTGAGCCTGACTTCAGTGCCGGGAAAAATAGTGGAAACTATTCTGAAGAACAAAATTGTAAAGCATATAGAAAGACATGATTTAATGGAACATAGTCAACATGGATTTACCCAAGGGAAGTCTTGCCTAACAAATCTGCTTCATTTTTTTGAAGGGGTTAATAAACATGTGGATAAAGGTGAACCGGTAGATGTAGTGTATTTGGATTTTCAGAAGGCGTTTGACAAAGTCCCTCATGAGAGGCTTCTACGTAAACTAAAAAGTCATGGGATAGGAGGCGATGTCCTTTCGTGAATTACAAGCTGGTTAAAAGACAGGAAACAGAGAGTAGGAGTAAATGGTCAATTTTCTCAGTGGAAACGGGTAAACAGTGGAGTGCCTCAGGGTCTGTACTTGGACCGGTGCTTTTCAATATATATATAAATGATCTGGAAAGGAATACGACGAGTGAGGTTATCAAATTTGCAGATGATACAAAATTATTTAAAGTAGTTAAATCACAAGCAGACTGTGATACATTGCAGGAGGACCTTGCAAGACTTGAAGATTGGGCATCCAAATGGCAGATGAAATTTAATGTGGACAAGTGCAAGGTGTTTCATATAGGGAAAGATAACTGTTGCTGTAGTTACACAATGTTAGGTTCCATATTAGGAGCTACCACCCAGGAAAAAGATCTAGGCATTATGGTGGATAATACTTTAAAATCGTCAGCTCAGTGTGCTGCAGCAGTCAAAAAAGCAAATAGAATGTTAGGAATTATTAGGAAGGGAATGGTTAATAGAACGGAAAATGTCATAATGCCTCTATATCGCTCCATGGTGAGACCGCACCTTGAATACTGTGTACAATTCTGGTCGCCGCATCTCAAAAAAGATATAGTTGCGATGGAGAAGGTACAGAGAAGGGCAACCAAAATGATAAAGGGGATGGAACAGCTTCCCTAAGAGGATAGGCTGAAGAGATTAGGGCTGTTCAGCTTGGAGAAGAGACGGCTGAGGGGGGATATAATAGAGGTCTTTAAGATCATGAGAGGTCTTGAACGTGTAGATGTGACTCGGTTATTTTCACTTTCGAATAATAGAAGGACTAGGGGGCATTCCATGAAGTTAGCAAGTAGCACATTTAAGACTAATCGGAGAAAATTCTTTTTCACTCAACGCACAATAAAGCTCTGGAATTTGTTGCCAGAGGATGTGGTTAGTGCAGTTAGTGTAGATGGGTTCAAAAAGGGTTTGGATAAGTTCTTGGAGGAGAAGTCCATAAATGGCTATTAATCAATTTTACTTAGGGAATAGCCACTGCTATTAATTGCATCAGTAGCATGGGATCTTCTTAGTGTTTGGGTAATTGCCAGGTTCTTGTGGCCTGGTTTTGGCCTCTGTTGGAAACAGGATGCTGGGCTTGATGATCCCTTGGTCTGACCCAGCATGGCAATTTCTTATGTTCTTATGTTCTTAACTTAGTCGGCTAACTCATATCCTCTCAGCTATGCTCCCAGAATGTTCCTAACGTATCCAGCTAAATTCTAGCTTCCTAACATCAGGTGGCTAGAATTGTGCCCGATAAGTGCCCACATATTAATTTAGCCTGCTAACTTTTGAATTATCCAGTTAAATGCTTTGGATTAGGGACCTCTAAATAAACAGACCTTTGGAACCACAACTTTTGCCTGCAAACAGCACAGATTTACTGGGATCTAGTTCACCAGCAAGAAAGAGTTCCATGAGGAAATTCCAAGTCTGTGCATGTGAAGCAGCTATCGTCATCCGCAGTGAAATCTGGTCAACCTTGAGCAGTGAGTGATTCACCCTCTGGTCTACTACAACATCTGATCAACAATCTAACTGTTGGGGGTGTGGACCCATGGACCGAGGTGGAGTTGATGCAATCTGCGGGGAGGATCCCTGAAGTTCCACTACCATTGACTGGCGGAGCTGACTATGGCAGAGGCCCAACTAGAACTTCACCTACATCAGCCCTCGTTCCCCTTAGGTGCCGGGGCCGGCAGGACTTAGGCGAGGGCCTCTGCGGAGGAGATGAAGATCCATCAAGGACATCAGTTCCCAGGCCAGACGCAAGAACAGTACAAAGAGCGGCAGCGTCTGAGTCGGGCAGTGGATAGTGGCAGGTGGAGTTCAATCGGAGTCAGGTCCAGGCAGTGGACAGTGGCAGGGGGGAGTTCAGTCAGAGTCGAGAAAGCAAGCCGAAGTCAAACCAGAGATCTGTCCGAGGAAGGAAGGGCCGGGGAAGCAGGCAGAGAGGCAAGGAACAACACAGACGGGCAGCGAAGGCACTGGAGACTGATCAGATTGAGAACGAAGAACTGAAAACTGAACACGGGGAAGACGAAGACAGGAACACAGGAACTCATACCAAACTGCCAGCACAAGGACCAGGAAGACAGGACCAAGAAACCAGGAACTCAGAAACAAGGAACAGGAACAACGATCAGGACCACAGGACCACACTGAGGCAAAGCACTTCTGCCAGAGTAGTCAACCTATTGCCGAGGCACTGGAGAGGCATCTGCAGGGGCCTTTTATACAGCCAGAGGGATGATGTCATCAGAGTGTGCTTCCAGAGTCTTCCCGCTGCTAGCCCTTTAAATTCAATGAGGTTGGTGCCTGTGCGCCCTAAGGGAAGTGGGGCCCAGCGGTGTTATCAGCGTCCTGCCACAGCTGAAGGGAGCGGCGTCCTACCGCATCGTGGCACAGCTTCCTGCCGCGTTTCAGAAGGGCAGCCCGACATCGGGGAATTACAGCGGGGGTCTGGCAGCCAAGGTAAACGCGGTGGCTCGTGGGAGAAGCCTGCGTGCCGCTGAAGGCAACATTAACAAAAAACCAGTTTAGCCCTACCACAGCTTTACAGAGGTCCATATTCAGCTGCTGGCCGGCTAAGAAAGCCAACTAAATTATCCAGAATAGTCAGTGGTGCCAGCGTGCCAATGAATACACCCAACTAGCTTAAAGTTAGCTGGGTAAGTTTATATGGATAACTTTAGGACTACTCTTTAGCTACCTTAAAGTTATCTAGCTACCTTAGCCAGATAATGCTGAAAATTGGAATTATGCAGCTAATTTGGCTGGATATCAGTGTTCCAACCTGGAATGCCATTAGACCACCCTAACATAGCCAGATAACTTCTCTGGCTATGTCAGAAGTGGTCAGACCAGTAAGATTTTTTATATTCTGACGTTTTGTGAGGATAAATGCCAAATACAGCTGGACATGCATCCTGAATAGGGGCCTTATTTTATTTATTTATTTAATTTCTTTTACTATACCGATGCTCAAGACTAGGTCTTATCGTACCGGTTTACAATGTAACTGAGGGGAAACCAATTAACATCAAGGTAGAAAGTAAAGTTACATTAAACAGGAAGCGTAAAACCTGGGCAATGGAAGACAGTACAGAATTTAAACGGAAGAGATTCCCAGACCATAAGGGATATCTTTCTGTTTAGGGCATAAAAGGTTCCTGAAGTATTGTCCACGTGGTTAGATCAAGCAGTGCACTCATATCTGGTCGCCATATCGAAGAAAAAAAAAAAGGGGGTTATCGCTCTCCACCCATACATAGGAGCCAACTTTTCAAAATGATCGAGGGTGCTCTGCTCAGTCTGCATTAGGGCACTACAGCCAAATAAAGAAAGGCAATGGAGGGTCATGGCCACTACTGGCTGGGCCATATTTAAAGGTCCAGAGTGAATCCAGTGGTGCAGACACAGGAGGACACACGTGGCACAAAGAGATGAAAGCCCCCATCAGTCTTTCTTGCTTTCTTCTTTCCTCAACCCCACCAGGCACCCTCCACGTGATCTCCCCTCCCGCCCAGTCCGCCGGATCATCCACACTCCTCGTCAGTTCTCAACTGTCTCTCTTCCCTTCTCAGCACACCACACACACTCTCCTTCCAGCCCATCCCCATTCCCCACCTCTCTCTCAGTCCCAATTATCCTAATATCTTCTTCTTCCTCTCCCATTCTTAGGCTATTTTACCTCTCCCTCCTCACTCCCTATCCACAGAGATATTTTGACTTGCATTTGAGGGCACTTCCCCATTCTGAGCTGCCCTTCTCCCTACTTCTTCCCGATCTGGCCTGCTCTGCTCACCTATCGGTGCCTCTTCCCGTCAGGTTGCCCCCCTCACCACTCTCTGGTCAAATCCTCTCCCCCTGCAAGCTCAGCTCACATACACTTCTCATCCCACCGCAGCAGGTTCAGCTGTTCCTCCTTTCCCATGAGCTTGGATTACCCTCTCTGATCTGCCTTCCCAGAGCCCAAGCACGTCTCGGACCCTGGCACCATCCCTGCCTTCCCATCTTCTTCAGCACTTTTTCCCCAAGCATTCGTGGATTTCAGATCAGCGGTAGTTCCATGCCTGACAGAGGTCCAGGTGAGCTGCTTCACCACCTGTGTGCCCTCCACCCTGGCAGCTCCCCAGTCCTGGGACCTCAGTTGCACATCCTCAGCCTGGAAGCCCCAGGGATGAAATGCTGAGTGGGAGGGCTGAAAATGCCTACCAGACACAGATGCATAAGGTCCTATCGACTCACTGCACGCTAGCCCACCTGATATAGCTCTGGAGTCAGGGGCCTGGAGGGGAGCTGCAGAGCTGTACCAGGAGCAAGGAAGGACTTGAACAAGTTAATGTAAATCAGTTAATTTATTCTCTCAGATAATAGAAGAACCCAGGGGGGGAGGCACTCCATGAAGTTAGCAAGTAGCTCATTTAAAACAAATCGAAGAAAATTCTTTTTCACTCAGCGCATAGTTAAGCTATGGAATTCATTGCCAGAGGATGTGGTTACAGAAATTAGTGTAACTGGGTTTAAAAAAGGTTTGGATAAGTTTCCAGGGGATAAATCCATAAACTGCTATTTCAGTAATTAATAAGCAATAATAGCTTGTGATCTATCTAATGTTTGGGTACTTGTGATTCGGATTGGCCACTGTTGGAGACAGGACCCAGTATGGTATTTCCTATGTTTATGTAGCTGAGCGAAGGAGGATACATTGTCCCCTGAACATATAGTTCAGGGGACAATGTATCCCTTGCCCCCTCCAAACACCACCCATCTCTCCTGCCACCTCCTCCTACTGCCGCCATGTCTTTGGGTCCACACAGCATGATGCACTCATTGCTGCCTCCCCATAAGACATAACATGATGAATGATTATTTTATTTTTGTGAATAAGGGAAACAATGCTCCACTCAATCTGAGCCCTCAGTATGGCCCTTCTCAATATTCAGGGGAGAGGAGTTTTTTTTTAAGAGACAGAATTTCCATGCACAGCATGACCTGCAGCAAGAACCTTTCCTCCTCTGCTGCTGACTGAGGGCTGGAGGAGACGGGGAGATACCAATGCCGCCCACCCGTGACGCAGCCCAACTAGTTTGATTTCTCTGCTCTGTCCCTGCTTGTTCTTGGTCTTTTTCACCTCTCATTTCTTTATCATGCATGTATCTCTCTCTAGCTATGGCCTGTCTGTCTGCGGCTTATCTTCTCCCGTTTCCTTCTAGTCTCAACCCCTCCCCTCCCTCTTCCCATCCCTCCACCATGATACCCTCTCCTCTCACAACCTTTTGTTTAGCCACCTCCTCTCGTCTTCACAGTCTCTGTTTCCACTCCCAACCCCCTCTGATTGTCCTTCTTCTCTCCCAGATCACGCACCCTTCTCACATCCCAGGCGTCCTCTTTCAGCCCGTGCCTCCTCAGCTACGCTCATCACCCGTATCTACTTTGTTTACCCCTTTCCCCTTCCCAGAGCCCCACATCCCCCCTCCCAATCATCTAACCTCTCTCTCTCTTTATCCCCATCCTCTCTTCTCCTTGTGGTTCTCTCCTCCTTCTCTTCAAGCCTCTCACAGCAGTAATCTCTCTCTCCCAGGCAATAACCACCTTTCATTTCCCTTCACCCACTCCCAACCCCTGTCAGCTCCTCTACCACTCTCTCAGCCTCTCTCTTAATCTCTTGTAGCTCCTTTTTCCCCGGAGCCCCTTTTTACTTTTCGCAATTTTTCTTACCTGCAACTCTTCCCCTCTCCGGTGCCAAGGCAGGCAAAAGGTGCGCCTTTCCTGCACTGCTGCTCTCTCCTGCTGTTGTGGAGCGCTAGGAGAGCGATCCCACTCCTGGGTGATGTGTGTCCTTGGGCCACGGCTCGACCCCAGAGGGCTCTGAAGAGGTGCCGCGGGAGGCGTGGCATGCCCGAGCATGGGCTGGATGGAAGCAGGGCTGGAGTGACATGGAAGACAGGCCCTCCTCCGGACCTGCACGCTTCGGAAGACCCAACAACGTAATGTTGGTCTTGTGAACAGTCCTCCGACTGTTCCTAGCCCTTTCGGACCTGCCGCAAGGTACGGCATGAAGCGGCAGGCCGGATGGAGGCCAGGGCAGCGAAGACTGGAACATGGATTCAGACGAGACTCAGGAACGACGTAGACTCAGGCATAAACGTGGACTCAGGACGAGGTGCAGGATCCATAGACGTGGACTCAGGCATAGATGCAGGATCCTTAGACGTGGACTCAGGCAAAGACGTGGACTCAGGAATGAGGTGTAGGATGCATAGACGTGGACAGGCACAGGCATGGACTCAGGACTGGATGCACAGAGGAGGAATCAGGAACGAGGGCTGAAGGAAGACATGGGCACCGTCCCTCAGGGCGCCCTACTCAGACCACCCGCGGGACTGAGTCGCGGACCACCCTGCCTCATGCGCGCCCTACTCAGCTCTGGAAGGCTGGTCGCGGACCACGCAGAGAGCGGGAGAGCACAGGAAAGAGGAAGCAGGTTCACTGCACTCCTGGCAGCACTAGGCAAGGATACGCTGCTCTCCTGGCAGCACAAGGCAAGGATACGCTGCTCTCCTGGCAGCACAAGGCAGGTTAAAACATCAGGATCAGGAACAAGGATATCTGGAACAGCAGGAACATCAGGACTGGAACACATATACTGGAACAGGAGACACACCTCAGGGCTGGAACATGGACATCAGGAACAGCAGGAACATCAGGACTGGATCAAGAGACAGACCTTGGGACTGGAACGGCAGGCAGACATCAGGACTGGACGAGGAGCTCCGACAGGTAACACGAAACACAGGACCTTGCAGAAGTGCTGGAACACGGACGACTTCCTGGAGCGAAGGATCTCAGGAGTGACCAACTCCTTGCGAAGGCAAAGACACACTGAAAGCTGAGCCCTTTAGTAGGGCTGAGGTGGACAACGCCCAGGGAGGGGTCAGCAGGGGGCCATACCTGGCTGGCCCTTTAAGAGGAGCAGAGAGGCGCGCGCCCGCGCCCTAGGAAGCTGAAGAGAAGAGCTGGAAGCTGGTGGCGTCTTCAGCCACGTGGAGGGCCCAAGGAAGCAGCGGAGCAGCCCTGGACTGGAGCAGCTCCCAGCTGCAAGGACAGAAGCAGGAGGAAGCAGAGAGAGGTAAGGCTGGCTGCAGAGGAAGCGGGGGAAGGGCTGACTGCAGGAACGGCTCCATGCCGTGAAGACAGCAGGCAGAGCAGAGAGCTGAAGCAGGCTGCAGGCACTGGCAGGGACGGCTTCCCAGCCAGGCAAGGACCCGGACTAAAACAGGCACTGGGAGAGACGGTCTGCTCGCTGAAGGTCCCGGGATCGCAGCAGCACGTCGGGGAAAGGCAGAGACAGCAGCCGAGGAGCAGACCGCATGGCAACAGCTGTGGGAACGGCCCCAGCTGATTCAGGGAGAAAGAAGCAGCCCGACTGGCTGTGGCTGTAACAAGGTAAGAGCCTGCCCACGCTCTTGCGGGCAGGAGCGTAACACCTGCAGCACATTGGACAGGCAGGAGCCCAAGCAGGGAGACAGAAGAGTACCTGGGGCTGTGTAAATTCTGCTTCTACTGAGATTGATCTGGATTAACAGGGAGGAGGGAAGAGGGGGCAGCAACTCTTCCACCCCCCTTCCTGACTCCTCTCCGCCTTTCCTCCTCCAGGGATGACCCCCCGTATTCTCTCCCTTCCCCGACTAGCACTTTCCCCCTCTGTCCCCACCTCAGACCTGATCCCAGCACTCTCCCTTTTCCCTCTGCCCACCCCCAGCATTCAGGCCGATGCAATAAAGCACGCATTAAAAATGTGCGTCCAAACTGGACGCCCATTTTTTTTAACGAGGGAATATCCACCTCTTCTGGGTGCACAATGCTATATTTTAATGAGCTGCTGCGCTAAAAAGCATCGGGGGCCCAGGGGAGCTGTGGCTGTGCCTGCATTGAAAACAACGGGCGGCCACTTTGGACGCAAGTTTTGCTTCGGTTCCCTACATCTTTTTCTCCCTCCCTAAAAGATATTAATTTTTTATATCAAACTGAGTCCTTTTCAGTGATTTTGGCTCAGGACATGAAAAACCTGTGTGTCTGGACTCACTGCAAGACGGCAAGAGCCGCAGGCAGAGGAGGGAGGCGGACCCCGGGTGCACGGACCCTTTCTCTCGCCAGCCTGTCGGGGAAGCAGCAGGGCTCGGGGTATGCCAGCGGCCGTGATGAGGCCCGTGACAGTGAGTTACAGTATGAAAAAAAAGAGAGAAGCGGCAGCGCTGCGATCAGCTCTTGGCAGCCCCCTAAAGGGCCTCAATAGGAGGAATCATATAAAAATTTGTTTTTAGATGAGCCATGGACACGTGGGCAATAACACCAGCTCAGGGGGTGGTGAGAAATTTGCTCTGTTAAAAAGTGTGCATGGTCCTGTTTTTTTTTTGTTTTTTTTAATTATTATTTGAGGTTTTTCCTTCTGCAACTCACTATTCTACCTGGAGCCCATTGTTCTAGCCCTCCTCCCTCAGCACCCAGGAAGAATGAATCCCTATCAATCACAGTAGCCTGATGGGATAGCCTCATGTTCTCATGGGAAGACGACGACTGGTGGGGCTGGAAGGCAGAAGTGCTGTACTGGCTATGCTATATTCTAAGAGAAAAGAAGGAAGCAACCTTAAAGCATTCAGCCATCAGTTAAAGGGCACAGCTAGGGAAAGTAATGTAATATCAGAGTTAGTGAGCCTTATGAGATTTAAGGAATCACAAGAGGTTTTGATTTACTGGAAGTTAATCCTCGTTCCCTGAGTCAAGCTAAGGGGACAGGGCAGTTAATTGTAAGGAGTTGGGACAGGAACGTGGTTTTATATTTACCTGGCTTTATTAGAGGGAAGGGTGGAGACTTGTGCAAGTGAATGTGTGTTCTCCTTTAAGAAAATTCATTTATTTTTGCCTAGCTGGCTAACTAACCAGTTCAATTAGCTTGTGGAGGATTTCCATGGCCAGGGAGTTAAGCCTCTTTTATTGATTTTGTATTGCCAGGAAATAGATAATCATGGAAGGAAGAACAGACACCCGTGGCCATCTAACCCTCTCTATCTGCTGCCGCTGCTGCTACAGAGAACGTTGCAACTGAGTGTCTACCTGAATGCAGGTTCAGAGATAAGTGTAAACACCCCCTTTCCAGGACAAACACAGTAAACATAGCCAAACTAACACCATTTACTGTAAAGCAGCAAAAAAGAAAAAAAAAAACAACAACACATACACACACACACCCAAAGGTACTCACCTAGAGGGACCCTGTGTTAGGAGAGTGGATCCTTGGTCTGTGGAGTGGTTAGTGCAGCCAGATGAGTGAGCCCGTATGGTCCACACTGACAGCTGGCAGTTGTACCCAGAATGGGCCTAGGTGGAGTGTCATCTATACCAACCGTCTTCCCCGATGGCCAGCAGGTCTTAGGAGGGTCCCCGGGGTAATAGCCAGAGAGATTCCATGTCCAGGCGATGGTCAGGGCAGACAGCGAGATCCAGTAGACAGGCCAAAGGTCAAGGCAGGCAGCAGAGAGATATAGATCAGGTCCAAAGGAAGGGTCAGGTCCCGGAGACGATCAGGAGGGTCAGAGAACAAGCCGAGGTCCAACCAGGAAGCAAAGCCAAATGAGACAGGGCAAGACAAGAGAGAGGAGCAGGACCAGGCAAGGAAGGACAGACCTGGACACAAAACCATAGCAGGAAGCAGGAACACAAGTGAACTGGAACTCGGGCAGATAACGCAGGGAGAAGCAACACGCACGGAGGAGCAGATCACTCAGGAGACCCGGTGCCGAGGCCAGGAGTGTAGTAAAGAGCGGCCTTAAATGCCTAGAGGCCAATGACATCATCCAAGAGCCACTCCTGCATTTTCCCGCCTTAGCGCGTATATTATGCGCATACTTGGGCGTGCGCGTGCCTTAAGGCGTCCGTTGCCAGGTCCCCACTTTGTGCGCGTCATGGCAGCTTTCTGCCACAAAGATGGAGCGGGATGCAGGTAAATCACTCAGCAAGGAGAGAGCCTATAGAGTGAGAAAGCAATGCAACGACTCATTTTTCTGACATAGAAGCCACGTGGCTAGAGTAAAGCAAAGAGGGCGTTTAAAGACAATACTTATCTGATACTTGCTTGAGCAGGGCGTAAAGTTTCTACAAGAAAAAGAACATAATCATTAATGGTGTTTTAATGTATTTTGCATTATAAAAGAGAAATGTATGATTATTTAAGCGTATGTAAGCAGGAGCAAAAAAGCCTCTTCTGGGTTTGTTTAAAGAGAAAATATTTGTTGAGAAAGTTCAAGTATCTTTTATATTGTTTGTTTCCAGACTGTTTAAAAAAAATATATATTATTTTTGGTTTTTCTTAGTAAAATAAAACTATTAAACTATTACCACAGGAATTGTTTATTGCAGGGTTGGTTGATGAGCCTCCTCCGCCCACCCTTCTCTCCACAGGATGCTTTCCTAATTTTTTATTCCTGCTTCCTTTCCCTACCCCTGGGAGACAGACTGGGTGGGGTCACATTTGGCCACACAAAGCTCGGGGCAGGAAAGAGGGGGGGAATATTGTGGGTCCCTACCTCCACCCCACCCTCGGCCTAGGGACATCCACCTACAAGGCGGTGTTTACACCAACATTCACTCCCTTTCATGTCACCCCCCACCCCCCCCCCCAAGCATTCACCTCCCCCTCATCTCTCCATCATTCACTCCCTTCTTACCCCCACCCGCAAGCAGTCGCCTCCTCTTCTCGCCCAACATTCATCAGCTCTCCCTCCCAATGCATCACTGGCAGGAGCTGTTGGGTAAGGAGAACTTAAGGCCGATACAGCAAAGAGCTTCCCTGCTCCAGACCCTTCCAACCCTGTCACCTTCCACACATGCTGCCTTATTGGGGGGTGGGGGGGAGTGGGTGGGAGGGAGGGTCTGAAGCCGGGGCAGTAGGGGGCTCTTCTTTGCTTTTGTAGTGTTTGCTCTGCCCTCCTCACCCCCAGCTGAATGGCAGGTGAGGAGGGGCTGGATTAGACAGCAAAATGGCTATTTTTTTGCTCTGCTTTGTCTGCTCAAGGCTTAACCTCCCCCCCACCCCAGTCTCTGCCTGGAAAGGGAGAGACTGGCATAGATAGCAGAGGGCTTTTCTCCGCCGCCTTAGATTTGGCGCTGGCCAAAAAAGGTCAGAGCTTTCCGGTGTTTTCCCAGAGATCAGGCCATTTATGCAGGTGTGCGTAGGAAAGAATGTTGGAGGTGCTCAGGCACCGTAGGGTTTGACGCCTGTGCTGCTCCCCTAGACGTGTGTGATCAAAGACAGATCTGGAATGCCAGTACCCAGACAGTGTCTGCTCGCAGATCCCCTGGATGTAGTGGATGTGCCACCGCACGGATCAGCATTACCCAGCGGTTTACAGGCAACCTTTTCTGGTGCTAGGCTTTTCGCTCGAGGTTGTGTCTGGTTAGGGTCATGCACGGAAGACAGAATTATGGGATAGTAGTTCTGTCTTCCTTCAGTGGCCTCTGATGCTTCTGGCTTCCTTACTGTTAGAAAGCTCACCGATTTCTTGGAAAAGTCTCCGGAATTCTTTCCGGGATCCAGAGGAATGGAACACTCACTGTCCCAGTATAGGAGTGACCAGGTTAATGGATTTCTTTACCTATAAGGCAAAGGGGCCTTACCTAATAAATTAATTTATGGTCAGGATTTTTCTAATATGAAGCATTTTAAATAAGGTTAAAAATATAGCAGGAGTTTCATTTTACTTTCTTATAGTCCAATAAGAGGCTAATTCACTAACAGTAAATTAAAAACCTTGCCCCTCTAACTTGCTAAATTTGTGCTGCAAAATTTCACTGCACAGAAAAAGGAGCTGGTCAGAGGCATTTCTGGGGTGTTTTGGGGTTTGTTTGTTTTTTAAATAATTTAACCGGTTAATGTGATATTCAGCACTATCCAGCTAAATGTACCCACACAAGTCCGGCTGCACAAATGGCCATCCTAAATCTACCTACTCAAATTCTGAGCAAGTGGATTTAGACAGATATTCAAAATTAGATAGGAAAATGCAGCTGAATATCCAGCTAAAGGTGCAACAGGGTAAAAAAAATGTACCCCATTATGTTTCCCTGCTCAGTGGGCTTTGCAATATTTTTTTAAAGCCCCTTTTAAAGCAGCCATGGTAACATAGGTTGCTATGGATAAATCTCTCCCGAGTGTGTTTATGTATAGTATGCGCGCATGTGTGTGCGTGTGCGTGCACGCGTGTGCATGTGTGTGATATCAGTCGTCTCTCGCTAGAGTGGTGGATTGCTTTAATTCATGCCTGAAACACGAGACCACAGGGAAGACTTGCACCATTCTGAATCCAGGGGAATAAACAACGGAAAACAAGAAAACAGCTTCATGGAAAGTCTTTAAACTGAATGCGTCCCTGGCTGTTAGAAACGTCTGTTTAAATGGCCTTAGAGGAAACTGAATGATGGTGATTTCAAGGGAATATAGGAGGAGTGTCTGAAAGCCTTCGAAGAAAGATGAACCTGACAAATAAGTGTTTTCTTTCCATCTATAGTAATCGCCACTTGGGGAACAAGGATAGTAGAAATTACTCAAAGCTTTCTTCCTTGTTTTTTGTTGTGATTTTTCAGGCAAGCTGCATTATCATGAAATTGCCTAGAAATGAGCTGCTTTGCAAACATTTGCATGGAAAACAGCTCATTACTATATTAGTGTTATGGAAACATAGAAATGTCGGTAGAAGAAGACCAAACGGTCCATCCAGCAAGCTTTCACACTTTTTTTTTTTCATACTTATCTGTTACTCTTGTCCCTTGTAAGTAACTTTTTGGTTCTATTAAATGCTTGTGTAACCCCCTCTTTGGAGACCTCCTGGAATACAGGGGCACACAATAGTGCCAGGGGCCACTTATCTAATCTGGACATCTGATTCTCTCCACTTTTGCTTACCACTGGAGTAACAGGGTCTGTTTCGGTGGGGAGGAGGATTCACTGCCACGGCATCAGGCGCACGGGAAGATGGGGGCCCATTTTCAGTCCAGTCGCTTTCTCACATTTGGAATTCTGTCCGTTGGCTCTGAGTGAGGGTATTCCTGGATGTAATAAATGATTGCTTCATGGAGCAATTGGTTCAGGAGCCGACAAGAGAGGGAGCTATTTTAGATTTAATTCTTAGTGGAACGCAGGATTTGGTGAGAAAGGTAACGGTGGTGGGGCCACTTGGCAACAGTGATCGTAACATGATCAAATTTAAACTAATAACTGGAAGGGGGACAATAAGTAAATCTGCAGCTCTAACACTAAATTTTAAAAAGGGAAACTTTGATAAAATGAGGAAAATAGTTAGAAAAAAACTGAAAGGTGCAGCTGCAAAGGTTAAAAGTATTCAACAGGCATGGACATTGTTTAAAAATACAATCCTAGAGGCGCAGTCCATATGTATTCCACACATTAAGAAAGGTGGAAGGAAGGCAAAATGATTACCAGCATGGTTAAAAGGTGAGGTGAAAGAGGCTATTTTAGCCAAAAAAATATCCTTCAAAAATTGGAAGAAGGATCCATCTAAAGAAAATAGGATAAAGCATTGTCAAGTTAAGTATAAAACATTGATAAGACAGGCGAAGAGAGAATTTGAAATGAAGTTGGCCAGAGAGGCAAAAACGCATAATAAAAACTTTTTAAAATATATGCGAAGCAAGAAACCTGTGAGGGAGTGAGTTGGATCGTTAGATAACCAAAGGGTTAAAGGGGCTCTTAGGGAAGATAAGGCCATTGCAGAAAGACTAAATTAATTCTTTGCCTCCGTGTTTACTAATGAGGATGTTGGGGAGATACCAGTTCCGGAGATGGTTTTCAGGTGTGATGAGTCAGACAAACTGAAACAAATCACTGTGAACCTGGAAGATGTAGTAGGCCAAATTGACAAACTAAAGAGTAGTAAATCACCTGGACCAGATGGTATGCATCCTAGGGTACTGAAGGAACTCAAAAATTAAATTTCTGATCTATTAGTTAAAATTTGTAACCTATCATAAATATCATCCATTGTACCTGAAGACTGGAGGGTGGCCAATGTAACTCCAATACTTACAAAGCACTCCAGGGGTGATCCGGGAAACTATAGACCAGTGAGCCTGACTTCACTGCCGGGAAAAATAGTGGAAACTATTCTCAAGATCAAAATCGTAGAGCATATAGAAAGACATGGTTTAATGGAACACAGTCAACATGGATTTACCCAAGGAAAGCCTTGCCTAACAAATCTGCTTCATTTTTTGAAGGAGTTAATAAACATGTGGATAAAGCTGAACCGGTAGATATAGTGTATTTGGATTTTCAGAAGGTGTTTGACAAAGTCTGTCATTGTTAGGATTATGGACCCTTGGGCCGGAGCGAGTGGTGGTGACCACTGAGGGATTGCCCCCAATGGGTCTCGTCTCTGGAAGGTGGAGCTGGTGAGGACAACCCGACAGGACCTTCACCTATATCAGCCCTCGTTCCCTGCAGGTGGAGTTTTTGGGTGCCGGGGCCAGCAGGACTTAGGTGCGGGTGCCTCAAAAGATGATGGTGAAGCTGATGAAGAAGGCAGGGTCAGAGGTCCGGGTTTGCGTTGGTAGCGAAAGAGCAGAACGGAGTCCAGGCAGAAGATCCGTGGCAGGCAGCAAACAGGCTAGAGCGAAGTACTAGGCCAAGAGTCGAGATGGACATCAGACAGGCAGAGACAAGAAGACAAGCCAAAGTAAAACCAGGAGATCAAGCCGAAGACTAGGTCACAGGAGCTGGGAACCAAGGAGAAGACTGGAGACTGGAATGAAGGCACAGGCAGGAAAGCAGGAACTGGAACACCGGGACCGGAATCAGGAACACAAGGACTGGAGAAGCAGGAATGGAACCAGGAACAGGATAAAAAAGGAACAGGAATGAAGAAGTCTGGACAGCAACTAGCACTCTGAGGAGATGACCTGTTGGAAAGGCAAAGGACTGCAGGCTGCTGTGGGGTTTAAATACCCCTCCCAAGTGATGTCATCTTCCGCGGCCGGGCTGAATTTTCCCACCATGGCCCCTTTAAAGGGCAGGGCCTCCCGTGCATGCGCGCCTAGGGAGAGTCCCCGCCAGATGGAGGAGGACGGCGTTCGCGGCCATGTGATAGGCCATGGTCGGCCTGCCGCGGAGCGAGTCACGCCCACCAGACTGTAGCGGAGGTGAGCAGAGGAGCAGGTAGGAGGGACCGGTCGAGGCCTGCCGTGGCCAGGAGCTGCAATAGTACCCCCCCTCTTACGCCCCCTCACAGAAGGGCTGGGCTTGCCTGGGTGTGTGCGATGAAAGTGCTGGAGTAAGGATTTGTCCAAGATATTGGATGATGGTTCCCATGAGTTCTCTTCAGCACCAAAGCCTTCCCAGGCGATCAAATATTCCCAGCGTCTGTGATTCCGACAGACATCTAATATATCCCAGACCTGGTAGCTAGGATCATCCTCAGACACCACTTTTGGAGGCTTGGGTGGAGCAGCATGGAAAGGAGAGAGTATCAAGGGCTTCAATAGAGATACATGAAAAGAATTATGTATCCGAAGGCTGGCGGGAAGTTGTAAGTGGTAGGTCACAGGACCCAGGAGTTCACTATTAGAGAAAGGTCCGATGTACCTAGAAGCCAGCCTCATTGAAGAAACCCTAAGGCGGATGTGGCGGGTACTGAGCCAAACCCGATCCCCCAGGTTAAAGAGGGAAGTGAAGTGATGGTGATTGTCCGACATCTGTTTGGCATAGTTGGCAGCTTTCACGAGATTGGCATTAGTAAAGTCCCATAGGTTGTGTAGTTGTTCGGCCGTGAGCTGAGCTGCCGAAGAAGATACAGAGAGAGGCAAGGGAGGCCTCGGATGTTTGCCATACACGACTTGGAAGGGATAAGCACCAGTTGCGGAGGGCACATGTGAATTGTGTGAAAACTCTGCCCATGGCAGTAGCATGGCCCAGTCGTCATGGCGGCTACCTACAAACGAGTGGAGGAAGGTCTTCAATCCCCATTTTACTCGTTCTGTTGTCCATTCTCTTGAGGGTGGAAGGCTGTAGTGAAGTCCAACTGCACTCCAAATTTTTTGCACAATGCACCCCAGTATTTGGCTGCATTGTGCAGGGGAAGACCATGTAGCCGGAAAACATGCAGGGTAAACAACCGTGCCAATTCAGGGGCCAACAGCAGCTTGGGTAGAGGTATAAAGTGCACCATCTTGGAGAACCTGTTGACTACTACCCATATCACCTGGTTGCCGGAAGAGGTGGGCAGGTCTACCACAAAGTCCTTGGAGATGTGAGTCCACGGTTCCCGTGGAGCTGGAAGAGGCTGTAGGAGTCCCCACGGCCGGCCAGGTAGCGATTTCTGTTGGGCGCAAGTCGGGTAGGAACTGACATAGGCACAAATATCCTGAGTCACGCGAGGCCACCAATAACAGGACAACAACTCCAAGGTTCGTGCTCTGCCTGGGTGTCCAGTGGTGAGGGAATCATGGGCCCTAGATAGCACCTTGGGTCGGCAGAGTGGGACCACTGTCTTCCCTGGAGGTACCATGTCCGTGATGGCCAGAAGGAACCTAGCGGGGTCCAGAACATAATGGGGTGGATCTGGTGTGTCTTCAGCCGCATGAAGTCTAGACAGGGCATCTGCCCGGGCATTCTTCGTTGCAGGACGATAGCATAGTATAAAGTTGAAACAGCTGAAGAAGAGGGACCAGCGAGCCTGGCACGGGTTCAGACTCTGCAACTTGCTGAGGTATTCTAGATTTTTGTGGTCAGTGTAGATAGTGATGTGGTGTTGCGCCCCCTCCAACCATTGCATCCATTCTTCAAAGGCCATCTTTATGGCCAACAACTCCTTGTCTCCAATTCCATAGTTTTTCTCTGCGGGAGAAAATTTGCGAAAGAAGAAGGAACTGGGGAGTAAAGTTCCTTGGCTGGCGTCCTGACTAAGGACCGTCCCTATAGCTATGTCAGAGGCGTCAACCTCCACGACAAACAGGTGAGCCGGGTCAGGGTGGTGGAGACGGGGCTCTTGCAGGAAAGACCTCTTTAGTTCCTCAAAGGCTTGGACAGCCTCAGCGGGTCAGTGCTTGGTGTCAGAGCCCTTCTTTGTTAGGGCTGTAAGTGGTGCCATGATATGGGAATACCATGGGATGAAGTTCCTGTAAAAGTTGGCGAAGCCAAAGAATCGCTGCAGTGAACGAAGTCCCACCGGTTGCGACCACTCCCGGATGCTGGTTAATTTTTCCGGGTCCATTCAGAAGGTGGAGGTGGAAACGATAAAGCCCAAAAAAGGCAGGGACTCCTGTTCAAAGAGGCATTTCTCTAATTTTGCGGCGATGTTCTCTTAAGCGTTGTAGAACCCAATGGATGTCGGTGAGGTGCGTGGTATGATCTTTGGAGTAGATCAGAACATCATCAAGGTAGACGATGACTCTGTTATGAAGCATATCCCTAAAGACTTCGTTCATAAGGTTTTGAAAAACCGCTGGTGTGTTACATAGTCCAAATGGCATTACTAAGTATTCGTAATGCCCGTCGCAGTAATGAACATGGTTTTCCACTCGTCCCCGGGCTTTATTTGCACCAGATTGTAGGCCTCATGCAAGACCAATTTCGTAAAGACTCTGGCTCCCTGGAGATGATTCAAGAGCTCCAGAATAAGTGGGAGTGGGTAGCGGTCCCTGCGAGTGATAGCATTGAGTCCGTGGTAGTCAATGCAAGGTCTTAACCAACCATCCTTCTTAGCTACAAAGAAGAATCCTGCACCCGCTGGAGACTTAGAGGGGCGAATGAACCCCCTGTCAAAATTCTCTTTGATGTATTGAGACATTGCTTGAGTCTCTGGCAGAGATAGCGGATACATCCGTCCACGGCGCAGAACTGTCTTGGGCATGAGATCAAAGGTGCAATCGAAAGGGCGATGCTCCAGAAGAGTCTCTGCCTCCTCCTTGGAGAATACGTCTGAGAAGTTAGCGTACTGTGGAGGCAGAGGAAGGACAGTGGCTGCAAGTTAGAGCTGAGGCTGGGGCATCTGGTGTAGGCAGGTTGCAAAGCAGTCGGATCCCCAAGCAGCGATTTGGAGTGTCCTCCAGTCGATGGTAGGCGAGTGTTTCTGCAACCAAGGAAGGCCCAGTACCACTGGGTGAATGGTCTTTTCTAGGACGAAGAAGGATATCTCTTCCTTGTGGAAAACTCCTGTATGGAGGGTCACCGGAGCTGTGCAAAGAGTGACTCAGCCAGGAAGCAGATCCCCTTGGATAGATGAGACCAGTAGTGGCGGGGTGCGACATAGCACAGGGAGTTGTAGTTGGTGTACTAGTTTGGCCAGGATGAAGATTCCTCTGGCCCCGGAGTCAATGAAGACCAGAGTCGTAAAGGATCCCCCGGAAAACTGGAGCGTGTCAGGAACTGTACATTGAGGAGCAGGGTTGATGCAGCCTAGGGTCAGCTCCCCGGTGACTCCTAGGCTCGAGAGTTTCCTGCACATTCCGGGCATTGGGCCAACAGGTGACCCTTGCCACCGCAGTATAGGCAAAGTCTGAGGGACCTGCGGTGTTGTTTCTCCTCCGCGGTTAAGCAGCTTCGATCCGTGTTCTGGTGGGGTCTCAAGGACAGCGGGAGAGACCAAGGGACGAGAGAAGGTTGGTGCCAGTGGCACTATTTGGCGTGCCAGATTTAGTTCTTCATGCGCTGCTGAAGTCTCCGGTCAATCCGACCTGCCAGGTCAATTAGCGCCTCCAGTTCTTCTGGGAGTTCCCAGGCAGCTAGTTTATCCTTTATACGTGAGGACAGCCCCTCAAGAAAGATGCTACGCAGGCTGTCCTCCCACCAACCTAGCTCAGACGCCAGAGTGTGGAATTCCACTGCAAATTCTGCCAATGTGCGAGAACCCTGGCGGAGATGAAGCAATTCAGAGGCAGCAGTGGACTTGCTACTGGGATCATCGAACACCTGGCGAAAAGTCTGGATAAACCGGGACAGATCTCCAAGCACTGTATCCCCGTGGTCCCACAGCGGGGAGTCCCATGCCAGGGCCTTGCCATCCAGCAGGGACAGGATATACGTGGTCTTGACCTGGTCCATTGGGAACTGTGTGGGTTGAACCTCATGAAACAGTGGTTAAAAAACCCTCGGCATTGCTTTGGATCCCCGGCGTAATGAAGTGGAGCAGGCAATTGTAGCGATGGGGACGGTGAAGGGGGAATCACGGGAGGAGGAGCAATCGCCCCAGGGTTGGAAGCAGGCTCCAGACAATTAGCTAAGTGATCAGCCGTGGAGACAAGACCTCAAGGCATTGCTGTTGCTCCTGCAAGCGTTGGGCCAAACCCGGAATGGCCTGTAGATCGGACAAGTCCACCAGGTCCATGACCTTTGCAAACTGTTAGGATTTGTGGACCCTTGGGCCGGAGCGAGTGGTGGTGACTGTTAGAAACTGGTATGTTGTGGACCCTGGATCGCGGTGAGAGTTGGCTCCATCTACAGGGAAAAGCCCTGTGGGGACTCACCGCGATGGGCTAGCCTCGGCTGAGACTGACACAAGCAAAATAAACTTTATTATATTGGAAATGTAGAAGCTTCCCACCAATCGGAAGAGAGGCACAGTCCAGAGTACCAGTTAGCTCAAGCTGATATCCCCGGTAGTGGTCCGTGGAGCGGGGTAACCCGGGGAATCCCTCCTTAGATGGAATTTCTCTGTAAAGATCCGGTAGTGGCCTGCAGCACGGGGTATGCTGAGAATCTCAGGAGAAATGTTGAGAGAAGAGCAGGAGGTCAGCAGAGTATAACAGCTGGTGGTACTCACTCTTGTAGTGTGCAGAGATGGTTGCGGAGGTGAGCACGGTAGTGGCCTGAGGTACGGGGTACACTGAAGTTGTCAGCAGATGCAGCAAAGTCGCCAGGCAGAACCAAACACACCCAGAGCAGGTGAAGAGTACTCTAGGTAGGAAGGCCCTCCGAGGAGCGAACGAGACTAGGCCCCTGAGGAGTGGGTACGTAAGGCATTCAAGAGTCAGGTTCTGTAGTGAAGCGTCTCCAAGGGAGTGGAATATAGCAAGATGGAAGTACCTGCTAACTCATAGGAAGGTTCGTGAGGCAGGCTTAAATACACAGGCAGAGATGACGTCATGCGGAGGAGACGCCCCCGAGGTTCCCGCCATGACGTGTATTTGAGAGGCCCGGGGACGTCTGTGCGTGCCCTAGGTAATTCCTGTGTCAAGATGGTGAACAGAGTTGCTCACGCCGTCTCGGGGATGCCAGGGTAAGCGGTGTTTGGAAGCAGAGGCCGTCATTCGTCCACTCTTGTAGCGTGTACGAATGACAGAACCTCAGTGTACCCGGTACCTTGGGCCACTACCGTGCTCACCTCCGCAACCATCTCTGCACGCTACAAGAGTTAGCAGGCAAAAAGGAGGTGAGTAGCAAAGGTCACAGCCATCTGTGATCGTCGGGCGCAAAAGTGACCACTGGGTCTCATCTCCGGAAGGTGGAGCCGATGAGGGCCTTCACCTATACCAACCCTTGTTCCCCACAGGTTGAGCCCTTGGGTGCCGGGGCCAGCAGGACTTAGGTGCGGGTGCCTCAAAAGACAACGGTGAAGCTGATGAAGAAGGCAGGGTCTGGGCTGGCAGCGAAGGAGCAGAACGTAGTCCAGGCAGAAGATTCTGGGCAGGCAGTAGACAGGCTAGAGCGAAGAACCAGGCCAAGAGTCGAGATGGGCAGTAGACAAGCAGAGACGAGAAGACAAGCCGAAGTCAAACCAGGAGATCAAGCCAAAGACTGGATCACAGGAGCTGGTAACCAAGGAGAAGACTGGAGACTGGAATGAAGGCACAGGCAGGAAAGCAGGAACTGGAATGCCAGGACCGGAATCAGGAACAGAAGGACTGGAGAAGCAGGAACGGAACCAGGAACAGGATCAAGCAGGAACAGGAACGAAGAAGTCTGGACAGCAACTAGCGCTCCGAGGAGATGACCTGTTGGAAAGGCAAAGGACTGCAGGCTGCTGTGGGGTTTAAATACTCCTCCCATGTGATGTCATCTTCCGGGGCTGGGATGAATTTTCCCACCATATGGCCCCTTTAAAGGGCGGGGCCTCCCGCGCGTGCCTAGGGAGACCCTCTGCCGGATGGAGGAGGACGGCGTTCGCGGCCATGTGGTAGGCAGTGGTCGGTCTGCCGCGGAGTGAGTCACGCTGTGCTGGGCTGTAGCGGAGGCGGGCAGAGGAGTAGGTAGGAGGGACCTGCCGGGGACCTACCGCGACCGGGAGCCACAACACTCATGAGAGGCTTCTAAGAAAACTAAAAAGTCATGGGACAGGAAGCGATGTCCTTTCGTGTATTACAAACTGGTTAAAGGACAGGAAACTGAGAGTAGGATTAAATGGTCAATTTTCTCAGTGGAAAAGGGTAAACAGTGGAGTGCCTCAGGGATCTGTACTTGGACCGGTGCTTTTCAATATATTTATAAATGATCTGGAAAGGAATACGACAAGTGAGGTTATCAAATTTGCAGATGATACAAAATTACTTAGAGTAGTTAAATCACAAGCAGGTTGTGATACATTACAGGAGGACATTGCAAGACTGGAAGACTGGGCATCCAAATGGCAGCTGAAATTTAATGTGGACAAGTGCAAGGTGTTGCATATAGGGAAAAATAACCCTTGATGCAGTTACATGACGTTAGGTTCCATATTAGGAGCTACCACCCAGGAAAAAGATCTAGGCATCATAGTGGGTAATACTTTGAAATCGTTGGCTCAGTATGCTGCAGCAGTCAAAAAAGCAAACAGAATGTTAGGAATTATTAGGAAGGGAATGGTTAATAAAACGGAAAATGTCATAATGCCTCTGTATTGCTCCATGGTGAGACCACACCTTGAATACTGTGTACAATTCTGGTCGCCGCATCTCAAAAAAGATATAGTTGCAATGGAGAAGGTACAGAGAAGGGCAACCAAAATGATAAAGGGGATGGAATAGCTCCCCTATGAGGAAAGGCTGAAGAGGTTAGGGCTGTTCAGCTTGGAGAAGAGACGGATGAGGGGGGATATGATAGAGGTCTTTAAGATCATGAGAAATCTTGAATGAGTAGATGTGAATCGGTTATTTACACTTTCGGATAATAGAAGGACTTGGGGGCATTCCATGAAGTTAGCAAGTAGCACATTTAAGACTAATCGGAGAAAATTATTTTTCACTCAACGCACAGTTAAGCTCTGGAATTTGTTGCCAGAGGATGTGGTTAGTGCAGTTAGTGTAGCTGGGTTCAAAAAAGGTTTGGATAAGTTCTTGGAGGAGAAGTCTATTAACTGCTATTAATGAAGTTTACTTAGGGAATAGCCACTGCTATTAATTGCATCAGTAGCATGGAATCTTCTTGGTGTTTGGGTACTTGCCAGGTTCTTGTGGCCTGGTTTGGCCAATGTTGGAAACAGGATGCTGGGCTTGATGGACCATTGGTCTGACCCAGCATGGCAATTTCTTATGTTCTTAACTTCCTCTGTACTCAGGCAGGCCATTCGACACCTGTGGATTATGCACTCCTACCAGCAGATGGAGCAGAGTAAACTGACTCACTGACCTTACCAACATATAGCCCTGCCCCGACATCAGCCTGCCAGTATTCGCCTTCTCCAGCAGTTGGTGGACATGCATCCTCCTAGTGAGGATTGGTCATGTTGAAAAAAAAAAAAGGAAAAAGGAGAAGAGAAGGAAAGAAGAGGTTGAGCTCCTGAGGTGACACCAGACTGGTCCCTCCCTCAATTGAGTGGTTGATCCTTAATACCTGGCCAGATATAAGCTCTAAAGATTAACTGAGGACAAGGGGGAGCTTGGGGGTGAAGGTTTGTGTCCTCTCCCCCTGCAGCTGCTGACCCAATCATGCTTACAGCTGGGGAGGGCTGAGCTCAGGTAAAAGAAAGGATCCCCTTTCCCTGCCTAATTGTTTCTCCCCCTCAGTATTAAACACTCCTCCCCACAACTCTGGCTAGTGAGAGGAGAGTGGAGGCAAGCGGTATTCTGGTGCTGTGGGTTGGCAGTTAGGTCAGTGTTCCCTCCTAGGCCTTGTATCACAGGTCCTGTCGGTCGGCCATGTGGTGAGCACCTAGGCAGCTATGAAACGTGCTTAGGCCACTGCAGGCATTTTTTCCCCACATGCTCAGGCAGAAACACAAGTACGTGCAATGGAGCTGTAGCATAGAATCGGCCTACATATACGCCTGCGTGTATGTGCACATGCTCACGGCCTAGATCTGAGCAAGTAATTGTGCAGGTACATCGATGCATGTGTTGGGGTGCATGTAGGAGACCACCTGGACAGGAGAGTGGCTTTTTAGTGAAGGATAATGGCAATGGGGTTTAAAAATTCTAAGCATCTTTCTATTTGTATGACTTGCCATATAAGGCCAGTCCAGCCATTGCTTTCATTTCACCTATCTCAGCGCTATCTGGATGCTGAAGGCGATTTGCCTCCCAAGGATCTTGCTGCTGTTAGGGCATCTCCCCTACCGATGGAGGACTTAGTGAAGGGGGACACAGGAGGTGATACAACTTACAGTTCCCCTCCCCTCTTGTTCCCAATGGGAGGTTCATCCCTGGGAGAAAATGATCCTATGGGTCCCAGTATGGATTCAGCCTCCTTCTCCTGGATTGAGTTTTTCCAGGGATTACAGGTCTTTCTGAAAGGGCATCCAGCGGAGACTAAGCAGCCCCATAAGGAGGGAATGTGTCATAGGTCTACCCAATTGGCGCCAAAATCAGGTAAGTGCTATAAAGAGGCTGTAGCTGGTGAGGTAGAGGAGGATGAGGATTGTGGATGGCCAGATAATTCCAGGGGTGATTTGGATTACACACCTCTGGAAGAGGGGGAAATTCTATCTGACTTGAAGCTTCATAGGACTCTACTCTGCTTTTTATTTACAAGGACAAGTTGCCATGTCTGTTGACTCAGACCCTGAAAATGATCGGAGTAGATAAGAACATGCCATACTGGGTCAGACCAAGGGTCCATCAAGCCCAGCATCCTGTTTCCAACAGTGGACAATCCAGGTCATAAGAACCTCCTCGCAAGTACCCAAAAACTAAGTCTATTCCATGTTACCATTGCTAGTAATAGCAGTGGCTATTTTCTAAGTCAACTTAATTAATAGCAGGTAATGGACTTCTCCTCCAAGAACTTATCCAATCCTTTTTTAAACCCAGCTACACTAACTGCACTATCCACATCCTCTGGCAACAAATTCCAGAGTTTAATTGTACGTTGAGTAAAAAAGAACTTTCTCCGATTAGTTTTAAATGTGCCACGTGCAGTACAGAAGAAAGATTCCATCTTGGTCACCTTGCATAAGGTGTTTTGTTTCTTTCCACTCCTGGAACCAGTACAGGAGTTGACTGACCTTGAGTGAAATGCTCTAGAAGCAAGTTTTAAAGGTGGGCATTCCTTGGTGGGCAGGTACACCTTGGATCCAAAGGCAAGGGAGCAGTTGCAAATCCCAAAGGTTGATGTTCTGGTGTGCGCTGTCACCAAGTGAACCACCATCCCAATTGAAGAGAAAGCAACTCTGAAGGATGCCCAGGATGGAAGGATTGAGGCTTTTCTCAAGCAGGCGTCTGAAGTGATGGCTATGAATTTTCAAATAGCTTCTTGCTGCTGTTTGGCGGTCAGAGCAAATTTGCGTCTCTCTCATGTGGCTCAAGGAGTGGGAGCTATTAGCAGGCCGGCAATGGAGCAAGGAGCCACATTTTTAGCAGATGCAGGCTGTGACTTGGTGCATACGGCAGCTAGAGGTGTACCTTCCGTGACAGAGGTGAGACCTCTCTGGAGTGCCTGTGGAAATGGTTGGTGGATATGATTTCTAAGTCAAATTTGACAAAGTTACCCTTTAAGGGTTCTCTCTTGTTTGGGAGTGATTTGGAGAAGGCGGCAAATGGATGTTGCAGAATCCAAGATTCTGCAATTGCCCTAGGACAAGAAAATGGCATCGTGTTCTTTTGGGGTGAAAGGCCACTCCAGGGACTCCCATCATTTTTGCCCTTATAGAGGTACGGCAAATCAGAAGTTGCATCCCTTTGAAGGTCCCAGTCCTTTCAACCTAAGAAGCCAAATAAGCGCGGAGGCTCCAGGATTAGAGCATATCGATCTTCACAATGAACGAGGCCACCTGCTGGTTCTGGAGAGAGGCAGACATCTATCTCACTTTTATCACAAGTGGGCCCAAATCACAACAACCAGTGTGTTCTGGATGTAATAAGAGACAGCTATGATCTAGATTTTCTCCAAATTCCTCCAGATGCCTTTATGGTCTTCTCCATGCAACTCGCTAGCGAAGAGAGTGGAAGTGGAGGCTACATTGAGAAGGCTGATAGACTTCAGGGCTATAATTCCAGTTCCCAGATTGCAGGGAACTGGAATTATAGAAAGAAGAGAGTTCCTTCTGACCGATCCTGAATCTGAAGGGAGTCACCCGGCATTTGCACATGACTCATTTCAGAATGGAAATCTTACGCTCCATAATTTTGGCAGTACAGAAAGGGGATATTCTCATGACTCTTAATCTGATGGAAGCCTATCTACATATCCCCATTTGACAGGAGCATCACTGGTTTCTTCGTTTTGCCATTCTAGGGTACCATTATCAGTTTCAAGTCCTACTGTTTGGTCTGGCTATAGTGCCCAGAACCTTCTCCAAGGTCATAGTTGTAGTAGCGGCGTCTCTGCACAAGGAAGGCATTCTTGTCCATCCATATCTGAATTGGTTGCTTTGAGCCAAGAGTGTGGAAGAGAGGCAATTGGCATCTTGCAAAGTGATCTGCCTTCTTCAGGAGTTAGGCTGGTTGGTGAACTTAGCCAAAAGCAGTTTATAGCTGACAGAGACCCTGGCATACCTCAGAGTGTGATTCAATATGGAGCAAGGCAGAGTGTTCCTGCCAGAGAAATGCATCCAGAAGTTGGTGACTCAAGTTCAGTCCTTGAGGATGGCAATTTGTCCAACGGTGTGGACTTATCTGCGGGTCTTGGGGTCAATGCAGCTACATTGGAGGTAGTACCCTGGGTGAGGGCGCAGCAGTTAGAATGCCTGGAATATACTGCTAGTTCATTATCTCCTGACCTTTAAGGATGATAACTTAAACAGGGAAACAACACTGCCCTTGTAAAAATCTGGGACCATCGGAGGCAAGATGACCGCCATGGTGTAGGACACTGAGAGACGCTGGAGGAAAGGCTGTAGAAAAACCTTTATCCTTTTCAATTACTATCTAAATTTAATAATGCCGCATACAAAGCGTAAAGGTCGGCTGAGAGGTGAGAATGTAAGCTCACCATCTGAAGACCCTCGACAGCCGCAAATCTCCGGTTTCTTCACAGGAGTTCCACAATCGATTCCGGAGTGCCTGGTCACTGGGGGAGCAGCATCAGAGCATGTGCCGTCCCCCTTGACCCTGGAAACAACTCTACGCCCTGGATCACCCTGCAAACTGACCAACCCCGGAAACATCGAAGTATCGAGCCCTGCCATCTGAAACTGAGATAAATTTGAGGAGACCCCTATTAGTGTCTTTCGCCTTTCTTTCAGAAAGGAATCATGTAATGCATCTGTTTTTTAGAAACAGGCAGACCTTATTCTATGGTAAACCAGTATGGATATTTCCTGATATTATAAAAATGACACAGACATGAAGGAAAGAATTCTTGAGAATGAGAGCTGATGTATTGAAATTAAATGCTAAATTTGTCTTAAAATATCCCTGCAAGGCATGTATGAAATACTTGAATGTTAATTACGCATTTAATGAACCCGAACAACTTAGAACATTCTTAGCGGGATGAACCCCTATTGTACCCTCTACAGGCCTGGTGTGAAAAAGAAAGAAATAGATTGTGGAAGTAACCTGGCGTTCTATCAGTTAATAGGTTGATCATTTGAATGTTTTTTTGATGAAAATGCTCTATTCCGCCTCCTAATTACTATATAAATTACTTATAATTTAAATGTCAGTAATACTGGATATGATAATCTAAATTTTGCCTTTATTTTGTGTTGTTAATTATGACATTGCATTTGCTGTACAGGAGTTATTCCTGGTAATTTCATAAAATTGAAAATAAAGAATTAAAAAAAAAAATCTGGGACCATCAAAGTCTTTCTGTATACTGTATATACTGTATATAGCACCTTAAAACGTCAGGAATGCCTGGCATGATTGGAAGTCTGTTTAATTGTTCTATAGCAGAAAGATTAGCATTTGCATAAAGAAGCTAGGGCAAGGACTGAGTGAAAAGACAGACAATACAGAGTGTTGCTGGAAATTACAGAGTTTTGTTGCTAGAACTGCTGTGAAAACCCACATAGAATGGGGTAAGGGTTGGGGGCGGGGTGGAGGGCTATAACAGTGCCTCCCTATTGTTAAGCTTGGGCCCTGTCAAAAATGTAATTCTGGCTATGCCCCTGCTATATTCTCATTTTAATAGAAATTATATGCCATTACCTGTGGTTAAGAAAGGAAAGACACATATAGTCTAAAATAGTTCCATGGGTTTATGAAAACGGACCCATGCAGTTAGGCTAGATGAAATTCTGCCAGCAAATGATAAATGAGATTCTGGAAGTATTCGGAGACCTAATCTATCATGCTGTGAAATGACTAATTAGAACAGAACCGGAATATTACTGCCGCATCACAACATGCACTTGCTGATGTTATGGGCAAATATATTTTTTTTTAATGTTATAAACAGTGAAGCTTATATCAAAGAAAGAACAACGATACAAACCTTTCCACGTAAAGTACTGTCACCTTTGTGCAACTGGGACAGGATCTTGTGGTCTTTTATTATGAACACCACGCAGCCAGTGAGATGAGACAGTCAATGGAGGATGCACCCTTGAGGACAGTGCATTAATATGAATGTTGCACAGCTGGATATGATGATAGAGCTAGGGCAGTACAGTTATTGAATTAAGCAGACAGAGAGTTACACAAAGGAGTCATTTGCCATGTCTTAATATTACCAGCAATCTTTTATCTTTTTTTTTTTTTGTTCAGAAGCCAAGGAAAATATATATCCTCAAATCGGGGAGCATAGTTGATCTGAAACTATTTGCCAACTACCGTATGTCAAGTGTTTCTCATTCAGCTCTTTTGATGATATGCTTGATGCTTAAAAATTATGTTTAGCTTGTAGCTTATGTTCTGCTGATTCAATTACACTTGTTTGGATTTTAAAATAATTCCTAAGATAATAAGTTTCCTTCAGGACATGACATCAAGCAACACTTTGTTATAATTCTTAAGTTCTGTCTTATTTTCCCTGAAAGATGTGATGAGAAAGTCACGATGGTAATCAGTCTCAGACAGAAATGTAGATGGCAGATAAAGACCGTGCGGCCTCGTCCTGACTGCCCATACACCTCCAGCTTAGCTGTATAATCCCTGTCTTTCCCTCAGATATCCTCAGTGCTTGTCCCATGCTGTTTTGAACTCAGACACTGTGCCTGTCTCCACCACCTCTCCTGTGTGGCCACTTCCATGAATCTACCACCCTCTCCCCAAAGAAATATTTCCTTTGACTACTCCTGAGTTCACCCATGTCCCCTGATTCTAGAGCCTCCTTTCCATTGAAAGAGACCCACCTCCTCTGCT
This sequence comes from Rhinatrema bivittatum, assembly GCF_901001135.1. NCBI lineage: Eukaryota > Metazoa > Chordata > Amphibia > Gymnophiona > Rhinatrematidae > Rhinatrema > Rhinatrema bivittatum. The sequence continues at coordinate 67,647,959 of NC_042621.1, read as the reverse complement.
TTTAAACAGAGGTATTTGAATGTCTCTATTATAGCTCCCCTTAACCTTCTTTTCTCCTGGGTATACATGTTTAGATCTTTAAGTCTGCACCCATATGCTTTATGATGATGTTGGAGTCGTGGACGCTTGGGCCGGCTAGTTGGTGGCTCACTGAGGAGGTACCCAGTGGGTGTCGAAGCCGGGAGGCGGCACAGACAGGAGACCGAGAGATCTTCACCACTGGAGACCCGAGGTCCCCCCAGGAGGAGCCCGTGAGGACCCGGGCCACTTGGACCTACGAGTGGTCTCCCGCGAGGCAGTAGCCAGGGAATGGAGACGAAGAGGTCAACTGGAACTTTACCACTGGAAGCCCGTGGTCCCCCCGAGAGGAGCTTCTGAGGACCCGAGCCATTTGGACTTAGGCGAGGCCTCCTGGACAAAGCTGAAGTCGGAAGCCAAAGGACGAAGCTGGATCAAAAGTCTGTGGATGGAAGCCGGAGTCAAAAGCCAGGAGTCAGAAGCCAAAATCAGAAGCCAAAGGATGAAGCTGAATCAGAAGTCTGTGGACGGGAGCCGGAGTCAAAAGCTAGGAGTCAGAAGCCGAAGTCAGAAGCCAAAGGATCCAAAGCAGCAACTAGCACCTCTTACCAGAGTGAACCTCGTTGTAAGGCAAAGGCCCAGGCTGTCCTGCCTGTTCCCGCGCTGGCCCCTAGGGGGCGGGACCAGCCACGACGGATCAGCGGCGTCTCCCTCGAGGAGGGAGCACCGCGGGAGAGACCCCGACGGGGCCTGCCAGCCAGGACGGAGCAACAGCGGGCCGGGCCGGCCCCGAGGTGAGTGGAGGGGCCGGGGCACAGCCCGGTACCGTAACAGATGATGACCACTGACCATTTTAGCAGCTGCCCTCTGGACAGAGTCCATTCAATTTATGTCTGTCTGTAGGTGCAGTCTCCAGAATTGTTCACAATACTTGAAACAAAGTCTCGCCAGAGACTTATACAGCATCAATATCACCTCCTTCTTCCTGCTGGCTGTGCCTCTCCCTATGCACCCAAGCATCCTTCTGGCTGGAAAGATCCAAGACATTGCTCCCTATTCAAGCGGAATATTTTCTTATGATTGATTCAGGTGATTGCTAAAGAAAGTACAGTGAGGGGGGGTGGGTGGGGGCTGTGGTTTGGGTATCGATATATCAAACAGTTCAGAAAGGCTGATTATAACTTGGAATTTTATTATGCAGTAATGTAATTACGTATTTGGGAACATGTTGAGATATTGTTTTATAATATGTGGTGCATGGCCTAGAAAGATTTTCATCAGTGAGGCAATTAATAAATCATTTTTTAATAAATAAATACATTTTAAATAAATATCTTCAAATCTGTCAAACCCCCCCCCCCCCCCAAAATGACATAGTTTGAGTGTTCCTAGCAAGGTTAGAAATTATCCTTATCTGCCAAAACTATAATAAAGGAAGGCGAGGTACTCCAGAGTAAGAAATCTGTGCTCAGGGATGGTTCTATTGATAAACTACTGGACCAGTTCATTAAGTAATACAATTCAATGTATGTATTTACCTTTTTCTTTCTTCCAGTATATCAAATCCCATAAACCCATTGCTTTTAATAAAGTTTATTGGGCCATCTGCTTTACAGTGTTGGGTTTTTGAACATTTTAGTAGCAATTTATCATAAAGCAGGTTTCTGTGATTTCTAACAGAATATATATATATATTTTTTTTTCCCTTCAGCTTACTTTTATCATTTGGTCATTTCAAACATTTACAACTATCCTATATGTGCACGAAGGAAGGTACCCTAGAAAATGGTGACCGGGAGCTGCACCTTCATATTATCTCCGTGGTCGTGGCCACCACATCGTATCCCCCTCCCCTCTTTCCATGACATTCCCCCTCAGCCCAGTTTTAATGTAATTCCCAGTTGCATAACCTCCTGCCAAGGCTTGCAGCATAAAAATGATCGTGGAAATCAGGACAGGCCCGAAGCACAGCTCTTAAAAGCAGATGCCAGCAGAAGGAGTCGTTCTGGGTCTGCCAGCATTGTGCGTGGACCTAGTGACCTGGGAAGCATAACTTTAGGATCACAGAGAACATTTTCAAAGCTTTTTCTGCAGGACTGCAAGTACTGTTGCATCCGTCTGGCAGGTGGATCCAGTCTTCAGCAGAAACCTCAGTTTCTTCTCTGATACTTCGGGTGGGATTGGTTTTGGAGCTTCCTATCAGGAAACAGGGTGCACGACTAGCAGGTCCAAATTTTAATTGATTGGGCCCCATTAAGGACATTACCCTTTATGAACTTTCTCCCATATTGGTGTCTCCACCCATTCGGGGCCCCAGGGTTCATGGCAGGAAGGCTCTGGTGTGACAACTTGGCAGTCCCAGAAGAGAGCGACAGACAATCAGCAAAGTGGGCTTGCGTTGTTGAATTTTTAAGAGACCTTGATTTGTTATACTTATAGCTCAATATGATAGTATAGGCAAAGTACATCCCAGGCATTCAGAGCAATATGTGTAAGGTATTATTATTTGGACCTTCCTAGTCCAAAATGAGCGTCCAATGCAGTGTACGAGTCTTGAAAACAACAACATAAAACCTAGACAGAAACAAACTAAATATGCAAGCTACAAGACTCGTTTTTTCCCCTTTTCAAGTGATCTCTTTTGTGGGATTTTGGTGGGATTTGGGGATTTTGGTGAGATTGTGGGATTTTGGTGTTTTCCAGCCTGGGAGTCACTTCAACCCATGCATAGCGCCAACCACATGGATGGTCTGTATGCATGGCTACCAACAAACACAGCATATTCTACTGGATTGCAGTTGGGTTGGGGAGAAGTAGCCAAGTTTAGACCAGCAGTCTAGGAACAAGGGAAGCAAAGGTTCAGATTCCACTGCTGTTTCTTGTGATCTTAGGCAAATCACCCTGATTTCACATAGAAAAATATCATACCATGCAGTAAAATTTCATACCACACAGTAAAAATATTTTTTGCTAATTTGTATTCAAATAGGGAAAACTGAAGCAAATTATGAAGTTGAGGGAGGTCTTCAGCTTCTCTAGGTAAAATATTTCTTGATAATACTGGAAATATTGTAGATTTTATGGGAAAATAACAACTCTAGAGCTGCTGTTATTTGGGTATAGCAGACCCCATGGTGATGCTACCAGTAAGCCCTAGGCAAGTCCTAATTTTTAGCTAGGGCACTGCAGGTCAGTAAGGGGGAGGATACCATTCAAATATGGCCCCTCCCTTTGGAATGACCGTCCCTCTGAGAGGTTTTTTAAGCAACTTCGTAGAGGAAGCCTGTGAGCAGTCCTTTATGCTTTTGGCGAGTTAGAAGGAAGTTAAGGAGCTTAATCTGACTTGTATTTTTCAGGTCCAGTCAGGCAATCAGGCTAACCTAGCCTGTGGAATCTGACCAGGGTCTGCTCACTAGTTGGTTGGGCTCTCCCTCTGGATTTGTTTTCAGGATTTAAATGGAAATTGGCCTGGAAAGATCCTGTGTACCATCTGGACTCAAGGTCTCGGGGAACCTTGTATTTGAGGCTGCACAGGTTAGGGAAGACCTGCCCCCTCTACACCTCAACGAGGACAGAGGAGGTGGTGACCGGTGCCAGGACCCTCCGGTGACTTTGTTTTGAGGCTCAGGAGGAAGTGTTTTGGCTGCCACTTCCTACCTGACTGGTACACCTAATCGCCTGGACCCCTGATGGGGTCCAGGCGATTAGGAAAAGAACAAGAACACTGATCTAACTGTGAGTAAGAATTTTCTTGATATCTCTGAGGACACGCGCCTGGAGTCTTTGCCCCTGGAGAGAAAGAGGGACTTAAGAACATAAGAACATAAGAAATTGCCATACTGGGTCAGACCAAGGGTCCATCAAGCCCAGCATCCTGTTTCCAACAGGGGCCAAACCAGGCCACAAGAACCTGGCAATTACCCAAACACTAAGAAGATCCCATGCTACTGATGCAATTAATAGCAGTGGCTATTCCCTAAGTAAACTTGATTAATAGCCGTTAATGGACCTCTTCCAAGAACTTATCCAAACCTTTTTTGAACCCAGCTATACTAACTGCACTAACCACATCCTCTGGCAACAAATTCCAGAGCTTTATTGTGCATTGAGTGAAAAATAATTTTCTCCGATTAGTCTTAAATGTGCTACTTGCTAACTTTATGGGCTGCCCCCTAGTCTTTCTATTATTTGAAAGTGTAAATAACTGAGTCACAGCTACTCATTCAAGACCTCTCATGATCTTAAAGACCTCTATCATATCCCCCCTCAGCCGTCTCTTCTCCAAGCTGAACAGCCCTAACCTCTTCAGCCTTTCCTCATAGGGGAGCTGTTCCATCCCCTTTATCATTTTGGTTGCCCTTCTCTGTACCTTCTCCATCGCAATTATATCTTTTTTGAGATGCGGTTACCAGAATTGTACACAGTATTCAAGGTGCGGTCTCACCATGGAGCGCTACAGAGGCATTATGACATTTTCCATTTTATTTGGTATCAACGCCTCCTGTACCCTCCCCTCAAACCTCCCAATGGCTTAACTACCTTTACCCCTACCTCACCAAGGGGAGGATGTACTGACTGGAAAGGCAGTGTGGTCTTTATTTGCCATCCTGTTCTATGTTTCTATCTTTACTCTTGCTTATAGCAATGAACTATGGGCAAGAAGCCCAAAGCGTTTGAACATACTTCAATTACATCTGTGTTCATCTGCATACTCTGTCCAACACTTATTTGGCCTAATTCCATAGCATACAAGAGGGGGTGGGGGGTGGGGGGAGAGACTGCAATCAGACACATATAAAAAAAAAGTAGTTTTAAAGTGATGGAAAAATCATATCAAGCTAGAAATCATGAGCAATGGCTGGCAATCAAGTTTAGCATATGCGAGAAAGTTAGAAGACACGTTAATCCATCTGTAAAATCTGTTCTTTCATTCACTGATTGACAACTTTTGAGGCACTGCCTGCAGCTCACAACAAAAAAAAACCTCCTTACTGGCTGGAAAGAACCCAAATGAGCAATGGCTTGCAAACAAATCATCTCTTTACTGACTTCTACTTCTGCTCCATCAGTCCAGTTCAACTGCCCTGCGGCAACAGGGTCTCATTCATAAGTACAGCGAGCACTCACAATGCAGGTCAATACAGCAGCAACTCTGGACAACTCCTCCCAAATGTCTTATTCCGTGGCTCACTCTCCCACTGCCCCAAAGCCTATGATGACGACTTGCTCCAGCTCTTTCAGGGATATCACTGACCAAAGCAAAGATGTGCGCTGACCCAGGCATAAAGCTTTCAGTGGGGCTGTTTGGGTGCACAAAATGTTCACAAAGATGCCTTTCCCTCTCTGCTGCCACTTAGCCACTTAAGTTCGGACTTAGCCAGCTATCGGGTCATGATTAGCCTCCACCTAACCTGATAAGTCAATAGTTATCCAGCTGTCTGGCACAGTTCACCGCTACTTAGTTGGATAAGTACTGACTTATCCGGCTTAAGTGGCAGAGAACGGCAGCTCCCTCACCCCCTCCCCTCTTCAGTTAAAATGAATGCACATTTTAACTCGGTGCATGCACGGTTTAAATGCCAATGTATTAGCATAGCATTAGCTTATTGCATTGGGAGTTTAGAAAAATATTAGCCCGTGCATTAGGAAACTGCATGCTAAATTGCAGCACACAATTTTAACACCCATGTTTCTGCATTGGCCTGTAAGGTTATTAGCCCTGCCTTTTTCTGCTGATTAATATTCTTTGCTTCTGCTATCCATTCTGGTAAAGAATTACTGGCTAAGCAAAAAAAACACTAACCCACAGAATATAATATAACAAAAAAAAAAAAAGAGAAAGTATATTACAAAAACAAATTTCACATGAAATTCAAACTTTAATTCACAAATAAAGAATCATAAAGAATATCATTCTTACATATAAATTAAACAATCGACAAAATTAAATAAAATACCAAAAAATAGCTTAATTATATAATAATCAAACATCAAAATAAACATAAACAAAACACATAAAAATACAACTCTACACCCACCTCTTACAAAAACAAAAAGCAGCAAAAAAACATCCCTGTACAGGATTACAAATACAATAATACCAACACATGCATGTATATATCACCCCCCAATAAAAATACACTCTAGATATCACATATACAATAATCCCACCATATATATATACTGCATATACACATACTGTTCCCACCCAATGAAAATACAATTAATATAATTTCAAAACTTTTGCAGAGTTGACAAACATAACAGAATATACAGCCATACCAGGTTAAAATACGCCAGATTTGCACTCAGATATAAGCAACTTACTAGATCCACTTTTCATAAAAGTTCAGGCAATACCCAACGCTACTCGCCATTAGCCATTTTCTCGATTTCCTCAGTTCAAGAATTAACTTGTTCCAGGCTAGCACATGCTATGCTACCACTCTGGTGTCAACAATGTTTAGACATTAGCTCACGTTATCCAATTTCAACAAAAGTTTAGGCACTAACTAACACTGACCGCCATTGCCGTTTCCTGCCAGGCCTGAATCCAGAACCTGCTGAAACTACAATTTCCAGCATGCTGTTTCCTACAGTGACCTCACTTCCTTTCTGTCGTTGCCTCTTCTCTATGAGTTTCCTTTACTGAATTCTCTGATGGGCTAACTCATCTCTCTCTGGTGTTCCTGTCTATGCAGAGCCTCAGATCTGTCATCAGTATACAGCATTGTCAGTACCCTGACCAAGTACAACTTTCTTTCTCACATAGTAATCAATTCTGCAATGATATCATGACCTCACACCTCACAACACCTAAATACATGATGGCGAAACTAGGGGCATTGGTCATCTGTTACATCACCTACACTGCAAGATGCTATACAGGACATTCCTCGCCATCGTGCAATAACATAGGAGGCATGGCCTTCATATATATCAATCCTGTCAGCACCCTGGCACAGGATATACCACGTCCAGGGAACATGACCAATAGGATAGGAAATACTACTTATCCTCTGTTTTCCCTGCTGTACAGAGGGATTCCTGACATCAGTCATGTTATTTTCATGTCTATTTTAATAACACCGTAATGCTTCAAGTATGATATTGTTTTTATGAATGTTTCATTGTAAGCTGCAGCCTATAAATAATTTAAATAAATAAATAACTATGCCACATCTGTGTAAACATGAGTGAGTACTGACACACACTTGTTCTGCTGCTTAAAAGGCTGCTGGTCATTGCCATAAAAAGGCAGAAGTATTGTGTCAGCTGTGGTGAGGGAGCATACATAGAGGCAGTCCCTTTAAATGCCTCCGAGACACCATCCTAGCTGTGTTAGCAACTAATACTTGTCTGACAGAGAGGAAGGCAGCCCCAGCCAGTGCCAAGCAGATCCCAAAAAGTAGATCCAACTCCTTGCTGCTCACTCCCAGGGATGAGCTGTGACTTTCCCCAGATCCACCAGGCTAATAATTGTTTATTGGGTTTTCCCCTCGGAACCTGTCCAAACCTTTTTAAAACCCAGCTAGGCCAGATGCATTAACCACGTCCTCTAGAAATAAGTTCTGCAGCTTAACTGTGCGCTTAGTGAAAAAAAATATTTTCCCCGATTTGTTTTAAACCTGCTACCTGTTAATTTAATGGAGTGTCCCTTAGTTCTAGCACTGAAAGGGTATATATCCGTTCCTTATTTATCTGTTCTACCCCACTCATGACTATAGACCTCTGTCATACTTCCTTCTCAGCAGTCTCTTCTCCAAGCTGAAGTCTACCCCTTTGTCTAGCTTATTTACACTACATGACTGCTGTTTGTGCCTCTGTGTGTGTATGCGTGCGCTGAGGTTTTATTTAATTTCTCTGCTTTAGACATGGTCCTTTATTTTATGCAAAGGAAAGACACATGTTTATCTGCATTCACAGTGTAGTGTTTATTATGAGGCCACAAGCCTCCTTACTTTCTATATTTCATCTTTTCTCCATTCTACTTTCCCATTCTTATTCTACGTACATGTGCATGACTGCTCCTCTATTGTACGTTACCATCTTCTCTCCCCCCCTCAGCTACACAAAACATGCAACAGCCTTTTGATTCTACTAATCTGTAATTTCTGGATACTCTGTGTTCTGTTTTCCCGGTAGGTAGTGTATTGCTAATAATACATCTGGATTTTTAGCCTGCCTCTCCAAAAAATATTTGAGGTAACTCTTAGCATTTTTAGAATTCAGGGTATAAGTCCTTTCCCCAAAGAGCTTACTACCTGAGATGGGTACCTAAAGCAATGAGAGATAAAGTGATTTACTCGCAGTTATAAGAAGTGTCAGTGGGGGAAGTGGTTTCCTTTTCCCCGGTGAGAATAATTATTATTTCACTCTAAACCTGGTATAATATTTATTTAACCCCAAGCAGGGGTGCATAAAATAGAATTCCTGGCACCTGATCTGTGAGTTCAAAAGACAGTCAAAGTGCTGGTGAAATGGATTGAGCTCAGAGGCAATGAGGATCTGAGCTTTCCTCTCTGATTCTTATCTGCCTCCCCCCCTCCCCCCATCCCCCTCAAGTAACCCTGGCCATACTCTTCAAGCCTGTCCTGTCTGACACTGAATCTTGATCCCAAATTCCGGGATCAAATAACTCGTCCACACAAGGTTTGGCGGCTTCAACTTAAACTCGATTTATTGATGTATTCTGGGGAATCTGCAGTAAAATAGACATGGCCATGAGTGGCTTCCACAGCAGAGGTAACACCCAGCATCCAGTGCAATACAATTAGATCTTCCCCTTAGTAGCAAAGCATTATAGTTCTATTAACTCCAAGAAAACACAAAAAAACATCCAGTCTGCCTCCCCAAATAACCCAGGTATTATTAACTTGTGAGCACTGAGCCCATAGGCACATTTATTGCTGTTTGAGTTCTAGGAGTTAGTATCGTTTTGGTATGGCAGGCTTGCATATATATATAGCTTCTGAGTGATTTTTATGCTGGATTTTGTGCCTGTAATGGAAGATATGTCACTGTTTCTGAGGTGATACACGAATTTGAAATGTTGTTGCATAAGTGAATATTTAGGGGAAGCATCCTAGTTCTGTCTGGCTGGCCAATTGTTTCAGAGATTATTTATTTATTTATTTAGAAACTATTTCCCATTCTATCCAGAGTTCTAGGTGGCGTACAGCTTAAACATCCATGATAAATAACAATACAAGCAATACTTTTACAGTTCTAGCAAAACAGAACTGCCCATAAAGTCTATCACCATGAAGAGGCCTGCCTACAATTGCCTAGCACCCTCGGGAATCTGAACTGAGAGAAGAAGAAAGCTTTGAGTTTCTTCCTAAAAGTCTTGGTACAGGACTTCCTTCGATCAATGTGAGATGGATTTCTTTGCATTTATACATGTTGTGTGTTTCTTGATTTTTTTTTTGCAGTCTACCCCTCAGTAATCGCAGATGACGCATTCATCAGACACCATGATTTGATTTCTGAAGCATATTTGTATTATGTCTGTGTATATATATCTATACACAAAACAAAGCTTAATAATTAAAAAGTATGAAATCGTTTTAAAAAAACTCAACATTTTGGTGCAAAGTAAGGAGTACTCTTACCCACGGGCTTTGCACCAGATATCTAAAGGAACTTATGCGCATACTTTTCCCTTTGAACCGTGCGTAATTTTAGGAGCTTTTAAGGTGGCCAATTTTCAAACAGCTCTTTCACCTGGGAAAATCAGAATTTCCCTAGATGAATGGCTTTGTCCTCCCTATGTTCAATTAATTGTTTTACTGGATTGTTCTGGGAGGAGTGGTGCTGGTGGGGGGGGGGGGGGTCGTTTTATGATTGTTGGGTTTAATTGTCAGCTGAGGGGAGGGGAAGGGGATGGCCTGTGAGATAAAAGATTATTTGGGGGGGGGGGAGGGAATGCCATAAGGCTGAAGGTTCGCCCAGAGTGGCTAATGCCCTTGCGTCGGTCCCGATTCCAACGAGATCAAGAATGTCGGCAGATAACACTGTACTGCAAAAAAAATAATAAAAAAAGGAGCCGGTGCTAGGCTGTGTTGTGTACCAACTGGAAGGGAAATGGTTACCACAGCAACAGGGAGAGTGGAGTGCTGCCATACAGAGAGACAGCAGGGAAGTGTTACCGTGGCAACAGAAAGATAAGAGAAAGCTATATATTATCCTGGTAACAAGAAAAGAGATAGAGAGAGAGAGCAAGAGAGCGCGCTATCCCTCTTTGAGTAAGTGAGTTGAATTTCTGAAAATAAAATGGGAACACGGGTAATATAAACGAGTGTTCCACAGCTGGAAGCCAAACAACTTCAGATATCCTTGTGGTTATATCATATCCTTCCTTATCATTTACAAATATGTAAACAAAAACACTGATATCTCTCTCTCTCTAGGTGTGTGTGTGTGTGTGTGTGTGTGTGTATAATTTATATAAATTAATAGATGAAGATGATAGCTAGTTATAGATAGTAAGGATGTGCATTTGGTTTCTTTGTTTAAATTTGTGGCAGACACCAATGCAATTTAGCGAGCACTAAAACAAAAACAAACCAAAATGGAACCCCCAAACGATTAATGAAAATAAAAATGAATATTTTGTGGCAGCATATCCCTAATGGACACTGCACTACACCATACTGAAAAGTATCATTTACATTCCCTGTTAAACAGGAATACCGTAAATAATATGTTGTATCCTTCCTTTCTAGCAATGAGTTTTTATACTGTACACAAGAATGCGGAAAAGCAAATGGATCAAGGGTCAATATGTAACCGTATCCAATCCTTCAAATACACTTTGGATGAGTTTCCAGCGGATGGAAGGAGGACCACCAGGGCTACTTTGAAAAGCCACTGCCATTAGCAATGGTTACATGGAATAGACTTAGTTTTTGGGTACTTGCCAGGTTCTTAAGGCCTGAATTGGCCACTGTTGGAAACAGGATGCTGGGCTTGATCTGACCCAGTATGGCATTTTCTTATGTTCTTATGTTCTTAATTCTTGGAAAGACCGCTGCCTTTGCTCTGTGGGGCCTGGTAGACTATTTCTCTATGGTTGGATTCAGATTATCTTCTGGATCCAAACATGACAAGCTTTGATGAATATCCAATGTCTAGCATTAGTTTAGCTTGTGGCAAGGTCATTCTGTCAAGAGATGGTTCTTTGACAGAACAATTTTACTAGTGCCAGTTTGCAATACTGAAGTGCTAAGAACTGGATGATCTAGAAAATGCTTACGTGCTCAATGAATATCTAAACGAAAAGAGAAAATTCTTCCCAAAGGGGTGCAACACCCATTTTGTTTAATATCCATCCAAATCATACACAAGTTATGGTGCAGCTGTGGGCCTTATTCAATAAATATCTTTCCATTAGTGTAGACTGGGAAAAATCATTTTGGAATAAGGACCCTATGACTGTTTCCTTAGGATCTTATTCAATAAGGGACCAGTTCAAACAATTTGTATAACCAATGTGTACTTTGGCTTTGTTCCCTGGAAAGTGCATTCATGAGTCTGAGTGGCTGATTATGTTCTCCTCCAATAGCTTATTCTGCAATTCATGGAGATTTTTATCCCCATTTCATAGGGGCATTTTTGCTACAAGGAGAGGCTTTTCCCGGTCTGTCTGTCTGCCTGTCCGTGCTTATGCACTAATACATACGCGTGCTTGGCCGCAGATGCTTAGTGAAGCAAACATTGACACGCGCGTCAGACGGCCAAAGACCCGCAAGAGGGGCGGGGCAGAACAGCAGCACGTCATGCCACCTCTGGCCCCGGAGATTTGGTGGAGGAGAGGCAGGTCGCCATGATGCTGCCACTGCTGCTGGGAAGGTTAGGCGGCACTTGGGACACAATACTGCCGCCTGCACCAGATAGTGGGTAGCCTCTATAGTGGGTTAAGAACATAAGAACATGTGTGCCGATGGTGCCGAATGCTCAGGGAGGTGCCACAAAGGAAATGCACCACTCTGCACTACTTCCCAGGGACAGAAAACAGAAGTATCCAACAAATAGAAGAGCATAATAAAACAAAATGTGTGCAGCTGTTGCCATGATTCCTGCTTTATTTCACCACCAATTTAAAAATAAATGTTAGGTTAGCAGTATGATGATATGCCATATGTACTAGTATTTCTTAACATATGGAGCATGTTGTATTCTTTTGTGTAGCCAATTATATGCAATCTGTGTACATATTTATTGATATAGCAATGGTAACATGGAATAGACTTTTTTTGGGTACTTGCCAGGTTCCTATGGCCTGGATTGGCCACTGTTGGAAACAGGATGCTGGGCTTGATGGACCCTTGGTCTGACCCAGTATGGCATTTTCTTATGTTCTTGTAGAACAAGGTCATCAGCAATTAAAAAAAAAAAACAAAAAAAAAAACTGGGCTGCTGCAGCCCTTTACCATACGCACAAAATTTGCAGAACTTCTTTTGGATAATCCAATTGGCACCTAAAGCCAACCACATCATACATATCCTATTGAGCTTTGATTTGGTTTTTATTATATCCCTGAAGAGTTATTCAATGTTTAAAGTTTCTGAAAACTCTTCCTATTTTAGCCACTCCCATCATTATAAACCTATTTTGGCCTGGTGGCTCAGCTGCACAGTGCTGTGCAGAAGAACCAGGTCCAATTCCCACACCCAACTTCTACTTTCTGGGATGGCTGGGCCTACAGAAGCTGCAAAGGCAGTGTTCGAGTCCCCGGGAGAGAGGGAGCCCTCAGCCATCACTTGGTGATGACACCTATTGGCTTGACTAGGTCCACATGTAGCGAGTTCTAGAGGGAGCTGTGGCATCTGGCCCAGGACTGCCATTGAAATGGCAAAGTTAGGTGGAGAGGTTATAAAATAGGGGGAAGGTTAAGGAGGAACCTTTCTATGGTAAATGAAGGCTCATGGTGCCTGAGTCCAAATGCAGACTGGCTCTGATTAAACAGGAAGCCCAATGGAGCAGGAAGAAACTGCCAAACCAAAAATACAGTGAATCTGACTATTCTAAAGTTATTTACTTTTTTTTCCCAAAAAAAAAGGCATAAAAATACAATAATTAAATTGTACTATAAGAGGAAGCAAGAGAATCAAGAAACATTCAATTTGATATTTTGAAAAATCTAGATATGCTGCTGTTTTCACATGAATAGCTTCCAAAGAGAGAGTAGTAAAGAGGAGAGAGCTTATAGAGATGAGCTAATTATTAAAAATCTCCCGCAAATGACATTCTGAACCTCACATTTAAGTTGTATTCTACAATATCTTCCATTGCACTCCACCCCTCAGAACACTGCAGCATAGGGATGGCATTGCCAATGGAAGGATCAGTACCGAACCAGTACTCGGTACTATCTACTATGGAGAGAAAGAAGACTGAGTGCCAAGAGATGCAATCAGAGGCCAGAAAATGTGGCAGAAAGAAGTAGAAATAGTCTCAGTTGTCTTAGGTTAGGTGCCATTGGTCTGATTAAAAATAACATTCAGGAGTATTTTAATTTGTTGCTTATCTATTTCCTTTACAAGCTCTACTAGGAGGCGCTCCTTGGCTCTGGACACGGAGCACACGAAGAGGGCCTCGGACCATGCAAGGTTCCCTGACCTCCCAGGGTTCCCGCACGGGGGTGGAGGGAAAGTTCAGTCTTGTCAAGGCCCCTTGGGGTTGTTTTTTTTTTCTGAGGGACTCTTCTGTGCACAACATATTAGCTCCCAGTAGAAAGCAGGCTAAAATTTAACACGCTCTGTTGTGTCTTCAAATGCTTGAATCAACAAGCCTCCAAATACCTCTCTCCCCTTATACCCCATCAAGGAAACTCAGGTCTGCTGAAAGGGCTCTGTTTTCCTCTCTTCTGCTGACCACTGCCAGATAGTTCTGCACAAAGCTCTTTGCTTTCAGTTGTTATGCACAAACTCCAGGCACTCGAAAAAAACAACAAAAACACCCCATGTTTCACACTTGAGCTGTTCAAAACAAAAAAAAGTCTTTACTGAGATTGATAGCAGGAACAAAATTCAAAAAATAGTACATACACTTCACTATTGCAAGACAAAGTCAAAAAGACAGTAACAATAAAAAATGTAGTTTCGAGAGACCACGTGACCTGATGAGCCGGTAAGCTGCGTGCGGACCGTGCTCCTGGCTCCCCCACCACCTCACAGCGAATTTTGGCCTCGAATCTTTGAGCAAAGTGGCGTCCCCGACAGAACAGGGAACACAGAAGCCGATTACAGCTTTTTTTTGTGCCGACGAAGCCGCCATGTCCGCGAAACCACAGAGAAAGGACAAGCTTCCCACACGGCAGAGTGAGGCCAAAATGGCCGCCAGCCCCCCGAGCCCTGGACCCGCGACGGGAACGACGGATCTCGTGAGTGAAGTGACCGGGGCAGTTGTCAAAGCGCTTGAACCGAGGTTCAGTGACCTGGGGCAAAAAATTAATTTGGGTAATGAAACGCTTTTGGAAATAAAACAGCAAGTAGCTGATACCCAGCAACGTGTGGCTGATGTGGAAGCTGAGACGCAAAGTCTATTACAAAAACAGGGCACAATGCTCAAACAAATCTCAGACTTAGAAAACAAAGTTGAAGATCTGGAAAACAGATCAAGAAGGAACAATCTGAGATTCGTGGGGATGCCAGAGTCCGTGGCAGATAGGGACCTTGCACGCTTATTAGAAACATGGCTGCCGGAAGCTCTCAATCTGCCTCATCTAGTTGGCAAATTGGTTGTTGAAAGAGCGCATAGATTGGGGATGAAAAAACAAGATGCCCCTAAATCCAGAGTGGTGATTGCACGTCTCCTGAATTTTAGTCAGAAAGCAGAAATCATGCAAGCATTCCGCAAATGTGACTCTCTGCTCTATGAGACTAATAGAATAATGCTCTTTCAGGATTATTCTGCAGCTCTATCTGCTAGGCGCCGGGAGTTCTCACCCTTATGTGCTGATTTATTCAAAAGGAAACTGAGGTTCAACTTACAATATCCAGCCAAACTTCGCATGGAGCATAATGGAGTTTGGCATAGCTTTGAGTCAGTGGCGGAGGTGAAGCAATTTTTAACTGACAAGGTGGATTCCCGCTGAAGCGCTCCTCTTAGGGCCGCCTCATGGCGGTGCTAGAAACATGTGGAGTGATAGGCTCGGCTCAGTGCCTTGGCTCTAGAAGGGGAAAAATCTTTTTTTTTTTCTTTTTTCTTACCTTACATACGAAACAAAAGGTTTGGTTTGTGATGTTTCTGTTCATTGTTCAGCCATAAGATGTTATAACATTAGACATTGTTGGTGGGGGAGCTGGAGGGAGGTGGATCAGGTGGTCTTTCTCCTCCTATTAATGGAGGACACGAATTTGGTTTCTAGACGGGGAAAGGGAATTGGGGGATGGGGGGGGGGATGTTCGCTATGGCCCCTAGGGCTTTTGATATTGCACCACATGTTGTGGCTTGGAAATGCATATATTGAGCACATACTTGCTGATGTATATGTAATTTGGGGGGTCTGCTTGGGGGTCCTCCCTAGGCTGGGGGGGTTGGACCCATGGGAGTGCACAAGCTTCTGTTCTGTTGTGGGGGAATGCCTACTACTCTCTAGACTATGGCTGAAACCCTAAGCTGCATTTCCTGGAACGTAGCGGGTCTGGGTTCTCCCATAAAACGAGCTAAAGTGCTTCAATCTTTGAGGCGTCATAAGGCGAACATTGCACTACTGCAGGAAACGCACCTTACTGAAGGCGAATGTCGCAAATTAGAAAGAGATTGGGTGGCGCGGGTATTCTTCTCTCAAGCGGTAGGTCGGAAGGGAGGTGTTGCTATTCTTATTGGGAAAAATGTGGTGTTTGAAGAGGCACAGAGTTTTTCTGATCAGGAAGGGAGATATGTTTTAGTCACTGGAAAATTGTTTGGGACAATCGTCACCCTATGCAGCGTATATGGCCCCAATGTTTATAGCCATGAATTCTTTCAGGACCTGATACATTTTATCTCTCTCCATCAAAGAGGATTACTTTTTGTAGCAGGGGATTTTAATCAGGTGATGGATGGCGAGTTAGACAGATCCACCAGGGGCTCAGGTCCGCAGCAGCGGAAAGACAGAGGCTTGCCCTATTTTTGCCACCAGGTGCAGCTGGTAGATCCCTGGAGGCTTCTACACCCGGAATTGCGTAATTATACTCACATAGCGCGAGCCCATCCTATGATGTCTCGCCTTGATTATATATTTGTGTCTCCCCAGTGCTTTAATACGCTAAAGCTGGCTGAGATTGGGCCGGAAGAATGCTCCGACCATACCATGATTTGGGTGGAGGTTCAGTTGGGGGGCCCTAAGTCAGATCAGCCCCGATGGCGCTTTCCGGCATACCTGTCGGAAGATGTGGGATTCCGTTCCTACCTTCAGGACAAGTGGCGCGAATATACCCTTAATAACGCTCAGCACATGGACACCCCAGCGTTATTTTGGGAGGCGGGAAAGGCCACCATCCGGGGTGAGATAATAGCCTATGTCATACGACAGAGGAGGATTGCCAATAAACAACTTATTGACATGGGAAATGCAGTTACTAAGGCTAGGGGGTACCTTGCCTCCCATCCATCCCCACAAGCCAAGCGTGATTACAGGGACCTGCTTTACACTTTAAACTGTTATATTCACCAAAGGACACAGAGGGATCTATTACACCAGGCACACAAGCTGTATAGGTTTGGGAATAAAATGGGGAAACTATTGGCAAACCAGGTCCGGGCCCAACGGGGAATGACATTTATTCCTGTGTTAACAGACACCTCAGGTACCAGACATACCAAGGGTGCCAGGATATGCGCCATCTTTCGGGCTTTCTACGAAGGATTATATACCAATGATACACCTGCACAAGCAAATATAACCGAAGCGGAATTTTTCCGCCATTTAACCCTTCCCAAAATTAGTCCTGCCCAATTGGAAGCGGTGAATGCCCCCATCACAATGCAGGAAATTTGGGACAACATAGGTGACAGCAAGGCGCATAAGGCTCCAGGCCCGGATGGGCTAAATGCGGATTTTTACAAATTACTAAAAGTGGAAGTTGGGGAGCCCTTACAATGTTATTTCCGCAGTATACCTACAGTGGGGTTCTCTAAAGAAGCCACAATGGCGTATATTACTGTACTACCAAAGGGTGGTAAAGATCCCCTTAATCCGGCGTCTTACCGGCCAATCTCCCTACTGAATTATGATGTTAAATTATTTGCCCGGATTCTGGCTAATAGGCTAGGCAAGGTGTTACCAGAACTAATCTCCATAAATCAGGTGGGCTTTGTGAAGGGGCGGAAGGCCAGCCGACACCTTCTGAGTTTGTGGATGGTGATGACACATTGCTCGACCCATCGCATTCCAGCCTTAGCAGTGGGCTTTGATGCCGAAAAGGCATTCGACCGGGTGGCGTGGGACTATCTATTTTCTGTTTTGCAGAGATATGGTTTTCAGGGCACGGTCCTCAACAGCATTGCGGCTCTTTATCACCATCCTCAGTCCATGATAGTAGCCAATGGCCTCATGTCTGCCCCGTTTGAGCTATGCCGCAGAGTTCGGCAGGGTTGCCCTCTCTCACCCTTGCTCTACATCCTGTCCCTTGATCCTTTATTAAGAACAATTCAGGAAGATTCGGGGGTGGAGGGTATGCAGTTGCGGGGGTCTCAGTTTAAAATAGCTGCTTTTGCAGACGACGTTCTGATCTTTGTGATCAACCCAGTTGCTTCTCTTCCCAGAGTCCTAGCACATCAAGCACAATTTGGGGTTTTTTCGGGATTAAAAATTAATAGAGAGAAATCGGAAGCTATTGACATTCTTGGTTCAGTAAAGGGACTCTGGCCGGGGGCTTTCCCACTGCGTTGGGTGACCTCTGAGATGAAGTATCTGGGTATTAGAATACCAGTGAATGTTAATAATCTATATGATGTGAATATCCTGCCATTGTTGAAAAATACGAAACGGAAACTTTTGGACTGGATGAACCTGCCACTGTCCATCACGGGACGGATACAGCTGTTTAAAATGATTGAATTGCCCAAATGGCTGTATATCATGCAAATGTTGCCCTTGTGGGTTCGGAAGTGTCACATACAAGAGTTGAATGCAGCTCTTCGGACATTTATTTGGCACAATAAGAAGGCCAGAATTGGTATGCCTATGCTTATGCGAACCCAACCAGAAGGTGGTCTTGCTTGTCCCAACATGCATCTGTATAATGTGGCCCTGCTCCTCTGTCACCTACAGGACTGGATACGAGGTACGAGTCTTTTCATTCCACGTGATCTACTTCGTGATTGGTGCCACCCGCTGGACCTTTGTAATTTACTTATTGCCCCCAGGTCAGCCTTGCCGAAGCATGTAGGGGACTTTCCATATATCGGGGCGTGTAGGAAGGCCTGGAAAAGACTGTGCTCTCAGCTTTCGGTCCCTTGGAGGACGCTACAATTTGCTACTATATGGGGTCTTCCACAATTTTCCCCTAGTTGGGACCCTTCTGTTTTTTGTCAATGGTCTGAGTTGGGTCTTACTCACATTGAGCAGCTAATGAACCCCACTGGACACGGATTGTTGCCTTTTGCTGAATTACAGGTGCTATATGACCTTCCACAGACACATTTTTACGCCTACCTACAGATCCGACATTTTATCGCCACTTGGGAAAAATCCACGAAGATAGGAGTCTTGGGGGAGCGGTTGGAACTGATTTTTCCTATCACTCCTCATCGGACTTCCTGTGCCACAATGCTTAAAAAACTTACCACTTTGAATTCCACAACCTGGTTGAACCACCTGACGGACCGCTGGAATGAAGATCTGCAAAGTCAGCTTTCCCCAAAGCACCTGGCCATTTGCTTCCGCACCATTGGCTACTACACGGATAATGTACAATTAAAGGAAGTCCAATTCAAGTTACTCCACAGAATTTATTTTACCCCGGCTAAAGCCTGCCAATGGAAGATGACCACCTCTTCCGCTTGTTTTAAATGTGGGTCGGAGGGGGCCAATCTCTGGCATAACATCTGGGATTGCAGCTTTATCAGCATGTTTTGGCAGAAAATTTTGGCCTATGTGGGGAGGCTGTGGGATTGTGTTATTCCTCGGGACCCGCAGCTGTGTTTACTCCATCTCTCGTCGGACCCTAGGTTGGGGTCGCATACTAGCGCACTGGGACGTTTCTTGCGCAAAAGCTTTCTCTTAGCCAAGCAGGTCATTCTGTCTCACTGGATGGATAAAGACCCACCAACCTTTAAGCAATGGCGTCTAAAACTTCATCAGATGGTGGTCTATGAACAGATTACGGCGAAGGTGGCCCTGTCGTCTAACAAACAAGACCAGTTTCTCGGAATTTGGAACCCATATCTCTTTACCTTACATCAGCGAGCCAGGAGCAAGATTTTAGACTTCTCCTCTTGAATTGGCCCTCTCGGTGAGCTCCATCATCGTCTGGACTACTTACCTGGACTCTTTTTCTTTTTCTTCTTTTTTTTTTGTGGTAGTTTTCTGAAACAGGTATCGCCTCTAGGCCACATGTATATCATGTATATCATGGATTTCATGCATATCATGTATTTCATGTATATCATGTATTTCATATATTTCATGCATTTCATGGTAATGTTTTTTCCTGGTAATGTATCTTGGTTCAACAGCTGTTTGCAATTGCAATTGCTTTCTGTGTATTGCTTGGTCTGGGGACATAGCGGACGGGGGGGGGGGGGGCGGATGGGGGTTGGGGTTGAGGTTGGGAGGGATGGATGGATGGGGAATGTGACCGTATGATAATCTGCACATTGTACATGCTCGTGGTTGTACTGTTAAAATGTTATAAATAAAGGTTACAAAAAAAAAAAAAAAAATGTAGTTTCTCTCTCTTCACCTTCACACATGGAGCATCTGGGGTTCAGAACCTCTGCTCCCCATGTGGGCTGAGGCACGAGATGCTGCAGAGAAAGCCTCCAAAACTCGTGGAGAGGGTTCATATTCATCATGGACTGGCTGGCAATGTGGAAGACAGTTTTCAGACAGCCAGGCAAACGACTACTTACCCACATAAACAGAACATCCGAATCTTGTTCACCCTTCCCCCAAAGTTTGCAAGGGGATCAACAACATTTGGATTTTTACCAGCAAGAAAAGTAGGCAGGCTCAGGTAGGGAGAGGCAGCAATGTGCATTTTCAAAAACTACATGTGTTGTTTTTCGGAGAAAAAGTATCCACAGGAAAATCAGGTGCACATCTCTGTGGGTACTTTTTCATGTGGCACTTCTCAAAAGGTAAAGTATGTTTGCACTTTCCCTTTAAGAACTCCTACAAAGTACTTGCGGATTTTGCTACTACCCACATAGTTTTGAAAATTGCCCTCGTAATGGTCAGTCAATAGATCTTCGTTCACACATTTTTTCAGCCATATCCCACATAATCCCCTGGGTAACAAGACTTAATGTATGGAATGCACATAAACCATTATTCAGAAGAAGACATACAAAAGATTAATATTCATTGCCAACAGAATGCAATCATTTGCATGGGCCAACAAATCATCCTGCCCTACAGAACTCATCTGTGGAGTTGCCTTTCCGATAATTTCCAACATCTACAATGCATCCTATCTGCGATTTCATCCAGTCTTTCTGTTTGCGAATGATATCCAACTCTGCATCAATGCTGGGATCTGACCAAATTTTATCCATTACCACTCTCAATAACCATCTTACAGCAGTAGCCAATGGCTTAGCAAACACAAACTCACACTAAACCCATCTATATTGGAACTCCTCTGGCTCAGCCACCAAGGCCACTCCCTACCATTGCTTCCCCTACTAGCAGGTACCACCTTACATTCTTAGGGCTGGATTTTAAAAGCCCTGCGCGCGTAAATCTGGCTGGATTTACACGCGCAGGGCACTTGCATGCCGGCGCGCCTATTTTGCATAGGCTGCTGGCGCGCGCATAGCCCCGGGACGCACGTAAGTCCCGGGGCTTCGTAAAAGGGGCGGGAGGGGGCGTGTCTGGGGGCATGTCTGGGGGTAAGGGGGTGGTTCGGGGTGGGTGTGGGGGCATGGCGCCGGCCCGGGGGTGTGGCCGAGGCCTCTGGACCAGAGGTGTAGGTGTAAATCTGCCGACAAAGGTAGGGGGGGGGTTTAAATAGGGCTGGGGGGGTGGGTTAGGTAGGGGAAGGGAGGGGAAGGTGAGGGGAGGCGGAAGGAAAGTTCCCTCCGAGGCCGCTCCGATTTCGGAGTGGCCTTGGAGGGAACAGGCAGCGCACACCAGGCTCGGCGCGCGCAGGTTGCACAAATGTGCACCCCCTTGCACGCGCCGACCCCGGATTTTATAAGATACGCGCGGCTACGCACGTATCTTATAAAATCCAGCGTACTTTTGTTTGCGCGTGTTGCGAGAACAAAAGTACGCGCACGCGCGCTGTTTTTGAAAATGTACCCCTAAGGCATTAGTACACAGCCCAGAGGTCCAATTCTACCAAAACCTTACAGAGGAATTCCACATCTCATAAGTAGTAAGGTCCTTTATCATGTATCTGCATCAGATCTGCCAACTACATAACCTTCTTGATAAACACAATCTTGCTACAGTTATCCATGCGTTAATCAGCCAAACTGATTACTGCAATTCCCTATACAACGGCATCCCACTGTAAGGTTCAAAGTGCCTCCATCGCCTACAAATTACCGCTGTGAGGATTTGGGTAAATGCAAAAGCAACCGATCATATCAAGCTTTTTCTGTATCAACTTTACTAGCTCCCAGTAGAAAGCAGGATAAAATTTAACACTCTCTGTTGTGTCTTCAAATGCTTGAATCAACAGGCCTCCAACTACCTCTCTCCCCTTATACCCCATCAAGGAAACTCAGGTCTGCTGAAAGGGCTCTGCTTTCCTCTCTTCTGCTGACCACTGCCAGATAGTCCTGCACAAAGCTCCTTGCTTTCAGTCGTTATGCACCAAGAATTTGGAGCAAAATACCACTAATCTTGTGCTTGGAGCCATCCTACTCCAAGCTCAGGAAAAAAAAACTAAGGCATGGTTTTTTCCAGCCAGGCCTCCTAAGATCCACCTCTTTGGCCCAACTTCCTGAACTCTCGACGAGGGACAGCACAACTGGGACACAACTGGGTCTTGAAACTATTCACAAATGGGTTTCCCTGTGCCGGATCCCAGTGCTGTGTGTTAATTGCAAATTCTGATTCGATTGTAATCTGCTCTAATGCCTCTGTTCATTGAAATGTATTGTAATCCACCTTAAGACCAACATTGGGAAAAGGCAAAATATCAAATGTTGATAAATAAATAAAAATATTGTGCATGCATACAGTAAAACTGCAAAAGCAATCCATGTCAAATTCTCATTGCAGTTAAAGTTGGCCAGCTTCATTGGCTGTGAAGGATCCTAATGGAAAAAGTTCTGTATATTTTATAGTTCTCTGTGATCTCTCTAGCACAGCAGAAGATGCAGTATTCACCCTCACAATCAATAACTAGAAAATACACCAGTAACAAAAGAAAAACAAGAAGGTCTGCCCTGCATGATTCATATACACTTGTGGTTATATGTTTTTCAGAATGCATCAAAAATGTTATAATCAAAGCTTCAATTATTCTAAGAACAGATTTCGGAAATGTGTTTCATTTTTCTTTTGTAAGGTTGGTACGCAAGCCCTGCACAGTAAACTGGCCAAGGACAAAGATAGGACCACAGTTGCAGGGAATGTGCTAGTGTTACATGTGCTGGAAGAAGGCTGTTGGTGTGTTTTGTTGGTCCTTGGGATGGGGGCTTCAGGTGAGAGGGGAATTTGGAACCCCTTCTGGCTATAGTCCGGTACAAGGCATGTCTAATTAAAGGAGTTTAAAAGCAAGCCTGCAGGTTGCCTAAGGCAGAGAGAACCTGGACCCCTGGAAAGCTAACCGCAAACCCAGAGGAATGCTGACGGGAGGCTGGGAGAAGAAGAAACCTTTCCTGTACGCTTTTTAAAGGACCAGGAGTTGCTTAGGGGTTGAGTTGCTGAATTCGGAACCCTCAGCTGCTGGTTCTTCTCTGTTAATTGGTATTTGAGCCTTACAGAGAGTTAAGGCAATTAAAGACTGTGACTGTGTTTGCAAGCTGCACCAGACGGAGGGCAGAGAGGAGCTTAGTGTCTAACAGGACTGGTACATATAAAGAATTGTATCTCTGCAAATGCTGCTGGAATATAACATTGCGTTCAAACTCCTCCTTTTATGACAAAGACCTCATTTTTCTACAGTCCAGCAGGAAACCGTCACAAGCAAAACTTCTCTTTTAGGCATTAAAATTCATTTGGGTTTCAAGCTCATTTTACTGTGCTTCATTCTCAGGTTAGATTCTCCAAAGGCCTGATATACTAAAGGGTTTTGTTTTTATTCCGGGGATTATATGTTAAACATTTTCACCTAAGACACAAAATAGGGACAAGACATTAGTACAGTTGGCCCTTTGTGTCTACAAGAAAATACAATGCTGAGCACTCAGGCCCCTAAATTTGTCACTTACTGAAGCCATGAGATTTAACAGCACAACCTGAATTTCTTGCTGAAATACATCAGAGAAGCCTTGAAATCCTATCCCCCTTTCCCCCCTTACAAAAATGAATGTGGAGCCTCAAGAACTGCTTCCTGTAACCATTGGTGATGCTGCTTTCCGTCTTTCCGTTTCACAAGTGGGCATTCAGTGGCAACGTGATGCTCAGCTCACTGCACCGCGTTGCAGCGTAAGTAACGGGTGGCACGTCAATTCTTGACATAATAGCCATCGCACACATACGCCCACTGTGGCGCAGAATATGTCCTTGCTCTTCGTTTATTAACATTTTAACCTTGAAGTCTAAATGTCCCTGCACAGCCAAGTCGGAAACCAGACTGAAAGGACAAAAGCTAATGGAATGCATCTCGAAACAAACATTTGCCATGCTGCCTGCACACTAGAAAGTCTGTTTTCAAAGGTTGAGTTCCAGAATTCCACCAGAATAATCAAGGCATCTGTTCCGCTCCTCAGCAAACACAATATTTTTTCGATTATACCCTAAGGTTGACAAGGGACGTCAATTACTTTAAAAGTCTTTTCAAATGAGGGAAGTATGCCTGGTTTCTGAACATTTTCTGACTCACTCAAGATATAACATACATAAGAGCTACAATCTTTTTCTTATGGGGGGGGGGAGGGGGGAGGGAAGGAGGAAGGGAAACGCAAATCCCTCTCTTTTCTGTCAGAATTCAACCCCGATAACAGATTGCGTAAAGCTCGCGTGCTTATTCTGATAACATCTGGGATCCCAAGCAGCTAATTTAGAGGGTTTTTCAAAGAACTGGAGCAAGCACGCCTCTCTCTTGGGTATCCCGTGACATCCTAACAGAAACACTGGCAGGCGAAACCTTTGGAATTCACTTTGAGGGAAGAAGGGTGATTAGTGGGGGGACCTCAAGGATTTGTCCCGGATCCGGTTCCGTTCGATATCTTTCTGAGCGACATTGCGGAGGGGCGAGAAGGACCAAGTTTGCCTTTTTGTGGACGATGATGAAGACACTTAAGATCTGCAACAGAGAGTGGGTAACACTAAGGGAGGAGACAGAATAAGAAGTGGTCCAAGAAGCATGCGGCATGGTCAAGGGCTTGGCAGTTAAGGTTCAATACAAAAAAAATTATAGCCATACATTTGAGACAGAGAAATCCATGAGAATGGTACACGATGGGGGGCGGGAGTAGCAGGAGGATCTCAGGGTGATTGTGTCTAATGATCTCAACGAAGTGAAACAGTAAAGGAAGGGGAGGCCAGAACCATCGGGGTGCTAAAGGTGCGTAGGGAGAGTCATAGCCAGCAGGAAAAAAACAGGTGATAATTCCTCTGAACAGATCGTCGGCGAGACCTCACTAATAATATCGTATCCGATTCAGGAGGATATAGACAGGCTGGAGGGGATTCTGAGAAAGGTTATCAAAATGATGCATACAGTGTGAGACGTAAGGACCTAAATATGGAAGCCACCAGGGATTTTTGTTACATCAAGCAGTGGGAAGGGAGAGGGGGGGGCTTGTGGGCCCGGGGGACCGCGACTTGTCGTCGAGGGAGGCGATGCAGAATGTGAAATTTTCAGCCAATGCCGAGAAGCCCAGATCTTGGTGGCCAAATTCTGGCCCCCCCTAGGCTAAATTTTGGAAAATTTTCAACCAATTCCAGGTGCCTAGATTTTCAACTGAAAATTTGCCTAAACCTTGTAGGCCAAATTCTAGCCATCTAGATCAAGAACTTAGCCTTGTTGAAAATTGCCTTTTGTCATGGAAGGAAAGAGAACAGCCTTCCACAGGTAATGCTTATTTAACAAATGAACAGACCAGCTCTGCCTATACTGTGTAACAGCATGTCTTCATAACGTCTGCAAAAGAAGCTTTGCATTTCTAGAAATATTCTGCCCATTCGTTTGTAGTTTCATTGTTATCATTTTGTCATATTTAAAACACTCTGGGACAGCCTAGCAGACAGCTTAACGAGTGTTTGGACGCGCGTTTTAAACACACATCCATAACCCCCAATGCAATAAGGGGATCAGCGCATCCAAAACTCATGTCCAAACAAAGACTTAGCTAATAGCACTCATCATATGTAAATGCCATGTAGATGAGGCTATTAGCTATTACCCCACAATGCAAAAAAAGTCACCATGTGCCCAAGGCATACTTTTTAACCCATAAAATTTTGCGCCAGCCCTGGAGCAGGCATAAAATCTTCCAGCACGTCAAGGGCTCAACTTAAAAACAAAAAAAATCCCAGCGTATCTGTGATTCCTCCTAATTAGTATCATTGCAATTGATGTTAAAAAAAATCTTTTTTTGATGCGCACAATATACACCCACAATATACATGATCCAGGCCATGCATATTGTGCCAGTAAAATAGCTGCCACGATAAAAAAACCCAGATGCCCGTAAATTGAGTGTATCCTAACCTGTGCACAGCCACGTCTCCAGGGTGGCCGATGCCATGGACACGCTAGGGATCCACAATTTACCCCTAGCATGTCTGTTTTAGCATGGCCGCTCATTTACATATTGGATCGGGCGCCCAGGAGAGGTGGATGTTAAAGGGGCGCACAGTTTGGAATCACGGTTTTTACATGCACTTTACTGCATCAGCTTATCTAAGTGCTGAGGACCAGGTCAGTGAGGGTGAACACTAGGTTATAAACTATTATATACACAATGAGATTAAAGTGGAGAGTTGATTTACATTTACAACAGATTACGAGGATAACATTTAATGACAGTAGTTAAGCACAGGGTGGATCTTTTTTTTTTTTTTTTTTTAGTTTACTGATTCATTTTCCCTTTTTCCTACCATTTTATTTCAGATAAATTATCATCGTGGCTATTGCAGATTCTGTGGGGCAGAATATGAAAGAATTCCATTTTTGTTTTGTAAACACAAAAACAGAAACAGCTGTGTGATATTTCAGTAAAATTCAGGAGACAGTCAATATTTTCCAGCATAGTCTGGAGATTAGTAGACATTGCATACAGAGCTTAG
This sequence comes from Rhinatrema bivittatum, assembly GCF_901001135.1. Lineage (NCBI taxonomy): Eukaryota > Metazoa > Chordata > Amphibia > Gymnophiona > Rhinatrematidae > Rhinatrema > Rhinatrema bivittatum. The sequence goes on along the minus strand of NC_042621.1, from coordinate 67,621,374 downwards.
GGTAATGTAACAAATTATAGTTACTACTACTACTACTATTGAGCATTTCTAAAGCACTACTAGACATGCACTGCGTTGTACAGATCCATTTAAGAGAGTCCCTGCTCCGTGGAGCTTACAATCTAGTGCATTTATTGTAATAAAAAAGGTGAGTTTATAAACTGGATTTGAAAATGGCCAAAGAGGGAGCAGGATGCACAAACTCAGGAAGGATATCCTAGGCATACGGCACAGCCAAGTGGAAAGAAGCAGGAGCTGTGGGATGGAGGAGAAGGGCAGATATGAGTGACTTGCTGGATGAACGGAGGTCACGAGGAAGAGAAGAGGTAATGAGGTGATGCAGAGTAAATGCTTTTGCAGGCGACATTTTCTATCAGAAAGTGAAAACAAAACGACCGAGGGCACACTTTTTTTTTTTTTATTCCGGTTTTTATTTTATTCTCTCTCAAAGACAGTAATTAATGATGACAAAAATACCATTAACAAGAGGGTGTGGCCTACTGGACAGAGTAATGGGCAGGGAATTGGGAAACCTGAGTTCGATTTCAGATTCCTCTGATGTCCCAGTCACTGGCAAATTAGCTCATTTCTCCTGCTGTTCTAGGTACCAATCAGAAGGAAGCCCCTTCAAAGCAGGGATGCATTCTGCCTACGTATAATTTAATGCAGAGTTCCACCTAACTGTCTAAAATAATTTCCTCCTATTTAAGCCTTTCTCCTCATTATGAATGCAAACAGACTTGGGATGCTTGTGCGCCGATCCTCAGCGGAGCCGACTGCAGGCATCTCACGGATCCACGTAAGTAAGGCATGAAGAGAGAAATTGGGTTTTTTTTAAATGTATCCTTTTATATATATATATATATATAACGATCAGCTTTGAAAAGAAGAGAAGGTTATGTCTCAAAGGAGCAGCGAAACTCTGAAGGTGCCCTCCCTCCCCCTCAAACAGGAAGACAGTGAAAAGAAGAAGGGATGTAACCGTATATCAAGGTATGGAGCTTCATCACTGGGAAGCATGAACTGAACAGTAGTAACCCTAGAGGGTGTGTGCTTATCCGCATCCATTTAGCTTACAAGTCCAGGATAATAGGTTACCCAGATATTAGTCTACATTGATAATCAGTTAAAGCAACGACCGAACAACAATCAATACCACCAACCAAACCCACGCAAGAAAGAAACAGCAACCAGCATCAACCATTGTCATACCACTATGAATGAACTCATAAGATACAACACTGAGAGACTGCCTCTAAGATGAATAAATCTCAATACCGTTACTATCCTCCTGTCCCTTTCTTTACATTACTTCCCTTTTTACCTCCCTCCCTCTCCCCCCATCCCGTCTTCCTTCCCACTGTTATCTTTTGCAATGATCAGCAATGTTTAATTATTTGTATTCTGTTTGAATCTTGTAAACCGTTATGATGGCTGCACCAAATGACGGTATATAAAACTCAACAAATAACTAAATAAATAAATATACAAGGATATGGCGGCCTATTCAGTAAAACCCGTGCTAAAACGCATTTAGCATGCAGGTTGGGAAAACTTTTTAACTTGTCCAAATTGGTCACCTCCCCAGGGCCACGAAGAGGTAGAGAGTTTCAGAGCACAAGGAGGCGGTTGATGGTGTGAAGCCTAGGTGGCGGTTCTGGACAGGAGGCGTAAGCAGCCCGGGAGGGGGGGGGAACTACTCCTTAGTGGACTAGGAAGGAGTGGACAGAGCAAAGCATGATTGTTCACAACCGCAGGTACCAAGGGGGAAAGTGAGATGAAAGCTTGCAAGCAAGAGCCAGTAAGGCCAGTAAATGTCCAGACCAAAAGTTGGGGCCGGGAGCGAGAGCAGCCCCCAAGCCACCAGCCCAGAGCAGGCTTCCACCTGGACTATTCAGCCAATGTGGGATTCACAGAGCCCTTCTGGAGGAGCCCATGGTCCTGCCTGCAGGGGCACCAGGAGACGCTCAGGAATGGAGCTTGCCGATAGATGCTGTCATACTGATACGTGTGTGTACGAAAGCGGAGCATCGTTGCTTGTGCAAATGAATAGAAAAATCTGAATCTGATTGTGTGGCAAGTACAACAGTTAGCAGCTCTCATGTTTTCATATTTCTGATCCAAATACAGAGGTTTGCATTCCTTTCTCCTGCTTCCCAAAGATGACCGGAACATAAAATCTGGCGACTTGCCCCTTATAAAAGATGTCTTCATGGGGCCTATATAAATTCTCCCTGTGTAGATTCACTCTCGACAATGCCTTTTTATTAGGATCAGAGAAAGCATAGTATCTCTCAGCATGACCTGGTGTGTTTCCTTGAGGAGGAAGGCAAGTGACTAAGGCTTAAGATTTTGAGCAATCATTTTAAAGTGACCTGGCCCAGGCTGAAGGGTGGGGGAGGGGAGGAAATAAGATGCCTTCTGCTCTTGAAGTGGCCAGGTGGGGAGCAGCATGGGCAGACTTTCAGCAAGGGCAAAAGCAGAGATTACAGCAACCTACTGAGTGAGAGGATGGAGGAAAGTGCTTGGGTGGGTGATGGGGAGAGGACGGGAAAGCAGGGAATATTTTGTTCAGAACTGCTAGGAGGGGGGAAAACGCCTGATTTGTGCCCCACATCTCCCGAAAAATGTAATGGAAATGACCTTGTGACCTCCAGAAATATGAAGCCCTCTGCAGCTCACCACATTCGATTCATCGGAGTCTAATTATCATCCTGCTAATTGTAATCATTGCTCTCAGACATTGGTTTCTGTTTTGTTGCTGAAACCTTCTGTGATACCAGGGATGGGACTTTGTTTTTCTTAGCTTACAGATATGATATTTGCTCCCTTGACCTGGACAGCCTGAATATTTGATGGGTGCAATGAATAAACGACAGTGCAGCAGCTGCCTGAAGGTGAGCCAGAAGAGAATAGGTAAGCCATTATCATAGTCCGGGAGTAGTTGCAAGGTTTCTAGAATTAGTTACATGTTCACTGCAGTGAGATTTGTTTCAGAAATTTAAAGAAAAAGTTTTCTAAATGTAATCAGGAAACTGGGAAAATCATATGGCAGAGCTAGGAGTTCCCATGCAGGAAAGGGGTATATCAAAGAGGGTTAGTGGGTGACCCTCCAGCATAATGTTTACATGCCGTGGCTGGAAGGGCGAACATTGTGGCTTGACGGATAGAAGTACACCTATTTTTAGCCATGGTGAGGGTCCTAAATCTAGCCGACCACATTTTGGCGACTTAGATTAGGTGCTCAGCCTTGGCTGAAAATTGGCCTGTACATTACTAACATGTAATATAGCTCTTCATGTAGCTAAATTTACCTATTTTGTTTCCTTTCTGTGTATTTCTATTGAACATTTTGGTATTGTCTGATTTTTGGTTATTACAATGCACTTTGTTTTCTTATAATTAATTGAAAGGGTAGTTAGGTCTTTATAAAGTCAATACAAAGGAATAACAGGAATGGAGGAGGACCAAGAGCTTGCTGATAGATACTTCTGTAACTCCTAGGCTAGTGTCCAAAGACCACACCTCAAATAAAGGTTAAGCTGGTAAACATCCTCTCTTGGTGTTAAACTCTGACAGTCCAGAATTCCTTGTGAGGGGCGGGGGAGGAGGGAGAGTGCTTCCTAGGCCCTGAGCGTTTTTCAATACGCATCCAGGGAATCAAGTTGGCGTCTTGAAGGTTGGTTGCTAGCACTCTGAGCTCCTGCTTACCTTCATTTTCTTCATTGTATTTTGCTTTTTTGGACATGGGGGAAGAAGAAGAGGAAAGGGGGAATTAATTTCCCTCTGCCTCAAGTCTTTACTGGTTCCTTGATGCAGCAGTCGATTCTTTGGTTTGCATCCTCAGTGTCTACTTCCGGGTCAGAATCTCTTGTTGCTATAAGTGAGAAGGAATCCCCCTCCTGGTCTGAGGCCAAGGTCTCCCCCCCAGCTTGGATATGTGGCCTGTGCCTCCATTGCCTGCACTTTCGTACAGCCCAAGAACGGGGTCTCTTGGTGCCATGGTTAAACCAGAAAAAGTGGAGTCGCTGAAGGAAGGAGTCAGGATGGTGCTCCTGGGCATTGTGAAGCTGTTGGGAGCTGCCTTTGTGTCCAGAGAAGCAGAGAATGGATCGAGCAAGACACAGGTTTGTGATCTGGTTGCCCTGAGCATTTTGGGTGAGGTTGGACTATCTTGAGGGGGGGGGGGGGGGAACTTGCTTCTCCCTTCCCAGGACCTGGTGTGGGTGGTCACAGAGGTCAGAGTGAGATTCAAAAACTGTAAGAAGGATCATTACCCATGAAAACCTTCTCCATTACGGGTACCTCCCCAACATCCTCTTCAGTAAACACCGAAGCAAAGAAATCATTTAATCTTTCCGCGATGGCCTTATCTTCTCTAAGTGCCCCTTTAACCCCTCGATCATCTAACGGTCCAACTGACTCCCTCACAGGCTTTCTGCTTCAGATATATTTTAAAAAGTTTTTACTGTGAGTTTTTGCCTCTACAGCCAACTTCTTTTCAAATTCTCTCTTAGCCTATCTTATCAATGTCTTACATTTAACTTGCCAACGTTTATGCTTTATCCTATTTTCTTCTGTTGGATCCTTCTTAAGAGCCAATTTATGCTCCCAACTTATGTTTTGGATGCACAACTCTTAGGAGCACAACTTATGCTCCTAGCTCTTAGCAACCAAATTTATGTTTTAGCACAAGTTAGGCGCACAGCACGAGGTAAGTGCATAATTTTAATAGACCTAGCATCTGTTGTTTTTCTATCTTTTAGGCCTACAATTTTTATGCTTCTGACATGTTTTGTGCGCCAAAATTTTGGAGGTAATTTTCAAAGAAGTTATGCATATAAATGTAACATACGATTGTGGCAATTTTAAAAAGCCATTTATGTGAGTAATGTGCACTTCCACACGTACACCCTTATTGACAATTCAATGGCATTTAGTATAGCAATTTTCAAAAGCTTACTTACATGGGTAATGAGCATTTGCATGTGTAAAACCCAGTTTTAAGCGTATAAATGCTTTTGAAAATCAGGCACTTTATGAGCAAAACTTTAATGCACACAAAACATGATATAGGAGTACAAACCATGACTTTTGTGCATTAAACATGATTAATGAATGCAAAACATTGAATGCATAACCCATGTTTTGTGCACACAAATCAGACTTTATGCTCAGAAAACACTGACTTGTGGTCAAAAAATATGTTTATTATGCATAGATCATATTTTATGCACGCTAAGCATGTCTGCACACATTATTTGCTTAGTGCAGTTTTTTAAAAACTCCCAGTGCATTAGCATAACATTAGCTTACTGCATCAGGAGTAAAATTATTTTTTAGTGCCTGCATTAAGAAACTGTGTGCACAGCTTATTACATTAGTCCCCCCCCCCCCCTCAAGACAGAAAGGGAAAGGGGGTAGTGGGTTTGGAAGGAAAGATAAGAAGTTCAGTCTTGGCCATGTTAAGTTTAAGGCAGGTTAATCCTGGCAGTGATGTCAGACAAATAGGCTGAGATCTGGGAGGAAATTGGAAATCATTTTACATGGCAGCAACACTTAAGCAAACCTCTTTCTGAATAGCAAGAATGATTGAATGCCAGAATCTCTGGAGACCATGCAGGTGGCTCAGCCAGTTCATTTGTTACCCCTGCCGTCACTTTCTGTGGTCCAGTTGTTCAATGCTTAAACTATGAGAAATCTCAGAGACATCACTCATTTTAAACCAAGGTTTCTGCATTTCCAAAGAATAATGCATTTCACTCTATAACTGTTTGCAAGATCTGAAAATTCAGAGCTTAGAGTACAAGTATCATAGGGGGAAAAAGTTCACAAAAAACTGAGGTTGGACCCTTTCTTTCTTTCTTTTTTTTAATTTTAATTTAGATTTATTCAAAATTCAGGAAAAAAACAAGGAAATATAATAAAATAATTTCAAATGCACATCGTAGCCAGATGAACATAACCACAATTTTACACAATATCTCAAGTCCACATTAAACTTGGGGGAGGAGAAAAAGAAATTAACAAGCAATTAAAATAAGGAAAAGAAAGGAGTTGATAGGATATAATCTATTATTCAATCTTCCCACAAAAGAAAAGAAAAGGAAAAAAAAACATAATCTCAAGTTTTATCTACAATAAATGTTTAGGTTGGACCCTTTCTGATGTCTCTCCTATTGTGACAGTTTGTTACATAGTACTGCAATATTTTTACTCATATGGTTTTAAACATTCATTTTTAATATCTAAAAAAAAATCTATTTTAATCCTGGCAGGCTGAAGCTCTGTCAGAAATAATATGTAGTATTGTCAATCGAAAGCTTGTCATAATGATACCTACCCCTAGAAATTCTAAGCTGATTTCCTTATAATGAGTTGTAGGTTTACTATACATTAAAAAAAGCACAGTACTCTCTCTCACTCTGATGTTTATGTATATGCCTCTCTATTTTGGCATCTAACTTTCATTAATACTTATTAATGGTAAGACTAGTGCTTACATTACCATTCATGTAAAAAAAAAAAAATCTCCTTAATGCAGAAAAAATATTTATGAGTTATGTTGCATGCAAATACTTTCAAATCAGCTCATTAATATTAAAATGACAACACAAATCACATTAAACTATGCAGTTTGCATTAAGCACAAAATACATCAACTATATCTCTAGAGTGTTTACTAAAGGCTTTATTATGATGGTTGAGTTTAATTAGCAAAATCTCAGGAGGGGATCCAAACAGGTCCAAGCCCCGAGTCTTTTAAGTAACTAACAATGCCTCTGCTTCTATGACTGGCAGCTGAGATACATCCTTAGCAATATGGACTAGAATAACTGGGCAGACTGTTAGAGCAATAGTCTTTATCTGCCATCATCTACAATGTTACTATCATATAAATTCTCCTATTTCATGTACGTAATGCCTGAACCTTTGTAAAAATCCATGGGCACACAGATAATTTTGGGGCTTAAGTTCTCTTCACTTCCCCTTCAGTCCTGCTGGACTAAGGATGACGTTTCAACGTAACTTTACTGACAGGTGATTTTTAAAGTGGCATTTATAGCTTTCTCAATACAGTCCATTACATAAACTCATAGGGATGTGCAGAAGGAAAAAATTTGTTTTGATTCGTATTCGTTTCGCCAGGACCCAAATGAGTTGCATTTGTTTCATGAGGGAAAAACCAATTTGTTTGATTCATTTTCCGTTTTCCCATTAAAGTCAATGGGGGAAGTATTTGCAGCTTATTTTTGGCTGCAGAATTGGGGTTTTCTTATCAATTCTGATGAAACTTCTGGGGAGCAACCATCAGAACAAGAAAAGAGCTCCAAGGTACTTAGACTGTGGCAAAGTGGCACCAAAGTGGCATGAATAGCCTAAGGCACTGTAAAGGGGTACCAGGAGTGGATAGAGTGCTTTAACAGAGGTGCAAAGCAGCAGTGAGAATGTCAAAAACACAGCAAAGCTTCAAAAGAGAGCACCGATAGCAAACAAGTGGCATCAACATCCTACAGCAGAATGAAGGGGGAACATAGCAAGCAGAATGGGTGTAAGAAAAAACTACAAGGCGCCGATAAAGGGACAAAGCAGCAGAAAGACTAGCACCAACACCCTGAGGAACCATGATAGTGGCAAGAACACCACAAGGAGTAGAATCGTCTGGTGTATGGCAGCAAGGCAGAGTGACAGAAAGTTGATAGGAGCAAGTCAGGCTGGCAGAGCAGAGGTAGTCAGGTCGTTGTGGTTTTGATAGTGGCAAGATAGGCAGGCAGCGGAGGTAGTCAGGTCGCTGTGGTGTTGATAGGGGAAAGACAAGGAGGAAAGACAAGACGAGGCTCAGCATGCGGCGCGACTGTCAACCGGGGCGCACTGTCCACCTGTCCCGTCTTGAAACACGGACCAAAGAGTGTAACACGTATGCTAGGACCTGAAACTTGATGAACTATGCCTGGGTGGGGTGGAGCATTGCTGCTGTGCACAGGGCTGGTGCAAGGGTATTAGGCACCCTAGGCAAACCTTACAGCCTGGCACTCTACCCCCACCTTCCCATACACAATTTTAAATTATGCATTTAACACATATTTTACATGAAAAGAGACATTCTGAGGTAAAATTAATATATACGTTATTGTGATAATTTCATGCACTGTTGTAATGCCAACAAGAAAACTTTGCATCTTGGAATTCATATGGCATTATACCTATTGTAATATGTTTCAGCATGGTCCTCCCATACCAACACAGTACTATCTGCCAACACTCAAAGAATAACAACCCTACCTATGAAAAAGAATACCACAAATATTACACCAGAATCTAAAATACCAATACACCTCCCATCAGGAAAACAGAACAGGCCAAGCTAAAGCTACTACAGATCCCTACAGAGAAACCACATATTAAAAGAATGCTTCATCTCAGTCTTAAATATATAACCAAAACCTTTTCTGGTGAGAAAAACTACCAACAACAAATATATATTGATTTCCCATTATGTATAGAACAATTACTGTATTAATTCAAGCAACCTTCATATAGCACTAGGTTCCCGATGTATTATCGGGTAACCTATCAGAGCTGAATAGGCTTCTGAGTGCAGTGTGGTTTAATCATTGGTTGCTGCAAAGAATTACGTTAGTATAATACTTAACTTAAGGATAGCTGCAAGATGCCGCGGCAAGTTCTTGATTTTAAAGTGCTTGCCATCTGCCGCGATGTATTGTAATTTTAAAGTTGAGGTCCATTTCAGGTACGTGGATGTATTCCCCGGCCGGGGCAGCAAATTGAACGTCCTGCAATTGGGTCGCTTTCACATCCTCTTTTGCCTCTCGCTAATTGAACGCTGGACTCTGCAGGGTTTCGGAACTGCGTCCTTCTTCAGGGGTGCAGCAAGCAACTTGGTGTTTATAATCAGCGTGAAGGAAGGTAATCTTCCCGTCTGAACGCTGCAGTGATCCCCGTTCAGACGGGAAGATTACCTTCCTTCGCGCTGATTATAAACTCCAAGTTTATGCAGGCGTAACTGCATCGAACAAGGTAGGGGGGGATTTAAGTAGGGCCGGGGTGGTGGGTTAGATAGGGGAAGGGAGGTAAAGGTGTGGGGGGGGGGGGGGGGACAAAAAAAAAAGTTCCCTTCGATTTCGGAGCGGCCTAGGAGGGAACGGAGGCAGGCTGCACGGCTCGGTGTGTGAAGGCTGCCGATTTTGCGCAGCATTGTGCACGCCGACCCCGGATTTTTGTTTGCGCCGGTTGCGCTAACAAAAGTACGCATGCACGTATATTTTTAAAATCTGCCCCTAATTGTTCTATACATAGTGGGAAATCAATATATATTTGTCATCTCAGTCTTTGCATGCAGAACACAAACCCTCACCAAATACAGAATAAAGCCACATAAGGTATAAATAGAAATGTGCAGACAACAATTGAACTATAAAACCCATCACGCCAGACTCTATACAGTGCAACAATGGAAAAACAAAAATGTCACCATTCCTCATGAAACAATCAATAAAATCAAGATATATACATCATTAATCAAAATAGTAAAATCATACATAAAATAATTTCAAAACAGCTGATGAATAGAATATCCAATAAAGACTCATGCAAATTTTGAAAGCTTTACCAAACACCAATAAAATATTTCAAACAGCAGACACATCACATACTACCCAATAATTAAAATGGTAGTCAATCAGGAACTTAAAAAGCCACCTTTACTTACCCTCTCCAACAGTTCTCCTACTCCTTTCCCTTGCAGGCCACACCAGAAGCAGCAGTAGCTGTTGAAGCTATCCTCATTGTCCTCTTCCTTAGGGACCACAACCAGTCTCTTCTGTCTCTCACACACACACATACCAGTCACACCCTCAGGACCAGTTTCTGTCTCTCGCACACCAATCATCTTCCCAACCAGTCTCTCTCTCTCTCTCTCACACACACACACACACCAGTCATCTCCATGATCAGTCCTTCTCACACATACACACGTCACCTCTCTGGCCAGTCTCTCTCAATCACACAATGCTCTTGCTCTCTCTTACTTACACACAGGCTTTCAATCACACACATGCTATCTCTATTTCAATTACACACAAGCTCTCAATCACACACATGTTCTATCTCACTTATAAACAGGCTCAATCACACACATGCCCTCTCTCACAGCCACAAGCCAGTCAAAAGCATGCTCCATCTCTCTCTCACACACACACATTGAAACACACAAGCACCCTCCCTGACTCACATATACACCACACACACATACAGAAGCACCCTCCCTATCTCACACACAGAAGCACCATCCCTTTCTCACATACATATCACATACACACACAGGCACCATTCCTTTCTCACATACTCACCACATACACACATACAGAAGCATCATTCCTTTCTCACATACACACCACATACACACACACACAGAAGCACCATTCCTTTCTCACATATATAGCACATACACACACACACACAGAAGCACCATTCCTTTCTCACATACACATACACAGAAGCACCCTTCTGATCTCAAATACATATACACACAAAGGCCCCCAGCTGAACAGCTCGTCTCTGTCGGCAGCTGGCTGCGCCGGTCTTCATTTCTCCGGTGGCGGCTGGCAGCGGCCATCTTCTTTACTTCAGCCTGGTCTCGGGCGGCGGCTGGCTGCACCAATCTTGTTTTCTTCGGCCCCACCGGCCTCTTCTCCGTTGGCGGCTGACTGCACCGGTCTTCATTTCTCTGGCAGGCGGCTGGCAGCAGCCATCTTCTTTTCCTCAGCCCCGCCGGCCTGGTCTCTTCATTACTTCGGCCCGGCGCCCTCAATGGCCCGGAGCAGAGGAGGCCACGTGATCAGCTAGTCCGGCCCACTGGGGGAAGCCCGATCCCTGGATATGCCAATCCGCCCCTACTCTCACATGGCCTTCTATTTCAAACGGCCACTAAAACACCACGGCGTGAACCAAAAGAATGAAACTAATGATATGTTGCATTTGTGGGGGTTCGCCATGTGTTTCGCGGACCCACGAATGCAACAAATAGGGACCTATTAGTTGCAGATTGCGCATTCATTCAAAATGAATGCACATCCCTACAAACTCATTCATGGCAAATCTGTGACTCTGCTGTTCCTTCCATACTGTACTTCCTATTCAGATTCCCTCCCACCAATTTGTAAGGATTCTTCTTCTTCCACAGAAAACAAAATCAGAAGGGAAAGAAACAGGAACTAAAAGAACACTCCTGCTTCCTCCAAAACCAAACTAAGAATCCACATTCTCAGGAGAGGCAAGGCAGTGACCACCACAGCAGCCCATATGGAGGAGCTGAGGGAGAGGTGGTGAGTTCCTCCAATCTTTATACAGGCTGAAGCAATATAGTACGCTCGGCCGAGTGCACAGATTTACACGTGCTTGGACACGCATTTTGAAGGTGCATCCAAAACCCTCATGCAATAAGGGGATTAACGCGTCCAAACAGAGCTTAGCTCAGGGGTGAGCAAATGTTTTGAGCCATGGCCCCCCCCCCCCCCTTCCATCCATATAATTTGTTGGGCCCCCCACCCACCAAAGTTGGGTTACATCAAGTATAAATATATATATATGTCATAGTCTCTCACCAACCGATCGGCTGTTGAATTGTTTGCCATAGCAGGCAATCACATGGCCAGCCAGAAGATCAAAATTCCAGTTTTGATTCTCTTCAGGTTGCTGAAAGGAGCAATCAAATACACACAAACACAGAGAGGCAGATACCACACCAAGACTGGCACCTGACAGTAATAGCAGCACAAACTCCTTTCACTGCCATACACATTGTGAACTAATACAAAACCCTGCAAAAAAAGACACTCAAAATATGTACAGCAAGCCTACCATAACGTAACAGTAACTCCAAAGACTCAAACAACAAGAACCCTATCTGAAAAAGCAGCATTGTAAATAATACACTGGGTCCCAGAATACCAATACACTACCTTCTGGTGAAACAAAACAAACCTGGTTGCTAATTGCTATAGATCCCTACACAGACCCTACCCGCTAGCATAATCTCTCACCTTGGTCACAGGTACAGAGTGGAGACAGACCCTCACCAAATACAGAATAAAGGATCACAAATTAGGACCAGCAATATGCAGACAAAAACTGAAATGGAAACCCCAAGAAGCAAGATTCTGTGTGTAACAATGGAAAAACAGAACCACCATTCCTCATAAAACAAATAAAATCAAGAAACATAAACCATATAAAGCATATAATAGTAAAACCATACTAATAAAATAATATTTTAAAACTACTGACAAATAGAAACATAAAGCATATAAAGCATATAATAGTAGAACCATACTAATAAAACAATATATTGACAAACAGAATAACTTCTAATTAAAATCATACATTTTTTAAAAATCTCCTAAGCACCAGTAAACTATTTCAAAACAGCACACAAATCAAATAATACCCAATAATTAAAACTAATAAGGATTAATAATTAAAACTAGTATGGATTTTAAAGAAAGACCTTTCTGTCTATACCTGGGAACTCTTGATTTCCAGACACCCTGAGATTGTTGAGGATTTGAGGACTAAGAAGGGTCACACAAACCTTACCCTCTCTTTCTCTCACACACACTTACATGTTCATTCTCTCTAATACATACACTGTCACATACTGTTACGATCCTGCTCACGCAGCCCATCCCGCGAGCAGGCCCTCACCTTTAGCCGCTGCCACGGATCGCTGCTTTCGCGGCCTAGTGCCGCCAGGATCCCTCCATTGCGGCAGGAGGCCACTTCTGCAGTTTGCAACCCGCGGCAGCTGGAGCTGCCGCTGGCACGTCTCTTCATGGCTTATGAGCTGCTGCCACTGCCACCATCTTCATGGCCTAGCCGTCGCTGAAATCATTTCTGAGCAGCAAGGGAAGCCACTGCTGCTGCCGCCGACGCCATCCTTCGGCCTGGAGGCCGCTCCCGATGCCTGCCTGCTTCTTTGTTCTTCGCGGCAGGGACGCTGCTGTCCGTGGTCCTGCTCCTCCCTGGGCCCTCCTCTAGGTGCCGGCGTGCGCCTCTTCACTTTATTTAAAGGGCCAGCGGCGGGAAAAGCCTGCAGCTCCACCGGAAGTCCTCTTTAGTCCACTTCCTGCTTCAGCCCTATAAAAGGGCTCAGTTCCTGTTCCTCAGGGCCTTTGACCAGAATTCATGGTTATCCATGTTCTTCCTTGCTGGTCCAGGTCCTCTGTGGTCTTTACTTGTCTAGATGGCTCTTCGTTCTGTGTTCATGGTCTCCTTGTCCTGATGATCCTGGTCTTGTCTTTCGTCGGAGCTCCTTCGTTGCCTGTTCCATGTCCTGATGTTCTTTGGTCCTGATGTCTAGAATTTCTGTGGTTCCGTTCCTGAGTCCTGATGTTCCGTGGTTCTGTTTCTGAGTCCTGATGTTCCAGATGTTCCGTGTTCCTGATGTCCTGGTCCTAATGTCCTGGTCTTCGCCTCTGCAACCAGTTCCAAGTTTCCTGGCCCCCACCTTTCCTGGCGTGCCGCAATCATGATCCGTGACCAGCCCATAGGGGGCTGTGTAGGATGCCTCTTCTGCAGCGCAAGTCTCTGGAAGACCCTTGTTTTTAATGTTCCAAGTTCCTAATTCCAAGTTTCGAGTCTTGAATCCTGTCCTGATCTCTGGAGTCCCTTGTGCCTGCTTTTGTCCATGCCAAAGACTCTGCTAGAACCTGTTCCGCTCCAGCATGGTTCACGACCAGCCACAGGCAGCTGTGTAGGGCGTGCCCTGGTGCAGAACTCTCCTGAATCTTCGTCATGTTCCAGTCTCAAGTTCCACTACTTCGCCTGGAGTCTGCTTCACGCTTAGCGTGGTCCGTGACCAGCTATGGGCGCGCTGTGTAGGGCGCGCTGCGATGCAGTTCTCACCCAGTACTTTCGCCTCAATCCTGAATCCTTGCCTGTGACCTTCTGAGTTACCTGATTCCTTGTCAGAGTCTTCTGAGTATCCAAGTCCTCATCTGAGTCCTTCCAAGTCTTCGTCTGAGTCTTCCGAGTAACCTGTCTTCGTCTGAGTCCTCCCAAGTTCCAAGTCTTCGTCTTGTTCCTGCCCTCAGCCTCAGTCTGGCTTCACCCACTCGTCATTCCCAAGCGGCGGGTCCGAAAGGGCTTACGAGTGGCCAGAGAGCTACTCCTGAGACCAGCATTGCATTGCTGGGTCTCCTTGGTGCGTATGGGTCCAGCAGAGGGCTGATCCTGCTTGGTGCCTGTTCCGAGTTCCTTGCTTTAGTTCCAGTCCTGCTTTGTTCCTGCTCCGGCCGTGCTTGCATGCTCTCGCCTCAGACGGTGTGACTCGGGGCTCCTCTCTGAGTTGTGACGTGGTTCAGGGGCTCACGCTTTCCCATGAGTAGTGGCCACGCCCGTATCAGGACCTGTAGATCACAGTTGCAACACATACGTACATGCTCTCATACACACCCACACATTCTCATACACAGGTTCTAAGACCCTCTTCCCCCCATGCACACAAAAGCTCTTAGTCCCCCACACAGACCCCAGGAAGGCACCCATTCATTCTCTATATCATACATACTGTTATTGTTGGGTGTGGTTGTGGACCCCTGGGTCGTAGTGAGAGTTGGCTCCACCCACAGTGAGTATCCCTGTGGGGACTCACTACAACAGGCTCTAGCCTCAATAGACAACAGTAATAGATTTTATTAAGCAGGAACATAGGTACATAAGAACATAAGAACATAAGAATATGCCATACTGGGTCAGACCAAGGGTCCATCAAGCCCAGCATCCTGTTTCCAACAGTGGCCAATCCAGGCCATAAGAACCTGGCAAGTACCCAAAAACTAAGTCTATTCCATGTTACTGTTGCTAGTAATAGCAGTGGCTATTTTCTTAGTCAATTTAATTAATAGCAGGTAATGGACTTCTCCTCCAAGAACTTATCCAATCCTTTTTTAACCACAGCTATGCTAAATGCACTAACCACATCCTCTGGCAACAAATTCCAGAATTTAATTGTGCGTTCAGTGAAAATGAACTTTCTCCGATTAGTTTTAAATGTGCCACATGCTAACTTCATGGAGTGCCCCCTAGTCTTTCTATTATCTGAAAGAGAAAATAACCAATTCACATCTACAGGTTCTAGACCTCTCATGATTTTAAACACCTCTATCATATCCCCCCTCAGCCGTCTCTTCTCCAAGCTGAAAAGTCCTAACCTCTTTAGTCTTTCCTCATAGGGGAGCTGTTCCATTCCCCTTATCATTTTGGTCGCCCTTCTCTGTACCTTCTCCATCGCAACTATATTTATTTATTTATTTTATTTAAAAAGTATTTGTATACTGTTTTTTAAAAAAGGAATTTTATCAAAAACGGTTCACAGATTTAAAACAAAAATAAAATAATCAAAATAAAATAGAATTTTTAAACTTTGCATAAAAATAGGCAATAACTAGACAGGATGCTAGTATATAAGATTTAAAAATATAAAAGTTTGCGGCCATGGGCTTATTATTTTGGGGAAAAGGGGGGAAAGGGGGAACGGGAGGGGGGAGGGGAGAGGGAGTGGGAAAAATACAACGTAAAAATTATCTACCTTATAAATGGCCTGTGACCGACGGCCCGCAAATGCGCAGTAGAGACCAGCTCTACCGCGCATGTGCGGGCGAGCACGTCGCTCTGAGGCAGCTTCAGAAAGAAAAAAAATGGCGGCGTCCAGTGGCAGCAGCGGCGGTACCGGCAGCGGGCGGCGACGGCGGTAGCGGGCGACGGCGGTAGCGGCGACGGCGGTGGCGACGGCGGTAGCGGGCGGCAGCGAGGGAGGGAGAAGAGAGAGAGAGGGAGGGACGGACTGAGTGGGAGGGAGGGACGGAGAGAGAGAGTGGGAGGGAGTGACTGAGTGAGAGGGAGGGATTGAGTGAGGGGGAGGGATTGAGTGAGGGGGAGGGACTGAGTGAGAGGGAGGGAGTGGGACTGAGTGAGAGGGAGAGGGGGGACTGAGGGAGGGAGTGGGGACTGGGAGAGAGAGGGAGGAAGTGGGACTGAGGGAGAGTGAGTGGGACTGAGTGAGTGAGAGGGAGGGGGGAGGGAGTGACTGAGTGGGAGGGAGGGATTGAGTGAGGGGGAGGGACTGAGGGAGGGAGTGGGACTGAGGGAGAGGACGGAGGGAGTGGGGACTGAGTGAGAGTGAGTGGGACTGAGTGAGTGAGAGGGAGGGAGAGAGGGGGGAGGGAGTGAGTGAGACTGAGTGGGAGGGGAGGAGTGGGTGAGGGAGGGGGTGGTGAAGAGTGAGGGGAGAGAGAAAGAGGGGGAGGTGAGAGACAGAGGGATGTAGCCCGTTTTAACGGGCTTAACGGCTTGTATAATAATAAAGGGGAGAAGGAAGGAGGATATGATAATTGGAGACATGTGAATGAGCAAATATGTTGTAGTTGTGAGTAGCATAAATGGGGTTGTAATGGGTGTAGTTAAGTTTGTGAATGTAGGTTCAGTATGGATGATTGAGTTTAGTTAGAAGACGTATTGAATGCAAGATGAAAAAGATAGGTTTTGAGAGATTTTTTGAAATGAGAAGGGTTGGATATTGAGCGAAGATGGTTTGGTAAAGTGTTCCAGAGTGTTGGACCAGCTATTGAAAAGGCTCTTTTTCTAGTGAGGTCTAGTCTGGCTTGTTTAGGAGAAGGGATATCTAGTAAATTTTGATTAAGTGATCTTAGGTGTCGTGTCGGTTTGTATATGCGCAGTAGTGAACAA
Source organism: Rhinatrema bivittatum (assembly GCF_901001135.1). Classification (NCBI taxonomy): domain Eukaryota; kingdom Metazoa; phylum Chordata; class Amphibia; order Gymnophiona; family Rhinatrematidae; genus Rhinatrema; species Rhinatrema bivittatum. The sequence continues at coordinate 67,604,610 of NC_042621.1, read as the reverse complement.
AGCCAGGTGGATGTATGATTATGGTTATGAATTAAGCTATGGATAATAGAGAGAATTTTGTATTTTATTCTGAACTTTATGGGTAACCAATGTAGCGATTGTAAAATAGGAGTGATATGATGGCATAGAGAAGTTCTGGTTAATATTCGGGCTGCAGAGTTTTGGATCAGTTGAAGGGGGTATAGTGAAGAGTCTGACATTCCTAAGAAAAGAGCATTACAATAGTCTAAGCCAGAGAAAATTAAAGATTGAAGAATGGTTCTATAGTCTCGGTAGAATAGTAGAGGGCGAAGTCGTAGTTTGAAAAACGTAGTTTGAAAAACGATTTTTTTGTAAGTGAGGATATGTGTTGTTTTAGAGAAAGATCTGAGTTAATGTTTACACCTAGGCTTATAGCAGAACGTGTTATGGGGATAGTAACATTATTGATTGTCAGATGTGATGGTGGGCCTAATGAAGAATCAGAGATGGAAGTTAAGTGTATAAGCTCAGTTTTTGCCGGATTTAGTTTTAATCGATTGTGGGAGAGCCAAGAGTTAATAGTAGATAAATAAAGAGAAACTAAGGATAGAGTGTCTGACCATGATGATTTATATGGGACAAAGAATTGGATGTCATCTGCATAGATTTTGAATTGAAGATTAAGGGAGGATAGAATATAGCATAAAGGAAGAAGATATATGTTGAACAGAATAGGAGAGAGAGATGAGCCCTGAGGAACGCCGGAATTAATGATGTATGGGGAAGAGCAGTGCTGATTATAATTGACTTGTTGAGGTCGGTTGGAGAGAAAGGATGTAAACCAATTTAAAACTGTACCTGCGATGCCTATGTTTTGAAGACCTGAAATGGTATCTGATGATTAATGGTATCGAATGCTGCTGATATATCTAAGAAAACTATGATGTAGTCTGTATATGAATCGAATGCACGGAAGAAAGTATCAAAAGAGGATAGAAGGAGTGTTTCTGTGGAATGACCTTTTCTAAATCCATGTTGATTAATATGAAGAATATTGTGCTCAGTTAGAAAATCGGTTAACTGATGGAGTACTACAGATTCTATTAGTTTGGCCAGGGAAGTAAGAGAGGCTATAGGTCTGTAATTGTTGAGATCAGATGTATCTTTTGCTTTTGCTTTTAAAATTGGTAGTATAGAGGTCTTTTTTAAAGTGTGAGGGAATTCGCCTGATTCTAGAGATTGATTAACTAGAAGAGTAAGGAAGGAGCAGGCTTCAAGTTTGAGAGCTTTGAGATGTGGTGACCAGAATTGAACACAGTATTAAAGATGTTGTCTCACCATGGAGCGATACAGAGGCATTATGACATTTTACGTTTTATTCACCATTACTTTTCGAATAATTCCCAACATTCTGTTTGCTTTTTTGATTGCCGCAGCACACTGAACTGACGATTTCAATGTGTTATCCACTATGATGCCTAGATCTCTTTCTTGGGTGGTAGCACCTAATATGGAACCTAACATTGTGTAACTATAGCATGGGTTATTTTTCCCTATATGCATCACCTTGCACTTATCCACATTAAATTTCATCTGCCATTTGGATGCCTAATTTTCCAGTCTCACAAGGACTTCCTGCAATTTATCACAATCTGCTTGTGATTTAACTACTCTGAACAATTTGGTATCATCTGCAAATTTGATTACCTTACTCATCATATTTCTTTCCAGATCATTTATAAATATATTGAAAAGTAAGGGTCCCAATACAGATCCCTGAGGCACTCCACTGCCCACTCCCTTTCACTGAGAAAATTGTCCATTTAATCCTACTCTCTGTTTCCTGTCTTTTAGCCAGTTTGTAATCCACGAAAGGACATCATCACCTATCCCATGACTTTTTAGTTTTCCTAGAAGCCTCTCATGAGGAAATTTGTCGAACGCCTTCTGAAAATCCAAGTACACTACATCTACCGGTTCATCTTTATCCACATGTTTATTAACTCCTTCAAAAAAGTGAAGCAGATTTGTGAGGCAAGACTTGCCTTGGGTAAAGCCATGCTGACTTTGTTCCATTAAACCATGTCTTTCTATATGTTCTGTGATTTTGATGTTTAGAACACTTTCCACTATTTTTCCTGGCACTGAAGTCAGGCTAACCGGTCTGAAGTTTCCCGGATCGCCCCTGGAGCCCTTTTTAAATATTGGGGTTATATTAGCTATCCTCCAGTCTTCAGGTACAAAGGATGATTTTAATGATAGGTTACAAATTTTTACTAATAGGTCTGAAATTTCATTTTTTTAGTTCCTTCAGAACACTGGGGTGCATACCATCCAGTCTAGGTGATTTACTACTGTTCAGTTTGTCAATCAGGCCTACCACATCTTCTAGGTTCACCGTGATTTGGTTCAGTCCATCTGAATTATTACCCATGAAAACCTTCTCCGGTACGGGTACCTCCCCCAACATCCTCTTCAGTAAACAGACTCAGTCCGGATTGAAGTGATGCAAAGCTGGTCCTCCTGGTAATGGTCCGCAGAGCAGGGTGTGCCAGGGCAGCTCCTCTGGAGTGGAGATGCTTCTTAGATGTGATCCGGTAGTGGCCCGCAGCTCGGGTTATGCCGTGAATCAGGTGGAGATGAGAGAGAAGCACTCGTATCAGAGGAGCAGAGAAGACGAAAGCACTCACTTAGCAGAGATGAGGCAGGTAACAGAGAGCACTTGGTAGTGGCCCGAGGTACGGGGTACACCGGAGGTCTTGTCACCAAGGTGGTAGATAATGGTACTCACAGACAGAAGTAGTAGATTCCTGCAGACGGGATGGCCCTCCGAGGAGCAGATAGCCAGAGCACAATAGGCCCCCGAGGAGCGGGTACCTTAAGTCCAATATCAGAGGTCAGGAACAAGTACTGCGAAGCGAAGAGAAGATCTCCTTAGGAGTGGAATCAGACAAGACGGAAGTCCTTGCTAATTCGCTGGATGTCAGGAAGCATAGGGTTTAAATACCTCATGGCAGGTGACGTCACAGGTGGGAACGCCCCAGAGGTTCCTGCCTTGATGGGAATAAGAGAGAGGCTGATGCGCACACGCCCTAGGTAACTCTGTTATCAAGACGCTGGGGAGAGCGGCGTTTGCAGGCTAAGGCTGAAAGACTCCTTGAAATCACTGGAGCATGCAAAAGAGAGGTAAGCAACAGAGGTCGCAGCCGTCTGCGACTGACAGGTGCAACACAGACTCCTAGGCAGGCACCCATTCTCTCTCACACACAGAGAGACCCCCTGGCAGGCACCATTTCATTTCACACACAGGTTCTCATTCATAAACATACACACACTGTAAGTAGACCCCCTCTCTTTGTTTTGCTGTCAGCCCTGGAGCCTCTCTCTCTCCTCTGATGCCGCTACCATCGCCGCCGCATGTCTGTTGGGGAGGAGCCAATCACTCACTCTGCTTCTGCCTTCTCTATGTCGGCCCCGCAATATTAAAAATTGGTGGGCCTGGCACTTCCTCCATGCTGATCTCGCGATGCATAAAGAACATATTACTCTTGCAAATTCTAATACAGGAGGCCTGCAGACAAGGGGAAGGTGTCCTCCTCTGCTCAGCCAACACTGGATGAGGTCCACTGGCAGCTGCATGTCCTTTCTCCCAGTTTATCGCCTGCCGGTGGGATCGGATCCACCGATGGCCACATGCACCTTCCCCCAAGGTAGGCCACATCCCAGTTCACTGCTGCTGGCAGCCCCCTGGAAGTTTGTTCGTGGCTCCCCCATTTGCATACTCCTGGCGTAGATAATAGCTCTCATCACATATAAATTCATGTTGATGAGGCAATTAGCTATTCTCCCTGACGCAAAAAAAAAAATAAAATGTGCTTGACGCACACATTTTTACTCTCAAAAATTAATGCTTACCCTGGAGCAGGCGAAATCAAATCAGATGAACTGAAAAAAGGAGAAAAAAAAATTTAAAAAGTAAAATAAAAGAGTCGGCAGTCAGGTTAGGAAAACAGACTCTCGTAAAATTGGGAGTCCATTTTCCTAACCTGCACTGACCGCCAGCTCTCTTGGGTGCTGAGGAGGCACTAGGGCCGTAAAATTTCCCCTAGCTCCTCCTTTTTACTGTGGCAGCCCATTTAAATATTAAATTGGGCGCCCGGGAGAGGTGGATCAGTGCATGTTAAGAGAGTAGAAGCTCAATCATGAGCACCTGTTTAATGCGTACCGATATAGAATCGGCTTGATAGTGCCTACCCGATCTTTGAAAGGAAGAAACTTAGTATGGACCTTATAAGGCCCTACATGTAAAATAAATCTGTAATTATAAATGCTGAATTTAATTCATACTAAAGCACCATATTAACTTGCAAAAGTTAATTATCGGGTGGGAGTGCAAGGCTTAAGGTTGACCTAGGGCCCCTAATTCACTTGCACTGCTTATCTCCTGAAATTTTAAAGCACATTTAAACACCAGTCGCTGACCATACAGTACAAACGTTGCTTTGCAGGATGGCACAGTGTGATGCGCTTGTTAGATCAATAGCCACAGCAGTACACTTGATGCATTCACAATACATAAGGAAGTGCTAATGAAACACTATTAGCAATTCCCCTCTAGTGAATTGGAGGGTCAGCAGCATTACAACAAAGCTACTGAGGGAAGAGTTAAAGGGTTCCTTTACCTATCACTATTACAATGGTAAGTATCATTGAATAGCAGGAACTAGGAAGCATCGACAAGAGAAATGGGCTGATACAGAGTGTATTTGTTAGGATACGAATGTTCTTAAAAAAGGAAGCAAAACAACCCCAACAACTACGCAAGAAAAGCTAAATATGTTATGTTATTTATTTAAAACCTGAGGGAAAATGTCATGTCTGAGAGTAAACCCTTTACTACTTGAAACCTTCTTGTCCAACTGCATAATTTCTTCTTATAGTTTGCAGAAGACAGTGAAGCATGCAAACAGGCTGATGCAATAAAGTGCGCGCAAAAATGTGCATCTAAATTGGATGCACATTTTTTGAACACATATACAATCACCTCTCCTGTGCACGCAATGCAAAAGGCAAATGAGCTGCTGCACTAAAAAGGATGCGATAGGGAAAAGCTGTGCGTTCCTAGAGTGTCCATGGCATCGGGAGCCCGGGAGATCTGAATGCGCGCCGATTAGGAAAAAGGACACTCAATTAATGAGCATTCATTTTCCAAACCCGCTCACAACCTTAGTTAGGAAAATGGACGTTCAATTAATGGGCATCCATTTCCTAAGCTGACTGCGGCAAGATTTATTTTTTTTCCAAGCTGCTTCCTGTGGTTGGAATGATACTAAGTAGGAGGAACCACAGAAAAGCAGTATTTTGGGCTTTTTATGGCTTTACAGGGTGTTTGTCAGACGTCTTGGACTGCGTAAAGACTTAACGCCAGCCCTGGGCACACGGTGATTTTTTGCATCAGAGGGTGATAGCTAAAAGCCTTGTCTACATGCATTTATATGTGATGAGTGCTATTAGCTACGTCCTGGTTTGGACACACTAATCCCCTTATTGCATTGGGTGTTAGCACAGCGTCTGAGCATTCATTAGCCTGTGTGTTAGGCTCAGCGCACAATATTGCATCGGCCTGAAAGTGCTTGAATGAAACATCAGAAACTGTCTACGTAAAGATTAACTGTGAAAAGCCTAAAGCTTTTACATTTTGAACAGAGATAAGCTAACAAGCCTAGAAAAGATACAGATGTCAGGTTTGGCAGCACTTACTGGAGTAACAGAGGTGCTCATGGCTTGGATTCTTTTAATAGCCTACTTTAGAGGTAATTTATGATCACATACCTGGTGTAACATTAGCCAGATACAAAACCAAATGGTTTTGCCTAAAACGATACCACCCATGTTGCAATGCCCCCATAAAATTGCTGGTATGAAGTTGCCAACCTCAGTATGTAAATACAATAATGTGGTTTGTAACATAACACTCTCACTAGGTTAATACATACATAGGATGAGAGAGTCTATCTAACAAGTGAAAACAAAATATACAAAAATAAAAATACTACATAAATATGTTTATTATAATAATTATATCATAGGTGCAATAACCCATATACAATATAAATCCTCATTACAAAAAACTCATACATAAATCATTTGTATACCATATCATGTATCAAGTATACTAATAATACACATCAAATGTCATAACAACCACACATAACCATAAAATCCTACATCAGAGTGGGGAAGCAAGATGGCGGCATAGTGTGGCGAGTGTTGCTAGCCCTGTTCCCTGCTTGTTTTTTGATTCTTGGAGTTATTATGCCTTCAAAACATAAGAGAAAGGTGAGAGTCTTCCCTCCTGAACCCTTCCCTTCCCCAGGGCAGCTCGACATCGTGCGCTTTATGAGCCAACCAGCAGTGCGGGGAGCCGAGGAGATTGATGTGAGTCATGGCGGGGAGCCGAGGAGATTGATGTGAGTCATGGCGGGGAGCCGAGGAGATTGATGTGAGTCATGGCGGGCCGTGTTCTCACTCCAGATCATCGCCTGCCCCAGCGCAGCGTGACCCTGGCGAGGTTGTCTCTCAGGTACCCATTGATGACTTGGTTGAGGGGCCTGAGGAGGAAGGGGCGCTTACTCGTTCATCGCTGAGTGCAGGAGCACTGTCTGGCCCAGGAGCGGAGATGAGCCCGTGAGTTGGAAGCTCTACAGTGGCTCGACCAGGTGAGTTTTCATCAAGGGGGCCGACAGAGAGCTTCTCTTTTGGTCAGCATGTGGAGAATTCTGCCAGCGAAGTTGGTGAATCCCCTGTTATTCCATCTCGTCCAGAGGCGGTCACTTTAGAGGCAATTTGGGGCTTGGTAGCAGGTATCGGATCTTCTTTAAAGCGTTTAGAAAATAAAATAGACTCTCTCATCAAATAATCCTGGAGGTTCAAGAACAGGTCAACGCTGCTTCTAACAGAATTTTGGACCCTGAAAATAAGTCACTCATTTCAAGCTTTAAATGTTGCTATTATTAAAGAGCAGTCGGCTTTTTCTAGACACTTGGAACTTCTTGAAAATAATGCCAGACATTCGAATTTGCGAATTCTGAATTTTCCTAAGATAGCTGGTGAAATTCCTTTTTTGACTTTGAAGCGGTTCCTGTTAGAAGTTCTTGGTTTTCTGAAGAAAATATTCCTTCTGTAAATTTTTGTCATTTCCTTCCTAAAAGAACTGTCTCAGGACCCGCAGCTGATGTTCAAATACTGGAAAATTTATCCAGCTTTATAGATAATTCCTTCCTGGAAGATCTGGATAGAAACGCTTTGTTAGTTTCTCTCATTTCTGTTTCAGATTTAAATAATGTCATGCGTAACTTTTTTAGGAAATTTCTGATATACTATCATGGTCAAGTAGTGCTGATTTATCTTGATTTAGCTCAGGTTACACAAGTGCGGAGAAGAGAGTTTCTTTTCTTTAGACAGGTTGTTACTTCTTTAGCATATTCCTTTACTTTACGTTACCCCTGCAAATATATTAAGAGGGGTAACGAATATTTTATTTTGTTTTCAACCTGAGCAATTACGTCTCTTTACTGAAGTACGTATGCCAACCACCTCTTCCCCTGCAGTCTAAGTGAAAAGGTGTTAAAATTGTGTGCTGGTTTAGAAATGCTATGTTAATGCCTTTTCTTTAAATTTTCTTTTGCTTTTTTCTTCTCCCCTTGATTTCTTATATTCCCCCTCTCACTATTTCTTTATATAATTCAGATTGGAGAAATAAATGTATCTTTTTCTTTTGTTGTAAATGTTTCCTGTTTTGGATTGTGTTTTGTAAATTGTCCAATTGTTTTTTTCTCTATGCAAACAATCTTTTTGTTTGTTAATTGGAAATCCATAAATTAAAAATTAAAAATTAAATCCTACATCAAATCATCCTCCACTCAAAAACTCACATACACAACCCCTCTAAAAATACCCTAAATATTGTAATAATCCTAATGACATAATCCAAATAGGCGCTCTACTCCTTCAAATTGTACAAAAAGATTGTATGGATAACTTCTTCACATTGGCGGGTATGTTCACGCAGAACTTCAAGTGAATTCTCCACATTGAAATGCTATTCGCACCCAACAGGAGTTCTACTCCTTCAGACTGTATGGATAGCTTCTCTCACTACCAGTCATACTGAAAAATACACAATGTTATCAACATAATCTATAACAATAGAGTTTCAGTATGGCTGGTAGTGAGTTTTCCTTAAGGAAAATGCCCCATTGGTTACACATTGGAAGATATCTTTCCACACTGGATGATATTACTTTTTTTGTAGTCAAACAATTACTATGCTCCCGAGGAGGTGATATATGGGGTAAACTCCAGTGATGTGAACAAAAGTTTATATACACCTGGCACACCATGTCTCCCCAAGGATTAAATGAGGATATTGAGTGGGCTGCATTTATGGGCTAATAATTGCGGTTGCTAATAGGGACAGGTTTGTGAGTTGTTTGTTCCCTATGTTTATAGTTTTACCACCAGGATGACGTACATTTTGAGTGAGTTCCTTTTCAGGTTGGCATCTGTAATTAATGAGTATGGTTTTTGCGGACTTGGTAAGTCATGTAGTCCTCTATCAGGTCGGAATGTAGGATTACATGTTGTAGGGTGGGCAGCATAACCTCTTGGTTCCTTCTGTGCATTTACTGGGTCTAGGGAATGTATGTTGTCATTCATTCTGCGTGAGGATTGGTTCATTAGAAGGAGGACAGATGTGGTCATTGGTCCTTTGGAAAACCTTTGGGTGGAATGCATAGGTTTTATACGTAGCTTATTAGGAAAGGTTTTGATTGGTTGGTGTGTCTTTTAAAAGGTTTCAGGCACTTTGGAATGAATTATTGTTGTCTGTGTGCCATGAGGACTTTATTTTTCCAACGTCTGGTGACTTTGGCAAGTATTGTGTGTATATGCAATTCTTTTGGTGGTAAGTGAGAGTTTGCTCCATAATTTTGAGTGTAGGTATTTTTAGTTTTTTTCGAATTGATTGTGATAAGTTATATTTGTTGTTGTTTTAGATGCGCATTGAAGTTGCATTTGTCTTGTGCCATTTTTCAGTGGTATTAAATTACATCATTGAGTGCTTGAAGTACATGGTTGTAAGTATATAGAAAATTTTGGTATTATTCAGTGGTAATGCATTATTGTTATAGATTATGTTGATAATAGGTTGCCTCTAATATTTAGCCAACAATGTTATACTGCTCAGGAAAAGGCTCTTTGAAACAGGTAAGTCTTGACCAGCTTCCTAAAATTCAATAGTTTCTGCCTCTCTAGCGTGTCCTGATGATACATTTACCCAGTCAATATTGGGGTAATTGAAGTCTCCCATTATTACCGCACTACCGATTTAGTTAGCTCCCCTAATTTCTCTTAGCATTTCACTGTCAGTCTCACCATCTTGACCAAGTGGACGGTAGTATACTCATATCACTATAGTCTTCCCCGACACACAAGGGATTTCTACCCATAAAGATTCAATTTTGTATTTAGTCTCATGCAGGATATTTATCCTGTTGGACTCTATGCCATCCCGGACATAAAGCGCCACACCGCCTCCCGGGTGCTCCTCTCTGTCATTGCGATATAATTTGTACCCAGGTATAGCACTGTCCCATTGGTTGTCCTCCTTCCACCATGTCTCTGAGATGCCAATTAAGTCTATGTCATCATTCACTGCTATACATTCTAATTCTCCCATCTTACTTAGACTTCTGGCATTAGCATACAAACATTTCAAAGTTTGTTTTTTGTTTGTATTTTCATTCTGCTTTTTAATTGATAGGGATGTTAGAATTTTTTAGCTCAGGTGAGTTTTTAGTTACAGGCACTTGGACTACTTTTCTTATTATTGAAACCTCACTGTTGGGATGCCCTAATTCTAATGCATCATTAGTATCCTTTGAAAATACCTCTCTCCGAGCCATGCACTGCTGAGCGACTGTCGGCTTTCCCCTTTGTTCTAGTTTAAAATCTGCTCTATCTCCTTTTTAAAGGTTAGCACCAGCAGTCTGGTTCCACCCTGGTTAAGGTGGAGCCCATCCCTTCGAAAGAGACTCCCCCTTCCCCAAAAGGTTCCCCAGTTCCTAACAAAACTGAATCCCTCTTCCTTGCACCATCGTCTCATCTACGCATTGAGACTCCGGAGCTCTGCCTGCCTCTGGTGACCTGCGCGTGGAACAGGGAGCATTTTAGAGAATGCTACCCTGGAAGTTCTGGATTTAAGTTTTCTACCTTAGAGTCTAAACTTGGCTTCCAGAACCTCCCTCCCACATTTTCCTATGTCATTGGTGCCCACATGTACCACGACAGCCGGCTCCTCCCCAGCACTGTCTAAAATCCTATCTAGGTGACTCGTGAGGTCTGCCACCTTCGCACCAGGTAGGCATGTTACCAGGTGATCCTCACGCCCATCAGCTACCCAGCTATCTACATTCCTAATAATTGAATCACCAACTATGACGGCCGACCTAACCCTTCCCTCCTGGGCAGTAGGCCTTGGGGAGATATCCTCGGTGGGAAAGGACAATGCATCACCTGGAGAGCAGGTCCTTGCTACAGGATCATTTCCTTCTGTACCAGGTTGATGCTCCCTGACCAGGAGACCTTCCTCCTCGAAGGTAGCACCAGGACTGCCAGAATGGAGTTGGGATTTGGCTACTATGTCCCTGAAGGTCTCATCTATATACCTCTCTGTCTGCCTCAGCTCCTCCAGGTCTGCCACTCTAGCCTCCAGAGATCAGACTCGTTCTCTGAGAGCCAGGAGCTCTTTGCATCGCATGCACATGTACAACTTCTCACCGGCGGATAAAAAATCATACATGTGACACTCGATGCAAAAGACTGGGAAGCCTCCCTCTTGCTGCTGGGCTGCTGCCTTCATCTCAATTTTGTTCAGTTCCTAGTTAAGTTTTAGGTTGCTATGGGAGTAGGAATGTATCTAATTAATGTCCTTTAAATGTATTAGTGAATTCACTATATGTCTGGTAGTGGCCTACAAGGGACTGATCAAACTCTCAATAAAGTTTTGGTTGTTGGTTTTTTTTGGGTTTTTTTGTGAAAGTGGCACCTGCCTATAAATTTAAGGATGAACTAGGGGTGGGTGGGCGAGGAGTGGGAGGGTTGGGAAATACAAACAGTCTAACTTCAGTTAGTCAGCCAGAGTGACTCACTGCTCTCTTGATTAACAAATGTTCCTGCTCTCCAAGGTACACCGCTTGTCAAGACTTCAGCCTGTACCTGACATCCAGCCACATTATCTGCCTTGTCTTGCCAGCTCTTGCCTTCTACGCCTTCATGCCTGCTAGTGCCTCTTCTGTGCTTGGACTCTGTCTCCTGAGGCCCCACGTAAGTCCAGCTGGCGGGCTCAACCTGAGAGGAACATGGGCTGGTAGTGGTGAAGTGTCAACAGAGTCTCAGGCTTCCCAATAGCCTTGCCAGCCAACGGTGGAGACCTGTGGGGCTCCTCCCCTCAGGTGGTATCAACTTCCCCTTGGCCAAAGGATCCACGCTCCGTAACAGTTTTGTGTGCTGGCAACTGGAGCTGTTTTGGGGTGAGAGGTTTACTATATTGTAACTTGCAATTCAGTTTACTCATTGCTTCCTGAGGGCCAAGCTCACACCTAACGCACTGCACAATAGGCCCAATACCACATGGGTTCCAAGTGTCTTTTTTTGCAGGGATTTCAGGTTGGCACCACAATAGTGCATGTAAATATAATATATATGTTAAAAGTAATGTTTTTATCTCAGTGATTGTACTTTGTCTTGTTTCATGTAAAATCTGTTATTATAAAGGCATACTTTTTAATTGTGTATGGGGAGGGCTGGGGGCAGGAGTTGTGCACAAGGCTGTAAGGTTCACTGAGGGCACCTAATACCCTTGCACCAGCCCTGAGAGTCACACATGCAGCCACATCATTCAGTCATCTCCAACTTCCCTAGAGGGCAAGGTTGGGAGGCAGGTGGTAGGGTTCCTGCCAGCTCATTAGCACTCTGTCTCCCACTCATGGGAATCCCGACCCCGCATCCTCCCTTTCCCTAACATTTCAAATAGCCAAAAGGGCTTATACGCCAAGGGGGATCCCTTGGTTTTTTGCTTTCTCGCTGATTCGACCTGTGCCAGGTCGCGTGGGGGGGGGGAGCGCATTCTCGTTCCTTGCCTCAGGCAGCAGATCGCCTTCAACCGCCCCTGGCAGAAACCCATTGCAAGAACAAAAAAGGTTTTCTGACTATTTTTCCCTGCAATCAGATTTTTTTTTTCCAGCAGCCAGGCTGCGACTAGCTTGCATTCAATTTGCTGTAAAAGCTCCTACAAAGCAGTGAGACGGATGCTCACTCCCCACTTTTGTAGCGGCAATGTTCCTCCTCGTATTAACACAGCACTAATAAAAATCTGCCTTGCAAATGAAATTCAGATGCTCAGAAACAACAATTAATATGATTAAGATATGGCTGGAAACAGGATTTGGGGTTGGTTTTTTTTTACACGTTCAAGCTATGTTAAAGCTATAATCGCTACACATTCTGCACATCATAGTTTAGAACGACAGAGATAACGCAGACAGAGTGACGTTCTCAAAGCATTTAAACCCTTTCTCATTAGCAGTGAAAGAAATTAGTGATGTGGTAAATAGTTTGGCAGAACTTTTGTGTGTGCCTGAGCAGGGGGAAGGGGGAAGAAGGGCTGGGGAAAATTAGCACTTGTGTTTGCTAATTTAAAAGTTTTCGAATGGCAATTTGTGATGTGCTAGGCAAGCTATTAAATTATCCATCAGAAATGGGGAGCAAATTGAACTACTCAAGCAAACAGGCCTGTCAGCATCAAAATGATCATGGTTTCTGGAAAAAGAAATATTCATAATGTGGAAAATGGAAGCAAGATAAAACAATTCACCTTGCTCGTACTCACCTTGCATTATACATTTCTGCATCACAGCACAATCTCTCCTTGGCCTTCCCTCTAAAAATGTGCTGTCACTTTATTCTAGTTTCTCAAAATATTTGCCAAATTCTACATTGTGAGGACAAGTTCTTCCATACCATCATGGTGCATTAAGCGCCTTTGCATAAACAGGAAAATATTTATCATGATGTACCAAGTACTAGGACCTAGGGCGATCTCTGCCATATTTATTTATTTATTTACTTATTTTCAAAGAATTTCTAGCTTCCACTCTCCAAATAGTTCGGGGTGGGTTACAAAATAAACACACATAATCATTTAAAAACACAAATCATGACAAAAAAAACCAAACCCTTAAAATTAATTTAAATTAACTGCCTCATTCATGCTATTGACCACTTTATTGCCAGACAAACTAACTGTTCCAAAAGCATCTTTATAAAGGAATGTTGTAAGGGCCTTCTTAAATGTGTTGCACGTCCCGTCCGCGCTCGGCCCACGCACGGGCCTGCTCACCTCTCCAGCTCCTCCGGGGGTCCCGGGTCGTCCTCTCCTGCAGTGGTGGCAAACATGGCTAGGCCTCGGCGTGGTGGCGGTCGCCGGGCCTTCATCCTCCAGCCATGCCTCGCGGCAGGGCTCGGTGTCCTCCATGGCATAGGCCCCGCCCCTAGGTGTGCGCGGACTGCCCAGCACCTTGTAGGGTCAGGGGCAGGTCCCAGCTCCGTGGCGCGCCCTGATTGAAGGTGTATATCAGGAAGCTCCTGCCCTGACTTCCTTGCCTTGGCAATCGGGTCGATCCTTTTGATTTCTAGTTTGCCTCTGCATTCCAGTCTCATTCCAGTCCTGTTCCAGCATCCTTTTTGTTCCAGCATCTTCCTGTCTCCTCGTCTCCCCAGGTAGTACCTTTCGGTCTGTCTTCTCGGTACTGACCTCGGTTTCCCTTGACTACGTTTGATCGCTGCCTGCCTCTTACCTTCTGCCTGATTACCAATCACGTCTGCACGCTGCCTGCCTCTGACTTTCTGTCTGATTACTGACCACGTCTGCATGCTGCCTGCCTGCCTCTGACCTTCTGCCTGATTACCAACCACGTCTGCATGCTGCCTGGAAGTGATCTCTGCCTGAACTCGACCACTTGACCTCTGCTTTGCTGACCACCCACGGACTGACTACTGGTAACTGACCTCTGCTTTGATTGACCATCCTCGGACTGATTACTGGCTCTGACCCTCGCATTGGCTGACCACACTTCCTTGAATATGGCTTTGATCCTTGCCATACATTCAGAGACTCTCTTCTGGCCTTTTCAGGCACCCAGGACTTCTGGCCTGAGTATCGACCGCGCACCCTTGATCATGGTGGACACACCCCTGAACTTCCTATCAAGGAGACCCTGCGAGGCCCACCTAAGACCAGGCAGCCCAGGTACCCAAGGGCTCAACCCGGGGGTACCTAGGGTTGCTAGTGGCGAAGCTCCAGCTAGCCTCTGTCTCCTCTTGTGCTCCACCTCCTGGTGGCAGGCGCTCTCTGGGTCTGACCAGGGAGCCTACCAATCCTGCACTAGGCCAAGGGTCCACCTCCTGGTGCAACAAAATTATTTATTTGATGTTGCAAACTTGAGATGGCAAGGCATTCCATAATATTGGACCAGTGATCAAAAAGGCCCTCTCATGAGTCTCATCTAAATGGGCTTCACAAGGTGAACAGATCTCCAATTCGTTCTGAGTTGCAGAGTGGAGAATATGTATAGGTGTTTAGATGCAAAGAGTTGAATTAATCCAGGGCGAACCAATGTTTGCTAATAGGTTAAATATAATCCCTGCAGTTTTATATTGTACCCGTCAATGGATTGGGAACCAATGAAAGGATTGTAAAATGGGGGTAATGTGATCTCTGAGAGCTACACCAGTTAGTAAATGAGCCGCCGAGTTTTGTACAATTTGGAACGGGCATAACATTTTATTAAGATGACCAATGAATACAGAATTACAATAGTCAAGGCCAGACAACATGAGTAATTGGAGAACTGTATGAAAGTTAGAGGGGATCAATAGCTGTTTAAGGTGCTATAGCATCCGTAATTTTGCAAAAGATGATTTAACCACTGATTTCATGTGAGAATGCATGGAAAGTGATGAATCGAGAAACATCCTTAAATTTCATACAATCTATGAGATACGTATGCTATGGCCTTCAAATGAGAAAATGGTTGGTATGTTGGAAGCTGGAAATATATTGAGAATCAAAACTTTTGTCTTGTCAATGTTTAAGGATGGCCTGTCACAAAATAGCCATTTACTCACTGCAGACAGACGAGATGATGCAAAATGAAACGTATCATCCCATAATGTCTGATGTCACTGAGGACTGTGATGGGCATTAAACGGCGCCAGAACACCGGGTGCCTGCACACAGGGATGCCACACACCATCACCACCGGGCTCCCTGAAACAACTAACAGTGATGATAAAGACAGAAAGAAAGAAAAAAAGGTGAAAGAATCCATCTGGAACTGAGAGGGGAGGGGCGGTGTGTGATCCTCGATTGAGAGACCCGCCCCCCCTCTGATGTCACTGAGGACTGTGACAGACGTTAAACGGCGCCATAACACCAGGCGTCACGCGCTGAAGGGGCACTCCCCTTTGTGCTTCCCTTCGTGCATCCCGTAGTGTTAGCCATTCCCCATGTTCTTTTATATCCCTTGTTAACAATCCCCATATTTAAATGTTTAATGTATTTGACAAAGGTAACGCATAAGTTCTTGCAAATTTTGTTTAAATGTAAACCGATGTGATATGTAAAATCGAACACCGGTATATAAAAGTAAATAAATAAATAAGTAAATAAATAAATAAATAAATAATTTTAATGAAAAAAATAACTGAATATCATCTGCTTAGCATTTGTAAGAAATGCACAATGAGGCCACTAATCAACAGAGAGGTGACATATATATATATTTATATATTAAACAGGGCTGCCAAGAGTGCAGGTAACCCTTTGACATTCTAGTAGACAATGTATAACAGGATAATGATTCAGAATTTATGTTATGTCATGAATTTCTTTGAAATTAGGTGCCAAAAATAGCCAAGCACTTAATGAAAAGGCTGTCGGGTGCCACATTCAGAGCTGGCCATCATGTGTAACTATCAGAAGAGGTTGTCTTTAGTTTCCCTATGGGCTGGGGCTTACTATTGGATCACCATCATTGGTTCTAGAAGAAAGGGCCATGACATGCATCGAAAAGGAGATGGATTCCGGAGTATGCTAATGAAGCATTTCTTTACAAAGAGGACAGTGAATGCACAGAGGTGTGAGAGCAAAAGCACAAGTGGAATTCAAGGAGGCATGGATAGACATAGAGGATCCTTGTTGATGAGAAAGTGAAGGTAAAGTCAGAGGATCAGGAAAACAAACATATAGAAACATAGAAACATAGAAATGACGGCAGAAGAAGACCAAATGGCCCATCCAGTCTGCCCAGTAAGCTTTCGCACTTTTTTTTATAGATCCACGTTTCTTCCTGCCCCCCTGCCTTGAAGCAGAGAGCTATGCTGGATATGCGTGGTGTCAGTCTTTCTCCCCTGCCGTTGAAGCAGAGAGCTATGCTTTATATGCATTGAAAGTGAAGTATCAGGCTTATTTGGTTTGGGGTAGTAACCGCCGTCAACCAGTTTGCAATCCAGGCCACCACACCTTGGCACTCACTCCTAAGCTTCTCATTTTATTCACCAGCCTCCTGTGCGGGACTGTATCAAAAGCCTTGCTGAAATCCAAGTAGATGACATTGAGCACTCTTCTTTGATCCAACTCCCTAGTCACCCAGTAGAAAAAGTCAATCAGATTTGTCTGACAGGATCTTCCCCTGGTGAATCCATGCTGCCTCTGGTCCAGCAATTCTCCCGACTGTAGATAGCTCACTATTCTTTCTTTCAGCAGTGTCTCCATCACTTTTCCCACCACTGAGGTGAGGCTAACCGGCCTATAGTTACCAGCCTCCTCTCTATTCCCACTCTTGTGAAGCGGGACCACCACCACTCTTCTGCAATCACTCGGCACCACTCCTGTTTCTAGGGATCTATTGAACAGGTCACACAGCGGTCCCGCCAGCACATCTCTGAGCTCCCTCAGTATCCTGGGATGAACCTCATTGGGCCCCATGGCTTTGTCCACTTTCAGTTTCCCCAGCTCTTCCCACACATTCGCCACTGTAAACGGAGTTACATCTACTCCAATCCCCTCCAGTTTCTTGCTAACTAGCGACAGTCCTTCTCCTGGGTCCTCTTTAGTGAACACCGAACTGAAGTATTTGCTTAATATTTCTGCCAGTTCTTCGTCTCTCTCTACACATTGATCCTTTTCACATTTCAATTTCACTATACCACTTTGAACTTTTCTCCTTCCTCTGATGTATCTGAAAAATGTTTTGTCACCTCTCTTTATCTCTTTGGCAATCCTTTCTTCTGCTTGACTTTTTGCCGTCTTGATTGCTTTCTTCGTCTCTCTCAGTTGTACCAGATATTCTTCTTTGTGCTCCTCCCTTTGGGATCCTTTATATTTCTTGAATGCTGTTCTTTTAGCTTTTATTTTGTCAGCCACCTCCTTTGAGAACCAGATAGGTTTCATTTTCCTTTTGCTTTTCTTTACTTTTCTGACATATAGATTAGTTGCCTTGATGATTGCTCCTTTTAGATTGGTCCACTGTTGATCCACATCTTTCTCGTTCTCCCAGCCTTTTAGTTCTTCCTCCAGGTACTTCCCCATTTCATCAAAGTCCGTGTTTTTGAACTGCAAAACTCGGGCCTTTGTGCTTCTTCTACGTATCCTGTGTGTGATATGAAACCATACTGTTTGATGATCACTGGTGCTGAGGTGGGTGCCCACCTGGACATCGGAGACATTATCTCCATTTGTGAGCACTAAATCGAGTATAGCTCCCTCTCTCGTGGGTTCCATTACCATTTGTTTGAACAAAGCCCCTTGCAGGGCATCCGCTATTTCTCTACTATTGTTAGATTCTGCAGAAGGGATTCTCCAGTCTACATCCAGCAGATTAAAGTCCCCAACAATCACCACTTCTCCTCTCTTTCCCATCTTTTGGATGTCTTCAACCAGATCTCTGTCATGCTCTTCCTTTTGGTTTGGAGGCCTGTAAACCACTCCAATATAAATGGATGCCCCATCATCTTTTTTTATGTCGGCCCATAGTGCTTCTTCATTGCCCCATGTTCCTTGCAGCTCAGATGCTTGGATATTGTTTCTGACATAAAGAGCCACACCTCCCCCTTTCCTATCCACTCTGTCCTTCTTTAACAAATTATAGCCCGGTATTGCCGTATCCCAATCATGAGATTCCGTGAATCATTTCTCTGTGATAGCAACAACGTCCAAGTCCGCCTCCACCATTAGCGCTTGCAGATCTGGGATTTTATTGCCCAAACTATGAGCATTTGTGGTCATAGCTTTCCAGCTTTTCTCATTAAGGTTACTGCTTTTCCTGGACTCCTTTTGAGACTTTAGTTGGGTTTTGTTATTCACTTCACCCTGAAGACCTCATTCATTACATTTTGGAACACAGCTGGAGCATTGCATAGGTCAAACGGCATCACAAGGTATTCAAAATGGCTGTCTCAGTTATTAAAAGCTGTCTTCCATTCATCTCCTTTGCGGATACGAACCAAATTGTAAGCTCCTCTGAGATACAATTTGGAGAAAATCTTCGCTCCCTGGAGTCGGTCAAAAAGTTCAGAGATTAAAGGTAGAGGATAGCAGTCTTTCAGGGTGATTTCGTTCAAACCTCAGTAATTGATGCAAGGGCGGAGTGATCCATCTTTTCTCCCTACAAAGAAAAAACCCGCACCAGCTGGAGATTTGGAGGGTCAAATGAACCACTTGGCCAGGTTCTCGCGGATGTATTCAGACATGGCCTGAGTCTCGGTGAGTGATAGTGGGTAAAATCCTCCTCGAGGAGGCTCGGTGCTGGGTAGAAGGTTAATAGAGCAATCGTATGCTTGATGCAGAGGGAGAGTGTTCGCAGCCTTCTTAGAGAACACATCTGTTTAGGAAGAGTATTGTGAAGGAAGACCAGGAATTGAAATCAAAGCGATCAGGCAGGGTAGAGGCTAGATGGGCTCCAGGCAATTGGTATGGCAGAAGGATCCCCAGCAAGAAAGTTGTAAGGTGGCCCAATCAAACTGGGGAGTATGTTGCTGTAACCATGGTAAGCCTAGAACCACCGGATGTATGGCCTTGTCCAAAATGTGGAAGGAGATGGACTCCACATGCAGGGAACCAGTGCGAAGAAGAATAGGAGCGGTGGTGTGAGTAACTTGACCAGGCAATGGTTCTCCATGAATGGCTGAAAGAAGTAGAGGAACTGGGGAGCGGATGGTGGAGAAGATAGTGGGAATCCGGAGGTGCCCCATCAATTGTCTTAGGATAAAATTTCCACCAGCACAAGAGTTCACAAGAGCCAGGGTGTGTAACTCTTGGTTATTCAGCTTAATGGATATAGGAAGGGTCAAAGGAGGAGAGGGTGAAGCCAGGCCTAGGAGCAGTCCTGCTGGACCTAGGCCTGGGAGTTTCCCAGACAAACAGGGCATGTGGCTAAGGCATGACCGGACTTGCCACAGTATAAGCAGAGACCTGATTGCTGGCTGCGGTGTCACTCCTGGGGCGAAAGCTTGAATCGAGCCATCTGCATGGGCACTTCCTCAGGTTTGTTCTGGACCGCGTCTAACCTGGGGGAGGAAGAACATCGACAATGAGATGAGCTGGGTATAGATCCTCTGGTGGACCGGGTTTCCAATGAACGTTTCTGGAGGCGTCGATCAATTCGCCCGGCTAGGTAGATTAAAGAGTCTAAGGATGTGGGCAACTCTCGAGCTGCCAGCTCATCTTTAATTCGGGAGCTCAGTCCTTCGAGAAAAATGGAGCGGAGACAATCAAGGTCTCAATGGAGTTCAGATCCAGTGTCTGGAATTCTATGACATAATCCGCCAAAGACCTGGTACCCTGACGGAGATGAAGAAGCGTAGATCCAGATGCGGATTTTCTGCCTGGGTCATCAAAGACGGAGCGAAATAAGGCAAGGAATCTGGGCAAATTTCGTAGGACCGGTCGGCACGTTTCCATAGAAGGGAGGCCCAAGCCAGGACCTTACCATCCAGGAGAGAGAGGATGTAAGTGGTCTTGGTAATCACGTCTGGAAAATAAGTTGGTCGCAGGCAAAAGTGCATGTTACATTGGTTCAGGAAACCCCTGCACATCAGGGGATTCCCAGAGAATCATGGGGGTGCCGGCAAGAGAACTGTCAGTCAAGAACCAGCATGGAGGTAGAAGCGTTGAGCTTGGAGGACGTCGTGGTCACTGCGGTATCCAATCGGAGGTTCAGATTATTAATTGCTGCTGCTAGTGCTTCCAAGGTTTTTTGTTTCTCGATGATCTTTTGCATCAGGCCAGGAATGGCCTATATAGCTGAGACCTCTGCCGGGTCCATGGACTTGGCAATCTGTTAGGATTCATAGGTTTCATGGACCCTTGGCCCAAGGTGGAGGTTGATGCTACTTGGGGGGGGGATGAACCCACAGGTCCTCACCATCAGGAGGCGAGGTCAGCTGCAGCAGGGACATGACTATACTTCAGTAGAGTAAGGACATCCTGCATCACTGTCAAGTGATCACAGGTACCTGCGCTGGGAAATACTGTGAGGTGCCCCGAGGAGCGGGATGGAGAGGCACAGTCTGAAGGAGTCACAGAACTACAGGCAGGGCTGAAGGTATGATGTACCAGAAAAGGAAGTTCCAAGGCAGAGGTGCACTGGGCAGACCCCAAGGAGCGGGGAGTGCGGAGACAGGATCTCTGAAGGAGTAATGTGAAGACTGTCGTGAGGGGTGGGACAGCACAGCAACAGAGTCTCTGGTGATGATGTAGGGGCTGCCCTGAGGAGCAGGGAGTGTAGAGTAAAGCCACTGGTGTAATGACGTGGAGACTGCCCCGAGGAGCAGGGAAGTGTTGAGTCAAAATATCAGATGAAATGACATGGAGGTTGCCCCGAGGAGCGGGGTAGCATAGAGTCAAAGTCTCTGGTGTAGTAAGGTGAAGGCTGCCCCGAGGAGCGGGGAAGAGTAGAGATGGAATCTCTGAAAGACAGTGCTGAGGCAACCCTGAGGAGCTGAGAAGCAAGTCAGCAGGATTTCTGGTGAGGAGCGCAGGAGCTACCCTGAGGAGTGGGGAAGCCTGGAGACCAGGTCTCTCAAAGGAAATACACCTAGATAGGATTTTAGACAGTGCTGGGGAGGAGCCGGCTGTTGTGGTACATGTGGGCACCAATGACATAGGAAAATGTGGGAGGGAGGTTCTGGAAGCCAAATTTAGGCTCTTAGGTAGAAAGCTTAAATCCAGAACCTCCAGGGTAGCATTCTCTGAAATGCTCCCTGTTCCACGCGCAGGTCACCAGAGGCAGGCAGAGCTCCGGAGTCTCAATGCATGGATGAGATGATGGTGCAAGGAAGAGGGATTCAGTTTTGTTAGAAACTGGGGAGCCTTTTGAGGAAGGGAGAGTCTCTTCCTAAGGGATGGTCTCCACCTTACCTCTTGAGCCATGCAAGGCCACCAGTAGTATCAAGACACAAGTTCCATGGTACGAGTCCTACCCGGGTGTCCGGCAGTGAGGGAGTCATGTCCCCAGGCTAGAACCTTTGGTCAAAGACGAAGTGGGACCACAGTCTTCCCCTGGGGTATCGTGTGGGTGGCTGCCAATATGACTTTGGCAGGGTCCTGGATGAAACGGGGTTGGTCCAGGGTATCCTCAGGGTCATGGTCTAGATAGGGCATCCGCCCTGGCGTTCTTTGTGGTCAGTCGATAGCGAAGGACAAAGTGAAACCAGCTGAAGAAGACAGACCAGCGGGCTTGGCGTGGATTCAAATACTGTGCCTTACTGAGGTATTCCAAATTTTTGTGGTTAGTGTAAACTGTGATGTGTTGTTGCGCTCCCTCTAGCCACTGCCTCCATTCTTCAAATGCCAACTTTATGGCCAGGAGCTCCTTATCTCCGATTCTGTAATTTCTCTCTGTCGGAGAGAATTTGCGGGAGAAGAATGAGCATAGTAGCAGGGCTCCCTGGATTGAGTGTTGGCTGAGCACTGCCCCTTCGGCTATGTCGGATGCATCCACCTCCACAATAAATGGGCATGAAGGGTCTGGGTGCCGGAGGCAAGGCTCTTGTAGAAAAGCCTGTATTAGTTCCTCAAAAGCTGAGACAGCTGCTGGAGGCCAATGTCTGGCATCAGCATCCTTCCAGGTTAGGGCAGTGAGTGGTGCCACAATGTGAGAGTACTGTGGAATGAAATTCCTATAGAAGTTGGCAAAGCCAAGAAATCATTGTAGCGAACGGAGTCCCACGGGTTGAGGCTACTCCCGGACGCTAGCTAGCTTGTCCGGGTCCATTCAGAACCCTGAAGTAGAGACAGTTAACCCCAAGAAGGGTAAGGACTCCTGCTCAAAGAGACATTTCTTCAAGTTAGCGAATAAACTGTTGTCTCTTAGATGCTGAATAACGGCGACCTTCAGCGCTATGGGTAACCAGGTCCTTGGAATAAATTAGGACGTTGTCGAAGTAGATGATCACACACTTGTTGAACATGTCCTGGAAGACTTCATTCATTAGGTTTTGGAAGACCGCAGGCGCATTACACAAGCCAAAAGGCATCACTAGGTACTCATAGTGGCCATCACGCTTATTAAAGGCGGTCTTCCATTCGTCCTCAGGCTTGATTCGGACCAAATTGTAGGCCCAACAAAGGTCTAATTTCGTGAAGATCTTGGCTCCCTGGAGATGGTCCAATAGCTCTGGGATGAGCGGGAGTGGATAGCGGTCTCGGCGAGTGATGGAGTTGAGACCACGATAATTAATACAGGGCCTTAAAGAGCCATCTTTCTTGGCCACAAAAAAGAATCTGGCGCTCACTAGGGACATGGACGGGCAAATGCACCCTCTGTCTAAATTCTCCTTGATATATTGGGACATCACTTGGGTTTCGGGTAACGACAACGGGTACACCCAACCTCGGGGTGGAACTGTGTCGGGTAGGAGGTCGATTGCACAATCGAAGGGGCGATGCTCGGGTAGAATCTCTGCCTTATCTTTCGAAAAGACGTTACCATAATCGGCATACTGTGGTGGTAGCGGTAGCGCAGTGGCAGCAAGCAGGAACTGAGGTTGAGGCAGACTCTGAAGGCAAGTGGAGAAGCAATCAGCCCTCATGCGGCAATCTGGAGCATCTCCCAGTTGATAGTAGGAGAGTACTTACGAACCAGGGGAGGCCCAACATCACCAGATGGATGGCTTTGTCAAGGATAAGGAAGGAGATCTCCTCTTTGTGGAGTACTCCAGTACGGAAAGTCACAGGAGCCGTGTAGGAAGAGACTCGCCCAGGCAAAGGATCCCCCTGGATAGAGAAGATCAGGAGCAGTGGTGTGCGATGGACCACCAGAAGCTGCAATTACTTGACTAGTTCAGCCAAAATAAAATTTCCTCCAGCCCCGGAGTCCATAAAGGCCAGTGTTGTGAAGGATCCCCCGGAGAACTGGAGGGTCACTGGTACTGTACCTTGGGGAGCGGGATTAATGCAGCCTAGGGTCTGCTCCCCTGTAATATCTAGGCCTGAGAGTTTCCCGGACGTTCTGGGCACTGGGCTAATAGATGACCTTTATTGCCACAATACAAACAGAGACCGAGAGACCTGCACCGTTGCTTCTCTTCAACGGTTAAATGGCTTCAGCCTATCTGCATAGGCTCCTCGCTGCAGCCTGGCGGGGTCTGAGGTGGCTGGGGAGGTCAGTGGATGAGAGAACGACGGAGTAAAGGGAACCGCTCGGCGTCCTGGTTTCAGTTCCCTCAGGCGTTGCTGAAGACACCGATCAATTCGGCCAGCTTGGTCAATGAGTTCCTCCAGTTCCTCAGGCAACTCTCGAGTAGCCAGCTCATCTTTTATTCTGGAAGCCAGACCTTCCACGAAGATACTCCGCAGGCTGTCATCCCGCCTGCCCAGTTCGGACCCTAGGGTGCAAAATTCTACGGCGTACCCGGCCAGAGTACGGGAGCCCTGGCGGAAATGGAGCAGTTTCGAGGCGGCAGTGGACTGGCTCATCGAAAACTTGCCGGAATGTCTGGACAAACTGGGGCAGGTCTCCAAGGATGTTATCCCCGCGTTCCCACAATGGGGAGGCCCAGGCCAGGGCTTTGCCATCCAGCAGGGAGAGGAAGAATGTGGTCTTAATCTGATCATTGGGGAACTGGGTAGGTTGGAGGGAAAACCTCATGAAGCAATGGTTTAAGAACCCCCGGCATTGCTTTGGATCCCTGGCATATCGGGATGGAGCAGGTAGATGCAGGAGCGGAGAGGGTGACGGGGGAGTCACCAGTGGAGGAGCAGAGGCCCCAGTCGATTGGCCAGACGCTTGACGGTAGCTGCCAGGACATCCAGACATTGCTGTTGCAGGCATTGAGCCAGACAAGGGATGGCCTGCAGGCCGGACAAATCCACCGGGTCCATGGCTTTAGCCAACTGTTATGGCTGTGGATTCTTGGCCCGGATTGAGGGTTAGCACTACCACAGAGGATGGCCCTCAATGGTTCTCATCGCTGGTTGGTGGTGAAGGTGAGGTCAACCTAGCTGGAGCTTCACCTCTACCAGCCCCGGTTCCCCGCAGGTTGAGCTCTTGGGTGCCGGGGCCAGCAGGACTCAGGTGTGGGTTGCCGCGATGAACCAGAACAGACAAGAAGACGAGGTCAGATCAGGACTGGCAGCAAAGGTGCAGAACGAGAGTCCAATCCGAAGGTCCGTGGCAGGCAGCAGGCAGATGAAGATGAAGGAACCAGGCCATGAGTCAAGACGGGCAGCAGACAAGTGAGAACGAGAAGCAAGCCAAGATCAGAATCAGGAGATCAAGCCGAGGAGGAACACAGGAACTAGAGGATGAGGAAAGGAGCGAAGGCTGGAACACTAGGTGCGGGCAGGCGAGGCAGGAACTGGATGCCAGGATTGGAACTCAGGAGCGAAGGACTGGAGCGGAGTAGGAGCAGGACCAGGACTGAGGACAGGAACAGGATCAGGAGATGAAAGAAAGCAGCAACTAGCACTCCGAGGAGACGACCTGTTGCTAAGGCAAAGAACTGAAGACTGAGGCTGGGATTAAATAC
Organism: Rhinatrema bivittatum; assembly: GCF_901001135.1. Taxonomy (NCBI): domain Eukaryota; kingdom Metazoa; phylum Chordata; class Amphibia; order Gymnophiona; family Rhinatrematidae; genus Rhinatrema; species Rhinatrema bivittatum. The sequence goes on along the minus strand of NC_042621.1, from coordinate 67,579,500 downwards.
CCCTCAGTCTTGACATCATCCAATGGGGCTGAGCCGGAGTTTCCCGCCATGGTCCCTTTAAGAGGCGGAGCCTCCCGCGCATGTGCGCCTAGGGAGAGCTCCGCAGGAGGCAGGACAGCGGCGTTTAGAGCCACGTGGGATGCCGCGGTTGGCTGCCCCGGAGCGGGAAATGCCACGCCGACCGGGAGAAGCAGCAGAAGAGGTAGGGGGGACCGGCCGTGGTCTGCTGCGGCCAGGACCCACAACAACTATAGAGATATAAATACTTAACTACTAGGAGAGCCTTGTAGATTCTCCCTCTCCCTCTCCATGAATAATGAATCTAGGCCTAAGTTTTCTATTCTATACTGAAAGACACTGGATCTTACATTGAACACAATATACCTATTGGGTTTAAATATGGACTTACTGTGTGAAAAAAACAAATTGTCCACTTTCATAATTTTTTTTGTTTAATAAACAAGCTATTGGGGCTATCTTCAATTAATCAATGAATAATACAGCATGGAAGTTTCTGACTGGAGTTGGACATCATGTCACAAGCCACTTGGGAAATAACGTGACAATTTTGAAAAAATGTGATTAGTCTGAGGAGGTCCTATGATTTGTGATTACAGCTATATAGATCCGTATTCTCTTTTGGAAAGAAGACATGTAGTGGCTGTTTTGATCGAAGCATAAGCCTTGGAAGCAGGCATTTTTAGATGCCGAAAGACAGATTTGTCAGACCTGGAAGAAAGTCCTATGAACTAGTTTACCAGTGAACTATGGTTGTTCTAACGCTGATGAGATAAGTACCATATTTCCGCAGTACTGTGAATTGTAGTTTGGATTGGATTTATTTTGAGTGAGAGAGATTTCAGAGTATCATCGAGTACTATAATTGTATAGACTCCTCATCTGTTTCTGCTGCAGTGTGAGAGGAGTTTCTAAAGTCCTGCATATACAGCATCATCCCACATTTTAGAAAGATCATCTTATTTAAAAAAAAAAGAAAAAAAAGGGAGGCTATGATTATATTTAATACCGCGATATGCCATCAGAGGCAGTGAGAAGGAAAGCATGTTAGACCCTCTTTAAAAGCCTGGGATCACCAGGCATTTAGCCTGGTCCAGCTTAAGCCACACTTAGAGCGTTCTCTTAATAAGAAGCAAGGCCCAGGGATAACAGGGAAGCCCCAGGGAAGAGAAGGACGCCTAGGGAAGGCAACTACTGCTGAATTGCGAGTTATAGTATTGTCTTTATTTTGGGAACTGTGAAGGTAAGCAGAACTGTTTCTGTTTTGTTTTCTTGTCATTAATAAAGAAGTGGATAGGAGAACAGCCAGTCCAGCCCGAGTCCATTCTCTGGCTTAGCCCGTGACTGCTCACAGAGCCGCAAGGAGTTTGCTTTTACAACGGCATCCGAGAGACGTATAAAAGCCTGACTGTGCTCACGGGAATTTATGGCAGACAATGCAGCTGTCTAATGAAGAAGGGCATAAGAGCAAAACACCAACAGATAATGTTGTGTTGTCCCCCTTGGTTTTTGTTATTCCCTATTTTGTTTCTTCTTGTTTCAATACATACATTTTATTATGTATGGCACGTCTGTAAACCACTATGATTTATTCAGTAGCAGTATAAAAAAATCTTCAAAAATAAATAAACATATGATTTTACCACATTAAAGAATAAATAAGTGCAAATAAAAAAAAGTATAGAAACCTAGTAGCTTTTTCCATGCACTCTAGCATATACATTATTTTGGTCCACTGTTATACTCTATTGATGTGAAACAGGATGCTTTTTTCTCATGAGACACCAAACCTTTCAACCCACAATTGATCTTGAGATGGTTGGTCTTCATTGGTTAATAAATTTGCAATTTAATTAATCCTGTGTTTGTCTTGGTCCTGCAAAATCCAACCAAAATCCAATTTTGTCATACTCCCTAATAGATATGTGAATCAGAACCGGTATCGGTTCGGATTCCGGTTCGGATTCACATCTTGAAATTTTTATCTTGCAGTCCGATCGTGTTTTTTTTTTTTATCGAGCCGATAACCAAAAAATACAGCTGACTCTTTAAAATGAGTTTGTTGGTATCTCCCCACCCTCCAGACCCCCCCCCCAAAAAACTTTTTAAATACCTGGTGGTCCAGCGGGGGTCCCGGGAGCATTCTCCCGTGCTCGGGCCGTCGGCTGCCAGTAAACAAAATGGCACCAATGGCCCTTTGCCCTTAGCATGTGACAGGGTATCCGTGCCATTGGCAGGTCGCTGTCACATGGTAGGAGCAATGGACAGCCGGCGCCATCTTTAAAAATGGCGCGGGCCATCCAGTGCACCTACCATGTGACAGGCGCCGACCAATGGCACCGATAGTCCCTGTCACATGGTAAAAGCAAAGAGCCATCGGCGCCATTTTGATTAGTGGCAGCCGATGGCCCAAGTGCGGGAGAATTCTCCCAGAACCCCCGCTGGGCCACCAGGTATTTAAAAATTTTTTTGGGGGGGATACTAACAAACTCATTTTAAAGGGTCAGGTTGTGTTTTTAGGTTGTGTCCTTTCTTCCCGCCCCCCCCCCCCCCCCAATAATGATAAGAAAACCCACTAAATTAATCGTGGGGTTTCCTATCACTATCGGGCACCCCCCAATATCTGACGATATTTTCAATCGTCAGATAAACGATTCACATCCCTATTCCCTAATGATCTTACGGAACTGAAAGCTGCCAGTTGAGGGTCCTGTCAAATGCGTAGACATATCAATACTGTACAGCAAAGCTCACACAGATCAGGTTTTTTTCCCAAAGATGACCACTGCTTGGAGAAACAAGAGGAAGAGACTGCTGTGAACTCAGAGCTTCAGACCTGCATTCATTTTTCAGACAAATGCAAAATCGAGTACTCTTACTTCCTGGGGAACAAAAAGTTCTGAATGATGCCAGGAAAGGACAGACGTATCAAAACTAGTTTCTACTAGAATTGTGAGTATGTAGATGTATTTATTATTAATTAGCACTAAGTATAAGACTGCTTAACCCTTCACCTTAGGTTAAAAGGAGGAAAATTCCAGGACTGGGAAGTTCCAGAGCTTTAGTTTAGAATATTTTTTTGTTGATTTTCCTAGTCCATCCCAAGAAGAGTGAAATCTCTGAGTAAAATGCATATGTTTTAGGCCCCAGACTCCAGGAAACCCATCTGGGGAGCAGCACGAGACTGCAAGGCAGAACTTGGAGCAAGACAAGAGCTGGTCTTCCTCCTAGCCAGCCCCCTCTCCCGTGGGTTGAGCACTTGGGTTCTGGGGGCCAGTAGGTCTCTGGGGCAGCAATACCTTTTAGTGGTGAGTCCGCACAAGCAGGGCTTGGACAAGACACGCTAGAGACAAAGCTTGGACACAAGGCAGGCAGGCATGGCTGGGCAGACAAAGCCATACAGGCAAGGCTAAAGACAAGGCAAGCAGGCTTGGCAAGCAGGCTTGGCAAGCAGGATGGCGACAAGGCTTGGAAAAGGGCAGGACTTGGCTAGCAGGCAAAGCTGGATACTAAACAGGACCTGGAACTAGACAAGACAAGGAAGAGACAAAGCAAGGACAGGACTGTAGTACAAGCAAGACTGGAGACTGGACAACTGGGACAAAACCAGCAAGGTAGACTGGGGCATGACTCTGGAATAGACAGGACAAGAGCAACAAGGTAGATGAGGGCAGGACTTAGACAAGGCAGACAAAGGAAACACAGAAGCTCAAATGCAGCAAGGCTTGGAACATACAGAATAGGCCCAAAGGCCTCGAAGCAGGATACAAGAGAATAGGACCGAGGTCCTCAAGGCAAGACAAGGCAGAAGGCCCATAGGCCACAGAGCAAGGCAAAGGCAGAAGGCCCGAAGGCCACAAGACAGGGCAAAAACAAGAGTCAGGTCACGAAGCCAGACATACTCGCGTCCCGGGGCTTGTGCGCGCCGCCGAGCCTATGCAAAATAGGCTTAGCGCATGCAGGGGCAGATTTCCTCAGGTTACGCACGTAGCCTTTGAAAATCTGCCTCAAAATGTGTAGTCTAGCCATAGCCTTTTTCGCATTGCACAGTACTTTTGTACATTGAACTGCAGAAAATCATCTTAAATAAGCACTAATATCATTTAGTTATCCAAACTTTTATCATGTTATCAAGACGGAAAATCAAGGTACCTATTATACAATCGTGTAGATTTTCAAAGGGATATGCGCGTAACCCCAGGACGCGCATATGTTCCGGGGCTTCGAAAATGGGTGGGGCCGTGGGCAGGGCTGCTGTCTGGGGTCGTGTCCGGGGGCGGTCCAGGCATGGTCAAGTGCCCCACACATCGGCCTGTGTCGAGGCCTGGCACGCCGGCAGCAAGTTGGCAGGCTTAACTTAAATTTATGTAGAGCTGAGGGGTGGGTTAGATAGGGGAAGGGAGGGAAAGGTGGGGGGGGGGACCAAAAAAAAGTTCCCTTCATGGCCTCTCCAAAATCAGAGCAGCCTTGGAGGGAACGGGGAAAGCCATCGGGCCTCCCCTAGGGCTCGGCGCGCGCAAGGTGCACAAGTGTGCACCCCCTTGCGCGCGCCGACCCTGGATTTTATAACATGTGCGCAGCATTTATGCGCGCCGGGTATTTTCAAACAGTGCTTCAGGCACTATTGTTGACAAAAATGGATTACTGCAATGCCCTCTTTTTGGGCCTTCCATTGGTAACTATTCGCCCACTGCAACTTTTGCAAAACGCGGCAGCGAGATTATTATTTAATTCCAACAAATTTGATCACATTACCCCAGTTTTAATGAACCTGCATTGGCTTCCTATCAGCTATTGAATTAAATACAAATGTCTAATGCTGATCCATAAAGCCATTTATGGTAATAACAACGAATGGCTGAATGCATCTCTGCATATCCATACACCCTCTCGTAATCTATGGTCTTTAGGCAAGGCACTTCTTTCGGTTCCTTCAATAAAATCAGCACATCTCAACGCAGTTAGGGAAAGGGCCCTCTCAATAGCTGGCCCTAAATTGTGGAATTCTCTCCCACTTGAGCTACGTTTAGAGGAGAATATTCAGTTTTTTAAGAAGCAACTAAAAACATGGCTGTACACGCAAGCTTTCACTACGACAGAATGATTCTAATAGATTTTCCCTGTGAATTAAAATATAGCTACTAGATTTTATTTTATTTTTTAACCCTATTACTAGTTTGATATTGAATGATTTGTTTGTATTTTATTATTTTTTAACTGACTACTGTATAATTTAATGTTATTATTTATAGGGTTTCAATTTTAGTTGAGTTTGTTTCATTTTTTATAATATTTTATTTGTTTTTAAGACATGTCGTTATAGACAGTCTGTTGTTTTATTGTAAACCGACTTGAAGTGTACACAATATGTTCGGTATACAAAAATGTTTAAATAAATAAATAAATAAATAAATAAATAAATAACACGCACAAATGTACCCTGCGAGCGCTCCTCTAAAAATCTGCCCCAAAGTACCCAGATTGACCACATGCGAATATTTTTGAAACCTTAATATACTGCAGGTCTCTCCCTCGGCCATATTAAGCATCCCCGACAGATGCCTTTTTTTTTTTTTTACTGCTTTTTAAAATTTAGGCATTATGAAATTACACATCTACTTTTATCTGACTAAAAGTCCACTTAGGTGGATTCAATCTTTCTTCCACGAAACACCCAATTTTAGTCATGTAGTTCCCGATGAAGGCTTTGAAAATTGACTTCATAATGGCTGCTGCATAAAAAGACACCAAAATGGTGAGTGCCTCATTCCTAAGGAAGTGACAGGTTGTGTATCATAGAAAGGAACCTCAGCTTCTATATTTATCATATAGGGGTGAATTTTCAAACCTGTGCATGGGCATACCTGGCCCCGGCGCGCGTAATCCACTGGATTTACCCGCCTAGAGCTTTTAAAATCCGGCCTTTAATGTTTTCTCTAGTCAACCTCCCAATTTATCTTTGTTGTGACATTGAATCCTCTGCATATTAGAGGATAAAGTAGGAAGCATGTTAAGATGCAGATCTACTTAATCTAATCATTTTCTTGCCAGCCATGATTCATTAAAAATGATAGGGTTCATAGTCCATTGCATTAAATTATAAACCATTTCTCTGCACCCTGTACAAAGGGTATGAAGACATAAAAATATTCAGCTTTGAACTAAATTATACAAAAAAGGGACACAGGAGATTTAAATTTCAAGTAATGCTGTCATTTTTCATTAGTGTGCTAGAGATAAGGTAACAGTCCACTGCATGCAATTCGTCTTTGTTCTGTTGGGTACATTTTGGTGAGCTTTTTACAGTCCCTTGGTGAATACAAGATATTATGGGCTTTTTATTAACACTTGAAAGCATCTAAGCAGAAAATCAAATAAGACTAGTTTTCAAACAGTGCATCCACATTTCTAGTGTGAATGTTTCACAACAAATAGACTTCCATTGGCAGGAATAACCATTTTTTTCTATACACTCCAAGTGCAATCCAGGGGGGAAAAAAGTTGATCATAAAGACCAATTCACCCAAAAGCTTTTTTGGCTACAGAGGCATATAGTAAACAAAAAAAAAAATACACTGAATAGTAACTGTTATAAAAGCAGATATTCAAGATTTAAAGTAAAAATAAAATATTTATCATGGCCAGAAAGACATATTCAGTGTACACAAGAGGAGGCCACCAGGCGTGTATCATTTGCACCCTCCACTTTACCCAGGGACATGCCCACGAATACAAAAAAAATATGCAGGCACAATAACAGAGTAGACAGACTGAAAGCCATTGTAAAAAAAAAATCGTTTTCCTATAAGACGATGCTATCTTTAAATTCATTATACAGACTCGTTCCCCTCACATGCTCTACGAGCTGAATTTTAAAAGCCAGACGCATGCATTAATTGGGGATGTACGAATAAGTCAGGCTTGAGTGCGAACAGATTTTAAGAGTCGCCCAGATACGCAGGTGTCTCCCACAGCGTGCACATCTCCAAAGATTTCAAACAGGGGCGGGGCGTGGGCGGGGAATGAACGAGAGACATGCGAGGAAATACTTACCTGCCCTGATGTGCACCTTGCCATATAACTTTACTTCTGCTGTGGATGATGTGCAAATCAAAAAATAAATAAAACTAGGCAGATTTGTGGGGTTTTAAGGGTTGTGGCTAAATTGGGGGAGTGAAAGCTATTTAACTAGGGAGGTTTGGAAGACCTCTCTCTTATCTAGGCGAACTGGGAACAAACTGGTAAAACTGGGAATGGTGTTGGCGCGTGGCCCGTTTAAAATACCCCATTTTATGCAGTAGAAGCAGGATTTGCATGTACATGTGGGTGCCCACTTAAAATTTGGTGCACATGGGCATGAGGCCAGACTATTTTATACCATGTGTGCATATGTTATAAAATAGCTGCATCCCTGAGCATGGGCTGACGTATGTGAAAGTTACCATCCCTATGTTTATGAATAAACATCACCTTGCCTTCTAACTTTCTAGCTAGCACAAGACATTTTTAAATATCATACTGTACACCCTGATCAATAAATCTAGTGCTCCATAATGTTTGAGGACCCTTGGTGGTGTGTGTTAATGAGGAATTTTGTATGAAGCAGCACTGGCATGTCTGTGGGTCATAAGCCCTTGTTTAATAAGAACATGCCATACTGGGTCAGACCAAGGGTCCATTAAGCCCAGCATCCTGTTTCCAACAGTGGCCAATCCAAGTCATAGGAACCAGGCAAGTCCCCAAACATGAAATAGATCCCATGCTACTAATGCCAGCAACAAGTAGTGGCTATTCCCTATTGTTTTAAAGCAGGTAATGGACTTCTCCTCCAGGAACTTATCCAAACCTTTTTTAAACCCAGATATACTGACTGCCTAAACCACATCCTCTGGCAATGAATTCCAGAGCTTAATTGTGCTGTTTGCAATCTGCAAAGTGCCACAGAGCTCAATTGGGTTTTCCCCTTTTGAGTAGCTATATGGGAGGAGACCGAGAGGAATCTTGGACATAGATTGCAAGACTTTGGAAGACGAAAGGTTCTGCATTGACTTTAAAGAGGTCAACAAGATCTCAAAATTTGATACGTACATGATGCCATGGGTGGATGAACTGACTGAGTGCCTGGATCAGCCCAGTTCATCTCTACTCTGTACCTTACAAAAGTTTATTGGCAGCTACCTCTTATGCCAGCAGCGAAGAAGAAGACTGTGTTCTTGATGCCAGGGGGACTTTTCCATTTTTCCATCTTCCTGTTTGGACTCCATGGCATCCCCGCAACATTTCAAGGCTTGGTTGACTGCCTCCTTTGCCCACATCAAGGGTACACAGCTGCCTACTTGGATGATATCATGGAGTACAGCCAAGATTGGAATATAAGCCAACTCCAGGCTGTGCTAACCAGTCTGAGTACTGATGGCCAATCCTAAGAAGTGCCTTTTGGGAGGGCAAGAAGTTCAATATCTTGGCTACACCCTTGGAAAAGGCAAGATCCATCTGCGAATGTGGAAGATTGAGGTGATCACCAGGGTGCCATCCCACAAACAAAAGCAAAATTGAGAGCATTCCTAGGCCTTACAGGATATTACAGAATGTTTATCCCCAATTACTCGGAGAAGGCGGAGCCTCTCACAAGGCTGTTGTGGAATACAGCACCAGAGAAGGTCCAGTGGTCAGGTAAAGCAGAGAAGGCCTTCTGAGCTCTGAAAGAGACGTTATGCTCCGAACTGGTCCTGATAAATCTGGACTTTACCGAACCCTTCACAGTGCATACTGATGCTTTAGAAATAGGCTCGGGAGCAAACTTAGTCCAAAAGAAGGGTGGTCAAGAACATCCAGTGGCATACATTAGCCAGAAGTTGATGCCTCAGGAGAGAAGTTACTCTACAGTTGAAAAGGAGGCCTTGGCAGTCAAGTGGTGCTCATCCAGGCAAGGCTGAGCTGAGCGGTAGGGTATATGAGGGGGTCTATAGGAAATTATTTTGACCACCTTAAGGGACTGGCCACAGTAGTCTGGCCCAGTCCTCCTTAAGTCCCAACCCAGTAAGGGATTCTGGGCCCATGGAGGATTCTTTCAGCCTAGCATAAGAAGACAGGACGCAGAAGGTTTAAGGAGGCCCCAAGAAGCAGGCAGGAAGCCAGCCTGTGCTAAAATCTGCTATGTACGATGTCTCTGTGCTACCTGAACTTTAAGGTGAGCTGCATCATTTGTTTGTTTTCCTTTGCACTTCATTTTTTCACTTTAAATAAATTGCACAAAAGGAAACAGCCAGAGACTGCCTCCATATTCCTTCTGGCTATTTCTAAACAACTATCGCCCAAGTTACCACACTAGGACATCTAAGAGTGAGTCAATGCATTGTATAAATCAACTCCTTTTCATCACTTATAAGGTCAAAAATTCTTTAATGAGGTCAAATTTACAATGGATACCTCTGAAGGTGTCTGTAACAACCCCCCCCCCCTCCCAATCCACTTCCCAAAAACTCACCCCGAATGAAAGTGCCCCCGTGATGGTCTCCTGCACCTAACAAGGAGCAGTAACAAAGTGGCACACATATGTATGTGCGTGCAGCTCCAGACATACACGCGTAGGTTATAAAATAACACACATTTTTGTGTGCGGCGAGACAGGCGTGTTTATGGGCACGTGCACGCGACCCTTTTAAAATCTACTTTTAATAGCATGCTTATGCACGGTAGGCGTATTTTAAACCATACGCGCGCAAGATTTAAAATCCCAGCGTATCTCTGCTCACGCGCCGGTACACTTAAAATTAGCCTGTATGGGAGGAGCTGTAGGAGGAGACTCAGGGTCGAATGAAAGAGGGAAATGGAGTTCCTGCCCTCCTTCCCAGAGACAGAGGCTTCCGGAGAGCAAGAGAAGAGAGTGGTCTGGTCTCCCACAGAAGAGGAAGAGCTAATGGATACTGCGGAGGTAGCCTAAGTCACGGTTATCCTCCAGCCTCTTTGTGGGAAGATGGCTCTGGGTGGTAGTAACTGAGGTTTAATAGAAGTTTCCCTCAGTTTCCTAGAGGAAGATGGCAAATTAGCCTGGCATTTTGCCTAGTCAGGCTGCAAATGAAAGGCTGCACTACAATTGTTTGCTTTATTTTATTTTCGGATTTAAAACTGGCTGCTTAAAGAGAATTGTATTGGCTGCGGAGCAGAGACTGTGAGACTGCATGCAGGGGAGCCATTTAGGCCTTTCAGAGCCTGGTACTGAAATTGTTTTTGTCTTATTTTTTTTTTCCTTCTGTTTGGAGGTAAAATTGACTGCTTAAAAAAGAACCGTGTTTGTTGCAGAACAGGGACTGTGAAAGTGCAGGCGAAGAAGCCATTCTCACCATTTAGAGCCCTGCAAAAAAAAAGAAAAAAAGCTAAGGCTTGCACAGGAATTGGGGTTTTGTTTTTTTTTAAATTTTAATTTAAAACTGTTTCAGAAAGACTGTGTTAACTGCAGAACAAATGCTGAGGTAATTAACCACCTGGAAGAATGAATGTGGAGATTGCTATCATAACCAGCCAGAATACCACAGTGACACTGCTTACCTGGCTTGGGCAGGATTTGAATTCACTTCTTATGATTGACTGTGACAGAACCTGAATAAGGAATACAAAATATCAATCCCCTGGGTAGGAAACCCCTCACTCCATGACAGTAGGATAAAACACAGGGAACACAAACCCCCAGGCCCCCATCCTTGGTGAGATTCCCTACTTAAACTCAAATAGGGCCGGTATCCCCCAAACACATTCTTCCCTGGTGAGACCTGGTGCCCTGAACACATATGAAGCCAGTATCCTGCAGGCTTCCCTTACTGACAGGATCTGCAACACAAAACACGTCTTGCCACACTCACACACACTGAGTCACACGACTGCGGATGCCAGGATAAACAGCATTTCATTATTAACGTTGAGTTCTAAAAGCAAAGCAAAATGCACAGTTATAGCAAAGACAATAGTTATTAGTTACAATAATAACAATTCAGTACAAACCCTTTCCTTATGATTAGAGTAGCTGAGTAGCTTCTGTCAGCAAGGATTCTCGTTGCCTGTCCCTCTGCCATCTTCTTCCCAATCCATGTCATATTAATATGTTCTTTTAATTTGTTTTTATCTTATGTATGTTTATATTATACCCCACCCCCAAACTTTGGAGGATGCAGGCTAAAAGTGAATTTGAAATAAATAAATGCCCTTTCAGTTGTGCATCAGAAGCGCTTTTTGAAAGATACATATGATGTATGTTTTTATGCTGTACATCGCCTAGGTTTTTTTTTAAGCGTTGTTGACCATGGATCATTAAAACCTTTCAAGTTTCTGAATGTTTGTATCATATCACCCCCTGCTCCTCCTCTCCTCCAGGGTAAATAGGTGGTCGTTTTAATAATCCATGGTCAACAACAAACCTTTTCCATTGGAAACAATTTAGTAGAACTAGGTGTCACGATTTGAAACTCTAGGGAGAAAGATTTAGAACCAATGTCAGGAAATATTTCTCCACGGATAGGGTTGTGGATGCCTGGAATGCCCTCCCAGAGGAAGTGGTGAAAACTAAAACTGTGAAGGATTTCAAAGGGGTGTGGGATAAACATTGCAGATCCCTACATGCTAGAGGAAGGGAATGAATGAAAAAGCTTGGGGGTAACCTGGCCGGAGCAGCAGTTACTCCCCTTAACAGAAACATGGGGGTAACCTGCACGGAGTGGCAATTATTACCCTTAACAGAAACATGGGGGTAACTTGCAAGGAGCAGCAGTTACTACCTTGGGAAGCTTGCTGGGCAGACTGGATGGACCATTTTGGTCTTTTTCTGCCATCATTACTAAGTTACTATGTTACTATGATTAATACATTTTAAATAAAAGATTAAAAAAAATAAAAAGATTTCCCAAAACATGATCCAGGGTGGTGCTCACTCCCCACAGGTCCTGCACATCTGGTATTTACTCTTTCTGTTCTCAAAGTTGTTGGACAGTCACATGATGTGAGGTCAATGTGAAAACACTGAGTCCAAGAAGGCCTACCTTCTAAATAGAGAGTTGCCAAACTTAGGCTAAGCAATTCCATTATCCAATAGACTAACACATCATGCCTATAAGTTATTACACCATCGTGGCCTTCAAGAAGTGCAGACATTTTGCACCGGAATATTTCAGGGGCTGATGTCACACCAAATAGGAGAAGTTGGAAGCAGTAATGTCCCAATGGTGTTATGAATGCAGTCAGCTTGTCATTATCCTCATTTAGTACTACCTGCCAAAAGCAATTGGTTGCATCAAGTTAGAGGAAAATGGCTCCTCCTGTCAGCTTGGGTTTCATTTCTTCTACAATGGGAAGATTGAATTTCTCCTTTTTGACTTTTATATTGAGTTTCATCAAATCCACATATAGGTGAATTCTCCCATTTCGTTTGGTCACTGGAACCATACGTGCACACCACTCAGTTGGTTCACTTACTTTTTCAATCACACCTGCCATTTCCATGTATTTCAACTCCGCATTGCCCTTTAGTAGCAGTGGTATTGTTATACAATGGAAGGTTGCCATGCTGTAAGAGTCTGTCCCTTGTTTTAAGACAACTTTGATTAATTTCCCTGTGAAGGACTGTCCTGGAAACCCTCCTTAACCAGTGCTGGACCGGGCATCTATCCTGCTCCACCTTAAAAGCTAGAGTCACAGGTAACTCAGTGGGCGGGACCCCAGAAAGCAGAAATAAGAGTTTGGGCCCAGCTGGGAACAGACAGGCCCTGGGTCTCCAGGAGCAGGCAGCTTCTGTAAGAAGGTGAACACTGAAGGTAAAGAATGAATGTGAATAACTGAAAGTAAATACGGAGATGGGAATAGTGAAGATACATATGTGAAGACTAGGGATAAATGCTGAGTGTAAATGTGGCTGAAGGTAATGAAAGTAAGCCATTTTTGTAAATAAAGTTTATATAAGAAAAGTTAGAGTCCAGTGTGTGTCTGGGAAGTTACAGACCACTTATGCTATCTCACATTCCCCTTTAAGAGTCCCATCTCACCAAAGTCCCTTATGGCCTCAACTCAGTAAAGATGACCCATTGGCACCCCCTACTCCACTACTCAAAAGGTTTTTGCCTGCTGAATCCACTATCTCTAGTTGGAAAGAATATTCCTGGGCTCCATCACGTGTGCTAAAAAAACTGACCGCTTATGAGCACCACGTACCCTGGGCTCATCAGATTTATGTTAACTGGCTTCAGAGGAAGTTTCCTACATAGCTATTTCATAAGCAGTTGCAGTTATGATAGAGGTGTTTGCTCCAGAGTCTGATTTGAATTTCAGTGGATTATTTGCAATTTGCTGCATCTTGCACCATGCTGGTTCCTGATCTAATGTAAACTTCACAGTCAACTTGTCATTGGGTTTTTCTATTGCTAGTGAGCCTAGAAACCACATTTTCTAACTTTCCCGTTTGAATACTCCTTGCACCTGCTTGGGGCAGCACAGCACTGAAAAGTGTCCAACTTTCTGGCACGTTGCATTTTCTGCCTAAGACTGGAAGTGCATTAGTGGAACACCATGGATCCACCACACCTTCCTCATTTTTCTATGGTTGCTTGTTTGGTAATGCAGCTTACTCTGGCTTTGCTTCCTGCTCTGAGGCTTACATAATATCTCCTTCTCTGCTCTGTGTGCTTGGAGCCTGGCTTTTTTCTTTTATTAGATGTGTCCGGTCTTCCTATATTTGCAGTTCCAGTGACATACTTTTGTCCTGAATTCCAGTAATCAGCCTATCCCGAATCTGGTCCTCCTTACAGGCCGATACAGTACAGTGGGCTCCGCGTTTTAGTTGGATGCGCATTTCAGTAAGGGGTAATAGCGCGTCGAAAACGTGTGTCCAAACCCCCCCCCCCCCCCCCCCCGAGACTAATAGCGCCCGTAACATGCAAATGCATGTTGATGGCCCTATTAGCCATTCCCGCATGATACAGTAAATAAAATGTGCAGCCAAGCCGCACATTTTACTTCAAGAAATTAGCGCCTACCCAAATTTCTGCCGGCGCCGGGGAAGTGCACAGAAAAGCCTCTTTTTACTGCGGGCCCTAATTTAAATAAATTAAGTTACTGAATCGCGCGCAGGAGAGAGTATCCTCTCTCCCCATCCCCTGCTGCCGGCCACTGAAGGCTCTCCCGCGTGGTTTACTGTATCGGACTATTAGTGATTCCAACGTCACAGTGCAGCTCCGCCAGCTCATACAGCTGCCTTCCAATGTTTCCCCCTTTGAGCTGAGATCACTTGTGCCCTCTCATAAATAACATCCCGCCATGGAATAAAGTGCTCCTCGTACATGTTCCTTTCTACCTTAGCTTGGAAGGCAAATGACTAACGTGGGCTCACCTTCAGGCCCATCCCCCTCCCCCCCATAGCGTGCATGAATGTGCACACTGGCCCCGCCTCGTACTCCGCAGGCAGCTTTGGTTTGCCATCCTGAGCTGGTGCCATTGAGGTTGGGATGCTGGATCACCAATGTCGGGGGCCTGTAGAGGGGCTCGCTGCGAGCGGGAATCTAACTCTGACACGTGCCAGACCAGCCTGAAGTTCAAACTTCTGACACCCTGTCGTGTTATAGATGATTATGTAGGAATTAGGCCCCATCCAAGAGAGAGCGGACCAAACGGTTTGAAGAAGAACAGTGAACGTCTTTATTATTTACCAGAATACCTCTGGTGCCCTATAACCTTTGCTAACAACTTTATTAACACTGCCTCTGGCTGAACATTATTATACTCCACTTCATTCATGTGTTGCTTGTGATGTGCATAATCTCTGTTTAACATGTGTTTGTTTGGATGCCAAAACAGTTGTTTTAAAATGCATTAAAGCAATAATGCAGTTTTGCAAATGGGGACCTTAGAGTTGATAGCAAGGGAAGACTCCCCATTGGTTGTCACAGGCTTCAGCTCACACTGGAACAGCTGAACTGCCAATTCACTGCGTGCAGCAAGATTATATTTGAGACTATAGGAAAAAGGCATGCCAATCAATCAAAGAAATGTGATAGATTTAGCACCCCCGGGCTTTATAATTATGTTCATTACCACGCTGTTACATTCTTCCAAAGCAGACACACAGTCCTAGCATAGCCAGATCCTGCATTATGTCACTTTTACTCTCCCTCTCCTCAGGCCACAGGGATCATCTCAGGCTTTAAACTTCCTCTACGCTACCCACAGGGTAGAGTAAATTGCATTAGTTCTGTACATAATCCATTTAAATCTCACGTTAATTTAAAGTTATGCACAGTTCCTTTCAATCTGTGTCCAAATCTACCTCCTATTTCATTTTAATATTTTTGTCACTCTCTCTCTCTGCAGTCTCTGAATGATGAATAACCTTACAAAATCAATTTTCTTGTAGGGTCCATCCATTTGATTAATTTTTCTATCACGGACTTCTTGCAAACTTAATTTCCTTTTCTTCCCTTCTCTTTGCTGCATGACAACTCACTTCAAAGTAATGATTTCGGTGCCCATTCGTTTTTAGGAGCCGTCCAAACCACCTAGACAAACATTAACAATTGTAAAACAGAATGTGGTGACAGCAGAGCAAATGTTTTACCGACTGCTGAATTAACAATTAGTAATAATTAGAAAGAAGATTTCATGTTAGTTCATAAAATGAGACTTAGACATTAAAGAGAACCACAACCTGGGGTAATTCTTGAGGGAATATAGAATTCTCTAGGCAGGCAGATCAAAACAGTAATTGGTCCGTATTATTATCATTGCTACGATGGTGTCAGCAATGGCATCACATTTGTTCTTATGAATTCAGACACAAGAATGTACGCTCCAGACTTTGTAATGCTTTTTCCACCATGCATGGGAGTAGCTGATAGAATTTAAATACATTTAAAGCTCAATAAGAGGCCGAGGCAAGTGGCTCAGTGGTAGTGCTATCCACTGCCAAGCAGAAAGACCTGACTTCAGCCCCCAGCTCAGGCCCTCTGCTCCCTGGCTCAGTGGAGGCCAGGAACGCAGCATTCATAGCACCTGGCCACTCAATGGCAGCACCCAGTGTCCAACACTTTTAGGTCGGGATTTATTCAGCACCAGTGCACAGCCAGCGCCTGGATAGAGGTAAGCAGGGGGGGAGGGGGAAAACCCCCAGCAGTTGTGAATGGCTCGTGGTGCCAGCCCTAACGCAGGCACATAAACTTAAATCACAAAATGTACCCACGTAAACGGCAAGGGCAAATCTGTCCACATACTTTGTTATTAGATAATTCTCAAAGGTACAAAAAAGTAACCCACGGGCATTGCACCGTGCTCCCAGTCTGAAAACGGCTCTCTCTCGGGGCTAATATTCAATAGCATTTCTGTGGGTAAAACAGTGACTTACCCATAGACGTTCACGTCTTTAAAACCGCTCGCCTCCTGCCCGGGTAAACTGAGGCGCCTACGTCCTGTTCACATGTAAGCTGACCGAGACTGCATGAAGGTGCTCCTGGGGATGGACTTCAGCAGCGGTTTACACTGATGCACGTACTTTAGATAGGGCAATTTTACAACAACTCAGCTAGAGCTGACGTAGCACGCTTGAAATCTTTCAAGAAAGCACTTAAAAACCTCTCTCTTTTGCCAGGCTTTTTGACCAATACGTTCCATCTTGGGCGGCTTGCATCATTTACATTTACAGAGTTAGATCCATACCTGGAGCGGGGTTGCATGTACTTATTCTTTTTATTGTGATTTTTTTTTTTAAGAAGTTCATCTTTTCCTGCTTAATTTTGCTGCTCCTATTCCTTGCTATCACTTGCAATGAGGGGTGTCATTTGCTCTGTGTCATAAGGAAGAAGCAAATCCTATCCTGGCTGTACTCTCTTGCATGCATGAACTTGTAGGCTTAAGAAAAGCAGCGCTACGTAGTAGGTCTGCAGGGTCTCCACTGAATGAGTCCTCAACAGATTTCATTTCATTGCCTCAGGTACAAAATTAGACACATCTGGACATTCTAGAATTTTGTAGACTTGTAGTTTACAGATATCTGGACAAAGCTCACAGTGCTTAGCAATGGGAGAGGAAAACAGGACAGGACTTGATTGAAGAATCCTTGCTGCTTGGGGTTGGCTAGGAAGTCTTCAGAGACTCCACCGAATCAGCCCTAAGATATTTCATTTCATTGCCTGTAAGCTCTCTGGGGATAGGGAAATACCCAATGAAATCCTCTTTGAAAGTGTCATGAAAGGCAGACTATGAATTAAAAAAAAATATATATGTATTAGTTCTCTGTCAAAGAGACGAATCATCCTGTAAGCATTCCATCATTTGCATCCCATTGGGAAAATGTATTCCATCTGCCCTAGGTTATGCTATAAGCTGATATTTTCCAAATGCATTAATAGAGTGGAGTCATAAAAGCAATAACACTTCCCTACTAGAAATATAAAGTAATATCATCCTCCATATAGGAACAGTTTATGAGTTTTTATACATCTACTGACAGCTCTGATTTATTTCTTCTGATATATAATTCTGGAGACGGCTCTGTTACTATTATGGGAAGCAAGAATTTTAAAAGAAATCGCAAGCTGGTCCTTCTGTGTTATTTAAATGAAGATGGAATATATTCACCGGAGAAATCAAGTCCAAACGGAGTCAGCTATACTATTATAAACCATTCCAGATATTGGTTACCAAGATTCACTTTATTTTGTCAATTATTTCTTCTAAACAAAATTGATAATGGACTTTCTCATCAGTTAGTGTCAAGACCAGTGACTACAATACTTTAATGCTAAAGTCTTGAATTAGATTTGACACTTTTTTTTTTTTTTTTTTTATTATTCTTGTCTGGAGTTCTTTCTTTAAAGAAGAAAAATCGCTATCTACAAAGGCTAAAACTTAAAACTCTTACCCTGTGCTTAGTTTACTGATGTCTCATTTAACAAAAAAAATCTAATATTGGAAAGAGCAATAACACGAGAGCAGACATCCCAGTTTCTCTAGTATCCTGTCTTCCTTTAGTACATAGCAGTTGAACTTGATGATGTCACGGTGTAATAGTGGAGAAGGCATGCATGAATGTTAATTGTATAGCTAGAAAACACTGGAAATGCAAATTGTTTGGCCAGTATAATTTGTAGTGAATAATCTGGAAGGTCAGCAATAGATGACCGGCGTTACCTGTTGTGAAAGGAAATAGTCTGTAAAGCTGAGAAATGCCATGATATTGAACAAGTTTATTGTATGCAATTTTGGACCGATCATGGGCCTGTACCGCAGCCAGCCTCGCTCACACTAGCTCTCTTCACAGCGAGAGACTCCACTGACGCCATGCTGCCCGCCTAGGCATGCATGCAATGTGCCTTTCCTATATTTGAAGGCTCCAAGGTGGGAACCAGGCTGCAGCACAGCGAAATGATGTCACCAATGGCTAGGTATTTAAACTCCAGCTATCCACAATGTTGGTGGCCTCAGGAACAGATCCTCCTGCCATGCTTCGCTCCTCGCCTCAATCCTGCCCAGATCCTATTCCAGTCCTACCTTTGCTGTGGTCCTGGTCCCAGTCTTGCCTTATCAAGTCTTGCCTTGTTTCCTTGTCCTGTTGTCTTGTCTTGTCTCCTCGTCCCTGACTCTGCCCTCCCGTTTCTCTGCTTGATCATTTGTGCCTGACCTCTGACTCTGCCTGGACGCTACCTGCCTTGACATCCTGTCTGCTCACAATCTCTACCTATCCTCTGCCTCCCTCGACCTTTGAATGCCTAACACCATCCAATGCTGCCTGCCTTGATCCAGGCCCACTCTCCTGCTGGACCTCTGCTTTAAGTCCTGCCAGCCTCAGAACCCCAAGAGCTCAACCTGTGGGGGAAGAGGTTGGAGCAGCAGACAGCTACAATATTTCTTATAGCACATTGCATTCTCCGCATGCCCATTATGTTTCAATCTCCGGCAGGTCTTTCGCATTGCACAGAGACATAGTTTTAATTTTTATGGCAAATTGTCACACACAGTCAGAGTTCATGGCAACATCCGTCTGCAGACGTAAAAGTCTCAAGCTACTCAAGCTTCACAGGAACAAACGTGCAGTAATTCTTTCTAAGACCCTCAGGTACTCAGAGATTTTCTTAAATTATTAGTCCTGTGGTAATCAAGAACCTTACTTTAACTCAAACATACACACAGCTTCTGGTTTTTTTTGCAAAAGTTCAAATGAAAAATCAGCCTGTAGACTTTTAGTCATAAAAACCACTGTCCCCCTTCTGCATGTTTGAATCACTGAGTCTCCATTTTGTTTTTTGAAAAAGGATCCATATAATCTTGTACTTATTCAGAGCCCCCAGATAACGTTGGTCTCGTGTTGATGTTCATCCTTGCTGGGTAGAACAACCCAACCTTGCTTTCATGTTTCTTACTCATTCTTGTGTTTTCATAAACATTCCTTTTCCGTGCCGTGACTTTATTAGATCCACAACAATAAACCTTTTTGTTTACTTCCCACAGCACAAATGCCCATATCCGGACTTCCCTCAGGATTTCCAGTAATTGAGGTATTTAGAGATATGAATCACCATTGGGTTTGGGGCATTTTTTGATGCTGGAATTATAGAAAGGCACAATATATGTTCTTTCAGTCTCAAAGTCCTGCATAAACTGAATATATTTGTTTATCTATTTGTATTTGATTTTCTATCTTCCCTCATCCAGTAGCTTTTGGCAAAAATGTCTCCAGAAATCTCAGTGGATCATCACCTTCCATTCCTTTTGGAATGCCCAGAATTCTCAGATTATTTATTATTTGGATCTTTGAAGTCCCTTTTCAGTTCAACAGTGATTTTAACTTGTCATTCAGAAGTGTTACAGTGTCTTCCAGTAAGAAAGATCTTTCCTCCAATTGATGTATTCATTTTAAACATTTCTAATAGTGTAGTCCAAAGGTAGAAAAAGTCTGAACATCCAGCATATGAAAAAAATTCTACCCCGGGATATGTATGTTGTTTTTCACGTGGAAAAACACTTTAATACACGCTTTCATTCACATTCCAATGCAATATAATGGGCCTTCATATTTAGGGCTTGAAGCATCACATATAGCTTTCACAGTAGCCCATTGGTCGCCCATGCCCGTTTCAATACAATCATTGGTCCCTAGGAACAAATTCAAAATTTTTTTTGTTCTTTTATAAATTTGCCAATAAAATGTGTACTTACCTCAGCATTATGTAAACTCTTTGACTGCGACTGTCGTGTCAAACTGAAGCGTCAGTTATAACATCTTGGCGACCCATCCAACTCCCCTGTGATCCAATGTTCAAAATCAAAGACCCAACGCAGTTCATGCTTCGAAAAATGAAACTTTCTGCTTCAGGGGGATATCAACCGTCCAGTGTTTCCGATGCCTTTAAAAATAGCCCTTTAGCGTAACATGTCAAGTGTTTCCACTGATGCATCCGTTTGTCAAGACAGTTGCATTCAAAGAGTTTACATTATGTTCAGATAAGTACACATTTTATTTGCATATTTATAAAAAAAACAAAAAAAAGTTTGAATTTGTTCCTAGGACCAATGATTGAAATGCCATTTGTGACCAATGGGCTGCTGTGAAAGCTAAACGCGATGCTTCGAGTCCTAAATATGAAGGTCCCATATACTGTAACATGTATGAAAGCATGTATTAAAGTGTGTTTTTCCACTTGAAAAACAAAATACATATACCGGGGTGGAATTTTTTATCTGTTGAACATAAGTTGTCATACTGGGTCAGACCAAGGGTTCATTAAGGCCAGCATCCTGTTTTCAACAGTAGTCAATCCAGGCTACAAGTACTTGGCAAGTACCCAAACATCAAACAAATCCCATGTTACCGATGCCAGTAATAAGCGGTGGCTACTCCCTAAAAGGTGAATTTTAAAAGCCCGACGTACGCATTAAATAGAGGTTGCATGAAGTCGGGCTTGCGCATCCTGAGCAGATTTTAAAATTTGTCGAGATCAGTGGCTTAGTCAGAACTCATATTTTGGCAGGGCCTGAAGTTAACTTAGGTGGGCACACAAGTATGACAAGTATTATACATTTTGTCCACAAAACAACTCCCCCCCCCCCCCCCGGCCCCCAGCAGTTTATCTCTCACGCTGCCTCAATGCCCCTCCTCCCTATGATGTGAGAGGCTAGTGGAGGAGGGGCACTGAGAGGGAGCAAGACTGCTGGGGACAGGATGGATAAGGGGGGATGGGTCTCTCTCTCGTTTACCTCCATACCGCTCCCATTCCCAGTAGTCTTTCTCTCAAATCTCAGACCCCTCCCATCCTCAGCAGTGTCTCTCTCAAACTCCTTCCTTTCCTGCATCTCTCTTGATTGAACACACCACCAAGTCCTCCCAGAAGCAGTGCTAGCTAAGTAAATGCAAGACCAAAATTTTGGTAACGGAACCATTCATGATTTCCATTCTTCTGCCCCCAAGCCTATAAAACATAATTGTGCATCATACTTTTATATTTTAAACTATAAATTAATATTCAAATTCTGGTGTCACTTTGGTAACAGCAAAACAAACTTTCTGCACTGCCAGGCACATTGAAGTAGCACACAACATAAGCATATAAGATCATCGAGCATATAAGGTCCATCGAACCCAGCCTCCTGTCTGAAACAATGGCTAATCTGGGCTACTTGGAAGTCCCCCGGCAGATCCCCAAAGTGTAAATGAGCTCTTTTTGCTGATTCCTGGGTATAGGCAGTGGCTTTCCGAAGTCTACCTGGCCAATAATGGTTCATGGACTTTTTCTTCAGGAACTTGTCTAGCCTCTTTTAAACCTCGCTATGCTAGATGCCTTGACCACATCCTCCAGCAACAAATTCCACAGCTTGATTTTGCATTGAGTGAAAAAAAACACTTTCTCCAATTTGTTTTAAATCTGCTACTCTACAAAAATGACTCAGGATCTACAGAGCAAACCTATAACAGCACCAACTTCCAGAATGCAGACAGCAAGGAAAAGACAGCACTGCAAATATATTACACCAGGCCCTAGAACTCTAATAAACCTTCAGACTGGAAAACAGAACAAGCTGAACTTCTACAGATCCCTGCACAGAATGAATTGACCTTTAACTAATACAGAATAAGTGACCACAAACTAGAAACAGAAATATGTAGATACAAATTAAACTTGAAACCCCACGAAGCCATCTCTAGATGCAGTGGAAAAATAGAAACAGAAATGCATTTCCTCCTGTACTGAAGAACTATAAAGGTATCAGAGATGCACATTCCCCAAATTAACATATTTCAATCATTAAATTGAAATTAAAATGATTTTTCTTATTTCTCTCCTACTTTCCTCTATCTTCTCTTAACTTGTCTTCTCTTAACTTGTCTTTCTAGATTCCATTTCTTTTCTCTCCTTCAGCTTCCTCTTCAACATCCATCTCTGACATTGATCTTTCATTTTCTCTTCTTTATATCTCTGTCCACTCATTACTCCAGGCCTTAATATCCCTCTCCTCACCTCTCACCTATCTACCAGACTTACATCACTATTTCACCCCATCTCATCCACCCTCCCATTTCCCCTGTCTCTTACGCCTTCCCCAGTCTTTCACCCATTCCCTAGTTCCTCAGTTTTAGTCTGTCTTCACCCTTTTCCCAGCCGTCATCTATTTTTCTCTGCTTTACATCTTCTCACCAGCCCCAACAACTTACATGTTGCTAATTACCTGCCTTCAACCCCATTCATCTACCTCTTATCCCCTATGTAGCCTCATATTACAAACTTCTCACCTCCCTCCTAGCCCCATTTCCATCATATCTCACTCCCTTCACAGACATATCTTTCCAGTTCCTCTCACCACTCTCCAGCCCCCCTCTTCCTATCCTTTTCCATTGTCTTTCACCCCAGGCCATTCATGCCACCTCTCAACTCCTCCCCATCTTTAAACTCCCCCTTCTTACACCCATCTCACATACATAGCCCCATTTCAAATCCCCCCCACTGATCTCCCAGCACAACAACCCCATCTCATAGGACTCCTTCCAAATGCCAAGTCTACATTATCTTCCCAAACTCTACTCAGTCTCTTATTCCTGCTCTTTCCCCCATCCCAGAGCCCCTACTTCCCCACCAATCTCGTCTTAGTTCCTTTTCAATCTCTTGTCCCCACTTTCTCTCCAATCCATACCCAATCCCTCAGCTCTCACTAACTTCCCATTCTCCCACCCAATCCCATTGTCTCCCAAGTCCTCACTCAGTCCCCACTCCTCCCACCAAACCTCATCCAATCCAGGTCCCCACTCTCATCCCAATCCACACCCAATCCCTGAGCCCTCATTAAACCCACACTCAGCCTCAAGTTCCCAGTCTTTCCCCCTCCAGAGTCACCCAATTCAGATCACTTTCACATCATTCCCCACTACCTCCAATTAAAAACTAATTAGGATGGCAAAATCCCCCACTTCATGCCTGAAAAAACTTTAATAACTAGCCCCCCCTGACATTGTCGTGGATTAATAGGGGTGGCACAGATTGTCTTCCCATGTCCAACCCACCAGGTGCACACCCCCCCCCCCCAGGCTGAATCAGGATACTGGAACAATATTGCTTTTCTTCCTCTTCTTACTAGGTTCCTCGCCTCGAAAAAAAAAAGCATCTACTGCCACTTGTTTTCTTTTCCTTCCAGCCAGTGCTCAAGCAGTTCAAGTGCTTCCAGCATATCCTTGCCCTGAAGACAATTTAGCCTCCTCTGCTGCTCTCAGCCATTGGCTGTGTGATGGGGTCAGGCCCCCACCGGCACAGAACAGATGCTCAGAAGGTTCCAAGCTTCTGCTAGATGCAGCAGCTGTGGCTTCAGGGGAGCTCAGAAGGAAATCTTAAAAAAAAAAAAAAAATACTGCCTTCAACAGCCGGCAGTGGGGTAAGGGGGAGGGGTGAGAAGAAGCAGCGTACGCATGTGCCTTCAGTGGCCAGCAGCAGGGGGTGGGGGGGGGGGGGAGAGAGAGGAAGCGGCGTGTGTACATGCCTTCAGTGGCCGGCAGCAGGGGATGGGGAGAAAGAGGATACGGTGCTTACACGTGTTCCCAGGATTCTGCCCACTACCGCCACCCCTTGTAAATATACACCGCCAATCAAACGCCACATTTGGGTTGGCCTGGTTTCAAAATGGGTGGATCTCAAGAAATATAAAGAGTACAAAAGACCATGAATGCAGATAGTAGAATGACAGCAAATGATACGCATTCAGGAAATTGTATCAAATGTACAAATACTGACAGTGACACTTCCAATTAAGCTGCTAAAGGACCTTCATAACACCTGTACGTGATGTTATGTTCTGCATAAAATGCTTGGGTCATGCTTAATCATTGCTCCTGGATGAGTTTCATTTTGTTTTAGTTTTTTCAGTTTTTTCATATTCGGTAAAATACCGAATATGAATTACTTCCTTTAAACCTTCATAGAGAAGGTACTCTATTTCAAAATAGCAGCGGCAGCAGTGAGCTTTACACCCAACATGAGTGTCATGTTTCGAGTAGAGAACTGCATCAGGGGTGAAAGTCTCAACACATAGCACAAAAACTTGAAGAAAAGCTATCAAATGAAGTATGTAATTTGAAGAGTGATATTTTAGAAAAAATGGAACCATTCAACTTCAGCGTTCGATCCAGAAGGATGAATAGACTTTAAATGAAAAATCCACTGTTCATGCTGTGTCAAAATTTTGTCCCGATTCCCACCCCTCCAATCTGTTCTTAATTGTTCCAAAATAGACCACTGGATGTCATTAAAAGAATGTTCAGTAGCAAGAAAATGAGGAACAATGGGTGCCTATGTCTTCTTGATTTTTAGGCAACTTTTATGTTCCAACAAATGTGTACAGAATGATCTGTTGGTCTTTCTTATATATAACAGACCACATGGAACTGTAAAAGATACACAATACATCACAATTTACATATAGGGACATGTCTGACCACTATAGTTCTCCCATTCTTGGTGGTAATGTAGCCGTTAGTGTTTTGCATGGCACAAATGGAACATTGCTCACATGGAATGTATTCTGGGGTGTTGACTAAGTTCAATGGAGAGCTGGAATAGACCACCCAATCGTTAATATTACACCCTCTTCTGAATGCAAAACGAGGACAGTATGTGCTGGTAAACTGGTCCAAAATATTCTAATGTTGGCGTATAACCTCACCAATTTTCAGAAATAAAGGAGATTGTTTTTAGAACACAAGTTTGCCAATAATCGAACTCTTTTTCTTGTTTTGGAGTAAGCAGAAGTTCATGATGATCGAACAAAGCCCTGCGATATGCTCATTTAATCATATGGCAGGGATAGCCTTAATCTAAAAATCTTGCAGCCAATATTTTAAATTGCGACTTGTATTTCAATGTGTCGGAACAAATGCAGCGTATTCTTAAAAATTGTCCTATCAGTACATTCTGTTTCTTTGCTGTAGGATGACAACTGTCATAAGAAGAAGATTATTTCTCTCATTAAGTTTCTGATAAACGGTAGTGTGCAATAATGACCCTGTTCTGACTATTAAGAGGTCAAGGAAAGCAATTCCAGTTGCGGAAAAATTTAAAGTAAACTTCGAATAAGGATTGCAAGAGTTCAACCAGTGATGAAAACTGTGTGCAAAGAGTAAATTGAACCTAAATGACGAATACATCGTTAAAGTAGCACTTCCAACAGAAAAGAGATTTGATCCATTCGCTGGTATCAAAATATGTTTTTCTTCAAAGCCAGATACAAAGATACCAGCAATGTCAGGGGCCATAGCGACACCCATAGCTGTCCCCTGGACTTGTAAGAAAAGTTATCCTTTGAAAACAAAATAATTATAGGTAAAGGCTATTTCAGCCAATTGCATAATGAAATCAGGAGGAATTCTTTGTGGAGAAGATAGATGAGTCTTTACATGTTTAATTTCACATAACTCTTCTTTTTGCAGTATCACAGTGTAAAGAGATTTGTTGTAACAAATGGCGAGAAAAAATTGCCATCAATTTGTACTGTGTCAAGAAATCAAAGCATGTGTATGCTATCTTTTACAAATGATCTGGCTGCGGGAATGGCTGATTTCAAAAGGAAATCCAAGAAAATGCAAACTGATTCAAGCACAGAGTTGCATGTGGACATGATCAGTTGGCCAGGTGGTTTGTATAGGCTTTTATGAATTTTTGGTAAAATGTAAATGACTGGAATTCAAGGATGTTCTTTAATTTAATTTATTTTCTTTTTCAGTTAGAAAGCCAGCTTCAAAACCACATCGCACTGTGTCACAAATCAGTCTTTGAGTAGCAGAAGTGGGATCTACGTCCAAGGGTTTGTAAAATTGGGCATTGTTTAATTGGTGCCATATCTCATTTTCATAGTCCGGATGATCCATAACAAAATGGCACCACCCTTGTTGGCTGGCTTAATGACAATATTATCCTGATGGAGTTGGATTAAGGCACGATTTTCTTCTCTGGAAATATTTAAAAAAATGTTTCAAATTGGTCATCTCGATTTTTTTCAGTGTCCCCTAGAACCTTTTGTTGGAACATATAAAGAATAGGATTCATCGGACCGGGTGAGACCCAATTTGAGGGATTTTTAACAACTGATGTATTGAATGCTACTGAAGGATTCTGTTCAAAGTAGATCTTACTCTGTAGTTTTCAGATTAATTTAAAAAAGTTACATCTGAAATTGAATGGATCGTTTGGTTGAGTGGGAAAGAATGATAAACTTTGATTAAGTACCCTTTCCTGAGTGCAGGTCAAAGAAACAGAGGACAAGTTAATGACTATTGAATGTCTCACCTGATTGTTTATTATGTGGGCATCTGTAAGAGAATCCATGGGTGATTCCAGCTCATATCTTGACTGTGATTCTGATTGTAACACCATCATTCTCTCATCTGGTGGCGCCTCTGTGGGGGATGGCCTAAAAAAGTGAAGAGTTGCTGATAGGCACTGCCAAATGATTCATCAGATGGCAGGTCAAAGGAAACCTTCTTCAATTTAGGATTGGTCAACCATGCAAAGTTGGGACTCCGCTTATAGTCAACCTTGTCTCTCTGGAATTTCTTGATCTTGAATGATTTTAAATCTGTCTGAAATTTCTCCATTGAGCACTCAAAATCACTCAACGTGGTGTCAAAGATGTCCAGAACTGAATCCTTCTGAATATTGTCAAGGAAAGTCATGGCTTGTTCAAGTAATTCAGATATAATTTTTCTTGTCTGTTCAACAATTAAGATCATTAAATCCATTAAACATTTAATCACGATAGATGACCATTTTTCTAAGAAATCTGGATGTTCACAGTACACCTTTGGTTCCTTATTAATCTTAACACCTCACAGGATTCTTTGTTGTTTTAAATATTCTACTAAGGTTGCACCATGTAGTTCAGTTTGTATAAGCCACTTCTGAATGGTCATAAGCTCACACCATGTAGCAGAAGATGTCTGGCCACCAGAATTTTCAAATAATGATGCCCCCCTTAAAGGTCTCAATCAATTGTTTGTTGGTATAACTATGCACCTTTTCCCAACAAAAATGTGCCATGACTCAAATAAAATGTGAATCACAAGAAATAAAAAGAGTCCAAAAGACTATGAATGCAGATAGTAGAGTGATAGCAAATAATAAGCATTCAGGAAATTGTATCAAACATTCAAATACTTCCAATTAAGCTGCTAAAGAACCTTCATAACACCCGTACGTGCTGTTATGTTATGCATGAACATGCTTAATCATTGATCCTGGATGTTTTATTTTTCTGATTTTTTTTCAAAGTTTTCAAATAAAATGTAAATTACTGACTATGATTTATTTCCATTAAATCTTCAGATAGATGATACTCTATTTCAAAGCAGCAGTGAGCTTTACACCCGACATGAGTGTCATGATTCGAGTATAGAACTGCATCAGGGGCAAAAGTTTCAGCAGTATCAGCATCTTTCTGCGTAAAAGATAGATGAAATACATTATCATTATATAAAATATAGGCACAAGTGGGTTTAGTTACCAACTACAAAGAGAAACAAGCTAGAAATGTTACTTTTAAATGTGTATCGCTGCATTCCAAAAGATTATGCCGGCGGCGTTTTCACGCAGTGACGAAGAGAAACAAACTGGAAACATTATTTGCAAAAAATTGAAAAAAAATAAAAAAAAATTAAACTCATCTAGGACCAATGATTAAGCATGACCCGGGCATTTCGTGCATAACGTAACAGCACGTACAGGTGTTATAGTCCTTTAGAAGCTTAAATGGAAGTGTCACTGTCAGTATTTGAACATTTGATACAATTTGCCGAATACTTATTATTTCCTGTCACTTCAAAATGGGTAGGCCACGACCCACTGCGGCCCACCCGTGGCTACGCCACTGGCTGAGATACATGCATATCTCCCAGAGAATGCACATCTCGGAAGTTTTCAAAAAGGGGTGGGGTATAGCATGGACGTTTCAGGGCATAAACCTGAAACGTGCGCATAAATACTTACACACACAATGTGGAGCACGCTGAGGACCCCCTGCCATGTAACTTTACTTCTGCTATAGATCACATGTAAGTTAAAAAAAAAA
Organism: Rhinatrema bivittatum; assembly: GCF_901001135.1. Lineage (NCBI taxonomy): Eukaryota > Metazoa > Chordata > Amphibia > Gymnophiona > Rhinatrematidae > Rhinatrema > Rhinatrema bivittatum. The sequence continues at coordinate 67,550,922 of NC_042621.1, read as the reverse complement.
AAAAAGAAAAACAAGCAGATCTGTAGGGTTTTGAGTTTCAGGGCTAACTGGGAGGAGTGAAGGCTATTAAACTAGGAGGGTTTGGAGGATCTCTCTCTTAACTGGGCGAACTGGGGATAAACTGGTAAAACTGAGAATAGCGTCGGAGCGTGACCCTTTTAAAATCCCCGATTTATGAACTTCTCCAGAAAACTTGTCCAAACCTTTTTTAAACCCAGGTACACTTTCAAAGCAGCGAGCAGGCGCACATGTGCACCCGTTGTTTGACCCGCACCTAAGGCACGGCCATTTTTCAATATACGCAAATATATATGTGCACGTTATAAAATAGCCTGACTGCGCGCACATGTGCACACAGTTGTAAGTGGGCACATGCCTGTGCGCAAATGCCGCTTCTACTGCGTAAGTGGGAAGATTTTAAAAGACATGCTCACCAACGCCATTGCCAGTTTTCCCAGTTTGTTCCCAGTTCGCTCAGTTGAGGGATAATACTTCCAAACCCCCCTAGCTTAATAGCCTCCTTTCCCTCCTGTTAGCTCTGACCTTTAAAACCCCGCTGATCTGCCTATATTTTTTTTTGTTTTACAACTTAATATGCCATTCATAGCAGAAGTAAACTTACGCGCCAGGGGACCTCGGTGCGTGCCAGTACGCATAAGTATTTATGCTCAAATTTTAGATAAAAGTCATAGAATGCCCATGTCCACACCCTGCCCCTTTTTGGAAACGTTTTATTTGGTGTGCTCAGCGGCATGTATGGGCATATCCGGGCGGCTTTTAAAATCCACTTGGCACGCGCTGGCCAAACATATTCATGCTTCCCCTAACTTCGGCATGCGTTGGGCTTTTAAAAGTCATCTTTAACTGCCTAAACCACATCCTCTGGCGATGAATAATTCCAGAGCTTAATTGTACACAACGAGGCAAAATTTCCAAACGTCTACACACCTAAAATTGGAAGTGGTGCATGTAAGTAGTGTGGACTGAATATTTTGCAAAAGCCTGAATTATGCACATTCTAGCCGTGTGGCATATAAATGTGACATGAAAAATGGGCTGTTTAAGCGTGTTCTAGAATGCAGTTTGTGCACAAGTTGTTTTGTAAGCAGTACATGCACATACATTACTGAACTTGTCCATATACCTTTACACCTGCTAATTAAGCTATGGAAGAGAAATTGCATTTGTCCTTTGTGGTGGGAGTCAGGGTTAACTAGTCTTGGGGGGTGGGGACAAGGCGAAGTCCTGGGGGGTCTGGATGAATGGGTGAAGGTGTCATTGTGGTGATTCCATGTTTCCAATACCTATCTTTATATTTAACTTAGGTTTATTACATGCACATGTTACAGTTCTTACATACATAAAATACAGTGGCTTGCAAAAGTATTTGACCCCCATGAAAAAGTCAGCAGATTAGTGTAGATTACAAATGATACTTCCGTTTTTTATTTTATTTTACAAAAAATGCAGAGAAATGATGAATTGTGACTTTGAAAATTTCCTTTAAGAGCATACTGGTTTGCTGTAAACATACTGTTTGGAGCAATCTATGTAAGTGTCATTTGTAATCCACTCAAACCTGCCGACTTTTTAGGGGATCCTCTACCTTTGCAAATCACTGTATATACATATACTTTTATAAAATGGGCAGTGAATGTATGAAATCTCCTGCATTATAAATATGCATGCATTCTGAATCATAGGGGCAGATATGTGGGACAGAAATATGTGATATTTTATAAATTGTACAGCTCCCACCGCACAGTTTATAAAATACTTCTGTAGCTTTAGATGTGACAACTTACGCACACAGGTGCTGACATGTGGTCTATTGAAAATTACCCTCAAAATGGCAAGACTTATAGAACGTATAGAACTTATAGAACACCATAAACAATAACACTTTAAATCAAAGTAGATAAATGTAATCCTGAATGTAATCCACTGAAGTGTCATGAAAGACAGAATATTAATATAAAAAAAAAAAAAGGTTTCAGGCTAACACTTCAAAAAAATACTGCAATTGTCTAAGCAGCAGAAGGAAAGGCTTGCTCAAATGACATAGATTTTGCCTACTTCCAAAACATTAAAAGATACTTTGCAACCGTCTTTATTTAAAAAGAAAAGGAAGCCAATTCCTTTAGCTGCATCATGATTTTTAGTTATCAGGACCTTCAGGGACAGTAGTTTCTTCTTGGTCATGTGAAAGGAGATCTCAATTTCTGCTAATGAGCAGCTATAAATATGTATGGTAGTATGCCCCCCTCCCCCCCTTGGCCTGGACTATGAATTACCCCTATACTTGGTGTGAGGAGTACCACATGAGAAATTATATTTACTAATATGATTTATTTTTCGGTTCATAGCGTAAGTAGGGGATGAGACAGGGTCCCGGTCACCCCAATACCACAATTCTATGCCCTTCCCAAGCAACCTCTCACTTGTGGCACCACAGACCAGATAAAATCATCACACCAGAATAAAACAGTAATTAAGCCTTTAACTAGTATTGTATGAGTAGACAGTGAATCCAATCAGAAAAGTACAGTAATGAAGTATAATATAAACTTTCAGTTTTCTTATTTTAAATCAAGCAATGCAAAAATAACATTGGGTATGTATGGCCTGTTAGCCAGGGAAACCCACACACTCATGGATAGAAAAAAAAAGAAAAAAGAAAAGTTAATAGAGAGAGTTGGGGGAAAAACAGTGTTCAAAAATTGTCTTTACCTCTTTCAAATGGATGAGCACTGCAGTACATGAAAGGTCTCTTTCTCCTTGGTACTAAACAGAAAGCTGGCCTGGTTTCAGTCTCTTGCAGAAAGACCACGGTCTACTAGTTTATCTTTCCCTGTTCCAGCAAGGGTTTATGCTTGACTTCAGCTGAAAAGTTGAAACGATTAAGATGAGATACTGAATTTGGGGACAAAAGCCATGAAAATAAACTTTCTCTCTCCTCTGCTAAAATATTCTCTGTGCACAGTTTAGATTATTTAACACAGTCACTTAGGAAGTGAACCAACCATGTGCTCCTGGGCCTGGATATCACTCAATTTCTCAGCTCCTGGGCTCCTCTTTCCCTTGTTGGGAGTTTACATGTAGCTTGGCTATGAAGCAAGAACAGCTGCCTGCCTCTCTATTTCCTCAGAGTGCAGACTTCTGTCTCTCCCTCTTGTTAATTAGTTCTTCAGGAGAAAAACTGATTACAGGGCTGCCAGATGCACTCATTTCTTCCTGGCTCTAACTCCTGGCCATCCTTACCCCACAAACACAGAAAGAGCTAGCCAAATTGCACCTTTTCTACCTTAAATGATCTCCAGCATTCCTTTGGCTTCCTTCTCTGTTGGCTATGTAGTACTTTTCTCTGGGCAGGCTAAAGAATTCAGCCCTTTTCCCAACTTGTTAAGACTGTGAGTGCTGGATGCTGGTTCTTGAAGAACATTTGTCATTCATAGGAAAGCACACAGGAGTTGTGATGATTTTTTATATTCCTTTACCTTGGTTGCTGCAGCTTGCAGTCTCTGCAGGATTGAAAACCCCTTTTTGACAGGTTCAAATACATCACTCAGATCCAGACAATGCTCAGTCCACATTGTAAGGCTCCAACACATAGTGAGCTTGGGGGCAGGAACCTAGTTTATAGTAGGTTGCTACAGTAGATTTAAGTGAATACTATGCAAATAAATGGTTTCCTTAACCCAACTCCACCCAAAGAACTCCTCTTCCTTGTGAGGGTAAAAGTAGGCACCATATTGTTTCTGCATATATTTTTCTGTGCCCAACCCTGGGGCAATTTTCACAAGTCCATTTACAAGCATAAAACCCACATCTTTGTGTGTGTAAATCTTTTTTATAAAATCAAGCCTTGAGCGAGAAAATCACCCAAGTTTGAAGCTTAGAAAAACTAACAAACAAAGGTTGTGCACCCGGTTTGGTAATTCTTGGCAGCAGCTTGTCCACCCTCTTCACAGAATGGTGGGGAAGGCATCATGGAGGTCTCTTGTTCAGCCCAAATGGATGGACCTAGCCACTGAAGAGCAGAGTTGTCAGACAGGAAATCTTATCTTCTGTTTGTAACTATCATCAAGCTAGGAAGATATCCTCACCCAACCCAACACTAGGGCTGCTTGCTTTAAAAGATATGGAAGCTGTCATAGTTTTCAAAATGATTTACTTAAAAAAATGTTTTAAAAACAAGCATGCTTAGGATGATGCTTCTGATCAAATTTGTTTAGCTATTCCCTTAATGCTAAATCCCCCTTCGTTCTATTCAGAATGTGATTATATTTATTTACGTTTCAAATAAAGTCTGAAGGCACTGACTTGGTTTTAAAGGCAAGGACAACGAATTTCTACTTTAGACAGTGCCTTAATGTTCTCTACACTCCCTAAATCAGGGCTTCCCAAACCTGCTCTGGGGACGCCGCAGCCATTCATTGTGGATATCCTGAAATCCTAACTGGCCAGGTGGTCCCCAGGACAGGTTTGGGAATCCCAGGCCTAAGCAGTGACTTACAGCTGAGTAAGAGCCCGTGACCTTGCATATTTTATCATGACGGAATTATTCACAGATATCCAGGAAAACCAAGCAGCGAACTGAGAGTCCCGATTTATGCTTTAGAAGACATTCAGAGCTGTAGCACAAATTCCAGCAATGGCCTCACAAAAAAATCCAAGTAGAATCTCCAGCAAAAGAATACATGTGTGAAATGCTACGTGCGATCTGTTACTGGGACATTTTCTCACTCACTGAAACTCATTTATAGATTCCATTGTACTGATGAGATGTGTGCTTCATCTAATTATTCCTGGCAAATCTAGAGTCGTTCATGAGGATTCCGTTCCAGGCATTTGCTTTTGCATAGGAGAAGATCCCCAATATCCTTCTTTTTTTTTTTTTTTACCTGTCAAACTTTTATCTGAGGTACTGAAAGATTCATTAAAAATTAGTTCTTTGTGTACTCATGTTGACAGCATCATAAGACAAATGAAAACATTCAAAATAATATCGAGCATCCTGCCAGTCAAACATAAGCAGTTCATTGATCACACTTCTGCAAGCAATTGATGCTGTCTCCAGCTTAAAGGAGCGGCATATATGAGCTTACATTTTTACAGTTGTACGTTAAATCGGTTCACAATATAATACTTTCTACAAGCCAGGGGGAGGTTGCAAAGGCAAACACAAATTAGCGCCAAAGTTGTTTTTTTTTTTTCCATTTTACCACCAAATATGTGTACATTGTACAATGCTAATACACATTTCTAAGAACTCATTGAATCCTTACTAGGACAAATGTGCTTCTCGTAGAGAGAACGTGATGTGATTGGAAAGAGGTGGGAGTGGACTGACCCATATGCTAAGCATTCCCCTATGAGAGATAATACAATGGTTCATGCTTAAGGTCAAATATAGTGAACTCTAGAGAATTCTAGACATGGTGAGGGAGACCAGAAGTGTCTGAATTGGAATCTGGAAGGAGAGGCAGTATTTTCCTTCCTTCCCCTGCAATGTGTTGCAGGAAAGGAACCAGAGTTGTTTTGCCATGTGTGTTTGAAAAGGCCTCATGCCTCTGTGATCCAGGCATTGTAAGTATCTTTCTATTTTTCCAAAGAACCTTTCATAAGAGAAGATAGTTCAAGTCCTCCTTGAGTTTGTCTGCAGGGGGAGAAAACCTCATTATATAAGGTGTAGGGGTTGTTGTTTTTTTGTTATGAAGGAGTTTTATGTCAACCAGTCTACTTGACATACTAGTATTTACGAGGTACTGACTTTAAAGAGGAGTAAGGAGCAAGCACCTATTGGATTCTTCCCAAGAGGCGCAGTGAAGAGGAGACCTAACTAGTGATGTGCATTTGGTTTGAAACAATATGCAAAACGCAACAAAATGGACTCATTTCATTTCATTTCAAAATGGAACAAAAATATGCCAATGAAATTAGAGTTTTTTTCTGGAGTCTGAAGCTTAAATGGAAAGCTTGACTCTGGGACTCTTAGAACTCTTTTTCTTTCCTACTTTTTATTAAGCACCTATCCCTAAGGCCCAAGGCAAGGTACAGACAATTCAGACACTAAAACATTCTAGAGACTTTTCAAAGCATTAAAATATATTTATGTCCTATCCCCATCCAAATTACACAAAGTCTAAACAACAATGGTTCTTTACAATATCAAATCTGGACTATCATCCTGACTCTTTAATCCAACAGAGATATAACCTGGGTGATGGTCATTAGCCTCCAAGTCTCATAGAAGGCCAGACTCAATAGATAAGATGCTAATAATTTATGAAATCTAAGGCCTAGATTCATCAAAATGCTATAATTTTTGCATGAATGCCTATGATAAGGAAAATGGGTGTGGCTAGGTTAATTTTTTAGTTACTGCATGAGAGAGAGAGAGAGAAAGTCTCTCTGTATAAGCCTCTCATATAAGTCAATTATTTATATCACTATAGGAGGACCAGCTAGTAACTCGAGGTGAGGTTTCAGTGGTGGTCTAGTGTTTTAGAGCCAGTATTACATGCACAGTGAGATGTACAAACAGCACAGTACACATCATTGAAGATCTGACGTGATTTGGAGTGAGGAAAGGTACACAAAGATGAGATATCTACAATGTTCTCTTGCCCTAGCTTGATGCACTCTTTACCAGAGCACTATCAAGCTAGGGCGAGAGAACAATGTAGAATCTCATTTTTGTTTGCCTTTCCTCACTCAAAATCACATTAAATCTTCACTGATGTTTACTGTACTGTTCGTATGTCTCACTGTGCATGTAAAAATGGCCCCAAAACCCTAGACCACCACCAAAACCTCACCTCGATTTACTAGCAGGCCCTCCTATAGTGGTATAAATAGTTGACTACTATGTGTGCCAACCCAGAGGCTATCATTATCTCTCTCTCTCTCTCAAAATGCCCAAAACAGAATTCATAATATGTATCACAAATTCCATTTCATGCATATCACACAGCTTAACCCCATGAAAAAAGATGTAGTTATTTCCGGTATGCGATAACGTGCCTTATGCTATCGCGCACTGCACAGCCCCTCATTTTCATAAACCCTACCCAAACTCCTCCTCTTTGACTAAATGTTAAAGATTTGCATTTGTGTCACATGATGTGATAAATAATGTATGCGTTATGGCATTATCATGGGCGTTAGGGCTCTAACAGCCACTATAATGGCCTAATGCATTTTGATGAATGACCCTCTAAGTTAGCCGCTCTCTAATCACATTATTTTGGTAGGGAATTCTACAAAATCAGGACTACATACATAAAAGCCTGAGATCTTCTATCTAGCTGAGTTAATTAATTGTTGTAATCCATAACAAAAAAAATCACTCATAGATCTGAAGGGGTAATTTAACAAGTCTATCATTTAAATATCCTGGTCCAGACCCAGGCAGAGAATCTAGGTCTAAAAATCACAGGTAGCTAGTACAGGGGATACATACAATAGAAATAAGCAAGGTGGCCACATTCTGTATCACCTGAAAACTGTGTATATTTCCTTACGGAATGCAAGCATCAAAGAATCGCATTAGTCAACCTGATACATATTAATGATAGTAGCAGCAGAAAAGGACTGGAAGGATCATTTGCATATCCTACCCAGCAGCCCCAAGGAGAGGACTCCAGAGGTTACTGCAAGCAAATCCAGACTTCAGGCTCCACAGCACCAGCTTCTAGAGGCCCTATATCCCTTGCAACAGAAGAATCTAAATATGTACACCCTGGAGGAAAGGAGGAGCAGAGGTGATATGATACAGACTTTCAGATACTTGAAAGGTTTTAATGATCCAAAGACAACGATAAACCTTTTCCGTCGGGAAAAAATCAGCAGCACCAGGGGTCACAATTTGAAGCTCCAGGGAGGAAGACTCAGAACCAATGTCAGGAAGTATTTCTTCACGGAGAGGGTGGTGGATGCCTGGAATGCCCTTCCGGAGGAAGTGGTGAAGACCAGAAGTGTGAAAGACCTCAAAGGGGCGTGGGATAAACATTGTGGATCCATAAAGTCTAGAGGACGTGAATGAATGTGGAAAAAAAGATTTGCATTCACAAAAAAGCAGGGAGTAGCTTGCTTTTTACGGCAGTTACTACCCCAAACCAAATAAGCCTGATACTTCACTTTCAATGCATATCCAGCATAGCTCTCTGCTTCGATGGCAGGGGAGAAAGACTGATACTTCACGCATATCCAGCATAGCTGTCTGCTTCAACGGCAGGGGAGAAAGACTGATACTTCACTTTCAATGCATATCCAGCATAACTCTCTGCTTCAGCGGCAAGGGGAATGAAGAAAATAGGATCTATACACAGACAACCAACAAGGACTGAATTACATAGTCTGGGTAAACAAATAAGCATGGGTGTAGCTTGCTTATTGCAGTGGTTACTACCCCTAACTAATTAAGCTAGATATTTCACTTAGATGCAGCTCCAACACTGCTCTCTGCATTAATGGTGGGGGTGGAAGGGAAATAGAACCAAAAGGTTACTAAGAGCCAAGAGTAACAGATAAGTATGAGAAAAAAAAAAAAGTGCGGAACTTGCTGGGCAGACTGGATGGGCCGTTTGGTCTTCTTCCGCCGTCATTTCTATGTTTCTATATGTTTCTAAGACTGGAAGGCTCACCTGTATATCCTACTCAGCAGCCCCTGGGAAAGGACTCTAGAGGTCACTGTGAGTGAATCCAGACTTCATCTTCCACAGCCCCAGATTCCAGAGGCCCCGCATTCCTCACTATAAATTTACTACAGATTTTATACAGAAGGAACTTAATTCAAAATGAGTTAATAAAGTGGGTAATTAATATCTTGATTAATTGTAGTGTTTTGAGGGTCACTGTCAAACAAATAATAAATAAATCAATAGACTAAAAGTTCTTGAGTCGTTTTACATCCCTTCTCCCTTAGAAAATTTAACTCGATAACAAATCAACTAAACCAAGAAGCAGAAAGTAGTCCAGCAGTGAGAGGGAGGCTTTCAAGTCTTTTGTGCTGAGTGCCACATGCATGATTATCTCCCAGCTGGTGAGAGCTTGCATGTAAGCAGTAGATGCAAAGAGCTCCTAGCCCTCAGTCTGATCTATGGGGAGCAGTGTGGCAGACCTGGAGGAGTAAGAGAGACAGAGAGGTATTTAGAGGAGACCTTCAGTGACATAGTACAGAAGTCCCACTTCTAATCTTGCAGCCCATGTGCTGCCTTGGAGAAGAAATTTTTAAAGGCTGGCGATCACAAATCCTGGGAGATACGTGCGTGGTTGGACTGAGTATGTGCCGAGCACATTTTTAAGACGGCCCGGTATGTGCAGAAGTGTAGGGCCTTTAAAAAAGGGTGGGGTCTGAGCGGGGTCCAGCTGGGACAGCGCCATTTTGTGCTGTCCCGGTAAAATGCATGCCAGCCGGCTAGGTGGATAACCAATGGAACACTGAGATACCAGGATAAAAATTATATCGAAATGATAGGATGGATCAAATTAGTGGAAGGGTAGCACAATATGTGAAAGAAGGTATCGAGACAAACAAGATAAATATTCTGCAGGAAACAAAACGCAATGCTGAATCTTTATGGAGAGAAAGTCCAGGTGAAAAGGGGAATAAAATAACAGCGGGGGTGTATTACCATCCACCTGGCCAGAATGAACAGACCGACAATGAAATACTAAAAAAAAATTAGAAAACTAACAAAATCAGCAGCACAGTAATAATGGGTGATTTCAATTACCCCACTATTGACTGGGTGAATGTCACATCAGGACATTCTAGAGAGTTAAAGTTCCTAGATGAAATAAATGACTGCTTCATGGGGCAACTCATACAAGAATCCTCAAGAGGGGAAACTATTTTAGACCTAGTTCATAGTGGAACACCGGATTCGGTGCGAGAGGTAACAATGTTGAAGCCATTTGGCAATAGTGATCAAACATAATTAAATTTAACTTAATAACTGGAGGGAGTACACTAAAGAAATTTACTGCGATAGCATTTAACTTTCAAAAAGATGACTATGAAAAAATGAGGAAAATGGTTAGAAAAAATCTGAAAGGTGCAACTGTAAAGGTTAAGAGCTTAGATCAGGTATAGATGATGTTTAAAAATACCAGACCAGATATATTCCACACATTAGAAAATTTGGAATGAAGTCTAAATGATTACCGGTATGGTTAAAAGATGAGGTAAGAGAGGCTATAATAGCTAAAAGAACATCTTTCAGGAAATGGAAAATGGATCCCAATGAAGAAAACAGCACAAGCACTGGCAAGTTAGATGCAAAGCATTGATAAGGGTGGCAAAGAGAGAATTTGAAAAGAAGCGTGCTGTGGAAGCAAAAACTCATACTAAAACCTTTTTCAGGAAGTTGAGGTAAAAAGCCTGCAAGGGAGTCAATTGGACCATTCCATGATCAAGGGGTAAAAAGGGAACTTAGGCATGACAAAGCCATAGCAGAGAGACTATTAATTCTTTGCTTCAGTATTCACTGAGGAAGATGTAAGAGATATACACATCAGAAATGATATTCAAAGGTGATGATTCAGAGGAACTGAAACAAATCTCAGTGAACTTGGAAGATGTATTAGAGCAAATTGACAAACTAAAGAGTAGCAAATCACCTGGACCAGATGGTATAATTCCCAGAGTGCTGAAAGAACTGAGAAATGAAATTGCGGACCTGCTATTGAAAATGTGTAAACTGTCGTTAACATCGTCTTTGGTATCTGAAGACTAGAGTATTGACAATATAATGCTAATTTTTAAAAAAGTATCAAGGGGTGATCCAGAAAACTACAGACCATTGAGTCTGACATTTATACCAGGCAAAATGGTAGAAAATATCATAAAGAATGAAATTGCTGAACATATACTGTAGATAGGCATAGTTTAATGGGAAAAAGCCAACATGGATTTAGCCAAGGGAAGTCGTGCCTCACCAATCTGCTACATTTTTTGAGGATATAAATAAACATGTGGATAAAGGTGAGCCAGTTGATATAGTGTATCTGGATTTCTAGAAAGCATTTGACAAAGTCCCTCATGATAAACTTCTTAGGAAATTAAAATGTCATAGAATCAGGGGCAGTGTCCTATTTTGGATTGCCAACTGGTTAAAAGATAGAAAACAGAGAGTAGGGCTAAATGTTAAATTTTCCCAGTGTAGAAGGTTGAATAGTGGAGTGCTCCAGGAATCTGATCTGGGACCTGTGCTTTTTAATATACTTATAAATGACCTGGAAAAAGGAACAAGTGGGGTGATTAAAGTTGCCGATGACACACAATTATTCAAAGTTGTTAAATGACAAGAGGATTATGAGAAATTGCAAGAAGACCTTGCAAAATTGGAAGACTGGGCATACACATGGCAAATACAATTTAAGGCTGACAAGTGCAAAGTGATGCACTTAGGGAAGAGTAACCCAAATTATAGCTATACAATGCAAAGTTCCACGTTAGGAGTCATCTTTCAGGAAAAGGATCTAGGCATCATCGATGATAATACATTGAAATCTGCTCAGTTGTGCAGCAGCAGTCAAGAAATCAAATAGAATATTAGGGATTATTATTAGAAAGGAATGGAGAATAAAACAAAGAATATCATAATGCCTCTATCACTCTACGGTGATATCTTGAGTATTGTGTGCATTTCTGGTTACTACATCTCAAAATAGATATAGCAAAATTAGCAAAGGTACAGAAAAGGATGGCGAAAATGATAAAGAGGACAGAACAATTCCCCATGAGGAAAGACTAAAGAGGTTAGGACACTTCAGCTTGGAGAAGAGACGGCTGAGGGGAGATGTGATAGAGATTTATAAAATAATGAGTGGAATGGAATGAGTAAATGTTATTCAGTTTACTCTTTCAATAAATAGAAAGATTAACAGACACACAAAGTTGCTAGGTAATGCATTTACAATTAATATGAGAAAATATTTATTTTACTCAAAGCATAATTAAGCTCTGAAATCCATTGCCAGAGGATGTGGTGAAAGCTATTAGTGTAGCTTCATTTAAAAACAGTTTGAATAAGTTCCTGGTGGAAAATTCCATAAACCATTATTAAGATGGAGTTGCAGATATCCACTGCTTATTCTTGGGATAAGCATCTTGAAATCTATCTATCCCTTGGAATCCTGTCAGGTACTTGTCATCTGGTTTGGCCACTGTTGGATACTGGGCTTGATGGACCCTTGGTTTGACCCAGTACAGCAAGTCTTATGTTCTTATGCAATACCATGCCATATAAGATTTAAATTGATGAAATATGTGGAGCTTAAACCAAGCCTTTTTAACAAAGGATAAGATATAGTTCTCATTAAGTCGGGATTCGAGAACCTCTGCCAGGCTCTTCTCATGAGGCTTCAATGGAAGAAAATCCTTTTTACAGTAACTGCAGATTTAAAGATCAAAGATTTACCTTCTTAATCCATTTTTAAGGGATTAAAAACCAATTTATTAGCATTCAACCAACCTGCAATAGTAGTCGAGCAGTTGGCAATGACTTTGAGTCTTCATGTTTTTGAGCCAGCAAAGACAGGGACGGTAACTTTCAAATTGGCGTGCAGATGCCGGCATGTGCCCAGGGACTGGGCAATTTTATAACTTATGTGCACGTTAATAAATGCACTGGGCTTGTGCGCAAATCCCAGTTCTACCAAACAAATCGAGGAATTTAAAAGTGGTGCACACACACACCATTGCCAGTTTCACCAATTTGTCCAGCAGTTCACCTAGTTAACAGGTAGGTCCTCCAACCTCCCTTGTTTGATAGTCTACACTCCCCCCCCCCCCCCCCCCAAGTTACCAGACCCTTTAAACCCGTTAGAAATGGCTCTCTCTTTTATAGCAGACGTAAACTTACGCAGCAGTGGATCTTGGCGCACGCTCAGGTGCATAAGGTTTTTACCCGCACATCTCGTGGCCACGCCCCAAAATGCCCACAACCCTGCCCCTTTTTGAAAACGTTTGAGATGTGCGTGCGGCAGGAGATAGGCCTGCATTTCAGTGGCTTTCAAAATTCAGTGAGGCACGCGTGCCGTATATATGCCTTGCACAATACCTCCAGAAGCCTCATTTTGTGGAATTTTCTGGAATTTATAAGTAAAGAACTGTGAAAGAAAATCACAATCTAGAGATTATGAAGAAACCAGAAGGCAGGTGGGAGGAAACATTAGCCCTTTAACTACAGATGACTGTTCTCAGGGACTGTTAGGCACATTGTTGATAGATGTCTGGAAAAAGTCAGGTTGCTAATGGCAGATATAAGCTTTCACCCACACAAGGGCCCGGATTCTGAAAAAGGTTACGCATTTACGCACGTGACTGGCCTTACGAGTGCCGGGCCTATTTTAAAAGTCCCGGTCACGCATGTAAATCCCGGGGACGCACATATGTCGTGGGGCATCGGGCAGGGAGTGGGCGGGGTGGTCCGGGGATGGGGCGGGGCTAGAGGCGCTCAGCACAGCGGCCATTTGCCGCTGTGCCGGGGGATTGTGGGCCAGCAGGGTGCCAAGTGCACACTACTTGCACCTGCCTCCAGGCAGGCACAACAGGTAAAATAAAAATTTGGGGGGGGTTAGGTTAGGATTAGGGGGCGGGAAGGGGTAGGAAGGTCAGGATAGGGGGGTAGGGAACTTCACTCCCAGGCCGCTCCAAAATCGGCCTGGGAGGGAACGGGGGAAGGCCGCAGGCGTCTGTGTGCACACGTTGCACAATTGTGCGCCCCATGCGCGTGCCAACCCCCAATTTTGCAACTTTATAAAATCTACCCCTAAATGTTCAGCCTTATCAAACTCTAAGCTTGATGTTTGACACTGCTGCTCAAGGTATCTGCCTTCATCTATTGCAATAAAGTACTATCCTATACCTTGTATTCTCTGGACTGCAAGCTTTTTCAAAGGGAAAACTCGTACAGGGTTTCCCTTTGAAAATGGGCCAGGTGTGGGACTGGGCCTGAACCTTGGTGCATACATTTGCACCTTTTTTGAAGCAGGTGCAAATATACTTGCCAAAAGTACATACGGGGCTTTCAGAATGAAAGCCCCCCCCCCCCCCCCTGTGTATTCTCCCTTCCCCGACCCCCTCACACCTCTTCTTGACCGCATATAAAAGTGCCCCCATTGTGACCAAGTCAGATGCTTTTTCCCACATTGAGGAATGGGCGATTTTCAGCAGCGTTTTTCCAAGGACGTTTTGAAAATTGCCCTCCCCATGACAAGACTCTGTAATTAATGTTCTTGCACTAGCTTTGACAGGAGGGGTAATGCACATAAAATTACAGTTAGTAACACTACGCAGCTGTTTTCCCAGTTCACACCTGGCTGCCATCTCTTTTGCTTACTCATACATTTACCATTCATGTTCTTTGCATCCATCCAAGGAAATGGGAGGTGGCTGAGATCCTCACTCGCCTGTGAGATTACCAGAAGTACCTTTAATTAAATTGGACAGTCTAAAACATCTATATCTTGTTAATCTTGTTAATCAAACATCTATACTTGTTAATCCCCTAAGTTCCATGTAAACCGGCCTGATGTGAATTCCATTCGTGAAGTCCGGTATAGAAATATATATTAAATTAAATTAAAAGCCTAAAAAGCATTAAACGAGCTTTGAAATCTATCTATCCATGAGGATTATGGCAGGATCAGTGGCGATGTATGATTCTCACAATAGTTTTTGCTATTTTAGCCTCAATCCCCTGGACAACATCCCAGTTACATTTATTTTTTTTTAAACGTGCTTCTTTTCCCAGCCCCCTTCTCCCACCCCATCCCCCACTTAATCGATGTTTAAATTTCCATATAAAGCTCCTTTGCAGTCTGAATATGGCTGAGCTATTCATGATCGTTATTATTATTTGTGTGGTACATACCAGATGTGGGCAGCACCGTACAGAAAAACAGGAATGGGCAATCCTTACTCTTTGGAGTTATAAAATATAAAAATATAAAAAAAAACATATTGGGTCAGACCAAGGGTCCAGTTTACAATTGTCAAGATAGAAAAACAGGACACCCGACCTAAAAAAAAAAAAAACAAGCAAGGATATGCTGGAGAAGATTTAAGGTAGGTGGGGCATGAGATGAGTTGGTTGATAGCTGTGGCTGGTAATTCCTACCTTCTGTTTGCAAAGCTCAGCCTTTTCTTTCTTTTGTGGACTTCTAGCTTTATCTTTAGATGGTTATAGTCAGAGCCACCCCTGGTTTCCCGTGGCAGATTTCTCAAGACTGCAGCAAGAATTAACAAATTATGTGGCAGTTTTTCATAATTCTGTGGGCAATTTTGTGGCAAATTTGCATAATTTTACATAGGTTCACACCTCTGACTATGCAAAAAAAAAAAAAAAGTCAATTTTTTGTTCTTGAAAACCACTGATATTGATTTTAAACAATATTTAATCTATATACAAAGAAAAAAATGTACCATGCACAAAAATCAACAATTTATCAACTTCAGACATATATTACAAACTTCCAATTGTGAAATGCTACTTTTGTTTTGAATTGAAATAGTGCAATCATCCTTTTTATATTTTCTTGAGAAAGTCCTTGTCTTCTCTCTAAGTATATGAGCTTCTCTATGCTAAAAATGCCCTCAGTATCATCAGTTTGTCATGCTGTTAATTGCAAGAAAGATATGTGCACATATATTGGACACACAGTAACAGATGCAAAAAAAAGGATTAAATTAGTGCAAGTGTCAGTCATCAAGGCATCTAAGAATTGGAATTGATGCCCTCCCTGCCAGCTGTGAGATTCAAGCAGTGGCAGGCTTCCAGAACATATTCAGGTCTTTGCAAAGGGTGTATGGATTGACCATATAGGCGGGTACAAGAACTTTTGTATAAAGACTAAATTCTTCTATAAGGACATCACACTATCCACCAGGAATTATATCAAAATCATCTTTGGTTTGATAATGATTTAAGAGATCGTTGGTGGATCAAGCACTCTGATTGCTTTCTTTGTCCAGCTCCAACTTCACCTTCCCCTCCCCACCAGTTCACTTCAGGACAGGAGGAAGGGGATGGGAGAGAACCACAGAATAAATCTCCCTGTAGGATGTTTGCAAGGGGTTGGGGGAAGAGGCTGGAGCAGAAGAAAAGAGACAAAGAGAGATATGAGACTGAAGTCAGGCACCCTGCAGTTTTCTTCAAAAGATTGAATTAAGAGGTGTGTTAAGATTCTGTCCATAGTCAGAGCTACGGGCAGCCTCTCACCCCCCCTTTTGCAGCTTTCCTGCAGCCTGGAGGCCGCCGATGCTCCTTCAGTGCGGCTGGAGCCGCTCCGGGTGCTGTCCTATGCAGCCCGGAGGCCGTCGACTTTCCTACCGCTGTGCCACGGCAGAGAGTTGCTGCCATGTCCTGTGCAGCCTTGAGTCCACTGTCGTTTCACCAAGCGACTGGGAGGCCGCCGATGTCACCGCCGCCGTCCACAGCAGGAAGCTACCGCTGCCTGGGTCTCCATGCGGCCCGGAGGCCGCCGATGCTGCTACTTCGCAGTCGCTGGCTACCGCCGGTCTTTCCTGCGGCAGGCAGCAGCTCCCAGCTTCTTCCTTGCGGCTTGGACGCCGCCACTCCAGTGTCGGGGCCTGTTCTATGGCCCAGCTCTGCTCCTGCTTGCTCAGCGGCAGGGACGCCGCTCTCCATGGTCCTGCCCACTCCTTCCTCCTTAGGCGTGTGGCCGCGCCTCTTGTCCATTCTAAAGGGCCAACGTGGGAGTGGTGCTCCTGTGATGTCATCATGGGAGTCTCCTCTTCAGCCCTATAAAAAGGGCCTGTCTTCATTGCTTCATTGCCTTCGCAAGGAGCCAGTCTTTCTTAGGACTTCTCTGCATCCAGCCTCTCGTTGGCACTCTGTTCCATGCTGGAATTCCATGTCTTCGTTTTCATTGTGGTCTCTTGTCTGACCCTGCGTCTTTGTCTCGTCAGTTCCAGTCATCCTGATCTTTCCATCGTCCTTTTCCTCAGATCTGCTGATGTTTCATTCTTCTGATGTCCTTTGGTTCTTCCCTTCATCTCCTGATGTCCTCTTCTCCGGATATCCTCACATCCTGATCTTCGTTATCCAGATATCCTTCGCTACAGCAGCATAAGCCTCCAGAAGATCCCGACTTTTAATGTTCTTCGCTCCGAGCCCCGTCTCCAAGCTTTTAGCCTCATGTGCCATACTCTGAGTCCACTCGAGCTCCTGCACAAAGTGAGGTTCTCCGAATCCTTGGATACTGAAGTCCTTCTCCAAACCCTGAATCCTGTCCGGATCTTCAGAATCTCTTGCGCCTGCTTCCGTCCATTCGAATGAACTCTACCTAAAACCTGTTCATTTGCGTGGCCCGTGCCTTGCCTTGACTGGCTGTGGAAGGCGCACCTCAGTGCAGGCTCGCCAGAGTCTTTGTTTTGATTCTTCAATCAACTTGAGCGGGGAACCACTAACGTGGTCTGCGACCAGCCCTGACTGGCTGTGTAGGGTGCGCCTACCAGCTTGGTCCGCCACCAGCCCTGATTGGCTGAGTAGGGCGCGTGATGTGGCAGTACCTATTCAGAGATCTTCAAGCATCTTTGTGTCTCTTTCAGAGTCCTTCTCTTCAATCAACCTGGGTCCGTCTCAGTTCTTCAATCAACCTTTGTGTCAATTCTTCTAGTATCCTGAGTCTCATCTCAACCTTCAAGTATCCTGACTCATCATGTGAATTCCTCATGTATCCAGAGTCCTCATCTGTATCTGATGTCTTCACCCTTCAGCCTCTGTCTGTCCTGTCACATTTGCTGTTCCATACGGCAGGTCCGAAAGGGCTCTTGAGTGCCCGGAAGGCTACCCCAAAGACCAACATTGCATTGCTGGGTCTCTTTGATGCGATCAGGTTCAGCAGAGGCCAGGGTTCTACATCTCCAGCCTGTGCTTGGACACTCCTCACCTGCCTTGGCGCTTCCAGGAGCTCCTCTGTGGTCGTGTCGTGGCCAAAGGGTGCACAATCTCCCAGAAATGGGACCGCCTCCAGCGTTCCCACAACAAGGTGTGAAAGCTTTCAAGAATGTTGATTATGTGGCAGACAGTAAATTATGCAGAACAAGCTAATTATGCAATTTCTTCCACAGCTAGCATCACTGGTTACTATATGCCTAAGCACAAGAAAGATCCAAAGGGCTTTTGTTTTTTTTTGTTTTTGTGAAGACACTGATGCACATGGCCAGCTTTTGGAGTGTGCTACCTATGCATCAGCGCCCCCTCCACTGTAGCCATAGAGCTTCTGCTACAGTTTCCCTATCCTGAAAGGGCCCATGAAGCCAGTGGTATAGCAATGGATAGGACTGAGTGGGTCATGGCTCTACCAGCTCAGTAGCTGAAGAAGAGGTCTTGCAGCAGGACCAACATGGACCCTCATCCTATGGCAGCCCCAAAAGAAAAGGAGGCGACACTGCAGCAGAGCCACTACAGATCACATCCCATGGTAGCCCAAGAAGAAAATGAGGCTGCAGTGCAGCAGCTTTCCTAGGGCCCTATCCTGCGGAGGCCAATTAAGATGAGGCCGTGAAGCAGGACCACTACAGACCCCATCCCACGGTGGCTCAAGAGAAAAGGAGGCTATGCAGCAGGACTGCTGCAGACCCCCATCCTGAAGCAGTCCAAAAAGAGAGGCCTCTGTGAAAGTGTATGTTTGTGTGTGAGTGAGTGTGTGTGTGTGTTTGTGTGTGTGTGTGTATGTAAGGGAGCCTGTGTGGGAGAGAGAGCCTGAGAGTGAAAGTTTGTGTGTGTAGGTATGTGTGTGGGCGTCTGTGTGCAAGAGAGAGCCTGTAAGAATGAAATTGTGTGTGTATGTGTGTGTGTGTGTATGTGTGAGGGAGAGTGTACAAGAGACTGTATGTGTGGAAAGAAGAACCTGGAAAATGAGTTAGGAGAAAACTGAGAAGGAGACCAAGACTAGACAAAGGTAGAACAAAAAGCATTTTAGTTCCAGTATAATGATTGGAATATGTCAGCTTTGGGAATGTGTATCTCTGATATTGTAGTATTTTGCACACTATAAGAGGAAATGCATTTGGTTTTTTTCTTCAGGGTGGCACTGCATGCAGCGTCTAACTTCTTGGAATTTCCATTTGTTTTTGTGTATGTTTCTGTTTCTAGTTTGGGGGCAACATGTTCTGTGTATGATTGAAGTGAAGGATTCTGCTAGTGTATAGGGATGTGTAGCAGTCTGTCTTGTTTTGTTTTCCTAGTAGATGTCTTAGTGTTCTAGGGCCTGGTGTAACATTTATAGTGCTGCCTTTTTACATAGGTAAGGCGGTTGTTGTTTGAGTCCTAAGAATTAGTGCTGTTATGGTACGGAGGATTTGTTATATAGATTCCAAGTGATTTTTTTTCTAGGGTTTTACATTGCTTTACAAAGTGTCTGGTATTTGTGTTGTTTTGACTAAGGTGACCTGGGAATTAATCTTTTTTCAAGGGGTGAGTTATAAGGGGAAACCTACTACTTCCGCACTGCACCCATTGTTGTAGGAATTAGATGCCGTGTATGTTTATTGATCTGATCTTGAAGCACAGGGATTTATACTGGGGTTCTGTCTCATCCTGTATAAACCCCAGACTTCACTGGAGTTGTCTGGTCTTCCAGAGTTAGTGGTGGGGACATGATATCACCAATAGTGCTTAAGAGTGGGTAAAAGCCTAATCTACAACCAGCTTGTCTTCCCTCCCCCACCCCATAGTGAGTGAGAAAGTGCTGCTTGCAGGCTCCATGCCCACTGGAGGAATGTATGAGATTGCACCAGGGGATAATAACGTTAGAAACAGTTTGGAAAGCAATAGGCCCTGTGATTTAAGGAAGGATTTGCTACCTGAGACCCAAGCAATTTAGGAATAAAGTGGATCTTTTGGAAAAGAAGGTCAATACCTAGGGGCTATCAAGCTAATGTCAACCACTGCTTCTGTGGACAAATTAGAACAGAGAATGGGAGAATTGGATTTGTTGAAATCTGTGGTTGCCAAGGAAAGGGTATCTACCGTTAGAAGGATTGAATCTCTTCTGAATTATACCCAGTTGAAAAAAAAATCAGGAGGTTATACATTCTCCACAGTAGGAGTCTATTGCTGGCAGTGAATTCATTAAAAAAAATATATGGTTGAATGCTTACATCTTACAAGGGAGACTCTGCTCCTCGTATCCAAGGCTATTTACTTTTCTTCTAAATCAGCCACATCCCAGAAGATGTTGTTAGTGACACAGGAGGTGGAATTGTCATCTACAGAGAAAGCAAGCACCTAACAAGGGGACTTTACTAGTTACGCTTTCGTCTTGGAACCCGTAAGCATTTAATAATGTGCCTATTCTTCCATAATACAAAAAACAATTTTTTCATGGCTGGTTTTTTTTTTTTGTGTGTTAGGATTTATTCAGACGTATCACGTTTTGATTCAAACAAAAAGAGAGAACATTCTGTCTGTGCGTTTTGAGGCCTCTGGGTTAGAGGCAACTTTTTCTTTGAAATATCCAGTTAAAATGTTACATTACATGTAAAACGTTAGCTACGTTTTTTGGGAACCTGAACAACTTTCTGAGATCCTATCTAAGCAGAAGTAATTACCTCTGGAAGGGCAAACCCTGAGGGATGTCAGAGGGATAGCGTACAATGTTTGTTTGTTTTTGCATTTATTTTGGATATAGTAAATTATAGAATTAATTATACTTTTGCCTTGTAGGATATTGCAGCCATGTTAGACTGTTTTTGTGTTATTTTATTTTATTTTTTTTGGCTGTTTGTCTTTAATATATCTTATTTGATATATTCTCCTCCCTTTATTTGTGGATATTTTTATTTTTGAGATATATGTTTGGGTTTATCTGTTTAATTTTCTCATCATTACTTGAATAGGCTTAAATGTAACAATAATATTAAAAATGTAACAAAGTTAAAAAAAAAAAAAAAGATTGAGGGGCAATTTTTACCTATCATGAAATATGACGTTTGGGGGTCTAGAAATATTTTAAGGAGAACTCTGGTTAAAAAGGTTGCTGCTAATCGACCTTTTCTTGTACAGTGTGAAGTAGATATGAAATATCAGCAACAAGTCTGTATGAGATATCAGCCTCAATGCTAAGAAACTGAGAAATGAACTTCTCAGTCTAGAGCTCAGATTAATAAATCTGTTACATGAGCAGGGAGAATTGGGTTCACCAGTTCAGTTATTAAAAGCAGCCTTGAAGTGGTGATTTAAATCTGGGAAGCAAACAGGGCCTGCCACACACACCTTCAGAAAGGCCTCCCATTCCAAGCACGGAGATGAGATCTGGTGATGGGGGGGAAAGAGTACGGATAAGAGAGCAGCTTAAGCAACGAGCAAATTGGAAGAAGGCTGTATGGGGAAAATAAGAGAGGAGAGGTAATAAAGGAGCTGCAGATTGAATGCACTTACAGTCAAATATAAGACGTTTGAATTGAATGCAGAAGTGGATGGGGGAGTCATGGTAATGATCCGAGAAAAGAGGTTACATGATCCTAACGGCATCAGTGGCAGATAAATCAAGCAGTTGCACTTTGGCCACATTTCTGATCCAAATGTGAAATGTGCTGGAAAAAAAATCAGAATCTTTAGATGTTATAGGAATTTTTAAAATATCAATGGAATAACTTTTTTTTGAAAGTGCGTAGGCAATAGTAATAAATATTTGGGACTAAATGTTTATAGAAAGCCATCAAGGCGGTACATATCTAATCTCCAATCTATTATACATGAGCACGTTTTTCACCTCCAGCTAGTAAGAGCTCCTCACCATTGCAAACCCCATGTTCTATACTACTACTTGACTCTGTATCTAATCCCTTCTGCAGGACACATGGGACATTTTCAGTTATGCTTTATTTTATGATTTTGATGCTCAATGAGACCTGTTAGCTAAGATGTTTTCTTTATGTTCTCAAATTTTACAATGTTAATTTTGAACTAGTTTACCCTGTTTCCAAGTTCCGTAACCTTGTTCCATGTACCGCCTCTAGGCGAAATTTATGTTCTGTTTCAATGTAAACCGATGTGATCTGTATTTCATACAGGAACACCGGTATATAAAAATCTAAAAGTAAATAAATAAATAAATAAATTATTGAAAAGTTGCAAAGTTGAATGTAATTTCCAGTTTTCTTACTAGGTAGAATTGTTTTAATCAAGATGAGTCTGGATCTCAAATTATTATATTTTTTACAATTGATAACACTGATTTTACTTAAGAAAGACTAAAAGCCATAAACACTGTCTATGAGAAGTTTTTATTGAAATACAAAAGAGCTAGATACTATTTTGGAAACTAACAGTCCCTGGAGCAGGAGGAGGTGTAAACTCAGTCAGTTTTAGTTTTAAATACAGTTAATTATTACAGTCTTCGCCTCATGTTAGTTTATTCTGCGTGTCCAGAATTCCCTGACAGGGAAAGATTACTTTTCTAGGCCCTGTGCATTGTTTAAGTGTTAAGAACATAAGAACATGCCATACTGGGTCAGACCATCAAGCCCAGCATCCTGTTTCCAACAGAGGCCAAACCAGGCCATAAGAACCTGGCAAGTACCCAAACACCAAGAATATCCCATGCTACTGTTGCTAGTAATAGCAGTGGCTAATTTCTAAGTTAACTTAATCAATAGCAGGTAATGGACTTCTCCTCCAAGAACTTATCCAATCCTTTTTTAAACACAGCTATACTAACTGCACTAACCACATCCTCTGGCAACAAATTCCAGAATTTAATTCTGCGTTGAGTGAAAAAGAACTTTCTCCGATTAGTTTTAAATGTGCCACATGCTAACTTCATGGAGCGCCCCTAGTCTTTCTATTATCTGAAAGGGTAAATAATCGATTCACATCTACTCGTTCTAGACCTCTCATGATTTTAAACACCTCTATCATATCCCCCCTCAGCCGTCTCTTCTCCAAGCTGAAAAGTCCTAACCTCTTTAGTCTTTCCTCATAGGGAAGCTGTTCCATTCCCCTATGTTAATCATATAGTAAAGTCAATTGTAAACAGCTCTAATAATCATGCAGGAAAGTGATGGGGTTTCCAACTTAAGATTTTACTGATTAAAGATGGAAACTTAGATTTTATTTTTTTTTAATTTAATCTATTTATTTTTACAGATCTCGCACTTTACAGATTCCTATTTACAGCTTCCACTCTCCAATAAATGTTGACCTTTTGCTTCTAATCAATCTAGCTGGTTAAAGCCAATTTCAATTATGTAATTTATTCCTTATCCTTTCCAAACATTGGGGTAGTTTTTAAAGGTGTTCTGTGGGTAGACCCTTGGGCCAAGGGGGGAGTTGTCACCACCTGTGGGGAGGAGCCCCACAGGTCCCCACCATCAGTAGGTGAGGCAGAAGACTAACAGAGACTCCGCTTGAGGTTCACCATTACCAGCCCACATTCTCCTCAGGTTGAGCCTTTGGGTACCAGGGTCGGCTGGACTTACATGGGGCTTCTGCAAGATGGAAGTCCAGAGAATAGGCTGGTAGTGCATTCCGAAGACGGTGTCCAGCCAAAGGTCATGGCAGGCAGTGTAGCTCATAGTCAGTGTCCAGTCCAAAGTCAAAGCCAAAGACAAGCAGTAGAGACGAGGAGGGCAGGAACAAGGGAGGAACTCAAGACAACATTATGATTGTGGAAGCAAGGAGACCTGTTGCCAAGGCGTCTGTTAGGAGTAGGATGCAGCCTTATATAAAGGTCACGGGCTGTCACCAGGAAGAGCCGACAGCATTCTCCTACCGTGGGCCCTTTAAGAGTTGGCAGGAGGTGCGCATGCACCTAGGAGGATGGCCTGTGTGAGAGGAAGTCAGCGGCATCCCAGCCACGGACGAGGCAGGAGAGACAACAGCTGTTGGCTTGGGGCCACGTGGGGAACTGGGATGGAGGGGTTTACATTGGCAGTAGCACCCTGCCACTGCCAGGGAACCCAGATCTGCTCCCACCACAGCAGAGCGGCCTGGGGTGAGAGAAGCCCCTTTCTGAGGGTTTAGGCTTCCTGGGATGTGAAGCATGAAACTGCTTGATTAGGTCTTTGTCTAATATACTGGAGGCCGGCTCTCAGTTGTTCTCCTCTGGGCTGTATCCTTCCCAAGTGAGGAGATGTGGTCAAAGATGGGACTGTCTTCTCATGTCAAGTGTGTTACGCACCTGATACGTGGTGTTACTCTCAGAGGCGAGCTTCTGTGGTTCGGGTATCTTCCTAGAGGGTCAGGAGAGTACCAGGGGTTTTAGAAGGGAGATGTGGAAGGAGTTGTGGATCTTTAAGGATGAAGGTAGATGGAACTGGTAGGTCATAGGGCCTAACTGGCGTAGTAAAGGGAATGGACCAATATATCGTGGAGCCAACCACATAGACAGGAGCTTGAGCTAGTTATATCGTGTACTGAGCCAAACCATTTCCCCGGTTTTAAACTGTGGGGCTGGTCTATGGTGATCATCAGCAAATCTCTTGCCTTTATGCCCTGCTTTTTGAAGCATTTGCTGCATATGATTCCAGATTAGGTGCATTTCTTGGGCTGTCAATTGTGCCATAGGTGAGGGAACGGTCAGTGACAGCAGCAGAGAGGGAAGTGGCCACCTTCCGTAGACTGGAAGGGCAAAGATCCAGTGGCGGAACAAGGGTGTGAGTTATGGGTAAACTCTGCCTAGGGGAACAGCGTTGCCCAATCGTCCTGATGAGCGTTGATGTAGGCTCGGAGAAAATGCTTTAGAGTGCAGTTGTCCTTTCCGCTTGCCTATTGTCCTCAGAAAGCCATAGATAAACAATCGAAATATAGTAAAACCTACCATACCAAAACAGCACTAACTGCCAGCATTCAAACAGTAACAATCCTATCTATGAAAAGGAAACACCAATACAGCTTCTATTAGGCTCTAAAACATTAGGAAAATAGAACAAGCCAGACTACCTAAATATACCTGTAAAAAAAATACATGTATTTAAAAATATTGTACAAATGTTTTTAAAACTACATTGGTCAGATGTCAGATTAGAGACATTCATATCTAAAGGCAGGTCCCATAATGTCTCAAAAGCTCACGTGCAGTATTTTTGGATAATACTTATATAGATCCAGTAAATGTTATTACAGTATGCCAAGAATATAGTTTACCCCAAGAGACACATCTGCCATATCAAAACACTAACTTCCAAGACTCAAACAGCAACAAACTTACCCAGGAAAGAGCAACACTGCAAATATTACATCAAGTCCTAGAAGACCAATATATGTCCTATTTAAAAAAGAACAAGGCAGACTGTTATAGACCCCTACACAGAAACTATACGCTAGCATAATCCCTCACCTAGGTCATATATACAGAACACAGACAGACCCTTACCAAAGACAGAATAATGGACCAACAAACAATAAAATCAAGAAATATAAAACCATACTAATAAAAAAAAATATTCCAAAAAAATGAATAGAACATCCAATAATTAAAACTTCACAAAAATGTTTATACATTTCTCAGAACACCAATATAATATTTCAGAACAGCAAACACATCAAATAACATCCATTAATGAACCTAATAAGGATTTAAAAATTTCCTGCTCTCTGTACCTTCCATTTTTTGATTTTCTGCCACCTTGAGATTGCTGTGGATTGGGGGGGATGCACAAACTAAATCCTGTCTCTCTCACACACACAGGCTCACACACAAGCTCTTCCCCTCTCATAAACACACACACAAACACACGCACAGACTCTCACGCTTATACACACACTCACGGGGCCTTTCCCTCTAGGCCTTGCTGGGCCTCCGTTGCTCTCTTCAACCATGGTGGGCTGGGCTCCATGACACACTGCTAGGCCTCTGTCACTCTTGTTACAATGCTGCTCCCACCCCCACCCCACCCCACATGCACGCAAACTTTGCCCATGGAAGCAACTGCAGATTAAGAACAAAACTAAAAAAACAAAAAAGAATTGATCAATTCTGGGGAGTCATTGAATCCCTTGAAGGTCTTGACTGCATGCCACTGGTGTCAATATATTCTCTGTGGTATAATATGACAGTGCACCTAGCAAATATTTGACACACGGGATAAAATGTAAAAATAAAAAGCTTTCTTTACATTGGTGATTTAGACTGTCTGCTCTAACTGCATGAAGGCAAAGGCAGTAGTCCATCATTCACAGTAGGTTTCTCTCCGAGGCAATGCAGTTGATTGCAGGAAAGGTTATACACTGCCTCTCCTAACAGAATGCCCTGTGGTCCACAGTCTCAGCTCGTGCATGTTTTCATTGTCTCCTCTGCCCTAAGCTACTTAGCTCCATAGTGCCATGCACTCTGACAGCGAGGAAGCCAGTGCATGCACCGCATGCGTTGTCTATCCAGCCATGTGAATTGTTCAATCCTTTCAAGGGTTCAGTACTTCACCTCCCCTTTCTTACTGCTGTCAGCTGCAAAGACACCCTGGTGTTCCTTTCTTTTAATCATGGTATATCTAACCATGGTCCTCAGAGAGAACTTAAAAAGTATTTTCCCCACTCACGAGGTTACAGTAGAGCACACTGTGCTGGAAAATAATTCATCTGACAATTACGGTATCAAAATAAATATAGTGTCAGAAATCCTAAACATGGCGCATACCTTTGAGAGATACTGCTTTTTATTACTTAAGTCACTGACAAGAAGATATGCTGTTCACTTTGTCACTGCAGTCTGAATATATATAGAGCCGGTGTGAATAACTTTCTTCCTCGGTCAGCCCTTCACTTTATCATCGCGCTCCTTGTCTAGCATGGAAAAGCTTTGCTGAACTATGGAAAAATATGAAGCCTATCTCCTAGATGCTATATTTATTTCTCTTGTCAGTTTTAGGTGGAGCCTGGGTCTGCCTTGTACAAGGAACAATTTAATCACTGTTTCCTTTGTGATGCCCCAAGCGCCAGCTCTCCATGGACGCTCTTGGCCGGTGTTTCTGTGGCGAATATTTAAACTGAAACACCTGCCAGTTTTCACTTGCTTTTCTAAATCAGCCTGTGGTGCTTTTCAAGGGTTTGCCGTGCCTGAATTCTTATCAGTGGTGCTGACTGTATTCAATGCTTGGGTAGGGTGTGTGGGAGAGGGCAGTATTACACATTGCCAAGGGCCTGTCCAGGTTTCCTAATATCCCTTATGTATTCCTCCTTCTCAGTCTTATACAGGCTTAGCATTGAATTGTGCTGGCCAAAGGGGTGAAAGTTTTTGAAGAAAGTGAAGTGTTGATTTTTGACTGATTATGAGGGATGCCTGACGGAGATTAACTTTACAATCACCACAGTGTCTGAGACAATCATTTTCATATTGCTTCTACCCCTTACCTTAATCTTACCATTTGTGAGGCATGAGATTTCAAAAGTCATTTATGAACTCATCTCCCAAATATGAATACGGTCTACTAACCATTATAGTATCAGACGTGACCCCTCTTTTTGCGTTTTGTGATCAGTAATTATTATTCAAAAGTTCTTGTAGCTCAATTCAACCAAACTGGCCCAGCAAAGTATCCCTATTTCTCCCAAAGCTTGATGAGGACAATACAAACCCTATTCAGTAACTTTACAAAATATCTTCTTCTCTGTTCAGATCCCTCTCATCGTTACCCATTTCAGCAGCATAAGATATTAATAGTGGATTCAGTACACTCGTTGCTGCACGACCTGGGCTGGGTTTGGCGGTCCGTGGGCTGCTCCTGTGAACCTTCGCACTCACCTCCCCCCAGCCGGGCCAGTCCTGCTGCTGCTCTCCAACACAGCGAACGCCGCCAGTCAGCCATGCGACAGGATGCCACTCCTTGACACGGCAAGACGCCTCCAGTGGGACACTGCTGACAGCACGTGCCGGGCCTCCTCCTAGGCATGCCTACACCATTTCCTGCTATTTAAAAGGGACCGCAGCGGGGAAAGTTCCCCGCGGCCCTAGAGATGACATCGTCATAGCTGCCTTATACAAGGGCAGGTCCCTGGGAGCAACTCACCTTAGCAACGGGTCCAGCTACTCTCTAGCAGTGCATGTAGCTTCAGCTTGTCTTCATCTTCAATGCCCGCTTGATCTTGTCCTTGCCTGCCTGCCCTGCTTACCCATCCCTCTTCTCCTCCTTTGGACAGATACCAAGTATTGACTTCGGCCTGGGCCTCAGATATACCTGACCACTGCCTGGACTTCGGATATGCTTGACCACTGCCTGGACCCCCAGATAAGCCTGACCGCTGCCTGCCTATGACCCTAGCAAACTATGGACCTCCTTTTCCACCTCTAGCAAAGACCCCACACCTAAGTCCAAAGGCTCAGCCTGAGGGGGAATGTGGGCTGGTATAGGTGAAGCTCCTGACCGGTCTCTCCTTCACCTGGGTTCGTCTGCTGACAGTGAGAACCTGCAGGGCTCCTCCCTGCAAGTAGAGCCAACCTCGCCTCGGCCTAAGGGTTCACAGGCGCAACGATCGGATTCCTTTCTATCAGGTTGTATTGGTCACCTTTTCACTGATCACGTCATACGCTTGGAATTTGGCTGTTTCCACCAATCAGGCATTAGCCTTTGCTTACATAAAGACATGCTACGGCATGGTTGCTGCATGCCACATCTCCTAAATGTTTTTTATTTCATTCTCATTGTGATGGTCATGTCTCACA
The DNA here is from genome assembly GCF_901001135.1 of Rhinatrema bivittatum. NCBI lineage: Eukaryota > Metazoa > Chordata > Amphibia > Gymnophiona > Rhinatrematidae > Rhinatrema > Rhinatrema bivittatum. Next base: position 67,522,284 of record NC_042621.1, on the reverse strand, counting down.
TGCCAGTCTTTCTCCCCAGTCTCTTATTTGTCCCAGGATTTTTACAAATAAAGAAAGATGTTGATTTTCTTCTCTAAAGCAGGGATCCTCAAACTATGGCCTGTGGGCTGGGAAATCGTTTTGTTTGGGGTTTTGGTTTTTTTTTTTGGCCTGCCATCATTTTCTTTCTCCTCAATAAGACTCAGGCCATGGAAAAAGTTCTACTTTTCATTTCTCCATGCATGGAGGTGGAAAAAGGCAGAAAGGCTGAGGGTATTTCCCGGATCCTGACAGTAGAACAGCAAGAAGACGCACGAAGGGAATTAGAAAAGCAGGGACTGCCCACAATTTGTCCCCTAGGCCAGCAGCAGGCGCTATGTTGCACAGACCCAGCGTCACTGGTAGCAATGGGACTGCTGGTGCCTGCTGGTTGCTGGACAGCGTTCCAAGCATTGAGTGTTGCCAGCCACGTGCAGAGGCCCGGGCTCACTACTGAAGGTGAGAGAGGACCAGGCTGAGCATGAGCAGATAGATGAGAAGAGAGTCCCAGGAGGGGCATCGGCAGCTGCATGGGGAGAGTGGCCCAGTCTGAGGGTCAACTGAGATGTGGGGAGAGAAGTTTGAGCTACAGCTACCATGGAGGGAGGAGGATGCTTAGGGGGAGGGATGAGTAGGGGAGAGGAAGAGGCAAATGAAGGGCAGATGATGGGGGTAGAGACAGGGAGAAGACGGTGGGAAAAGGGGTAAAAGTATGTGAGAGGGGAGAAGGATGAAGTGCATCACTTACACCCCTTTACCACCCCCGTGCCCTCAATGGGCAGCGGCAGAATTCCTGAGGGTGTGGCAGGATTGCCGACTTCTGAGAATCATTATCACTGGCACTCTATCTTCTGTTATACCCCCAGTAGCCCTGCCTCCCAGCATTTTCCCAGCATTTCATATCATTAAAATGGCCAGGCATGTTTCTTACCGCCTTGCTCTGCAAACTCCAAGGGAGTCTCCCCATAGCCCTCTTGGTGATTTTAAATCTCCTATTTGGTCCTTTTCTTGAAAAGTTTAAGGACCCCCTGTTCTAAAGCCAATCAAAACTATTTCCATATTTACTTCTTATTATAAATTCTCTCCATGATCGTCTTGATTGTGCTAATTATCATAGGAACACTAGGCTCTGTTATTTTTACGGAAGCTGTTGCTAGCTGGAAGTTGATGAAAAGGTCGATCTCATCTCCGGTCTATTAGTAAGTAATTACTTAAGTATTATTTAGTTTCTTTTTTCCATTTATTATTAGTTGCTATTTCTCAGTAATTATAATAAACTAGATTTTTTTTTAAACAAATCTTATTACATTGAAATATATATATATATTTTTTTTCTTTTTGCTTAAGTGCGATATTACCTTTCCTTTTCCTTGACTAGATAATCAGGAAGCTGAAAGTTATTTTTCCTGCATTTATAGTCTCAAAACCTGATTATGGTCGATTAGTATCTCTAATAAAATTGTCTGCAAGTAGTGCAAACTGCTGAGGCACATCTTCAATCAGAGTATTATAATTAAGTTTTCATGCATTAGAGAGGATGTAGGTAATATGAGTTATTACACCCTTCTCTCAAACCAAACATCACAAGACGAACGGAGTGTATATAATTCCTATTATCCACACCTCAGAAGTGCCTTAAGGCTATTATATTCTTGTCTTCTTTAGGGTAGAAAGCAGTAGAGGGATAAATAGGTTGCTGCATAGCAGTAGTGAACCTACTGGAGCCCGTAGAGATAGAACAGCTGCAACTAGGTCACCTTGAGTGCTACAGATAATGGTGTGCCTCCTTCTCATCAATTGGAGGTCGCATTAACATATACCAAACATGTACCAAAGACTATAATAACAATTTGGATTATGCACCATCATGACTTGGACGTTCTAGTTGGACTGTGATCAAACCCAAATCATTACCATAATAGTGGAAAGGGACTGGCTGAGGCTTCCAGGTCTTTGATTTCATGCAGTAGACTAATTTTCCAGTACTTTGAAGCTTCAGAGTGCATGTCATAATGATGAAATTTAGGGTTCGTACCAGGGCGGTTCTATAATGAGGCAGGGTGAGGCGGCCGCTTCAGGCGGCAAGATTTTGAGGCATCAAAATTGCCTCCTGAAACCTTCCTGCCACAGCCGCCTCACCCTTCATTCAGGGAAACAACTCTGCGGGCAGGAAAACCCTGCAGTGCTGGCGGCCTGGAGACCAAGAGAAGAGAGACTGTGGGCTGACTCCGGAGCCCAGGCTGGTGGCAGTCAAAGAAAAGTAAAGGAGACCATGGCCCGCTGTCACCTCCAGCGCTCAGGTGGCAGCGGCAAAGAAATTAAAAGAAGAACCCAGGTGCAGTCGGGAGGGGGGGGAAGAAAGATCGCTGCTGGAGCCAGTGGCGGCCAACGAACTAGAAAGAGGTCACGTGCCGGCGCCGCCAGAGCCCAGTCTGGAGGTGACAGAGAAAGAAAAAAGAAGCCATGGGTCATCGGTGGTGGCCAAAAAAGAAAAAAAAGAGACCGCAGGCTGGCGCCAGAGTCCAAGCCGGCTGAAGAACAAGAAAAGGAACAATGTGTGTGTGTGTGTGTGTGTGTGTGTGTGTGAGGCAGCTATCTTTGGAGGTGGAGATGCAGATTGTGAGTGTGTATGAGAGGGTGTGTGCATGCATATGAGAGGGTGTGAGTGTTTATGAGAGGGTGTGAGTGCGTATGAGAGGGTGTGTGTGTGTATATGAAAGGGTGGATGTGTGTATGAGAGGGAGGGTAGGTGGGAGTATGTGTCTTTGTGAGAGGGTTTATGTCTGTATGAGAGAGAGTGTGGGGCTGAGTGTGTGGATAAGTGGGTTTGGGTGTGTATGAAAGGGGGGTGTGTGTGTGTATGAAAGGGAGGGTGGGTGTGGATGAGTCTCTGTATGAGAGAGTGTGTCTGAATAACTGTGTGTGTGCATGAGCGCGAGAGTGTGTGTGTGCATATATATATGAGAGGTTGAAGATTTATTTATTTATTTATTTTGGTTTTTTTTATATACCGGTCTTCTTGCATTAGATGCAAATCAGATCGGTTTACATTGAACAATTAAACCTGCTTGAAAGCATTACATGTAACAGAGAACATATAACATAAAAACCTATAGGAACAATAAAACATGGAGTTTGAAGTATTCATCTTAAACAGATGCCTTGCAGAAAAACCAATGAGGAATTAAAGTTAAAAATTAAATAACAGAAGGATGTATCGAGAGAAATAGGGCTTGGGAGCAATGAGAGGATAATTAGAAGGGAGGACGCCGGGGTGAAAGGGAAGGGGGAAAAAGAAGAACAGAGGGACCAGAAAGGTGGATAAAAAAAAGGAGGGATTAGGGGGAGGAATTATACAAAAGAACAAACGAATCATATTTGCCAAGGTAAGTCTACTGTAAGTAATCAGGGAAACGCTAGACTGAATAGCCAAGTTTTCAGTTTTTTTCTTGAAGGACTGCTGGCAGGGGTCTTGTCTGAGGTCTGGTGGAAGTGAGTTCCAATGAGAAGGACCTGCAGTGGAAAGAGCCCTATTTCTTAGTGGAGTTTTGGCTTGAGGGACAAAAAGGGAGCCTTGATAAGTTTTTCTTATTGGTCTCTTTGATTTGTTGTGTGTATGTATGGGTGGGTGGGTGGGGGTGTGTGTGTGTGTGTATATGAGAGGGTGGGTGCGTAAGGGTGTGTGATTGTATGGGTGGATGGGTGAGGATGTGTGTGTATGAGTGGGTAGAGGGTGGGTGGTATGTGTGTGAGAGGGTGGTATGTGTGAATGGGGATGTATATATGAGAGGGGGTGTGTGTGTGTGTATGGAAGAGGGAGAGAAGTAAATGAGTGTATATGTGTGCATGCATGTATGGGTGTATATGGAAAGGGGAGGGGGCAGGGCGGGGAGGGGAGGGGAGACATCTCATCCCTCCCCTCAGGCAGCAGATTGCCTTGAGCCGCCCCGGGTTCATAGATGGAAAGTAGACAAATACGTGAGACATGAACAATAGAAACCTCAAGAATATGCAAGTATGCCAAGTTCTGCTTTGGAAGCTGAATTCAAGTATACAGGGCTTTAAGAATAAAACCTAAACCCTCATCTCGAGGTCAGCATCCTCTCGACTTTTGTTGCACTGGAGACAAGAACAGCAGCAGCACATTGTCACATCCAAATCTAGAAATTGCAATATGCAGTTCAGATGCAACAGTTCATCCAAAATAGCATTTTTTTTTTTTTTAAATCTCTTGTGTGGTTTATCAGCTTGTGAAGATTTTAAAGTAGAAATTATTATAGTATTCTGTCCTTCCCTTCGTCTCTGGCTTTCATGTTCTTGCATTGAGGGCATCCTCTTTTGTAACTCTTGTCAAGCTATCAATTTAATATTTTTGCTCTCAGCTATTTGTATTGACCTATTATCCTTCTAGCAAAATTAGAAGGTATGTACTGTTGCTCTGAGAACAAAACGGTCATGAGAAAGGGGGCTTAAACCAACCCTAGAGAAGGAAGAGAAAGTTGAGCTGCTGGTGAGACATTAAAGAGGAAGAGTGAGTTCATGATCTTGGGAGCCAATGTAAGTCAGACTCTGCCCTACCCATGATCATACAATACGCTAGCTTATTCTTTATAATGCTTTATGAGATCTGGCATCTTAACACAAACACAACAGCAGACTTTTATTCCCTTTGAGCTCCTGTTCTAGTTTCTTCATGCAAGCATTTCTCTTCATTAAACCGTACAACAAATAACCTAATCACTGCATATTTCATCGTGATAGATGTACTACAACAGAAATGGTTTACAGATTGGTATAAAGCTATTCCCAGATGCCTGTTTCTAAAAGCCAGCATTGATCTCCACTGTCCACATTTTCAAAAGAGTTATGCCAGCAATCCATTCCTGTTTGCACCACTGTTGGAATGTGTCCTAGTCAATGCATGTGTGGTGGATACTGTGGGCCCGACATTCAGCCATATCCGACTATGTATTTGGCTAAGTTACAAGGATATTCAGCGGCATAGTGGAGGCAGTGCATGCAAATTCATTGTAGATATCCTGAAACCTGACTGGCTGGAGGTCCTCCTGGACAACTTTGGGAACCACTGCTCTAGAGTATCCCTTAATAATAGAACACAGTACTTGGACCATTGAAAGGGGTATGGCCCCCCAAATAAAGATCTTTTGGTTGAAGCATCTGACCTCCATGCACATCTTTTGAAGAAATTTCTTGCAAAGCAACAGAACAGGTTATCCAGCTTTCATCTCTGAAAGGGGGTGGGGGGGGGGGGGATATACTGTAGGGATCTATTGCCAAATTCTCCTCCAACCTGCAGGTTGCACTGTGAGATGCTTGGACTATCAATCCAGCCCTGTGCTCTTCATTTCCCCGAGTCGCCATCATGTTTCATGTATAGACTTGTATTTCTACTAAGGCCGTGTCAATAAGTCAGTTGCCAGAGCTTGGTCCTAATTTCTGTCCTCTTACTCTGACTCCACTTCTGTATCCGGAAGACTTCTTTGTCTCCAGATTCTACCTTCAGCACCCTTGCCTGATTTCATTCTTGGATTCCCAGTGTGCTTCAGTCCCTCTCTCTGATTCTGAGCTTCATACTCCTTGCTGGTTTCAGGGATCCCCCGTTTCTCATGTTGTTCCAGCCACCAGAACCTGAAAGCTCAACCTGAGGAGACGGTGATCAGCATAGGTGGAAGATGCCCAGATTTCCTGTTTTCCCTGTCTTCGGCCTGGATTCACCTTTCCAAATATGAGGCCGCTCATTCCTAGGGCAACCGTAGATGACAACCATCACACCTACTATAGATAAAATCAGAGGAGAAATCCTAGGATTCATTTTGGAACATAAACATGCAATCTCCTGTTAATAATATTGTAAAATGTTCCTTTTGGCTCCGAACTATTTTTAACCTTCGCCCATACCTTTCAAAAGGAAACGTATCATATAGCTACAGTAATCTCTGCACTAGTTACTGAGCAGCTAGACGACTGTAATGCACTGCTTATGAGTCTACAAAAGAAGCAGCTGATTCGGTAACAGTATGTGCACAATACAGCTGCACGATTTCTCAATTGGCTAATAATTTATAACCTTGTTTCTTCAGCCTTAGAAAACCTACAGTGGCTATCGGTGGCCTTTAGGATTTCTTTTAAAGTATTATCCATACCATTCAAAGCATTATCTAGTTCTGGCTCTCAATACGTAAGAAACACGTTGAGCCTATATCAGCCCGGGGTGTGATTGTTCCAGGGTGCTTTGTTGTCACTCTTTGTTCTGTGAATTATGAGGATACAAGGACGTGTTCCTTCTTCTATGCAGCTCTTACCCTATGGAATTTGATAAGTAAGGATCAAAAGCTAATGAGAGACTAGTTGCCCTTTAGGTGATGTCAAACATGGGCATTTAATATAACATTTAAAAAGTAATGCTTACCAGCGATATCTGTTATAGATATGCTGTAATTAATTTGAATTTAATTGCTATGAATCTGTGTAAATCCTGTTCCATTGTCTACAAGAACATTGAGACACATACTTCCTAATGGGAAAGATTGGGGAAGTGTCTTTCATGGTCCTTAGACTTTGGGAGAGGTCTTCTGATACTTTTCAGTAAGAATACTGCACCATTACATAGTCTGCTGCTGCTCAGAATAAGTCCTTTACTGGAATGGGTAAAATCAGTAGCGTGCACATGGAGGAATAGCACATTCCATACAGCAAAAACAAAAGCCAGCACACAGGCCAAAATGTTAGCTGCTGCAAAATTCTTACACACTAGGGGTTTCCTTCCTTCCACTACCTCTGAGGTACTCCAGACAATGGAGCCCTTCCTGGCCTCTCCCGATTTTGGTACGTGTTTTCTGGTATACAGATCTCGCTAGTCCTATAACTTAACTGGAACAAATGAGCTTCTGTTCATTCTTTCTAAGCAGCATTTCCCAGTATGGCAGTCCTTACTCTGACTCCAACCAGAATTCCACTCTGCAAACCTTGAGGCCAAATCTTCATTGAAATGCAAGGAGTATGCAACGAAACCCCCCTTTCACTGTTCTTCACCACTAACGGTTCTCTCAATCTCAGGATCCTCCTTGGACTCCAAGAAATCTCACTCCTATTGGAAGGCCTAAGGGCTCCGACCTTGAGCCTCAGCCTCCTTCCAAAGAGGAAGACTGGATGAAAGAACTCAAACCAAAGTGGGCTTATGAGTTTAGTGAAATCTTGGCAAGACATCTTCCATTGGGCAGTGTCAGGGAATACTACATAGTCCTACTCTCTCTGCCCTCATACATTTAAGGGCTGTGATGGCTCTGAAGCATATAATAAGAGACACACATATCTGTTATGTGACTCCGACAGTGCTCTATGCTTCAACGGCAAGAGGAAATGCGACTTCGACAGTTCTCTATGCTTCAACGGCAAGAGGAAATGTGAAAAAAAAGGATTATATTCACAAAAAATGTGGGGAGTAGCTTGCTTGTTACGGCGGTTATTACCCCAAACCAAAAAGCCTGATGCTTCACTTTCAATGCATATCCAGTGTTGCTCTCTGCTTCAATGGCAGGGGGAATGAAGAAAAGATGATTTTTATATTCCGACAACCAACAAGGACTGAATTCCACAGTCTGGGTAAACAAATAAGCATGGGTGTAGCTTGCTTGCTCTGGCAGTTACTACCCCGAATCAATTAAGCCTGATACTTCACTTTCAATACATCTCCAAAGAAGCTCTCTGCTTCAACGGCAGGGGGAACGAAGAAAAGTGGATTTATATTCAGATAACAACCAACAAGGACTGAATTGCACAGGCTGGATAAACAAATAAGCGTGGGAGTAGCTTGCTTATTGTGGCGGTTACTACCCCTAACCAATTAAGCTAAATCACTTAGAAGCAGTTCCAACACTGCTCTCTACATTAATGGTGGGGGTGGAAGGGAAATAGAACCAAAAGGATACATTAATAGCGGGGGGGGGGGGGGGGGGGGGGGAGGGAAATAGAACCAAAAGGTTACTAAAGGCCAAGAGTAACAGATAAGTACGAGAGAAAAAAAGTGTGAAAGCTTGCTGGGCAGAATGGATGGGCCGTTTGGTCTTCTTCTGCTGTCATTTCTATGTTTCTATGTTATCTATTTTTACTATATTTTTATGTTGCAGGCTGCCTGGAGTTCTTCTGATATATTCTATGTATACATTCTAGTAAATGAACATATGTTGATTATTCTTTAGATTACAACCTCTTTGCTTCTAACCATAGGGTTTCTTCCCTACCCCATGTGCTTTCTTCCATAATCAGCTACACCTTAATACAACTTCTCAAGCAGAATCCCTTTCCATAGTAAGAATGTCTTCCTTTCTCATTAAGTTCAAAAGGGTTCAAGACTACCAGGTATGATGATAATGGTTATTATTATTGTTGTCACTTATATAGCACTACCAGATATACTCAGCAGTATACAGAGACACATAATAGCCCCTGCACCTTGGAGTTTATAATCTAGTCAAGATAGGTAGACAAGAGCCACAGACAAAAAGAGAGTAGTAGAGGAGTAGCCTAGTGGTTAGAGCAGCGGGTTTATAACCAGGGAAGTCAGGGATCAAATTCCACTTCCCCTACCGATGTGCCATGAGGCCTTGGACAAGTCACCTCACCTACCATTGACTCAAATTCAAATTTAAATTGTGGGGCAGGGAACTACCTACTGCACCTGAAATGTAACTCGCCTGGAGCTCAGATTTGGAAAGGGGAGTAATTGAATCCCAAATACAAGTCCAACCGAGTAAAGCTACAAGGAATAAGTCCCCTTAAGTGTCCATGTACAGAAAACAATCAGAAGGGTGGGTGGCCCTTCCCAAAAGTTTTGAAGAATGCCAACCTCTGACACTCTTTGTCTGAGGCAAAGTGTTAATTGAATTGGTAAATATTGACTGAGAGAGACACATAAAAGGCAAGGGTTTGATTTTGACGGGGCGATTATGCTGGCAAGTTTTTATTTCATTTACTTCAGAATGGAACACTACTGGATTGATCGTGTCAATACCTTATTTCTCAAGTTGGTGTATTTGTCCATGTCCTTTTATTAAGAATGTTTTTTAATGTAATCCGTTGCAAACTGTGGAGCATATAGATAATACATGTTTAATAGTCAAGTGGTGACCCTTTGGGAATCACCACTCTATGGCCCTAGCTGTTAAACCCCCTGAGGTGAAATTTTTCCACAGTTGTGCACGTAAAAAATAGCACGGGTGCATGTAACATAGCACATTCGCAAGTATACACTAATTTAGAACTGCAACATACACACACATAAATCAGGGACCACGAGTAAATCTGCACATGTTAAAAAAAAGGGGCGGGCTGGGGGAATTCCAGGAGGAGACCAACATTTATGCACAAAAGCTGCTATTTTACAATCTGCCACAGAGACTCACGTCTTTCAGTATCTTGTGTAAATAACCGTAACCATCTCAAAAATGAAAAAATGACTGGGAGGGGGCTGTCTGGGGGAAATGTGGTGGGTGGGGGGGGGGGACCTCAGGTTGAAGAGCCGGGAGGGTCTTCGTGAGCTACAGGCGGAATAGATGAATTGGTAGACTAATTGGTTAAACTGGTTATTTCATTGGAACATGCATGTTATAAAATCTCCCGACTTACGAGTGTAGAAACCGACTTACAGAGGGGTAAATGTGCCTAAATGATGCGAGTTAAATCTATTTGCCTATCCCTTTAAACTCTGAAGTACTAAATATGCGAGTATATCATTTGCACACACTTATCCAGATCAAACTCTGACTTACCCAGCTAAGTACCATAGTGCCTGTGTCGCCTCATAGACAGACAAATGTGAACTTATCCTGCTATCTTACATACCCAGATAAGTCCCAAACGTTCTACTTAGACGGACAAGTAGCACTTTTCAGACTTCTCTGGTTAAGTGCCCCTACTTAGCTGCATCGACTAAAACGTATCCAGATAAGGATAAGTCTGAGCTTGCGCAGCTCACAGTCTATACATACGTGAGCATACGTGCGCACATATATACTCGTATTTTTATAACCTGCAGGTTATTAAATGTGGTAGTGAATTACAGGTATGTGGGCACACATGGAGTTGTGAATGCTATCCTGTTTTTGAGCCAGGAGTAGGAGATGGGTGGTAGAAGGAAGGTGCACCATTCTTAGAACAGAATAGCTGGCCCCCTGCTGGTAGAAAAGCAGTTTGCATCAGAACTTGGTGTGCCACTTTTTGGTTAGCAGTCAGAAGTGAGGGAAGCTGATTTTCCTGAGTTTCATTTTTTTTTCCCCTATGCGATGCACTTTGCCTCTAGGTCTGGAACCTGCACTGAATAGGAAGGGGCAGTTTTTTTCCTTGCTGTCCAGTAGGGGTGTCCCAGGAGTTGCTTAAGGGATTTTTTTTGGACTTGTTTTTTTGGAGCATTTCAGTGAGAGGCCTGGTACCCCTAGTTCAGAGGATTTTGGGGGGAGTCCCCATTCTAGGTTAGAGCAGGAGGTAGAGAAGATTCATTCCCCTGCTCACCATCTCATAAACCGTGGATGGATCAGGGGTTACTTTCTACAGGAGAGATCAGGGGGGTTTTTTGTTTGTTTGTTTTTAACTTTTTTGAGATTTTGCCTTGTGCTTTGAAGGAAAGTTTTGCTTCCACACTTCCTGCTCTGAAATAGAGACATCAGAAGAGCTGCTTTGTTCTTGCTGCCTGGACCCTTTCATCCGAAACATCCTGTGGGTCATTTGGAGAAAGAGAACTGTGAGTAAGAACTTTTTTTTTTTTTACACTTGGAGGTCCCCTATCCAGCGCCTTCACCCTGGCTGAGAAGAGGTGCAAGCGAGAGACTGTGCAGGGACTGAGACTTTGGCTTTTTGGTCCTTCAGTAATATTGGAAAGGGATTTTTTTTCTGCCCAAAATAGGATATTCCTGACCGCCAAGGAAGTCTCACTCGCCCTTCTTTACTGATGAGAGTGAACGGCTACCTTCCCAGGACACAGTTACTGAGAGCCCCTCCCCGGGGGCCTGTGGGACTGTGAGAAAGATAAACGGTCCCCGGAAACCCTGTGCGCATCGACCGGAGCAGAGTTAACGATAATAATAAATAAACATCGACCGCCGAAAATGTAAAACTGCACGGGTTTGGTGCTTTGGTACCAGCATCACCGTCACTGATTTAATAAGCACATCTGCTGCTTTTACTGCATATTCCTCCCCCCACGTCTGCTTCTGCGCCCCCATCATCTGTTACAACAGTCACATTGCCAAAACATGTTGCAACATCCAAATCTGTGAAAACAGCTGGGGGCCAATTTGAAAGGTCTGCTTTGTGACATAAATGAAGAGCTCGGGGAAGTTAAGTAAGAAAAATGAGCATCCCAGCCACGCATGCTGTTCATTATATCCACCCTAATCTGAATCTCTAATTCTCCTTCCTGCTGTCCACCAGCCTTTTCCCCATGTTATGGTACTGGGCGTCCTGATTAAAGCAGATTGAGTGGAATTTAATGCAACATTTTGTTCTGTCAATCTGCCCTTTCTGTGTCGATTCAGTGACCTTTATGCTATTCCATCAATTACTCCAGCGTGCACGCCCCTCCCCCACCCTCCCGGAGGCAGCTGAATTCCCTGTGGGCGTGGGGATGGACTAAATTACCTGCCACATAAGAACTGCAGCTTCCCAACATGCTGAGTCATCGCTTTTATCGCGCTCATGCTATAAAAATGAGGCTCTGCGCTCTGTTGGCCTCATTTGATTTATTTCCCCCCATTTACCCAGAGCTTAATTAAAGTGGAAATGCATTAATTGAAAAAAAAATGACAAATGTGTTTATCAAAGGACTATTCATTTACAGCAAAGATGAGTGCCGGTGTTCAAGGGAAAATCCTTCATGAGAGGATAACGGCTATCCATATACCACAGGAACTGTTTAAGGAGATAACGTAGGTATAATCAAGGAGCTATCTGGCGCTAATGAAATAATTGGAATTGACAGAAACAATTCCAGTTTGTATCATCTCCATAAGGCTTTTGTTATCATTGCATAGGGAAAATATGTTAAGATTGATCAGGCATTGTTGTAAATTATTCAAAGCAGGTGACTGGAAATTATTTTGTCAAAAGATACATTTAAATGAGTATGGATCTTCTGTTTAATGCACTTAACGAAAGGCTGCTTAAGCCTACTTAGCATACCATGTCATTCCGATCTGAGGGCAGTGCTGCCAAGTCGAATGTTTTATCCTCCCGTTTTAACTGGATAACTTGATCTGCATTTCTTGTATGTGCCAGAATATCTATTGAAAAGGAACACAGAAAGATGGTGATTAAGGCAGAACAAGTGAAAACCCAGAAACAAATCCCAAACACTACTGAATTTATCAAGCTCTTGCTTCCTGCTCTAATGCCAGAAAATGACTTAGAGGAATGTTGTCAAGGCTGGAATATTGGGAATGGATTATGTATGGATTGTTTGCAGCCATGGTTCAGCAGGAATGATATGCAAACTCAGAACATAACTTGGTTGTAGCTCATCAGAGGCTGGCTCAATAGAATGGGTCAATCTTGTTGCTTCAATTTGCATATTTTTGCTGCTGCATCATGGCTATGAACAAATGTCAAAACCATCAAAGTGCCTTGATAAAGTTTCCTTGGAGCTGAAATGTTAGTGATATATAATAAACACCTGGCCTGGTGTTTTATAGATATATAATTTTATTATAACACAAGAAGACTTTGTAAAGAAAACAGATGTTTTGGCAGTACATTTTAAGCAAGAATTATTCAAACAAAAGAAAGCCATAACCGAAAACATGTCCCATAAGTAAAAAAGAAATAAAGAAGGGAGCACAAGATAAACTGAACAGAAATTACAAAGAATAAAGCAAAAAGAATAAAAGGAAAGGATCAGCATTCACATTACACCATATGCCAATAACGTTAGGGAGATGTAGCCATGATAACATGATAATCCAGATAAGATCTCAATTGAGAGGTTTCAAAATATACAAATTTCACATTGAAATGCTTAATTATGCATTTACATGGGTACCAAAGAATAAACTGCGCACCAAGGGCCAGAACTTCCTGGCACATAGCAAGACATTTTTTTTTATACTCGTGTTACTCTGCCAATATCTAGAGACATCCAAATCTTTTGACCATGTAACAAGGAAGATCTGTTTCAAAAAAACATTCTCAACACAGTCTCGAGTCTGTGAAAAAAAAAAAACCCCAAAAATACCAAGTGTTCCACGATTTGTTACTTGAGCTACTCCTGGAGTTTACAAAAGTTCTGTTAAATCCAAATCTGCTCCGTCTTTGATCTCTAAAGTCTTCTCTAGAATGAGATGTAAGATAGAGAGCCTTGGCGATAAGAGGCATTGCATCAGAGGGGATCTTTAAGATCTCAGAGATATTTTTTAAATAAATCCAAAGTGCAGTTAAATCCATAATAGGAAAATTTAGCACCCTAAGATGCAGATGTTGAAGAGAATTTTCAATATTTTCCAATTTTTTAGCATGAATCATTTCACTCTGTATTACATTAGCTTGAACATTAAGAATCGTAATAATTTGCTTATCCAAATCATCACATTTTTCTCTTTGAGAAGCAAGCATTATATGTCTATAAATGATTGAGATAATATCTACTAAGGAGGACAAAGATTTCTCTAATATAACTAAAGCAGGCCAGACAGAGGCACGATATGTTGATCTCACCAACCTTTCATTGCTGGAAGCATTTGCATTACTTCCAGCAAACTCCATTCCTTCTGTTATGGTTTTGGTGAACCCTGGACCGAGGTGAGAGATGTCTCCGCCCACAGGGAGGAGCCCCGTGGGCCTCACCATTGGTGGGCGTGGTCTCAGCGATGTAGGACACAGCTGTGGGAGAGACTTTATTAAAGAGAAAGATAGTACATAACCCGGGGAGCGGGAAATGTAATAAACACAGTCTTTGAGCAAATACAGTAGTCAGGATGATAATGTAGATACAAAGATCCGATAGTGGCCCGCAGTGCGGGATACACCAGGAGATTCCTGCAGGCTGATGGAAGTACTTCTGAGTGCAGATCTGGTAGTGGCCCGCAGCGCGGGGTATGCCGAGGAAACTGTACTATAGGAGCCAGAGGTCTGTGATACAGGATCCAGGTCGTAGACCTTGTATAGATGGAGCAATATCCTGAGGCACAGGATGAGTAGCGTAGACAGACTGAAGAACGGTAGTGGCCCAAGGAACAGGGTACACTGAAGAATCTTCAGCAAGGTTGATAGAAGTTGGAGAATGTACTCACACAAGGAAGTCTCAGCAGAGATATACCCAAGGAGTGGGTCAGGAAGTCTTAGGCAGGAAGGCCCTCTGAGAAGCGGATAGCCAAGACGCGGAAGAGCCCCCGAGGAGCGGGTACTCAGAGCATCCGAATGCCAGGAGGAGAGTCTGGAACAGAAGATCCAAAGAGTGGATTTAACAAGCGAGAGAACTCCTTGCTAACTTGTCTTAGCAATGGGCCAGTCAGTATAAGTACACTAGCGGTGTTGACGTCATTGGGAGGGGACGCCCCCGAGGTTCCTGCACGCACGCACGTGCACACCTAGGTGATGCCAGAAGTAAGCTGGCAGTCGGCAGTGCCCACGCAAACTTATACACATGCTTTTGTTGAAAATTCACGCATAAGTGCTATGCTACGCCCGCATCAGCACAAAGTTACACCTCTTAATTGAGGGCATAACGTGGGCAGGTGAACCTATGCACACATATTTTTTTTTTAATAGCGCAAAGTATGCGAGTAATTCCAAATTCTCCTCCAGAATGTTTCTATCCGGTTCACATAAAGGTGCACTCAAAACTCTTATGTTCTTATGAGTTACACGGATACTATTACAAGCACTGAGTTCGGGTCAATTTTAAATCAGACATTTATACTCACAAACTATGTTTTCTGCATAGAAATGGCTTTGAAATGCAGGCCCATAATGCCATGCTAGGGTCTATCAGGGGACTGCGCATATTTTAAGGTCCCCTAATAGGGAACGGTTTCGTATACCCTTGATAATGGACTTAGCAACCTCTGGCGTACATTAGTCCCATAACGGGGAGAAAAATAATTATTTCAAAAGGATTATTTTACCCTTTAAAAGCCCTTGTATAGTCCTCCTGTGAATCTACCCATTCAAATTCTACTTTAAATGTAACATTTGCAGAGCTGCTTTTAAGTTGATAGAATTACAAATTCCTGCACATATTCTCACTGCTGTGAATCATTCTCAACAGCAGGGGATAATAGATAATCATCAGGAAACCGTCTTTGGAACAAACTGAAGTGGCCTACAGTGAGTGAATATTTGAAGCTAACTGTTCTTTCAATTATCATTCAGTTTCAAGACTGAGCATTATAACCAGAACAGTTTTATTATCTGAGTATCCAGTTCTATTGTATATGCAATTGTGTCTTTAGATACAGCAATTATGTCTTCAAGCAAATGCCAAAGGCAAAGTGTAACTTTCCTTCCTCTTCACCATAACTACTCCCCCCTCTCTGAAACTATTACAATCTATTTAAAAATAATCAAAAGACAGAGCATTGCTAGCCATAAGGCTTCTAATTCAATTGGTGAGAAATAATATACAGTAAATAATCAATATGCAATGAATTTCATATGAAGGCAAACATCTATTTACTTATAAATATTTCTGTTCTGCCCTTCTTAAATGATTTTGGAGTGGCCTCGGAGGGAACGGGCAGCGCGCATAGGGCTCGGCGCGCACAAGGTGCACAAATGTGCACCCCCTTGCGCGCACCGACCCCAGATTTTATAAGATACGCGCGTATCTTATAAAATCCAGCATACTTTTGTTCGTGCCTGGTGCGCAAACAAAAGTACGCGCGCTCGTAAGTTTATAAAATCTACCCCAATGTGTCGACCATTGTATTGCCATGTTAGACTCATAGAACATGATGGCAAATCAAGGCCATACAACTCATCCAGTCTGCCCATTTCCTTGATGAAGACATTGTTGGGTAAGATTGGTAGTCTCAGACACTGTGCTGTGTATGCCATTTAGCCCTCTCCTCCCAGCAGCGTTCATACTGCTTGAGTGG
This sequence comes from Rhinatrema bivittatum, assembly GCF_901001135.1. Classification (NCBI taxonomy): domain Eukaryota; kingdom Metazoa; phylum Chordata; class Amphibia; order Gymnophiona; family Rhinatrematidae; genus Rhinatrema; species Rhinatrema bivittatum. Next base: position 67,506,166 of record NC_042621.1, on the reverse strand, counting down.
TCTGCTGCTCACAAGTCAATTGGTTTTCGCAAATATTTCAGTACTGAGACACTTCTTGTTTCTCTTGTTGGCACCGTCCTCAGAGGACTTGATAGTGGTCAATCCTATCTCCTAGTAATGCTAGTTTTAGTTTTTTCAGAACCCTGGGGTGTATACCATCTGGTCCAGTTGATTTACTACTCTTCAGTTTGTCAGTCTGGCCACGTCTTCCAGATTCACAGTGATTTGATTCAGTTCATCTGAATCATCACCCTTGAAAACCGACTCCAGAACAAGTATCTCCCCAACATCCTCTTTAGTAAACACTGAAGCAAAGAATTTGGTTAGTCTTTATTTATTTATTTAACTTTTTTTGTATACCGACATTCGTTTGCACATCACATCGGTTTACATTTTAACAGATGAAATATGAACCGATATTACATATAACAGGATAAGTAACTATGGATTACAAAAGTATATAACAACTAAGTAAAAAGGACAGGGGGGAAAGGAGAATATATGCTGAGAGGAACAGATAACGATAATTGTTGAATTGTTGAGGATTCTGTGTTGGATGGGGAATGTGGAAATCTGTGGGGAGCAGGAGGAGGAAGCTGAATGCATCGGGCTGAGGGAGGAGAGAGGGTTATTAGTAGGCTTGCTTAAAGAGCAAAGTTTTAAGTTTCATTTTGAAGTTGTGATTGCTCCGTTCCAATCGCAAGTCTATGGGCATTGTGTTCCAAATGGCAGGTTAGGCCAGGAGAGTGCACATTCCCGTATAGTGGCTAGGCTAGTGAATTTGGGAGAGGTTATAGTTAGAGAGCCGTTATTGGCAGATCTTGTGGGTCTTTAGGGGAAGTGTTGAACCAGTTTATTGCTTGGTTGTATAGGGTTTTGTGAACTAGTGTGAGGCACTTGAAGCATATTCTGAGGTGAATGGGGAGCCAGTGTAGGTTTCTGAGTATGGGGATGATGTGTTCATTTCTTCTGGTGTTTGTAAGGATTCTGGCAGTGGCATTTTGGAGCATTTGCAGAAGCTTTAGGGAGTTTGCAGGGAGTCCGAGGAGTAAGGAATTGATGTAGTCTATTTTGGATAGAATGAGCACTTGAAGGACTGTTCTGAAGTCGTATTGATGAAGAAGAGGTCTTAGTTTTTTTTTTAACATGTGGAGTTTGTAGAAGCAGTCTTTTGTGGTTGCGTTTATGAATTTTTTTAGGTTTTACTCTTGGTCTATGGTGATGCCTAGGTTCCTGGCTTCTTTTGAGATTGGAAGTTTTGCTTGTCGGGGTGATGTTGTCATTATGTCTTTTCTTTATCAATGTCATTATCTTCTCTAAGTGCCCCTTTAACCCCTCGATCATCTAACAGTCCAACCAACTCCCTCGCAGGCTTTCTGCTTTGGATATATTTTTTAAAGTTTTTATTATGCGTTTTTGCCTCTATGGCCAACTTCTTTTCGAATTCTCTCTTATCCTTTCTTATCAATGTCTTATATTCAACTTGCTAATGCTTATCGTTTATCCTATTTTTTTCTGATGAATCCTTCTTCCAATTTTTGAATGAAGATCTTTTGGCTAAAATAGTCTCTTTCACCTCACTTTTTAGCTATGCCGGCAATCATTTGACCTTTCTTCCACCTTTCTTAATGGGTGGAATATATCTGAACTGCACTTCTAAGATGGTATTTTTTTTTTAATAGTGTCCACACCTCTTGCACACACTTCACCTTTGTAGCTGCACCTTTCAGTTTTGTTTTGTTTTTGTTTTTTTTTTAACTATTTTTCTCCCCCTTCCAATCATTAATTCAAATTTCATCACATTATAATCACTTTTGCCAAGCGGCCACACCACCATTACCTCTCTCACCAAATCCTGCGCTTCACCGAGAATTAGATCTAAAATTGTTCCCCCTCTTGTTGGTTCCTGTACCAATTGCTCCATAAAATTGACATTTGTTGCATCCAGGAACTTTATCTCTCTAGCATGTCCTGATGTTACACTTAACCAGTCAATATTGCGGTAATTGAAATGTCCCTTTATTACTGCACTACCAATTTGATTAGCATTTCACTGTCCATCTCATTTTGGCCAGGTGGACATAAGAACATGCCATACTGGGTCAGACCAAGGGTCCATCAAGCCCAGCATCCTGTTTCCAACAGTGGCCAATCCAGGCCATAAGAACCTGGCAAATATCCAAAAACTAAATCTATTCCATGTTACCGTTGCTAGTAATAGTGGTGGTTATTATCTAAGTCAACTTAATTAATAGCAGGTAATGGACTTCTCCTTCAAGAACTTATTAAATCTTTTTTTAAACACAGCTATACTAACTGCACTAACCACATCCTCTGGCAACAAATTCCAGAGTTTAATTGTGCATTGAGTAAAAAAGAACTTTCTTCGATTAGTTTTAAATGTGCCACATGCTAACTTCATGGAGTGCCCCCTAGTCTTTCTATTATCCGAAAGAGTAAATAACCGATTCACATCTACCCGTTCTAGACCTCTCATGATTTTAACCACCTCTATCATATCCCCCTCAGCCGTCTCTTCTCCAAGATGAAAAGTCCTAACCTCTTTAGTCTTTCCTCATAGGGGAGCTGTATACTCCTATCACTATACTCTTCCCCAACACACAAGAGATTTCTACCCATAAAGATTCAATTGTGCATTTAGTCTCTTGCAAAATCTTTATGCTATAGGACTCCACTCCATGCCATCCCGGACATAAAACGCCACCCTGCCACTAAGTTGCTCCTCTCTATTATTGTGATATAATTTGTACCCTGGTATAGCACTAGCCCATTGGTTAACCTCTTTCCACCATGTCTCTGAGATGCCAATTTAGTCTATGTCATCATTCACTGCTATACACTCTAACTCTTACTTCTTAGACCTCTGGCATTAGCATACAAACATTTCACAGTTTGTTTTTTGTTTGTATTAACTATCAGCTTTTCAGATGATGGGGATAAATTGGAATCTTTTAGCTCAGGCGAGTCTTTAATTATAGGCATATGGACTATTTTTTTTTATTATTGGAAGTTCTCTGTTGAAATGCCTTAACTCAAATGCTTCATTAGTATCCTTCAAAGATACCTCCATCCAAACCATGTGCTTCTGAGCGACTGTTGGCTTTCCCACTTTATTTAGTTTTAAAGTTGCTCTATCTCCTTTTTAAAGGTTAGTGCCTTCAACCTGGTTGCACCCTGGTTAAGGTAGAGCCCATCCTTTTGGAAAACACTCTCCCGTCCCCAAAAGGTTCCCCAGGTACTTACAAAACTGAAACTCTCTTGCTTGCACCATTGTCTCATCCACCATTGAAGCTCTGAAGCTCTGCCTGCCTCTGGGAGCGTGGAACAGAGATCAATTCAGATAATGCTATCCTGGAGGTTCTGGATTTCAACTTTCTACCTAAGAGTCTAAATTTGGCTTCCAGAACTCCCCACCCCCCACACACACACATTTTCCTATGTTGTTTTTGCCCACATGTACCATGACAGCTGGCTCCTCCCCAGCACTATCTAAAATTCTATATAGGTGATGCACGAGGTCCACCACCTTTGCACCAGGTAGACATGTTACCAGGCGGTCCTCACACCTACCAGCCATCCAGCTGTCTACATTCCTATTAATCAAATCACCAAATATAACGGCTGACCTAACCCTTCCCTCCTGGGCAGTAGCCCTGGCACATATAACCTCAGTGTGAGAGGATAATGCATCACCTGGAGAGCAGGTCCTTGCTACAGGATCATTTCTTTCTGTACCAGGTTGATGCTACCTGACCAGGAGACCTTCCTCCTCCAAGGTAGCACCAGGACTGCCAGAATGGAGTTGGGATTTGGCTACTATGTCACTGAAGTCTAAACTATATACCTCTCTATCTGCCTCAGCTCCTCCAGGTCTGCCACTCTAGCCTCCAGAGATTGGACTGAGAGACAGGAGCTCTTTGTACCAGGTGCACACATACAACCCCTCACCTGTGGGTAAAAAAAAATCATACATGTGAAACTCAATGCAATAGACTGGAAGGCCCCCCTCTTGCTGCTGGACTGCTGCCTTCATTCTAATTTTGTTCAGTTCCTAATTAAGTTCAGGTTGCTATGGGAATAGGAATGTGTACAATTAGGGTCCTTTAAATGTATTAGTGTATATACTATTTGTCTGGTAGTGACCTACAAGGGGATGATTAAATTCTTGATAAGGTTTGGGGAATTTCTGAATTTAAATTAAAAGGCTGATTAATTAATTGTTTTTTAAGTGTGAAAGTGTCACCTGCCTTTAAATCAAAGGATGAGCTAGGAGTAGGTGGGAGGGAGGGAAAGACAAACACCCAAACTCCTGGTTCATATTATAAATATTTTTCTTTGGTTTCTATTGCTGGCACCTTTCTTTTAATCACTATTCAAAAATGATATTTACCAGAAATAGTTTCCTAAATGCCGACTGTGTTGAAAAGTCAAAGAACCTCAAATGTGGATCTTGCTGGTGCTCTGAAATGCAGCGGTGACTTCACGTCAGTGTAGAAAACCATTATTTTCTAAAACAAAAGCTACACAGAGTCTCTTCCTAAGCATCACCACCTCACAGAACAATGTCTTTTGTATGCCAAGCAATAAGGAGATCATTAATTATATATGAATAGCATTTCAATAAAATTTAATTTATAATGCTGATTTAAAAAAAAAACAACAAACAAAAACAGCTTTCTATTAAATCATTCTCAGCAGCCAGTCCCCTCTTATGATAGCCTACTAAAAAAACAGTTAAGAACCAACTCTTCCTAGGCCTGTTTTTCATTGAGTCAAAATATTGGGGCAATAAGTACCTGCATACAATGAACTTCAATTGAATTAGCAAATGTGTTGCAAAGAGTTTGCTTTCCTAAGTACGTGTCTTTGTTTACCTATCAGGCATAATTATTGCTAAAGAGTACAATTACTAAATTAATCTAGTCTTTGTAGATTTCCAGAGGGGACACCTGCTAGTTCCACGTCCCCAGACAGATGTGCAGCTCCCTGCTGCATGAGATGTCAATGGAAATTAGAAGGCATTGTTCCTACAAGTGACAATTTGCAACAAGGCAGGAGGAAATGTTCATGATTTTGTCCTGACCATGAATATCAGCAGAAGTTCCCCGAATTATGTAAATCCAAACCCAGAGCTCAACTCTGCCCACACAAACTATTTCCTTAAAAATCAAATTAAAAACCACAACCTGTGTATACAAAAATAGAGGAACAAGCTAATGCCATAATAAGAGAAATCGAGAGTAGGTGGATTAAACCCCAAAGGGAAAGTTTTATCAGCTCTCTACTTAATTAGATAGATAAATTTATTCTGCAAACAGTAGAATCAATCGATGAATAAAGGAAAGGAAATTTAAGAAAAAAAGCATACAATACATTACAAACAAATGCTTCAAAAATCAAAGAAAGCAATCCAACTACTAGAGGAACAATATTAGAAAAATAGGCAACCAAAATATGTCCCTTCAGCGGATGGATTAATTATGTTAAATCAGTCTTTAGCAGCCTCTGAGTTAGGGCCCGAAAGCATTGCGCATGAAACTGAGGTAGATCACAAGATGAGGTCCCCTGAGGAAAGTCCAGAGAAGCTGCATCACATTGCGATCATATGGGTGGGTTTTTTTTGTTTGTTTGTTTTTTTTTAATATACTTGATGGAAACGTCTGTGTTTCAACTTTACATCCTTGTAAGTGGAAACGTGGAAATAAACTATTTGAAATGTTATATACATAATAGACTGCTAGAACAGTAGTGGTGTGTGTGTGTGTGGCAATCTGTGGATAATCCAGTGGCAGCTGGGGGCAGTCTCCGAACAGCTTCATGTAAAGTGGAGGAGTTGGTTTTTGGGACCTTGGTACGTTGCTCTTGGAGAATCTGCAGCTTTTTTAATGACCTGCGCTGCAGAGTAATTGCATTTTGGGGTGGGAGGTCGATGATTTATCACAGCTGTTGAGTAGGTCCTGTACATAAGAAGTCCTGGGCGCCGCTGGTATAGTAGCTGTCGTTCTTACACATAAGGGTAAGCTAATGTTTCATTATATGATGAGCTGTTCTTGTCTGCTGCAGAAATTATCCTAGAATAACTATGAGGTTAGTAACAGGCAATTTTAAAGCTTAATATACACCCCAGAAAGCTGAAACATGTAGAAGGGTTTCTGGCAAAGGGAAAGAGAGGTGATAAGGGAAGGAGAAGTTCAGTCACATCGTTTCCTGGCATATAAGAAATTCAGGAACATTATGGGGAAAATGCAAAGCCCTTAATGTTTTGTTCTTAGCACATATGAACATGAGAGAGGCTTTACAAAAAAGCAGCACTAATGCTTTCAAATATTAATTGTTTAAGATTTGTATAGCACTTTGGTTAAAAGCTGAAGATAAAAATGCAATTATCATCATTAGTAGTATAATTAAAAAATTGCTGTCACAGTGTACATAATGTTTTGATTAAAAAATAGAATGGACACACAGGCTTGGTAATAGAAAAAATAAAGCAGGTATCTGGTTATTTCCCTCATAATCATCATCCTATCATTAACCCATGGTCTCTCTTTCCTGGGAAACAGGAAACCCCCCCATCAGTATCCCTCTATTCTGGGTTCAGCTCGTACACACACACAGGAGGGTGTGGACCCCAGTGGCAGACTGGGAGGCAGAGTTGGGTCCCCAGGAGGGCATGGACCCCAGCGTTGGCACGAACTTTTCTACAGAGCGGAAGGGGGCAGTTTTGATACAGTGGGATTCCACACCCCCCCCCCCCCCCCGGCCAACACTGCCCACCAGCTCAGTTGCATCTGTTCACATGGATGAGACTTGGGGAAAAAGGAGGGAGGATAATAATAATACTTGATTAAGTGGGAACTCAAGAGGTTCCTTCTATTCTATAAGGTGGAATACTGTAGGGGCCAACAACCCCAAATTGCTGAATATTAAATGTTCTTGCTACCTTGTAGAAATGTATATAGCTGCGTGGCCTGAGACTACTAACCACGAGTAGATAAGTGTGCTGTCTGACATCCTATTAGCAATGTACATAGTCATGTAGAAATGTATATACTTATATAGAATAATAAACCTGTATGTATTTGTACATTCTGCCAGCCTTGTTCACAGTCCCATTTGTTTTTCTGGGGTGAAGGGAGGGAAATCCCACCCACTAACACCTTCTTCCCCAGGAAGAGGATCAGGTGCCAAGAACGTGAGGACCAACTGAGTCTGCCCTAGGAGCGGCTCCCGCCAGGTCGGTCCCGGACCCAGGGACGCCCCACAAGGTAAGCGGTCAAAGGGGTGTTACAGGCTCTGCCTATACTTCCACAGACCTACCTCGGGGTTAATTACCAAGAAAAAGGGAGGTCAGCGAGGGGCTTCTCTGACACACAAACATGCACACATGCACTGTCAGTATACCACTGTCCACGTATGTGATGGTAAATTTATTTGAGCACTTGCTAAGCAAAAAAATAACACCACAAAAGATGAATAGCAGCATGCACTAGAGAGTTGACTGCAAGCAAATAATAATAAGTGCTAGAAAAGTACTAAAAATACATATAAAGATAGCAAATCTTATGTTCCTAACAGTCATTGAAATGGGCCCAAGAAGTCCATCTGCAGTCTCAGCTCCGGAAGTTAGAAGTGTAGCAACGATTTGGAGGTCCTTGCAGCATTGCTTACTTTTATAGGGCTTTTTCTAACGCTGCTTGAAGCAGGAGTGAGTCCCCTTCCCTCCCATTATTCTTATCACAGTTCAGCACATCTGCTTCTCAAACTTTGGTACTATTTGGTGTTTACCTTCATGCTCTGCAACTCCCAGTTTCTTGTCTGACCTGCTCTGCCAGTCCTCATGAGTTCACTGATAAGCATTTTTTTTTAGTATAAACATCTGCATAGCCCTTAGAAGGAATAATAACCATAGTTCCCAGAGACATCTAGAGAGGTCTCTCTAATCAGAACAGCATTTGCAACCGGTACCATAGACATCTTCCCTTCTCTGTGACCTTCTTCTGCTGACTGCAATTTGACAAACCCCCTAATTCCATTACACTCTCCTTCATAAAGGCAAGCTGATCCATCGAATTAAATGGAAAACTAGTAAACTTCATGCACTGCAAGGGCAGACAAAATGAAAATTAAATAAAATCAACGGCTAGAGGATGCAACATATGAACTGATTTTCTCCATGAGACCAGCTCAGCCAAACTCAATATAAATTGTATTGCCCGAGGATCCTCATTCTCCTGCGATTGCGCAACCATGAGAAGGGCCATGGAATCTGCCTTTCCCCTCACGCTCAGAATCTTCCTGCAGAGGAGACCAAGAGCTGGGTTGAGTAGTAGTAGTAGTAGTAGTAGTAGTAGTAGTAGTAGTAGTAGTAACAGCATTAGCCCACGCCTCTCTCCACCTCCCCACCAGTTTCCGATTTGGACTTGCTAATCCAAGGACAGCAGCTGTGGTACTTCAGGCCCGCTTCCTCATCTCCTGCTATCTGGGCCAGTTATGCTTTTAATGACGAGGTATAAAGAATCTCAGCATTAGCACAATGGCTCCGGGCTGCAGGGGAAGAGGAAGCAGGGCCGAGGGACCTGTGCGGCTGTTCTCAGATTTACCAAACTCAGATCGGGGAGGTGTCAAAGTGATGAGAGGAAGAGGGGAGAAGGGAATCAGCAGCATTCATTGGAGGGGGTGTGGTGATTGGTGGGGGGAGGGGAGAAGATCAGCATGGGGAGGTAAAGTGCACGTGTGAGAGTAAGGGGCTCAGAATGGGGTAAGGGGGTCTGTAAAGGATGGGATTAGAGTGGGTGTGGGATTTGGATGTCCAATCCTGGATCCCCCGCTTTCTCCTCCCCCTCCTCCCTCAAGCAGCCCATATCACTCTATCCCACCCAGCTAATATTCCTTTATCTCCTTCCTCCAAGATCCCCATCCCAGATCCTGTTTTCTATCCCCCTCCTCTTTTTCCAGCACCCTCCCATTAAGAGGCTTTTCCCCCTAAAAAAAAAAAAAAAGGGACAAAACAAAAGATCTGAGCACACAAGAAATGCCAGAAAGCTACTTTAATAAATTGTCATTATTTCATCCGCGAAGCTATAAACGTTTGCCGCAGCAGGTTTCGAGCCTTGCTGTGGAGTCTGCCCTTGAGCTGCCACAGGGAATGGGGACTCTGCGTGCAGTGATATACACTGCTGTAGAAAGAGACGGCTCTTTTTAGAAGACATTGATGAAGTAGCTGTCATAACTGATACAGAAAGGATTAGTGGGAACGAATGACCGCCGATTTATGCTTGAGGAATGACTGAATAGATTAGATATAATTTGCAACCAAATTAAAAAAAAACAAAAAAAAAAAAACCCAATAAATATGCAATCTTGGACATCACCAGAAGAAGCCGGTGTGAAGGTTTAATACAGATCAGGGGAGATTTTGTATACTGGAGCGTTTGTATGACTATTTTTCTTAATTGCATTTAGCTCTGCACGTGGAGTGGAGGAAAACAGTCACCTTTACAGGGCACCATAAGTCTAACAAGGAAGATAGGGCTTTATCCATAATTAAGAAAAATAATGGCGCTGGCTCCAATGAAACACTGCTTCAGAGCATTGTCTTGAAAGACGATTTAAGTAGATCAAATTAGCTTTAGAAGATAACGGCTTTATAGAAACAACTCCTGGGAAAACCTAAATAGTTCAACACAGGGAGAGGAGATAAGAGGCAAAACACAACAGACATATGACAGAAGATATGGGGGTGTATCTCAGCAGCAAACTCAGGGCAAACGTGACACTGGGCTGACTCAAGGAATGGCTCAGCACGATCTGTTATTAACCCAGCAGTAAGTGAGAAACAATAAAAGTCCACGTTATTGGTATTGACAAAAAGGAATTGTCACTCCCTGAAAAGTTAATTTTTGTGTTGGGGCTCCCAGCCGCAGCAACCCGCGACCGGTTCCCCCCTACCTGCCCTGACACTCAGCAGGCCTCCCGCTCTCCGGCGCGGTGCGCCCTGCTCCTGACTCAGCCACCGGCATGGCCTCCACATGGCTCTGGATGCTGCCGACTTTCCTTCTATGTGCGTGTGCGAGCGTGCGACTCGGCCTGACTCTTTAAGGGGCCGCAGCGAGAAACCTGGAGATGATGTCAGGACTGAGGGGTATTTAAACCCTGGCTCTGCCTTGGCAACAGGTCCTTCTCTTTGGAGTGCTAGTTGCTGATCCTGCGATTCCTGTTCCTGTGCTTCCTGATCATGTGAGTCCTGTTCCGGTGGTTCCTGTTCTTGTGTTCCTGGCTGTTCCTGTTGTTCCTGACTCCGTGCCATTCCTCGTCCCTGGTTCCTGCTTCCTCGGCTTGATCTCCTGGGTTCTGACTTTGGCTTGCTTCCTCGTCTCTGCTCGTCTGCTGCCTGTCTTGACCCTTGTCCCGGTACCTCGTGTCCGCCAGTCTGCTGCCTGCCCCTGACTTTTGGCTTGGTCCTTCATTTTGCCACCTTCGCTGCCTGCCTCGACCCGGATTCCTGACTCCGCCTCTGCCTGCCGCTGGACCCGTCTTCACTGGGGAGAACCGCACCTAAGTCCCGCTGGCCCCAGAACCCAAGGGCTCAACCTGAGGGGAATGAGGGCTTGTATAGGTGAAGCTCCAGTCTGGTCATCCTCACCTGCACCACCTTCCGCTGACGAGGACCACTGGGGGCCGTCCCTCAGTGTTAGCACCAACTCTCATCCAGGTCCAAGGGTCCACAGTTCTAACAGTTTGCCATAGACCCAGTGGACCTGTCCGGTCTCCAGGCTATTCCAGGCCTGGCTCAACGTCTTCAGCAGCAGCAGCAGCAGCAGTGTCTGGACATTTTGGCAGCCACAGTCGAACACTTGGCCAACTGTCTGGATCCTTCTTCCATGCCAGGGGCCTCCCCTCCACCTTTTGTGGCCTTACCACAGCCATCCATGCCGCTGCATCTTCCAGCGCCTCCACGCTACTCTGGGGATCCAAAGCACTGTTGTGGGTTTCTGAACCACTGCTTCATGAGTTTCTCTCTTCATCCCACTCTGTTCCCCAGCAACCAGGTCAAGACAGCATTCATCCTTTCGTTGTTGGATGGCAAAGCCATGGCCTGGGCCTCCCCATGGTGGGAGCGTGGGGACTCCATTCTCGGGGACCTTCCACGTTTCATCCGGACTTTTAAACAAGTTTTTGATGAACCAGGACGTCAATCTACTGCACATTCAGAGCTTCTTCACCTCAGCCAGGGGTCTCATTCTCTGGACAAGTATGCAGTAGAATTCCACACCCTAGCCTCAGAGTTGGGCTGGCAAGAGGACAGCTTGCGGAGCATTTTTCTCGAGGGCCTGGCTTCCAGGATAAAAGATGAATTAGCCGTTTGAAAATTACTGTCAGAAAGCTCTTTTGTTAAAGCTGGTATTTAGCAATCTGTAGTTATTTAGAATAGTTGTGGGTGGATCCTTGGACCAGTGGCAGATGACCACGCCCTCGGGGGAAATCCCGAGAGAGACCACTGGTCAGGCTTAGTGTAGGAGACAGACACACACTAGTTCTTTTATTAGACAATATAGTAAACCACCAAAGGTGGCAGTAGTGAGCTGGAAGCGCCTGGCTGGGCTGTAGTCCCTCAGGTTCTGGAACAACGATCCCAAGGTGGCTGAGCTGTAGAGAAACTAAGAAATTGAGTAGGCAAAGCATGCGGCTTTCAGGAACAAGTCCTTGATGGTAACACCCACAATAGTCTCTTAAGGCAGCCCAGGAGTTGGTATACATTAGGCCCTCGAGGAGCGAGTACCTGGTTCCAGGGAACGCTCTGAGAGATAGATACCTACTCACTGATGTTAAGCAACAAAGACTTCTTAGAAGCAATATATTAAACCACCAAAGGTGGCAGTAGTGAGCTGGAAGCGCCCGGCTGGGCTGTAGTCCCTCAGGTATTGGAACAGCGATCCCAGGATGGCTAAGCTGTAGAGAAACTAAGAAAGTGAGTAGGCAGTATATGCAGAGTTCTGGAACAAGTCCTTGATGGTAACACTCACACAATACTCTCTTGAGGCAGCCCAGGAGATGGTATGCATTAGGCCCTCGAGGAGCGAGTACCTGGACCCAGGGAAAGCTCTGAGAGATAGATGGAAACTCACTAATGTTGTAAGCAGCGATGACTTCTTAGCAAAAGTGGTATTCAGGAGCAAGTCCGGGACGTGGGCCCTCAAGGAGCGAGTACCGGTTCCAGACTGCGACCTGCAAAGAAAAAGAGAAAGCGAGGCCCCCGAGGAGCAGGTACCTCTAGTAAAGTCCGAGGAGGCAGAGTAGCTGGGTTTGCAGAGAGCGAATCCCATCCGCAGTGACCAGGAGGAAGCGAACCCTTGCTAACTCCTCTTGTTAGCGAAAACTGAGACCTTGAGTATCTGGAGCTGGTGACGTCATCTCAGGGGGAAGCCCCTGAGGTTCGCGCCAACACTGGTACATCAGTCGGGCCACGTGCGCATGCCCTTAGGCATCTGATCAACATGGCGGCTTTCAGCATCAAGCCAGTCCGGGAACGCCGGAGGAGGACGGCCTGGAGACAGTGCAGCAGCTAGCCTTCCATCAACCCCGAAGGGAGTCGCCAACGAGATAAGGTGGGCGGAGCAGAGACATCGGACAGTGATGGACACAGCAACTATGCAAGGATCTGGAGGCACTCATTGATCTGACGAGCCAAATTGATCAGCAACTACAACAGCGGATGAGGGAACTGAAGCCCGGGCGCCAGGTGGTTCCTTTGGCACCCTCATTCTCTTGACAGAGGGGTCTCCTCAGTAGCCTCCGAGTCTGCACCTGCTCGTAATGAGGAGCCCATGCAACTCGGTCATAGCTACCTATCACCTGAAGAGAAGCAGCGACGTAGGTCTCTCGGTCTCTGCCTTTACTGTGCCAGCAAGGGACACCTGCTGGGCTCAATGCCCTGAGCGGCCGGGAAACTCTCAAGCCTAGGTGTCATGGGGGAGCTGACCCTAGGCTGCGTAAATCCTGCTCTTTATCGACTCCGGGGCTGGAGGGAACTTTATCCTACCAGAACTAGTAAAACATCTACAGCTTCCTGTGTTTAACTGCACCCCTCTGCTGCTAATCTCATCCTTCCAGGGAGATCCTCTGCCAGGTCGAGTTACCTCTTGTACTGCTCCTGTGGTCCTCCGCACCAGTGTGCTTCACAAGGAGGAGATCTCCTTCTTTATACTTGAAAAGGCTAGCCACCCAGTGGTACTAGGACTTCCCTGGCTCCGGAAGCATACTCCTCATATCAACTGGGAGACCCTGCAAGTAGCCTCCTGGAGTTCCAACTGTTTCTCTTCTTGTCTTCGGGACTTACTTCAGCCTCACCTTCTGCTAGCCACCACCACCTCATCTTTGCCAGCCCAGTATGCAGACTATGCTGATGTCTTTTCGAAAGAGAAGGCTGAAACTCTCCTGGAGCACCGCCCTTTTGACGATTGACCTTCTGCCTGACACTGTCCCTCCGCATGGCCGGGTCTACCCGCTGTCTCTGCCCGAGACCTGAACGATGTCACAATACATCTGTGAAAACTCTGAGATTCATCCGACCTTCCACGTCCCTGGCAGGGACAGGCTTTATTTTTGTAGCCAAAAAGGATGGATCCTTAAGACCATGCATTGACTACCGAGGGCTCAATGCAATCACTCGCCGGGACAGATACCTGCTCCCACTTATCCCGGAGGTTTTGGACTGCCTCCAAGGGGCCAAGATCTTCATAAAGCTGGATCTCCGTGGGCCTACAATCTGGTCCGCATTAAGCCCAGGGATGAATGGAAGACTGCCTTCAATATGCGTGTTGACCTTTATGAATACCTAGTAATGCCTTTTGGACTATGTAATGTGCCGGCAGTCTTCCAAAACCTTATGAATGAGGTCTTCTGGGACATGCTTCATACCAATGTAATTGTCTAGCTAGACAACGTCTAAATCTACTCAAGAGAGTTGGCGTCCCATCGTTCGGAGGTTCACCGTGTTCTCCAACATCTAAGAGACAATCAACTGTACGCCAAATTAGAGAAATGCCTCTTCGAGTGAAAGGCCCTTCCCTTCCTGTGATTCACCATCTCCACATCAGGATTTCATATGGACCCTGAAAAGCTGGCCCTGCTCCTGACTCAGCCGCCGGCATGGCCTCCACGCGGCTATGGATGCCGCTGACCTTCCTTCCACATGTGCTCCCCTAGGCGTGTGCGACTCAGCCCAACTCTTAAAGGGGCCGCGACAGGAAATCACGGCCTGACCCCTGGAGATGACGTCAGGACTGAGGGGTATTTAAACCTTGGCTCAGTCATAAGAAGAACATAAGAAAATGCCATACTGGGTCAGACCAAGGGTCCATCAAGCCCAGCATCCTGTTTCCAACAGTGGCCAATCCAGGCCATAAGAACCTGGCAATTACCCAAAAACTAAGTCTATTCCAAGTTACCATTGCTAATGGCAGTGGCTATTCTCTAAGTGAACTTAATAGCAGGTAATGGACTTCTCCTCCAAGAACTTATCCAATCCTTTTTTAAACACAGCTATACTAACTGCACTAACCACATTCTCTGGCAACAAATTCCAGAGTTTAATTGTGCGTTGAGTAAAAAAGAACTTTCTCCGATTAGTTTTAAATGTGCCCCATGCTAACTTCATGGAGTGCCCCCTAGTCTTTCTACTATCCGAAAGAGTAAATAACATATTCACATCTACCCGTTCTAGACCTCTCATGATTTTAAACACCTCTATCATATCCCCCCTCAGTCGTCTCTTCTCCAAGCTGAAAAGTCCTAACCTCTTTAGTCTTTCCTCATAGGGGAGCTGTTCCATTCCCCATATCATTTTGGTAGCCCTTCTCTGTACCTTCTCCATCGCAATTATATCTTTTTTGAGATGCGGCGACCAGAATTGTACACAGTATTCAAGGTGCGGTCTCACCATGGAGCGATACAGAGGCATTATGACATTTTCCGTTTTATTCACCATTCCCTTTCTAATAATTCCCAACATTTTGTTTGCTTTTTTGACTGCCGCAGCACACTGTACAGACGATTTCAATGTGTTATCCACTATGACACCTAGATCTCTTTCTTGGGTTGTAGCACCTAATATGGAACCCAACATTGTGTAATTATAGCATGAGTTATTTTTCCCTATATGCATCACCTTGCACTTATCCACATTAAATTTCATCTGCCATCTGCCGTTTGGATGCCCTCAGTTCTTTGCCTTGGCAACAGGTCCTTCTCTTCAGAGTGCTAGTTGCTGATCCTGCAATTCCTGTTCCTGTGCTTCCTGATCCTGTGAGTCCTGTTCTGGTGGTTCTTGTTCCTGTGTTCCTGACTGTTCCTGAATCCGTGCCATTCCTCGTCCCTGGTTCTTGTTCCTCTTCCTCGGCTTGATCTCCTGGTTCTGACTTTGGCTTGTTTCCTCGCCTCTGCTCGTCTGCTGCCCATCTTGACCCATGGCCTGGTACCTCGTCTCTGCTCGTCTGCTGCCTGCCCCTGGTCTCCAGAGGCCATACAGGCCTTCGAGGGGTTAAAACAGGCTTGGTCCACAGTTCTAACATTTTGTTACTCTGTACATGAAGTAGGTAATTTTAAAAGGAGTTACATTGCGTAAATGTAACATACTATCGTAGTAATTTTCAAAAGACATTTATGTGCATAAAGCGTGCTTACACGGGTAAATCCTATGGATAATTCAATGATATATATATATTGTAGCAATTTTCAAAAGCCCACTTACATGGGTAGAGCATTTACATGTATAAAAGCCAATTTTAAGTGTGTAAACGCTTTTGAAAATCAGGCCCTAAGCTTTTGCTGATGATAAAAAATGTTATTGCTAAATACATAAAACAAAATAAATTTTGCAAACAGAAAATACCCACATGGAACACAACCAGTGCTGAAATCCATGCCAGGACTGGAAAAATGTTGAAATAGAACGCAGTGTGACTGTAACGTAATTTTACTGGCAAATGAAGGGGGAGGATGACACTAATGAATAATTATAGTTCCTCTCTTTAGAGCCTCTGCCTTTCTCAGGATGCAGGGGATGCATATTGAATAGATCAGATCTTCTTGCATATGATGTGTGTGTTATAAGAATTGTATCCCATCCTTTCTAAATAATGGTAGCGAAGATCCAAAAAAAGGCACAGAGGACTAGGGATGCCTTTGATATCTCCCAGGTCGGTACATCTCAAATGAAGAGCCTGGTAAAAGGCCTAGCCAAGAGGAAGAATGAGATTTGATAGTCATGCACATAGAGGCTTTGGCAGGCCTGGATTTAGGGATAGGCAACTGCCTCTGGCACCAAATTTTGATCGGTGCTGGAATGTTGCCACCGCTGCATACCTCTATCTGGGCCTGCTTCCGAACCACTTTATCTACATTGGCACCATCCTGATCCTGCAGCAGCAGCAGTAACCTAAAAGATGAAATTCAACGTGCGGCCTGCAGCCAGCTGCTGTACGGTCAGAGCCCTGCCTCTCACGCTGGTTTCCATAGTGACAGGTAGGCCGAGTGGGAGGAGGGGTCAGGGGGCTTTGAGCGTGCAGTATCTGGCTGAAGGCTGTTTCACTTTTTAGGTTGCTGCAGCCGCTACCATGGGATCAGGAAGGTGGCCACTGTAGGTAAGCGGCTGGTAGTGGAAATGTCTCCTGCGTCTTTGGAGGTAGGTATGCCCGCCTACCTGGTACCCCTGCTCTCTCTCTCCCCGAACTGCCCATGGATGATGCCAGCAATGCAAATCTGGCCCTGAGCTTTGAACGCAAATGGGCTAATCTAGAACTGAAGGGCATGGTAGAGGGCAAAAGAGATGGAGGAAAGCAGACAGCAGAGTGTGATGATGACTAAAAAAAAAACATGGTGAAGATCTGGAAATACCTGCAAAGTAAATTGGAAAGCTGAGCGCAGACAGAACTGGCAAACTATAGCTGCCAACCATCCTATCAAAGACAGCACTCGATGATGATGCATTTAGTACGGTAAAAACAAGTGACTTACTGCTGCCAAATTATGGCTCCATATTTAAGCAGGTTTTCATCTGAACCTAGCTTACTAGATATTCAGCTAAAAACTATCCTAAACCTAACACATAGGGAGCTGGAATTGGAGCACCTGAATTCAAAGAGTGCACCCACATTTATTTAGCTAGCACTGATTTTTGACATCAGATGGCTAAATCATCCCTCACCTCAAGACGTCCCATGTGAAAAGCAGACGGCGGCCCGCCCGCCCCACATGTCCCTGCATCCCCACTCCCTCCATCTGAATTTTAAAAATTCAGCAAGGGAGCGCCAACCCTCCTGCCTCCTCCCTTCAGCCCCACATGGATAAAATATTAAGCAGAGGGTCCCGCCAGCCCCCTCCCCTGGCTCCCAGCCTCCTGGCATCTCTCCTGGCTCCTGCAACTTCTAGAATGTGGCCCGATGCACACCTGCCCATTCCCCCTGGCATCCCCCCCCCCCCCCCCAATGAACCTCTCCCTCCCATCCACTCACGGCCCCCACGAACCTTCTGCCTGCTCGGTGTCCCAGGATGCTATGACATGGTTTCACCTTTGCTCTTCTGACCCAATGTATGGCTCACTCCTAATAAAATTGCTGTTTCCCTTAATCAGTATTAATCTGTAGACAGGCAGAAGCGGAATGAAGGTAGAATAATATGGCCAAATACTCTGAAATCATTATTAATGCTAAAAGAGTTGTCTGTTCCAGTGTTCATCAAAATACTGTGGTTTTTTTGCATTTCAGTTGTAAACATACAAATTGCTTCTTCTCACATAATCTTCGCTAAACGATTCTGAAATGCATTCTCTCTGACTTTTCAAATGCATTTCGGGTAAGATAAGATTATGGAATAAGAAGGCAGTGCATTTCTGCCTCACTGTGCTCAAGGCTGTGAGATGAATGTATTAAATATAAATATAGATTAATTTCACTCAACTTATAGTGTCACACGTTAATTGACGACTAGCAGCTTGATGCAATTTGCTGCCCAAGGTCAGCAAGCAAAGAAAATAAAACCACAAACGTCCCGAATGATAAAGACGCCATTATTTTCTACCCCAAACCAAATGTACCTGATACTTCACTCTCGACGCATATCCAGCATGGCTCTCTGCTTCAACGGCATGGGAGAAAGACTGATACATCACGAATTTCCAGCATAGCTCTCTGCTTCAACGGCAGGGGAAAAGAAAAACTGATACTTCACGCATATCCAGCATAACTTCAACGGCAGGGGAGAAGAAAAAAGGATTCACACTCACAAAGCGGGGAGTAGCTGGCTTGTTACGGCAGTTACTACCCCAAACCAAATGTGCCTGATACTTCACTTTCGATGCATATCCAGCATAGCTCTCTGCTTCAACGGCAGGGGAGAAGAAAAAAACTGATACCTCACGCATATCCAGCATAGCTCCCTGCTTCAACGGCAGGGGAGAAGATAAACAACCAATAAGGGCTGTATAACATAATCTGGGTAAAAACAAATAAGCATGGGTGTAGCTTGCTTATTGCGGCGGTTACTGCCCCTGCTACCTCTAACTAATCAAGCTAGATATTTCACTTGGATGCAGCTCCATCACCGCTCTCTACATTAATGGCGGGGGTGGAAGGGAATTAGAACCAAGAGCTAAGAGAAACAGATAAGTATGGGAGAAGAAATGAGGGAAGCTTGCTGGGCAGACTGGATGGGCCATTTGGTCTTCTTCTGCCGTCATTTCTATGTTTCTATGTTTCTATGTTTCTATCTTCACCAGAACCTCCTCCATCGTGCACATAAGAAGACACGATCATGCATTAATATGCTGCAAAAGAGGAAGGGGGAATATCTGACTGCAGCGCCGTTTCGTTTGAGCTGGATTATCAATAAATAATGAACGTTGTAAACTTTGTGGCACCTGAGGTTTCCTTGCCTGGTGTGCACTGGCTTTAAGCTCCATTTCACGGCAAGATCTGGCCCTGCTGTTCAGTAAGAGTGGGACAGAAGGGTACTGGGGGTGGAAATATAAGATTTGCTGCACAGTGACACATTACATACTGAGTTAAGCATCAGCTGTGGTTCTCAGATATAACTTGAAACTGGTTTAAAGTGTGTTATGCAACCTTGATTGTCACACAGTATGATGACATATTTATCATCAACAAGTCATTCATTATTCACCATGGCTCCCGTTATTGGCACTGGGGCCTGTTCCCTAATAACGCGCGATGACACGCATTACTGTGCATCACAGGTTAGTCAATAGACCCCCTGGCAAATGCCAATTAGGATTTTCATTGTAACACTTACTTTAAGTCAGTAATGCTCAATCTGTGACTCAAGAGGAAAATGTGACTCTGCAGGGTCTTCCTTCAGTGAGGCTGTTTTATGTTGTTCATAAATAATGGAGC
Organism: Rhinatrema bivittatum; assembly: GCF_901001135.1. Classification (NCBI taxonomy): domain Eukaryota; kingdom Metazoa; phylum Chordata; class Amphibia; order Gymnophiona; family Rhinatrematidae; genus Rhinatrema; species Rhinatrema bivittatum. The sequence goes on along the minus strand of NC_042621.1, from coordinate 67,486,739 downwards.
GAGAGCTAAAAGAAAATGATTGAATGTGACTCTTTTAGACTTGGCTTGTGACTCAGAGAGAGGAAATGTTTGAATGCCACCCCTTGAAGAACCAGTAATAGTAGAATAATACATGTTTTGTGCAACACAGGTTAGTAAATAGACCACTTTCTTCTTAATGCTCCAGTGCAAAAATTGCACCCGGTTTATCAATGATAATACCCCAGTGTCTCAAATGGGAAGGACACCAATACAAAAGTAGATTGGGTTTCTCACCGGAAATGCCCCATATAAAATGCTGTAGGCTCAGGCATTCCATAATGAAACATGTTAACAGTAACAGAATTCAAGAAAGCATGGGATTAAGCACAGATCGTCGACGCAGTTGCTAGGACAGGTTGGGATCATTTTGATGTAGTAGGGATTACAGAAATAGAGTGTGGGGGGGGGGGAGGGAGGTTTTGCAGAGCTTATAAAACTGTTAGTGGCAAATTTTAAGAGCTCAGCGCACGCCAAAGCCGGGAGATACGCGTGTCTCTCGGGCCAGCGAGCGACAGCGAATTTTAAAAAACACGCAAGTACGCGCAAATCTCACAGTACGCGTGCAAACATTTGGGGCGGGGTGAAGGCGTGGTCTGGGCATGAGCATTCCAGAATTTTAGCATTAAAACAGCGCGTAACTATTTATGAGCGCAGGCGCACGCAGGGGTCCCTACCTGCATATCTTTACTTGGCCTATGGGTGGCATGTAAAGAGTATAACAAAAAAAATGAGACCAGTTAGCGAGGATTGAAGGGTTGGGGCTAAAAGGGTAACAGGGAGGCAGGTTAATTAGGGGGTTAGGAAGTCCTAGCCTTTACATGGGCAAACTGGGAATGGACTGAAGAAACTGGTAATTGCTTCGGCACACATATGTAGTAGAGCCGGCATTTGCATGCACATGCTCGTGCCTATATAAAATTGTGCATACATGTATGCATTTACTGCTGTTTTTATACCATGCGCATATGTTATAAAAAGGCCTCGTCCATTCATGTGTACATATTTTATCCATCATTGTACCGGAAGCCAATGAAACGGATATAATAGTGGCGTTACCTCTCCCAAGTTAATCCTCAGAAGATTAACCCCTGGATTCATCAAAATGAGTTAACGCATTGATAATGCCCGTGCTATGAAAAAGGGGGTGTGTTTAGGGGAAATTTCAGAATTACTGCACCACGTGTAGTACGGTTGTTTAAAAGTTGTTTTATTGTTTAATTGAACCGTCCCCTTTCCATTACTTTTATATTGAAAGATGAGTTTTTGCATATTCTAACAAATATGATAAACCCATCCTTGAACGAAGAATTCCCCCAGCATTCAAATAAGCACTTATTCGTACTGTTTTTTTTTGAAAAAGGAAGTTACCAAAGGATTTAGTATCTAGTTATAAGAACATAAGAACATGCCATACTGGATCAGACCAAGGGTCCATCAAGCCCAGCATCCTGTTTCCAACAGTGGCCAATCCAGGCCATAAGAACCTGGCAAGTACCCAAAAACTAAGTCTATTCCATGTTACCGTTGCTAGTAATAGCAGTGGCTATTTTCTAATTTACAATGAATTCACAACTAAAGGATTATATTTCAAACAACAATTTCTAACATCGATATCAGTGTGGTTTTAGACAGAATCACAGTTTGGAGCCCTTATTAATATCCTTGGCTGATTATCTTATTAAAGAGCTTGATAAGGTATGAGTTGCAACTACTCCTTTTTTCCTGGCATTAGGACATGCAATATGCCCATAATGCAATTCACAATAAATTTTTTGAATTGCATTTTGCCCGTTTCTGGGGGAGGGGGGGGGAGAGAGAGCCTCTGGGGAGGGCCTCACTGTGAGCACCTATTTATTTCTCTATAGGAGGGCCATCTAATAGGTTGAGGTGAAGTGGTGGTAGTGGTTTAGGGGCCAGTTTCTCATGTAGAGTGAGATGTATGAACAGCACAGTACACCTTGGTGAAGATTTGACATCATTTGGAGTGAGGAAAGTCTCACAAAAATGAAATTTTGTACATGTTATCTCACCCTAGCTTGATGGTACCCTATTATAGAGTCCATCAAGCTAGGGTGAGAGAACATATTAGAAATCTCATCTTTGTGAGACTTTCCTCACTCCAAATAATGTCAAATCTTCACCAAAGTGTACTTGCTGTTCGTACATCTCACTCTACATGTGAAACCGGCCCCTAAACCTTAAACCACCACCAACACTTATCTCAACCTATTAGATAGCCCTCCTATAGAGATATAAATTCTTCTCTACTATGAGGGCCTTGTAGATAGCTCTCTCAATGCAAGATGTTAAAAATAGACATTATAGCAGGGCACGCTAAATTTACCACACCATGCGATACTACACGTGGTGCAGTAATTCTAAAATTTCCCCTAAACTCACCCCTTTTTCATAGCACGGGCATTATCAATGCATTAACTCATTTTGATTAATCTAGGGGTTAATCTTCTGAGGATTAACTTGGGAGAGGTAACTCCATTATTATATCAGTTTCATTGGCTTCCGGTACAATGATGGATAAAATAAAAAATTTTACTTTTAATCTTTAAATGGATGGTCCCGTTTATTTATCATGATTATTGTCTTATTATACTCCTCCTGCTAATCTTCGCTCCCAAGGTAAAGGCTTATTATTAGGCCCTGCGCTGAAAATAGCTCATTTAAAAGAAACTAGAGCTTAAGCCTTTTCAGTAATTGGTCCTCCATCGTGGAACTCACTTCCCAAATCTTTACGGTCACTGGATTACTTTTTCATTTCATTTATTAAAATTTGTTAATAGCTTAACACAAATAGGTCTAAGCGATTTACAATTAAAACACTCATAAAAACCATAAATAACCCACTCCTCTTCCTCTACTGGAATGTTTGTACCAGATGGGCACTAGGGATGTGCTTTCATTTCAAGAGAAATAGAAAATGTTTACATCGTTTCCTGTTTCTTTATGTTTTGGAAATGAAAAGCAAGAAAAAAAAAAAGAGAAATTTCATTAATTTTTCATTTTGTTTTGTTTTTTTTGTAACAAGAAGCCACCAGCCCCTACCCTCCCCCACAATTAAATCCAGCACCAAAGTTAAAAAAAATAATTCCAGAGGGCTTGCATCTCTCTTCTGCAGCTTCCCCCATCATAAGAACATGCCATACAGGGTCAGACCAAGGGTCCATCAAGCCCAGCATCCTGTTTTCAACAGTGGCCAATCCAGGCCATAAGAACCTGGCAAGTACCCAAAAACTTTCCATGTTACCGTTGCTAGTAATAGCAGTGGCTATTTTCTAAGTCAACTTAATTAATAGGAGGTATTGGACTTCTCCTCCAAGAACTTATCCAATCCTTTTTTAAACACAGCTACACTAACCACTAGGGATGTGCAGAGCAAAATTTTATGTTCATATTTTTTATGTCCGAAAGGGGGTCCCACTTGCGGCCAATATGGACATAAAAAAAATCCAATGAGTTGGGTATATGTACATATGTGCAAAAAAAAAATTAAACCCCCTCACCCTCCTTAGTCCCCCCCCCAGACTTACCACAACTCCCTGGTGATGGAGCGAGGAGTGAGGACGCCATTTCTGCAATCCTTGGCGAGAAGCATGTGACGTCGGTGGCACGTCGAGTGACGCGGCGTCACGTGATTCCCGGCTCGCTTGCGCCGGACGGCTCGTTCGGCCCAAAAAGAACTTTTGGCCAGCTTGGGGGGGCCTCCTGACCCCCTCAAGCTGGCCAAAAGTTCTTTTTGGGCCGAACGAGCCGTCCGGCGCGAACTTGCCGGGAATCACGTGACGTCGGCGTCACGTGATTCCCGGCTTGTTCGCGCCGAACGAGCCGTCCGGTGCGAACTTGCCGGGAATCACGTGACGTCGCGTCTGAGTGACGCGGCGCCACGTGATTCCCGGCTCGTTCGCGCCGGACGGCTCGTTCGGCCCAAAAAGAACTTTTGGCCAGCTTGGGGGGGTCAGGAGGCCCCCCCAAGCTGGCCAAAAGTTCTTTTTGGGCCGAACGAGCCGTCCGGCGCGAACGAGCCGGGAATCACGTGACGCCGGCGTCACTCGACGTGCCGCCGACGTCACATGCTTCTCGCCAAGGATTGCAGAAATGGCGTCCTCACTCCTCGCTCCATCACCAGGGAGTTGTGGTAAGTCGGGGGGGGGGGGATTAAGGAGGGTGAGGGGGTTTATATTTTTATTTTGGCTCAACAATCGCGATTTCCCACATATCGAACATATCTATGTTCGATATGTGGGAAATCCGATCGTTTATGTCGAATCAATTTTTTAAGTAAAAAAAAAATATGAGTTGCGTTTTACTAATGCGGTCAATCCGAATGCACACCCCTACTAACCACATCCTCTGGCAACAGGTCAGCCAGCACAATTTTACAGTATGGCATTGGCAGGGCAGGAGCAGCTGGGGAACATGTCTGCAGGGCTGAAAGGGATAAAACTGCTTCCCCTTTTATTCTCTACTCTCCTAACACTCTCACAGTGTCTCCTTCTTTCTCAATTCTGATGGCTTCTGACTCTGGAGCACTTCAGAGGATCACTGTATCATTTGTTGGAATGATCCATTGTGGCACCTGGCTTTGGGATGCACTGGCCAATAGTTCTGTCCATCTTCCTATACAACCCAGGCTTGCTCTCCCTAAAAGAAATATGTTGGTTGGTAACAATCCAATAGGTCCTTACTGACCTTATTTTTATACTATGTGGGGTGGTCGTAAAGTTTCTACGCCTTCAGAATTTGGTCTTTCAAAGTCTAAATAAAATAATAGCATGATTGAAACAGGCTTTTCACAAGCAAGTTATGATTTTTTTTTTCACTAGCAATATTCTCCCTGTTAATTGATGTGTACTTTCTTGGTAGCTCAAGCTGTTCCTAAATGAGCCAAAATAACTTTTGTGTGTCACATTCTGCTGCATATGATTGACAAAAACTCAAAAGTGATAAGATGCATATTGGCTTTTGATGCAAATAGAGTCTAATTATCACAGTGCACTCGCTTATGAAAGATGCCAGGCAGGAGCAAGTTAAATGGATTCAATTAAAGGATTTTTCTCCACAATTATTCAGGAGGTAGGAACAAACAGTTCCTAATAAGAGAGATAAATAATTTTTTTATGTCCGGTAAGAATGTGCAGCTTCTTTCTTTCTTTGAGCAGGATTCTCAATAATTATTAACCTCCAGCATTCAGTATAATCCCCAGGCAGTTGCCTATTGACTATCAATGACCTAGAAAGGTGATTTAATAATGCATCCGATGTGCCATAGAATAAAATAAGATATCATAAACATAGGCATAGTAAGGACTCAAGGGGTTAATTCTGTGAAATCTGGAGGTATGCGGAATAAAAATGCAAAGTAAAAATGTTTGCATTCTGAAAGCAAAAATAGGACGGTAGGCACGAGCATCTCAAGTTCTTTCTGCAAGACTTACCATAGGTCTTGACTGCAGAATATATTTTCCTCATTAGCTGGCTCTTTCCCCTCTTCCTCCCTTTTAGGACATCTTCCCCCTTGCCAGGTGACACCATACACACGACTGCTGAGCCTGTGCCCCTCTTTTGGTGTTGCCAAGGAGTGAGGGCAGGCCGTCAAAACCATTTGCACGCAATTTTGGAAAAAATAGAGGGCGAGGTTTGTAATTGTCTTCCCGATGTGCAACTACTTTAAAGTTCTTTCCATGCATTCAATAGGAATTCATGGTGGGGGAAGCGGTGTTAACAGAAAGAAATACAAGTGTCAAAGAAATGTTTTTCATAAGGCGGGTATGGAATGAGGTAAGAGAAGAGAAAAGGGATTAAAGGGGAGGGCGGGTACCGAGTGGATTAAGTGTGTGAGAACTTAGGGCTACGGGAGAGTATCTCCCATTGACTTCAGCGCAATTGCACAATCTGACAATCAGATTTATGCCTCTCTGAGAGAGGATGAAACGTATTCATTCCAGGGACACTCGTGTGGCTGGTGGGAAGCTGTTGGAAATTTTCCTGAATAGCAATTTTTTGGCCTATGGTAGGAAAGCAAGGTTGTTGGAATACATGGTCTTTGGATGATGGGCTCTCCAACCACCTAGCAGGAATAGATCTCCACAAGATGGAGCCAAGTCTGCCTCAATGCTTAGCTGCTATTATGAGAGGCTTGCAGCAGAATAGTAAAATGTCACGTGTCAAAAATCACCATCTAGAAGCATTCATTAATTTGTTTCTCCCTCTGCCTGGTAAGGTTTAAATTTTAGTTACAGTTGGAACATGAAAAAAGTCCCTGCAAGTATTTTTTCTTAAGCTTGAAGAGGAATAGCTTCACAGAAGGGAGGAATCAAATGCCTTTTGAACAACATAGGGAGCCCAACTTTCACGTCTATCCATGGTACAGCATTTACAAGCGTAGGTGGATATGCGGGGAATAATGCTCGTGTTTTATGAATGGTGAGGTGGGAGCTGCACTGTTTATGAAATATCACATATTTCTGCTCTGAAAGTATGCATGAATATTTCCAGTGCAAGAAATAACTTACTTTCTCGTTCCATTTTATAATCATTCAGGCATATATTTTAGACATGAAATAATCATGACGCTCCATGAATATTGAAAAAACACTGAGAATTAAATGTGGGGAATCCTGGCCACAGCAACCCACGGCCGGTCCCCCCTACCAACCTCGACCCTTGGCGGGGCTTCCTGTGCTTGGTGCGGCATGCCCCAGGCCTGATCCAGCCGACGGCACTTCCTCCACGTGGCTCTGGATGCCGCCGACTTCCCCTTCGCATGCGCGGGACTGCCTGACTCTTAAAGGGGCTGCGACGGGAAATGGCAGCCCGGCCCCTGAAGATGACGTATTTAAACCCTGGCTCAGTCCTCAGGATCCTTGCCTTGGGAACAGGTCCTGCTCCCTTGGAGTGCATGGTTGCTGTTCCTGATCCTGAGTTCCTGCTGTTCCTGATTCCGTGTCCCTCTTTGTTCCTGGTTCCTGCATTCCTCCTCTTGGCTTGTCCTCCTGGTTCTGACTTCGGCTTTGGTTCCTCGTCTCTGTTCATCTGCTGCCCGTCCTGACCTTTGGCTTGGTTCCTCATCTCTGCTCGTCTGCTGCCTGCCCCTGACCTCCGGTTTGGCTCTCCGTATTGCATCTTCGCCGCCTGCCTCTTCTGGACCGAGCTCGTCTTCGCCTGTACTCTGCCAGCCTCGACCCGGTTTCCTGACGCCACCTCAGCCTGCTCCAGGATTCAGCTTCACCGAGGAGACCCGCATCCAAGTCCTTCCAGCCCCGGCACCCAAGGGCTCAACCTGAGGGGAACGAGGGCTGATATAGATGAAGCTCCAGTCAGGTCTTCCTCACCAGTACCACCTTCCAGCGACGAGGACCACTGGGGACCTTCCCTTGGTGGTGGCGCCAACCCTCGTCCCAGCCCAAGGGTCCAGAGCACTAACATTAAATGCAGAGCAGATATTTTATAAAGTATGTGCATGTACAGTTTTGAAAATATTTGCATGCATATTTGGCATCACAGGTTCACCTCCTAGACCCTTTAGCACTTCACGCTGAACCCTGACCAGTTTACTCAGACCTCCCACCTAAAAACTGTAGAAATCAAATTCAATTTCACTTACGCAAGTCAATTAGCAGATTTAAAACCGTACGAATAAGTTTGGCAATTTATGTCGGTAACTTTCAAATTGGTGTGCAGGTACACATTTGCTTGCATACATCAGCCCGTGCCCAGGATCACTACCATTTTATAACACACGCACGCATGTTATAAAATAGTCTGGCCATGCATGTGTGTGACAAATTTAAAGGGGGCGCGTGTGCACACGCAAATTCCACTTCTATCACAGAAATTGGGGGATCATAAAAGGGGCGCGCCTGCCCATGCCATTCCCAGGTTACCAGTTCATCCACCAGTTTGCCCAGTTAACAGATGCGGCCTCCAACTCCCACTTGTTTGACAGCGTACACTCTCCTCAGTTACCCCAGAACCTTTAAACCCCTCAGAAATGGCTTGATCCTTTTATTTTTATTTTTTTAACTTACGCATCATCCAAAGCAGAAGTAAAGTTATACGTGGCAGGGGACCTTGGAGCGCGCTGTGGGGGCTCGTACGTTATTTATGCGCAACGTCTTTGGCTCACGCCCTGAAATGCCCGTGCCCCGCCTCCCAACCACACCCCTTTTTGAAAACTTTGGAGATGTGCGTGCTGCGGGAGATACGCGCGTATCCGGGCGGCTTTTAAAATCTACTCGGCGCGCCCAAGCCTGACTTATTGGCGCATCCCTTAATTAATGCGTGCACTGGCCTTTTAAAAATTCAAATTTAAATGCTTATAACTCTCACATAATAGCAGCTACTCCATGTACTTCTGGACCCCCCCCCCCCCATCTCCGGCACCTTTTTTTCCCACCAGTAAAATGGACGTGCGATATCAAAAATATGTGCGCGTTTATAAAACAGTGTATATATGCGCGTACATGCTCCCTTCATGAAAATTCACTCCAAAAGGCAGGTGGGTAGCCATAGCACGTATGGTCACCTCAGGCATCTCCTCTCTTCTTGGAAATTCCATAAATGGAAGGGGAGGGAGAGAGGTTTGCGGCCAACCATTCTCCATAAAGAATCAGCCTGACTGGAGCCCAAGGGAATATAAGGTTGGATATTTGACACCAAAATTCTGAATGCTAGGACCTAAAGGGCACATGTAGATATTAAACAGGTTAGGTGAAGTAAAAGAACCTTTTCATTTGAAATTGTAATTTCAGTTTACTCACATCTTTTTTTTGCAGGCAAAGCCCACGCCCAATGTATGCGCCTGGTCACATAACATATATAGATATCAAAACAAATACATCATAAAATATATAACTTCATAATATAACAATGTAAAAATAATCCCTACTACATTCTGACCCCTCTCCCACTCTCACTAGGGAGCTGGAATCAGACCACATAACAAAAACACACAACATCAAAATTACACTCCCTCTCCAAACCCACCCATTAATAATACAATGCATAGCTATAAATTTTAAATAGTCCTCCTACTAAACTCAGTCAACCATCCCTGCACTAATCTCCTATTTCATAGCTAATACATTTACTAAATAAGAGATACAAACATCTCAAACCCATCTAACTAAACAAACAAAAGCCCAACACAAAAATAAACCGCTCCCTCCCACAAATCAGCCTGCAATTTCGTCCCCATCACTCTCTCCCCCAAAGAAGCTCCCTAAGAGGTGAGCCCCTTTGAGTCACTCCATTGGGGACATCCTGCCAATGGAGGATTATGGGCATCCTTGCAGAAGTGCCACATTGCAGCAGCCAACGAGAAGAAAAAATTATCCTACGATCTACTGTACTTGTCAAAAAAAGAAGAGAACCATTGGAGAGGTACATGCCAACCTCCCAGAAGTGGTTCAGTAGAATTCTGTGATTAATAATATCAAAAACAGATTTTAAATCCAGGGCCGGCGCTAGCTTTTTTGCTGCCCTGTGCGAACAATTACGGTGCTCCCTCCCCCATATCATTCAGTCTCTGTCCTGCACCCATCACAAAAAGCCCAGCTCACTCCAGCAATCTATATTTTTAAAAACTGACACTCCCCCAAATGGAGCCCATGGTCAAGGGAAGGGTATTAGGTACCCTAAGCAAACCTTACAGCCTTGCGCACACACAATTCAATTTTGCATTTATAACAGATTTTACATGAAAAAAAGAACATTCAAAAGTACAGTCTTCTGAGGAAAAATATCACAACATGCATATTATATTTATATGCACTGCTGTGGTGCCAGCAGGCTGCCGGCAGGCACAAAAGATATAATAGAGGTCGGGGGGGTTAGAACAGGGGTAGGAAGGTTAGGGAAAGGGGTGGGAAGGATAGAGTAGGGGGAGGGAACAGGTGAAGGCCGTGGGCGTCGGTGCACCCCTTGTGCGCGCCGACCCCCGATTTTATAACATGTGTGCATTGGGCACCCGCACGCTTCTTTTTAAAATCTACCCCTATGTGTTTGTGTGTTAGCATGCCTGTGAGAACCTATAAGTGATACATAAGTTCTCACAGGCACACACATGCACACAGGTTCTCACACAGACACACATACATGAACACAAGCTCAGACACACACATGGACATATACATAAGAACACAAGCTCTGACACAGACACACACACAAGCTCTTATACAGACACACACACAAGAACATAAGCTCTGACACAGACACACATATATTCACTTGCACACAAATTCTGACACGGATACACACACACATACATCTGAACAGAAGCTCTGACCCAGACACACATGCATACAGGTTCTCACAAACACACACACAGGCGGCTTCCCTTCTCAAGGCCACAGTGGGATGAGCTCCACCATGGCCCTGCGGGCTTCTTTGGCCTCACTGGCCTTTCTGCGAAGGGGCGGGAGCTGTAAAACTGTGTGCGCACGCGCAGCTAAAAGGAGAAACTGCCTCGACCTTTCTTCATTTTTGACTGCCAGCAGGTTGGCCGCCACCGGTGAGTTGAGCTCCACCGGCAGCCCTGCAGCATCTCCTGCTGCGGCCACCCTCCCCGGTGTGCAGCCCCGTGAAAACGTACGACGTGCACCTGCGGGCCCATCGGGCCTGGTTAAATCTAGCAAAATCACCCAGGAATTAATAACTTTGTTCAATCCCATAAAATAAATGGCCTATAAATGCAACAAGAAACATCTCTGTCCCCTGTCTATTTCTGAAGCCTGCTTAAAGCACATGTAAGTAATTAAATTCACTCAGAAAATCCTGCAGCTTAATTCAAATTGTTTTTCCTATAAACTCGCTTAAAAATGGGATTGTTGGAAAATGACCTCTAACTTTCTACTCCCTCTGAATCCAATGAGCTCTCTCTTTTTAGGAAGACTTTCAATGACTTTGGCAAGCACCCTTTTCTCAGAGATGTAATGATCAATCATTGTAGCATCCCTCGTGTCATCTTTGGAATTCATTAGTAGCCACGCTGGACAGGGATGTCTAGGACTGGTAGTGGCTCCACCCCCCCCCCTCCCCCATTGGCACGAAGATCTGCGGACCTTATACCACTTCTCAGAAAAAAAAAGAAAATACAAGCATGCATTCCTTTTGAAAATTGCCCAGGGGAAAAAAAAAAAAATACCGCAGATACTTTTCCCCTTCAAAATGCACGATCGTTTTGGAAACGCGAAGCTACGCACGTTGCTAGGTTCCTTCCCCTATCCCCCACCTCCCAGGAACGCCTCCATTCAGTCGTGGAAGGGTATATATGTGTTGTGGGACAAACAGCATCATTTTACCCACAGAGAGGGTGGGAAATTAAAAAAAAAAAATCCTTTTCCCCGGGTAAATAATATTGAGGGCAATTGTAATAATTTATCAGTCTCCCTGTCTCCTAATTCATAGAACCAGTGTCAGTTATTATATATTCACTGACTTCACTTCCACACTCGTATCTTGGTCAGCTTCCCTCTCTCTCAGTCCCTTCCACGAAATGAAATGCTAATTTGTTGCAATAACCAGAGGAATTTGTCTTCCCTAACTTCATGTATTGATTTAAAGGGACTTTTAAAATCTGTTACAGTTCCTTAACCTTATTTTGGGCTACAGTAATATCATCCAAAAGTATTTCTTCTTGGCTTGCCTAGTCATATACCTATAAGCCAAAGTGTGATTCCAAAAATTAAATCCCATTCATAACAAATGGGCTTTTTTTTAAGTCAATTCCTCTCCAAGTGACATTTTTGTTACTTCATTTCATGAAGCCTGCCCCTCTAAAGAAATAATCTCAATAGTTCGTGCTAATTCTCTATTCCAGATAGATTACTACAACTATTTATCATTTTTAAAGTGCTCCCAGATAAACTTAGGACTGTACAGATACACATAAGCCACAGTCCCTGCTCCATGGAGCTTACAATCTAGTCAAGGCAAACATACATGACAAACAAGCCTCCATGGGATTTGTATTTACTGTATTCATAATCTTTTTGTACAGCACAAAAGGGATGTTTCCTGTGCTGCAGCAGATTCTCCTTTTCAAAGGAAACGAGCTTAAAAATCCACTTGGCCCTTCGCTTAGCCTAGGCGGTTGCTTTTGCCTGGCAGAACACCAGAAGATTTCCTTCCACCCTTTGGGTCACCCAAGTCGCTTTCAGACGCATGTTCTGGTCAGAAATAGGAGACACCTTTCACTTACACGGGAGCTTATCCTTTGAGGAAACCACTTCCCCTGCACCGAGGGCTGAGAGGCTATGGGAAAGTGCCGGGAGTAGCCACAACCTGCGAGAGCACAATGCACAATCTTTGGACGCGTGCTGCAAACCTTGACTTCGGAGGACATCACACACGGGCTGATGAAATAACGTGCGCCCAGCGTGGCACACAGCTTAACAAGCAGTGGGGGTGCACGTTTTTGGACGCGAGCCCATCACCCCACAACGCAACAAAGGGGATCAGCGCGTCCAAACCACGCATCCAAACGAAGGCATGGTTAATAGCGCTCATCACATGTAAATGCCATGTAAATGAGGTTATTATAGCTATTACCCCCACAATGCAGGCGTAAAGTCTTCCCGCACCTCAAGGGCTCAACTTAAAAACAAAAAAACCCCTGCTTTTCTGTGGTTTCTCCTACTTAGTATCATCGTGACACTAAGTAGGAAGAACCACAGAAAGCAGCACCATGCAAAAAAAAAAAAAAAAAAAAGTTTTGACTTAAAAAAAAAAAGAAAATTCGGGGCACACAATATACCCCCTCCAGGCTGTGTATATTATGCCGGTAAAATAGCTGCTGCGGGGAAAAATGGACACTCGTAAGCTGAATGTCTGTTTTCCTAACCCACACGCAGCCAACGTCCCCAGGGCGCCTGATGCCATGGACACGCTAGGAGCGCACAGTTTATCTCTAGCGCGTCCTTTTTAGTGCAGCAGCTCATTTGCATATTGCATCTGAAGCCCAGGACAGGTGATTGTGCATGCGTTAAAAAACTTGCTCCCAGTTTGGATGTGTTTTTAGCACATCCGTTTTGTATCGGCCTGATGGTGTTTCAACAGGATTCCACTCAATTCTCAAGTCAAAACCAATGGAAATTCATGTCTTTGAATTTGACTTTTCCAGGGCTTAGTTCACTAAGGGGCAGATTTTTAAAAAGTACACGCAGTGTACTTTTGTTCGCGCAACCGTCGCAAACAAAAGTACGCTGGATTTTAAAAGATGCGCGCGTATCTTTTAAAATCCGGGGTTGGCGCGCGCAAGGCTGTGCAAAATTGGCAGCCTGCACGTGCCGAGCCACGCAGCCTGCCTCCATTCCCTCCAAGGCCGCTCGGAAATCGGATTGGCCTCAGAGGGAACTTTCTTTCCGGCGCCCCCTACCTTCCCTTTCCTTCCCCTAACTAACCCGCCCCCCGGCCCTAATTCCCTCCCCCCTACCTTTATTTCAAAAGTTACGCTGGTCCGGAGGCCGCATCCACACCCCCAGTACACCCCTGGGCCAGAACCACGCCCGCACCCCCGCCCCCGGAACACCCCCCGATGATACGCCGGCCGCAACATGCCCCCTGACATGCCCCCCCAGGAAAGCCCCGGGGCTTAGGCTCGGCGCGCGCAGGGGGTGGAAGGGGCAGCTTTTCGGGGGTTATGCGCGTACCCCTTTGAAAATCTGCCCTTAAAGTAATAACTCTTATTCTGTCTACACTAAGGAAAATTAAATTATCAGGTAAGTAATTTCTCCATTTACTCTATCAGATAATAGAAGGAATAGGGGGCACTCCATGAAATAGCAAGTAACACATTTAAAACTAATCTGAGAAAATTATTTTTTACTCACACAAATAAGCTCTGAATTGTGTTGCCAGAGGATGTGATTAGTGCAGTTAGTGTAGTTAGGTTTAAAAAAGGATTGGATAAGTTCTTGGAGGAGAAGCCCATTAAATGCTATTAATCAAGCTGACTTAGGGAATAGCCACTGCTATTAATTGCATCAGTAGCATGGGATCTTCTTGGTGTTTGGGTAATTGCCAGGTTCTTATGGCCTGGATTGGCTTCTGTTGGAAACAGGATGCTGGGCTTGAGGGACCCTTTGTTTGACCTAGCATGGCATGTTCTTATGCTCCCTGGTAGAGGTTATTCGTGAATATGACTCTTTTTATATCTTTTTGTTCACATTTTTATTGGGGGTGGGGAGATTTAAGGCTTGCAAATATCAGTTTCTAACTACACTCTTCATGCTACATGCTAGAATTAGTACAACAATAATTCTAAAATACAGCTGAATATGTAAATGTTACCTTAATTAGAAGCAGATTGTGAACCGAGCCAATTTGAATCTAGTGTTAGTTTGGTTTTCAACAAGCTTTATCATTCAAATACTCATTATCTGATACATAAAAATCATATACCAACAAAGTTAATCAAGTGAATTAAGCGTTTGACCCATAGAAGAATATTCCTTTCAATTTGCTAAGGTCTGTAGGGTCAGTCTGATGAATTTGAAGATGTACACAGCCAATATTGTATTTAAGCTTTTGCTTGTCTTTCAGATTTAGCCCTTTATTGTTATTTTTATTATTTTATTATTATTATTATTATTATTTTTTACAGAAAACAATTTTAGTGAAACACCATAAGCAGCAGTATTTATTAAATTGCGAGGGCGAAAAGTCCCAAAGAAGTGTAAAGCCAACTATTTCTAGAATGAAAAGCATATATATTTTAGCACTCAAATGGCCAACATCAACACAATATACAGTACAGCTTTCATTAAATAGCACTTAATCCTTTTATCTATTCCTTGAGCTGCCAGAATATTTTGTCAAGTTTCTTTCCCTTCTAATGAAATTAGAATGTGACCTAAATTAGATTTGACTACAATAACTATGTAATTCCCTATAATTGTATGAACTTTCATGTATTTCAAACTGTAGTTACTTTTTTAAAAACATTTTTAATGCCCCTATGTATTCGTAGAAGTAGCTGAAATCCTTGTATTCCCTTCCACTTCTGCTTGTTAGGCTGCTGTTGTAAACTCAATGACCTGAAATCTTTCCTGTGTGAACAGCAAACACCCTCTGTTGCCCTGCTCCATCTGAATACGTTTACCATTACCACATAAATGGCTTTTTTTTTTTTTTTTTTTAAAGTTGCCCACTAAAAAATACAGACACAAAATTACACATCACACAGAAGAGCCATGCAACACCTCTGTGAGGGATCATTTTTCAGGATATTAAAAGGTCAATTTAGAACAATCCAGGAACATATGACATTCAAAGTAAAAAATGATCATACACTTTAGAACTCATCTAGAAGGACTCTGTCACCTTCTTATCACTCTAATGCATCATCTCCCTCTCCCTTCCCCTTTTACACTACCTTTGCAATGTAACATATAATTTATTTGTATTATTATTTTTTTTTAGCAATATTGTTTTTTTGCTCTGATCTGTCTATTCTGTTTGGATCTGAGGAAGGGAATGTTAACTCCCAAAACCTAGTCAAAAAAATGTATTGTTAGTCCAATAAAAAGGTACCACCTTATATTATTTTGTTAACCTTTATTTCTGTGCCCTGTTACAATTAAATTCAATTTGAACTGGCCTCCATCGTTAGAGAACTAAGCCTGTTGTTGGGTTTTTTTAAACTATGATCCCATCTGTTAACTACGATCAATAGCAACACTCTTAACGAACCCTGAGCAGTCGGCCACACCCTGAAATGCTGAGGCTTTCAGCTCTCTCTCCATGTTCTTGGGTTTCTGTTATGATGTTTTAGCAGGCTAGGTCTTCTGAAAATAAATCCAGGCTACAAATCTGATGTATTTCAGCCTTTGAGTGATTTAGCTGGACACACATAATAGCTGCTGTTACAATACTGCCCAAGCTCAATTCTGCTTTTTTTTCTAAAGTGCTTTGTACAGTATATAAAGCTTCATCTTGCCAACAGTGTAAAATAATCATGAAAGTATGAGATTAGGGCAGTTCCCGTCATGCTTCTACCAATGACCCTCACTGTGACCTTGGGCAAGTCTTCCTGTGCCTCAGGCAACTACTTAGATTGCAAACAGTTAGCGACATATATATACAGTACCTGTATGCTATTTGTTGTAATGCACCGTGATTTAGGGCAGAATATAAATGGTAAACTAAACAAATAAAAATAAACTAGCCCTGAACCAATCTTCTAAGATGGCCTACTTGTGCAAACAGTTCTTGTCAAGCTCATTATGAAAACTAACGTGACCAATCTCATTCTCCTTTTTTAGTTCTGCTTCAGTAGACCTAAGAAGAAAAAATAATTTTGGCCAGAATAAGCTGCAAGTTGAAAATAAGGCTGGCTGTCATTTCTTTTGGTCAGGATATTAACTCCACCTACATTCTTTACAACTTTTAGGAGCTATCAAAATATGACAGCTTTCTATGAGTTGAACAAAAGACTGCTTTGATGCAGAGATATTACTCCATTCGGAGCATTAGAAAAGACAAAAGAATGAATCATGGTAAAATATTATCTGCAGGAGCACCATCAATAATTACACCCTTAAAACTGGTGGCACGATATAAGTGTTCCTTAATGAAAGGACATGGAATGGAAAGTAATACAAACAATATCACGTCGCCTTTGCATAGATAGATGGTGCGACTGCACCTTGCCTGCAGTTCTGGTTGCCCCATCTCAAAAGAGATCTGGTGGAACTAGAAAGGCGCAGAGACGGGCAACAAAAATGATAAAGAGATTAGAACGGCTCCCCTATGAAGAGAGGCTTCACAGCTTACAGTGCTTCAGTTTGCAGGAGAGATGGCTGAGAGGGGACATGATAGAAGATTTAAAAAAAAGCACGAGTGGGGTAGACCATACAATTAAAGAACTTTTTTTTTTACCCTTTCAAATAAAACTAAAACAAGGGGACCCCACCACGAAACTAACCACCAGCAAATCATAGATAGTACTTTTTCACCCAGCGCACAATAAAGTTGTGGCATTAGTCTCCAGAGGACACGATAAAGTCGACTAGCATAGCGGGGTTTAAGAGAAGTTTAGATAAACTCCTGGAGGAAAAGTCCATAACAAATTATTAGCCAGGTAGACTTGGGAAAGCCATTGCTATCCCTGGAATAACAGGGATATCAGTCTTCTTTTTTGGGCTCTGCCGGATTCTTGTCACTCAGACCGGCGCTGTCAGAAGCAGGATGCTGGGCTTGATGGACCTTGGTCTGTCCCAGCACAAAGTTTCTTAATAAGATACTGTCTTACTAAAGCAATTGAGTTTACTTATATTTTTTGGTTAAAAGTCGATCACATTTTCATCACTGAGGGCTGACATCAGTTCCAAGTTAAGGGGTCAATTTAAAAAGGAGCACACGCACGCGCACATACGGACGCGCCGATTTTATAACATGTGTGCGCCGGCATGCGCAGGCTATAAAATGTGATGGCTGCGCACACGCGCGCCGGATTTTAAAATCCACGCGCGCATGTGCAGGGGGGGGGGGGCACCACGATTCGCTCGCACGGGGGGGGGGGCAATTTTACAAAGCAACATGCAGTGACGCAATCGGGCCTCCCCCACTTCCCTCCCAGTCCAATTAAGGAGCAGACTGGGAGGGAACTTGCCTACACCTAGTTAGGTGTAGGCAAGTTCCCCACCCCCTAAACCTACCCTCACTATCTCTAATGTTTTTATTTTAATGCTTACTGCTCCCACTTACTGCTAATGACGCTGTCCTGGCTCGCCCCCCCTCCCCCCCTGGACCGCCCCTTTGCCCTCAGCCGGCACTTTTTTTTTAAATTTAAACTTTATTGATATGTACAGATATCTATCAACAGTCAACATAGTGATGAAGGGACTTTTCAACAAATAGCCCGATACCCACTCTAAGCCTTTTCATTTAAACAAATGCTACTTATCTCCAAGATAACTTATCTAACCCCAGTGTTTGCTTGTTACACGACGTTAATAAAATCTGTGCATCACGAACTTCCTAATAATTATTAAATCCTTCCATTCATAACAACTTGTTTACATAATAAACCGCATAATACTAAGTTGTCTCTTGTTTTTACTTTTAAGACCCCCCCCCCCCCCTTTATCCCTCGCCCCCCTCCCTCCCATCCCCTTCCCTTGTGCTTTAATCTAAACTAAAAGAAAAGAGAGAAAGATGCCAGTGCACACTCATTCATGATTATGGGAGATGAATGTCGCCTATCCTAGGGGGAAAGCCCAGTTGGTATGTTACAGTTCAGCTGATCTCCAGATTAAGTATGGGGACCAAATTTTTTGAAACGATTCTACCCATTCGTGCTGAAATGTGGTTATCTTGTTTAGACGATAAGGTTCGTCTGTCCGCATCTGCACAGACGCTGGTGAAGGAAGTGCACGGTCCCTCCAAACCCGGGCCAATTCACACCTGGTGGCAGCGATCACTGATTTAGCCAGTTTCCGCTGGGGAGTAGGTAGCTGATCAACAGGAGCAGATAATAACATGGATCTGGGAGTTAAACCTATAGCCGGCACTTCCGCACGTACCAGGGTTTTACGTGCGTGGCCAGGCCCATTGTAAAATGCATGTGGCGCGCGCAAACACCAAAATTCACCCACGTGGCCCTTTGAAAGTGAACTTGTAAGGTTGTAACTTGTGATAGCAACCTCCATTACTAGGAACAGAAAAGGAATTTTGGGCCAGACGGGTGGCTCAGTGATAGTGCTCTCCACTGTCATGCAGAAGATCTGGGTTTTGTTTTGTTTTTTCTTGGAATAGGTCTTCCTCTCCCCTCCCTCCCCGCACCCCCAGTCTGCCAGGGCTGGAGATGCTGCAGAGGCAGTGTTCACAGCTCTTGGGGTGAGCAGTGGTAGAGGGGGCTATTGGAAAGGATTTCTAGTCATTATGGTGACCCTTAGTGCCCAGATTGAGGGCTTGCGCTATTTCAGGGTTCTGAAGAGGACCCTGCTGCATGGCCCCCAGCCAAGGACCTGTTGCTGCAATGACTGGGGGTGAGGCGAGTTGGGGAAGGGGAAATAAAATAGCTGAAGACATTTATATTCTTTGATATTTAAAGAGAGCAAGAAAAACAACTCGTAAAAAGCACAGAAATGATAAAGTAAGAGCAACATGAACCCCCACTACTTGCAGTCAGATGATGGTGACAACTAATGCCTCAACAGACTGAAATTGAGGAAAAAGTCATACCTACTCCTGTAATTCAAGACTTGAGAGCTAGTAACAAAGACGTGTCCTCTCCTACAATTATAAAACCTGAGCAATATTTAACGCGCGTTTATCGCTACTTAGCCACATAAGTATATCTTACCTAGCTAAATGGTGGCCACATTATCTGACTATGCTCAGCGGCCACCAGTTATCCGGCTACGATGATAGATGGATAGTCAGTGGGTGGACATTTAGGTTACTTATCCAGTTACTGGATAAATAGCGATCTTTGCTCTTACCCATTTAAGCTAATTTGATAAGTTAGATCTGCCAAAGAGCTGGTCTAAGTTAGTCAGATATAACATATCCAGTAAGTAGCAACCTTTACTCGGATATTCAGCAACATAGCCGTGCTGCTAATATCCCTTGTAACTTAGCCGGATAAGTTATATCCAGCTAAATTACATACATGCTTAGCTTTATATATTGGGCCCTAGGTTTTTAGCTGAGTTTTTTTGTTTGTTTTTTAAAGGTGGACAAACTTGACTCAGCTCTTAGACTCTCAGGAAGTAAATTCCAGGGAGCAGGACCTGAAATATAAAAGGTGCTATCATGGGTTTCCACTAAGTGAATTGCTCTAATTGAGGGAACATCTAAAAGACTCTTCCCAACAGCTTGAAGAGAACGGAGAGGTCTATAGAGTTTTCATGCAGTGCTAAAGCAAGCCTGTGAAGTACTGGTCTTTAAGGCTTTGTGAATCAGAATGAGAGGCTGATGGATCTGAATATGTAGACCTTGGAGGAGAGGAGGTGCAGGGGAGATACGATACCGACCTTCAGATACCTGACAGGTATTAATGATGCACAAACTTCCATCGAAAATGAAACGGTAGAACTAAGGGTCACGATATGAAACTCTAAAAGGGGGGGGGGGGAGAGGGGGACTCAGAACTAATATTAGGAAATATTTCTTCATGGTGGTGGATACCTAAATGTCTTGAAATTGGTACCTCAAAGTTATCAAAAGAAAATATTTTAGGGACATCAGGAGTAAGAAAGTGGCCCAGTATTAGAATTTCAGTCTTAGCAATATTCAGGGCCAGCTTATTTTTGGTAAACCATTCCCTGACAGCTAACAAAAGGATACTCGAGTAAATGTTTCATCAAAGGTGCTGGAGAGTGAGACAGATATGAAGCAGTTGATATCATCTGCATAGAGACTGTATCCAATGTCTAGATTTGCCAGCAATTTACAAAGAGGTAAAATGTAAATGTTGAAGGGCAAAGCAGAAAGGGCACAGAAATGCATCCAAAAGCACACTTTGGGCCGGATTTTAAAAAGGTTACACGCGTAAATCCGGAGGGCTTACATGTGCCGGGCCTATTTTCAAAAGGCCCGGCGACGCACATAAAGCCCCGGGACGCGTGTAAGTCCCGGGGCTTTACTAAAGGGGCGGGAAGGGGCAGGGGCGTGGGCGGGGTCAGAGGCTCCAGTCAACAGCGGTCATTTGCTGCTGTGCTTGAGATCGCGCGCCGGCAGCCGGCCGGCGGGCTGAAGTAAGTTTGGAAATAGAATCGAAAAAAAGGCAAAGGTAGGGGGGAAAGGGAGGGAGAGGTGGGGGAAGGGAACAGGGGAAGGCAGCACGGCTCGGCACACACAAGGTGCACAATTGTGCACCCCGTTGCGCGCACTGACCCCTGATTTTATAAGTTGCACTCGCAAGTTATAAAATTGGGTGTACATGTGCGCGCACCGGGTAGCGCGCGCACATGTACGCCCGTGCGCACATGTACGCCCGTGCGCACCCTTTTAAAATCTAACTCTTGTGTGTGTTTCAAGAGGTACGAAGAAAACCATTGTAGAACGGTAGCAGAAATACCAAAACTGCTTAAATGGAATAAAAGGATATTATGATCAAGAGTATCAAACACAGAGAAGATGTCCAGTATAACAAGAACAAATCTATCACCTGTGTTGAAATATATATGAAAGACCAGGGTTGCCAGCTGGCTCCAGATTTTCAGGACAGATTGATCCATTCTTGGTTTTACCCCATTGCATGCTGGGACTTATTCTGATTTCCCCTATTGCATTCCCTAAAAAAAAATCCTGCAGCTGCTGGAAACCAGTGCAGTCCAAAGTACTTGCAGCATTTCAAGTCCCACTCCCCCACCAGCGAAGGGCTCGCCCTCCAGTGCCACTGATGTGGTGTCTCAAGTCCTGCCTCCCCTTCCCACCATCCAACCAAAGTGCCCTGCTGCTTGCTACCACCTATGCAGCATTTGAAGTGGGCCTCGGCCACCAGAAGCACTTCCCGGCAGGCTCCCTGGCCCCACACACACACAAGCAGACGTGCAGCGCCGTAGAGCGTGGGAGCCTCAGTAAGGACGCTGCTGATGGAGAGAGGAGATGCAGTATCTAGAGCCACCACCAATCAGGATGAATGCTGTTGCAATGGGGGGGGGGGGGGGGGGAGATTCTCAGAGGTGTGAGGAGAAAAAGGGACATGTTAGGCAGGGGGATGGGGATGAGGCCAGAGACAGCGATGCTGCTGAGCTGGTGAGTGGGAGAATCTGTTTTATATTATTTTATAGTCCTGGCTTTTATCCACCAAAATAAACTCCAATATTTGCCCAGAAAAATGATGATTCACATTTTTTCCACTGATTTTCTCTTGTTTTTGTTCTTGTCCTTGTCCTTGTCATAATAAACCCTGATAAATTCCTGGGAAAATTTTTAAAAAAAACCCCCCGAAAATGATGGTCCCTAAGCATGTGATGGTTATCTAAGAAACTCCTGGAGCCGTTTCAGTACTGGCTTGTCAATGAGCTTAGCCAGAAAAAGAAGGGAAGAGATCGGATGGTAATGGTTAGGGATCGAAGGGTCCGGTGTAGATTCCTTAAGAAGTGGGCGAATGCAGGCTTGTTTCAACGAGGACGACAACAACCCCTCTGACAGCGCGTGATTAATCAGAGTTGGCGAGAAACCACTTGGATCTGTTCTCAAACAGAATGAAAACTTATGATCCCTTAGCCTAAGAGGGGCCAGTTCCAAGTGAACTGGAAACCTAAAGGAGGAGGAAGAAACTGCTGACACCACCCACCCACGCCCCCCAAAAAATTGTCCATTCTTTGCATTGAGTGGGGTAATATTGTAGTAGCCTACTTTCCAACGGGAAGATGCCTTATGAGATTACGATTTGTGTGTGTGTGCGAATGTCCCGGTAACTATTTTGTTTGCACACCTCATTTTTCAAGAGAAGACAGAAGGTGCATGAGGATTCTGATGGGGTGGCATTTTTTTTTTTGTGGGATCCACATACAGATGCGAGCATGTGCGTCCTGGAAAGTAGTCTCCGTTAGTTCTGGGTGGAACGTCATGTTTTTGTTAGAATCAATTAGGGAGGGAGCTGCTGTCAGACATGTAGCCTGTAACTTCTGTCTAGATTTGTGGTGCACAGGCTCAAATCCCCAGCATGCTTGATTCCATCCTGGATCTTTGTGAAGACAACAAAATGAGTAGCAATTGTAATTGAGCAAGAATTATTTTCAAAAAAAAAAAACAAAAAACCGCACATATTTCCCATGTGCACAAAATAGCAGAAAATCTAATACAAATTAGGCCCTGCATCCATAAAGTGTGTTGAACAAAAACATTATCTAACAATCATATGTTATTATTTTCTGTATATTTTCTGTTTTATGTAAGGGCTCCGCCTAAAAGTTCTTGTTTATTGTGAACCGATGTGATGTGCGAATGGACATCGGTATAGAAGAGACTTTAAATAAATAAATAAATTAATTAATTAATTATTTGGGATAGTTGTGGGTGGATCCTTGGGCCGGTGGCAGATGACCACACCCCCGGGGGAAGATCCTGAGAGGCTCAGAGTATGGAGACAGACACACACTAGTTCTTTTATTAAACAGTATATTGAACCACCAGAGGTGGCAATAGTGAGCTGGAAGCGCCCGGCTGGGCTGTAGTCCCTCAGGTACTGGAACAGTGATCCCAGGATGGAAGAGCTGGTTCCAGGGAAAGCTCTGAGAGAAGAATGGTAACTCACTGGCAGAAGTGGCATTCAGAAGCAGGTCCGAGAACGTGGGCCCTCGAGGAGCGAGTATCGGTTCCAGACTGCGACCTGAAAGGCAAAAGAGAAACGAGGCCCCCGAGGAGCAGGTACCCTTGGTAAGTCCGAGGAGGCAGAGTAGCTAGGAGAGTGCGAAACTGGTCCTTGCTAACTTGATTAGTTAGCGATTTCTGTGACCTTATATATCCGGTGCGGATGACGTCATCTCAGGGGGACGCCCCTGAGGTTCGCGCCACTGCTGGTACTTGAGTTGGGGCTGCGCGCGCGCCCTTAGGCTTCTGGGAATCATGGCGGAGTGCAGCGTCTTGCCGGTCCGGGGACGCTGGAGGAGGGCGGCAAGATGACGCCGTGGCAACCAAACATCCAACAAGCAAAGAGGGAGTGGCCACAGAGGTAAGGTGGGTGGGGTGGAAACATCGGACAGCGACGGTCGCAACATCATATTACCTACATATAAATAGGGGACCTTTTGATATATATTTTATTTGGACTAAGTACAGTATAAACTGGTGAAAGAAAAGATAAATATGAATCTAAATTAATTCACATTTAATATTACGCTGCTAAATCATTCTTTAAAGACAGGAGCAGTTCCAGATGATAGAAGATGAGCTTGGATAAAACCCATTCATTTAGATTTCTCAATCACATTTTTAATCAGTACCCAAGGCAAATATCATCCTCTTTGTAAAATATGGGTATTGAAAGGAGGCTAGTTGCTATAGAGTAATTAATTTGCTTTATTATATTTATGCCCTGCTGTCATGTCCTGAACCTGCATCTCTGGTAAATCTACATCCCTCACTTACCAGTACTCTTAGTTTTTTCAGGGCTGGAGTTTGATTTTTTTCCAATCCTTCTCAACTGTTCATTGAGGCTGTGCCCTGCTGCTGTCTTTACAACATCCCCAGTAAGATTATCTAACTCATGGACAACCCCTCTTGTTTCCCTTCTAGCTTGCCAATACAGTAGACAGACCCCCATACAGCCTGCTTCTACACCACGCCACAAGCTATTGCATCACCAAACAGGGGGCAACTATTCACAATATTCAAGCAGCATTCCACAATAGGAGCCAAACCCTCCCATTTCATGCAGGGGCTGGTCCACATTTCTGGCTACTTTCAGTTTTCCAGCCTTCCTTTAACAGTCTACCCCTAGTAAGTGAATACTTGAATGCTGTAGATTGATGACATTTTCATCATTTGGACCGATGGACTTGAAACATTTAAAGAATTCCACAAAGAATTAAAAAAACTGCATCCTTCCTGAACCTAGAACGATCCACATCACAACTCCATTTCCTGAACACCACTGTCCAACTACATGAGGGACATATAAGAACCACATTATACTGGAAATCCACACACTGCCATACATACCTACATGCCTCCAGCTTCCAACCACCCCCTACCGCTAGGTCCATTGTCTATAGCCAAAACCTGTGGTACAAATGCATATGTTCTGACCTCTCGGAGCGGGACTACCATCTGGAGAAATTACAACAGACATTTTTGGAATTACAGTATCCACCCAATGAGGTAAGAAAAATAATCAGCAAAGCCCAACAAATTCCCAGGAATACTCTGCTACAGAATCATCTTAAAAAAGAAAACAACAAAACACCTCTGGTTGTTACCTACATCTCCCAGTTGAAGCCACTGAAACATATCATCAAGAATCTACAACCCATCCTGGACAATGATACCACCCTCTCACAGGCTGTGGGTGGCAAACCTATCCTAGCTTACCAACAGCCCCCCTCCCCAACCTCAAGCAGATACCAGCAACCATAAATTGCTTCTGTGTATAGTTCTTGGATCAGTATCTCCATCTCAACTTTCTGTTCCCTGATCTCCAGGGTTCGGATCAAGGTCTCTACCTCAAGTTCCTTCCCAGCCTTCTCTGTACAAGCTTGGCCTAGCTCCTGGTGCAGGCTAACTTTCTCCTTCTCCCATTTTCCTGCAACCTTCAAGCATTCCTCCACCTCCTCCCATAGCTCCAGTATATCTACTTACAGCATGCTTATCTAATTCACCAAGCACCTTCCTCTCTCCTCCTCTCTGGCTTACTGCAGTCTCAAGCTGCCCCTCATGCTCTGTCCATGCTATCATCTTGTCCATGACACCCAGTTGCTCCCATAACCCACTGACTTCCTCTATCCGTTCCACATGGGTCCTTTCATTTGCTGCTTGTTTGTCCAAGAGTCATCTCCAAGCACTTTCCGCCTTTCTCTGACAAAGCTCTGCTTCTCTGCAGTGCGGTCCTTCCAGATCGCCTCCACTTCGTGGTCCAACTTGTTGTACTTCTGCTCATTGTCCTGTTAGTCCCTCTGCTACTTGATACTCTACTGATGTTTGTTACTTTGGTATTATATCGTCTGCTTTCCTTCAGCTGTTTTTTTCCACCTCTCCTTTTTCAGAAATGTTTGTCTTGATTTTATTCTGAATCCTTTGTTATCGGTCTGATGTCCAATAACCTAGATTCTCCTTTAAAAGCCATAGGTCGCTTGCGATCTACAGAAGGCTGGATGTAAACAGAGACCACAGCTGTCATCATCTACTCCGTTTCCATTTCTAAACTTCAAATACTATCTAAAATGTAGAAATATACAAATTGCATGCTTGATATAAATGGGAAAAGGGATGAAGTATTAATGTGAAAGGAGGATTAAGGAGATCACAGCGGTATATTGCGGATTACGTAATATGGTTGCTGTGTTTTATTTATTTATTTAGCGTATTTATATACCGTTTACCAATACAGGTATCGATCAAAACGGTTTACAACAGTGTATTTAATAATCGAAGAGATTTATAAAAACTAAAATAAAACTAAATTAAATAAAAATAAAATATAAAATAAAATAAATAAAAGTAAAAAGTAAAAATCAACATCTTACCAAAGTTTGAATAAAAATACAATTAATGACATGATCAATAACATAAAATTTTTTGATGAACTAGAATAGTAGTTAATTGGCTGCTATGTTACAAAACTAAAAGAAGGAAAAGAAGAAGCAAGTATTATAATAAGGGTGGTAGTTGAAGAACTAATTTCATGTCTGTAAAATTGTTAATTCATAGTATCTATATTCCCAAATGCTTCCTTAAACAGATGAGTTTTTAATGCTTTCTTAAACTCTTTTCGATTCGAAATTAGTCTCAAAACATCAGGCAAGGCATTCCACAGAATAGGGCCCACGACCGAGAATGCTCTTTGTCTAGTTATGTTTAATGCGGCCTTTTTCACTGTGGGAACCTCTAAAAGATTCTTTCGCGCTGATCTTAATTCTCTCCCAGGTTTGTACACTCGCAAAATGGAGCATAGCCAGATGGAGTCTGTGCTATTTAGCAAAGAATGAATTAATGTAATGATTTTGTAGCGCACCCTAAATTTAACTGGCAACCAGTGAAGTTTTTGCAAAACTGGAGTTATGTGTTGTTTTAAAGGGGTAGCAGTAAGGAGTCTGGCAGCAGAATTCTGAATTAATTGTAAAGGTCTAATTGTTGTATCTGGTAGACCTATGTATAAACCATTACAATAATCGATACCCGAGAAAATCAATGCCTGCAGCACAGAACGGTAGTCATGGAAAAATAATAAGGGACGGAGTCGCTTCAACACGTGTAATTTATAGAAGGAGTTTTTTACTATCTTAGATATATGTTGGGATAGGGATAAATTAGTATCTATCCATACTCCTAAATTGCGTGCCAATTTGGTAATTTGAATCACATCTTTACCTAAAGATATATTTGCAGGGGGGGCATTATTAGAGTTTGAAAGGAAGCTGAGGTAAAGGATTTCGATTTTCTTTTTATTTAGTTTTAGACGATTATGTGCCATCCATTGTTCAATTGTACTGATATACAGTTGAATCAATGAGAATGTTTCAGGCCAAGATGATTTATATGGAATAAACAACTGAATGTCATCCGCATAAAGCTTGAATTGAACATTCAAAGATGATAAGATGTGACACAGAGGCAACAGATAAATATTGAATAAGATAGGTGATAATGATGACCCTTGTGGCACACCAGTTGGTTGCGTGAAAAATTGAGAGGAACATGAACCAATATTAACTTGACAGGTGCGATTAGATAGAAAACTCTCGAACCATTTTAACACTGTGGACTGTATTCCTATATAGTGAAGGACTGACAACAGAATCTTGTGATCCAGCGTGTCAAACGCTGCTGAGATATCTAGGAAAATCACAATGTAGTCGGTGTAGGAGTCAAATCCTCTGAGAAAGGTGTCAAATGAGGATAACAGTAGGGTCTCCGTAGAATGCCCCTTTCTGAATCCATGTTGGTTTGGATTTAATATATCATATTCAGATAAGTAATCTTTAAGTTGGTATAGAACGACTGATTCCAAGATTTAGCTAAAGAGCATAAGGAAGCAATAGGTCTCAAATTTGAGAAATCCATAAATGAAGAGGATTTATTCTTTAAGATAGGCAAAATTGATGTCTGTTTTAATGGTTCTGGAAATTTACCTGTTTTTAATGACTGATTAATTATTAGGCATAAATGATCAGAGCAACTTTCGGCAATATTTTTAAATAAAGCGCCTGTACATGGATTTATTGGAGAGTTAGAAATTTTTTGTTTGCTTATGATCTTATAAATTGCTGTAGAAGAAGTAGCCTGAAACTCGGTCCATTCCAAACTTACTGCATGTTGATTATAATTGGGATACGGCAAATTTATAAATTCTTGAGCTATAGTTTTAATCTTTTGTTGAAAAAATTTTGATATTTGTTCACAAGTATTATCATTAATTTCAGGAGTTATTGTCGAATGATTGGTTGTTAATGATTTTACTATATTAAATAGTGTGGCTGGATTGTTATTTGCCATTGCAATTCTATTAGCATAGAAACTTTTTCTGGCTTGAATCACTTCTTTTCTATATAATTTTAATGTGGTCTGAATCCATGTGGTAGTCCACACATGGATTAACAAATAAAACAAAAAATATTTATAAAGCAATACTTGTCTAGCTTGTAAGAGCTAGCATTCCATTCCTCAGGTCAGAACGGAATGAGCAAAAGATGGCATTACTAGAAAATATAAGTGAATCATAAAAAGCACTTCACTGATAGCATGAAGGAGAAAAGGGGGGAGGGGGGATATGAGTGATCAGACGTTGACAGACAGTAGAAGTCTATGGCTCAAAATGAGTTATGAAACCTAGGCCTTTAAGGGCATATTGTAAAATAGTATTTTAATTTTTTTGATTGTAAGATTGTATAAGTCAATTTTGTGCTTGGAGGCAGAATATAAATTTTATATTAAATCACATTAAATACAGGCTTAACAATGGCAGCCTGCTGCCTACATTCCTTCCTAGCTTATGATCTGCTCTGCACAGCGTTGCCGTTTTCCTTCAGGCTACTAACGGCACTGTGTTTGTCTAGTAGCATAATAGAAATGATAAGGAGCTTTGTGCTATGAATTACTAACACTTTCTGAAAGTACCTGCGGCTTTCTAAGAGTCCCCTGCTTCAGAGGTCTACCCTTTCCTTTCTTTACGCCAATCCAGTTATTGATCAATTGGTGTCAGACAACTGAGAATGTCACCTACGGGTGGAACTCAAATTTTGCAACTTATAAACAGCTAGATGTAAAGCCATCTGAAAACAGCATTTACAAGAATGAAGGGGTATAAATCTTGACAGCCCACGTCCCCCTCAGCTGGTCCAACACATCTCCACAGGGAAAACAGAAGAACATGCTTACAGGCAATGTCTGCATGCTCTAACTAGGGAAAAATACTACATATCAAACCTAAATAAGAAGAATTTGTTCTAATCTAGCAAAACCTGTCCGCCTTTGCTTGGGTTGTCTGGTTTATAACAGCTATAAATTTTAAAATCAAACAAAAATGAAAAATAAATATTATTTTGGGAACCTCTTTATAAACTACATTGACAGTATATTAGATGTCTCTTGTTGTCCAAATGTAGATCGCGCTAAATAGTGATTGTTACAGAGGAAGATTAAAAAGCAATGGTTTCAGTACAGATCCCTAGGGCACTTCATTTACTGTCCTCCATTGAGAGAACTGACCAATTAGTCTTACTCTCTGTTTCCAGCCATGAGTGGGCTCAGACTCACAGAATCAGGGCTGCCTGACACCAGAGGAAGAGAACTGCAGAATGGTTGCTGCACTTTATCTGTTTATTTCAAAAATGTATATTCTGCTCATCCTCCGGATTCAGCAGATTACAACAAAACATATATTCAAATATAACACAATCCACTAAAACAACCATAAGTTATAACAATTACTGCACCCTTTACATATTGACAGCAACCCAGGAAGAAGAGAATAGGCAAAAACTAGGAAAGGCAGTCAGTGAAAGCTGATGAGAAGCTTCTGTTTCAGATCTTAGCTCCTCAGGGAGGCTACTCCATAAAGTAGGGCCTGCTATGCAAAAAATGTGTTTCCTAGATTCAGTAAGTTGTATCTGACTAAAAGATGGAATCTCAAGTATGTATTGCGATGAACAGCAGAGACAACAAATAAGTTGATATTTCCGAATAGTTGAAGCCAACAAGGAGGAGCACATTCATGCAGAATCTTGAAGACCCACATCATTATTTTGAACTTTATATGCCAGCCGATGGTAGCCAGTGCAGACTAGCCAGGACTGGGGAGATATGGTTGCACAACGGGGTACCAACAATGAGTTGGGTCATAGAATTTTGTACAAGCTAGAGCACCTGTAAATAAGAGTTGGGAAGACCCAAGAATAGAACGTTACAATAATCCAATGATGCAACACAAGAGATTGTGTTACCTTACGGAAATTGAAATAACTGAGTAATGGCTTTAAAGGATGTAATAAACAAACTTTATAATAGGATGACTGCACTAACTTATCAACGTGGGGTGCATAGACAAAGAAGAGTCAGTAACAACCTCTAAGTGCACTCATTTGAATTGGGATGATATGTCTGTCAAAACTAAAATGTGATGGAAATTCCTCCAGCTGACTCCAAGATAACAGCACAGTTTCTGTTATTTTTACATTAAGGGAAGTCTGTTGTTATGCATCCATTCCTTAATCTTTGTCAAACAGGTTGATAGTTTTTATTACAATGCCAAAGCAAAACAAGAAATTGGAAAAAAAGAACTGTATATCATCTGAATAAAGTTTAAATGAGACATCCAAATCAGCAAGAACAGCACAAAGCGGGGCAAGGTAAATTTAAAAAGGACTGGACAGAGAGATGAGCTCTGAGGTCCCCCTGTGGAGGAAGAATCCCTCATAGTCACCTGATATTGCCGCTGAGAGAGAAAGGAGGAGAACCAGGAGAGAAAATGCCCAGTGTTTCCAAATGATTAAGCAATATCCCATGATTGAAAGTGTCAAAAGCTGACAATATATCTATTAAAATGAGAAAATATTTTGTGCCAGAGTCAAAACCTTGGTGAATCAGATCAAAGCTGGAAGGTAATAATGATTCAATACTATGATGTGAATCCAAATTGTGAATTGTTAAGAAGGCTGTTATCTTCCAAAAAATCTTCAACCTGAGTATGAGCCACCTTTTCAAAAAAATTTTGAAAGTAGTGACAAGGTAGAAATCAAACAATAATTGGATGGTTCTGAGGGGTCTAAATTGGCCATCTTCAATAATGGGCAGACTACAGCAACCTTAAGCAAATTGGGCAAAACACCCTCAGATAGAGAGGTATTGACAATTTTAGTAAGGAATGAACCAATCTCAGAATGCAAAACTCTAATTAGCACAGTAGAACATGAATTAAACAAACAGAAATTGTCCTTCATATGTCCCAAAATTGCAGTGATTTCAATGTGCAACATGGGAGAAAAGGTGTGCCACAAGGCTTTCGAAGAGCCACAAGTGAAATATGGTAATATTAAGGGGTTTGAAAATGAGTCCACAATTTGAGCTATCTTCATTGAGAAAAATGAAGCAAATGTTTCACATAAAGATAAGGATGCAACTCTAGAATTTAGCTGGTGGAGTAACCAGAGAATGAACTAATCTGAACGTTCATAGGGTTGTGAAGCAGCAGCCAGGATCCGTATAGAAAGCAATGAAAGTTTAGCAGAGTCCATACTATCTTTATAGGCTGTACGTTTAGCCCAGCAAGAGGTAAGATGTGCATCTGACTTATTTTTCTGCCAGCGGCGTTCAGCGGCATGAAGATCACATTTTGAACTCCTCAAAGAGGAGGAATACCAAGGGATGTACTTTTGCCTTTGGACAGAGAGTGCTCTCATTGGGCCTAGTGCATTCAAGAAAGAGTGAAGAGTTGTCTGCCAATGATTAGTCAAACTTTCAACATCTGGCAAAGAATGGTGAGTAAGAGCAGGCATCCAGTGAGAACACAACTGATTCCTATCAATCGGAGAGCGTTGTAGAATTTTACAAGGGACACAGCATTATGAAAAGAACTAGAAGCATGTTTAATTACACATGATGCTACAAAATGATCAGACCAGGACACCTCAGAACACAAAACATTTCAAACACCTGCAGAAGGCATCTCTTTATGAATAAATAATAGATCAAGGGTATGCCCAAGTTTATGAGCTGGCAAATTAATCATCTGTGTCCACCCCAGTTCCCATCCCGCTGTGGCCATAGAAAGAGAAGGCCTCTGTGAACCCCATCCTGCAGCAGCTGAAGAAGTGGTCTGGCGGAGCCTGAAGAAGATGTCCCACGTTTGTGTGTATATGTGAGTGAGTGGGAGCCTATGTGTGTGTGTGTGTGTATGCATGAGTGAGAGCCTGTGTTGGGGGGGGGGGAATCTGTGTGTGTGTGTGACTGGGTGTGTGGGTATGCATGAGTGGGAGCCTGTGTGTGTGTTGGGGGGGGGGGAATCTGTGAGTGTGTCTGGGTGTGTGGGTATGCCTATTATATGTGCACCTACCTGTACCTGGGAACCTGAGAAACAGGGCTTTGCAGACAGAGCATATTGTCTTTGTATTGTGCACCTTCCAATCTTTAGGGCACCACCTGTTGGCCACAGACAGACACGACAGTGTGACTGACCAACTGACACAAGCCATATATATATATATATATATATATATATATATATATATATATCTATCTATCAAAAAAAACCCCAACGTATTTACGTGGGAGACACCTAGCACCCCTTACATATAATAATCCAATTTAAATACCCCACAATATTTAAAAATATCAACTTTTTATTAGTGTTTTGACACTCACTTTACAGATATATTAATACAAAATCGTATCACATGCATTATTTTTACATACATTAAAATTTCTAGTTAGTCCAATGAATGTTAGCCCTCAATTCTCACCTAATTGCTAAACTCAATCTTACCCTCATTGGACTATTATCCTCACTTTAATGTATATATATGTAGCCTCCTACTTTGGGTGTTGGGGACAAATTGATGCAGGGGACACACTCAGTCCCAGAGTTAAGTCCCAGTTCTCTTGCATCAGTCCTTTCAAACCCCAGGGCATGGATTCTCTTGATGGGGAAAGGCTTATCCTTCTGGGCCAAAAGCGTGCAGGGAACCCACTTTCAGCATCTCATTTCTCACGGTACTCCTGGAAGTCGCTCTCAAAAAAGCTGGATCTCATGTTGGGAAAACAGATGCAGGCTTGGAGTCGTATTCAAAATAAATGTATCGTAATTTAATATAAGATCTAGTCCAAAAATAGCAAAAAGCATCAAAATACAAAAGATAATGAAAACTCCAAGTGATATAAGTTTCTTCACTTTTCTCAAACTATGAGTCAGTGTCCAGAATCCTTTCCCAGTGGGGGAAAGAAAAAAAAACCCCAAAAACTCTTCTCCAAGGGCAGGGAGATAATGGTGGGAAAAATCTCCCTCCAGCTCATAGGCAAAACACAAAATACTTCTCTCCATAATCATTTCTTACTTGTGGGACAGGGCTAACCTCGCTTTCACTGGGCACAGGGACAAGCTGCAACTCTGCTTTAGCTCGGTGCAGAGCACAGAGCCATAGCCCTCTCCCTCTAAGACAGGGGGTAAAAGCCCTTCCAGAATGGGAGCAGCATAAACACAAAACCCACTCTCTTCAAAACCCAAAAATCCACTCTTCATGCTCTTCTGGCATAAGTCACGACCACTCAAACTGGGAGGGCTCTGGTAGGGCCAAAATGTCGCAGAAAGCCCAAAGTTGCAGACAGGAGGCCTACTTGGGTTCTCCAGCAGCTACTCCCCTTCCTTTCTCAGAAGAAGGCTCCACCCAGCCCTACTGCTCATGCGTAAACACCAGGTTATACGGCCTGAGCTGTATCAATCCCAGCAACCATGGGTGGGAAAACCTTAGGGATGGTCTCCAAAAGTTGATAGCAGTCCCTTAGTGTAAACCAAAGGAAAGGTGGTAAGCAACCTGAACAAAGCGTCCATCACACATAGATTAAGAAAACTATTGGTGCATATATTTATAGTCTTTTAAAGAAGGAGAATTTACCAAAACTCCAGCATAAAACTGCTCCAGTTTTCCCAAGTTGGTTTTTTTTTAATGAAAATTTTAGTGTGGTGTCTTTAATAAATATGAACATTTTTGTAAGAGAATAAAACTTTCAATAAAATCACCTTTCATTGCCTTATTATATAAAAGTTGCATATGTACTAGTACAGTATATGCACACAGAAATAATTT
Source organism: Rhinatrema bivittatum (assembly GCF_901001135.1). Lineage (NCBI taxonomy): Eukaryota > Metazoa > Chordata > Amphibia > Gymnophiona > Rhinatrematidae > Rhinatrema > Rhinatrema bivittatum. Next base: position 67,452,795 of record NC_042621.1, on the reverse strand, counting down.
GCTACATATACTAATTGGTCATGGTATGGTAGACAGCTATCATGTTATGACAGAGATTTTCTGAAACCCTGGTTTTACTGACTGTGACATAGATGGGGGTCAGAAAATGGGACATTGATATGTGTGTGGGTAGGGTAGGTGGGCATGGGTATAATATATATAGAGACCCACCCCATCCTGTAGACGGCCTTAGATCCCTGCCCTTGAGTTAGTCAGCTAGGAGATACCATTCCTACGGCGTCTCCCCCGAGGATGGCTGAGGTTGTAGAGTCCCAGTCCAGAAGTGGGGGTGTGGGGCAGTGTAAGTTTGATTTGTGATGCTAAAGAAGTGGTTTCGATGTGCTCTCCAAGTTTAGGCCCCCCTGTCTAGATAAGAAATGGAGAGACACTGCCCTGCCAGGTTTTTGCTTAAAGACCGGAGGGAAGAAAGACAGAGATAGTTTGGGTCCTTTTGGCTAGGTTTTTGTGAGGGATTTTGTGTTCTGAGACCTGTGCCTTCTGTGAGGTTGAAACCCCCTCTCCAGTAGTGCACGAGGGAGCTGTTTACCTCTTTGCCCAATCCGAGAAGGTTGCAGCAACTATCAGAGAGAAAAGAGAGATACATTTTGTGTCTCAAGCCTATTTTTGTTTGCTTGAATTGGGAAGAAAGGTTTTTTTTTCCTGTCCCCTTCCTTACAAAGGGCTAGACGCTTTAAGAACTATATCCAGCTAGAGGCCTTTCCTCCTGGAGGCCTGCATCTGTCGGAATCCAAGAGAGAGAAGAGGAGGAGGACATCTGGAGACTCCCAGTGGAGTTTCCATCCTGGGGACGCAGGACATAGCTTGGTTGGATTTTGGGAGTTCCATTTGGATCTCCGGTACTGTGGGAATGGAGACATCCATCACGGTTAGGATAACCCAACCATCTTGGGACAAATATTCATTCCACCCCATGGCTAATAAGCAAGTTCTAAGCCCTGGTACCAAGGGACACCTCCACAGAGTAACACACAGCTGAAAGTGGATCTCTTTTACATGACTGGGTATAGAAGGTCATTCTTCCCCTCCAGTAGACATGAATCACCCCTTGGGACAGAAATATGGGGAGAGGAACAGATGGAGACAGCTCTAAGATATAAATTATTTTTACGAACCCTTAGGGTATAGCCCACTCATTAAAAAGGCGTTGCACACAAAAAGCTGTATGACAAACTAGGGGAAATTGTTTCATTTTAACTCAAGTTTTCTGAAGCCTCTGGGGGCTAGAGTCATGCACAATAAGGACATAGAAACATTTACAACCAAACATTAGCATGTTTGATTGTAAATATCATCATGGTGAATAAAAATAACCAAATCCTGTGTTTAAAAAATGCAACTACAAGGCCCTGTGTATCTCAGAAAAGTTGCGTTAGACCCTTTTCTGCAACGTTTTAGAGCAACATCCATGTAGAATAATTTAGTACATGATCAGCTTCATTACAACATACATAAGCCTCCTTATTTTCTCCTGGTACTTAAAGTGACTCTCATGGTGTCACCAATATCTGGAGCTGGGCAGAGGAAGGGAAATGAGAATCCTTTCAATGTGATGTTAACTCCAACTAAGGGAAAGAGACCAAAATCACTTACCTACACATCGTTAGCTAAGGGGTAGATTTTAAAAACATATGCATGCGCCTCCATGTGCAATCCCCCGGCGCACACACATGGACGTGCAATTTTATAACACGCGCACGCCTGGGGTTCCAGCAACGTTTTTCTTCCGGGGCCGCACAAGCAGGAAAGAGGAGGAGAACCTGGACATAAACTTTTTCTTCTGCCGCCGGTGGCCCCTATCCCACCGGCAGCACCACAGACCTCCACGTCTTCTGCCGCTGGTGGAAACGAGTCTACTGGCGGTAACAAGGGCCTCTCCCTGCTCTCAATGCCGCGCCCCACTGGGTGTGCCACCCTGTGGAATTGAACCCAAATCTCTCTTCATGACAGTGCACAGGAATCCTCCTTAGTGATTGGGCTGGTCCAAATTTTTCTTCTCTAATTGTATTTATTTTTATATCTCATATTTGATCTTATTTTACAGAATTGTAAAATAGCAGTCCTAGCCAGATTCTAGAAACTTTCATTTCCCTATTGCTTCATTTTTTGCTCTTTCTCTGGGCCTCGTTTTATCTGAAGATATTTCTCATACGTTCATATTTTTAAATAAAGTATTGTCTTTATATAATTGCTACTTATTTAAAATAATTATCTTTTGTCATTGAATCCAGTTTTTAGTTCTTTATGGCAGCGATTTTCAACCGGTGAGTCGTGGGTTCCTGGCATCCCACTGCCCCTTATTGTGCTCCCCTCTTTCTTCTCCATCGCAGTGAGATGCAGATACTCTTCCACTAGCACTGCTGCTGTCCGTCCAGGCAGGAATGGCAGCGGTGTTAGTGGAAGCTGGCAGCAACAGCGCCATGACCCTTTCTTCTTCCCACTCCCACGACCCGGAACAGGAAGTGATGCACAGTGGGGGTGCATGGGAAGAAGAGAAGACCATGCTGCATAAATTACCGGCAGTAATGTGGCCCAGACCAAAATGAAGTACATCCGGCGATCAGTGGTGGGAGAAAGAACAGAGTTATGCCCCACAGCAGATGGGATTCTTTGTTCTTGGGCTGCAGGGACTGGAGGAGGAGGCTGCCATTTTGTGCTGGGGAGGAGGGTGAGTCACGAGTGAGAGCAAGCCAGAGGGAGAGAGAGCATGTGTGAGATTAAGAGCATGTATGTAAGAGATCATGTTTGAGCAAGTGTGATTGAAAGTATGTGTCTAAGTGAGGGAGCATGTTTGTGAGAGAGAGAGCATGTGTGTTATTGAGACTAGTCAGGGAGGTGGCGCTAATTTCTCCGGGCACCGGGAAAGTGCACAGAAAAGCAGTAAAAACTGCTATTTGGTGCACCCTCTAACTCAGGGGTGGGCAAGTCCGGTCCTCGAGGGCTGCAAACCAGTCGGGTTTTCAGGATACCCCTAATGAATATGCATGAAATAGATTTGCATACAACTGAGGGAGTGTGTATGCAGGTCTCTCATGCATATTCATTAAGGATATCCTGAAAACCCGACTGGTTTGCAGCCCTCGAGGACCAGAATTGCCCACCCCTGCTCTAACTTAATATCATAGCGATATTAAGTCGGAAGGTCCCGAAAGTTTAAAACAGTAAAAAATAAAAAAAAATAAAAATTTAAAATGGGCCCATGGCTCGCGGGTCGAAAAAAACAGGACACTCAATTTTGCCGGTGTCCAGTTTCCGAACCCATGGCTGTCAGCGGGCTCGAGAACCGACGCCGGCAAAACTGAGCATTGGCTGTCAAACCCGCTGACAGCCGCCGCTCCTGTCAAAAAAGAGGCATAGGGACGCGCTACTGCACTAGCGCCTCTTTTTACCGCCTGGCCTAATTTAAATAAATTAAAATACTGAATCGCGAACACAGGAGAGTGGCCTGTGCACGCGCTGGGAGAGCGGGCGCTCGCCCGCTCTCCCGCAATTTTACTGTATCGGCCCGATAGTAACATAGTAAATGATAGCAGATAAAGACCAAAATGGCCCATCCAGTCTGTCCAATAAGGTGTTTAGAATTGTAACATCTGCTCAGTGCAAGTTACGCCTTCACCTATTTTTACTTTTGCAAAAAAGCTGCTTTTAAAAGTTAGTCTCCTATTTTTATTTTAGAGTGGGGTTCTTTCGTTTTCTCTTCTTCTGGTGTCCACAGGGTTGCAAAGATCAGATAATGTTCAGAAGCAAAAAAAAAGTAATGTTCAACTGAAAATCTGAGTCCCAGATCTATTTAATCTACTCTGCAGCGGGGAAAGGTTAATCTTTATCCGACAGCACAGGAATAAGTCTGGCCTCCACTCTTATTCATTGTCCTCAGCATCTGCCCTAGCAAAGGGAAGGCTCTAGAAGGAATCTGTACCTGCAGCAGCACATTTTTAGAGTGAAAACAGGAGGGAACTGTCAATGCTTGTTTCTTTTCTGGTAAAAAAAAATATATATATATTTTCTAATCTCTTCACAGAACCAGAGCTTAAAAGAAAGTTGTTTTTTTTCCCTGTGTAGCTATTCCAACTGTCCTTCTTCATAGCACAGAGAGCAGAGCTTTCTTTCATGCTATAAATCTACTTTTGATCTCATATCACTGAGAGGCTATATAATTCAGGTCACCGGTTTTTCAGTAGGAAAACTGAGGCGTTTGCTCCCCGTGCTACCAGAAATGCCAAGGGTGGCTCGCCAGTCAGTGAGAAGGAAGGCCAAAAAAAGTGAGATTTTTCAAGTGGTGTGTCAGAGGCGTTACATTTGGAAAGAATTAATGACACAGCGCTGTGCAGACACCTATAAGAGAGTCCCTGTTCCATGGAGCTTACAATCTAGTTGATATAAAGGCATTTTTTTTCTTCATGTCCTCTTTGCTTCTCTAACCCTATGCATTATGTTGCTCTTCTTTCAAAAATGTCTTCCTGATTCCGGGCCTTTTCAGTACTTTCCTTGAATGCTTACAACTCAGCAGATTCTGGGCCATATACACTTTTCTGGTTATAATATTCATTGTGAATTTGTTAAGTATCCTTGTGAGGCTTCAACCTTACCTTTTGAATTCAGTACCTAGTTGAGCCTGCATGCATTCCACAGTCTTAGTAATAAACGTTTGTAACATAGATAGAAATAAAAATGTACTGCCAAATGATGCAATAAAAACTCTAAATAGCAAAATTCTGGGACATCATAAAACCACAAAGTTTCAGACAGTCTGCTTTAGTTAAAACAAGCCTCTTGTGCCACTGCACATCGAACAGGTTCCTTGTGTTGAGTATAAGCATGGCACCTTTTTTAAATCAAAGTTTATACATGCCAGCACTTAAAACTCTGGAACGGAAACCTCTGCACATTGTTTATCAGCTGTCTTTTTCTGTCTGGTTTATCTTCTGAAATGTTCTCCTTGCATGATTGACTTCCCTGTCTGGCTGAGGCCTGGAGGGATAGTCGTCTCTGGAACTATTCCTTTATGGTGCTGTCAGGTACAAGTATCCCTGGGGAGCCAGTGTACTAATATCTGACATTAAAATCTGTTAATTAGCGTGCATTACTAGCCTATGTTAATGATATGCAAATGAGTTTTCTGTTAATTTATTGGCATTAAAGCTAGCACATTAACATGGATGTATTTTGCAAAAACTTAATTATATCTTTCCAAGGTTTTATTTCAATAGTCTGTATTTACTTTTGCATATTTTAACGTGCATTATTTTTCTGTGTACTAAAAGAGATAATTTTTTGCATAATCTTTTTTTTTTTTTTATCTCTTTACCTTATTACCTCAGGTTTTTGCATTAAAACTCTCTTGAACTAACTAATGCTCTTTAATAGTCCTGTTAACCTTCAGAACTCAGATTGTACACAAGTAAATGCATTAAAATTTGTTATCCCACTTCAGTTCAATACTTCTTAGTATGTGCGCATCAATTTTTTTAAAATTTGGCCTGAATAATGGGGCTGGTTTCTCCTTTCTTTTTATCCTACTTTCAGAAGAGAAGACGACTTATTGGATTCTCATGTCTTTGTCTGTGTGCATGTGTGTGTTTCTATATGTGCCTAATAACTTTTATGTTTGGTGTTCTATACACTCTAAATTTAATTAAACTGCATTTATGTTCTCTGCCAGGTTAGACTTTTATCTAATATATGAGGTTTCTGCTTGGTTACTGTGATATAACTTACATAATTCCCTCAATGGTGCCTAATTATAGAATTAGAATGGTTCTGAGGTCTGTTACATACATACAGTGTTGCTTTTTATCATTCATGTACTGACCTATGATTTTAACTGCAATACATGTTTGTTATTTTATTAGGTAATTTTATTATTCATTGATTTGAACATCTTTAGGAACCTTGTGTATGTTATTTGTATAGTTATATAATATAAGAGGATCTAAATTGCATTTGCATATTATAGTAAGTTAATTTATTGTTCTGCATGACATTTATTTATGTAAAATACATGAAACAAAATACCTTCCCCAATAGTAGCTCGTGAGTGGATAGAACAATTATTATCAAATTATCCACCTCATGAATAAATACCATAGTATCAGATAGATCATCATAATAGCCATCATCAGAGAAAATGTAATTAAATACTTTATCTTCCGCCTTATATATAATCGTAAGATTATAGGTATGCCCCAAATGTTTTTTAGATTTTTTTAAAATTAAAAAATTTTAGAAATTGAAAAATACTGTAAAAGAACTTAACTTATAATTTGCCATGCATAACAGGAAAACGACAAATAGCCACCATAAGACAGTCTTTAAAGAAACACCCATCTCTTCTCAGCCCGTTATGGAACCGTGTTCAAACTCAACAGTTCTTCATCTGGGTGCTATTATTGAATACTGGTCTAAAACCAAAAAAGGTTTAATCAAAATAAACTTTAAAAAATGTTTCAAAATGTTATCATCAATCAAAGGACTCACTCACATAGGGCCAGATTTTTGTATCTACACGCAGGCGTAGATTTGTTCGCGCAACCCGGCACACCCAAATCTACGCCCGATTTTATAACATGCACATGTTATAAAATCTGGGGTCGGCGCGCGCAAGGGGATGCACACTTGTGCACGCCGAGCCCTAGGGGAGCCCCGATGGCTTTCCCCATTCCCTCTGAGGCCACTCCAAAATCGGAGCGGCCTTGTTGGGAACTTTCCTTCCACCCCCTCACCTTCCCCCCCCCCCCCCCCCCCCGCCCTACCTAAATCCCCCCCCTACCTTTATTTCATTTATTTATGCCTGCCTCTGGGCAGGTGTAGGTTGCGCGTGCCGGCCAAGTGCCGGTGCACGATCCCTGGACAAGGCCGCTGTGCCGGCCTCGGCCCCACCCCTGGACCGCCCCGCCCCTTTTTTCAAGCCCCGGCACATGCGCGCATCACCGGGCCTATGCAAAATAGGCTTGGCACATGCAGGAGCGGGTTTAAAAAGGTTACCCATGTAACCCTTTTAAAATCCACTCCATAGTGTCATTGACCCGAAAATGATGTCATTTCTAGAGCTGATTATCTATAAGTTGCCATGCCCAGGCCCTGTCCCTCAGCCTGCCCCTTTGTAGAGGCCCAGCACTTCGGCATGTACCAAGGTTTATGCGCGTGGCCAGGCCCATTGTAAAATGTGCGCAGTTTGCGCAAGGCCCGGCCACGCGCATAAACCCCAAAGTTTACGAGCATAGCCCATTTAAAATGTACTTGTTAATATGTTCAGATATGAGCTAGCAGTGTCTATCATTTTCTCTAACATCAGAATGCATTTTTTAGAATTTTTATTACACTTTATATTCAATTAACAAAAGGGGATTGCTTGTCATCCTACTACACCATAGTAACAGTGAATGACTTCAGATAAAAACCCAAATGGTCCATCTAGTCTGCTCATTAATCCTTCTGTTAAGGGTAGTAGCCTTTACCACTCCATGCAGGTTACCCCCAAGTCTCCTGTTAAGGATAGTAGCAACTGCCGCTCTACGCAGGATACTCCCAAACCTTCTGTTAAGGATGATAGCAACTGCCACTCCATGCAGGCTACCCCAAAGCCTTCTGTTAAGGGTAGTAGAAACTGCCGCTCCATACAGGCTACTCCCAAGTCTTCTATTAAGGGTGATAGTAACTGCCGCTCCATGCAGGCTACTCCCAAGCCTTCTATAAGGGTAGTAGCAACTGCCACTCCATACAGGCTACCCCCAAGTCTTCTATTAAGGGTGATAGTAACTGCCGCTCCATGCAGGCTACTCCCAAGCCTTCTGTAAAGGGTAGTAGCAACTGCTGCTCCATACAGGCTACCCGCAATTCTTCTATTAAGGGTGATAGTAACTGCCACTCCATGCAGGCTTCCCCCAAGCCTTTTAAGAGTAGTAGCAACTGTCGCTCTCTGCAGGCTATTCCCAAGTCTTCTGTTAAGGGTAACAGCATCTGCCACTCTGTGCAGACTACTCCCAAGCCTTCTGTTAAGGATAGTAGCAATTGCCGCTCTATGCAGGCTACTCCCAAGCCTTCTGTTAAGGGCAATAGCAGCTGCTGCTCTGTGCAGGCTATACTCAAGCTCTTTGATAAGAGTAGTATTAGTTTCTGCTCTGTGTAAGGATCTATTGAACAAGTCCTTCAGCAGGCCTACCAGCACTTCTTGGAGCTCCCTAGGTACCTTGGGATGTATCTCACCTGGCCTCAGGATACTTAGAGAGCTCCAAGAAGTGCTGGAGGGTCAGCTAAAGGACTTGCTAACTAGTCCGGACACCTGGGTTTATTCTCCATACTCAAAAATAGAGACAGAGAATGCAGCTTTCTTTTGTTGTATCCTCTCTGGTAGCTACAGTGGTGGAGCAGAAAGCCAGTATTTTCTGTCTTTGACAGATAGTAGGACATACTGGTCTGGGAGAGCAGGGATTGTCTCCCAGGTTTTGGCTGTCGTCTGCCTGGTTGAGTAATTTAGAATAGTTTTACTATTTGGTGGGCCACACTTCTGGCTTCTAGCCCTGCAAAACAGCAAAAGGTATCGTTTAACCACCTCCAAAAATGCTCTTCACCAACCAACCAAATTATTGTGTGAGCCGGAACCGCATCAGCAAGCCTTAGACGACGTGCTTAGTAGTGAGCAAAGCCGTCCGGTCTTCTCTATCATTTGTGGTCCGGCAAAGAATTTATAATTGGCACCATCCGGTGATCACAACTTTTTATGACCTTTACCTATGCCCATATAGCACACATTTAATGTTTGATGTTTATAAATCTCCAAAAACGAATCTGAAAATGACTCGACAGCGGCCGTGTTTCGCAATTCAGGATTGCTTCATCAGGAGCCAATGTCACATAAAGTCTATAATCAAAAAAGAAAAGGCATATCAACATTGCATTTCACTCCCAACAAAAATAATAAAGTACTTAGCTTTTTGATTGGTGTAGTAACCTTTTTCAAGCTGGACGCGGAGCCTCCATCCTTTTCTAACAGTGCCGGGCTAGAAAAGGATGGAGGCAAGCGAAACCTATCCCGCTCGTGGCAAAGAGAAATATCGACTGTGTGCTTCTCAGGACTGCGAGCTCGCGCTGCTCGCGGCCCTGAGAAGCACACAGTCTCTATTTTCTCTTTGCCGCGAGCGGGATAGGCCCCGCTTGCGGCACCACGTGGCTGCTCTTCGGCGCCCCCCTACGGCTCAGCGCCCTGAGAAGCACACAGTCGGCGCCGAAACAGGTGGGGGGGGGGGCGCAACTGGGGAGGGGGGTACAATCAGGGGGGGGCGGCAGCAAAAGGGTCGCCTAGGGCACCCAGTACCCTTGCACCAGCCCTGGTAAACCCCGATACACGTACAAGTGCCAGGCCTGTCAGAAGGGGTGGGCTGGGCTGGCGGGGAATGGGCCGGGACGGCTGGCTGCCGGCATGCAGAAGTTCCTTCTGCAGTAAGTAAAAACACACAAAAAAAAATGGGGATAGTTAGGGTTAGGGGTCGGGGAGGAGAGGGGAATAGGTAGTAACGGTAGGATTAGGGATAGGAAAGTTCCCTCCCAGTCCGCTCCTTCTTTGGAGCGGACTGGGAGGGAACTGGGGGAGGCCCGATTGTGTCGACGCGCGTAGTTTACTAAAAGGTCACCCCCACACGTGCGGATTTTAAAATCCAGCGCATGTTATAAAATTGGTGCATCCATGTGTGCGCGCCAGGAACCGCGCACGTGCTCCTTTTAAAATCATTCCCTTAATGTTATTTTTAGCTCTATGGCAAGCTTTTCATATTCATTCTTAGCCTGCTAAATTACGTTTTTACATATAACATGCAAGTGCTTGTGTTCTACACTAGTTTCCTCATTTGGGTCTGCTTTCCATTTTTTGAATGATATCCTTTTGACTTTAGTTGTCCCTTTCACCTCGCTATTAAACCATGACAGCACTCATTTGGTTTTCCTTCAACCTTTTTTTTAATGCACTGAATATATTCTGTCTGGGCCTCAAGGATGGTAATTTTAAACATGTCTTCTACAAGTTTTTAACCTTGTGATTTGATCTTTTCAGGTTTTTTTTTCTAACAAATGTCCTCATTTTATCATAGTCTCCCTTTTTATACTTAAATGCTACTGCAATAGTTTTTCTTAGTATGTGCCCTCCAATGATTATGTCAAATTTTATTACATTATAATCACTGTTTCAAGCAGATCCACCAGTTCTATCTTTTACACCAGGTTATGCCTTCCACTGAGAACAAAATCTAATATAGATATTCGTAGTTATTGATGGCATCTAGGAACTTTATCTCCCTTGCAATGTGACATTTACCCCATCAATATTAAGGTAATTGAGGTTTCCCATTATTATTGTATTGTCCATTTACTAGCCAGTCTAATCGCTTAGCATTTTACAGCCTTCTCATCCTGATCAGGATACTCTTTGCATTTACTCTTGGAATTGGAGGACAGCAGCAACAATTTGGGGAAAAAAATCCATCTCCGGAACACAAAATATATATCAATAACATTACTTACCTTCTCCTCAACCGAAGAACTTTGTCTTCTTTGTATTAAACACAGATTTTCTCCAGACCAAAGCCTCCAAACAGCCTTAGTTACATCAGCATTTAAAATCGAGTAAGGCTGCTTTTGTATGTGATAACATAAGATATAAAAAAGTTACGATTTGCACATTCCCATTTCCCAGGTGGAATTGAATATAACAAGGCATAGAAGCAGAATCCAGTCTAATTAGTAAATTGTGTGTCTGCAAGGGGTTTTATTTTCACTTACATAAGACCGAAATAGATTCTCACTGCTGATAAAAGTAGGCATGGTATGCACTACGGCAACTTACTAATAAAGTTCAAAGCAACAGACCAATACCAAAATTGCCAATTCAGAGTGCCTGACAAGATGCTAAGAGCCGGATTTTAAATGCCCTTCACGCATAAGTCCGGCCGGAGTTTCGCGTGCCGGCGCGCCTATTTTGCATAGGCCACTGGCGCGCGCATAGCCCCAGGACGCGCGTAAGTCCCAGGGCTTCATAAAAGGGGCGGGGGAGGGGGGCGTGTCTGGGGGGCATGTCCGGGGTCAGGGGGCGGTTTGGGGTGGGACCGGCGGCGTGGCGCCGGCCCGGGGGCGTGGTCGAGGCCTCCGGACCAGCCCCCGGGTCGGGTGATGGCGCGCCAGCAGCCCGCTGGCGCGTGCAGATTTACGCCTGCACGAGGGGAGGAATTGGATTCAGACAACAGCCAATGCTGGGCCCTGACTTTTATTGTCCAGGCTATGGATATGTAGACATTAGGGAAAAAAACGAAGGCCTGCTTCTATGGCCAAGTACAAAATACACTAAAGTAGCAGCATTGTATTAATTATCAGGAAGGCTGCTCACCCTGTAAAGATGTTGTTAGCAGTCATTTTGTTATAGGTTTGACAGTTGCTTGGTTTTCATTGTTAACAATACTACCCTGAAAATAAGGCTTGTGGGTAACTTGACCCAATACTATGATGGGAGAAGTGTAGCATGTACCAGGATAGTGCAGATGCTCTCCTGTAATCTCCCTCTTTAAATAGGCTGCGCCTGCCTTTCTCTACCTCCACTTGCAGGGGTGCAGTGGATCACGCTGTTTGCATATGCATTCCCCAGTATAAGAAGAAATGAGACTATTTATTGCTCGTTTCCTGTTTCCCATGTGGAATTGAATGCAATGTGGTATAGGTGCAGAATCCAATCTGTATATTGCATGTGTGGGAAAGATTTTGTTTGTATTTGTTTATAAGACAGAAATGCATTCTCACTGCTGATGAAAGGTTACCAAGAGTTCATTGACTGTCAGATTCTGGATGCCAGTTATCAGACTTTTGCATTATTTGGAAGATTGGAAAGTGTATGACCCTAAGGATCACAGTTGGGAACCAGTCTAAAATGTCCATGTCAAAGAATTGATGACCACATTTTACCAGGAACATCCATAAAAACTGTTGTGTTTGTGGCATCGTGTGGATCCTTGGTTGCTGTGGAGATGACTCCTCCCCAGGGAGGAGCCCCATGGGGAACCTCAGCGATAGGCTAAACTCAGATAGCAGACACGTAGTAAGTGGAAGGCTTTATTATACCGCTGTAGATAGATGGTATGAAGCAGGAAGGCAAGGCACTGAAGTCCCTGAGGTGCCAATATGTTCTGACAGTCTCAGATGTAGAAGTCTCACCCAGATGTTCATGATAGGTGGGAGCCTGCAGTGCAGGTAAAGCCGAGCCTGGTGGGTGGAGTTGGAGCACCGGTTTGTAGAGGTACTCACAGGAGCGTAGTGCGGACGTCTTCCTGGCAATAGAGATGGTGGGACCGAAGGTCTGTGGTGCAGGATACACAGACTGATAGGCCCTCGAGGAGCGAGTACCCGAAAGTCCAGAAGATCCTGAAAATAAAGAGAGAGAGACCCCCGAGGAGCAGTTGTCTAGTTAGTTGAGGCCCTGAAGGGTGGTTGGAAGTGAGAGACCCCCGAAGAGCGGGTGCCTAGAGCTTCGTAAGGAGCAAGGCCCGGAGCGTAGAGAGGCATTTAAGCATGCAGCTTAGAACGGTCAGAGTAGCTTAAACCGAAGTCCTTACTAACTCAATGATAGTAGTGAAACAGAGGCTTTAAATACCCGGAGGTATTGACGTCATGCGGTGGGGACGCCCCCGAGGTTCCCGCCATGACGTGTATTTGAGCGTAGGCAATGTGCGCGCGCTCTAGGAGGCCACAGGAAGGAGCATGGCAGACTGGAACGCCCATGCTGACCTGGAGACGCCAAGGCCCTCGGCACTGGAGGCAGCCATCTTGCCCAAGGAGGAGGAAAAGGGAAGAAAAGAGGAAAGGCAGAGCGGTCGCAGCCATCTGTGACCAAAGGACGCAACAAAAGCCAAGATTAAGAGCCCCAGGAAAGGCTACTGGGGTGGAGTAATTCTGTTTGGGGACTGAACCTGCAGACCTGGATGTTCAAGGCTATGGGCTCTTGCAGTGGAGCTACTGGGAGTCTGAATCACCAAGAACACTGCAGAAAATACAATGCAAATCAAAATTAGGAAGACCCATATCTGGAGGCTTCCTAATGGACCAGCATTAGGTGTGTCCCAAATAGAGGGACAGCCACTTGCACTCAAGGGCTCAACCCACAGGGAACAGCTGCTGCCTCGGGCAGAAGACAGCAGATACAGACTACCCTGCCTCTCCAAGGTATGTACTAGCTTAGACACCATACATCCTCTCCATTCCCAGCGGATCAGGCCATGACATATGTTCAGGTCCAGGGCTTTTCATGCTATACCCAGTATGTGCTTTTCTTCATTGCCTGATTGATCTGCAAAAGGATGCCAGTGATCAATCCAGTCTGGCTGATCATGCAGCAGCCACGGTTGCACTCTTACCTACTTGTTGGTGTCCCCCCCCCGGCCACTGCCTGAATAAGTACCAATTTCCCTGGGGAAAAGGGCTGTGTGAAAATGTTCCGCTCTTAGCCCGGCTAAATCCAAGTGCAGTGCTCCACAACGCACGTACTTACAACCGCATCGGGGGGAGACAAGTCACTCCCCCCCCCTCCCCCAGGATTATTCAAAATTCAGCAGCCCATTTATTACAGGGCTTGAACTTGCATGAGCATGTGTTCTTAGTTTTATATGAATTACGTTGGCTTCCCATTGATGCAAGGATCCAATCAAAATATTAACTTTGACCTTTATGTCACTTCAGACTAACAGCCCGGCCCTTCAGTCTCAGAGTGAAAGTTTATTATGTGAACCTTCACTGAGAGACGCTAAATGAATAGAGTAGAGAAATCAATATTTTTCATGTTCAGTGCGTAAACTGTGCAACTTGCTGCCAGAGGATCTGTGTTGTGCCACTGACATTCTCCCGTTTAGACGTGCCTTGAGGACTTGGGCTGCTTAAATAGAATCCAGCAAGGGAAGATGATTAGGAATATTAAGATAATAGATGATAACCTATCTTTAGTGTAAAGAGGGAGATAGTATGCAGTCTAAAAAAATGGCAAACGGATGATAAGAAAGTAGGGATGGTCAAAACTGAGAATAAAGGATTTCCCATTAAGGTTATAGGTTTATCTGCGTGTTTGCAGTGTGGCAGAGCAATTATGAAAATATTTATATGATCTTGCTGTGATATATTGCAACAATGGTGTAATGTTTCAGACTTGGAAATTTTGAAATGTCTGAAAACTATGGCATAAATAGAACTATATAAATAAATAAAAATTGTGTTGGCCTTGAGAAAGTACTTCCTGCCACCTTCTATAAGCTGTTCTTTTTTGCAATCTTATGGACGGTTCAATCCTGGTGAAAACTAGAGTCTTTGAAGGCTGTTGCGATACCTTCATAAAATATATATTCCTTCCTTAAGCAGCCTACAAAGACTTCAAACTAAAGTCTAGAGCAGGGGTCAGGAACCTTTTTGGCTGAGAGAGCCATAAACGCCACATATTTTAAAATGTAATTCCATGAGAGCCATACAATATGTTTAAAACTAAATACAAGTAAATGTGTGCATTTTATGTAAGATCACACTTTTAAAGTACAATAAGTCTCTGAAAATATTACACCAGGCCTTAAGACACCAATACATCTCCTATTAGGAAAACGGACCAAGTCAGGCTGCTATAGAGTCCTACACAGAAACTACACGCCAGCAGAAAACCTCACCTGAATCACGTGCTGTCCCTCACCTAACATAGAATAAAGAGACCAAAACGCATAACAAGAAGCATGCAGACAAAAACTGAATTGGAAACTGCAACAAGCCAGAGTCTCTGTATGCAGTGTAACAAAGGAAAAAAGAAACATCACACATCCTTATAAAACAAATCAAGAAATATAAAATCATCAGCAGTAAAACTGTACTAACAAAAAGAACATATTTCGAAACAGCTGATGAGTGGAATATCCAATAATTAAAAACTCATATAAAACATTTCCAGATACCAACAAAATATTTCAAAATAGCAGACACAAAGATCCAGTAATGAAAAATAATAAGGATACAAAAATTTTTTTGCTCTGCATACCTGGGAACGTTTGATATCCAGGTGTCCTGAGATTGTTCTGAATTAGCAGGAGGTGGGGTGGTTTGCTTGGAACTTTCTCCTCTCTCAGTCACATACCAGCGCTCTCTCTCACACTGGCTCTCAATGACACACCTATACACACATGCTCTCAGTCACTCACATATACAAATGTTTTTTCTCTCTCACTTATATAGGCTCTTAATTACACATTTACACACATGCTGTCTATCTTTTCACGCTTACACACACACAGGCTTTCAATCACATAAATACATGCTGTCTTTTTCTCTCACACACAGACTCTCATTCACATGCTTACAAACATGTCCTCTCTTTCTCTCATTTACACACAGGCTCTCAATCACATACTCACATGCTCCCTCACCTAAATCAGCTCTCAATCACACACAGACACACATGGTCTCTCTCTCTCATTTAAACACAGGCTCTCAATCACATACTCACATGCTCCCTCACCTAAATCAGCTCTCAATCACACAGACACACATGGTCTCTCTCTCTCATTTAAACACAGGCTCTCAATCACATACTCACATGCTCCATCACCTAAACCAGCTGTCAATCAGACACAGACACACATGATCTCTCTCTTACTTATACACACAGGCTCTTAATCATACATACACATGATCTCTCTCACACACAAAGGATCTCAATCATACACACATACTCTTTCAAACAAACAGGTTTTCAATTACAAACTTACACATACAGGTTCCCAATGGTAAACTTACATTCATGCTCTCTCTCTCACAGGCAGGATCTCAATCACAGACATACTCTCTTTCACATATACAGGCTCTCAATCATTCACATACATGCAATCTCTCACTCACACACACAGGATCTCAAACACACATGCTTGCTCGCTCATTCATTCACTCTCTCTCTCCCTTCCCCCCCCCCCCCCGGGAACTCGCAGCAGCAGCAGCCACCTCCCAACGCTAACCTCCTTCATTTTCAGCCCTCGCGGAGGCGAAGGCGGAGTCCCATCGGCCGCGGTTGAAGATTTTCATTTTCCTCCGAGCCGCGCTGCAGTTTTCTTCCCGTCGGACACTAGCGTGCCTGCGCAGGTCTTCCCGCGCAGGCACCCGATGCTCTCCACTTCCTCTTCCGGGCCGCGGGAAGAAGAGAGCACCGGCGTGCTCTCTTCTTCCCGCGGCCCGGAAGAGGAAGTGGAGAGCATCGGGTGCCTGCGCGGGAAGACCCGCGCAGGCACCCGATGACTCCAGCACTGGCACCCGGCTGACACCCGATGACTCCCGCGCAGGCACCCGGATGACTCCAGTCGGCGTGCTCTCTTCTCCTCCCCCCCGCGGCCCGGAAGAGGAAGTGGTGAGCATCGGGTGCCTGCGCGGAAGAAGAGACCACGCTAGTGTAGTCTCTTCTTCCCGCGCAGGCACCCGATGCTCTCCACTTCCTCTTCCGAGCCGCGGGGGGGAGAAGAGAGAACGCCGGTGCCGCTGACTCCAGCTGTCCTGCCGTGTTCCGCCCGGGCTGACAGCATTTTAAGCCCGGGCGGCGGAGGACCGGGGAGCAGCTGGGTCAGCGGGGAACCGCGAAGTATGGCGACACTTGTCTGCGAGCCAGATGCAGCCCTCAAAAGAGCCATATCTGGCTCGCGAGCCATGGGTTCCCGACCCCTGGTCTAGAGGCTAGAAATGCAGAAAAGGAATCTTGGGGGTAAGCTGCACAGAGAGACAGATACCACCCTTAACAGAAGGCATGGGGGATTACTACCCTTAATCAGTTTGCCTTGATGCTTTTGATGTGACTGCAAGATTGTTCTTTGCTTCAATGGCAGGGACAAGAGGAGAACAGGATTCAGACGACAGCCAATGCTGGGCCCTGACTTTTACGGTCCGGAGTACTGATAGGCAGTCATTAAGGGAAAAGCACAGGGCTGCTTCTCTGGCCAAGTCCAAAAGCAAAAACACATTCAAGCAGCATTGTCTGAATTAACAAGAAGGCTGCTCACACTGTAAAAATGTTGGTAGGGGTAGTTTTGTTATGGGTTTGACTGTTGCTTGCTTTTAATTGTGAACAAGGGTAGTCATAACGTAAGGCTTGGGGGGTATCCTGCACGGAGCAGCAGTTACTACCATAAGAAACTTACTGGGGGGGGAGCGAGTGAAGGAGAAGGAGGGAGGTGTTCGCTCTCCCTGTGTTCGCCAGCAGCCGGACAGCCCGAGATAAGATTGCGGCAGGAGAGGTCTGAGTCGCCGCAGAGTGACGTCAGACAAGGACGCCCCCACTGACTTAAAAATCTGCGGAAGGGCGGTGCCCTGCCGCCGCCAGCGCGCGCCGAAGGGGCACGCGGCTTGGACCGGCTTAGACCGGTGAAGGCTGGAGGCCGGTGAGAAACTTTGTTTAAAAATATATTTTTTTTTATGGGGAAGAAAAGGAAGGCGAAATTCACCACCTCCTCTCCAGTGCAACAACAACGCATTGGCCCGATGGACCAGCACGTCGTCAGAGTGCTGGAGACGCCACGAGAGGACACTTCAGGAGGTTTGTCGTTGACATCCCTTAGTCCTGGCGGAGGACCAACTTCCCCACCACAGCCGACAGCCGTAACATCTACTGAGACATCACGAGAACTGGTAGGAGCCAACCAGGGGGATATAGGTTTGAATCCGCAAACCTTTCCCCATGGGACAGATAGTGTCATCATATCTGGTACTAGTGAAGTACATTTAGAGCAACCAGTTCATTTAGTAGGGGGCATTAGCCCGATGGTATTTCCGGATAATGTCACCCTAGCTGATCTAGGTAGAATGATTTCTAAGTTGGATAATAATATAATTAAGATGAATGAATCACTTGTGTCTGCTATTAATACTAATAGGAGTATGATAGATGAACAAGCGAAGAAGATAGAGAAACAGGAGAAAGATTTGTTGGCCATAACAAATAAGATACAATTAATACAATCTTCAGAGAATGTTTTTATAAGAGATAGTATAATGATGCATAAAGAAATTGAACAAATAGAGAATTTCTTAAGAGCTAAGAATATGAGAATAATAAATTTTCCTATAACCCGGCTATTATCTCCTTGGGAGATGTTTAAAAAGTTTTTGAAAGAGTTTTTATTATATTCAGATGAGGATATCCCCAGAATTTCCAAGATTTATTACTTGATAAAAAAAGCCTTCCGGTATTACTGGAGGGAATAATCAGAATGGGGAGGCCCCATCCACCTTGGGAGTGTCGACTTTCCTTGAGGAGTCGTTGGATATAATAAATAATAGAGCAACTCTTTTTATTTCTTTTATAGCCGAACAAGATAAAGAGAAATTATTCAAAATGTTCTTTAGATCTAAAGATATGATGTTTTGTGAGCATAAAGTACAATAATAAATAATATTTTTCCAGATGTAGCGAGGCCTACTCAAGCAAGGAGAAAGTATTTTTTGTCTTTGAAAAATCTAGTCTTAGCAGTGGGAGCCACATTTTTCCTGAAATTTCCTTGTTTATGTTACATAAATTATAGAGGTAAAAAATTTTGCTTTACAGATCCAACTCATTTAGAAACATTTCTATCAAATAAAAATCAAGCTGAGGCATTAAAGGAAGATGGTTAGCTAAAAAAAAAAAAAATCCAATCTTCATTCTCCTTATTTTATATTTTTTGTTGTGGTAAATCTGCTTTGTTTCTTGTAGTCTCCCCTGATTATGGCATATGTAACAACAGATAAGTTTGAAAGTGATTGCCTTATAGTTTATTGTTGTTGTATTACATATTTTCTTGTTTCATGATGTAAGTCATTGATAAAAAAAAGTAATAAAGTTTAAATTAAAAAAAAAAAAAAAGAAACTTACTGGGCAGGCTCGATGGACCATTTGGTCTTTTTCTGCCATCGTTACTATGTTATTATATAAAGAAATGTAAGGAATGGAGAACTGTGCATAATGAATGCATCCTCTCTGGGCACGTTGCACCGACAGTAAGTGATTACAGTTATAGGAGATTTACAAAATTTGATATTTACGTTCATGGTGACCGATTTGTTATTCTGAGCTTTTGCTTTCCATAACAGAAGACAAACCAGGATATCTAAAATACATTTAGAAAGAGTCCCATGTAGGATATATTTGTAGGGATTGCAGCACACATTTTATCCATTAAGGGGACTGCAATTTTCTACCTGAGGTACTTGCACCAATTTTCAAAGGGAAAGCAAGCAAGGACTTTCTTTTTGAAAATCGCCATGAGGGCAAAGTACCTGCGGAGATTTGCGCCTGCTTTTCCTATAGAAAATGCGTGCAGCTTTGAAAATGCCACCAGCAAGCATTATCTTCCTCCCCAGAGCTAAACATATCACCAAGAATGCCTCCTCCTAATACAGAGGAGGCTTACTTTTAGCTGGATCAAAGGTGGGAGATTTTCAGATAAACAGACCAACCATTTTACCCAGGCAAATTGGGATTTACTAGGGCTGATGGCTTTTGCAAAATGCACCCCTCCCTTCCCTTCTCTTCTTGGGACTCAAACTTCATGCCCGTGTACCATACCTCGCTGGACTGTATGCCTTACCCGCATCCCCCAGTCAAGTGACATGCCAAAAATATCAAAGCTATTACAATAAGCGCTTTTAAAACATTTTCGTAAAAGGACTGAGAACTCGCCTGGTTGGCCCGACTGCAGATGAGGCTGTCTGACCTCATTCAGAAAGGAAGAGTTTTACCTGTCTGTCATAGTTGGTTTAGATGGATCGGATCTCTTAACTTTAGGAACAAGTGCGCCACAGATTTCTCCTAAACAGAAAGTTTTTCATAGTAGAATTGCTTGATATCCTCACTAGGGATGTGAATCGTTTTAGGACGATTAAAATTATCGTCCGATAATTTTAATATCGTCTTAAACCGTTATGGAACACAATACAATACAGATTCTAACGATTTATCGTTATAAATCGTTAGAATCGTGAGCCGGCACACTAAAACCCCCTAAAACCCACCCCCGACCCTTTAAATTAAATCCCCCACCCTCCCGAACCCCCCCCCAAATAACTTAAATAACCTGCGGGTCCAGCGGCGGTCCGGAACGGCAGCGGGCCGGAACGGGCTCCTGCTCTGAATCTTGTCGTCTTCAGCCGGCGCCATTTTCCAAAATGGCGCCGAAAATGGCGGCGGCCATAGACGAAAAAGATTGGACGGCAGGAGGTCCTTCCGGACCCCCGCTGGACTTTTGGCAAGTCTCGTGGGGGTCAGGAGGCCCCCCACAAGCTGGCCAAAAGTTCCTGGAGGTCCAGCGGGGGTCAGGGAGCGATTTCCCGCCGCGAATCGTTTTCGTACGGAAAATGGCGCCGGCCATACGCGTATGGCCGGCGCCATTTTCCGTACGGAAAATGGCGCCGGCAGGAGATCGACTGCAGGAGGTCGTTCAGCGAGGGTTCCGGCGCCTCGCTGAACGACCTCCTGCAGTCGATCTCCTGCCGGCGCCATTTTCCGTACGAAACGATTCGCGGCGGGAAATCGCTCCCTGACCCCCGCTGGACCTCCAGGAACTTTTGGCCAGCTTGTGGGGGGCCTCCTGACCCCCACGAGACTTGCCAAAAGTCCAGCGGGGGTCCGGAAGGACCTCCTGCCGTCCAATCTTTTTCGTCTATGGCCGCCGCCATTTTCGGCGCCATTTTGGAAAATGGCGCCGGCTGAAGACGACAAGATTCAGAGCAGGAGCCCGTTCCGGACCGCTGCCGTTCCGGACCGCCGCTGGACCCGCAGGTTATTTAAGTTATTTGGTGGGGGATTTAATTTAAAGGGTCGGGGGTGGGTTTTAGGGGGTTTTAATGTGCCGGTTTTTCGATTTTTCGATATTTTTCGATTTTTAACGATTTTTCACGATATTTTACCCCCCCAAACGGCAACAATACGATTCCCTCCCCCTCCCAGCCGAAATCGATCGTTAAGACGATCGAGGACACGATTCACATCCCTAATCCTCACCCTTGGATGCTTTCTGAGGAGATCTGTACGCTGGCTTCGGTGGAAGCTACTGTGCAGCAATGAATTTTCTTTGACCCGTCGGGGATAAAATCCATAGCCTGCCTGCCAAGGAAGCAAACTGCGTTATTTACTATTGCGCACACAAGGGTACAGACAATCGCCTAAGGTCTATGATGAAAACATCAGAATTCTTAACAGCGAGAATTTGTTTAGAAACCAATACCCTAAATTCAGCAACTTTCTAAAACCAAGGATGCTTGAGATACCATACAAGAATGATTTATTTTCATATTTGTTGACTGCCTCTCATCAGAGGGTTACAAAGCAATGAGCAAAAGATACAAACAAGCAACAGTGAAAAAAGAATTCAATTCATAATACATTTAATATATTTAAATTCATGCATACACATATAACCTGAAATTTTACATTGATCTTGTAATTCTGAACTGCAACATTTTCATGTAAACTCTGGACAACTAATTGACTCATCGCAACAAGGGGATAAGTTTGATTTCCAAAGAAACGAGGGCAGGCTTCTGGCACATTTAAATTATCTTCATTTATTTGCTGTCTAACCTCATTCAGTTTCTAGCTGGATCCCTGCTTTGACCCCTAGCAATCTGGATGGCACTTTATGGATTTCTCTCCCTGCTGTTTTCTTGGTCCTGGAAATACGAGGCAACTCTGACTTTGGAGGTTAAGTCAGAGTATTCCTAATGACACCAATCTGTTCTCTGCAGTCTGCGGCTCTACCATCAGTTTGCATGGAAGGCAACTGGAGCTGTACCAGTGTTCACTCAATTTGTATTTCACATCAGACTGGTTTGCTTATCAGGTCACATCTTTCTCACTGATATAACATGGAAATGATGGAAAACAATGCACATCTGCTGATAAGAATATTCTAGATATGATGCATTCTTCTGTATGTCCCCCAAAAATAAATCTAACAGTGAATCATTGATGATTTCAGAAGATATTTTGATGTCTCACTTCTCAGGCTATCTATGGAAAAAAAGATAGTTGGTGTGCATGAAAAAATCTTTTATTTTGTAGGGGTTTTTTTCCTTTGTATTTATTTATTTAAAATCCACTTTTAGCCTGCACCCTCCACAGTTAGGGGCAGGGTACTGTTTCGCAAGCTGTGTCATTTTTTCCCCCATATATTATTTATGTTGTTTCTATTAAAATCAATGAGGGAAGCAATACATCCTATTTAAGTAGTCCATATTCAAAGGCTTTGTCCAGGTAAACAGCAGATCTTTCAAGGTAATTAAATGGCAGCATGCACACTTAATTCTGGTTATAGCCATTCTCTAAAACTATTGTCAATTATCTCACTTTTTTGGTGAATGTTCTAACTTGGTCTCACCCTCCAGTGCATGGAGCAGTAAGCCTTTCAGGCAAGCCAGGGATCTCATCACTTTGGGGTCCCTGCTTCCCAATATATGTTAAAGGGAAGAAATTTAAATAGCACTGCAAATGAAAATTGGTTTCGTTTTATTTCATTTCATTGCCAACAAAACAATGTTTTTCATTTTGTTTTGAAATTATTGCACATACTAAACATCCACCTGCAGTCGATTTAGCCTATACTTCAAACTATTGAATGTAACTATAGAACTAGAACAGTATGTTGTCGTGGTTGAGCAGAGACACAAAAGAAGAGTTTTGGATCAAACATTGTCACATATTAGCTTGATTTTAAAGCACAGGATCAGGAAATCATTGCCCAAAGAAGCCCTAGAACTAGTGACATTTACAAGATAGTATTGTCAAAGAGCGCTCTATTAGATATAATGAGAAACAATTTTCCTCTCTCATGGTTAGGCATGTTTCTTCCATTCATTTTATAAATCTACAATAAGGGGACAGAGAATCACTGAATTAATGGTGACAGGACTCCTCAGAATGAAAGGTTGACTAAACCAGTGGTTCTCAACCTTTTTTCTGTCTGGACACTCCTGATAGATAATTCCCACATGCGTGACACACAAAGCTAACACATGACAGCCACAAAGCTAACCCCACCCCCACCCCCGACCATCAGCAATGGATATAAAACAGAACTAGAAAATTCCCCGTATAACTCATTATACAAAAAAGATATTCTGGTGTTATCTCAATAACAGCAACACAAACTCCCTCTATTACCAGGTGCAATAGCCCTAATATGGGTAGCCAGGACTGATGCTTCTGCCCTTGCCCATCCCTTCACAACAGTCAAATAAATACACAAACAACTGGAATGGGATCAAACAGGCCGCAGCTTTATTACCCAAACATCCAGGAGGCCCAAGCCAGGTAACCATAACAATAAACCCCCACCGCCCATCTGCCACAGTTCAGCAAGACGGGCTTCCCAGGCTACCCAGCCTGAAACAGTGACATCAATAAGGCATGTCCCAATGCCCCCGCCACCATCCAGCAAGGGGGCCGAGCATGTCGACCTGCGCCACCGTCCAGCAAGGAGTCATACCAGCATCAACTGCACCCAGTGGTTCTGCTAGGAATCCCTGGCATGACACCCATCAGGTCAGATAGCCGTTAACCAAGCCTTAACCCCCCAAACGGCTAAGGCTACCCGC
This sequence comes from Rhinatrema bivittatum, assembly GCF_901001135.1. Taxonomy (NCBI): domain Eukaryota; kingdom Metazoa; phylum Chordata; class Amphibia; order Gymnophiona; family Rhinatrematidae; genus Rhinatrema; species Rhinatrema bivittatum. The sequence continues at coordinate 67,429,179 of NC_042621.1, read as the reverse complement.
CACAGGCACAGGTAAGGACTACCTGTGATCCCCAAAGGTGTGGCAAGCATCCCCCCTAAGAATACACTCCAAGCTTCCTGCAATGTGTTCAAAAAGAGGTCCAATCCAATAAAGCAAAATGGATCCCCATCCCCTCTGAACAACCCACTTTCTAGGTCCTAGGACCAATCGCGCCAGATGTGAAAACAACTCATGGTAGCCAGCCGAAAACCAATCTGCTGGTTGGCCTTAGCTCGACTACAACGCCAAACCTTCTTGGTCATCATTGCAGGCCTTGGAATGATGTCAAACCATCAAATCACAACGACAGGCAATAAAACAGAAATGGACATCAAGTCCCTGTGCTCCCTGCTAATGAATTTGCTGCTAGACATCCTGCCCCAGCCATTACCCCAAAGATGAATTATCAGAACATGTGGATGACTGAAGCAAGTAAGCCCTCAGTGCAACCAAGGAAGTAACTCCTCCCAATGCATCCCCCTCCACCTTATCCAGTAAATATCAACCCCTGAACTCACCAAGTCCAAATGAGTCCCATACAGACGCCCACGAGCATATGAGTGGGCCCAGGCGATGTATGAGTGTCCCATGATCCAAACCACCATCCCCTGGGCATGCAACATCTGCAAGAAGAAAACAATTAATATTGTGGGGAAACTTAAGAAGCATCCAGACACACGTACCCCTTAAAGGCATCAAATTTCCACCTCCCAGTTTGTTGGATGACACCGTCTGCCAGACCAGAGCAGGATGCAGAAGTTGCCGCACCAATTCAAAATATGAGTGGGTGCCAAACTTGCCCACATCCAGCCCTAAAGCCGACAAACCAGCTCTTAAAACGACCTCAAACTGATATTTAGTCAGCAGCCGCAAATCACAATGGACTAAAAAATTAGAACCCCCAACCGTGCAAAGCCAGCTCAGTGTGCTGCAGCAGTAAAAAAAAGCAAACAGAATGTTAGGAATTATTAGGAAGGGAATGGTTAATAAAACGGAAAATGTCATAATGCCTCTGTATCGCTCCATGGTGAGACCACACCTTGAATACTGTGTACAATTCCGGTTGCGGCATCTCAAAGAAGATATAGTTGCGATGGAGAAGGTACAGAGAAGGGCGACCAAAATGATAAGGGAAATGGAACAGCTCCCCTATTTATTTATTTATGTATACATTTTTATATACCGACATTAGATCAGAGATGTCACATCGGTTTACAGATAACCTAAGGGAAATAAACAGGGGGTGCTTATTTCTTACAGAGAAACCTATTTTTAACATTGTAAAATAATGAAACTTGGATTCTTGTGTATTTCCTACGAGTCAACTTAATTAAAAAAAACTAAAATAAGAAATTAAAAATTAAAAATTAAAATATGAATTCATATGAAAAGACCTCTAAAGTAATTTTGTGAGGTTTGAAATCCAACAATGAAAATGTAAACGTAATAAGCATAATCAGCATGCGTGATGGGAAACATAGAGGCAGAGAATATGTGTAACAGGGGTCGGATGGGAAAATGGTGCTGCAAGGAAAGGTGGTGGGGGGGATAGGATCATTGGGGAAAGGCTTGGTGGAAGAGCCAGGTTTTTAGGAGTTTTTTGAAGAGCTGTGTTGAGGGTTCCGATCTGAGATGTGCTGGAAGGTTGTTCCAAAGTGAGGGTCCAGCTATGGACAGTGCGCGTTCTCTTGTTATGGATAGATGTGCTTCTTTTGGGGTGGGGATGTGGAGAAGACCAGTGTTAGATGATCGGAGGTTTCGTTTCGGTGTGTGGTATCGTAGGGGTGTGCTTAACCAATTCAATTTGTTGATGTGGAGAGATTTTAATATTTTCTATTGAGATAAATAGGAGAGACTTATGGATGAGTGATAGGACTTTGTGTTGTATTCGGAAGTTGATGGGTAGCCAGTGTAGGTCCTTGAGGATTGGAGTGATGTGGTCCGATTTCTTTTTGTTTGTGAGGGATCTGGCTGCTGCATTTTGTAGTAGCTGCAGCGGTCTGATTGTGGCAGCAGGGAGGCAGAGCAGAAGGGAGTTGCAGTAGTCAAGCTTTGAGAAAAGTAAGGTCTGGAGGACGGTTCTGTAGTCGTGTGGGAAAAGGAGTGGTTTGAGTCTTTTGAGGGTCTGGAGTTTGACGAATCCATCTTTGATGGTGGTGCTGATGTGCTTTTTGAGGTTGATTTCCGTGTCCAGCGTGACTCTGAGGTTTCTTGCTGAAAGGGTTAGTTGTTAGTTCAGGAGGGTTGTTGTGCTTTGATGTTTAAGGTTGCGGGTGGCGTTGTTGGTGATATGTAGGATTTCAGTTTTTTTGTGGTTGTGAGAAAGTGAGAGCTGAGCGAGCAGTTGAGTTACATCTGACAGATGGGGGACCCAGGTTTTTAAGAGTGTTTGAGGGATGATTTGAGGGGGAGCAGAATCTGTGCATCATCTACATATAAGTAATAGGTAAGGCCTTTTTTGGAAAGAAGGTTGCAGAGGGGGAGCATGTAGATGTTAAACAGGGTGGAGGAGAGGGATGATCCTTGGGGTACGCCGTGTAGTAGGGGGATCTGTTTGGATTGAGTTGATTCTATTTTTACTGAGTAAGATCTGCCGGAGAGATATGAGTCAAACCATTTAAGGGTGGTGTCACCTAGACCAATTTCTTTTAATCTGGTTAGCAGGGTGTTGTGGTTGATAGTATCAAAAGACTAAAGAGGTTAGGCTTTTCAGCTTGGAGAAGAGACGGCTGAGGGGGGATATGAAAGAGGTGTTTAAAATCATGAGAGGTCTAGAATGGGTAGATGTGAATCGGTTATTTATACTTTCAGATAATAGAAAGACTAGGGGGCACATTTAAGACTAATTGGAGAAAGTTCTTTACTCAGCGCACAATTAAACTCTGGAATTTGTTGCCAGAGGATGTGGTTAGTGCAGTTAGTATAGCTGTGTTTAAAAAAGGATTGGATATTGGATAAGTTCTTGGAGGAAAAGTCCATTACCTGCTATTAATTAAGTTGACTTGGAAATTAGCCACTGCTATTACTAGCAACGGTAACATGGAATAGACTTAGTTTTTGGGTACTTGCCAGGTTGTTGTGGCCTAGATTGGCCACTGTTGGAAACAGGATGCTGGGTTTGATGGACCCTTGATCTGATCCAGTATGGCATGTACTTATGGTAACTGTTTACATACCATTGTTATATTATACCCCCCCCCCCCCCCCACGGGTGAATGGTGGCTATTAGTGAAACAGAGAGTAATAGTATTGTTTTGTAGGTAATAAGCAGTCCCATAAATAAGCATACCATCAGGTAAGCCTTGCTTCCTGGGGTTCCATTTATTCCAGACCCTTCCGCTGCAACCTCTCCCGAAATGGCCGCCATGTATTCAGGAATTTAAGAGCATCACTGTGTCTAGGAAGCTTTAAAATACTATGTAATGAACCAAGTGAGTTTCCCCTACTCGGGCTGCATATCAAAGGGTACATTCAAGAGTACATTGAGAAAACACAACAAATGAGGTAAGGTATTTTACTAGCCTTCATGCTAGTTAAATATAAATGCGTTACCTTGGTCATACACACAAAATCAATCTTCACCAAGTACAGAAAGACCACAAATTACAAATATGGAGACAGAAACTGGAATGGAAACCCAAAAAAAGCCACTTTGCATGCAGTACAAAACAGGAGAAATGGAAACAGAAATATAGCACCTAACATAATACCAAGATCTGCAATAATGCACACAAATTAATCCGCACAAAGTTACACCTGCATTATGGCATGCACTCAAATGGAACAACCCTAACTATAAAAGGCAACACTACAAATATTAAAACAGGCCCTAAACACTAATACACCTCCCATTAGGAAAACAGAACAAGCCAATCTGTTATGGATTCCCACACAGAATAATTGTAAAACTATATGAACAAATGTTTCAAAACAGCTGATGAACAGAACATCTAATAATTAAAAACTCTTAAAAATGTTCCAAACACCAATAAAATATTTCAAAACAGCAGACACATCACATAATACCCAATACTTAAAATGGCAGTCAGTCAAGAAAATTGAACTTAAAAAGCCACATTTACTTACCCTTCTCCAGCAGTTCTCCTACTCCTTTCCCTTGGAGGCCACACCAGAAGCAGCAGCAACAGCTGCTGAAGCTGTCCTCATGGTCCTCTTCCTTAGGGACCAACACAAGTTTCTTCTCTCTCTCTCTCACACACATACACATATATACCAATCACACCCTCAGGACCAGCTTCTGTCTCTCACATACCAATCATCTCCCCAACCAGTCTCTCTCACACACATACCAGTCATCTGCCTGATCAGTCTCACACATACACATGTCACCTCTCTGGCCAGTCTCTCTCTATCACACAATGCTCTCTCTCTCTTACTTACACACAGGCTTTCAATCACACACATGTTCTCTCTATCTCACAAACAGGCTCAATCACACACGTCTCCCCCCCCCCCTCTCTCTCACACACACACACACAGAAGCACCCTCCCTCACTCACATTGACACACATAAGCACCCTCCTTGCCTCACATACACACCACACACACAAGCACCCTCCCTTTCTCGTATATACACACACAAACACCTCCCTTTCTCGCATATACACACAAGCACTCTTCCTTTCTCGCACATACACACACACAGAAGCACCCTCCCTGTCTCACATACATACCACACACACACGCACACAAACAGAAGCACCTTCTCTGTCTTACATACCCACCACACATACACAAAAGCACCCTTCGATCTCAAATGCACACACACACACATGCACCATCCCCCAGCTGAACAGCTCGTCCTTGGCCCTGTCTCGGGAAGCAGTGGCCAGTGGCTCCGATCTTCGTTTCTTCGGCCCCCCTGGCCTGGTCTCTGGCGGCAGCCAGCAGCTGTGGGTAGCATGCGACACACCTGCTGGTGTGTGGCGACACACTGATATGTCACAACACACCAGTTGGGAATCGCTGGACTAAACCAACTTGAGTCACCAGAACACTTTGAGACATGAGGATACAAAGCTCGGGGTAGCAGCTGTATCAGGCCAGGGAATACAGGACACAAAACAGCATGAATCTTTTCAGCTGCTAGTGCTGTACTACAACAGCCTTCCTAATGCATAACCTGACCAGCAATAGTCCCAAAATCAATCTCACAGCTCCCCAGTGCAGAGGAAAAAAATACTTCTCTTATAGATTACTCCTTTGGTTAATTCCAAAGACTCCATGTCCCCTTTGCATAGGATCTTATTAGGGAATTCTTTCTGAATCTGTCATATGATTGGGGCTACCCAATGGCACTGGTAGCCCTGTCACATAACAAGGGTAAAGGGCGACTCATGCCATTTTGAATAATGCTGGCTACCATACCTGGGAGTAGAGGGGTTGCTCTCATGCCCCACTAGACCGCCAGGGATGTTTTGCCTAGTCCGGGGGGGGGGGGGGGGTCAGGAAGGTGAGCATGAGGGGCCAGCTACTAGGGGGCAGGCTCTGCTTTAACAGAGGGCAGGTTTGGGGGGCAGGGCATATGATCTGATTTTATTTAAATAAATTTACATTTTGGGGGGAACAGTTTCCTCCAGGGATGGAAAAGAGGTGGGCCGTGGAGGGGGGTTGTTGGTGGTACCGGAGACCCCAGGGACAATGACACAGGTTTTTCTTGCTTTTGGTTTCAAAAAATAGAACATACTATTTGCAAATAGTGTGCAGTATTTACAAAAAGCATGCACTCTTTTACAAAACCAAAATAAAAAAAAAACAAAAAACACAAAAAAAATGAAAAACTGCACATGAAACATACAAAACTAAATGACATTTTTCCTGTGTACACATCTAATATTTACTGTAATTATGTGGCTATGTTTAATATAATTGAGGTGTTTACCTGATCTGGCATTGAAATGTTTCCATTTAATCTAGAGTTCTAATAGCTGTATTCAAGGATGAAAATTATAGAAAGACGTTGTACAACACGAGCTTTTGAGACCACTTAGGTCCCTTCTTCAGTTGTGACCACAAATATGTAATCTCCATCGAGCCGATACAGAAAAACCCGCGGGAGAGCCAGCGAGCACCCGCTCTCCCGTTGCGCACCCAGGCCACTCTCCTGGGCGCGCGATTCACTAAAACAAAATATGCTAATGAGGGCACGCGGTAAAAGGAGGCGCTAGGGACGCTATTGCGTCCCTAGTGCCTCTTTTTTGACAGAAGTGGCGGCTGTCAGCGGGTTTGTCAGCCGATGCTCAATTTTACCGACGTCGGTTCTCGAACCGGCTGACAGCCACGGGTTCGGAAACCGGACGCCGGCAAAATTGAGCATCTGTCTTCCAACCCGCGGGCCGTGTGCAGATTAAAAAAAAAAATTTTTATTTAAAATTTTTTTTTTACTTTTGGGGCCTCCGACTTAATATCACTATGATATTAAGTCGGAGGGTGTACAGAAAAGCAGTTTTTTCTGCTTTTCTGTACACTTTCCCAGTGTTGGCCAAAATTAACTCCTGCCTTTGGCAGGCGTTAATTTCTGAAAATAAAATGTGCGGCTTGGCTGCACATTTTACTTTCTGTATTGCGCAGGAATAACTAATAGGGCCATCGACATGCATTTGCATGTTGCGGGCGCTATTAGTTTCGGGGGTTGGCCGCGCATTTTCCACGCGCTATTACCCCTTACTGAATAAGGGGTAAAATAGCGCGTCGAAAATGCACGTCCAACTGGGGGCTAACAGTGTGCTCGGCCTGAGCGCAATTTACTGCATTGGCCTGCATGTTGTTCTAACAAAATGTGTCAACATGCAAAAAGCTATGGTGTATATTTTAAAAAAGAGCGCGCGCGCGAACAAAAGTACGCCGGATTTTATAAGATACTCGCGTAGCCGTGCATATCTTATAAAATCCGGGGTCGGTGCGCACAAGGGGATGCACATTTGTGCAACTTGGGCGCCCCGAGCCCTGCACGCCCTGCCCGTTCCCTCCACCCCCCCCCCCCCCGCACCTTCCACTCCCTTCCCCAATCTAACCCACCCCCCCACCCCCGGCCCTATCTAGACCCCGCCCTACCTTTATTCGAAAAGTTACTACTGCCTCCGGGCAGTAGTAACTTACGCGCGCTGGCGCAGCAGGCCCCGACATAGGCCGCTGTGTCGGGGCACTCGGCCACACCCCCGGACCACCCACACATCCTCAAACACGCCCACGAGTCAATACCACGCCCCCTGGCCACACCCCCGACCGCCCCTTTTTGCAAGCCCCGGGACTTAAGCGCATCCCGTGGCTTGTGCGCACCGCCGAGCCTATGCAAAATAGGCTCGGCGCGCGCGGGGCCGTTTTAGAAGGGTTACTCGCATAACCCTTTTAAAATCTGGCCCTATGTTTTCATAGTCAGCAGGCATATGTATTATAAATGTAAACATCCAGTTTACTGTCTCTGTCCTTACGTTAGCATCATGTCATCCTGTAAACTGTACATTTCTCCATAAAATGAAATAAGCCGTGAAAATTAGTAATTTCTCCAACCCCAGTTGTTCCTTCTTTTATTAAGGATGTTGACTACATCTGTTCTGATGGATTAAGCACATCTTGCTGAATACTTTAAAAGGATAAGCAATGTTTAATAAGCCAGCTTCAATGTGCTGTATTTCTTTAGATAGGCTTGTAAAACTCTGTGAACAGATGGAAAGAGGTCTGTCTGTCAGTAATTTAATTTACACTCCGTTTAACAACTGCGTGGTGTTCAGAATGGAAGTGTATTTATCTGCCCGCATGAGTGGGTTTCCCATAAACACTAGAAAGACTGGTGGAGTTGTTTTACTTGTTTTTTTAACGAACAGTAGCTTCCTATCATACTTTGAATGCAGATTACTAAACAAATGGATGGAAAATCGTCCAACTAGGCCCTAAGTGACAAGTATGCTACTTATATTTCCATTTTATCTAATAAACTTAGCTGGGAAAATAACTACAGTAAAGCATCAGCTAAAACTAGAAATAATAGTAAATCTGGATTTATCTCTGCATCATCTAGAAAGGATCCCCACATAAATAATAACCGAGTAGACTAGAAATGTACAGGAAACGTCCTCTAAGGTAAATGTGCTGGCATTACATTTTTGGTTCTTCTTTGCATGAATGCTTCCATAAAGCAAAGAATTCCATCATTATTATTAGCACTGAAGGGGAATCAAGATGGCTACCAAGGAATGAATGGCAAACTTTGAGCTCTGCAGGCGATTTACCTTTTTCTTGCCTAATTCATCTTGATTATAAACTTTTTCCCCTGGATAGTGTGGTACATCATGCCACACACGAAACGTAGGGCAAAAATAAAATAACTTACTTCAACGCCGATTCAAACTACAAGGCAGCCCCGGATCGAGGAGGTTTTTGCCGGACTAATGCAGCCATTGCCATTGGTGGATACAGCGGAGAGCAGACACTGAGCCTCCTAGCGTGCCAGCTACTCCGGAACCACTGCTCGGGAACTTGGAATCCGAGCTGATTACAGCTGCTTTGCTGGAGAGGAAAACGGCTTCGTTGGAGGTTAGCACCCAGAGAAGAAGTGACGGATGTGCACTACCTTTGGAGAGCCCAGTAACAACGGCCTCCAGGGCCTTGCTATCGAAGCACAGCATTGAACAGGGGAAAGAGTTGAACCCCTGGAGGAAGGAGTGGGAGAAGGAGAAATACGAGTAGTTTGTGAAACTTCTAAATTAAGTTCGTCAAAAATAACTCTAGAAGAAATATGGAGAGCAATATCATCCATGGAAAAGTTGATTACCTTTTTAACTTTATTGGTGAAAGTATTTCTAAAAATCAGACTATGGAGAACAGAATTGTGAAAATTGAAACATCTATGACTGGAATGGAACAAAAGGTGGCAGAGATGGAAAAGGTTCAAGCAAATCCGATTAAATCTGAAAGTTTCCCGATGATTAAAATGGAGGAAGAACTAGAAGACTGGGAGAACAAGAGAGATGTGGAACAACAATGGACCAAAATAAAAGGAGCAATTACCAAGGCAACTAATCTGTTAGAAAAGTAAAGAAAAGCAAAAGAAAAATGAAACCTATCTGGTTCTCAAAGGAGGTGGTTGACAAAATAAAAGCTAAAAGAACAGCGTTCAAGAAATATAAAGGATCCCAAAGGGAGGAGCACAAAGAAGAATATCTGGTGGAACTGAGGGAGATGAAGAAAGTAATCAAGATGGCAAAAGGTCAAGCAGAAGAAAGGATTGCCAAGGAGGTAAAGCGAGGTGACAAAACATTTTTTAGATACATCAGTGAAAGGAGAAAAGTTCAAACTGGTATAGTGAAACTGAAAGGTGAAAAAGATCAATGTGTGGAAAGACACAAAGAAATGGCAGAAATATTAAACGAATACTTCAGTTCGGTATTCACTAAAGAGGATCCTGGAGAAGGACCATCGCTAGTTAAAAAGAAACTGGAGGGGAGTGGAGTAGATGTAACTCCATTTACAGTAGAGAATGTATGGGAAGAGCTGGGGAAACTGAAAGTGGACAAAGCCATGGGGCCTGATGAGGTTCATCCCAGGATACTGAGGGAGCTCAGAGATGTACTGGCAGGTCTGCTGTGTGACCTGTTCAATAGATCCTTAGAAACTGGAGTGGTGCCGAGTGATTGGAGAAGAGCGGTGGTGGTCCCGCTTCACAAGAGTGGGATCAGAGAGGAGGCTGGAAACTACAGGTCGGTGGTGGGAAAAGTAATGGAGTCACTGCTGAAAGAGAGAATAGTGAACTATCTACAGTCGGAAGAATTGCTAGACCAGAGGCAGAATGGATTCACCAGGGGAAGGTCCTGTCAGACAAATCTGATTGACTTTTTTGACTGGGTGACTAGGGAATTAGATCGAGGAAGAGTGCTCGATGTCATCTACTTGGATTTCAGCAAAGCTTTTGATACGGTACCGCACAGGAGTCTTGTGAATAAAATGAGAAGCTTAGGAGGGAGTGCTGAGGTGGTGGCCTGGATTGCAAACTGATCGATGGACAGAAGACAATGCGTGATGGTAAATGGAACTTATTCTGAAGAGAGAGTGTGTTAAGTGGAGTGCCGCAAGGATCGGTGTTGGGACCAGTCCTGTTCAATATCTTTGTGAGCGACATTGCAGACAGGATAGAAGGTAAGGTTTGTCTTTTTGCAGATAACACTAAGATCTGCAACAGAGTGGACATGCCGGAAGGAGTGGAGAGAATGAGACGGGATTTAAGGAAGCTGGAAGATTGGTTGAAGATATGGCAGCTGAGATTCAATGCCAAGAAGTGCAGAGTCATGCATATGGGGTGTGGAAATCCGAAAGAACTGTATTCGATGGGGGGTGAAGGGCTGATGTGCACGGAACAGGAGAGAGACCTTGGGGTGATAGTGTCTAATGATATGAAGTCTGCGAAACAATGTGACAAGGCGATAGCTAAAGCCAGAAGAATGCTGGGCTGCATAGAGAGAGGAATATCAAGTAAGTTTTATGGTTATTGGTGTTTGGTGGATCCTTGGACACTGTGGCAGCTGACCTTGCCCACGGGGGACAGTCCCGTGAGGGACCACAGTGTCAGGCTAAACTCTGGACAGACAAACACAGATTGAATCTTTTATTAAACAGTATATGAAACCACCAGAGATGGCAGTAGTGAGTAGTGATTTTAGCACCCGGCTGGGCGCGTCTCTCACAGGACGCTGGAACAGTGGATCCTCTGTAAGCAGTGCTGTAGTGGAACAGAAACTGAGAGTTATGAGCACACAGTAGAATTAGCACTCAGAGTCCCAAGTAGAATAGTAGAGCTCCAAGACAGGGAGAGCAGGCCCTCGAGGAGTGAGTACCTGATTCCGGCAAAGCAGTACTGTAGAGAGAGATGTTTCTGTACTCTCAGATGGTGACTGTAGTTAGTTCTTCCAAGTAGAAGGTAGAGGTTTAAGGCAGCGACACAGGGAACTTTCCTGATAGCACCTGAAAGAAGCAGATAGGCCCCCGAGGAGCGGGTACCCCGTTAGTGACCCCTAAGGGTAGTAAGAGTTCCAGTAGAGCTGGAGTGGCAGAGTAGCTTAGGAACGGAGAGCGAATCCCATCCATACGAATTCAGTTGCTAACTCAACAAGCTAGCAAATGTAGTAGCCAGATTTACCCTGGAGTTGTGACGTCAGAACAGGGGGACGCTTCTGAGGTTCGCGCCAACGTGGAAATAAAGATGAGGGTGGCATGCGCGCACCCTAAATGTACCTTGAAGGAGAATGGCGGGAGGCAGCATCATAGCCGGTCCGGGAACACCGGAGAGGTCGGCAAGCAGACGCCGTGGCAACCATCACTCCGAGGTGAGCGGGAGGAGCCACAAGTAGAGAGGTGTAGGCGGGGCTAAGCCGTCGAAGACCGATGGGCGCAACAGTAAGAAAAGGGAAGTGATTATCCCCTTGTATAGGTCCTTGGTGAGGCCTCACTTGGAGCACTGTGCTCAGTTCCGGAGACCGTATCTCCGAAGGGACAGAGACAGGATGGAGGCAGTCCAGAGAAGGGAGACCAGGAAGGTGGATGGTCTTCACCAAATGCCTTATGAGGAGAGATTGAAGAATCTAAATATGTACACCCTGGAGGAAAGGAGGAGCAGGGTTGATATGATACAGACCTTTAGATACTTGAAAGGTTTTAATGATCCAAAGTCAACGAAAACCTTTTCTGTTGGAAAAAAAATCAGCAGAACCAGGGGTCACGAATTAAAACTCCAGGGAGGAAGACTCAGAAACAATGTCAGGAAGTATTTCTTCACGGAGAGGGTGGTGGATGCCTGGAACGCCCTCCTGGAGGAAGTGGTGAAAACCAAAACTGTGAGGATTTCAAAGGGGCATGGGATAAACACTGTGGACCGGCTATGATGCTGCCTCCCGCCATTCTCATTCAAGGTACATTTAGGGCGCACGCATGCCACCCTCATCTTTATTTCCACGTTGGCACGAACCTCAGAAGCGTCCCCCTGTTCTGACGTCACGACTCCAGGGTAAATCTGGCTACTACATTTGCTAGCTCATTGAGTATAGAATGTACAATGTAAATAAGTTTTAGTTTTTAAATTATCACACCTCTGCAGTCCTCCTGCTGTAAATACCTCCTCCTGTAAATACCTCCACCTCAATTATGGTTACTCTCCTCTACTTTCTCAGCTGCTATCCCTTCCTCCTCTATCTATCCCCCTCACTCCCGCCCCCTTTTCTCACCTGCTCCCTCACCCGCTCCCTGTTTTTTGTAATTTTCCTCCTTTCTGAAGTTTTATTGTAAACCGGCGTGATGTGCCCGCACGAACACCGGTATATTAAAAGCTGTTAAATAAATAAATAAATAAATAAATAAATAAATAAATATTCAAACAACAACCAACAAGGACTGAATTGCACAGGCTGGGTAAACAAATAAGCGTGGGAGTAGTTTGCTTGTTACAGCGGTTACTACCCCTAACCAATTAAGCTTAATACTTCACTTAGATGCAGTTCCAGCACTGTTCTCTACATCAATGGTGGGGGTGGAAGGTAACAAGAGCCAAAAAGTTACTAAAAAGGGCCAAGAGTAACAGATGAGTATAAGAAAAAAATAAGTGTGGAAGCTTGCTGGGCAAACTGGATGGGCCGTTTGGTCTTCTGCCGACATTCCTATGTTTCTATGAGGGTGTGTGTGTGTGTGTGTGCGAGAGAGTGAGGGAGCCTGTATGAGGGTGTGTGTATGTGCACTAGAGAGAGGGAGCATGTGGGTGAGATAGGGAGGGACAGAGGGAGCCTGTGTGAGGGGCAGTACTGAGAATGGGGTCAAACTCTGGGACTGGCGATAGAGTGGAAGGGGTTGAGCCTAGAGGTGGAGGGGAGAGATACTGGCAGGTGGAGGAGTTGGGGCAAAGTGGCCAGGGTAGTAGGGAGAGCGAGTGGAAGGGACACTCTTACAGTCAATTTCTAAGGAAATTCTGCTCAAAATATTTAAAATTCTGCATCTTTAAGCAATAACTTTTTTCTGTATTCATTTAAAATGTAATTACTTAAAGACAGTCATGTAAATTGTGTTATTTTGACCAATATAAAGTTTGCAGAATTTTACATTTTTGTGTGCAGAATTCCCCCAGGAGTAGGGCCAGCCTGCGCCATTTATGAACCAGAACTGGTGGAGCAGGAGAAACTGGGGATCACTGATGCGGTCTGGGAGGGGAGGGGGATTTCCACAAATTCATCTTTCCCCCTTTTTCATTTAGTTTTTGTCACATTTTTCATTTTGTTGAAACCCCTGCTCTTTAGAGGCACACTTCTCTGAAAATACTGCTCTGATGCTTCTGGTTCTATTCTTCTCACCCGAGATATCCATATTTTGTTCCTAATCTGGTGAATTTCCATTTCTTTTTTTGGAGAGTTCTTGTACCTACGGACAGATTGCCATCAATCACTTTTACATATTTTTATTTTTCCAACATGCCGTATATACTGGAAAGCAATAAAGCTCCAAAAAATTGCAGAAAAAAAAATCTGAAGCAACAGGATTTTATGCAAGCACAATATTTCAGTGCCCCTCCTCATAACCGTGTTCATATTTACCTCTCCCCTACGGAAGTCTTTAAAAGCAGCTTTAGAGAACAAGAACTGTGCTACCAGGGCATTAACCCAACAAGTGATGGCATTCAAGATTCTAATGGATTAAACTGGAAAGTGTGCTGGGAATTTGAAATTGGTTTACCGCCATGGAGTATATTAGGCTTCGTGTAATGTATTTTGATTAATATAGATAATTTAAAACCATTCCATGAAATATCTTCTAATTCATCATAATTAACACAGAAATAGGCTGGTCATATGTGGATTTTGGCTGCAGTTCTCGTTCTGGTATAAATCTCATTTCATCTAGAGGAGAGAAAAAAAAAACCTCAAAATACGAGCAAGCAACAAATCCTAAGCTTCGGATGTTTTCAACATGTGCAATTATCAGAGATCATTCATACTGACAGAAAAAATTATCTTTCTCTGTCTCATTTTCTTGTTCGCTCTTCCTTTCAACTGATGTAGTTGGACCTGCTATATTTAACAATAAAAACTCAACTCTATCCCAGGGGACTCACCTTTGTCTCTTGTGATTTTTGAAGTGTGTCACTGATTATTTCGTGGAGTGATTCCAAACACTCCCCTGTGTCAACATTTTGAGAGCAGTTCTGGGATTCATTTTGTTATTTTTAGCACATGCTGAACTCACCTCTGGCTCCTTCTGTCAAACATCTGCCAGCGTCTCGGAAAATGAAGATTAAGTGCTTGCTTCATTAACAGATGCTACTCTGGGGTTTAGAGTGACACAAAATGTTTGCAGCGTTTATCAAGATCCTCTGATGTTGCCGCTATCGGCAATGGGGGTTTCCTTTCATCTACTCAGATATGGTCAAGGGGACCAAAGGAGTGATTCTAGAGTCAAGACAAAACTGGTGGTTAAATGAAATAATTGTGCTATCAACCTAGGGTTTGGATCCGAATGAGGAAAATGTGCTAAAAATATGAATGATTTCAAATGAGTAAACTTTTCTCCTAAAGGCCCTTTTCATAAATACAACAATTTGAAGGGTTGTTATAAGTTATTATTGAACAGTCAGATGCTTCTCTGTAATAATTTATAAAATCAGCTAAAAAATCATTTGTATATAGATCACCCATATTGAAGATCTGAGGGGAGAATTCACCTGAGTGTTTGTATTGGTAAAATCAGCAAGTGAAAAGATACAGTGATAGATAACACTGATTCTCCTAAAGAAAAATATTGGGAATAGTTGGGATTATTTTATGGGGGGGGGGGTTGAGTGAATGTGATGGATGAATGGAGTATGTTTTAATAAGTGTATTTGAGTGACACTGGCATATCCTGTTAGTGAATATATGTCGGGAAATTTATAGGATGTAATGTTAATGAATTATGTAAAATGTACATTTTTATAATTTTGTAATTTAAGTAATAAAGCTACATGATATATAATGTGTGTATATGTTCTATCTTTGAGGTAATACAAGATGTTTTGAAAATTGTTTTGTACAAGCTAATAATGATTATGTGAGGGTCCCTGTTGTGTGTAAAATTGTTTATTGGGGGACTCAATACCTCTGTGTATTAAAATTAGCAACTGCCAGGGGATAAATACCAATGTGACTATTGATTTTATATTTAATATCACACATCTGGCATAGTTATCTAGTAGGCAGTTTTGTGTGAATATTCACAAATCAATTCTAAATTATTTTCTCAACATTCCAAAGATAAAAATTCCTGATCTGCATGCAGTAATATGGACAGCCAGGACATCACTCGCTCACATCCGCCCTTTTACACATTAAATAATAAGCAGACAACAGTTTGGGTTTAACAGGGCCGCAGCTTTAATAAAACACCAGGGAGGCCTGAGCCCCGCAATTAACATTCAGCAAAATCCCATAACCATCCGCCGCCACCCCCCAGCAAGACGGTCAGCACCAGCTACCTGGCTCGCTGTTCCAGGCCTTGCACCGAGTTCAGACCCCCGCCACCTTCCATCAAGTAGCCAAGCCAGTGGACCCCCACCACCAACCAGCAAGTAGCCCGTACCCAGTAACCAGTGGACCCCCGCCACTAACCAGAAAGGAGCCAAGCCAGTGGACCCCCACCATCAACCAGCAAGAAGCCCGTACCTGACAACTGTCCCCAGTTGTTAACAAATACAATAGGAATGAAGCTTTAACACATAACAAATATGAACTGTACCGGCTCGGGCCATCTGCCATAGACACGGATATGAAATATCCAATGACCCCCAAAGATGCAGCCCTAGTTAAAGAGGAAACAGCTCCTCCAAGGCCTACTGAATCGAATTAAGGAAAAGATCCATACCAATGAAAGAAAGGTGAACCCCGTCCCTGCCAAAAAAAACCCTGTTCCCCCCCCCCCCAGGACCATTCATACCGAATATGATGCCGCCCCCCCCCCCCCAAAAGCACCAGCCAGGAGCCAATTTGCTGGTTAGCCTTCGCCCTGCTCCAGCACCAGATCACATTCCCCAATTCAGTAGGCCTTGCTATTATTATTATTACAAAACTCTCCAAATTTTTCATGCATAATATCCATTAAAGAGAGGTTGGCCCCTTGCCCCCTCTTCTGTATAAAGTATTTATTCTATTTTATTTCATTTTATTTATATATTTATTGCTCCGTTCACCCCTTCTTTATTTTCCTACTCCAAGTTAAGGCTTCCTTGTTATAATGTAACTGTATGCTCCGTATCTCTTGTTGATTGGTTAATTGTATATTCTGCTTAGTTCATTGTAAACCGAATTGATTTGATTTGTATCAAGAAAGTCGGTATATAAAGCCTTAATAAATAAATAAAATAAATTATATCAGACCAGCAAATGACGGCTGAAGGGAACAATATAGACACCAGTATCAGATCCTTATGGACCATACTGATGAATTATTGCCTGGGCATTTTTCCCCAATCGTTGCTCCTCAGATGAATCACCAATGCCTGTGGCTGGCCAAATTGTTCCCATCCCCACCGCAAGCAGGGAATCAGCTCGTCCCACATCATTCCTCGATGCCCAGCCAGCGAACATGAACCCCCCTACGATGCAATCCAAATGAGGCCCATAAGGTCATCCACAGGCATGCTTATGTGCCCAAAAAGTGTACGAATGTCCAATAATCCAAGCGGATTTCTCAGCAGGTTCCGCACCTGTAAAGAGAAAACAATTAGTTACTACACATAATTACCAAGGCCCGGGACGGACACATCCCTCATACGCATCAGACCTCCACCTGCCAATCCTCTGGATGACCCTGCCAGACAAACCAGCAGACGCCACCGATGTCGCCGCCCCAATCCGAAAGGAGTGAGTCCTGAAACGACGAACATCCAAACCGATAGCCGCTAACGTAGAACGAAGAACCATTTCAGACTGGTTATTCATTAAAGGTCATAAGTCCATATGGACCAAGAATTGCGCGGACCCAGAAACCAGACACCGAGAGAACTGCACCACGTTAGCCACTGAGCAAGAACGCAAACCAGAAACCGCCTGTAACACTACCGAAAGCCCCTTGCCCCCCTGGTCAGTCATTTTGGGTATGTACAAGACCACAGACTCGTAAGAAACAACAACATGCTTTGTCAGTAGCCTGGGATATTCCAAACTTGTGGCAGACCGGGCTACTAGTTCACTGACCCTGAACGCTCCAAAGAAGGCAAACATGAACGCCACCCGAAAGAGGACAGTTTCGTACTGCGATGAGCAGATACTCGGTAGGGCGTCCCATAACTAGCAGAATGTCATGGGTAATCGGCAGGCACTTGTCAACACTCTGCCCCATCTTCTTGGCCCACCTGACCAACAGCAGCCTAACAACGAACCGATCAATCGGAAAACCCCAACCGTGGGCCCGCATGAAAAAGGAAAACCCAGCGAGCTGCCTACACACCACTGCCTTGGAACAACCCTTCAGTCTGGCATGCTCTAAAAAGCACAATAACACATCCAAAACAGGACCCCACGCCCATCCCAAAGAAAACAGAAACGCTACCACGTTATGGGCGCCGCCTACGTAACTTTTTCACGTGGTAGGAGCTAATGATGCTCGCAGCAATTTTCAGGCTTCAGGGAACCAAATTTCCAGAGAAAAGGCGGCACCGAAGTTCCACATGGTTCCGCATCCGGGGCGAGCTCTCAAAACAACTCCCACTTGGAATGAGAAAGAGAGCCAGCCACACCATTAGCGACACCTGGAATGTGACAGGCCAATATAGTCACATTTAAAGACATACATTGGATAATAAGTTCCCTCAACATACATTGGATAATAAGTTCCCTCAACAATTCGGATATCAGCAGGCACTTTGCCGCTCTCTTATTAATAACATTCACCATGCCCATGTTGTCGTACCAGAAAACTATCCTTTTACCTCACAAACATAAGCCCCAAATATGGAGTGCCACCACAATCTGAAACAATTCCAGAAATGTGATGTTTTTTGTGAGGCCGGATACCACCCAAGCCTCAGGCCACTCTGCCGCGCACCAAGATCCCTGGAAATAGGCCCCAAAACCCACTGAACTGGCTGTGTCTGTAAACAAATCCTGATTTGACAGTGGATCAGACTGCCAAAATGCTGACCCATTAAAATCTATTAAGAACTCATCCCAAATGAGCAAGTTCTCGCATAGCTTTGCAGTCACGCACAATTAAACTCTGGAATTTGTTGCCAGAGAATGTGGTTCGTGCAGTTAGTATAGCTGTGTTTAAAAAAGGATTGGATAAGTTCTTGGAGGAGAAGTCCATTACCTGCTATTAAGTTCACTTAGAGAATAGCCACTGCCATTAGCAATGGTTACATGGAATAGACTTAGTTTTTGGGTACTTGCCAGGTTCTTATGGCCTGGATTGGCCACTGTTGGAAACAGGATGCTGGGCTTGATGGACCCTTGGTCTGACCCAGTATGGCATTTTCTTATGTTCTTATGTTCTTATGATAATGACGCCAGACATGGCACATGATAGACTATGCAAAAATACTCGGCCCATAGGGATCACCCAACAGGCAAAATTGAGACTGCCCACAAACGATTGTAACTCCAGAAGAGACAACTTCGGCCGATTCAAAGCCATGTGCACCAAGGACCACATCCGATCAACTTTGTCCGCTGGCGAACGCGAAACCATAGCAACAGAATCCATTTCAATCCCCAAAAAGACTATCATAATGCATGGACCTTCCGTTTCCCCTGCTGCCAAAGGGATCCCAAAATTACCAGAGACCTCCGGAAAACAGCGCAACAAACTGGCGAAGTTGTCGGAGCCCGCCTTCCCGAAGAACAAAAAATCATCCAGGTAATGAACGATGTTCGCCGATCCTGAGAGCCGCCCCACCACCCAGTGAATAAAAGTACTGAATGCCTCGAAATAGGCGTACGCGATTGAACAGCCCATAGGCATGCATTTGTCAAAATAAAACGCCTTGTTAAAGCGAAAACTAAACAGATGGAAACTCTCCGAATGAACTGGCAACAGACGAAATGCGGATTCTATATCGACCTTGGCCATCAAAGCTCCCGGACCACATCCCTTAACCGTGCGCATTGCCGAATCAAATGAGGCATACCGAACAACGCACAACTCCCTAGGAATTAAGTCATTCATGGATTTACCCTCCAGAAATGAAAAGTTATGGATCAGCCTGTACTTCCCTGGCTCCTTTTTTGGGACTACCGCCAACAGTAACAGCACCAAATCCAGAAACAGGGGAGAAACAAAGAGACCAGCAATCCGGCCCAAGTCAATCTCATTCTGTAATTTGTCCCCCACCACCTTAAGCATCCTGTTAAAGGATAGACAATTTTTCCCTCTCCCCACTGGACCCTGCCCCGAACAAGGGATACGAAAACCCTCTGTATATCCCTGCGTTAACAACAAGGCGGCCTCTCCCACAGGGTAACTTCTCAGCCACGGTAACAAAGCTGCGATCCTAAAAGAAGTAGCCGCCCTGCTACCCACTTCACTTAGCCGGGCCTTTTGAGCCCGGGGTGGAACCGGGTCCATCACCCTGCCGCTTGACGCACCAAGAGACAGGGTGCCCCACGCCACAGTAGGCTCATGCTTGCCGAAAGTTGCAGTCCAGAAAGATGCACGTGAATCGATTGAACCGCCAACAGATGTCGCTATTTCCTTGTCCCGATTTGCCAGTGCTACTCGTGGGGAGCGCTTGACGAAAAGGCCAATTGAGACTGACGCCTTGATTAACACCCGACCCAAGACCGGCCAAATATGCTTTAGAGGTCATCTGTGTTAACCACAGACCTATATCCTGAGAGCTCCAGGACATGAACTTGTTTTCCACCATACGGTCCCTGAAATGCTCGCCGTAGTTCAATCACGACCACCCCTCATACGCCTTGCTCATGGCCAAAATAGCGTTGGCGTAAGATAACAATGGGCCGTATTGAGCCAGGTCCCGGTTTCCAATCACACTTGCTAGGCGCAGAAAGGACCGCGTCCAGTTATGGACATTTTGTGCGACCTTCTTCTGGGTCCCTGGGAAGCGAACACCTCTCCCGTGCTTTTTCTTCTCCTTCTTCTTGCCACGCCGTCCTTCCAACAGCTGGAATATATTAATGAATTTTCGATGGCGTATCTTCTTACAAAGGGATCTCGATACCTCCTCCCAGAGCTCCGAAAAGGTAACCAATGCCGGCGTACCCCTATCGGACACCTTGAAATGGGATTCAGTTACCAACAACACCGCAGAGTCAGATGAAGAAGAAGAAGATGATGAAGATGATGACGAAGAGGAGGACTCTGACGAACTCCTGTGCCCGCTTCCTCTTCAACTTGGACTTTTTGTTGGTTGTTTTTCCCACCTCGCCGGGTGCGGCAAGCGTGTGTCTCACGTCCCCTGCCCCATGGTCAAGCGCCCCCTCCATAACAGCACTTCCCCTGTCCACCATCACATCTTGCGCCCTAAGGTCCCCTCGTGAACCACTTCTAGGAATGAAAACAAACTCACCCCGCAGAGGCAGATCCACCACTGCTAGACCTACAGCACCCACTCGAGCATCCTGCATCTGTCTCTCCGCCGAGGCGGATACGTTACGCCAGTCTTCATGTCGCGATGTACTCAGCTCCTCCTCGGCCCACAACACAGACGCCTCCTGCAGAGAAACAAAGGCAGGCACAGAAGGAGGCACCATACCCGCAGCCATGCTCCACTCTCTGTCCACCCCCGGAGTGGGAAGAGCAGATGTACCCCAAGTCAGGTTCCCCCCTGGGTCCCTCACCAGCCCCCTGCATCGGGGACTCCCATAGCAGGATCGTAACTCTCCAGACCCTGCGGCCCCCACCCAAGAAGGGCCACCAGAAAGGCCCCGTCCCACAGAAGGCGATATCCCGGGTGCGGTGCAGACCAGTCCGTCCCCCTCAGGCTGCCATGAAGGCCGAGCGGCCTCCGGCAATCCACGCCCTCCACCCAATGACCTCCCCCGTGCCGCCCCCCCCCATTCCATGGAAAATGCCTCAAGTGCCACCGACTGCCTTTCATCCCGCCACAGTGCCAGGGATCTTCTGTCCGGGCCCAACCAATCAACCCATGGCTCCCTGACTCCCAACCACCCCAGCTCCCCCAGACCACTCTGGTTTTCCACCCTAGGCCAGCCTGAAGTGAGTCCCTGCATCCCCTGGCCCATCGATAGCACCATAGATGAAGGCGCCGCCGGGCTTGGCCGCGCCCTAAGGAAATCATCCAAGAAGCAAGTAAGCTCTGCTGAACCCATCCCAATGGTCACTGCAGCAGCAGCCACACCTCCCCTGCCCCCCCCCCCCAGACAGACACAGCGACCCCAAGCCCAGCTCCCCTGCCCCCACCACGCCTTGCTGGCACAGCAGCACCAGACACTTCTCCCCTGCTCCCACTACCCCCGCGAGCACGCGACCGGGAGACTCGTGAAACCCCACCCCCCCTTGCCGTCCCGTGGGCAGGCAAAACAGGGCTCGGCGCAGCCTAACCTCCGGCACCTTCCTCGCACATAGCATGGCCAGCACAGAATGGGGCAAAGACATCGCGGGAGGAGCAACTGTAAGGGGAGGAACACAGGCTGCACTCACCGGCACAGTAACCCTCTCCACGGCACCACTCTCTGGGAACAGCTTAGCTCCGTGCGTCTCCAGCTCCCCTGGCACGAAAGCCGCCTCCTCGGACTCCATCTTGTCCTGCGCAGACCCGCCCGACGCCACCGATGACAGGAAACGCAGCCAACTGTCTGAATCGTCTCTCCTGCAGCCCAGAGCGTGCTTCCCCCGACAGCTCACCGACCTCCAAGGACCTCCAACTGGCCACCGCACGGCTGCACCAACCGGATACCCGGAACAGCAAGAAAGGAGAAATGCCCCGGCCCACACTCACTCGGCAGACCCCCGCAGAAGCAACTATGCCGGCTGCTGCGACGCCAGTGACTGCCTGAGCTGGCGTTGCACAGCCCGAGGCGACCCCCTCCTACCCTCGCTGACTTCATACCAGCTGGCCAATTACAGCCAGCCAGCACTACTCGAACACTTGCAGCTGCCCAATCCCAGGCCTTACCTTCCCAGGACCTGTCACAGCTCCAGCTTCTCTCCGTTCCCCCCCCCCCCCCCCCCCCCCCCGCCTCCCATCTTCTAACCATTCTCCCTGTCCTTTTGGTGACCCTTTGCCTGCCCCCCCCCCCACCCCCCACCAAATCGCTGAAATCCCGGGCCTGCTCCCTGAGTGTGCTTGGCACCACATCGGACACTAGGTCCGGTCGACCTCCCAAAAGGTTCGCGTATCATTTGTGCTTTATATCTCATTCTTAAGTAAATTCAGTTGGCCTTTACTGCCACTATATTTTTCCGGAAGTCTAGATCACTGAAACAGGATGAACAGCTCTCATTTATACTTTTTATCTGTGTCGGACTGCCACAAAGAATGCTGCAAAAGGGGTTTTTTTCTCCTGTTTTTTTTATGAATTAAGGTTGCATTGAGAATAGTCCCATAGGTAACATTTACTGAAAAGTAACTTAGAACCACAAAAAGTTCCCTATGTCAGAGACAAATGCCATTTTTTCATCCCTAGTGCACTAACTTGAATGCTAGCATAGCCAAATTGTATGTTTTCTAGTCCTCAGGATCAAAACATCTATATAACCTAGTTCAGGTTCACATAGAATGCAGTTCTCAAATCATTTAACATTCCCCACAAAGGGGCAAATTTTAAAAGCCCTGCGTGCGTAAATCCTTCCGGATTCCTTCCGGATTTACGCGTGTCAGTGCACCTATTTTGCATAGGCCGCCGGCGCGCGTAACTCCCGGGGCTTCGTAAAAGGGGCGGGAGGGGGCGTGTCCAGGGCATGTCCGAAGACCGGGGCGTGTCCTGGGGGCGTGCCCGGGGCGTGGCAAGGCTTCGGGGGCGGACCGGGAGGGTGGTCCCAAGTTCCCCGGCACTGCGGCCTGTGCCGGGGGCTGACGAGGCAGCGCGCACAAGTTACGCCTGCTTCAAGCAGGCGTAACTTGTACAACAAAGATAGGGGGTGGGATTTAGGTAGGGCTGGGGGGTGGGTTAGATAGGGGAAGGGAGGGGAAGGTGGGGGGATGCGGAAGGAAAGTTCCCTCCGAGGCTGCTCCGATTTCGGAACGGCCTCGGAGGGAACGGAGGCAGGCTGCGCGGCTTGGTGCGCGCAGCCTGCCTATTTTGCGCAGCCTTGCGCGCACCGACCCCGGATTTTAAAAGATACGCGCGGCAACGTGCATATCTTTTAAAATCTGGCTTACTTTTGTTCGCGACGGTTGCGGTATTTTTTTAAGATCTACCCCAAAGTGTTTTACATGTGTTTCTCCTGATTTCAAATTCACTTATACAAATGCAATTAGAAGTCAATTAGAATGCACTTCAAAATTAACTAAAGAAAAATTAAATGAAAAATGTACTGTAGCTCCTGGTCACCGTAGAACATAAGAACATAAGAAATTGCCATGCTGGGTCAGACCAAGGGTCCATCAAGCCCAGCATCCTGTTTCCAACAGAGGCCAAACCAGGCCACAAGAACCTGGCAATTACCCAAACACTAAGAAGATCCCATGCTACTGATGCAATTAATAGCAGTGGCTATTCCCTAAATCAACTTGATTAATAGCTGTTAATGGACTTCTCCTCCAAGCACTTATCCAAACCGTTTTTGAACCCAGCTACACTAACTCCACTAACCACATCCTCTGGCAACAAATTCCAGAGCTTTAATGTGCGTTGAGTGAAAAAGAATTTTCTCCGATTAATCTTAAATGTGCTACTTGCTAACTTCATGGAATGCCCCCTAGTCCTTCTATTATTTAAAGTAGAAATAACAGATTCACATCTACTCGTTCAAGACCTCTCATGATCTTAAAGACCTCTATCATATCCACCCTCAGCCATCTCTTCTCCAAGCTGAACAGTCCTAACCTCTTCAGCCTTTCCTCATAGGGGAGTTATATCTCTGATATTCTTCTTGCCGAGCATATGGCCACCAGGAAGGCTGTCTTGTAGATTTTGGCTACAATCACATAACTACTGCAAATACTGACTCTCTTAATGTCTCTGCATTTTAAGGCACACTGATCATCTCCAGTGCTTAAAAAAAATCGCTTTATTTTTTTTATCCTCTGTTTCAAGTCTTAGCAGTTAGTGATACCTTTTTAAAAGGCCAGCTACAAATATTTTGTAGCTTTGTGTTTATCAAGACCTCTCAGGCCTTTTGAAAAAGGGAGCTCTTGAAAGTTCATATCCTTGTAGCCCCTTCTTGGTTTAGGTGTCCCCAACACAGGGGACATAGCAAAGTCCCAGGGCCACAATTTCTCTCTCAGATCTCTCAGCTGCAATCGAACACCAGACTTCAGCCCTGGGTGCTGGGGGTTCCACTGGTGGGGAGGAGGGATCTGAGCCTCCAGCGCACCACAGTGCAGTGATGAGGATTCAGAATTGTTGTCCAAATTCACGCACCCGCTCACTCACACTTCAATAGGTACTCACAGAAGGAAGGATCTCACTAAGCATGTACCACAGAAGGAAGGATCTCACTAAGCATGTACCACTGTTATAATATGTTATAATTGTTTTGTTTTTTTTTTGGTTACCATGTTATAATGTAAAATAGGGCGGACTACGCCCTATTCTCTTGGTTATCTGGAAACCGATGTGATATCTCGATTGAATGTCGGTATATAAAAGAAATAAATAATAATAATAATAATAAGCTGAGGTCACCAAGAGGGTTGCGAAGCTACCAGCACATATCAGGAATGGAAATTAAAAATCTGGGAAAAAAAATACAAAATATTTTTTAGTTGTGCATCCATAGACTGAAATCTTCCAATCAGGGTATTCTTAGGAAAGATTTAAAAAAAAAAAAAAAAAATCACAGAATCAGACCAAGCTTTCCCAAGCTTTGAAGAAGACTAAACTAAGATCCTATATCCACTGAAAATCTGTGAACTAGACCATCGGCCACAGCAATCACTAGAGCTAGAAGGCTTGGTGGGAACACAGGTGCGCATGTAGCCTGACCTGTCTGGCAGGCTGTGATGGCAGAATTAATTAGCAGTGGGTATGTCCAGCAGGCTCCTGGTAAATTAATAACTAGACGTCCCTGTGAAAATGCAGGCACTCCCATGGCCAGATCTGTCTGTTGTCTAGATCAGAGCAGCTGGCTGGTAAATGTCAGGGGTCCTGACAGGCTGAATGTTCAGATAATAGCTACACTGGTATGGGTGGTGTTGCTATGCTGCTCACGGGCCTAGCCGCAAGCAGCATCTCACCTCTGCTGCCAGGCCACTACTGATATCATCTCCATGCGGCCTGGAGGCCGTCGCCGTTCCTCCTACACGGCTTGAAGCCACTGTTTTGCTCCCTTGTCCCACGGCAGGGAGCCGCCGTCGACCCGCTCCTGTTTCGCGGCCCAGCACTGCCTCCAGCCCTCATCTTCGCGGCGTGGACGCCGCCCATCGCTGTCCTCTGTCCTGCCCACTCTCTAGTCACGCGGCCGCACCTCTTCTGAGTATTTAAAGGGCCTGCGGCGAGAAAGGCCCCACGGCCCCACCTGATGATGTCAACAGAGCGTCTCCTCTTCAGGGCTATAAAATGGCCCTTCGCCAGTCCCTCGTCTCCTTCGCAAGGAGCCAGTCCGCTCCTGGATTCCTCTTCCATTCCAGCTCTTTGTTCCAGGAGCCTCCGCGGTCTGTCTTTGCTTCTTCAAGGCATTCTGTTCTTCATGGGAATTCCCTTGTCTTCGTACATGGTTCCTGGTCTCTTGTCGGATCCTGCGTCCTCGTCTGTCCTGTCTTCAAATGTCCTAGTTCCCTCGTTCCTCTCTTCAGATGTCCTTGTCCTCGGATGGTCCAGTTCTTCAATTATATTGTTCCAGCTCCTCTGTTCTTGTTCCATGGTCCCTAATCTGCTAGTTCCTAGCTCCAGGTTTCAAGCCTAGCCTCGCTTGCCGGACCTCGCCTCCAGCTGACCAACCTGGGAATAAATCTGTATCTGATCCAGTGTCCATTTCTAGTCACTGGAGTCCTCTTCCGGCTGGATCCTTCTTCGAGCACTGCCCGGATCCCTCCTTCGTCCTAAGCTTATGTCCTGCTCTCTGCGTGGTCCGTGACCAGACTCCTCAAGTTGTGTAGGGTGCGCAGTGGAACAGGGTGGTCCGTGACCAGCCCAAGGGGGGCTGTGTAGGGCGCCTTGAGGGGCAGTACCTGCCTAAGCCTCCAAGTGCCTACATCTTGTCCTTGTTCCAATGCCATTGCCTGTCCTTGGCCTCTGTACGTCCTGTCGCACATGCCGTTTCCAGGTGGCAGGTCCAAAAGGGTTATCGAGTGGCCAGAGGGCTACCCCAGAGACCAGCATTGCTTTGCTAGGTCTCTTCTGGTGCGTTTAGGTTCGGCAGAGGTCAGGGACCCTGATCTTCAGCCTGTCTGCCCATGCTCAATCACGTCTTGCCTACCTAGACACTCCTCCGGAGTCCCCTTCTGGGGTTGTGCCATGGACCAAGGGCACACATTCTCCTCTGAATCGGGACCACTCCCTAGTGCTCCCTCAACAGGTGGATGTTTGGATTATTGTGGGAGCTTGTGGCTGGAAACAGCAGAGGAGAGGTGCTGGGAACAATCTGAAAAGGGGATCTCGCATACTCAGCTACCCAGGAGAGTGAAATATGAAGACATTTAAAAAACCTGCAAAAAGCTGTTTTGGATAAGAAGCAATATCCTATGGGCAGTCACACTGTATGACTGGCAGCTGGGATATATGCTTGTCAACTTGGACAGGAATAAATGGGCAGACTGGATGGACTATTTGGACTTTTTCTACAGTTATCCACTATGTGACTATGTTATATATAGAAACATAGAAATGACGGCAGAAGAAGACCAAACGGCCCATCCAGTCTGCCCAGCAAGCTTTCACACTTGTTTTTTTCTCATACTTAACTGTTATTCTTTGGCCCTTAGTAACCTTTTGGTTCCAGTTCCCTTCCACCCCCACCATTAATGAGAGAGCAGTGCTGGAGCTGCATCTAAGTGAAGTATCTAGCTTGATTGGTTAGGGGTAGTAACTGCCTCAATAAGCATGCTTCTCCCATGCTTATTTGTTTACCCAGCCTGTGCAATTCAGTCATTGTTGGTTGTTGTCTGAATATAAATCCACTTTTTTCCATTCCTCCTGCCGTTGAAGCAGAGAGCTACACTGAATATGCATTGAAGTGAAGTATCAGGCTTAATTGATTTGGGGCAGTAACCACCGTAACAAGCAAGCTACACCCATGCTTATTTGTTTACCCAGACTATGTAATTCATGCTTGTTTACCCAGACTATGTAATTCAGTCCTTGTTGGTTGTTGTCTGAATATAAATCATCTTTTCATTCATTCATTCCCCCCTGCCGTTGAAGCAGAAAGCTACGCTGGATAAGCATTGAAAGTGAAGTATCAGGCTTATTTGGTTTGAGGTAGTAACCGCTGTAACAAGCAAGCTACTCCCTGCTTTTTTGTGAATGCAAATCTTTTTTTCCACATTTCCTCTTGCCATTGAACCATAGAGCAATGTTGGAGTCGCATTAACTGTGTGTATGTTTATTGAATAAGGGTATTATCTCCAGGTAGTAGCCTTCATTACCGCCAGCCACCCTCTCTTCATTCACATCCTCTAGACTTTATGGATCCACAGTGTTTATCCCACACCCCTTTGAAGCAAATTAGTATCTGTAACAATGTAGGACACTTGTTTATTAATGTAAAGGAGCCTGTGGCTCCTTCACAAAGTCTATGCTTCTTGCAGTATTTTGAGGTTGGTAGAATAGTGAGGGGACTAAAACAATTGCTATGGCACTCCCCTCTAAGAATAGTCACTGTGGTGCACACTCCAGGAGTGAAGAGAGATGGCTAAGAATTTTCTAGTTAGTGAGGTTAGGGGTTGGGAGAGAGAGAGATGTCCAGTCTCTCATAAGGAGAAGGGGTAAAACATGCCCTCTGACCCAATTCTCCAGCATTTTATTCTAGCGAGTACAGAGTGTCACCCCGTGGTGGTGCTTTCATACTTAACTAAGTGTAACTGTTCCTGTTGATTTCATTCGGTGAGATACAGAGAATACCATTCCGAGGGAGTACACCCCTCACCCTGTTTGTCATTCCATGAGAGGAGGAGGACCCTGATTGGAGTTCAGTGCAAACAAAGATTTCCACAGGAACCGGTGAAAAATAAGTGCCAGGTGACTGTCTAGTGGTGAGCAGACATGTGGAGAAAACAGAGAAGATGAGAGCTGTCCATCCAGGGCTCTGTATCCAGTGGTCGAGGAATGCCAAGGAGTCCAGGAGAAGGATGGAGAGTGCAAAACAGATTCAAAAACGGAAGAATCAAGCATTAAACAAGGGTCCTCCGGAGGGAAGGAGCCCAGCATCTGTCCGAGAGAGCCTTAAACCCCAAAAGAATAGGAGTGAGGGGGATATTAGGAGGGCATCAGAGCAAGAATCAATAACCCACCCTTGATGAAATCTCAGTACTGCTTGTGGACTCTACATGCTTAAAGACTATTGCAGCTATTTTATTTGAACTGTTAAGTAAAGCGTTTTAATTTTGGAACACCTTACCTTGTGTTAAATGTTTCCTTCTCCTGTCGGCATGATTTAATAGTGAGGCGAAAGAGGCAGTTAAAGCCCAAAGGGCATCTTTAAAGAAATGGAAAGCAGAGCCAAATGAAGAAAATAAATAGGCATGAGCGTAAGTGCTGGCACGTTAGAAGTAAAACAATAGTAAGACAGGACAAGAGGCTAAAAGTAATACTTACAATTTATTCAAGTGCACTGGAAGCAAACAGCCCACGAAGCAGTCAGTTGGGCCACATGGTGACAGAGGGATAAAAGGGGCACTCAGGGACAACAAGGAAGTAGCAGATAATCTGAATTAATTCTTTGTCTCGGGCTTTACGGAGGATAATGTTAGGAACATACCCATGCCAGAAACATTCTTTGATCATGAGGACTCTTGAGTTTCTAAAACAAATCTCCATGTAATAGAGGATATAACGATCAAACTGACAAACTAAAGTGTAACAAATCACCAGGATTGGATGGCAAGCACCCCAGAATCCAAAAAGTACTCAAGCATGAAATTACAAGCCTGTTACTAGTAATCTGTAACCTATCATGTAAAACACCCAAAAAACCTGAAAACTGGATGGTGGCCAATGTAATACTAATTTTTGAAAGTGGCCCCAGTGGTGAAACAGGAACCTATAGACCAGTGAGTCTGATGTCAGTGCTGGGCAAAATGGTAGAAGCCATTCTTAAAAACAAAATTGCTGGCCAGTGCTCATATAGATAGACATGGTTTAATAAGGAAGAGTCAACATGGTTTTAGCAAAGGGAAGTCATTCCTTACAAATCTATTAGATTTTATTTTTTTTTGGATGGTGTAAATGGACACGTAGACAAAGGATTTGGCATGTGATAAACTCCTCTATGATAGACTCCTGAGGAAATTAAAATGTCTTGGGATAGGAGGCAGTGCCCTGTTGTGGATTGGAAACTGAGTAAAAGACAGGAAATAGAGGATAGGACTAAGAAAATGGTCAATTTTCCAAATGGAGGAAAAATCATTAATGATTTATATTGGGACCTGTGCTGTTTAACATAGTTGCGATGGAGAAGGTACAGAGAAGGGCAACCAAAATGATAAAGGGGATGGAACAGCTCCCCTATGAGGAAAGACTAAAGAGGTTAGGACTTTTCAGTTTTGAGAAGAGACGACTGAGGGGGGGATATGATAGAGGTGTTTAAAATCATGGGAGGTCTTGAACGAGTAGATGTGAATCGGTTATTTACACTTTCAAATAATAGAAGGACTAGGGGGCATTCCATGAAGTTAGCAAGTAACACATTCAAGACTAATCGGAGAAAATTATTTTCACTTAACGCACAATTAAACTCTGGAATTTGTTGCCAGGGGATGTGGTTAGTGCAGTTAATGTAGATGGGTTCAAAAAAGGTTTGGATAAGTTCTTAGAGGTGAAGTCCATTAACTGCTATTAATCAAGTTTACTTAGGGAATAGCCACTGTTATTAATTGCATCAGTAGCATGGGATCTTCTTGGTGTTTGGGTACTTGCCAGGTTCTTGTGGCCTGGTTTGGCCTCTGTTGGAAACAGGATGCTGGGCTTGATAGGCAAATTATACATTTTATAAATAAATAATTGTTCCAGTAATGTGCCTTGGTTCTTGAAGGTTAAACCTTTCCCCCACCCCTATTGGAAGAATCCATACCAAGGATGGGAGAATGAGTTAGGGACTCAACTCTAGTATTGCGTGTGGCCACCACTTACATTTATCCTTGGAGTGGAGTCTACACTAATAACAGTGTATTAAGATTGGAATGTTACAGTAACCAGACATAATAAGCTCTGTATTCTTGTACAAATCTACAGAGCCACCTGGCCCCCTCAAGAATTACAATGTTATTACGAAGCATGAAACATGCATTTTGTCCAGCTTGTGAAGATAATATTTTCAAGGGACCTTCTAGTAATAATATATCATATTTTTGAAAAGCATAAATGCTCAGTAGCCATGTTCCTGCTGTGAAATTATGTAGCATGAACTACTTAATTAGTGAATAATTACACAATTATATCTACCTTGGAAAATAGAAAATTATTGCCAAGATAGCATATTGTAAAAGTAAATGAGTATAAATGGAGCCCTGCTCTGACTTGACTATCTGTCCATGAAACAGATGTCGCCTCTTGTATCCAACCAAATCATTCAGGTTTGTTTTTTTTACCTTCAGAACAGGGAGATGCTGATATTGCTCTTATTGCCGAAATACAGTCTGCTTGTAGTAAGACTGCACTAATAGATAATTATTTTGGGACTGTAACAAGGCCAGAGTTAGCATTAGAATGAGAGATTGTTTATTCTAATTTCCCTCTATGAAAATGAGTCATTTTTAAAGTGAAAGAAATGCAAGTTAAGGCTATTCATGACATTAAAAAAATTTCAGAGGCATGAATTCTATATGTACGAGTACCTCACGCTACAGAATAAAAACAGCTAAAGATCATCTGAAATATTGTTCTCATAATGTAAAACTCCACCTGGGGCTGGGTTTATTGGATTATAATCACAAATTGTAATAATGAAGAACCAGGAAAATCAGAGGAGAAGTAAAGGAAGCACCAAATGTTTTTTTTTTTTAAATTGGGGGTTCTTAGCCTGCATCTTCCACCTGCTCCTTTGAGCTTCCACTTCAAATAGATCTTGCCGCAACTGGGACTACAGTGCCATTACCCTTCATTCATAGCTTTGCAAGAGGGGGAGGCATTCCTAGTTTTATTCCCTCTTGTCTACTCCAGTCATTGTAGTGACAGTCCTCTGAGCTGCCGCCAACTGCACTCTAGAGACAACCACTAGAGGTCACTGTTGTGCTACAGCTACGATGCCTTCTTGGTGTTCCCAGCTGCTGTTTGCTTGAGGAGCAGACATTTGGTTTCAGAACTGAACAAAAGTTTCCATATTGGGCCATCAGGGCCACTGTAGACACATGTATGCAATGTTTTCTATTGTAATTAATTTCCTTAAGAATAATTGAAGACTTGAAACAACTATCTATTTATTTTGTAATATTTGATTACATGTCCTAACTTTCCAGCCCAGAGCATGTTACAACATATCTGCCTAAAAATGGAATATGCATCCTATCATATTACAAAAGTATAAAAACACAATCCCTACCAAATAAGCCTTCAGTGACTAAATCCCGATCAAAGCAGCACACAGTTCTGGTCAATCATCTACCAAAAGCTTTCACAAAAAGCCATGAGTTCAACCTCTTTCAGAAAGACAATTGAGATTAGTTTTAAGTTCCTTTCATCCATAAATATGCAGCAGTTTCTTGCATCCATAAATATGCAGCAAAATAACCGTAACTGAATCGGCCTCCACCTAGTCACTGTTAATTTTGCTAATGCTAACTCTGGCAAAGCCAATAAAGCCCACTGCAAAGATGGAAACATTTGACGTGCCATGCTGGGTCAGACCAATGTTCCATGGAGCCCAGCACCCTATCTCCGAAAGTGGCCAATTTGGATCTCTAGAAAGTATCCAGCACATCCTGAAGGGGAGGTCCATTCCCTACTGCTCACCCTAAGAGGTGATGATCCCCACAGCTAGGACCAACACAACCCACTGTGCAAGCTGTGCACTTGCAGAGGGCGGCGGCCTGAAGGCCGCCACCAAGTTGAATGAGTTACTGGTGCCGCCGCAAGGAGGAGGATCCGCAAGGCCCCGGAACAAAGGGGAAGGAGTCGGAGGGCCATGCGGCAGTTTACGCAATGAAGATGAAGAGCTGCAGGGCCACGATGAAGAAGAGGAGGAGCCGTAAGGCTGCATGGCAGTTTGCAACCCACCATGCGACAAAGATGAGAAAGTTGCAGAGCTGCGCAGCAGTTTCCAACCTGCCATGCAGCAAAGAAGAGGAGGAGCCAACCCACCATGCAGCAAAGATAAGAGAATTTCAGGGTGCCAGCCACATGGAGGCTCCCAACTTGCCCTGCGGTGAAGAGGAGGAAGAGCTATAGGGCCGAGTGGACAGATAAGTTGGAGAGCCACGTGACTCCCAGGCAACCATAAGGGAAAAAAGCTGTGAGGCAGTTTCCAGTCTGCCTCATGGCAGATGCGGAGGGCCGGGGCTGCTGGGTGAGGGCCTTGGTGTAAGCATGTGTGTGTGAGCATGTATATGTTTGTGTGGGTATCTAAGCATGTATGTGTGTCTGAGCAGAAGCAGAATGTGTGTGGGGGTCGAGCATGTGTGTATGAGAGGAGGCATGTGTGCGTGTGTGAGGGAGCTGAGACAGATGCAAGCTCTAGGGATGATGGTTCTAGGCAACCAAAAGGAAAAAAAGCCATGAGGAAGATCCCAACTTGCCCCACAGCAGAAGTGGAGGGCCGGGTTGCTGGGAGAGGCCTTGGTAAAAGCATGTGTGTGTCTGAGCATATGTTTGTGTGTGTGGGGGTGAACGAACATGTGTGTGTGTGTGTGTGGGTGAGGGAGCACTGAGACAGATGCAAGCTCTACGGATGATGGTTCTAGGTGACCAGAAGGGAAAAAAAAGCCACAAGCCAGTTCTCATCCTGCCCCACAGCAGAAGTGGAGGGCCAGGGCTGCTGGGAGAGGCTTTGGTGTAAACATGTGTGTCTGTGACTGTGTGTGGGTATTTGAGCATTTTATGTGTGTGTTTGTGTGTGTGTATAACTGAGCAGAAGCAGAGTGTGTGTGGGTGTATGAGCATGTGTGTATGAGAGGAGGCATGTGTGTGTGTCTGGGAAATTTGTGAAAGGGAGTGTGTGTGTGTGTGTGTGTGTGTGAGAGAGGGAGCTGAGACAGATGCAAGCTCTAGGGATTATGGAATAAGGTTTAAAAAAGTAGTACTTTTTTTTGACAAGTAAATTCTTTAGTTTATATTAGGAAAAGTTGAAGTATTGAAGCATAGGGTGTTCTTTTCTTGTGTGTGTCTGAACATGTGTGTGTGTATTTGTGAACATGTGTGTGTGTGTGTCTGAGCACGTATATATGAAAAAGAGGGATCGTGTGTGTATGTAAGAGGGAACATGTGTGAACATGTATATGTAGGAGGGAGCATATGTGAGCATATGTGTGAGTCTGAGAATGTGTGAGAGAGAGGGAGCATGTGAGCATATGTATGTAAGAGGGAACATGTGCACGTATGAGGGAGAGAGCACGTGTATGTATAAATATATGTCTATGAGAGAAAGAGGAGAAAGCTTAAGCATCCCTCTCTCACTAATCCACTACAATCTCAGAGTGACTGGAAATCAAAGATTCCAGGTATGGAGAGCAAGAATTATTCTATGCTTATTAGTTTTAATTTTTGGATGCTGTTTGATCTGTCTGCTGTTTTGAAATATTTTGTTGCTGTTTGAGAAATTTAAAACAAATTGTTTATGATTATTGGTTCTTCCATTCACCAGCTGTTTTTAGTAGTATGTTTATACTATTTTGATTAATGTATTTATTATACTTAGTGATTTTATTGTTTAAGTCTGAGGATTGGTGGTGGTTTCTGTTTTTCCATTGTTGCACAGCAAAGAGTATGACTTTAATTTTCCAATTCAGTTTTTGCCTGCATGTTTCTATTTATACTTTATGGTCTCTTTATTCTGTATTTGGTGAGGATCTGCCTGTGTTCTGCATGTGTGACCGAGGAGAGGTATTTCTGCTAGTGAGTAGGAATCTATAGCAGCTTGGTTTCTTCTGTTTTCTTAATAGGAGGTGTATTGGTGTTTTAGGGCGTGGTGTAATATTTGCAGTGTTACCTTTTCATAGGTAGGGTTGTTATTTTTTTAAGTGCTGGCAGTTAATGCTGTTTTGGTGTGGGAGGTTTATTATATTTTAATTGTAAAGTACTCATGGCTTTTTGAGGGTCAAACCCTCACCTAACCCGCATTACAGTAGCCCTAATGCCATATGGGTTCCAAGTGTCTGTTTATGTAGGTTTTCTGGCTGGCACCAAAGAAATGCATGCAAGTTCTTGTGATTTTTTTTTTGTTTTTCCTCAGAAGACTGTACTTTGAATATTCTTTTTCAGGTAAAACCTGGATAATGAATGCATAATTTTTAAATGTATACATGGAGAGAGCAGGGGGTGGGATACAAGGGTATAAGATTTGCTTGGGGCACCTAATACTCTTGGCACCAGAAATGGGCTCCAGGGGAGGGGGTGGTTAGAGGGGTGACAGTTTTAAAGTTTAGGTGGCTGGAAGGCACCGAGCATTTTTTTTTTTTTTTTTTTTGGCAGGCTCGAGACAGAGACTGAATGAAAGGGGTGTGCGGGGGCAGCGCAGTAATTGTTCACACAGGGCAGCAAAACAACAGCCGCCCACAGCTACACCTGGTTAATAACTTACCCTTTTGCAAAAGTCCTGCTTTTAACCTGCTGCAGGGAGTATGGAGGGTCAGGGGACAGATGTGTATAAATCTTAGCTTTAAAAGTATTCTAAAGGCTGACATGGGCCTTAACATTGATAGAAAAGTCATCTTGCCTTCATATTGTTGACTCTACAATACATAATATTTTAATGTATACACCGTTGTGAGAGAGAGAAGCCGTTTCATTAATAACCTGCTTTTCCCCATTTGTTTTGTTGCTATCATTAATTCTGCTATTGAGGTTAACCATTTTTCAGCAAAACTACAGACCTGTAGCACAAGTAATTTTCATGCTATAAATACTTATTTCACATTTTGAAATGAGGAAGAGTGAGCATAATTAGTTAAGAAAGTTGGAATTTGCATCCAGTTCCTTGGAGAGTTTTGGCAAGATGGCAAAACCATCACAGCGTAAATTGTTTACAACTGATGTTAATGGCAGTTCATTCGATTTAACGTGTGGTCTGCTGCTCCAGGGGGGGCTGGGTTTCTTATAATAGTCAATCTTGTCCATAATTGCTCCGGTTCTGCTTCTGTATGCCTGCAGAACGAATGCATAAATGAGAAAAATCCCAGGAACTGCAAAATAGCATTCAGCAGAATTTCTGCTGCGCAATTGACTGCTGCCAGAGCCGAAGCGAGGGGAACCAGCTCCTTCAGCGAGGCTTCAGAAGCTGGGCAGACGGGTGCTGGTGCTTCCACGTTAGCTTCTATTAACCCTAAATAAAACCAGCAGTTAGGACAGGGCACATCAAATTTGCACTCTGTGCGTGGAATCAACTAGACAAATAAAATGTTATTACCAGGGGTGGATGGCAGGAAAATATTGGCCCACGGGGCACTTTCCCTGCAGCACGTGTATCAACAGCCCCCGAAAGGGCACACGAAGTCAACCCTGGAACCCGGCAGAACTGAGCCAAAATACCTCCAAAATAAACGTCATCTTTCCTAAATAACTAAGACGTTGAGCACGTTCTAGAGGCTATGGGTGAGCAGAGTTGCAGTCCCCAATCCATCCATACAAATTGGTTGGGCCCCCTACACATCTGCTTAATATCTCTTAAAAGAGATAAGTCCTGGATTCCCGGGCTGGCTCTTCAACCAGTTGCAAGTTCTACAGAGTCCCTCATGAGAGGCTTCTAGGAAAGCTAAAAAGTGATGGGATAGGAGGCGATGTCCTTTCGTGGATTGCAAGCTGGTTAAAAGACTGCAGCACTGAAGGGCAGAAAGTATGGATTATTATATATTGATTGCTAGCAGTGGAAAAGAGGAAAAAAAATAAAATAAAAACCACTCCTCACCTAACAGAAGGGGTGGGGCTGATCCCAATTAATAGGAGCCAGATAATCGTGTAGATAGCAGCGGCTATTGCTAGTATCCTTTCTGGTTATTTCCTGTCCAGAAGGGCTGTCAAAGCTAAGTATATATTACTGTCTTAAATCTCTGAAACATAGCAAAAAAAAAAAAAAAAAAAAGTTTGTATATTTGCATTGCTGGCGTGTCTTTGAGGGGATTACTCAGATTGCAGCACTGAAGGGCAGAAAGTATGGATTATTAGATATTGATTGTTAATTTTGCTAAAAGGATTAAAAAAAAATATCCATCACTTAAGTATATAGAGGATTTGACAAGATCCCTTTAACTCTATGTAAACTAAAATTATCCAGAGGATGTGGTTAGTGCAGTTAGTGTAGCTGGGTTTAAAAAAGGATTGGATAAGTTCTTGGAGGAGAAGTCCATTACCTGCTATTAATTAAGTTGACTTAGAAAATAGCCACTGCTATTACTAGCAACAGTAACATGGAATAGACTTAGTTTTTGGGTACGTGCCAGGTTCTTATGGCCTGGTTTGGCCACTGTTGGAAACAGGATGCTGGGCTTGATGGACTCTTGGTCTGACCTAGTATGCAACTTCTTATGTTCTTAAGTAATGATACTGTCAGCCAGTGTTAGACACACATACTCTGTCACAAATATTTTTTAGATTGCAGAACATTTATTGGCACATACACACTAACAATCACAAATACACACACTCTTTCTCAGAGTGTCAGAGACAAAGATAACCACACACACACAGTATGGGGCCGATGCAATACGGTGCGCTGAGCAGAGTGCACTCTTAGGGGTAGATTTTCAGAGCCCTGCTCGCCTAAATCCGCCCAAAACCGGGCGGATTTACGCGAGCAGGGCCCTGCGCGCCGGGAAGCCTATTTTACATAGGCCTCCCGGCGCGCGCAGAGCCCCGGGACTCGCGTACGTCCCGGGGTTCTCGGAGGGGGGCGTGTCGGGGGGCGGGGCCGGAGCGCGCGGCGTTGCGGGGGCGTGTCGGCAGCGTTTTGGGGGCGGGTATGGGGCGTGGCCACGGCCCGGGGGCGTGGCCGCGCCCTCCGTACCCGCCCCCAGGTCGCGGCCCGGCGCGCAGCAGGCCCGCTGGCGCGCGGGGATTTACGTCTCCCTCCG
Organism: Rhinatrema bivittatum; assembly: GCF_901001135.1. Taxonomy (NCBI): domain Eukaryota; kingdom Metazoa; phylum Chordata; class Amphibia; order Gymnophiona; family Rhinatrematidae; genus Rhinatrema; species Rhinatrema bivittatum. The sequence goes on along the minus strand of NC_042621.1, from coordinate 67,391,705 downwards.
GGAGGCGTAAATCCCCCGACAAAGGTAAGGGGGGGGTGTAGACAGGGCCGGGTGGGTGGGTTAGGTAGGGGAAGGGAGGGTAAGGTGAGGGGAGGGCAAAGGAAAGTTCCCTCCGAGGCCGCTCCGATTTCGGAGCGGCCTTGGAGGGAACGGGGGGAGGCAGCGCGGCTCGGCGCGCGCAGGCTATACAAAATCGATAGCCTTGCGCGCGCCGATCCAGGATTTTAGTGGATACGCGCGGCTCCGCGCGTATCTACTAAAATCCAGCGTACTTTTGCTTGAGTCTGATGCGCAAGCAAAAGTAGGCTGTTCGCGCGCCTCTTAAAATCTACCCCTTAACGTGCAGTTGGACGCGGGTAGAATAGGCGCTAATCAATTCCCTGATGCAATAAGGGGATTAGTGCCTATTCAATGCGCGTCTAACGCAGAGTGAATGTAATAGAGCTCTTCACATGCAAATGCATGTGAATGAGGCTATTTAGGCATTCACTCCCGATGCAAAAAGAAAAATGTGCATCTCCGACACACATTTAACTGTCATTTATTAATGCCTGCCAGAAGCAGGCTCTCCCTCACACCCTCCTGCTCTCTCTCACCCTCCTCCCCTTACCAACCATGCTCTCTGTCACCCTCCCCTCTCTCACACACACACACATTCTCTCTCACCAGCATCCCCCCCATGCTCTCTCTCACCCTCCCCTCCCCTCTCTGACACACATTCTCTCTCAAAGAAATTGTCCAATTCGGCATGGGTCGGAGGGCCTGAAGCCCAAGATGGAGTTTCCAAAAACTTCAGGGAAAATTCGTTGTTTGGGTTAGCGCAGGGGGGAGGGGCAGATTTAAAAAAACAAACAAACAAAAAAAACCCAAACCCACCCCAACCCTTCAAATTTACTTATTTACAACACCCCCTACCATCCTGATCCCTCTCCCCCCCCCCCCCCAAGACTTACTGAAAGCCCTGGTGGTGCAGTGGGGGTCCCGGGAGCGATCTTCCGCTCTTGGGCCGTCGGGCCTGCCAGGAATCAAAATGGCGCCATGGCCCTTTGCCCTTACCATGTGACAGGGGCTACCAGTGCATTGGTAAGGGCAAAGGCCCACCGCACCATTTTGATTAGTGGCAGCCGACAGCCCGAGAGGGAGAGATTGCTCCCGAGACCCCGCTGTACCACCAGGGCTTTTAGTAAGTCTTGTGGGGGGGTTGGGGATTGGGATGGTGGGAGGGGGTTGTAATTAAGTAAATTTGAAGGTTTGGAGTGGGGGGGTTTTTTCTTAGACAATCGCCAAAAAAAAAAAAAAATGACCCGCTGGAAAACGAAGTTTTCCAGGAAGCACCCAACCCGTAGCCCGATCCGAAATCTAAATCGACGCACATCTCTAGTAACTACCATTAGGATGCCCTGATCCCATCCCCTCGCTGTGCTGCCAGCACCTAGGCAAGTCCATAGGAGATAAATGAGACCTTTGCTTAGCTGTTTCCCAAGGAGCTTTGCAGCCTCCTGACCCTGTGCCCTTCCAGGGGTTTCTGGTTGGCAACACACCCAGCGATTACTCATAGAAACATAGAAATGACGGCAGAAGAAGACCAAACGGCCCATCCAGTCTGCCCAGCAAGCTTCACACATTTTTTCTCATACTTATCTGTTTCTCTTAGCTCTTTGGTTCTATTTCCCTTCCACCCCCACCATTAATGTAGAGAGCAGTGATGGAGCTGCATCCAAGTGAAATATCAAGCTTGATTAGTTAGGGGTAGTAGGGGTAGTAACCGCCACAATAAGCAAGCTACACCCATGCTTATTTGTTTTACCCAGACTATGTTATACAGCCCTTATTGGTTGTTTTTCTTCTCCCCTGCCGTTGAAGCAGGGAGCTAAGCTGGATATGCGTGTAGTATCAGTTTTTCTTCTCCCCTGCCATTAAAGCAGAGAGCTATGCTGGAAATGCATTGAAAGTGAAGTATCAGGCTTATTTGGTTTGGGGTAGTAACCGCCGTAACAAGCCAGCTACTCCCCGCTTTGTGAGTGCGAACCCTTTTTTCTTCTCCCTTGCCGTTGAAGCAGAGAGCTCTGCTGGATGTGTGAAGTATCAGTTTTTCTTCTCCTCTGCCGTTGAAGCAGGGAGCTATGCTGGATATGCGTGAAGTATCAGTTTTTCTTCGCCCCTGCCGTTGAAGCAGGGAGCTATGCTATGCGTTGTACTCCTCGGGTGGAGTTGCAGTCTCGGGATAACCCCCCCTCCCCCCCCCCCGTGGGGTTGGGTAGCGAGCCTGGGCTCTCGATTTGTGACCACTCAGCATGACTGTGACTTAAGGAGCTAAAAACTCCCTTTTAGTAGCTCTGGGAGAAAGAGCCACAGTGGGACTGGAACCCTGCTATACCAGTAATGAGCAGGGGACCTTCCAGAGCTTTCAGCCAAGGACCTACCACAGCGAAGGCAGCAGCTCAGGGAGCAAGAGCCAAAAGGGACTGAACCAGGGCATGCTGGCCAGGTAGCTCCCCGCGCTGCTGCTTCCGCCCCCTCGGGATGGCCCCCAGCTTTCAAACGGCCCAATGAGCCATCCCTGGTCATCCTGACCCACCCACCCCCACCCCCCAGGCCTGCACTGTGGCTGGAACTCTCTTCCTTATTGGCTTTGCAGCGTTCGAACTGTCATCACATGGCGCCTTCCTTCCACTCCAGCCACGGCGCCAGATTATCAGCGGCGCCTGTGCACAACCCGACATTGCGCCTTTATCATACCTTTTTATGTTTTTCGAATTTCATTTTTTTAACCTCTTTCCTATACTTATCTATTTTCTTATTAAAATCATCAATAAGAGCATCAAAGCTAATATCACTGTCTTTAATTTCATTAGTCTTCTTCTCAATCTCTTCCCTAATGCGTTGCACCTTTTTGTTAGATGTATCAATAAGTAAAATCATCAGATCTGAAGAACATTTATTGAGTATGGCATTCCGATTTTTTATATACTCTCCATCACTGTTAACATTTTTGGTTCTTTCATTATGCATAACCCTCTCGGAATCCTCTACAATATTCTAAGAGTGCAGCATAATGAGGCTCTGTTCTGATAAGTTGTTTCTTAAATCTGGTCAGTTCAACCCAGGACTCAAGCTTATCTACCATGTTAACTTCTGTGAAGAGTAGGGGGTTCCTTAAACCATTCATTAAGGTGACTCTTATCACTACTGAGTACATTATCCCAAGGGACAAAAGCCATCCTAAACAACAAGAGACCGAAAGGGGGAAGAACAGGTACTGGAGAGGGAGATGGAGAGGTCGCTGTCGGAGGGGATATTTGTAATTCTATTTCTAATGGTTTTATTTACTTTTGTACTTATTAATACGTATTTAGATATTTTATATTATTTTATTAAAATTTATTTTACTACATGTAACATTGCATTTATTTTATTAGTGGATTTTTTTTTATTGATACCTACTCCCTTACAGTAGTGTTCATTATTTATTATTCTTAGTTCAGTTTTTCATATTTGTCTTTGAGGTGTGCCACTCTTCTATTTTCTCTTGTACATAAATAAATATCTGCAATATAAATAACCTTGTCCTCTGAGTGCATAGTTTATCATAATCGACTAGGAGTCAGGGCAGACAAAACATGACTGGAGTTGGATGGGAGCGCATGGTTTACCCATCAGTCACATCACCCATTAAATGCCTGGAAGAAGCGCCAGGCTTTCACCCATCAATTAAAGTAGTTCTCTGTGCCAAACAGTTATCAACTGTTGCTTTAAGAGGGTATACCTACTCATCAGTAGTAACGCGCTATTATGGCTGATATATTGCGTGGCATACCTGAAAGTGACAGCTGATGTAATAAGCTGCAGTAGACCTGCAGCTTATTCACATGTCAGAAATGATGAATGCTTTTGTAGCCCCTTCCAAATCTCTGCTGCATTTCCCCGTTCACCAGCATCTGCCATTATAGCTCCCAGGCAGTCGGTGACAGATCATGAAAGGGTCAGACGTTGCTCTACCCACCTTCAGTCCCACTCCTGGACTCACTACTGTCTTAAAGGCTTTCAACCGAGAATCAATCACGGGTCAGGTCACCACATTAAGGCGGGCTTATGCACAGTTTATTACATTGTGCCTTGAGCGCACGTTTTAGCATGTATATCTGCACAGATATTTGTTTTGAGCGTATTTTTTATGTGCATCTCATTTACGTGCCATTCCCTTATTACACACCCCTTGGAGATGAAGCTCCAGGGAGGAAGACTCAGAACCAATGTCAAGAAGTATTTCTTCACGGAGAGGGTGGTGGATGCCTGGAATGCCCTTCCGGAGGAAGTGGTGAAGACTAAAACTGTGAAGGATTTCAAGGGGGCATGGGATAAACACTGTGGATCCATAAAGGCTAGAGGGTGGGAATGAAGAGAAGAGCCATGGGGGTGGATTCTGGAGTGAAGGCTAGTACCTGGTGATTACTACCCTTACTCAATAAGCCTTCGCACGGTTAATGCAACTCCAACATTGCTCTCTGCTTCAACGGCAAAGGGGAAATGTGGAAAAAAGGATTTGCATTCAGATAACTACCAACAAGGACTGAACTTCACAATCTGGTTAAACAAATACGCGTGGGGGTAGCTTGCTTATTACAGTGGTTACTACCCTAAACCAATTAAGCCTGATACAGCACTTTGCATGCATAAACAGTGTTGCTTTCTGCTTCTACGGCAGGGGAAAATGTGGAAAAGAGGATTTGCTTTCAGACAACAACCAACAAGGACTGAACTTCACAATCTGGGTAACAAATAAGCATGGGCGTAGCTTGCTTATTATGGCGGTTACTACCCTAAACCAGTTAAGCCTGATACATCACTTTGAATGCATATACAGTGTTGCTCTCTGCTTCAACGGCGGGGGGAAATGTGGAAAACAGGATTTACATTCAGACTACATCCAACAAGGCATTGATCTGTGCAGTCTGGGTAACCAAGCATCGGGGTAACTTGCTTGATGCAGCGGTTACTACCCTTAACCATTAAGCCTTATGCTCACCTTTGATGCAACTCCAACATCACTCTCTACATCAATGACAGGGGACGGCAGGAAATTCGAATAAAACAGTTACCAACAAGGGCCCTGAACTTGGTGGTCGGTGAAACAGATAAGTATGGGAAAATAAGCATGGGAGCTTGCTGGACAGGATGGATGGGCCGATTGGTCTTTTTCTGCCATCATTTCTATGTTTCCATATGTTTCTATATAACCCAACCTATGAAAAGGAAACAATACCAATATTAAAACTGAACAGAAACTAACCTGTTTATGATATCCCTACGTTAACAATCTTTTGAAACCCATGTTACCCTCCTTAACCTTATAACCTTTGTATTTTTTGTAAACCGTTATGATGGTGAAACCGAATGACGGTATATAAAACTCGATAAATAAATAAAACCAGACCCTAAATATCAATAGACTTATTACAACAAGCCAAGTTGCTACAGAGCCCTACACAGAAACTACAAGCTTGCAGACTACCCTTACCATGGTCACACATGCAGAACACAGACAGATAGATCCTCATCAAATACAGAATAAAATGACCATAAAGTTAATGTTTTTGTTTGCTTTTCCATTGTTGCACTGCATACATAGTATGACTTCTTGCTGTTTCCAATTCAATTTTTGTCTGCACATTTCTATTTATACAGTCTTTATACAACATCAAACAATAAAATCAAGAAATATAAAACAATAATAATTGTAAAACTATACTTATAAACAGAGGGGTCCATATTGAGCTGCTTTGCAGCTTGGTAAGTTAGCCACATACACTTATCTGGCTAACTTAGCTTGAATATTTAATGGTGTGGCAGCGCCACTGACTATGTACCTGGCTATCTTCAAGCTAGTTGGATAACCACGTGACCTAATGAGCGAGTGACATGCAAGTCGGACTCGATCCCGGTGTCTGCTCCCGAAAACAGCTGCCAAACCCGCTATTTTACCGAAACGGAGCAGGAAAACATCCCCATGGCTACAAAGATGGAACCAGGCTGGAGGGCTTGAGCAAGATAAAAGACTGGAACCAGGAGACCTTCTTGCTGAGGCAATGAACCCAACTCCCGGCAGGCTAAGTAGTCTTGAGCGTGTGACATCATCCTAGGGGCAGGTACCTGACTCTCCTGCCAACATGCACCAAATCGTATGCACTGATGAGCATGTTCGCCCTAAGTGTCTCTTTGCTGGGTCCTAGTATCACATGCATCAGAGCATCCAATGGTGGCTCCCTGCCGCACGGTGAACGTTCGCTGCAGAGGAATCTGGGAAGGCAGCTGGATTCTAACTCTCTCTCTCACATACTTGCTCCCAGTCACACACGTGCTCCCTCTCTCACACACACAATCACAGTCATAAACATGCTCTCTCTCTCTTTCACTCACCCTCTCCCTTCCTCAGAGCACAAATGGCAGCTGTAGCAGCCTCCTCTTCCAGTCCCTGTGGCCTAGGGAGAAAAGAGCTCCATTGGCTGTGGGGGTTAATACTCTTGTATTGATGATCCTATTGCTGATCACCAGTTCTTCATTTTGCTCTGTGCTGCTCCTCCTGCTGTTGCGGGCCAATGCTGCTGCAACTTTTGAAGGCAGCATGGTCTTTTCCTCCCCTGCGTCCCGCTGCACACTACTTCCTCTTCCTCTAGAGGCAGCCCAGCAGGGCTTAAAATTTAAAAACAACAAAATCTCATGCCAATGCCCTGCCCCTTTAAATAAATAGTTCCAAACCCCTTCACAAAGCGTCTTTCCCCAACCCCCTCACAATATTAGAAGTGGTCCTGGTGTCTAGTGTCCCCCCACCACACCCTGAGAAGAAATCCCTGGGGTCTCGTCAGGCTCAGAGCGTCTCTAGGCTCCAGACCTGTCAATGCTATTTCCTAAAATGATGTGGATTGGGCCTTTGCTGCTTTCATACGATGGGGCAAAGGCCGGTCAGTGCTATTTTGAAAGATGGCATTGACCAGGCCCCACTAGAAACCAGGGATTTCATCTCAAGGAAAAGGGAGGGGGGCAAGTGGGCAGGCAGGATGGCTTTTGGGGGGGGGGGAGAGTTTGGGAATGAGGTGGAGCATAACTGCGCTACATTAAAAAGGTTTTTTTTTTGTTTTGTTTTTTTTAGTGCAGGGCCACCTCGACAGGCAGCGGGGTATTTTAACATGTTGGGGGTGGGGCTTCTTTTTGGGCCATATGACCCTTTAACACAATGGCAGCCCTGGACAAAGTGGGCAGCCATCACGTGGTTTTTCTTGTGCCCATTTCCCCGCAATAGTTTTTTTTTTTTGGCGCGGGTTTTTTTCCACGATACAAAATGTCATCGGGAAATGGCTGCGGTATTTTAACACGGAGGGACTCTGTACCATGGGAACGCCCCCCTGAGATATTTTGCCCCTCCTGCATTAAAATGTAACCACTATATTAAATCTCCCATTTCGACTGTAAGCCCTTTGGGGGGGGGGGGGACAGGGAAATAGCTACCGTACCTGAACATAACTCGTGCTGAGCAACCGATGACAAGGCGTGAGCGAAATAAACAACAAGCAAGAGGTTGCTTATGCTCTCCAAAAATACCAGAAGCAGGGGGTTATCAATGAAATTGTAAGCTAGCAGTTTCAAGACAAAACACCAGAAAGTATATTTCTTTAGTCAGCGGAATCTGCTGCCGGCAAATGTAGTCACAGCAGGGCTCAAGAGGGGACTGGCTCCTCTTCAACCCTGCATCTCTAGACGATATGGAAATAAATGGATATGCGAGAGTGGGTGGAGAGCATGTAGCGTCACACTCTGTGGATTTACAGGGAGCACTTAGATGAGCTCTGGTTTTCATCTGGTGACACTGTCAGAGACCGGATGCCAGGCTAACCCAGCCTGGCTATTATATATAGACTGCACTCCTAGGAGTGTGTTTAGGCTGGGGCGGTGAATGAGGGCCAAGAGAAAATGCATACATGTAGGACAGCATTTTCCTATCTATGCACATCAGCTTCCATGAACGATCATCATACTGGTGCTTTCTACCCAAGGCAAGTTGCAAATTGAAAGATGATTTTCGCTCTGAAAAGTGGCGCAAAATTCATGGATAAAATGTACCTGTAGACCGTGTCTCAATACAAACAGTTAAAAAATTGCCTCCAAAGAGGGCATTTTTCAATAGTCTGTGTTATTGCAAGATATGTGCACACTGTTATACGCATGTTCCTTATGGTTGGCTTTCAAAAAGAATCTACTCAGGTCATTTCCCTCTGCCCATTAGCTGCAAGCACCTGCTTGCAAACGGCACTTACCCTTTCTAGCTGCTCCCTCTATAGGCAGCTGATCAGAGATAAAAACAGGGAATGTTCTTTCGAAATTCAAATGGACATGACTTGTTTTTCTCTCCTGACCAGAACATATCCTCAGAAGTGCCTCTTTTTAACTCAGATTAAAAAAAAAAAGTATGCACGCAATTTTCAGCCAGGTCAATCTACCAATGTAAATAACACATATACTTGGGCAAAACCCTTAGCATGGCTCTGTGATAATCTATGGAAATTGGTATGAGTGAAGTGTGCGGGTTTTAAAAATGCATAACTGACACAACCATATCCCTTGGCAGGACAAAGCAACAATGTACTCTCGTGTCAGAAAAGCAACTTGAACCGAGTGTTTTATTTTCACTTTAGTAAGGCTAATTGAGCAACAGATAAATTGGATGGCAGCTCCCCGAATTTCCCACCATAAACTGAGATCGATGTTCTTTTGCTGGCATGGATCTTCCTAGGATTCATCTTCCATCATATTTTCTCATTTAGATTTATGTGTGTGTGTGTGTGTGTGTGTGTGTGTGTGTGTATGGCAAACATCGTTCTCTTTTTAACATTTTTAAAATGAAAAAGATAAACAGATTTTAAGAACAAATCAATCATGCTCTTTGTTGAGAATGAATGAGGACACGGTCTTCTGAGTAGTGGATACTGGATCGGAGCTTCTGGCAAAATGGCACTGTTTACAGATTTTGACTTGCTGGCACACGGTTGATTGGGAAATGTTGGCAGCCAGTACAGTAATAAGCCAATTTGAATAAAATTGCCCTCATTACTATTCTATTCCATTCAAGTCATGAAGCAGCTTCAGATGTCAAAAAGCAGCTCAAAAAACTGGGTGAAAAAAACAAACAGCAGCATACATTGGTAATTACTGAGAAGCTTAGGCTGTGATGAAAAATGATAGACTACATCGTATTATCTTGATTTACCCAAATTCATGGCTTTGAAATATTTATGGTCAAAAGTTATTTGCATCTTGTGTTAATAAACAAGAAGGAACACAGGGCCTACCATCATATAACCTAAAGTTAGCGTCATCTTAGACAGGCTCTTACGGAGGTCTTGAAATTGTACAAGACACCATCTGCTTTCAATGCAGCAAGACTCTGATAATCCACTTCTCGATATGCTGTCACGGGCAGAAGCAGCAAGATGAAGATGCTCCTGCAAAAGCTAAGCATGTTTGCCCATACTTTAGTTGCTACATGACCTCATTTAAAAAGTCTCAAAACTACTGTCACTGCTGAACAGTATAGGAAGCAATGGAGAAAATAGAAATACGTTATTTTCTTTTACAAAAATAGACTCAGGCTGATAAGGAAGTAACAGAGTAAGTGAGGTGCAGCACGCATGTAGAAATCATGACATAAAGAGTTTCCATGCACAATGCACACACTGCGGAGCCTTCACGCCTTTAACAGCAGTGCGGTACAACAAGGAGGAACAATGATTTCAGAAACAGATCATCACTGTGATATACAATGCCGAAGTTCAGTAACCACTCCACCCTCTCTAGAAGAGGATGCTCTGACAACTCAGAAGTGCACTGTACAGAGCAGCCTTGCACAGGAACATTCTCTTCCTGGCTGACTGTCTTCTCTGCCAACCTCAAGGTGAAGGCTGAGCTGCACAGCCGTTCCCCCCAGAATAGCACAACCTATAGCTCTCCATGGTTCAGATTTCAGAGGGAAACTGCAGAGGAGGCAGGCGACAAAGGTAGGAAATTAAGCTCTTCTTCTGCCATTTGGAAGGCGATTGAGCCGGAGTAAAGAGGAAGTTGGGGAGAGATGATTGCATTTGGAAGAGATGATGATGACTATCCTAGGATGTGGGGATGGGAGAGAGATGAAGATTGTGGTGGAGTGGGAGCGGAAGAGAAAGAATTGATTGCACAGAGGGGAGGGGAGAGAAAGAAAGGTGATGACTGGGGGTAGGAAGAGGACGAGAGAGATGATGCTGCCAGGAGGGTGAGGGGTGGGAGAGAGATGATGATGATGATTGTGATGGGGTCCTGGCACAATCATTATCTCCCCAGGTCCCGCACACTCCTCAGGTCAGCTCTGATCCTTGGCCTTCAACAGTCCAGAACCAGAAACATACAACCAATGCAGGAAAGACACATTTAATAACTACACAAGGGCAAAACACGCACACGCATACATATACAGCTAGCGCAAACTTAAACCATCCGTCTGAAGACAACACTTCTATCAAACCCATCTGCTAGAACTTGGTCAAAATACTGATTCATGATCAGATCTCCCTAAGATGTACTCACACCATGCCTGAAACTTCCACCTTTTCCTCTGCCGTCTACGCATTTCCTACCTCAGGCTCTTCTTCCAGCCATGGAAGGTAAATCTGGGCCCACATAGCATAGAGCATGCAGTACAGCGCAAACAGGTTGCACACCTTGGCAGGAGTCAGGGACAGAAAGGCTCCAGTATGATTTCTCTGTCTGACTGAGGAAATAGAAGCAGCCGGGTCATTCTCTACAAACACTAGATCAGGCACATAGTCTCCTTTTTTCTAGTTGGTCCTGCCTGACAAATAATGAGATAAGTGAGAAGGCAAAATGCATGCAGCACTGATTTAGGAAACCTCTAGTTCTTTGAATCTCTCCAGAGAAACGAACTGGAGCAGCCAGAGGTACCGTAGTCTGTATAGTTACTTCAGGTAACTGAACTTCATTACTGGAAGCAGCACTTTGATTCTTCTGTGCATGCAGCTGATGGAACGCAGAAGTGAGTTTCTCTAATGCGTCTTGTTGTTCAGTAATGCGAATGGCCTGCAGGGCATTGAGCTGTGCCGGATCCATGGAGTTAGCAATCTGTTATAATTAGTGAGGTTTGGGTGGACCCTTGGACACTGTGGCAGCTGACCACGCCCACGGGAGGCCGTCCCGTGAGGGGCCACAGGTCAGGCTCAGCTCTGGACACACAAACACAGATAGTTCTTTATTTAGACAGTTTGAGAAGCCACCAGAGGTGGCAGTAGTGAGTATAAGATATAGCCCAGCTGGGCTAGTATTACCCAGGGCGCTGGAACAGCGAATCCTCCGGTAGCAGTGCTGTAGTGGAGAGAACTGAGAAAATGAGTACAATAAGACATTCACAGAGTCCCAAGTATGGAGAAGCTCCGAGATAGGGAGAGCTGGCCCTCGAGAAGAGAGTACCAGATCCCTGGAGGCAGAGAGACTCGTTGGCAAAGTACTCACACAGTGGTTCCACGTAGATGGCAGCACTGGTGCTGGAATGGAGGCAGACCCTCGAGGAGCGAGTACCTGGTTCCAGGGAGACAGCTCTGAGGAGTAGATGATAGTAGTACTCACAGATGGTGTCTGTAGCAAATTCTTCCAAGTAGAAGAGAAGATGGATGCAGGCAGCGGGTCAGGGAACATGGGCCCTCGAGGAGTGAGAACCGGTTACCTGATAGTGACCTGAAAGAAGCAAAAGAGGCCCCCGAGGAGCGAGTACCCCGTTAGCAGAAAGAGTCCAATGGAAGTTGGAGGCAGAGTAGCTGGGTACGGAGAGCAAATCCATCCGTAAGAATTCCCCTTGCTAACTCAATGGCTAGCAATAAACTGTAGGCTTAAATATCCGGGCTTAAATATGGGCAGAAGGTCATCTGCAGATTATCTCGGCCTCTCACATTGCAAGAAAAGACAATATGGGAGCAGACTTTCTAAGCAGGGAGAGTCTCATCTCAGAGACATGGTGGAAGGAGGATAACCAATGGGACAGTTCTATACCGGGGTACAAATTATATCGCAATGAAAGTGAGGAGCACTCGGGAGGCGGTGTGGCGATTTATGTCCGGATGGCATAGAGTCCAACAGGATAAACATCCTGCACGAGACTAAATGCACAATCAAATCTTTATGGGTAGAAATCCCTTGAGTGTTGGGGAAGACTATAGTGATAGGAGTGTACTACCGTCCACCTGGTCAAGATGGTGAGACGGACAGTGAAATGCTAAGAGAAATTAGGGAAGCTAACCAAATTGGTAGTGCGGTAATAATGGGAGATTTCAATTATCCCAATATTGACTGGGTAAATGTATCATCGGGGCATGCTAGATAAAGTTCCTGAATGGAATAAATGACAGTTTTATGGAGCAATCGGTTCAGGAACAGACAAGAGAGGGAGCAATTTTAGATCTAATTCTCAGTGGAGCACAGGATTTTGTGAGAGAGGTAACGATGGTGGGGCCGCTTGGCAATAGTGATCATAATATGATCAAATTTGAATTAATGACTGGAAGGGGGACAGTAAGCAAATCCACGGCTCTCGTGTTAAACTTTCAAAGGGGAAACTTTGATAAAATGAGAAAAATAGAAAAAAATGAAAAGTGCAGCTATAAAGGTAAAAAGTATGCAAGAGGAATGGTCATTGTTAAAAAAATAGCATCCTAGAAGAACAGTCCAGATGTATTCCACACATTAAGAAAGGTGGAAAGAAGGCAAAACGATCACTGGCATGGTTAAAAGGGGAGGTGAAAGAAGCTATTTTAGCCAAAAGATCTTTATTCAAAAATTGGAAGAAGGATCCAACAGAAGAAAATAGGATAATGCATAAACGTTGGCAAGTTAAATGTAAGACATTGATAAGACATGCTAAGAGAGACTTTGAAAAGAAGTTGGCCATAGAGGCAAAAACTCACAGTAAAAACGTTTTAAAATATATCCGAAGCAGAAAACCTGTGAAGGAGTCAGTTGGACCGTTAGATGATCGAGGGGTTAAAGGGGCAATTAGAGAAGATAAGGCCATCGCGGAAAGATTAAATTATTTTTTTGCTTCAGTATTTACTGAAGAAGGTGTTGGGGAGGTACCCATACCGGAGAAGATTTTCATGGGTAATGATTCAGATGGACTGAATCAAATCACGGTGAACCTAGCAGATGTGGTAGGCCTGCTTGACAAACTGAAGAGAAGTAAATCACCTGGACCGGATGGTATACACCCCAGTGTTCTGAAGGAACTAAAATATGCAATTTCAGACCTATCAGTAAAAATTTGTAACTTATTAAAATCATCCATTGTACCTGAAGAGGGTGGCTAATGTAACCCCAATATTTAAAAAAGGCTCCAGGGGCGATCCGGGAAACTACAGACCAGTTAGCCTGACTTCAGTGCCAGGAAAAATAGTAGAAAGTGTTCTAAATATCAAAATCACAGAACAAAATCTTTAACAAAATCTTTAACAAAACCACAGAAATCTTTAACAGCACCCAGTTCAACGGAGAACTTAGACATAGATAATAACGTTTGTGATCAAATTGCAAACTTTTTTCAAACAAAAGTAAATAATATAACTCAAGAATTTTCCAATTTACCTTACCCCAATTACAAAAATAAAATAGCAGTCTATGAATGGACTGAGTTTGAAACAACTGCACCTGCAGTTATCCAAAAGATTACAAGTAAACAAAAGGTATCTAACTCCCCAATAAATCCTTGTTCTGGTACATTGTTTAAAAACATAGCAGAAATTTGTTCTGATCATATATGCCAGATAATAAATCAATCTTTAAAGTTAGGGAAATTTCCAGATCATCTTAAATAAACATCAATATTACCTATAGTAAAGAATAAAACATCTTCCTTTATGGACTTTTCTAATCTCAGACCGATAGCTTCACTAACTTCGTTAGCAAAAACTTTGGAGTCAGTTGTTTTGCATCAGTTAAAAGATTACCTGGCAGAACATGAATAAATGATGAATAAAACGGAAAATGTCATAATGCCTCTGTATCGCTCCATGGTGAGACCTCACCTTTCATACTGTGTGTTGCGGTCCCGGTCGCTGGACTCGCGACCGGGTCCTTACCTTTCTCCTGCCCTGGGTCTTGTGACGGGGTCCGGCGTTTCCCGGGCCTTCTCAGGCCTCTCAGCGGCAGCGTCTCCACGAGGGAGACGCCGCCGAGTTCCACAGCCAAGCTCCGCCCCCATAGGCATGCACGCGATGGGGGAGCCATTTAAAGGCATAGTGGCGCGAAACCACGGCCGACCCCTAAGATGACGTCAGACGCCAGCAGGATATTTAAACCCGGCGTCTGACTGAAGACTTTGCCTTGCAACAGGGTTCACTCCTTGGAGTTACTAGTTGCCTTGTGTTCCTGATCCAGCTTCCGTGTTCCTGATCCAGTTCCTGTGTTCCTGCTCCAGCTTCTGAGCCCCTGAACCTTGCTCCTCCCTATGGCTCCAGCTCCTTCTCCAGCTTCAGTTTTCCTGATCCTCGGACTGACTCCCTGGTATCTGATCCGGTACATCTTTGGTCCCCTTGTCTGCTGCCTGCCTTGACCTCGGACTGCTCCTACTGTCTTCAGCCTGCTCTGGGAGACCACTCCTAAGTCCCAGCGGCTCACGGGCTCCTCCCGGGGGGACTGCGGGCTTCCAAGGGTGAAGCACCTGCCTGGTCTCCCGGATCCATGCCGCCACCCGGCCCTTCTACACCGCGGAGACTCGTTGCCCTCTATTCACCATCCGCACGGCCGGCCCAAGGGTCCACCACTCCAGCGATAACTGTGTACAATTCTGGTCGCCGCATCTCAAAAAAGATATAGCTGCGATGGAGAAGGTACAGAGAAGGGCGACCAAAATGATAAGGGGAATGGAACAGCTCCCCTATGAGGAAAGGCTGAAGAGGTTAGGACTTTTCAGCTTAGAGAAGAGACGGCTGAGGGGGGATATGATAGAGGTCTCTAAGATCATGAGAGGTCTAGAACGGGTTAAAGTGAATCAGTTATTTTCTCTTTCGGATAATAGAAAGACTAGGGGGCACTCCATGAAGTTAGCATGTGGCACATTTAAAACTAATCGGAGAAAGTTCTTTTTCACTCGATGCACAATTAAACTCTGGAATTTGTTGCCAGAGGATGTGGTTAGTGCAGTTAGTGTAGCTGTGTTTAAAAAAGGATTGGATAAGTTTTTGGAGGAGAAGTCCATTAATGGCTATTAAGTTGACTTAGAAAATAGCCACTGCTATTACTAGCAACAGTAGCGTGGAATAAACTTAGTTTTTGGGTACTTGCCAGGTTCTTTTGGCCTGGATTGGCCATTGTTGGAAACAGGATGCTGGGCTTAATGGACTCTTGGTCTGACTCGGCTGACAACACCCATGAGAGTGGGTGTTGTCAGCCGAGGCATTTCAGCTGATTGTGGATCGCTGGAGCCTTCCATTCCTAGACCTGCTGGCGACTTCTCCCAATGCAAAGGTTCCTCAATTCTAGTTGCAGGAGAGATCCGTGGTCCCTGGGAATAGATGCTCTCATATAGGTTTGGCTGGAAAACAGATTGCTTTATGCCTTTCCTCTGTGGCTCTTGCTTGGCAGGATAATTTGCAAGATCAAACACCACAGGGGACTAGTACTCCTGGTGGCACCAGACTGGCCCAGGCATCTGTGGTATGCGGATTTGCAAAGACCCCCCCCCCCCCTTTGACTTACGCCACATGGATCTGTTACAGCAGGGACCTGTTCTTCACAAGGATCTGACTCAGTTCTGTCTTATGGTTTGGCCCTTGAGAGAGTTCGCCTGTTGAAGCATGGTTATTCCACTGCGGTGAGTACCACCTTACTACGCACTCGCAAGTTCTCCACTTTCTTGGCTTGTGTGCGGGTTGGAGAGTTTTTGAGGCCTGGTGTGAGGAGTGTGGTGTTCTTCCTCATTCAGTTATTATTCCACTCATTCTGGACTTTTTGCGGGATGGATTGAATAAAGGATAAGACCTTCATTCCTTGAAGGTTTAGGTTGTGGCTCTTATCTGTTTCAGGGGCCAGGTGAATGGTGGTTCATTGTCATCTCTCACCCTGATGTGATTCATTTTGTGAAGGGAGTAAAGCATCTTAGGCCTCCCTTGAGATTACTGGTTCTCTTGTGCAGTCTTAAATTGGTGCTGGATTTTTTGGTGGGCCCTACATTCCGACTGCTGCATTGCCTTTCCTTGTGTTTGTTTACTTTGAAGACTGTGTTCCTGGTGGCTATATGTTCAGCGCATTGAAGTTTTTAGCTGCAGGCTTTGTCTTGCCGGGAACCATTCCTTCGGGTGAATCCGGGGCATTACAGCTGCATACTGTTCCATCCTTATTGCCCAAGGTAGTCTCAGAGTTTCATTTGAATCGGTCAATCTCCTTGCCATCCCTAGATATGGTTAGAGATGCTGAGGAGAATCACCTCTTGTGCTCCTTGGATATCAAGAGACTTGTTGTGCAGTATCTGGAGGTTTCTGAACCTTTTCGAAAGATGGATCGCCTATTTGTTCTCCATAGTGGGAGAAATCAGGGCACTCCGGCTTTATGGGCTACAATAGCTCACTGGATTAAGGAGATAGCCATGGCCGTGAATGTGGATGCTGAAAAGCCGTTGCCTACTCAGATTAGGGCTCATTCCACTAGGGCTCAGGAAGTATCATGGGCAGAGGTTAGTTTGTTGTCTCTCGTCGATATCTGTCGAGCTACGACGTGGTCCTCCTTACATACTCGAGACTATTGTGTGAGTTTTACCATCAAGGCTCTGTTCCTGAACTCTGCATACCCTGCCTACTCACTATATTCAGTTTCTCTACAGCTCAGTTATCCATGATCGCTTTTCCAGTATCTGAGGGACTACAGCCCAGCCGGGCATTACCAGCTCACTACTGCCACTTCTGGTGGTTCAATATTCTGTTTAATAAAAGAACTAGTGTGTGTCTGTCTCCATATCCTGAGCCTGACCGGTGGTCCCTCTCGGGATCTTCCCCCGGGGGCGTGGTCATCTGCCACCGGCCCAAGGATCCACCCACAACTACCTCAAACACCAACAGATCATGACAATGCCTCCTTATCTTTTGACTCCTGGGATAAAATCATAAATAAAATAGCTGATATCCTATGTCCAACCCAGGAAAAAAAGTTCAAGAATGAAGGCAATAAAGCCAAACAAAAGAAACCTTGGTATAACGAAGAATTAAGACACATGTAACAGACCCTGAGAAAATCTGAAAAGCAATGGCAGAAATGCCAAACTACGGAATCCCTAGAAAAATACAAATAACTTTTAACAAACTACCATGAACAAATCAATAAGGCAAAAAAATGACTACTATGCAAAACAGATTCATGATGCAATATTTAATTCCAAATTACTCTTTGAGACAGTTAAAAACTTAATCAAAGATCCATCTTCCTCCATCTCATATAACCACAAATTTTCAAGGAACTCCTGCAATGAATATGCAATGTTCCTGTTAGATAAAATTAACACGTTAAAAACACAATTCTCAACCTGCTTACCAATAAAAGAGCCTGAAGAAAAACTTGGACAAGTAAAATGGAACACATTCGAACCAGTATCTAAACTTGAAATAAACCAAATCATTACAAAAATCAAGCCTATCCATCCACCTACTGGACCCAATACCTGCAAGTTCCTTGAAAACAGTGCACAGCGTAATCAGTCCAGGAATCACAAGCATAATAAACCACTCGCTGGCAGAAGGATGGGTCCCCGCTAGGGCAAACCAAGCTGTGATTAATCAAATCCTAAAAAATAAAAGTGGCAGAATCGATGATTGGGACAATTATCGACCTATATCCAACTTGCCTTTCATTGCTAAAGTCCTAGAAAAAGCTGTATTATCACAATTAGATAGCTACCTAGAAGATAATATACTATACCCAAATCATTTTGGATTTAGAAAAAAATCGCTCAACAGAAACTCTTCTCATTTCCTTAACTAACCCTGTATTGCAGGGATTGGACAAAAATTAAACCTATATCCTGGTATTAACTGATCTACCAGCAGTTTTCGATACAGTTGACCATATCCTAGGGATGTGAATCGTTTTCCATATCGTCTTAACGATAGAAATCGTGTGGCAGGGCAAGAAAATCGTCTTAGGCACGATTTTTTAGTTAAAAAATCGTTAAAAATCGTTTTTTCCGATTAGTGCGCACTAACTCGAGTTAGTGCGCACTAACGGGAGTTAGTGCGCACTAACTGGGAGTTAGTGCGCACTAACTGAAAATGATACAATTTGACACTTTTCAGGTCAGTTAAGGTCAGTTTAGGAATGAACATGTATTCCTATTGGCTGCCCTCTTATTTATTCATGTTACCAAGTTTCCTACTGACAGTATATGGGGGATGGGAAATGGAAACAGTTGGTAGCTTGACAAAACAAGTAATGTGATCAGTCAATGTGACTAGAACTTGTGCCCTAACCCTGATACCAGGGGTATTGTGATCTTCCTGCACACAGTGCCCTATCCCTATTAATACCAGGAGTGTTGTGATCTTCCTGCACACAGTGCCCTATCCCTAATACCAGGGGTGTTGTGATCTTCCTGCACACAGTGCCCTATTCTTGATACTGGGGGTGTTGTGATCTTCCTGCACACAGTGCCCTATTCCTGATACCGGGGGTGTTGTGATCTTCTTGCACACATCCCGATATCAGGGATAGGGCACTGCATGCAGGAAGATCACAACACTCCTGGTATTAATAGGGATAGGGCACTGCATGCAGGAAGATCACAACACTCCTGGTATTAATAGGAATAGGGCACTGCATGCAGGAAGATCACAACACCCCTGGTATCAGGGATAGGGCACTGTGTGCAGGAAGATCACAATACCCCGGAGGAGTGAGGGTCAGGCAGCTCCCCCCTGTCTGTGAAGCCAGCCTCTCACTAGTAATGCAGGGAGGGAGCTGTCTCAGACTTCACCATCCACCCCCCCCCCCACACACCATTCACTAGCTGGGACATGGGGGAAGTCAGGAGTGAGGGACAGGCAGCTCCCCCCTGTCTGTCAAGCCAGCCTCTCCCTAGTAATGCAGGGAGGGAGCTGTCTCAGACTTCACCATCCTCCCCCCCCCCCCCTCACCCACACACCATTCACTAGCTGGGACATGGGGGGAAGTCAGGAGTGAGGGTCAGGCAGCTCCCCCCTGTCTGTGAAGCCAGCCTCTCACTAGTAATGCAGGGAGGGAGCTGTCTCAGACTTCACCATCCACCCCCCCCCCTCACCCACACACCATTCACTAGCTGGGACATGGGGGAAGTCAGGAGTGAGGGTCAGGCAGCTCCCCCCTGTCTGTGAAGCCAGCCTCTCACTAGTAATGCAGGGAGGGAGCTGTCTCAGACTTCACCATCCTCCCCCCCCCCCCCTCACCCACACACCATTCACTAGCTGGGACATGGGGGAAGTCAGGAGTGAGGGTCAGGCAGCTCCCCCCTGTCTGTGAAGCCAGCCTCTCACTAGTAATGCAGGGAGGGAGCTGTCTCAGACTTCACCATCCTCCCCCCCCCCTCACCCACACACCATTCACTAGCTGGGACATGGGGGAAGTCAGGAGTGAGGGTCAGGCAGCTCCCCCCTGTCTGTGAAGCCAGCCTCTCACTAGTAATGCAGGGAGGGAGCTGTCTCAGACTTCACCATCCTCCCCCCCCCCCCTCACCCACACACCATTCACTAGCTGGGACATGGGGAAGTCAGGAGTGAGGGTCAGGCAGCTCCCCCCTGTCTGTGAAGCCAGCCTCTCACTAGTAATGCAGGGAGGGAGCTGTCTCAGACTTCACCATCCACCCCCCCCCCTCACCCACACACCATTCACTAGCTGGGACATGGGGGAAGTCAGGAGTGAGGGTCAGGCAGCTCCCCCCTGTCTGTGAAGCCAGCCTCTCACTAGTAATGCAGGGAGGGAGCTGTCTCAGACTTCACCATCCTCCCCCCCCCCCTCACCCACACACCATTCACTAGCTGGGACATGGGGGAAGTCAGGAGTGAGGGTCAGGCAGCCCCCCCCTGTCTGTGAAGCCAGCCTCTCACTAGTAATGCAGGGAGGGAGCTGTCTCAGACTTCACCATCCTCCCCCCCCCCCCTCACCCACACACCATTCACTAGCTGGGACATGGGGGAAGTCAGGAGTGAGGGTCAGGCAGCTCCCCCCTGTCTGTGAAGCCAGCCTCTCACTAGTAATGCAGGGAGGGAGCTGTCTCAGACTTCACCATCCACCCCCCCCCCTCACCCACACACCATTCACTAGCTGGGACATGGGGGAAGTCAGGAGTGAGGGACAGGCAGCTCCCCCTTGTCTGTCAAGCCAGCCTCTCACTAGTAATGCAGGGAGGGAGCTGTCTCAGACTTCACCATCCTCCCCCCCCCCCTCACCCACACACCATTCACTAGCTGGGACATGGGGGAAGTCAAGAGTGAGGGTCAGGCAGCTCCCCCCTGTCTGTGAAGCCAGCCTCTCACTAGTAATGCAGGGAGGGAGCTGTCTCAGACTGGTATCAGGGTTAGGGCACTGTGTGCAGGAAGATCACAACACTCCTGGTATTAATAGGGATAGGGCACTGTAAGAGATGACTGTAGTAGATTGAATAAAGATCTGATGTTTCTGCTCTCCTCACACCAAACAAAAACAACACACAAGCAGAGAAGCCCTTCTTACAAAGCTGAGCTAGTGAGTTAAGTAGGAGGAAAAGTAAACATACTGGTGCCAGTGTGGCTACTTAAAAAATACACTTACCAACAATCAATTACATATATTTGAACTGTGTACAGTTCCAGCCAGGACCACCTTTCTAAAATGCACAGTGATTGGCAAATTCAACATGCACTAGCATTTCAGGTGCCTGCTAACAAAAATAATAAACAAACAAGTTCTAGTCACGTGAGTGCTGATCATTACATTACTTTTTTTGTCAAGCTTCCAACTGTTTCCATTTCACATCCCCCCAACCATATTGGTAACATCAATAGATAAGAGCACAGCCAGCCAATAGGAATACATACATACATATTCATTCCTAAGTGACCTTTACTGACCTGGGAAGTGTGAACACTTTGTTTAATTTTCTGTTGGTGTTCGTTAGTTTCCAGTTCCATTTCCCATCCCCCCAACCATCACCTCAGTGGTAACCTTGGTAACATCAATAGATAAGAGGGCAGCCAGCCAATAGGAACACATATTCATTCCTAACTGACCTTCAGTGACCTGGAAAGTGTTTATTTGTATCATTTTCAGTTAGTGCGCACTAAATCGAGTTAGTGCGCACTAACGGGGAGTTAGTGCGCACTAACTCGAGTTAGTGCGCACTAACACGATTTAACGATTTTTAACGATAAATCGTTAGAATTTCTATTGTATCGTGTTCTATAACGATTTAAGACGATATAAACATTATCGGACGATAATTTTAATCGTTGAAAAACGATTCACATCCCTACCATATCCTGCTATGTCATCAGCTGAGAAAAACTGGAATAGATGGAAATGTTAGCAAATGGTTCTCTGCCTTCCTAGAAGATAGGACTTTCCAAGTCAAACTGGGAAATCAACTTTCTGACACCTTCACAATTAATACAGGTGTCCCCCAGGGTTCAGCACTCTTGGCTACACTATTCAAAATGTATTTGCTGCCTCTATGTACTTTACTAGCAAACCTAGGAATCAACTTCTTCTTATATGCAGACACATACAATTCTACACCCCTTTCAACAAAACATTTGATAAAACTACGTTAACTCCGACAACATACATGAAGGCAATACAATAAAAACTCTCTAAATTGAAACTAACACTACATTTTAAAAAACCCGAAATTATGTGGTTATGGAGAAATACCTTGATAATTAAACCACCAACCCTAGAAACTTTTAACATTACTCCCTCTGATCAAGTATGAGACCTAGGAATACAGATTGATGAGAATTTCACAATGAAAAAACATATAAACTAATTAAAACAAGATACTCCAAGCAGAGAATATTATAGCAGCTGATACCATTAACAATACAAGACTTCTGCACTGTCTTACAAACATTAATATTTTCAAATTTAAGACTACTGTAATTCCCTATTACTTGACCTACCCTCAGGTCTACTAAAACCACTACAGTTACGTCAAAATACCTCTGCTAGACTCTTACTAGGGACAAGGAAATTTGACCATATCACCCCCTCACTGATAGCACTACACTGGCTTCCTGTAAAATCCAGAATTCACTATAAAGTATTAACTCTAAAGTTCAATATCAGCAACAATATTAACCCATGCTTAATAGGAGTGTCACTTCAACCGTACAGTCCGCAGAGAGCCCTAAGATCTCAAAACAAAGAACTTCTAAAAGTGCCTTCAACACAGAACATACACTTAACACAAATAAGAGACTGAATGTTTTCCATAGCAGGCCCCAAGTTGTGGAGCTCCCTCCCAGAGTCAATATGTCAGATAACAGAAAGCAAGAGCTTCAGATGTGAACTAAAAAAACATGGCTCTTTAATAAATGCATATGATTTAACATAAAATACTTATACACTGATAACTTCACTGTCAATACCAGAGATATTGTCAGTGAAATGAGAAATAAGAACTGAACGGTGTAATACATACCGGTAGAATTAGAATTTGTAGCTGATATTGTGCTGACCTAGAAATGTATGAATATGACTTAGATTATTTATTTTAGCTTTGTGCTGACCTAAAAAAATGTATTAATAGGACCTAGGATATGTATTGCTATTGTGTTGACCCAGAATATGAAGGCTGGCCCAGAATGTGAATGTTGACCATGAACATGAATGCAGATTTTGTAAACCGTTGTGTTCTTCTTTTGGAATGATGGTATATTAAATGCCCAAATAAATAAATACATAAAATACTGTTGCAATCCTGCCCGCGAGGAGCGCGGGCAGGCTCTTACCTTGCGGCCAGTCGGGCCGCCGACTCGCCCCCCACGGATCCCCGGCTGTCTCCGATCCAGCGGGGCAGGGTTGGGCCACCGGGAGCTTCCTCATGTGGCTGGGGACTGCCGCTGCTGCTCCTGCTTCCCCGAATCAGCTGGGGCCGTCCCCGCAGCTGTTTCCACGAGGCTGGGGTCTTCAGCTGGCAGGGAGGCCGTCCCTGCTGCAGTCCGGGTCCTCGCCCGGCAGGGAGGCCATCCCTGCCGGTGCCTGCAGCTTCCTGCAGCTCTCTGCTCTGCCTGCAGCCAGCCCTTCTTCTCTTCCTGCTTCAGTCTTCGCGGCTCGGAGCCACTCCTGCAGCCTGTCATCTCTCCAGCTTCGGAGCAGGGCTGCTCCGCTGCCTGCCTGGCTTCCTCGAGCCTTCCACGTGGCTGAGGACGCCACCAGCTTCCAGCTCTCTCTCATCCAGCTTCTTAAGGCACGGGCGCGCACCTCTCTCCTCCTCTTCAAGGGCCAGACAGGTGTGGCCCCCTGCTGACCCCTCCCTGGGTGTTGTCCTCTTCAGCCCTACAAAAGGGCTCAGCATCCATTCCAGCTTTGCCTTTGCAAGGAGTTGATCACTCCTGGGATGCTGCTGTCCTTCGTTCCAGGAGTCGTCCTTGTTCCAGCACTTCTTCAAGGTCCTGTGTTTCCTGTTCTTCGTTGGAGCTCCTAGTCTTCTTGTCTACGTTCCAGTCCTGATGTTCACCTGCTGTTCCAGAATTCCGTGTTCCAGCCCTAAGGTCTGTCTCCTGATCCAGTGTCTGTGATCCAGTCCAGATGTTTGTTCCTGATGTCCGTGACCCAGCTCTGATGTTGCTTCTCCTGACGTCCATGATCCCGTCTTGCCCTCCTGAACCCCTGGTTCCTCATTCCAGAGACTTCTGCACGCTTGGTACCTCACAGCAAGCCATGTCATGGTCCGCGACCAGCCCCACGGGCGGGCTAAGTAGGGCACTTCATGATGCAAGCCTTGTACCTTGTTCCTGAATCTTCTGAAAGCCAAGTACCTCGTTCCTGAATCTTCTGTATGCTTGGTACCTCGCGGCAAACCATGTCGTGGTCCGCAACTAGCCCCACGGGCGGGCTAAGTAGGGCACTTCATGATGCAAGCCTTGAACCTTGTTCCTGAGTCTTCTGAAAGCCTAGTACCTAGAACCTTGCCCATCTGCTTTCAAAAAAAAGCTTAAAACCTGGCTATTCAGCTAAGCCTTTCAGGACACTTAACATACCCTCTCTTTCAGCCGGACTTTTCAAGCTGACACTCCAATCTGACATTTCCTCTCTCCATTCGTTTATTCACCGATTCCTCTACCCTTATCACTCATAATAATCGCCCAACTGTAAACAGCCTGCTGTAGGCACACCTGAGCCCAGTCTGGAACCCTACCTTTAACAATCAATGTCTTCAAGCTCCTTATGGCTAGAGGCATATCAGTTTTCTAGCTGTACTTCAACTCCGCTCACTATCGGACTTAAGCATTGCCATTCAATTCGCTAACTGCATTGTAATCCGGATAATTAGATCGGTCCTTGACCACGATAGGTTTTAAGGACGGACCCTGTCATGTGGGCTTAATGCACTCATTTGTTATTTACTCGATGTTACAACCTAGGAAGCTCTTAGCTTTTGAGGCTGTCTTTGCTTATAAAGATTTGGGTTTCCCTTCGCCATAGCTAACAGTATCCCATGCTCCATGTATCACCCCGAGCTAAGTTATCAGTTCATTGTTCTCTTTGTTTAACCAGTTATTAACTCAGTTGTTCTTTTAAAGCTGTTATCACCCCTCAACACTGTTAATTGTATCCCCTGTTCTCTGTATCGCCCCCGAGCGAATTTTCGAGTTGCATTGTAAACCGATGTGATATGTATGCTATACAGGAACGTCGGTATAGAAAAGTTAAAAATAAATAAATGATTAGTACCTTGTTCCTGAGTCTTCGTCTGTGCATCCCAGAACCTCGTTCCTGAGTCTACGTCTGCGCCTGAGTCTACGTCTGTGCATCCAAGTACCTCATCCCTGAGTCTCGTCTGAATCTCCATGTTCTGGTCTCCGCTGCCCTGGCCTCCATCCGCCTGCCAATTCTTGCCGTTCCCTGCGGCAGGTCCGAAAGGGCTTGGAACGGTCGGAGGACTGTTCATAAGACCATCATTGCGTTGTTGGTCTTCCAAAGCGTGCAGGTCCGGAGGAGGGTCAGTGTCTCCAGTCTTCACTCCAGCCTCGCTCCCGTCCAGCCCATTCTCGGGCATGCCTTTGCCTACCACGGCACCTCTTCAGAGTTCCTCTGGGGTCGAGCCGTGGCCCATGAACACACACCTCTTGGTAAGTGGGACCGCTCCCCAACAAAATACATAGTTTTCTATTATTTAAAAAAATTTTGGAGGCGTAAGTTAATTTATTTATGAAACTTAGATTCCGCACATACCATAAGATCACAGTAAATTCCATAAAAACATTAATACATTGATAATAATAGAGAAAATAATACAACAAATAAGAAAAAACAAGTACACATGAAATTCATAAAAGCAAACAAGAATAAAACCATAATTAATACATGGACAATGTGAAACAGATAAAACTACTGCTTACTCAAATAAAGGCATAAATATGGATATGTTATTGTTTATAAGGTTTTGGGTGGACCCTTGGACACTGAGGCAGATGACCACGCCCACGGGGGGAAGTCCCGTGAGGGGCCACAGGTCAGGCTCAGCTTTAGGACACACAACACAGAATTATCTTTTATTAAACGGAGTTGAGAAGCCACCAGAGGTGGCAGTAGTGAGTAGTGATGAAGCCCGGCTGGGCTTGTAGTCCATCAGGACACTGGAACAGTGATCCCTCAATAGCTGTGCTGTAGTGGAGAGAAACTGAGATAGTGAGTACAGTGGAGCATACACAGGGTTTTGGTATAGAGCCTCGTTGGTTGATTACTCACACAGCGGTTTCTCCCGGAAGGTAACATATAAGCTGAAATAGAGGCAGACCCTCGAGGAGCGAGTACCTGGTTCCAGGGAACAGCTCTGAGAGAATATAGATGGTAACTCACTGATGGTGTAGGCAGTGGTTTATTTCAAGCAGAGGTGAGCTGAGGCAGTGAGTCCGGGAACATGGGCCCTCGAGGAGTGAGTACCGGTTCCAGACAGCGACCTGAAAGAAAAGAGAGAGGCCCCCGAAGAGCGGGTACCCTGATAGAGTAAGTCCAATTAAGGAGAGGCAGAGTAGCTAGGTACGGAGAGCGAATCCCATCCGTAAGGAGTCCCTTCACCCCCTTGCTAACTCAATTAGCTAGCGAACAGAGTAGGCTTTTGTATCTGAGATGTGTGACATCATCACAGGGGGACACCCCTGAGGTTTGCGCCAAAGAAGGAATAAGAAGCAGGGCCGCGCGGCATGCATGCCCTATGGTAGCTGAACAACATGGCGGCATGCAGCGCCCAAGCCGGACCGGGGACGCCGGAGAGGACGGCAGGCAGACACCGCGGTAGCTAGACGTCCATCAACCACGGGAGGAGTCGCCAAAGAGGTAAGGAGGGCGAAGCAGAGACTTCGGGCAACGACAGTCATAACAGGATAAAGGTTGGCCAATAACCAGATAAAATACAGGAGAGCTCCAAACACCATCATCTCCAAATGCTGCCTTAAAAAGGAAGGTTTTTAATGCTTTCTTAAGTAGTATCTATTAAAGAACGTACTTGCTCAGGAAGAGTGTTACAAAAAGACGGGGCCAGCCACAGAGAAGGCATGTTTACGAGACTCAACCATGTGCACAATCCTGTACAATGGTACTTCTAAAACACATTTGTCTGTTTAATGTTAGGCATGCATAGGGACATGCATACAGAAAATGGCACTAATCCATGGTGCAATTGCATTGTTCATAATCAGCTTATGCGCTGACATGGTAATATTATACTTTATGCGCCATTCTACAGGCAGCCAATGGAGAGCTCTTAGAACAGGCATTTGAAACCACCCAATGCCAGTGAGTAATCTTGCTGCTGAGCTCTGCGTTATTTGAAGAGCTCTTAAAGTTGCTGTTGGCAGACCCAGCAGCAAAAGAAATTACAGTAGTCTATGCCTGCCAAGAATAGGTCTTGTAGCAAAGATTTAAGCCATCATAACTTACAGAACTTGAAAAATTAGGTTGTAATTATTATAGACCTGATATGAAGTTTCATTGAAAGCTCAGAATCTAAAATAACCCCTACATTTTTAATTTTGGAGGACACTGGAATAAACCATCACATTTTTAAGTCAGTGGAAAATCAGACGTAGAAACATCATTCAAAATAATAATTTCAGCTTTTCTAAATTAAATAAAAGCCACTTAAGTGATAACCATACCTTAAGTGAGCTCACACATATTGAAAGAAACTTTTATGTAGCCTGCCAAGAAGATTTTCTGGAAATAAGAAACTTTTATGTAGCCTGCCAAGAAGATTTTCTGGAAATAAAGAAAAAGAAACTGAAGGTCGTCGGTGTATAACTTATAACTAACTCCCAGGGTAGATAGCAAAGTGCTTAACAGAGCCAAGCAAATGTTAAAAAGAGCTACTGACAAGGCAGAGCCTTGAGGGACTTCTGAGGTCATAGAATGCCAATTGGATTAGTCAGAGGAAATGTAAACTCACTGAAGCCTGTCAGATAAATAAGGTCTGAACCAATTAAGTACAGTCCCAGAAATTCCGATCTTAGAGAGATGAGAAAGTAGGGTGACATGATTCAGGGTGTCAGAGGTTGCTGTAATATCCAGAAGAACAAGTATAAAATTCTTGCCATGGTCTAACCCTCTTCTGATAGTATCCAAACTTGTTAATAACAAAATTTCAGTATTAAAAAACTTCCTAAAACCAAATTGGTATTGATCTAAAATCCTATTCCCTCAAGAAAATCATTCAACTGGGATAAAACAAGGCTTTCAATAATTTTCGCTAAAAAAGGAAGAGAGGAAATGGGCTTATAATTAACAAAAAGTGATGGGTCATAAGAGGGCTTCTTCAACAAAGGCTTAAACAAAGCTATTTTCAACTCAGGGGGCATCATTCCCAGTACTAAAGAGAGAGTCACAATTTTAGCAATATGTTTACCCAAATCTTGACAAATTTTTAACAAGAGAGGAAAGACAATGATTTAGAGGGAAGTTATGTCCTTTGAAGAGAAGGGATAAATTTACACAAGGTTATTTGTGTATGAATTGGGCTAACTACCCAAGAATTTACAAAACAAATTTATGCATTTGCTTTGAAAATCACTGGTAAAGTCTGCATGTTACAATGTGCAAGCAGACGTTACCCAAGGCTGTAGCAAAAGTATTAGGCGAATTTGGGTTTCCTCTTTCAGTCACACCTTCCCCACACACAACTAAAATGCATTCATGAATGCATTCATAATAAAAGCTTTTACATTAAAGAAGACAAAGTATAGTCTTCCGATGTAAAAAATATCACTTACAACATATATATGCTTGATGGATTGTTCATCTGACCTAGTATGGCAATTCTTATGCTCTTATGGTCTTATGTACTGGAGTGCCATAATCTACTCTGTATCTGCAATTTGATAACCTCACTCATGTGAGGTTATCAGATTTGCAGATGATGCAAAATTATTCAGAGTAATTAAATCATAAGCGGATTATGATGAATTGCAGGAGGACCTTGCGAGACTGGAAGATTGGGCATCCAAATGGCAGATGAAATTTAATGTGGACAAGTACAAGGTGATGCATATAGGGAAAAATAACCCACGTGATAGTTACATATTAGGTGCTACCACCCAGGAAAAAGATCTAGGCATCATAGTGGATAATACATTGAAATTGTCGGTTCAGTGTGCTGCAGCAGTCAAAAAAGCAAACAGAATGTTAGGAATTATTAAGAAGGGAATGGTGAATAAAACGGAAAATATCATAATGCCTCTGTATCGCTCCATGGTAAGATCGCACCTTGAATACTGTGTGCAATTCTGGTCGCCGCATCTCAAAAAAGATATAGTTGCACTGGAGAAAGTGCAGAGAATGGTGAGCAAAATGATAAGGGGCATGGAGCCCTATGAGGAACAGCTAAGGAAGTTGGGGCTGTTCAGTTTGGAGAAGAGACGACTTAAAGAAGATATGATAGAGGTCTACAAAATCATGAAAGGACTTGAAAATGTTAATGTAAATTGGTTATTTACTCTCTCAGATAATAGAAGGACTAGTGGGCACTCTATGAAGTAGCTCATTTAAAACAAATTGAAGACAATTATTTTCCACTCAACGCATAGTAGGGATGTGAATCGTTTTTGAACGATTAAAATTATCGTCAGATAATTTTAAAATCGTCCAAAATCGTTAGAGTGCACGATACAATACAAATGCCCCCGATTTATCGTCAGGGGCATTTGTATTGTATCGTTAAATAGGGCGCGGGAAAACCGGCACACCAAAAAAACCCTAAAACTCACCCCGAACCTTTAAAACAAATCCCCCACCCTCCCAAACCCCCCCAAAATGTTTTAAATTACCTGGGGTCCAGTGGGGGGGTCCCGACGCGATCTCCAGCTCTCTGGCCATGGCTGCATTGAGAAATGGCATCAGTGGCCCTTTGCCCTTATGTGACAGGGCAAAGGTAGCGCCGGCGCCATTTTGGTTCCTGGCTCCCAATGTCACGCTTGCAGGAGATCGCCCCCGGACCCCCGCTGGACCCCCAGGGACTTTTGGCCAGCTTGGGGGGACCTCCTGACCCCCATAAGACTTACCAAAAGTCCAGCGGGGGTCCGGGAGCGACCTCCTGCACGCGGGCCATATTGCCAATCTTCAAAATGGCGCCGGCGCTACCTTTGCCCTCACTATGTCATACGGGCGACGGTCGCCCGTATGACATAATCGCTCTCGGACCCCCGCTGGACTTTCGGCAAGTCTTGTGGGGGTCAGGAGGCCCCCCCCAAGCTGGCCAAAAGTCCCTGGGGGTCCAGCGGGGGTCCGGGGGCAATTTCCTGCACGCGTGACGTCGGCAGCCAGGAACCAAAATGGCGCTGGCACTACCTTTGCCCTGTCACATGATAAGGGCAAAGGGCCTCCGGCGCCATTTCTCAACGCAGCCGTGGCCAGAGAGCTGGAGATCGCGTCGGGACCCCCCCACTGGACCCCTGGTAATTTAAAACATTTTGGGGGGGTTCGGGAGGGTGGGGGATTTGTTTTAAAGGTTCGGGGTGGGTTTTAGGGTTTTTTTGGTGTGCCGGTTT
Organism: Rhinatrema bivittatum; assembly: GCF_901001135.1. Lineage (NCBI taxonomy): Eukaryota > Metazoa > Chordata > Amphibia > Gymnophiona > Rhinatrematidae > Rhinatrema > Rhinatrema bivittatum. The sequence goes on along the minus strand of NC_042621.1, from coordinate 67,361,433 downwards.
TCCCGCCCTCCCCCGATTTACGATTTTTAATGATTTTTTAAAAAAAACAACACGACGATAAGATTTCCCTCCCCCCCCCAGCCAAAATCGATCGTTAAGATGATCGATCACACGATTCACACCCCTAGCGCATAGTTAAGCTCTGGAATTCATTGCCAGAGGATGTGGTTACAGCAGTTAGTTTAAATGGGTTTAAAAAAAGTTTGGATAAGTTCCTAGAGGAGAAACCCATAAACTGCAATAGTGGCTGGAGATTTAATTAATGTTTGAGTACCTGCCTAGTTTCTTGTGACTTGGATTGGTCACTGTTGGAAACAGGATACTGTGCTTGATGGATTGTTCATCTGACCTAGTGTGGCAATTCTTATGTTCTTATGGTCTTATGTCCTGGAGTGCCATAATCCACTCTCGTTTTTAGAACATCTACAATGAATCTGCTTGAGATGTATTATATACAATTGATTATATTTAAATCTCCACTAAAAGGGGCTGTCCCACTTTATACTACAAAATACCCATTCAACCCCCTTATCCTAAATTATCCATAAAGCTATTTCTATGGGATCCTGATTTTTTTTCCTTTTATTTTTTATTTTTCTATTTACCTCACCAATGTATATTTTTATTATTTTTTTAAAGCAAAAATTTTTTAAAGATGGAGGTGGATGTCTCATTCAATGACTCTCTCAATTCATTTCAAATCCATTGAGTTAATGTTGGTCTAGTTCATGTGTTTAATCATTGACATTCCACCCTACCATCCTCTTTTTTATTCAAAATCTAAAAAATCCCATTTATTTCTTTTGAATTTATTTCAATGTAGCAAAGTGCTTCCTTAAGTTTTTTAATATATTTTCCCGTCGTTTACTTTAATGACGTTTAACAGAGAAATATGAACAGCACTAAGCTAAGTAAATGATGGGAAAATATATTTTAAAACTTAAGGAAGCACTTTGCTACATTGAAATAAATTCAAAAGAAATAAATGGGATTTTTTAGATTTTGAATAAAAAAGAGGATGGTAGGGTGGAATGTCAATGATTAAACACATGAACTAGACCAACATTAACTCAATGGATTTGAAATGAATTGAGAGAGTCATTGAATGAGACATCCACCTCCATCTTTAAAAATTTTTTGCTTTAAAAAAATAATAAAAATATACATTGGTGAGGTAAATAGAAAAATAAAAAATAAAAGGAAAAAAAATCAGGATCCCATAGAAATAGCTTTATGGATAATTTAGGATAAGGGGGTTGAATGGGTATTTTGTGTTATATACAATGGAAGCAATCCATGAAAATATACCCCATGCAGATTCATCGTAGGTATCCCGAAAACCAGACCTGTTTGTGACACTGTAGGACAGGAGTTGCCTACCCCTGTGTAAAGGCATGTCTATAGAACATTGCACTGACAATGTTTTAAGGAGAGAAAGTCCCTGGTAATCATCCTACTGACATCACCTCGCCAGGCCTAATGGTCATCAGCACACCAATGTGTGCCAGTTGGGAGACACTTGGGCATCTTAAAGTTGAAAGAAGTGTTGTAAGTTGGATAATGGGTGTCAGTTTACAAACGTAACTCCAAATCATAACTCAAAACAAGGACTCCTTGTATTTGATGGTGGCATGACAGCAGATTCAACCTTCAGGAAATGCTGGAGTTTATTTTAAACTTTCTTTTTTTTCTCATTTATATTCTGCTTTTCAGCGCTTACAGAAATAAAAAAACAAGATTTATATAAAACTGGTTTCCCCATTTTTATCTCTGACTGAAGCTAAAAAGATATTAAAACAATTTTTAGCTATTTTTTATTTCAATATGGAATTTTTCAAGAACTGAAATTAACAGGCACACTTCTTTAAATTACATCTTTCTTACATATGCAAAATCAAATTGCAAAGTATCAATAATTAATGGGTCTATATGAATAAAAAAATCCATGCATTTTCTCATGTTAATATATATTGAATATATATTGGAGTAATTTCTGCATCCGAGTAGTTTCAAGTAATTAAAGACTGTAGTGGTTACTACTCTTATGCTTTGTCTCAAAAGCTTTTATGACATTATTGCTTAAAATGTTATAGAATTCATTTCCACTCAGATTGTTTCTAGCCGCAGGTACAAAAGACAAAAAGGGGACGATGGTGAAAAAAGTATTTTAAAGTTAAACAAAAGTGGAATGCAGACTTATCAAAGTCGAAGGGGTATCAGATGCCTGAGGTCTGGCTAATAAGAAAGCCTAAAAAGGCCTAATTTTCAGAGAGGGCCTATTCAGAAGGACTTTTCATCATTCTAAGCATTCAGAAAAAAATCTTTATTGGAGAAGGCCCATTGTCCTAGCTCCCTGTTTCCTGTGGCAGTTTAGGAATAATTAATGTGGCAATTCTGTGGTATATTTGTATAAATCTCCATAGAACTACATACTAAATAATATACACTATCAAAAATATTTATTTTCTGACTTTTCCAATGTATTTGGTTAATGTATTTTATTTTATTTTTTAGTTTCTTTGGGTGTTGGAATGGAAAATAGATCTTGGTGATCTGAACAGGGAAGAAAAGAGGGGAATCAAAAATATAAGGAAGAAGTGAGGGAAGGAAGGAGGAGAGGGAGGGTAGATTGGAGAAGGGGCAAGAATCAAGGATGGAAGGAGAGGGAGGGAAGGGTGAGGGGCAGAGAAGGAGAAGAGGAAAAGAAGATGGAAATCCAGGATCAGAAGAGTGGTACAGAAGGGAGAACATAAGAACATAAGAAATTGCCATGCTGGGTCAGACCAAGGGTCCATCAAGCCCAGCATCCTATTTCCAACAGAGGCCAAACCAGGCCACAAGAACCTGGCAATTATCCAAACACTAAGAAGATCCCATGCTACTGATGCAATTAATAGCAGTGACTATTCCCTAAGTAAACTTGATTAATAGCAGGTAATGGACTTCTCCTCAAAGAACTTATCCAAACCTTTTTTTGAACCCAATTACAGTAACTACACTAATCACATCCTCTGACAGCAAATTCAAGAGCTTAATTGTGCATTGAGTGAAAAAGAATTTTCTCCGACTAGTTTTAAATGTGCTACTTGCAAACTTCTATTATCAGAAAGCGTACATAACTGATTCACATTTCCCCATTCTAGACCTGTCATGATCTTAAAGACCTCTATCATATCCCCCCTCAGTTGTCTCTTCTCCAAGCTGAGCAGCCCTAACAGCTTTAGCCTTTCCTCACAAGGGAGCTGTTCCATCTCCTTTATCATTTTGGTAGCCCTTCTCTGTACCTTCTCCATCGCAATTATATCTTTTTTGAGATGCAGCGACCAGAATTGCACACAGTATTCAAGGTGCGGTCTCACCATGGAGCAATAGAGGCATTATGACATTTTCCGTTTTATTCACCATTCCCTTCTAATAATTCCTAACATTGGGCAGGATACATCATTCCTCGCAGAATGATGGATCCCGCGAAAAAGAGGGCGGGCCTGCGAAAGGCCGCAGCCATTTGCACCGCAGCAGTGCGATTTAGCTGGCTGCGATAGGTCCGGCTGCAGTCTTTCACAGTGAATAGCGACACCGTAAAAGGTTTCGCTTTTCGCCACACTACTGCCGGCGATAATGTTCCTCACATTATTGCTGGCAGCTGAGCTGCGGCTGACTCCTCCCCTCCCTGCCCCGACTCCTCCCCTCCCCCTAATTTGCATTATATCACACGCTAAAAGGTCCTTTTCGCGTGTGTTAGGGCCTTATCACGTCCTTTGAAAAATAACCTCCATAGTTTGCTTTTTTGACTGCCGCAGCACACTCAGCCGACAATTTCAATGTATTATCCCCTATGATGCCTAGATCTCTTTCCTGGGTGGTAGCTCCTAATATGGAACCTAACATTGTGTAACTACAGCATAGGTTATCTTTTGCTATATGCATCACCTTGCACTTGACAACATTAAACATCATCTGCCATTTGGTTACCCAATCTTCCAGTCTCACAAAGTCCTCCTGTAATTTAAAACAATCCACTTATGATTTAACTACTCTGAATAAATTTGTATCATCCGCAAATTTGATTACCTGACTTGTCTTATTCCTTTCCAGATCATTTATAAATATGTTGAAAAGCACTGGTCCAAGTCATAGCCCTGAGGCACTCCACTGCTTACTCTTTTCCACTGAGAAAATTGACCATTTAATCATACACTCTGTTTCCTGTCTTCTAACCAGTTTGTAATCCACAAAAAGACATCGCTTCCTAGTCCATGACTTTTTAGTTTTCTTAGAAGCCTCTCATGAAGGACTTTGTCAAACTCCTTCTGAAAATCCAAATACACTACATCTACTGGTTCACCTTTATCCACGTTTATTGACCCCCTTCAAAAAAATGAAGATTTGTGAGGCAAGACTTTCCTCGGGTAAATCCATGCTGACTATGTTCCATTAAACCCTATCTTTCTATATGCTCTACGATTTTGATCTTGAGAATAGTTTCCACTATTTTTCCCGGCACTGAAGTCAGGCTCACTGGTCTATAGTTACCCGGATCGCCCCTGGAGCCTTTTTTAAATATTGGGATTACATTGGCCATCCTTCAGTCTTCAGGTACAATGGATGATTTTAATGACAGGTTACAAATTTTAACTAATAGATCAGAAATTTCATTTTTGAGTTCCTTCAGTACTCTAGGATGCATACCATCTGGTCCATGTGATTTGCTACTCTTTAGTTTGTCAATCTGGCCTCATTAGTAAACACAGAAGTAAAGAATTAATTTAGTCTTTCTGCAATGGCCTTATCTTTCCTAAGAGCTCATTTAACCTCTCGGTCATCTAATGGTCTAACCGACTCCCTCACAGGTTTCTTGGTTCGTATATATTTTAAAAAGTTTTTATTATGAGTTTTTGCCTTTAAAGCCAACTACATTTCAAATTCTCTCTCAGCTTGCCTTATCAATGTTTTACTTGACAATGCTTATGCTTTTTCCTATATTCTTCAGTTGGATCCTTCTTCCAATTTTTGAAGGATTATTTTTGGCTAAAATAGCCTCTTTCAGCTCACCTTTTAACCATGCCAGTAATCGTTTTGCTTTCCTTTCACCTTCCTTCCAGATGTATTCCACCTTAATGCATGGAATACATCTGGAGTACGTTTCTAAGATTGTATTTTTAAACAATGTCCATGCCTGTTGTACATTTTTAACCTTTGTAGCTGCACTTTTCAGTTTTTTTCTAACTATTTTCCTTATTTTATCATTTTCCCTTTTGAAAATTTAGTGTTAGAGTTGTAGATTTACATATTGTCCCCCTTCCATTCATTAGTTGAAATTTCATCATGTTATGATCACTATTGCCAAGTGGCCTCACCACCATTACCTTTCTAACCAAATCCTGCTGTTAGGATTCGTAGGTTTCGTGGAAACTTGGCCCGAGGTGAGGGTTGATACCATCTGTGGGGAGCAGCCCCATAGGTTCCCACCATCGGGAGGAGAGGTCAGCTGTGGCAGGAGATATGGTGGTAGTGGAAGAGAGGTATGCAACTCCCTCCTTCAAGGACTCCCCGCAGCTACCATAAAACCCTTGCAGATGCTCCAGAATGCTGCCGCCAGAATCCTAACCAATTCCAGCCAAAGAGACCACATCACACCCTTCCTCAGGAATCTCCATTGGCTCCCTATCAGCTTTAGAATCCTTCATAAGTCTCTCACTATCATTCACAAAACCAACCACAATCAGCACTCGCTCGAGCAAAAAATCCAGCTACGACTCCACACTTCAAAAAGACCAGTTAGAACTTCTTATAAAGGAACCCTACACGATCCCCCCTCCCAAATCCATTCTTCACACCTCCACTAAGGAACGTGCCTTCTCCGCAGCTGGGCCATCCCTATGGAACACCATGCCTCCAGACCTACACCAGGAACAATGCCCACTGACCTTTAAAAAAAAACTAAAGACATGGCTGTTCAAACAAGCCTATCAATAACCATATAAGCGGTAACATTACATTCTGTATTCTTTATACTATATTGTATATATTGTTCTACATATTTATTTATATATATTGTCATAACATATATCATTTAACTGTTCTTACCATTATTTCATATATTTACTGTTATTGTTGTTCCATATATTTACTGTAACTCAACTGTTCCTCTCTCCTTCCTCTCTTCCAACCTCCAAGTTCCTGTAACCCTCGTTCTTTGTAACTTACTACTTACCACTTCCCTTAACTCTATCAGTAGCTCTCTAGCTATGATTATTGTTAAGTTAAACTCCCATGTTTGATGTGAACCGATGTGATATGACATGTGTCATTTGGGTAATTGCCAGGTTCTTGTGGCCTGGATTGGCCACTGTTGGAAACAGGATGCTGGGCTTGATGGACCCTTGGTCTGACCCAGCATGGCAATTTCTTATGTATGTCGGTATAGAAAACAATTAAATAAATAAATATATCTTTTGCATATTCGGCATATCCTGAAAACCTGACCAATTTGTGACCCTCTAGGATTTCAGTTTGGCATCCCCCACCATAGATGGAGAAGAAAGAAGAAGGAATGTGTGTGTTCTCAGAAGCTCATGGTGTGCATAGTCTTTTGATTATATTCATTTTGGTCCAATACGGCATCACAACCTACTAAGATTCTAATTTAATCCAAGACCAATATATCTACTTGAACCTTCGATAAATAGTAAGATTTATGATTTATGTTTTTCATGTATAATCAGTCATTCAATGAATCATAATTAATCTTGGTATAAGCATTTTTTAGCGTACTTCAAAGATGCAAGAATATTAGACATGATTGTTCTACGTCACGTCATTTGTACTGTTCTAGACTGTTCAGAAGAGATTGACAGTAGGTACTTACACTCCTTGTGCAGTACAGATTGCTGCAAAGAGCTCTCCCAAGACAAATAAGCTGTCTCCATGGAGAACATTTCGATTTGAAGTAAAACCGAAGACACATTGCAGTGCTGCTCTTCTTTTGTTTGCAGAGGGACTCTATAGTAATTCAATATGCCCTAAAATCGCTAAATTATTTATGCCAGGGGATTTCAGCCTGCCTTGAGGAGAGGTTTATTGTCTTTCATTCAGAATGGATGTAATATGACCGCTTTATGAAGAAAGCAGTTTTGTGTGTGTGTGTTTGCAGGAAGTAGAGCATACAAACAACATTTTCACACAGAAAATTATCAAGGTTACCCCATGGGAAGGAAAACAAATGTCATTATCTAACACTTTGAGAAACAGAAGCCAGAAAATTAAAAGTTTAGGAGTGAAGCGAGGCATCTATAATGCAGGAACCTGTGTGATATCAATATATCATGCATTACATTCTGTATAATATTTGGGGACCTTTGTATTCAATTTTTAGTTTATTTTGCCTGGGCATTTAACAGTGTTTATTATAACAAACAATGGTAGATAATCAGTGGGGGGGGGGGGGGGAATGAGACCCTTATGATATTCTATGTAATGTTAAGCTTTTGTATTTATTATGAATATGGTATTGTTAACCCCTTAAGCCTGGATTTTAAACGCCCTGCGCACGTAAAATCCGGGCTTTACGCGTGTGGCCGGGCCTCGTGCGAGCTGAGCCAATTTTCGAAGGGGCCGGGCCACGCGCGTAAAGCCCGGTACACGCACAAGGGCCAGGCTTCTTCGAAGGGGTGGGCTGGGGGCGTGTTCTGGGCAGGGTTGGGGGCATTGACTGCTGTCCCGAAGACCTGGCCACCGGCGCACGCAACTTCCTTCAGGTCGGGAGCTGAAGTAAGTTGTGAAACAAAAAAAAAAAGAAAAAGGTAGGGTTTAGAGAGTCGGGAGGAGAGGAGAAGGGAGGTAAGGTAGAGGGGTAGGGAAGTTGATTAATTGGAGCGGATTGGGAGGGAACTGGGGAAGGCCGGAATGCGTCCTGCACGGAAATTGCTAAAGGTCCCCCCCCGCCCCCCATGCCGCCCGCACATACACAGGTGTACTATAATATCCGGACGCGTGTACGCGCGTCATTAAATCTACCCCTTAGAGTCTTCGGCGGGCGGCAATACCATTTTTTTAAGTAAATAAATAAACTTCTTGGAAAAACCATTTTAGATGTTTCCCTGTTTACAAATACAATACATTACAGCATTCCAGGCGCTTTGGTGGGCAATTTTAAAAAAAATGTATATAGGGCTTGTAGGTCCCATGGTCATAAGCAAATGTTGAAAGGAAAACTCTGTGTGGATTCCACTGCTGGCAGCTCCCTTTCCTGGCCCTTTATAGCGTGGGCAACACTACCTGTGCAATTCGACAGTGCAGGCACTTTTGCCTTCAGGGGAGGTGGGGGGGGAGGGGAAAGGGGAAAGGCAAATCTCAGGCCTCAGCTTTACTTGGGTAGCTGCTTAGTTACCCAGGTAAGGTCTTTTGAAAATTGTCCTCTTTATCTTGTAATCCATTCCATGTGAAGTTTTAAAACAAATCTACTGCTTTTCTTAACATGCGCTATATGTTATATACTATACTGAATTTCTCTCTCTCAACCATCGGATGAATTATAAATAAATTGTAAAAAAAAACTTGTCAGCAAAATGGCTTTAAGCCACTTTTTTCTTTTGTTGGATACATTTTAATTTTTCAAAACTTTTTAGTGTATGTATTTCTCAAATTACAGCAGCTACTTTATCTATTTTAAAGCATTTAATTATCTGCACACTTCACACAATATATTTGTGGCGGAGTACAAAAGAGATTTAAAAAAAACACATATGTAATCAGGTAAAAGCAAAATAAAACCAGACACACATGACAAATTTAAATACAGTCCACTGCTTGTAATCTGATCTTCATTACTGGAGAATATAGCCCGTGTAAAGAGAGAAATTTGGAGTGTCATCTTAAAAGTTTTAGCAAAGGCTGTAGAATGAAGGCTACCTGGAAGGGAATTCCATAAAAAAGGGACTCGCCACTGACAATGCCGGTCATAGGTAAATCCCTGATGCAGCATGCACAGTGAAGGTACCTCAAGCAAATGTTTGCTAGTGGATCGTAATGCCGGTATCGGTTTATATATTCTTAATGCCAAATTTAGCCATGTGCAGGAATTCCCATCATATACCAACCTGAGTATTAGTGTGGTTGTCTTTTAAAGGGCCCTCAACCTTACAGGTAACCAGTATAGGGAGGTTAGGACTGGAGCAATATGGTCACATAAGTGCGTCCTGGTCAATAACCTAGCTGCAGCATTTTGTATTATTATTAAGGAGCGTTTATAGGGTTTCTCCTTCAAATCACTGATGGTTTGCCATGTAGGTAAAACAAAAACAAACACCAGGCAATCAAAATAAAATTTAAGTGCTTGGTAACTCAAGCCTTATCCACTTTAGTGCAAACCAGTGTATGTTCTGTGCAAGGTATGCACATTGGGAAATCAAAAATAAGCCAATTGGATTGCCAAATTTGAGTTTTTCTTGCACATGAAGCCCTACTACCTAGCCTATATATAAGTAGATTAAAGGACTGAAACAGACTAAGCTTGCCCGTCCTCTGGGCAAGATTCTTTACATAAAGTGAATTGTCTATATATACAGATGTTACGCACAAGAAAACCTAGTTCTAATTGATGATGAATGAGCAATATACGTGCATACAAAAACATTGGAACTTGGTCCTTCTTGGTTTGTATGCAGCAATAAAGCAGTAGTTTGTATATGCTGAAATACTTTGAATTTAACATACTGCGATTATGCCTCTCATACAATAAAAACATCTCTCTGAGCATATATTGACTATTAAATTAACTTTCTTGAACATGTCATTAATTGAAGAATTATATGGCCAGATGTACTGAACAGTTCATATAGGCCATACTGTTATGAATTAGTTTGAAAACTAGGTCTCCCCTTTTAACTGTCTTAATGTACCTAATTAATATAGCTGAATTTATATTTACATGATTAAAATTACCTTTAGAAAATTGATACTTTAGATGTTCTTTCTGCATAAAAATGCCTTGAGATCCATATTCAAAAGCATTTAGCCAGATAACCCAGCAGCTGAATAAGGACCTCCTTGTATCCTGGTTTTGTCCTTCTCTGTCTGTCTGTTTGTGATGCCCTTTGTAGTAGTATTCCAGGCTATAATATGTGGGGATGCTGTTTTGGCAACTGTAAGGCAGCTGAGAACATGGAGCCATCACTCTGACTTAAGTATCCACACCATCTAGGCAAGCAGGCACTAGAGGGCACTATGATGGTGAAAAGTCTGTGTCAGCTGCAGGAGCCTTGCATTGATCACAGCCGGCACAGCAAACGCCAGAGGGCGCTGTGGCTGCAAACAGTGGGGGAACAGCAGCTGGCGCCACGGAGTCTGTGCCTACCCACACGGCGGCAGCCAACCCAAACGGAAGAACTGTGTCCAGCCAGGCTTGCTGAGGAAATATTTGCCAACATCATCTGTATATCCAGGGCTGGCTGTAGATTAACCCGCAACCTGGGCAAAAAACTGAAATTTGTGCACTCTGCTCCCCACCCCCCTTCCCTTCACTCATATCACTATTCGCAACCTCTTCAGGGATCTCTCTTACCCCCCCATCTCCCCCAACCCTCCCCCTTCCCAATGGCAAATTTAGGATTTTGCCACCCTAGGCATTGCTGGTGCCAACATACGGCCACACTGCCCCCTCTTCCCCTTTTCTTAAATTAGGTCAGATAAGACTAATGAAGTCTGCCACTTGTAAAGGATGGGATAACACTCATGCTTATACCTTATGTCCACAGAAACACCTCCAACAAAGGCTGTAGAGCAGAATTGGGAGGTTCTCCTTTCAACTTACCGTACAAAACAAAATATTCAGATTTTGGTGTCACCTCAGTAACAGCAACACAAACTCCTTCCACAACCAGGCACTCTGTGATGCAGCATAAAACCCTGCAGCAATGTCATCAGAACCTATTCAGCAAACATACCATACCAAAACAGCACTAACTGTAACCTCCAGGACTGAAACAGCAACAAGCCTACCTATGAAAATGCAAGACAGTCCCTCACACAATGCACCTCATATTGGAAAAACTAAAGAAGCAGGATTACTACCGAGTCCTAACCTGAAGTTACATGCTAGCAGAATATTTGCCCAGTGTCACGCAAAGAGCAGGGGTCTTCAACGGATACAAAATAAGTGACCACAAATTCAAAATAGCAACATGCAAACAAAAGCTGAAATGGAAACCTCAAGAAGCCAGACAGTGTAGCACTAGAGAACTAGAAACAGAAACGCATGTCCACTTGTGTTATACAAAGATATCAGAGATGCACATTCCTAAAAATGACACAATTCATTCACTAAACTGAAAATAAAATGATTTTTTTACACCTATGTTTGGAGATTTTGCTTTTCTGATCTCTATTTATTCTGTTGTTGGTCTTCTTACTCCTTTTCCAGGGTCTCCTGTCCATTTTCCATTTCTTATTGCTCCTCCTCCTCTTCGCTTCCTTCCTTTGTCTCTCTATCTTCTAATGTTTCTTTCTCTTTCACTATAAAATTGTAGGTAGATTTCATCCTGCCACCTCGCCCTCCAGTTTTACCTGTCTGAACCATTACATCTCCCCAACCCCCTCAATCCTCTTATCCACCCCCCCCCCCCCTCAGTGGGATGCTCCCTTGTCCTTTCGCTCAACAGCTGCCTCGTTTCTTGCCCTCTGAAACCCCCTCCCCTTCCTTTCGTCCCCCTTCCTCCTCTCCCAACTCCTTCCCTTTCCACCCCTTATCTTCTAATCCCCCCTACCCTTACACAAATCCCTCTCACCTCCTTCCATGCTCACCATTCCTCACCTTCCATATTACCCTCCACTCTCCCCCCTACTTAACCTTTAAACTCCCCTTGCTTCCATTCTCTCCTACCTACTTTCCAGTCCCCCCTCTTCTCCCTTCCCTCTCCATCCATCCTCCCCCATAGCCTAAAGGCAAAAGATCAGCACCAGTGGCCAGCGCTTCTCACATCCTCCTCTTGCCGCTGGCTCCTCTGTCTCTCACTCAGACCATGTAGGAAGGAGAGGAGCCAGCAGCAGAGTGAAAAGCACTGCCCACCAGCTCTGCTCTCTTACCTGTGTCATCCCCACAGCACAGCTCCTCTCAGGAGGGAGAGAAGCATCAGGTGCAGCGACTGTTGTTCAGTCCCGTGGGCCCTGGAGAAGCCAGTGGTACCTGCTGCAGCAACTCCTCCGTCCTGTGGGGTAGTATAGAGGAGGAGGAGGAGGAGAGAGGCAAACTCTTTCCCAGCTGCACTGAGAGGGGGGGCACTGGCACCCCTGGTGGATAACGCCCCGTGCAGCTGCACAGGTCACACCCTGTGTATATCCCTGCCCTAGGCATGTCTCCCTTTCAACTTGTTAAGCAGCATATAAAGTACTTCTTGGTTATTTGTTATGCTCAATAAGGAGGGATGCTTTACTTTGGCAAAGAAATAGCCATAATACATCCATCCATCCATCATCATTAGTCTCCCCAGAACAAATGAAATATAGTATTTTAAATACACAACCCAAAACTTCCCTTTTATCTTACTGTCATTAAACATCTGTTGCTATTTTCCTTGCCCAAATTCACCCTTTATTGCTCATTTAAATTACCCACAACATTCCATTCGTATAAATCCCAGTGTTAAATGCCCTTCATAAGGAGTGTTTGAAGAGAATGCCCTCTTCCAGTAGGAGAGGCTTCAACTTAAGGCATTTCAATTTACAAGTCACAACTTTTTAAAACTGACACCTACTATTCACCTTTACAATGTTTGCTTAAGCCTACAACACGCAGGCGTCTCTTGGCAGGTGCACACTGGCTCGCTGACTCCGAGGCCCAGCATGGTGATGTCAGCAGGAAGAGGTCCTCTCCTTGCAGCATTGTCCTGTAGCCATACCTTGCCAGTTTGCTCTTCGGGCACAAAAAGAAAAAAAAAAAAAAGGTTTTAAAACGTGTTCATATTTTCTACAGTATTACATAATACTAAATTTCGAATTATTTTAGTGAAAATATGGTATCGGTTCTTAGGGCTGGAATCAATCTCCCATTTATAACATTGATCTTTATGGGACAATCTACTTGGTCTTACATTTCAGTATCATCTCACTTTGCCCACCCTCCACCCCAAGATATTCTTATTTCCTTATATAAGCAGAGAAATTGTACTTATCAGAAGAGAGGGAGATGGAAAGCAACAAACTATTTTTAGGAATTTCTCTTTAGAGAAATAATACTTTTGATACTTTCCATTTTCCTTTATCCAGCTGACTACAATTGTTGTTCTGCTCACATTTATAGAGTTTAATAGGCCCCAGATTTACCTGAATGTTGACTCTACGAGGCAGTGTTTAATTTAGTGATGGCAAACACCAGCTCTACAATATTGAAAAAAGGTCTGCTTTTCTCAAGAAGCCCTTCTCTGGATCCAAACTTCATTTCTAAATAGTAGCTTCTCTCTTTACTTTTCCCATTTCCTAAAAATCCTTGATAATGGAGTACATGTAAGACTATGGACTTCCTTCTATCCAAGCCATAGATTCCCTTCCATTGTGATTTCAGGCCATCACATTCCACATAATCGGTTTTCCTTCACTTGTTTAAATAACCTACACAAAGCTACACTCTTCTGCATTTGACCTCATTGACCACTCAATTTTTCTATTACTTCACCAGATTTTTCTGACTTGGTTTCTATTTGGTTCTTGTCTCTAACCACTGTTACAGGGATCTAAGTCCACTGTTTCTCAACTCAGTCCTTGGGGATCATCTGGCCAGTCTTTTTCAGGATATCCACAAGAAATATGCTCAGTGTACATTTGCATACCATGGAGGAAGTGCATTCAAAGCTTTCTCAAGCACAATTTATTGTGGATGTGCTGACCGAGTGCTCTCTGAGGACTGGGTGGAGGTTTGATGTTCTAGTCAACAGCTTGTACTTGGATCTGGCTTTCCCTTCTGTATGTTATGTTCAGCGATCCACTGGGTAACCCTGTGAACCACCACTCTTACCTCCAATTCTGGGCTCAGCCACACCATTCCTGACACAGTAAAGCACCATCTGTCCACTGTGCAGTGGGACGCCACTCTCCGATGCGGCAAGACACCGCTGGGCCATCATGCGGCAGGACGCCACCGACTCTTGTCACACCACACCTTCCCCTAGGCATACGCGTGCATCTCCTCTCACTTTTAAAGGGACCATGACAGGAAAAGCTCCATGGCCCCTGGAGATGACATCATCAGTACCTCCCGAACAGCAACTCACCTCAGCAACAGGTCCAGCTACTGCCTTGAAGTGCGAGTTGCTCAGTCTTTGTTCCAGCCTCGTCTTAAATCTTCATTCCAGCCTGTCCTCCGTACTCTTCCAGCCTTCTCCAGTTTGTCTTCTGTCTTCATCCTTATCTGTTCCTTCCATGTTGTCTTCCTGTTCTCACCTACCCACCCAGCCTATCAGTCCCTCTCTCCTATTTGGATACCTGGTTTGACCTCAGCTTGGATCCCAGATATGCTTGACTGCCACCTGCCTCTGACCATTGCCTGGACTCACTTGACCGCTGCCTGCCTCTGACCATTGCCTGGACCCGCCTACCTCCGACTGCCACCTGCCTATGACCCAGCTTTCCGCTGACCTCTCCTGTCATCAGCAGAGACCCCACCTATGTTCTGCCAGCCCCAGCAGCCAAAGGTAAAACCCAAGGAGAATGAGGGCTAGTATATGTGAATGTCATGATGGGTCTCTGCCTCGCCTGAGTCTGTCTGCTGATGGTGGGAACCTGCAGGGCTCCTCCCTCTAGGTAGAGCCAATCTTGACTTGGCCCAAGGGTCCACAAATACAACACTATGGATGCAATTTTCAGACTGGCATCTTTGCCGAAATGTCCACAGGTACTTTTAGCCCACAGACACATCACCAAATTCCAAAAGGAAAGCACATGCATACTTTCACTTTGAAACTTATCCCTCAATCAATGTACTGCACCTGCAAACTTTTGCACCTGTTTGTGTGTTTAGATTTTGTAAGGACAAAAATGTGTGTAGTCCTTAAAATACAATCTAGATATGATATTTTCTGATTCCACCCAAAACTTGCCTTCCACTACCAGAATTGCTGGAAGCACTGGATTCGTTAGGGATAATAGCAGCATCACGATGACCCTACTTCAACCAAAGTAATGAGATTGTGGAAGCCAGAAAATTAGAAAATGTGCACTTTATTGTTCCAGGAGTGAAGGAAATACAAGGAAAAGACGTCACATAAAAGGCTTCAAAGTTCTTCGCATCTGGGGGTTCTGATTTTTATTTATATAATCAAACATATCACAGAGAGAATGCGGACAGCAAATAAATGTAATATTAGATGAGTCTGATGAATATTTGAAGCATGCAGACCATACCCTTTCTTGCTCCAGCTTCTTCACATCCCTTCAGAATACACACATTCACACGCCAGAACGCTGACCTATATTAACGGGTAAGATATTTCCATGGGCGCGTCTTGAAGCCTTTTTGATTGTGGTACAAATGATCTATTAGGTCACAAAACGATAAAGGACTTAGCTGGTTAGATTAAAGAGCTTTGAAAAGTGATCGGGCAAACCAGTTAAGCATCAGCTGTCCAAATCTCACTAAGCCAGTGAAATTCCGGATGGGGCCCGGAAGTAGGGGGATAGGCGGGGAGGAGAACTGTAGGCAGCTAGTGCTGGTTTCCAGCCGTAGCCTACTCAAACTTAGTTGTGGCCAAATTTTGGCGCTGCTGCAGCAGCAGACCTAAGCTCGCCTGGCCACCCTCGGTCTTTATATATTAAAATAGTGGCCTTGCCTGGCAGGATCCCTTCTTCCCCTCCCCCTCTCTCCCAGCTCTCTAAATATGAAACAATGCTCTGGTACCAGCAGTCCCTCCTTTCCCTCTCTCTCTCCTCCTGCACCTCTTTTAAATAGGAAAAAAATGTGCCCTCAGTTGCAGGACCCTTTCCTCTCCCCATTGCTCTACACTAAATAAGAAAGAAATGGCTTTGCAGCAGCAGCTGAATCACTTTCCTTTCTTCCCTCCCCCATCTGTGAAAAGAAATGGCCCTATGACAGCAGGACACCCTCCCCCCTGGCCCCAAAAAGGATCGCCTGCTAGGGATCCACTCTCTTTCCCTTTCTCCTTTTTTTGGAAAATATAATAAGCATTCGAGCCTCGATTCTGCAAACTTCCTAAGCTCTGGAAATGGCAGAACGCAGAGCTCGTGGCATTTTCTCACCCTGAAAAAAAAAATATAATCGGGGTGGATCTAGGAAATCCTGAGACCCCTTCCCCTTATAATTCCCGTGCATGCAGGTCTCAGAATCCAGGGCCTTATTTTCTACGGCATTTGGTCATTCAGATCAGCTAAGCGAGCTTTGCAACCAAGTTCTGGGGAGACAAATCGTTCCCGAGTGCAGAGAAGCAGCAACTGGAAACATCTTAATTATATGCAATGCAAAACATACACATGACTGTGTCCGCAGCCTGTGCAAAAGCAAGCTAGAGCAATAAAGCTATTGTGCATCTTTTTTTCTTTTATATCTCCACTTGCCTGGTGTAATTTATGCACCACTTTGGTTCCCATCCAGTGCATCCTTTTTTTTTTCTTTTAATATATGTAGCGTACAAATTAAGACATGAGAGAAAAAAAACCCCATCAGTAGGACCGCTCAGATCATTCCACCTCCACCCCCAAAAAAGTATTCAATTCCCTTCACACCATTTCTAATTGGCTTATAGATGTTTGAGGTTATCCTCCCAAAACACCTTAGATAAGGTTCAAAGCAGTTTATGCAATCTGCGAATGCACAGACGATTAGGCCCTATGAGCTCCTAAGAGTGACTTCTGCAGAAAGGCTAATAGCTCTTGTGGCGCAAGGAGCATTTTGTAAGATTAAAAAGTTTAAGACGCAACAGCTGCCACATATGTCCAAATGATTATTTTTGCACACAAGTTTCATTCAAATTAACTCTTTTAGAAAGATTGCTCTACAGACCCAGCGCCCATAAGCATGCCGAGTTATATTATACTGCACTGGCAGGATTGTTAAAGGCCACACAGCAGTCTCACTAGCCACGGTTTTTCTCCTCTGGAAATTCTGTCTTCTATCTCAACAGAACCTAAGTGGACAGTGGTAGTCGCATATGGACTTGTGTATTTTACCTTTTGATTCAAGACTTACAGCAAGTACGTTTACATTTTCAAAGACTGTCTGGAATATGGTAAACCCAATGAAAAACACACATTAACAGGCCTGGAGCGCATTCAACCACTTGGCCAATTTTAAAAGAATTCTCTTCAAAGTTCACCTCATATGACAGTTTTGCATCGCTGTTTCTATCGATTCTCCTGGTGAATAGATGCTCTGAGGAAGACCAGCTGATCTAAATTATGGGTATGTTGCCCAAAACAAATAAAAACTATTGACCAGCGGCCTCTTTCTCAGACTGTACAGTGTCAAAAGAGATTAATCTCACTGTTCTGGAAGTATTAGATGAGGCCATTTAAATGATTGCTGACTGGGCTAGTTTTACCAACTCACTTCTTCCATCACGGTTTCTTTTCCCTTACTCAGTATAAGTTGAAAAATTGCTTTGATTATAATTTTAGAAATTGCTTTTGCCTGCCTGTGTGAATTGGAAGGTTCAATAAGTAACACTATATGGATCTGGGAACCTCAGCTGTGTTACAAAAAGCACTCAATCAGCGTTTTCAATTGGCTGGCATGGCCCTTGGCTGTATTTATCATACAATGTCTCCTGGTCATTTTTTTCCCCTTTATGTCATTTCATTTTAGTGTACACAAATTTTCTTTTCACATTCATGCAGCAGAATATACATATACTAAACAAATGTGCATGTACTAAATCAAGTTAGTGGGCACTTCCTGTTTTTATTTTTTTTCGTACACTAAAATGAAATGACAAAAAGAAAATAGAAAAGGAAACAAAAGCCGAAATGAAACAAATAAAAGGTTTTTAGATGCACACATCTAGAAGCGAAGCGACTGAGTCCCTCAACTTGGGGAAACTCTCCACTTGTGCTCATAAGTTTACATACCTCTGGCAGAATTTGTAAGATATGTAGCATTGTAAGACAGCATGCGCGATCAGACAAAACATGTCTGTTATTTTTAATGTGCTTCAAATTAAACTATTATGCATCATAGAATACCACAATCATTAAACAAACCATAGCAACAAGGGAAATAATAAAATGGTCCTGTTCAAAAGTTTGCATACCCTTGAATATTTGGACTGATAATAGACACTCAAGTTGATACACTAGGTTGAGATGGCAATGAAGGGTAGGTATCCACACCTATGCTTTGTTTGATTGTAATTAGTATCTGTGTATAAATAGTCAATGAGTTTCTTAGCTCTTGAGAAACTTATGTATTTCATCCAGGGATGCATTGACTTTGGTGGCTACTGAAGCATGGAGAAAGCATAAGAACTGTCAAAGGATCTGTGAGCAAAAATAGTTCAACTTTATAGATCAGAAAAAAGGATATAAAAAGATATCCAAAGATTTGAAAATGCCAATCAATACTGTTCAAACTCTGATCAAGAAGTGAAAAATTATGGGTTCTGTTATTATCAAGCCATGGTCAGGTAGACCAAGAAAGATTTCAGACAACTACCAGGAAAATTTGTTGGGATACAAAAACAAACAAAAAAAAAAAATCCACAAGCAACTTCTACTAAAATACAGGTTTCTCTGAAACAAAGTGGTATGGGTGTTTCAGCATGCACAATAAAAAGATACTTGAACAAAAATGGGCTGCATGATAAGAGTTGCCAGAAAAAAGCCATTGCTGCACCAATGCCAAAAACAACCCGCTTACAATACGCCAAACAGCACCTAGAGAAGCCTCGAAACTTCTGGAAAAATAATTTGGAGTGATGAGACCAAAATTGAACTTTATGGTCACAATCATAAACGCTATGGAGAGAAGCAAACCATCCCTACCGTGAGGCATAGAGGTGGATCTCTGTTGTTTTGGGTATGTGTGAGGTACAGCAGCACAGGGTATTATGTCAAAACCGATGGCAGGATGAATGAAGCATCTCATCAGAAAATATTAGAGGAGAATTTGCATTCATCAGCCAGGAAGCTGCGCATAGGGCGCACCTGGACTTTCCAACATGATAATGATCCAAAACATAAAGCCAAGTTGACGTTTAAGTGGCTACAGCAGAAGAAAGTGAAGGTTCTGGAGTGACTATCCTAGTCTCTTCTCATCAACATCATTGAGCCACTTTGGGAAGAACTCAATGCAGATCTGGAGGTCTTTTTGCCAAGAGGAATGGGCAGCTTTACCACATGAGAAAATTAAGGGCCTCATAAGAACATAAGAAATTGAAATACTGTGTCAGACCGAGGGTCCATCAAACTCAGCATCCTGCTTCCAACAGTGGCCAATCTAGGCTATAATTACCTGGCAAGTACCGAAACACTACTTACTCACAACTATCATAAAATACGGCAAGCCGTCATTGATGCAAAAAGGGGCAATGCACGATATTAAGGACTAAAGGTATGCAAACTTTTGAATAAGACCTTTTTTCAATTATTGCTATGGTTTAATGATTGTGCTGTTCTGTGATGCATAATATTTTAATTTGAAACATTAAAAATAACAGATGTGTTTTGTCTGATCATTCATGTTTTCTTAAAATGCTACACATCTTACAAATTCTGCCAGGGGTATGTAAACTTATGAGCACAACTGATTGAAAGGAGGATGTGATTAAGGCAGTTAATGTAGCTGAGTTTAAAAAAAGGTCTGGACATGTTCCTGCAGGAGAAGTCTACAAATTGTTATCGACAAAGGAACTGCCACTACTTCTCACTGCATGATAGCAGCAAAGGATCTAATTACTCTTTGGGATTTTGCCAGGTATTTGTGAGCTGAATTAGCCACTATTGAAAATAGAATACTGGGCTTGATGGACCCTCAGTCTGACCCAATATGGCAATTCTTAAGTTCTTATTTGCAATCAGCACAAAGAACTGCCAGGTGCACCAGCACAGAAAGCAACCTGTGGGAGCATTGAGAGGAGAGGGTCACCTTGCTGGTGGCTGAAAGGAATCAGTAAGTTTTTGCTTGGGACATTCTCTTTTTTAAAAGTATTGGGGCGAAGTTAACTATTTGGGAATATTATTTAGTGTGTTTGTGCTTTTAATAGTCAGTAAGGCAGCAAATAAACAGAAGTTAGATTGTTTGTATTTTTTTTTTTTAATTTTATTTTTATTCAATTTCAAATACATTTAAGTAAACATCCTTACTTCCAGAAAAACTGAGATTCACATAGAGTATATCTTTTTTTCAATTACAGAATCAAAAAGGAAAAATTTAACAATATCATAAATTAAGCATACAATTTTTCCATTATTATTTGTGGTACATTTCTAATTCTATGTGCCCCCACTATAAAGGTAATGAAGAATTGAGGTGAGGCTAAGGAAAACAAATGGGAGTACATATAAAATAATTATATAATATAGGCTGCGTGTCCAAGTTTACTTAACTAAGTGTCTTCGGGTTTAGATGTTAATTACAGAGGGTATAGTTATATTCCTAGCATTTATAAAGGATTTTAATTGCTCTGGAATGAAAAAGATAAAGGATTCATCCTTCGATCTAATCATGGGTATCTTAGTTGGAAAATATATCTTAGTTGGAAAATATAACCCAAGGTTGTTACTTGTGGTTTTAACTTTAAAAATTCTCTACATCTCTCCTGGGTGACTCGAGTAAAGTCAGGATATATCCTGACTTGCTGAGAAAGAAAACTTACTGAGATGTTTTTAAAGTATCTCTGCATAATCAGGCTTAAATCAGCCTCATTAAAGAAAGTTACCAACAAGGTTCCACGTTCGAGAACTTCCTCAGTTGAATTTTCAAGAAACTGCGTTAAGTTTTCTAAGGCCTCTGACTGAATTTGATTATTCCTAGTATTTATCAATACAGGCAAGAAATTCAATTTATTTACTACAGGAATATTTCTTTCTTCAAATTTCAATACTTCCAACATATATTTTTTTAAAGTCAAAAGAAAATCCTGTCCTAAAACTTTAGGGAAATTAAGCATTTGTAAATTCTGTCTCCTATTATAATTCTCAAGTTGTTCTATTCTCCTATTCATGTAGTTATAGTCCTTTATTACTTTCAAAACACAGTCAGAGTTCCTAGCCACCGAAACTTCCACTTTCCCAATCTGTTGTTTCATCTCAAGGGGTTGTTTCTCCACCTTTTCTTCCAGTAATTCCACTTTTTCTTTTAGGAGTTTTAACTCTGCCCCTTGTTTCTTATGGCATTGGCCTAGGCCAACCATTAAGTCCCACAACGCTTCAAGCATTACCACTTCAGGTTTAGAAGGAATATGAAGAGACTCACCCAATTCCATTTGGGCAGAATCTACTCTCTCCGTTGCTGTCCCGGAGATTTCAGCAGTCTCAGCCAGCGCTCCATGCTCGCCGTCCGGTGTCAAAGTCAGAAACCCCGTCTCTGCTCTTCCTCCGTTCAGCTCCTGCAAGCGCGGCTGTACACCGCCAGATCCGGGCAAGTCCTCCCTCTGGCCCCCACCGTCCGGAACTGCTCGACCGACGTCATCTTTCGGCGTCCCGGGCGAGGGAGAGGAGCCAGTCAATCCCGGTGCCTGATGTGGTTGAAGGCACGGAGGGCTCAAGGTTACCTCCCCAAGTGATTCTCTCGCTCCCTCGAGGGAAATCGCAGCTGGGTTTTCACTCTCCTCTTGACTTGGAAGTGATCGGTAGGCTGTTATCAATTTCTGGTTTGAGGGCATGGCTGCTTCGGAGGGGTATAAGTGCACCTTGCCCTTTCTTTTAGCAGGCATCTTCAAGAAAAATTTCCCCAGAATGAGAGCGTTCCTCCGATCAGACTCACACAGTGGCCATCTTGCTCACCCCGCAGCGGCCATCTTGCTCACCCAGATTGTTTGTATTTTTAAATAGTCAGTCAGTAAGGCAGCTAAGTAAGCAGTAGTTAGTGTTTGTGTACTAAAAACAAAAAAGAAAAAAGTAGCCAGAAGCTAGAAATAAGCTAGGAGCAGTGTATACCTAAGTAAAAAGGTTGAAAAGTTCAGTTACTCACCTTGGAAAGGTGTTAAGGTAGTGTGATTTGGTTTGATTAGGGACCAACACTTGTTAATCAAGAGAGCAGTGAGTCACTCTAGCTGACTAACTGAAGTTACACTGTTTGTTCTTCCCACCCCTCACCCACGCGCCCCTAGCTCATCCCTTAATTTATAGGCAAATGCCACTTTAAAAAACCCCCAAAAACCTTATTGAGAGTTTGATCATTCCCCTATAGGCCACTACCAGACATATAGTGAATTCACTAATACATTTAAAGGACATTAGACACATTCCTACTCCCATAGCAACCTAAACCTTAACTAGGAACTGATCAAAACTGAGATGAAGGCAGCAGTCCAGCAACAAGAGGGGGGCTTCCCAGTCTTTTGCATGGAGTGTCACATGTATGATTTTTTACCCGCCGGTGAGAAATTGTAAATGTGCATGCGATGCAAAGAGCTCCTGGCTCTCAGAGAATGTGTCCGATATCTGGAGGAGCTGAGGCAGACAGAGAGGTATATAGATGAGACCTTCAGGGACATAGTAGCCAAGTCCCAACTTCAAACTGGCAGCCCTGGTGCTCCCTTGGAGGAAGGTGGTCTCATGATTGGAGAGCATCAACCTGGTGCAGCAGGATTCTGTAGCAAGGACCTGCTCTCCAGGCAATGCATTGTCCTTTCGCACCAGGGATATCTCCCAAGGTCTACTCCCCAGGAGGGAAGGGTTAGGTCGGCCGTCATAGATGGTGATTCAATTATTAGGAATGTAGACAGCTGGGTGGCTGGTGGGCGTGAAGATTGCATGGTAACATGCCTACCGTGTGTGAAGGTGTCGGACCTCACGCGTCACCTAGATAGGATTTTAGACAGTGCTGGGGAGGAGGCGGTTGTCGTGGTACATGTGGGCACCAACGACATAGGAAAATGTGGGAGAGAGGTTCTGGAAGCCAAATTTAGGCTCTTAGGTAGAAAGCTTAAATCCAGAACCTCCAGGGAAGAATTATCTGAAATGCTCCCTGTTCCACGCGCAGGTCCCCAGAGGCAGGCAGAGCTCCGGAGTCTCAATGCGTGGATGAGACAATGGTGCAAGGAAGAGGGATTCAGTTTTGTAAGGAACTGGGAAACCTTTTGGGGAAGGGGGAGTCTCTTCCAAAGGGATGGGCTCCACCTTAACCAGGGTGGAACCAGACTGCTGGCGCTAGCCTTTAAAAAGGAGATAGAGCAGATTTTAAACTAGAACAAAGGGAAAAGCCAACAGTCGCTGAGCAGTGCATGGTTCGGAGGGAGGTATCTTCAAGGATACTAATGATGCATAAAAATTAGGGCATCCCAACAGTGAGGTTCCAATAATAAGAAAAGTAGTCTAAGTGCCTGTAACTAAAAACTCACCTGAGCTAAAAAATTCTAACTTATCCCTATCATTTAAAAAACAGAATGAAAATACAAACAAAAAACAAACTTTGAAATGTTTGTATGCTAATGCCAGAAGTCTTAGAAGTAAGATGGGAGAATTAGAATGTATAGCAGTGAATGATGACAGACTTAATTGGCATCTCAGAGACATGGTGGAAGGAGGACAACCAATGGGACAGTGCTATACCGGGATACAAATTATATTGCAATGACAGAGAGGAGCACCCGGGAGGCGGTGTAGCACTTTATGTCCGGGATGGCATAGAGTCCAACAGGATAAACATCCTGCATGAGACTAAATGCACAACTGAATCTTTATGGGTAGAAATCCCTTGTGTGTCAGGGAAGATTATAGTGATAGGAGTATACTACCATCCACCTGGTCAAGATGGTGAGATGGACAGTGAAATGCTAAGAGAAATTAGGGAAGCTAACCAAATTGGTAGTGCGGTAATAATGGGAGATTTCAATTACCCAAATATTGACTGGGTAATCATCGGCACATGCTAGAGATATAAAGTTCCTGAATGGAATAAATGACATTTTTATGGAGCAATTGGTTCAGAAACTGACAAGAGAGGGAGCAATTTTAGATCTAGTTTTCAGTGGAGCACAGGATTTGGTGAGAGAGGTAACGGTGGTGGGGCCACTTGGCAATAGTAATCATAATATGATCAATTTGAATTAATGACTGGAAGGCGGACAGTAATCAAATCCACAGCTCTCGTGCTAAACTTTCAAAAAGGAAACTTTGATAAAATGAGAAAAATAGAAAAAAAACTGAAAGGAGCAGCTACAAAGCTGAAAAGTGTGCAAGAGGCGTGGTCATTGTTTAAAAATACCATCCTGGAAGCACAGTCCTGATGTATTTCACACATTAAGAAAGGTGCAAAGAAGGCAAAACGATTACCGGCATGGTTAAAAGGGGAGGTGAAAGAAACTATTTTAGCTAAAAGATCTTCATGCAAAAATTGGAAGAAGGATCCAACAGAAGAAAATAGGATAATGCATAAGCGTTGGCAAGTTAAATGTAAGACATTGATAAGACAGCTAAGAGAGAATTTGAAAAGAAGTTGGCCGTAGAGGCAAAAACTCACAGTAAAAACTTTTAAAAATATATCCAAAACAGAAAGCCTGTGAGGGAGTCAGTTGGACCGTTAGATGATCGAGGGGTTAAAGGAGCAATTAGAGAAGATAAGGTCATCGTGGAAAGATTAAATGATTTCTTTGCTTCGGTGTTTACTGAAGAGGATGTTGGGGAGGTACCCGTACCGGAGAAGATTTTCATGGGTAATGATTCAGATGGACTGAACCAAATAACGGTGAACCTAGAAGATGTGGTAGGCCTGATTGACAAACTGAAGAGTAAATCACCTGGATGGTATATACCCCGAAGTTCTGAAGGAACTCAAAAATGAAATTTCAGACCTATTAGTAAAAATTTGTAACCTATCATTAAAATCATCCATTGTACCTGAAGACTGGAGGATAGCTAATGTAACCCCCATATTTAAAAAGGGCTTCAGGGGCGATCCTGGAAACTACAGACCGGTTAGCCTGACTTCAGTGCCAGGAAAAATATGGAAAGTGTTCTAAATATCAAAATCACAGAAAATATAGAAAGACATGGTTTAATGGAACAAAGTCAGCATGGCTTTACCCAAGGCAAGTCTTGCCTCACAAATCTGCTTCACTTTTTTGAAGGAGTTAATAAACATGTGGATAAAAGTGAACCGGTAGAAGTAGTGTACTTGGATTTTCAGAAGGCGTTTGACAAGGTTCCTCATGAGAGGCTTCTAGGAAAAGTAAAAAATCATGGGATAGGTGGCGATGTCCTTTTGTGGATTACAAACTGGGTAAAAGACAGGAAACAGAGAGTAGGATTAAATGGACAATTTTCACAGTGGAAGGGAATGGGCAGTGGAGGGCCTCAGGGATCTGTATTGGGACCCTTACTTTTCAATATATTTATAAATGATCTGGAAAGAAATACGACGAATGAGATAATCAAATTTGCAGATGATACAAAATTGTTCAGAGTAGTTAAATCACGAGCAGATTGTAATAAATTGCAGGAAGACCTTGTGAGACTGGAAAATTGGGCATCCAAATGGCAGATGAAATTTAATGTGGATAAGTGCAAGGTGATGCATATAGGGGAAACATAACCCATGCTATAGTTACACAATGTTAGGATCCATATTAGGTGCTAGCACCCAAGGAAGAGATCTAGGCGTCATAGTGGATAATACATTGAAATCGTCAGCTCAGTGTGCTGCGGCAGTCAAAAAAGCAAACAGAATGTTAGGAATGAAGAAGGGAATGGTGAATAAAATGATGGAAGTCATAATGTCTCTGTATCGCTCCATGGTGAAACTGTACCTTGAATACTGTGTACAATTCTGGTCATCGCCTTTCAAAAAGGATATAGCTGCACTGGAGAAAGTACAGAGAAGGACAACCAAAATGATAAGGGGCATGGAACGGTTGCCCTATGAGGAAAGGCTAAAGAGGTTAGGGCTGTTCAGTTTGGAGAAGAGACAACTGAGGGGGGATATGATAGAAGTCTACAAAATCATGACAGGACTTGAACAAGTTAATGTAAATCAGTTATTTACTCTCTCAGATAATAGAAGGATCAGCGGGTTCCCAATGAAGTTAGCAAGAAGCTTATTTAAAACAAATTGAAGAAAATTATTTTTCAGTCAGCGCATAGTTAAGCTCTGGAATTCATTGCCAGAGGATGTTTATTTTATTTATTTATTATTTTTATATACCAACATTTGATCTCATTCAGGTACTGTAGGTATTTCCCTATCCTCAGAGGGCTTACAATCTAAGTTTTGTACCTGAGGCAGTTAGTTTAACTGGGTTTAGAAAAGGTTTGGATAAGTTCCTAGAAGAACTTATCCATAAACTATTACGGTAATTAAAAAGTAATAGTAGCTTGTGATTCATCTAATATTTTGGGTACTTGCCAGGTTCTTATGGCCTGGATTGGCCACTGTTGGAAACAGGATGCTGGGCTTGATGGACCCTTGGTCTGAAGCAATATGGCATATCTTATGTTCTTATGGGTGTGGAGGAATTTAAAAAAATCTGTAAGCAAACAGGATTATAATAGAAATTAAGATCACACCAACACCACACTTTATAAAAGAAAGACAAGTTTAGTTCAAGCATCATTATACTACAATAAATATAAAGTTGGCTTATGACAATCTTTTTATCATGAAATCACATCAAATATAAATAAGCTAGCTGAGTTGCTTCATAGGAAAATAATGTGGTTGAAAGAGCAGCCTGATGGGAAGAACCTATTTTGCTGCATTTACTGTTAGTCGCTTTGCTGGAAGCACTAAAATGAAGGTGTTAAATCTAGAATGCTAACTCTTGCATAGAATATTGAGCTCACAAACTCCAGCATGGAGAATGACTGATATTGCTGATATATTTTTTTCAATTTGTGTGTGTGTGCATGCTACCATCAGAGAATGACTAATGTTTGCGCATCCCTGTATTTTTCTAACTGTGGTTTCTGCAAAGAAAGCCTTGATGCTCTGCACGCTAATTTAGACTTTCTTTCCATTTGCTGTCCTACTAAATAGAAGGGAAAGGCACACACACGTTCCACGTAATTTATTTTATTTAATTTTGCACACTTCTTACTAATATACCAAGATGCTTATGCCCGAATTTTCAATGGCCTATGTGCGTTAAACCCGAGGGTTACGCGCATGGCTGGACATGCATGTGCCGAGCGCATTTTAGAAATGTCCCAGCCACGCGCGTAACCCCCGATATGCGCAGAAGTTCTGGGCCAGCGAAAAGGGGGAGGGGCATGGTTTGGGCAGAGAGGAGGCTGGCTGGGACAGCGAAGGAGCAGGTAAGTTATAAAACAAACAAAAAAAAAAAGGATTGGCGAGGAGAGTGGAAAAGGTTGGAAGATTAGGTAGTGGTATAGAGAAGTTCCCTCCCACCCGCAGATGCACGCGCAGATAATCGTATTTTATAACACGTGCACAGCGTGTCCATGTGTGCGCACTGGGAACCGTGCGAGTTTTAAAAACCGACCCCTTATTGAGGAACAACCTAAAAATTTCTATAAAATAATCAAATCAAAATCACAACGTAAAGACTGAAAAAAAAAAAAAGATTATAAATCATAATCCTCAAAAAGTGTGCAAAGTACCAGAAAAAATTCTGAAACCATGACAGGCTCATAGTTAAAAAAAAAAAAATAAATAAAAAAAGAAACAACACAGAGAAAAGTCTGTACAAACAAAAACGTCTTCACAATCTTTCGAAAGCATAGCTAGGAGATTCACGAGCATAAAGGGTAACCAGTTTCATGTACCTGGATCCACAGCACCTAAAGGTCTGCTTTCTTTGCTGACCCAATGAGCATACTTTGGAAAAATAAAGCTGCCTGCTTTGAGCATAAGGATAGATCTGGATTACAGGCACATCACACACAATGATTGCAGAACGGCAAAAACTTCACATTCTTTCATGGAGCCATTTGGATTTATTTTGGCAGGACGTCCTGTAAAACCACAATACTTTACAGACAAAGCAGGGTCATTCATTATTGTAGTGGAGGAGCAGTGATTAGAAGAGTGGGCTGCGAATCAGGGAAACCAGGGTTCAAACCCCACTGCCACGCGACCTTTATTTTATTATTTATTTATTAACTTTTTTATAACGGCATTCGAGGGCACATCATGCCGGATTACATTCAACAAATGGTTGGAAAATACATAGAACAGGGCATGGGATGGGAACAATAGGAACGAGGAGGTCAAGGTGGAAAGAGAGGAACAAAATGAACTTGCCAGGAAGAGGCATATCATTAAAATTAACAATGAGCTATATGCAAGGTTCAGTGGTTTATGCAACGGTTCGAGAAGATGTACAGTATACAAAGGCAGAGATTCAATATAGTGTTCAGGGCTGATTTCAGGAAGGGGGAGAGGGGGCTTAGTGACCTTGGCCAAGTCACTTTACCTTTCGTTGCAGATTTACAGGTATGTGGGCCACGCGCGAGCAACGTGAATTTTAAGAAGCCGGGAAGTGGGCGCGAACACACCAGTGTGCGCGTGAAGAATGAGGCGGCAGAAAAGGGGCGGGGCTAAAACTTACATACGTAACCTCCGAATTTTGCAAGGCTGAACAGAGAAACGTGCTTCATATGTTACCTGCATGACTCTACTACTGGTCCTATTCAGGCACAGGTCTGTACATTTTGGGCCAGAGGGATCCTGAACACTGGGGGGGGGGGGGGGGGGGGGAGAGACTTTTAAAGAGACAATCTGACACTATATATCTCTCCCATTGTAAGAGTGGCACTTTTAACTCAGGTTTTTGGGGGGCGGTGTTACACTGGTATACCTAGGGCGCAAGGGTCTGTAAGACCCTTAACACTGCCCCCCCAAAAAAATACCCCACCCTGAGTTGAAAGTACCCCTCATATATATAGATATAGAGAATGTCAGACTGTCTCTTTTAAAGAGTCTCTCTCTCCCCACCTCCCCCGGACTCTTGCGAGCATGCGTGTAAAGGCTCCAACACCTACGTGCAGCAGGATATTTTAAATGGCCCGTGCATACTCGCACACACACGATATAAAATGGAGCATAGTTTTGCTCACGTGCCCGGTATGCGCATTTACGAGCGTACATGCGCTCCTTTTAAAATTTACTTTTTAGATTGTAAGCCCTACCGTATACCTGAATGTAATTCACTTTGAAATGCCGAAAAGTGGAATAATAAATAAAAAATTGCTGACTTATCATGGGCTACATTTTGTGATAATTTATCAAAGATTCAGAGTAGCTGCCGGTATAGAGTATGCCAGCAGGATCATAGTAAACTGTCAGTCTACTCCACTAATATTTTTTTTTAAGACATGGCCATAGTGCATCCCCATTGCTATCACGACTCAGTAGACAGCAAAAGGATGACGTGGTAAAAGAAAACGAAAATATTCTTACATGAAGAGCTGGTTCCTCAAGAACAAGGCTGAGGCAGATTGGTAAGGCACTGTAGGAAGATGCATAATTGAAAAAATGTTCAGTCCGAAAGGCATTAAAGATAATGGCACTTCTTAATTGTAGGCATAATTAATTTCAGGCAATGAAAATGCAAATTTAAAACAGAATAGCAACAATCTTGTGTAAGGATCTTAAATTCCATTTCCTAGAAGCAATGATCCTTTTGGTAGCAGGCGGTATAAAGATAATTCCCCACACATTCTGCTGAAAGCTCTTGTCTTTGGATGAAACTATGTAAGCGCAGCTGTGGGCAGTTTCTGGATAGGCTGGCCTACTATTGCAGGGACTATTGTTTAAAGGGACACAGTCAAGGTTAGCGCAATTGCTTACATGCAGAGGCAGCAGCAAAGATATGAAGACTGATGCAGCACAACTGGCACATCCTGACTGCTGCTTTACCATGGCTATAAACGTGGCGCCAATTGAAATGCAGCTCTAAAACTTGAATTATAGTTTTGTTAAAAAAAAAAAAAAGTAAAAACACATCACCCAAAAGATAATTAAATAGGTGGCAACAAATCTAGGATAGTTATGACTATCTTCCAGACATTTAAAAAAATCTTACTTTCCCTAACAGGGACCCTTTAAACAGAGTAAATATATACACACAGATTACAAAATAAAGCTATACATCTGGCTTTAAACTAAGTCAACCCAAGCAGGCCTGGCATGACCAGGTGTGCATACTGTGCATTTGCATGGGGCAACATACCTGGGGGCGGCGGGGGCAGCAGTGGCAATAGAAGAGGTGCAGGGCCACTAGCGGAGCCAAACCCGCTGGTGGCTGAAGAGGAAGAGAGGCTGCCGGCTGCAGGCCACAGCAAAGTTAAACCCACCGGAGGTTGAACTACTGCACTGTTCCTTCCTGCTTCATTGCTAACACCCCCTCCCTCCCACGGGCTGATGAGGAGCCCGCCATGCTGTGATGGTGCTCCTTCCACCATAGCCCGAAGAGAAGAGGAAGCTCACAGGGCAGTGGTGGAACAAGCTCCAGCACAGCTCAAAAAGAAGAGCCTGTGGAGCCATGGTGGAGCTCATCCCACTAGGCCCGAAGAGAAGAGGAGCTTGGGGGCCGTGACAGAGCTCACCCCACCAGGCCAGAAGAGAACAGGCCATGTATGTGTCTCTCTGTATTATGTGAGAGTTTATGTATGTGTGTATGTCTATGTATGTGTGTATGTCTGTGTGCAAGCCTGTCTGTGTTTGACAGCCTCTATGCTTGTGCGTATCTGTGTGACAACCTGTATGTATGTGTGTGTCTGTGTGAGCCTGGTATGTATGTGTGTGCACCTGTGAGAGCTATGTATCACATATAGACAATGTGTGTATGCACAGGCATGTGCATACACACATTGTGTATCCGAGAGAGAGGGACAATGTGTGAGAGCATAGGCATGTATATCCGACAGGGAATGTGTGAGGGAATTAATGTGTTATTGTATGTGTGAGAGAGAGAGAGAGAGAGAGAGAGAGAGAGAGAGAGAGAGAGAGAGAGAGAGACGATAAAGTCTGTGGGGTCTTATCTCCTCAAATCCATGAAAATCTCAGGCTGACTGGAAATCAAAAGATCCCAGGTATGGAGAGCAGGAGAGATTTTAAATCTTTATTAATTTTGAGTGTAATTTGATTTTTTACTGTTTTGAAATTTTTTTTTTTTGGGGGGGGGGGGGGAAGATTAGAACTTTTTTAATTATTGGACTTTTTTGAAATATTGTATTGGTGTTTTGGAAATTTTGGATATTTTATTCATTAACTGGTTTGAAATATTCTTTTTATGAATATGATTTAACTATTATGTTATATATTTCTCAATATTATTATTTAATGTTTTATGAAGAATGGTTATGTTTTTGTTTTTCATTGTTGCTCTGCATATAGAGGCTGGCTTGTGGTGGGTTCCAGTTCAGTTCTTCTCAGCACGTTTCTATTTATAGTTTCTAGACTCTTCATTCTGTATTTGGTCAGGATCTGTCTGTATTCTGCATATGTGATCGAGGTGAGCTATTTTGCTGGCATGCAGTTTCTGTATAGGGATCTATAGCAGCCTGGCTTGTTCTATTTTCCCAATAGGAGGTGTACTGGTGTTCTAAGGCCTGGTGTAATATTTGCAGTGTTGCTTTTTCATAGATAAGGTTGCTACTGTTTGAGTGCTTGTAGTTAGGATTGTTTTGGTATGGAAGGTTTACTACATTGTAATGGTAATTAATTACATTTATTCATGGCTTTCTGAGGTGCCATTATAAATTCCATAGGAGTCCAAGTATCTCTTTTGCTAAGTTTTCTGGCTGACACCACAGCAGTGCATGTAAATATAATATATATGATGTAAGTGCCTGATTTGGCCTCTGTTGGAAACAGGATGCTGGGCTTGATGGACCCTTGGTCTGACCCAGAATGGCAATTTCTTATGTTTGCCTGAGAAGACTGTACTTGTGAATATTCTTTTTCATGTAAAATTTGTTACATGTGCATAATTACATTTTGTGTGGCTATAGAGAGTGTGGAAGTGTGGGGGCTGATGTGTGTGCAATGCTGTAAGGTTTCCCTAGGGTATGTAATACCCTTCCTTTGTCCAGGGGTTCTGCGGAGGAGTGGATGGGTGGCAGTTTTTAAAAATATAGATTTCTGGATGGAGCTGGGATTTATTTGACCGTCCTGGGACAGAGACTGAAGGAATCATGGGATTGGAGCACAGGGCAGCAGCAGCAACAAAGCTAGCACCGGCCCTGAACCCAAGTATTAAAATGTGCTAATATATCTGCATTCCGTCTACTACACCATTGGCTCCCAAACCTGTCCTGGAGGACCCCCAGCCAGTGAGGTTACAGGATATCCACAATGTATATGCATGAAATAAAATGTGCATGCTTATGGAGGCAGTGCATGCAAATCTCTCTCATGCATAATAATTACGGATATCCTGTAAACCTGACTGGCTGGGGTCCTCCAGGACAGATTTGGGAACCTCTGCACTACACTATTTCAAATCTGGAGGCCAACAAGACACTTTACTTATGACTATCTTGGTATTCCCAAAGCTCTGCTACCCATAATCGCTTTACTTCAGACAAAGGTTGTCACTGAGCTTCTTCAAGACAGAATAAATATAATGCTGCATGCACCTGCATTATTTAAAAAAAAATCTTTTTCTTGCAAGCTCTTCATTCATAAAGGTGTAGGAGGATGAAGCAGCAACAAATATTTGCTTGCTCAAAGGCTACAGTTATAAATCAGAGCTGCAGATTACTGGGCTTCAATCTGAATCTGACAATGTGACAAATATTCATCATCGTGTTTCTGGGGTGTTAAACCTCTACTCTGCTTTAGAGTGTAATTTTATAACACCCTGCGTCAATTATGCATTGCCAAAGTGCTTACGTTATGCAATTTTCAAAGCAAGCTTATGGGCATAAGTTTGCTTTAAAAACAAAATAACAAGCACAGAATAACCCACACAAAGTTATATTTTCTTATATATAAAGTTATATATAAATAATATATATAATATATAATATATTATATATATTATATTATATTATATATATTATATATATTATATATAAATAATATATATAATCTTATATATAAAGTTATAAAGTTTCTTCTTGTTCTATGTAAACCGGTTTGATTTGCATCTAATGTAGGAAGATCGGTATATAAAAACCAAAAATAAATAAATAAATAAATTTGCTCTTTGCAGTTGTATTAAGATTAGGGAGAGTGAACCTGAAGACATCTAAATGTATGTTTAGAGACAGAATAGCCCCCCACCAAAAAGTGACACACTGAGCTCTGATTTATAGCCTAGCACTATTTGAAACAAAGAAATCTGAACTGCACATCTGTGTACTGTACAGTATAAATCCTGATCCCCAATCTCAATTATTTGTAACAGATAGAAGACACTAGTTGTTTTCCTGCACAGATTGCCCTCACACCAAGGGGGAGAATTCCTTGAATTTTATGCCAAATCCTTGCAGGGACAACACTACTTATCTTTTGGGGCAAGATAATGGAGATGAGCCTGTGATTTATTATATTATCTTATCTCTCTGTCTTTGCTGTTCTGTATATAAGCAGGGGATCTTTTCACTTTATTATAAGCATGTTAATAACATAAGACTTGCCATAATGGGTTAGACTAAATATTCTTCAAGCCCAGTATCCTGTTTCCAACAGTGGCCGTCCAAGTCACATGTACCTGTCAGGATCCCAAGGGGTAGAGAGATTCCAAGCTGCTTATCCCAGGGATAAGAAGTGGATTTCTGCAACTCCATCTTAATAATGGTTAATGGACTTTTCCTTCAGGAACTCGTCCAAACCATTTTTAAATGCAGCTACACTATTAGCTTTCACCACATCCTCTGGCAATGAATTCCAGAGCTTAATTATTCTTTGAGCAAAAAAATATTTTGTCTTTTTAGTTTTAAATGTATTACCTAGTAACTTCATTGTGTCCCCCCTGGTCTTTGTATTTTTTGAAAGAGTAAACAACTGACTAATGTTTACTTGTTCTATTCCACTCATTATTTTATAGATCTCTATCATATCTCCCTTCAGTCATCTCTTCACCAAGCTGAAGAGGGCTAACCTTGTTAGCCTTTCCTCATAGGGAATAGTTCCATCCCCTTTATCATTTTGGTTGCCTTTCTCTATCTTTTCTAATTCTGCTATATCTTTTTTGAGATGTGGTGACCAGAACCGAACACAATACTCAAGATGATCTTGCACCATAGAGCGATATAGAGGTATTTTGATATTCTCTGTTTTATTCTCCATTCCTTTCCTAATAATTCCTGGTATTCTATTTGCTTTCTTGGCTGCTGCTGCATATTAAGCAGAAGATTTCAATGTATTATCAATGACACCACCTAGATCTTTTTCCTGAGTGGTGACTCCTAATGTGGAACTTTGCATTGTGTAACTATAATTTGGGTTATTCTTTAAGTGCATCACTTTCACTTGTCCACATTAAATTTCATTTGCTATATGCATGCCCAGTCTCCCAATTTTGCAAGCAATAGTTTTTTTTTTACTTTATTTTCTTATATGCACATATGCTATAGTTTCTGTAACTTACTATATTTTTGCCAGAATACTTTTCTATCACAATACTGTTTTATAAAGTAAGTTTTTCTATTGTGTCTATGTGATCTTCCCCACATGACTTACAATAAGTTACATGCCATTATAGCAGCACATAACTTGTGCATGTTAATTTACGGGCATACTTTGTAAAATCAAAATGTATACATGTAAATCCCAATTCCTCCCTGGAACACCTATCTTTTGCACACATAAAAGTATGCATGAAATTGGGTTTTATGTATACTTTTAAGTGCACAAACCTGCATAATTTTATAAATAAACCATTTATGTCCATAAACCTGTATTTTCTGAGCTTAAGTGTCTTTGAAAATTACTTCCTTAAATGCTAAAGAGAAAGGGGAGAAATGTACTTGTATAATTATATTTGCTTAAGCACAAGAGTTTCAGAAACTATTCAGTTTTAGATGTTCTATAAAGCTATTTGTGGGCAATTTAGTATATTTTGTTTGAGAACGTACTTGAATAAACATCTACCAGCATAAAATAAACATTCAGTTGTTTTGAATAAGCTTAAATTGAATAGTTTATTTTTATCTACAGGAGATCTAAATTTTCTTCTTTTGATGATGGTCCCAATGGTGCCAAGAGCGATAATCCAGTTTATTCGATTTGAAAAGAAACTAAAGAAAGCATAAACTATTCAATGTAGGAAAGGCTATTAAAGTTTTATGTAAGCTTGTGGAAAATATTTACAAAATAAGCTTTCTTTTTCTACATATTTCACTGACAGTCATTTTTAATTCTGAGAGGTGAATTAAAAAAAACAAACCCTCAAAATTCAACCAACATTCAGAATTATCTGTATTGTAACTAAAAAGAAAAATCACATATCCACTGCAACTTTATAATAACCCGAGTCTATAAAATTGTTAAATATTTAATTAATGAACAACCTTAATATGAGATAAAAGTACATTTCTGATTCTTTCTTGCTTGATCCATTATATTTTAAAATTTTATCTTTACACAATACTAGGTGTACATAGCACTGTAGACGGTATAATCAATGGATGCCACCAATTATTAACATAAACCATACAAGTGTGAAAGTAAAGAGTTCACCTTCTAACCAATATATCTAACTGACCAAATTGAAGAAATGCTAAATTTATTTATTTATTTATTTAACACTTTTCTATACCGACCTTCATGTTTGAAGACCATATCAGATCGGTTTACATCGAATAGGGGAATTGTAACTAAAAACCATAAGTAGAACAGGAAGAACAAAGTTACATATAACAAGGTTAGTAAACTTGGAAGCTTGAACTGCTAGAAAGAAAAGGCCTAAGGAACGTAATGTTTAAATAGTATAAACAGTAAGAATCATGGGAGGCTCTTATTCAGAACTTGAAGGTAGTATGGAGATCCATTGTTCATGAAGGATATTCGGTCTAGTGTGTATCTAGGGGATCTGAGAAGGCCTGGCGGAAAAGCCAGGTCTTTAGTTTTTTCCTAAATGTTAGGAGGCAGGGTTCCAGTCTAAGGTCCGATGGGATGTTGTTCCAGATAGTTGGGCCTGCTGTCGAGAAGGCTCGATCTTTGGTCGAGGTGAGGCGAGTGGCTTTTGTAGGTGGGGCCTGTAAGGTTCCTTTATGTATTTCTCTAGTCGGTCTGTTGGTGATATGGAGAGTGAGAGGGTATTTGAGGTCAAGATGCAGGTGATTGTAGATGGATTTGTGAATTAGTGTGAGTGATTTGTGGATGATTCTGTATTTCACCAGGAGCCAATGTAAGTTACGGAGGATGGGTGATATATGTTCTCCATGGTTGGTGTTGGTCAGAATTCTTGCTGTGGCGTTCTGTATCATTTGTAGAGGTTTGGTGGTTGAGCTGGGGAGACCCAAGAGGAGGGCACTGCAGTAGTCTATTTTAGCAAATATCAAGGCTTGCAGAACTGTCCTGAAGTCGTGGAAGAATAGTAGAGGTTTGAGTCTTTTTAGAACCTGGAGTCTGTAAAAACAATCTTTGGTTGTGGTGTTGATCATTTTCTTTAGGTTTAGGCGGTTGTCGAGTAGAACCCCGAGATCTCTTACATGGGTATGCGTGAGCTGGGTGTTGAGGATAGTCTGTGGGAGTGGGTTGTCTTGGTTGGAGGAGATGATGAGGAGTTCGGTCTTAGACGCGTTAAGAACCAAATTAAGACTGTTGAGAAGGTTGGTGATCAATTTTAGGCAGTTGTTCCAGTGTGTGAGTGATTTTGCGATGGATTCTGTTATCGGAATCAGAATTTGCACATCATCTGCGAATAGGTAATGTGCTAGGTTAAGGTCTGTTAGAAGCTGACAGAGGGGGAGGAGGTAGACGTTGAAGAGAGTGGGTGATAAAGAGGATCCTTGAAGTATGCCAAGTGAGGAACTTGTTGAGGGTGATTTTTTATTGTTAATTTTAACTTTGAAACTTCTATTACTAAGGAAAGATGTGAACCAGCTGAGGGCTGATCCAGATATACCTATGTCTGCTAGGCGAGTCAGGAGGATGGAGTGGTTGACGGTGTCGAATGCCGCCGAGATGTCTAGGAGTACTAGAAGGAAGGAGTAGCCCTTGTCTAATCCCATAATGATGTGGTCTGTTAATGATATGAGAAGCGTTTCTGTATTGTGAGATTTTCAAAATCCGTATTGGGATGGGTATAGGATATTGTGTTCTTCTAGATATTCTGAAAGCTGTGTATTAACCAATTTCTCTGTTAGTTTGGCTAGGAAAGGGAGATTTGAGATGGGGCGGAAGTTAGCAAGTTCTTTAGTGTCTAAGTTGTGTTTCTTGAGGAGTGGTTTAAGAGAAGCGGTTTTTAAGCTGTCTGGGTACCTCCCTTGGGTTAGCGAACAGTTATAATGTTTGCTAGAGGACCAGATATCCTGTTTGGAATTAGTAGCAGAAGTTTGGATGGAATGTTGTCCACTGGATGGCTAGAGGGTTTCTGTCTCTTGAGGAGGGATTAGATCTCACCGGGGGACGTTGGTTCGAAATTGTTGAGCTTGATTCCAGTGTGGGTGCGTGTGTTGGTGAATGTAAAGCAGGGGGTAGTCTTGGTAGGTAGGAGTGCCAGGGTTTTAGCAGTCTTCTGCTGAAGGAATGAAGCAAGCTCATTGGCCTTAGATTGTGCCTGATCATCAGGTATCGTTGGTGGGGATGACTTTGTGATTTGAGACACATAACAGAAAAGTGCCTTGGCGTCATATTGGAGATCATGGATTTTGTTTGCAAAGTATTCTCTTTTTGCCTTTAGAATTGAGGTTCTGTAATGATGTAAGGTTCCTTTGTATGTCGATAGTGTTGAAGGGTTTGGAGCTTTGCGCCATCTGTTTTCTTTGTGGCGTAGGACTTGTTTCATCCGTTTGAGCTCATTAGAGAACCAGGGTTGATTTCCTTTTTTTTCTGGGTTTATTGTTTTGGAGACTGCAGGGCATAAATTGTTTGCCACTGCTTCCGTAATGTTGTGTCATGAGAGTATGGCTGAGTCGGGGTTGGATAGATCCAGGTTTGCGAGTTCTTTCGCAAGATGGTCGCTGAGGGTCTCGGATGCACATGCTTTTCTGAAATGAATGGTAGAAGGGTGCTGCGGGCTGTGAGTCTGTTGTTTTGTGGAGACCTTGGTGGTTATCAGAAAGTGATCTGACCATGGGATTGGAGTACAAGAAGGTGCTGAAGAGCAGGCGAACTTCGAGTTGATAAAGATAAGGTCAAGCATGTGTCCTGCTTTGTGTGTTGGGTTGTTGACGATCTGCGTGAATCCCATTGCGTTGAGGGAGTTGAGGAGAGTTTCGCAATTGGTGGAGCGGGGTGAGGTGGTGTGCAAGATAAAATCTCCCATGATCATGGTAGGGAGGTCTGGATCGATATGCTTCACTATGGATTCAATGAGGGGAGAGGCGTCAGCTTCAAGTGATCCAGGCGGGGCATAGACTAGTAGTAGTTGGAGTTGTTGCGATTTGACTAAGCCCAGTTCCAGATTGGATTCTGACCTTATTGTATGCGGTGTAAGTCTGAGTTCTTTTAAATTGTAAAATTTAGTTTGTGTGAACCTATGAAGATCCTTTGTCAATATTCTCAGGACTGAAAATAAAAAGACACTTGCTTTTATCAAAGTTTTATTTTTACATTTATTCTTTGCAGGTAAAAGTCAAAAAAACAAAGTGAATTGTAATTTCTATAACTTAATAGTTATGGCAACAACAAAAAATATTTCCATTTCAGTATTTAGCTGCAAACAGTTTTGCATTTGTTTTCTAGGCTCTCGTTATGGTAAACTAAACATACGCTATGTATGAGAATATTGAAGCAAATGAAGTGAACTTTAAGCATGCAAGTTGATGCCTAAC
The DNA here is from genome assembly GCF_901001135.1 of Rhinatrema bivittatum. Taxonomy (NCBI): domain Eukaryota; kingdom Metazoa; phylum Chordata; class Amphibia; order Gymnophiona; family Rhinatrematidae; genus Rhinatrema; species Rhinatrema bivittatum. The sequence continues at coordinate 67,322,427 of NC_042621.1, read as the reverse complement.
CTATAATTGGCTTATGAAAAAGTGAATACATGATTCAAACATTTTCTTTTTTTTTTTTAATCAGACTTTTACTTGTTTAGAAATGGCTTAATAGCTCATAGGTAAAATAAATAACAGGTAAGCTAAATTATTATTGTAGATATTACTATAGATGGGCACAAAAACTGCTGTTATGTATCACAATCATAAACTATGCTCAAAGCCCAGGTATTTTACCAGCAGCTGGGATTTTGTTAATTATAATCTCTTCCCTTCCTCCCTCACTCAAAAAAAAAAATATATAGGCATGGGAATCAGACAATTTTTATTTTAGCTAGACAATTCTTTACTGAAATGCGTGAATGAGAAGAAATTCAGATGGAAATTCTTGCAAAACACCAATGATTACAAATCAGCTGTTAAAGGGGGGAGGGGAGGTGTCAACTCCAGTCCTCAACAGCCATAAATATGCCTAGCTTTCAGGATATCCACAATGAATATGCAGGCTATAGATCTGCAAACAATCAAGGCAGTGCATGCAAATCTATCTTATGCATATTTATTGTGGACATCCTGAAAACATCTGTTTGTGGCTCTTGAGAACCGCAGTTGGGCACTCCTGAACTATTAGGTACAGTATGCATGGATCATTGATTTATCATCAACATCAATTCAGGCAATTTCATTTGCCTAGGAGAAGTCTCACTTCTGAGATATTTATTACCATGCTACAAATGCAATACATTTTTTAAATCCATGTGTAATTTATGCATTTAGCTGAAGATTATTTATTGCTGATGGCACTGCAACTCTTAAGAATACTTTTCTAAAATTCTTGAATAAATATATTTTATGCTGACAATTAATGAACTAATTTTAGCATTCCTTACATCCAGTAAGTATGGTGCTTTCACAGGAGCTTTTCCTCTGTGGAAAGAACTGGGATAAGACATTGCCTATGATTATTCTTTGGAAGACAAACTAAGCATTGCACCTAAATGAAATCCACTAAACCGCAAGGATGACTATTTTCTGTCCTCTTAGGCAAGATTCAGCTAACGGTGCAAGGGTCATCATTGCTTGGCTTGACTTCACCTTCCAGCAAAAAATTCATTACTGCCTTTGTCAAGTAGCTGCACGTTCCTCTTTTACCCAGTGGTGGAGTTTTGTAGAAGGAAGCCATGTCATCCTAAACAAATAAAGCATTGCACATTTTGTAAGAGTTTGATTCTCAAGAATCCAGTTTTATCAAAGATGAATAAGCTTGGGAAAACAGCTCTACAGATGGAAATGCTACTTTTAAATCCACCTTACGTAGTCATACTCCCTCTTGTTTTCTACGTCTTCTGGAAAATATCTACTTGACATTCCTTCTCTCAAAGTAATGCGCCTACTGGAGACATGAGAATGCTCTTTTTCTACCTATGGGCCTTTCCTGTGGAATTCCTTACCCTGCAACATCCACCTCACGAAAGGAATTTAAAAAACTTCTCAACACACATTTATTATGGCCTTTGCTGACATTGAATACAGTTTTGATGTCTCTCTTTTCATGCTTGATGATTTATCCCATTGATAAATTTCTTTAGTACACTTGATCTTGTTATATTTGTCTGCTTTATGATAATTGTGAATGTTTTATTGTACTCCAGCCCAGACTGTTCCTGGAGGGGTGGGTAATAAATACTTTTTTATTTTATTATGTATGTTATCTTGTAACCTGCCCCAAGCTTAGGAGGCCACAGATAAGAAATACTCCAAATAAATAAATAAAATTCTACCAGTTCACTTTAAGTGTTTCAATTTTTCAACAACTTTTAAGATATCAATTTCTTCCTGTGACTACCAAGAAATATTTAAAAAATGGTTTTAAAGATTAACACTTACAGCAATCATCTACAGAATGTGCATACATTCCAGAGTTCTAGTTTTATGATTATATTTTTTTGCCTTCAGTACATTTAGAAAACTGTCCCATGGAGTCACACAATGAGGATTCAAGAATATATAGAATACAAATATATAGAATACAAGGGAGAGTGGTAGAGTCCAAGCAAAATGGGCAACTAAACTTGCCAATCACTTCATATTTGAAGGTGCAATCCCACCATTCTAGAGTAAAAATGTACTATTTGGGGGTTTTTTTTTGCATTTTGTTTCTCAAAATTTTAACTACGTCCTCTATCTCAAAAAATGTCTATATGATCTCTCAAATACAAGAACTCTTGCAGTGAATTTCACACAGCAAACAAATTGCTCTTTGGTGATTCTATATGTGACAGTGGCTTCGCAACTCTCAGTAAGCTTCTCTCATGTGACAGTTGTGTTGAGAATTTTTGCATTTTTGAATCCTCCCCCATCTTTAGCCCATTCCCTTTTTGGGATGGGTCTTGCCTTTTCTATATTGAATGAGCATGTCTACAAGATAAAGATCATCTTGATTGAGGAGCTGGAGTGCTGGAACTGAGGAAAGTGTTTTTGGAGGTGGAGTTCCTGGTAGGCCTCACAGCTTACCAACTGAAGAGTTCTGTGTATTTTTATGATCTTGTCCAGTTTTCAACAGGTAGGCCAGTACTCCCTTGCTGGAAGGACTGGATTTCCAGTTACCTTGCCCTTGTAACCAGTTAACTGTGGGGACAGATACTACTGGCACCCAATTTTGAAGTAAGATGAAATTACTACTTACCCGATCATTTTCTTTCCTTGAATACAATCAGGCCAGTCTAGACAAGTCGATTATGCATACCAACAACAGATGGAAAAAGGGAACAGACTCACTAAAGTCATTCCTTATATACCTCTATGCTGACACCAGCCCGCCAGTATTCCTGTAACAAGCCAACTGAGGTCAACATTAATAGAACCATAATAGCAGTTATTATAATTACATTTATCATTATCATGGTTATCTTTAAACTAGTACACTTCCAGAAAAAACTATGGAAGAGGCAATGAATGAAGAGTATCCAATAGTAGCATAAGAAACCATAACACTTTCCAACAGTGCTTATGTACCTGTGAAAAACATTTTCTGCAAGGCATAGAGTGAACGAAGACACAGAAAATAGCAGTAGCGTATGGGAGGGTGCTGGATTGGTCTAATTGTATTCAAGGAAAGGAAAGTATCAGGCAAGTAATAATTTCACCTCCTTCTTCATCCAGTCAGACTAGTCCAGACAAATGGGATGTACCTAAGTACTCCCTAATAGGATGGGACACTTTTCAAGGCTGCCACAAAACTGCTGAGGCGACAGATACTACCTCTGCAACTCTGACAGACTGAAAGATCCAAAAAAGGGATGCAATATACACCAAGATGCTGCTCTACAGGATCTCCAAGAATAGACCCAATGCAACTCTGCTTATGAAGAAACCTAAGCCCTTGTGGAATAATCCCAAATCTAGTTTCGTAATGGAGTACCAGACTCCACATATTCCTCTGTAAACACCTCTTTAAGCCAGTGCTCACCCGTAACTCTAGTGGGTGCCTCACTTCTCCACACTCTACTGTACAGAACAAAAATTAGATTAGCTCTCCAGAAAAAAGCTAGAGATCTTGAGATTTTGTAAAAGATGTCACCTTATGTCCAAGAATCGAAGCAGCATGCATTCTTCCAAAAATGTCGACCTGTCAAACAAAGAGCAGGAACTTGACTGCTTAAAACAAATTCTGAAACTGCTTTCGATAGAAAGGAAGGAACCATACAAAGATAGACTCAGTTCTTGAAAACCATAAGGAAGCGTACATTAATAGGATGAACATCTTCAGAGTAAGCAATTTAGCAGAAATAGCCTTAAAAGGAACAAACTGTGATTCCACCAAGAAAGACAAAACTTATTTCTGGTCTAAGATGGAACTAAAATCCACAGATGGAACCAGAATCCACAGCAGAAGTCTTAATATGCTTAGGACCTTTCAAAACTCAAGAGGTATCCAGATGTCTTGCATATGCTTTCTATATTAATAGAGGGTCACCTTTGCACCAGGAGCACCTTCAGAGCCAATCCCTTAGAAAGGCATTCTTGCAAATATCCAGAATCAAGGGGATGAGGCACTTCCAGGTGCATCGCAATGCCCACACCACCAATCCTCAAAAAATTTCAATATGCACAGAGTCCAAGAAAATGGAAAACTTTCTAGTCATCAGGAGTGTAGCTACCACAGCTTGAGAATAGCCATTCCTTACTAAACATGCCCTTTAAAGGCCAAACCATAAGACAAATCGATCTGGATACTAGAAAAACATCAGACCCCAACACAGAAACATCTTGTGAAGCAGAAGGCCAGATGACTGCTGCATAGCTCCCCGAAAAACCAGTGTGCGAGAGGACTGAAAATTGGTTTTGGAAAGAAAATGACAATCTGTCCCAAATCCAGCAACTGCTTGCTGAGAAGCAGAAAGCTATCCTGAAAGGACTTTGCTCTAATCAGCCATTCAACCAAAGAAGGGTACAACAAAACCTATCTTTGTGTATGATTGCAACTAATACCACCATCACCTTGGAGAAGGTTCTTAGTTCTGTTGCTAGCCCAAAGGGTCACGCCTAAAACTGAAACAGTGACCTAACTCTGCAAATCTGAGGAATTGCCAGAGATCCTTCCAGACTGAAAAATGAAAGCAAACACCTGTTAGCTTCTAAGCGGTCAAATGCTCCCCTTTGTGAACCACCCTGAGCTCTGATCTTAAGATATGCATCCTAAAGCAGGCTACCTTCAAGAAGTCGGGGATCACACCAGGAAATAAAGTAAATGTAGTAAATGGAGACAATGGAGTAGTGTCCTCACTCTTCCTGGCTTCCTGGAATGGGAAGCTCAGCTTTCAATTCAAGGAGCTGCTGAAGAATAGGTCTTATGGCCTGGCCTGTCTTCCCACAGCCAAATGACAAGGAAAACCATAAAGGTGGTGGAATTACAATGGTTGAACTGTAGAATACAACCATTTCTTATTAACTCCTGGACCCATTGGTCTGCTGTAATTTGGGTCCATCTCTGAAAGAAAAGAGAAAATGGCAACCTATCTTTGTAATCTGAGATAGGATCTCCCAAACACTATTGCATTGCTCTGGAGAAGCCAGAGCCTGTCTTATTGCCCTTATCTTCTTTCACAGATGGAAAGGAAAATAACTCCATGTTGGAACCTTAGTTCAATCTTCCAAGAAACACGAGACCTTAAGAGTTGGTCCCATGCCTTTGCCAACCTTTCCAGCTCTTCACCTAACAAGAGTTGACTCTGAAAGGACAGCCTAGCCAAATCAGTCATAGAGATAGAGACTGCTGATCAGAGGCACCAACAGAGAAACCGCTGAACCATTATCATGAATGCTATTCCTCAGACCAAGGTGCACACCAGAGTGTGTCCTAACCCAGCTAGACAAAGAGTCCCTGGCTCTAATGGTGGGAAATACTGCTCCAAGTCTTCCTGGACAGTCTGCATCAGACATATTTCAGATTTTCCACAACAGAGACACACGCCATGATTGGAAAACCATGCACACAGCCCTAAGGCCTCTCTTTTTTTTTTTGTACAACATTATTAAAAGGTCTACCCTCAGAAAACAACATTCGTTGTTCTCCTGTGAATGCAAGCAGATCCTTCACAAACTTAATGGAGTCTACCAGGAACAAGGGAGGTTCTACCACTTAGTAACAGACCTAAACCTGCCAAATATACCAAATTGTCTGAAAAATTATCACCTAAATTTGCAATTTATAAACACCTAGGATCAGAAGTGCTAATTATACGGAGGCTGATATTCATCACTACTTAGCCAGCTTAGTAGTGACTTATCCGACTAAATGGGAGCCGCTGAATATCCAGCTATGTTCAGCAGCCACTACTAAACCGGATAAGTCACTTATCTAGCTAAATAGATAACCAGATGTCTAGTGGGCGGGCAATGGGCATAACAGGGCGGCACTACTTAGCTGGACTTATCCGGTTAAGTTAATCAGACAAGTTAGAGCAAGGCTCTAACTTGTCTGATTATAACTTATCCAGATAAGTTATATCTGGATAAGTTAGACTTGCTGTATGGAAGGTCTAACTCTGGGCTTCCCAAAATTGTTCTGGGGACCCCCCAGCCAGTCAGGTTTTCAGGATATCCTCAAGGAATATGTATGAGGTAAATTTGCATATCGTGAAGACTCAGTATATGCAAATTTATCTCATGCATATTCACTGTGGGAATCCTGAAAACCTGACTGGCTGTGGGGTCCCTAGGACAGGTTTGGGAAGCCCAGAGTTAGACCTTCCATACAGCAAGTCTAACTTATCCAGATATAACTTATCTGGCTAAGTAGTACCAAATGCAGGGATAACCGTGCTGCTGAATACCCCTTGTAAGTTAACCAGATAGGTCTTATTTACGTATTTGGATAACTCTCTATACCGAGGCCGAAATATTTTGTATTAGCGCTGAGTCTGGAAAATGTTAGCCACCTTCCTCAATCAGTACTGTAGTCTTACAGACCAAATGTCATTGTCTCCTGCAGCTTATCAATATTTTTGATCCCACTAATGCACACACTTAGCAAACTAAGCAAAGAATAAATACTGTCTCACCTGTTTTTCATCTCCTTTTAGCCTGCTCTGGTCTTTTTGGAAGTCAATGAATGCTTCCTTGACTAATTTATCCAAATCCACTTTTTCATGAAACTCCAGTTCAGGGTTTCTTTCCAAAATAATGGATACAACCATTAACAACTATTAAAAGAAGATAGTTCTTATCAGCATCAAAAAAACAAGGATTATTTAAAATAATACATTTCATATTCAGGTCATTTTATTTTTACATGAATCCTAACAGAGGGGAAGCTCCAGTCCCTGAGGGCCACTAACTGGTTTGATTTTCAGGATAACCCCAATAAATATGCATACAATTGAGGCAATATACATACAAATCTCTCATATGCATATCATTAGGGTTTTGCTGAAAACCTGACTTGTTGGTGGCCCTCAAGGGCCGGAGTTGCCCATCCCAATCTACAAATCCAGACTTAATGCAATGCATGGAATATTCACAAATGCATAAATATACATACATACACACATATACACATACACATGCATACATATACATTTATTTATTTTACTAATAACCATGGCTTTTCTCTGAAAAATGAAATGTGGTGATTATAGCTGTTCTTTATACTCTTTCTCCATATGGATAAAACAGAAATAGAAATAGGATCAATTTCAATTTGGATCACATCTTAATACAGAATAAATATCCTGTACTCAAAATGTTAGAGCAAAATACAATATCAAAACATAATTCAATAAATATCATACATATCAAATTCAACATCCATATAAACACATAAAACATTGTAGCAAAAATAAAATCTGTCTCTATAAAATATAAAAAAATACAATAATGCCCATATCTACCATAGTAACTTTCCCCAAACTCAAACTAATTAATTCCATTGATGGTAAAATGGGTTAAAAATCTACCCTATCACAATACAAGTTCTATAATCTCCATAAATTACATTATGTTATCATGCTAAATTCATAGTGAACTCCTATTTTATATTTACTGTAGAAGAAAATTTACTAAGGGATTAAAACTTTTATGCCGTCAGTATGAAGCCACCAATCATACGAGGCAATTTAGTCTTTGCCAGCAAACACTCAATATGCAGACATAATATTGGTCAGGGAAAAATTTGATATGGTCGCTAAATGATTATCATAATGACAGGATGAAAGCCTTAAGAAACAGAAGTAAACATAAAGAAAAATTTCCAAACTGCTAAAGTAATTTAGTTCTTCATCTTTCTGTTCTTTAGTTATTCCCACCGAATTTGTATCTTACAAGACTCTTTGACAGTTTTATAATTACTGTTGTCATTACAGCTGTCAGAGTTGGATCACTGAAACACATTAGTATTAATGCCAAATTCATCTGCTTTGTTGGGTACCTCGACAATGATTTGTCTGTACTCTGGCTGGGCGATATTCTGCAACATGTCCTCCACCAGAAGGGAAAAGTTCATCTCGTACATAGTCATATCAGACAAGGTTGGCTGCTGCATTGAGACAATATTAAATGGTAATTTAATACTCACAGTAATTATATCCTGCCTAAAACGTGTTTTCTTAGATTCACTGAACCAGAAATACAAAAAAAGCCCAAAAGTTTCATATATTTTTGTATTTTGTCTTCCAACCAAATTTATAAAGTTATATCAGGGCTAGGCAACTTTGATCTTTGAGTGCCACAAACAGGTCTGTTTCTCTTGTATGCACTACCTCCACTGCATGCAAATATATCTCAGGCATAGTCACTATGGATATCCTGAACTCCAGACCTGTTTGAGGCACTCAGGAACTGAAGTTACCTATCCCTGGTTTATATCAGTGTTTCCCAACTCTCTCCTGGAGGCGCTCCTAACCAGTTAGGTTTTTAAGATATCCACAATGAATATGCATGAGATAGATTTGCATACCCTGGGTCTACTGACCTTTCTACAGTTGCTATGATTCAAAATCTAAAAAACAGGGCTACTAAGAAAACAGACCTATACAAACAATAGCTTTCTTCTCAAACTATCTGCTCTACAGGATCAGACCTGAAGAATTACTAGTAGGACACAGCATCCAAGGGTAAGCACCACCATCATCAAGGGCTTTTCACGTGCACAGAATTGGGGAGACCCCTGGATGGATCACACCCTTATTCCATCACTGAAACTGGGACAAAAAAAAAAGCCACTTTTACAGGAACAGATCATCTACAACCTGGAGAGCAGCAGTAACAATTAGCTGGCTTTCAAACATAAAAGTATCTAGAAACCCCTTCTGTATAGCCAATTTAGAGGGCAAGTATGCCAGATTACAATCAAGAGATACAACACTATATGTATTGATTGCTGTAAAAACAATTTACTTAAATTAAGCATATATGGATTTTTGCAGAGATCTGCATAGCTACATTTTACTTAATACACATATAAAATGAAAAAAGATTTTCAGTGTGAATTTACTGTTCAGGATGCATTTTAATTAGCATATTAATAAAATTTTAAAAATATCATTTTGGGTGACTGATTATAATTATCATCATTTGATTTGTGCATTCCACAGTTCTTGTACCATAGTTCTGATGGGGGAGTTTTCTATTTCTTTTGTATTTTGGGATGTAATTATAATTTAAACATGGTCAAAGAAATACAATACATTTTCCAAACATTTTGAGGCCAATATTCAGACATAGCTTGCTTATCCAGCTAACTTTTCTGGGATATTCATGCTGAATATACTCAGTAAAGTTTAAAGTTAGATAAATAAGATATCCGGCTAAATTTAGACCTGTAAAACTGAAGTGATGAAAAGTATAAAAAGATGAGATTTGTACAATGTACTCTCAACCTAGCTTGATGCACTCTCTACCCAGCTGCTATCAAGCTAGGTCAAGAGATCAATGCACAAAGCTCACCTTTGTGTACCTTTCATCACTTCAAATCATATCAAATCTTCATTGATGGGTACTGTGCTGTTTTTACCTCTGATTGTCCATGTAAAACTGCCCCCCAAAACCTAGGCCACCACCAAAACCTCACCCCGAGTTACTAGTTGCCCCTCTTACAGTGGCATAAATAGTTTACTTATATGAGAACCTCTCTCTCTCTCTCTAGCCAGCAGCAGCCCGACATTTTTAGCAAAATGATGAATCTACTTTTAAATTAGCCGGATAAGTAGCTCTCCAGGATGCCTCCAGAATGCCTCTTTTTCATCCAGCTAGATTTTACCTGGCTAAAACCTAACTGGATAAGAGGTTGAATATACCAAAACTTGCCATTTAGATGGATAACTAAGTTTTACATCTAATAGCTTTTGAATATTTACCTCCATATGTCTAACAATTACTTTACCTGTGGTAAAAACTTTCCAGCTACTATTATGCCATTTGGTGTCCTCTCCAAAATCTGCCAGACCCTGTCATAGAAACCTGTGGAAGTTCGATTCAGGGAACCATCTATCTGGCGTTTATTAAGCCAACATCTGTCAACAAAAATGAAAATATGCTGCAGAGTTTCAAGACCATATCAGTTCTGAATGCAGGGGGAAAAAAAGCTTGCTTCATAGATTAAGGTAAAAAGGGCAATTGTGTTCTATGTAGTATCTTATGTAGAAGTAAAAACAGAAATATAAACCAAATTATAAAATGAACTGTACGCAGTGCTGTAAAAATAATCAGATGGTTATGGTTTCCTTGCCATCTAAATAATGAAGACAGATAGGCTAAAGGATTTGCTTAAGACCACTTAATAAGACAACAATAAGGGAGACTACTGGGATCTCTAGACTTATAGCTGTTCTGCCTTTCCAGCCCACAAAAAGGTATATCTGTAGGCAAAACAAAATATTTTTTTGTACAAGATACTACAACTAAGAGGTTGAGACTATGTATTAAGCAGGTCTATATTTCACATACTGAAATCATGTACAATGTATATAGCAAAAGATATAACTTGGGCCAAATATATTTGTCTAATATTATATGGTCCAATTAATATTAGACAAATTCTACAAGGAACTATAAATGTAAGATTGGGTACTCTTGGTATCTGGCTGTGCTGTTCACTCCAACAGTGGCCACTAGTTGGCAGTATCCTATTATTCTGTTAGGGGTCCCCAAACTCAAGCAGATTTTCAAGATTTCCATAATATGCATGAGTTCTATTTGCATACAATGGAAGCAGTGCATGCAAACAGATTTCAGGCATATTTATTGTGGAAATCCTGAAAACCCAACTGGGTTGCAGCCCTTGATGACTGAGTTTGGGGATCCCTTGCAATATATGACTTTTGACATCTTGTGGCCAATGCTGGTATTGCAACCTCGCGTATTTTCCTGGACAGACACAAAAGTATTTTCACGGTAGATTCGTCCTGAGATATGAGGGAGGGAGGGAGGTGAGGGGAAGAGAAATAAGGAGAAGATGGGAGGAGGTGGAAAAAAGGAAGTGATGGTGTTTGAATATAAATACTCATTTGACTACAGACTTTGCAGATTCAGCTAGCTATAAATATTGCTCTACAAAATTGTGCATTCTCTGTGGAAAGGAAGTGACATATCTTGCATAGTGCAATACATAATCAATGATTCAGAACTCACATTTTTACCTCAACAAAGCTTTCTACAGTATCTATTAACAAGATTGGAAGAGACATTTTCCAGCTCTACACAGTAGAATTTTAAGTACTAATACGTGCATCATTCTTGGAAGTAAGTACAAAAGATCTCATGCAACAAATACACTTTTAGTTTCTTCTGTCACATATATAGTCATATGTGCAATGGCTGCAGGAATATAACTGATCCGTTTCCCAGTTCCAGAAATAACTGATGTGAACAATAATGAACAGGAACTACAAGGAGTCAGGGCCAAGAACACCAGCCCTCAACTATGAGAGAAAATGATGGCTTGGAGTGCACTCACTATCATTAAAGCTGATGGCCATATTTATTTCTTCCTTTTTTTTTTGTACACATGCTACCTTGTATTTTAGTCAGGGGAAACTTATACCTTGTTTTTCTCTTGAAGTGTGACAGTTCTCCAGGCTAACTCAATGGCTCAGCTGTCTTTGAGCCTCTAGGAGTGGGGAAGGACTCCAGCAGGTATACCGGGTTACATAGGGAACCCCCAATCCGTGGCCACAGTCTGAGAACCGTGGTCATAATTGCCTGGCCAGGATGAAGAGAGTTAACGATGGTGGAGAATGCCTCTTATCGTCCGTCCCCCCCCCCCCCACCACATATACACTAAAAGGTATCTGAGGATTTTCAAGACAGCCCAAGGAGTGAGAGCAGAGACAAGGAAAGAAACTTGGTCTCCAATATAGCAGTACTGGGCCATCTGTCTATCCCCAGAATGTCATTTTAAAATGTAAAAGAGGAGGAGCAAAAAAAGAGCAGAAATTAGTCGTTTGTTTTACACTTTCCTTGACTTTTTTTTTTTTTTTTAAAGAAGTCCTGCCCCTCAAAGTCCTGTTGGTAGATTTGTTTTACAACTGATAGAAAGATCCTAAAACACAAGGAGGAGTGAGAAAGTCCTGAGCAAATCAATTATATTCTGTTCCTTCCACTGTCATCTGTGTTCACTTCTCTGTCTGAGCCTTCACTGGCAGCAAAATGCAGCATGCAAATGACTTTTTGCAAACCAGAGATTGTGTGTAGAAACCCCAGTGCGTTTCTAAATCCAGGGCAGGTGCCAGAAAGGCAGGCAGGTTGGCTCTGATTACCTCCCTTGCTGCTGAGGCTGGAGAATATCCAGGAGAAGCTGTTTAACTTCGCTGGGCGACAGCTGGAACAGGTCCCGGGCCGGCAGGTCCCCTGCACGGATCTTCAGCTCATACTTCATAGCGTGGATAATCCATCTGAAGTACAAAGGCAAACACGTACCCAATAAGGCTCATTAAAAATGGCCGCCTTTGAGCTGAGGTACAATGGTTACTTTAGCTCTAATTCTCCCCACCTAGAGAAAATACATCTTAAGACTAAGAATGAACAGGGCTCTCTAGATTGGAAAACATTGGGAAAAAAAAGAAAACCATAATTGCAAACCCAAAAAGAATTAGATGGAACACCCCCCTCCCTCAGAATATAACCAATCCTGCAGGTTGATTCTTTTTTAATAAATTTCTAGTGCACTGTTTCAATAGGAGCATTACTATACTTCAGCGGTATAGAATATCGACTCTGCAATATGTCCGCATGCTAATATTTCCAGCACGTGGCATAGGATTTTATATATTCGATGTACAATAAAAACACAATCAAGCGTACACATTTATTTTAGGAAACGAGATGTGAAATGACACCACCGGGAACGTGACATTATGGGGGGCCGATTCCAAAAGCTGCCGCACTGTTTTTATGTGAACGTCGTACATGATTTAACCTTGGGTCCCAATTTCATTCACAAGACCTATGATAAAAATTAACGCACATTTAAAACAGTAATGCGGCCTCGTGACTCAACAACCCCTCTGTAAAGTATTCACATGATCCATCATCCAAAGGAAACCATTAACTAGGTTTGGTTTGCATATATTCAAATAGTGATGTCAGCCCTAGCAACAGGGTTCTCATTCTGGAGGGAGTGGGGGCTTGATTGCCTTTTTATCATTTTAATCAGGGGAAACTTATCTTATTTTTCTCTTGACGTGTGACAGTTCTCCAGGCTAACTCAATGGCTCAGCTGTCTTTGAGCCTCTAGAAATGGGGAAGGACTCCAGCACGGCGCAGGTATACCGGGTTACATAGGGAACCCAATATACGCAAGAGATGGATTTAAAGAAAAAAAAAAGCAGGATGGCTCAACTCCACTGCACAAATTTTCAGCTGTGACTTCAATGGCGATAAATCACAGGAAGAGAGTTTATAAGATTAAGGGTAAAACACTGCAAATATTTATATTATGTTTTATTTCTCATAGTTGATGGCCAACTAGAGAATGATCTTTGCAAACATCTTTTCAGTTTTCGCAAAGTAACACTTCTTTAAGTTGCGACATCCTATAGAGTGAATTTAGATGGCAATCAGGCATGTTGAACATGATCAACCATTTGAAGATTCCTTTATTTTACAAACTGCAGCTTTAGGTCACTTGGAAGTGTCATGATTACAACAAAAACCAGGGGCCACCTGGCGGCTCAGCAGTACTGCTGTGCACTGCCTGAGGAGAACCGGACTGGAGACCCAGGTCAGGCCTTCCACCACGTGCCCCTCCCCCCCTCAGGCTAGCCGGAAAAAGCAGTCCCTGGGTGAGGGAGACCCAATCACTGCTCAAGGGCCACACCTAGTGGCTGGATTAGGGCCCCCCGACTGCTAAGGTCTGGAAGGAGCCCTGGTACACGGCACCCGGCTGAGGACTGGGACTGCAATGACTGAGCCGAATGTGTTGGGGAGGAGATAGGAAATGAAGGGTCATAGCGCCAGATCCCTACCTCAGCTCCGACTGAGCTAGAAACCCAAAAGGGGCAGGAGGAAACATCAGGACCCCGCCCTCCTCCTAAAGAGATTAACCTTTCATTTTTATGTGCAGATTGTACAGTTTACTAACTTCTGTTAACATAGGCATCTCGCACCCTTGGGTCCCGCCCACTTCCCCGTCCCCTGAATCAAGCCCCCCCCCCCCCCCAGCCACAAATTGACAGCCACACTTGATTTTTGGAAAAAAAAAACAAAAAACCAGGCCGCAGCTTTTATTAAACCTCAACATAACAACAACCAATACCCGAGTCGCCCCCCTGGTGTGTTTTCAAATATCAGAATTCCCGGACTTCGTTCTGGCGTCCGCCCTAGTAAGCTAGTCTGCCAACATCATTCGGCCCCTGCCGTGTTTCCAAGCTGGGGGTCCCTACTCCCGGGGCCGCCCACACCCCTTACTATTCCGTCCTTCCAGGACCTCCATTGTCCACACCATATCCTCTATGGCCATGTTAGGTCATCGACTCGGGTACCCCCGCCCCCAACTGCGACAATTGTACATGTTTTATATCAGCTTGCTAACATTCTCATCTGACTACCAGCACATCCTTTTTCTTATCATTCCTCCTCATCTCCATTGGGTGGGTGGGAACGCGGGCACCGGCTTGCAAAGGGGGCGAGCCCGGGGCCCGCCGAGGCTTTTGATGGCGCCAGTCTCGCGATACGCGAGGCTGGTGCCATCATGACGCGGCCGCGTCGATGTGGCCTCCCCGAGCCCTCCCCCCCCTCCCATCGCTCACCCGGGCCGCCCGCCACGTTCCCGGATGAGACGGGCGGCGCGGCCAGAAGAGACGGGGAAGTAGGACCTTTGGGCGATCGCCATGTTAACGGGGGTCCTCCCCGCACATGGTGTGTCGACCCTGTCCATATATCTTTTCAACTCAACTATTAGGAGTTACCTTTCTGTTGCAATGCGTGCCACACATATGGAATGCTAATTGGTCTTCAAGATGTTCTACCGTATGGACCAAAGTAACAGAACCCTTATAACAACATAAAACTTCAGAATACCAAATAGACTTCTTAGGTGATTGTACATTTCATTTTTTAAAATATATGAACTACTCATTTACATAGACAGAAATCAATGCTTTGTATTGCTGACCTTGGAGTATATCTTGGTAATTTAATGCTATTTTACTTCCTATCATATGCATCTAGAAATGAAAAGGCAAAAAAAAACCCAGCATGCATTAAGATTTTGAGCTAGTCACAAATAAACCTTCAAGATGTATTACTGTGTGAGCACAGAAATTCTCTACCAAGTGGATACAGACACATCTATCTCCAGGTAAGGAAACATCTGCTTATTCTTTCAGATTATATCGTGGCCAATCTGCTGTGACAAAGTGCAAACCAGTAGTCACATACATGAGCACATATCATGTAACAAGGGCAATGCGTCTCAAATCCCTACTGCTATTAACTCCATGGGCCTTATTTATTTCAAGTTTTTCCCACAGGCAGGAAATAGGAGTAAAGTTACGTGGGCAGTGGCTGCCAAGCAAGTTAATATTAAGGGTTGCCATGGAGCGGGCAGTCGGCACAACGTGGATATATTTGTTCCCGCATTCTTAATTATAAATATTTGATATTCTGCCTTTACCTAAAGGTAAGCTCAAAGATGAAACGAAGAACAATATCCACACGAGTAATGCAGTTATAGGTACCAGGGTATAGATAATGCATGCTAGTAGAAGGAAAGGGCTACAATGGGTAGCAATAGAGCAATGGAAATATGGACGTAGGTACATTGGGGGTGTGTGTGTGTGTATATATATATATATATATATATATCTATCTATATATATCTATCTATATATATATATATATGTTTTTCTGCCTACTTTCCAGGTTCTTCTATTTGTGCATGTTGCTAGGGTCTGGGAGAATATCAATGATGTACTAATGATGTGTGCGCTCTTTGCCTGCATTCCTGAGGCTACACTTCGGTTTTGGTGCACTTTTTCAACCTGCAACAAACAAACACCGTTTTTTCATATTTCCACCTGCACTGAGTGCATCTACTATGTTATCCAAGACTATTAAAATAGGACAATGCCCATTTATTAAATCAAGGCCCCCATCTGTTCATCTACAATTCATTTCAATTAACCCTATTTCCCTCAGGTAAAAGGAACTTGAAGGAAACAGGTCCTCTCCGTGTAAGCTCCCATGAAAGGTACACCTGCATCTTACCAGTATGGAAGACAAAGAACTCAATATTAAAAAGGCGTTTAAGAGCTTGATTTACAAAGACCTTTCTTGGTTTCTGTCTCTGGCAAAAGGTTTTGATGAGTCAGATCCTTAAACACCTTATTTTAATCATGTTGAGCCTCTTCAGTATTTTTAGTGTTGAATTCCCAGTGTTCCGCATTTATAGGGTGAGGTGCACTCCAGAGTCTGAGACTCACTCAGCCCTACTAATAATAAATGTTGCCTTTAACAAACATGCTTCGAAGGCACTCGGTGTGAAAATCAGATTATATTTGTGGAACGTAACAGAATATTAAATCTGCAAAGAACTGGGAAATTGCTAATCCGGTACAGAGAGAGATCATCTGCTCAGTGAAGCTCAGCTGGACTCAGTCACCTGATCTTTAACTACACAAATTACACACACACAAGAGCTGCTGATTGCTGTTTAATTAACCTCGGCATAATTTTACAACTGATATCTCTCAACTAAATTTTGCACAATAACTTGTGACTGATTCAGAATTCATGTCTGTAGCTAATTAGGAAAATGGTAATACTATACCATAGCTCGATAAAAAACAATGAGAACGCACAAGCTCTTCTCTTTATGCATGTCATACTAGCCCTGCGCCTGGAGTCATGCTACCTTAAGATCAGGGAAAAAAAATTCAAGACATGGCTTTTCAGCCAGGCCTTCCCCTAGGATCCACATCTTTGGCTCAACTAACAGAAGCCTCTAACAAAGGACTGTGTTATACACAACAGGGCCAGAACTGGGCTTTGAAACCATTCACAAATGGAAATTTCCTATACTGGATCCCAATGCTTCATTAATTGCAAACTCTGATTTACCTATGTAAGCTGCTCTATTGCCTCTGTTCATTTAAATTTATTGTAACCCGCCTTGAGACCAACTCTGTGAAAAGGCGGAATATGAAATGTCCACAAATATTGTTTATACTTGCAGTCCCAAGTGCAATCATTCGCAATTTCAAATATTTATTTATTTATTATTTATAGATTTTCTATACCGGGGTACGTAAGTATCACCACCTCGGTTTACATTCAAACAGTAATTCAGCATTGCGCTTTACAATATAACATAGTAACTGAACAAATACAATACAATGTATAACTTTGTATTAATAGAATATAAGCAATATATGAGAGACTGTGGAAATTAGGAAATAAATAAATAAATAAATCTCTAATGGATTTTAAGCACGCTTGGGATGGATTTAGAGAGTAGCAATAGAAAACAAAAAGGGTTGACTGGTCATGTGACATGAAGTGAGAGTGGGAGTGTGTGTGTCTGTGTGCGTGTGGTCGGGAGTGAGGGGAGTTTGGGGGAGGTGGAGCTACTGGTGCTGGGTTGCATATGGGAATTTATGTGCATGCCTATCGAAAGTGGACGAATCTCAACTGGGCAGACTGGAGGGGGGTTACTTTAGTATTTCTCTGCCATTGTTTACTATGTAAAACCAATGTACACCATAGTTTGAAAAAAAACCAAAACAGTTTGGAAGTGTTAATTATCCACAGTTAAATCCAAGTGCCAACATGCAAAAGATTATCATGGAAACTCTGAAGCTTCAACAAAGTCCGTTATTTAAGGGCCACCTGACGTTTGTTTCTGTTTTGTTTTTTTTTTATCCTGGTTTGAAACACAGTTTAGCACTTCCAGATTCTTATGCACAAGCAGATAAAAGAATAATCAAATGCTGTAAGAGAGCTATTTGAAGATCCTTTCCTAGGTGGCAATAAACAAAATCCTAAAAGGAAAGGATTTATTTGGCTGGCTTAACTATCTAAAACTACTGTACATACAGACTGTATCAACTTCAAAAACTGCTACTCTAATGACTGCTGGAACTTGGAACGAACTATCACCTTCATCTTAATAATGTTGCTTTCGGTCACTTGCTGGCACCAAAACATCTCATCTCAGGCTCTGCAAGCGCAATTTAAATTGGCATATGGCACTGCCTTAGCAAATTGTCTCCATTATCCATTTAGTCAGGATGAAAGCATAGCTTCCATGAGCTCCTCTGAAACACAAAGCCTACCCTCTCCTAGTCATAAGACGAGAGCTTACAATGGAAAAGGGAACGGATAGGGTCATCTTATTGCCTAAGAAAGCTAAGTCACTGGCTGTTCAGCAGCAAGACAACCATCACTTAAGGTCAACTATGCCACTCCAGTCCTGAAAATTCTTACTCTCGATACAACGGAGTCTTAATTCTGAAATAAAACTCCGGTATGATTTGCCAGTTCATGGACTAGGAATACAAATTTTTATGAGAAAACCATTTGAATGCATCAAAAGTTGGATCACTTTTCATAAGTACACAGATCAACCAATACAGTAACAGAGCAGCAGAATGACATAAACATGACTTTACATGCATATTGCTTAACACCATAATCGTGAAACCAATCCTAAGGATAAAAGGTTCCATAAACACTTGTCTATAGAGCACTAAAATTAAAATCTGCCTTCAAGAGGCAATTTTGACTTTGAAAATGTCTTGCCCAACAGGGCCTACAACAGATGCAAACTCCACACTGGGAAGTAAGTGCAGGGAGTTAAAAATAAACTCCCCATGTGTACTTTGCCAGGGTAGTCCTGGAGGCCACAAGGCCCCATCCCTTTCTCCTATGCCGGGGGGGGGGGGGGGGGGGGCTGGGTAATTTTCAGAATGTGTGTTTCCACCAATAAACACCCGTTTATCCTATATGTTGAGTTAAGCTGTTTGCCTGTTGCATGAGCTTCTCATTGAAAGTATTTCTTAGAACATCCTAGATCTGCAACCCAACTAATGCTTAATTGCTAGTTTAATGGTGCTGGGAGTCAATGAGATGGACAGATAGAGGTCTTTTCTGGACCAGGCTGTTTTCATCTGTTCCTTTATACTTTCAAGTAAGTTGGAACCAAGGCTGGGATCTGATGACATAAGCAGTCATTCGCAACTACCCGGGATTTTTTTCCCTATTTTATACTCCCTCAAGTCACCGCAGTTAGAGTCCTTAGCTGGAGACCACAGAACAGGGCCCTAAATGCAGCCACTAGCCGTTACCATTGCATAATTTCTATGACACATTCCCTTATAGGGACTGTGAAAGCTGCCCATGCAGATCCCCAGCTGATCCAGGGAGCAGAAGACCTGAGTGGAGAATCAGATCCAGGTTCCTCCACATGGCCACTGAGCCGGCTCCACTTTCTCTCCCCTGAGCCAGAAGAATGTGAAACTGAGGGATACCATCTTCCACATGATGTACCTGAACACTTAAATAACGGTAAGATTAAGCCAGGTGAGCCCATATTTTTTGCATGGCATAGTAACTCTCACTATCAACCGATATGACGATTAAGGAATAGGGAAGCATCCACGTCCATCTTGATATCCACTTATAAGAACATAAATTGCCAAGCTGGATCAGACCAAGGGTCCATCAAGCCCAGCATCCTGTTTCAAACAGAGGCCAAACCAGGCCACAAGAACCTTGCAATTACCCAAACACTAAGAAGATCCCATGCTACTGTCACAATTAATAGCAGTGGCTATTACCTAAGTAAACTTGATTAATAGCCGTTAATGGATTTCTCCTCCAAGAATTTATCCAAACCATTTTTGAACCCAGCTACACTAACTGCACTAACCACATCCTCTGGAAACAAATTCCAGAGCTTCATTGTGCATTGAGTGAAAAAGAATTTTCTCCAATTAGTCTTAAATGTGCTACTTGCTAACTTCATGGAATGCCGCCTAGTCCTTCTATTATCCGAAAGTGTAAATAACCGATTCACATCTTCTCGTTCAAGATCTCTCATGATCTTAAAGACCTCTAACATACCCCCAACTCAGCCATCTCCTTTACAAGCTGAACAGGCCTAACCTCTTCAGCTTTTCCTTACAGGGAGCTGTTCCATCCCCTTTATCATTTTGGTTGCTCTTCTCTGTACCTTCTCTATCGCAACTATATCTTTTTTGAGATGCGGCAACCAGAATTGTACACAGTATTCAAGGTGCAGTCTCACCATGGAGCGATACAGAGGCATTATGACATTTTCCGTTTTATTAACCATTCCCTTCCTAATAATTCCTAACATTCTGTTTGCTTTTTTGACTGCTGCAGCACATTGCTCCGGCGATTTTAAAGTATTATCCACTATGATGCCTAGATCTTTTTCCTGGGTGGTAGTTCCTAATATGGAACCTAACATCGTGTAACTACAGCAAGGGTTATTTTTCCCTATATGCAACATCTTGCACTTGTCCACATTAAATTTCATCTGCTATATGGATGCCTAATCTTCCAGTCTTGCAAGGTCCTCCTGTAATGTATCAGAATCCGCTTGTGATTGAATAATTTTGTATCGTCTGCAAATTTGATAACCTCACTCGTATTCCTTTCCAGATCATTTTAATATATATATATATTGAAAAGCACTGGTCCAAGTACAGATTCCTGAGGCACTCCACTGCTTACCGTTTTCCACTGAGAAAATTGACCATTTAATCCCACTCTCTGTTTCCTGTCTTTTAACTGGTTTGTAATCCACAAAAGGACATAGCCTCCTATCCCATGACTTTTTAGTTTTCTTAAAAGCTTCTCATGAGGAACTTTGTCAAACAACTTCTGAAAATCCAAATACACTACATCTACTGGTTCACTTTTATTCATGTTTATTAACCCCTTCAAAAAATGAAAAATTGTTAGGAAAGACTTCCCTTGGGTAAATCCTTGTTGACTGTGGCCCATTAAACCATGTCTTTCTATATGCTCTACGATTTTGATCTTTAGAATAGTTTCCACTATTTTTCCCGGCACTGAAGTCAGGCTCACTGGTCTATAGTTTCCCGGATCGCCCCTGGAGCCCTTTTTAAATATTGGGGTTAAGTTGGCCACCCTCCATTCTTCAGGTACAATGGATGATTTTAATGATAGGTTACAAATTTTAACTAATAGATAAGAAATTTCATTTTTGAGTTCCTTCAGAACCCTAGGATGCATACCATCCAGTCCAGGTGATTTGCTAGTCTTTAGTTTGTCAATCTGGCCTACTACATCTTCCAGGATCACAGTGACTTAGTTCAGTTCTTCTGACTCATCACCCTTGAAAACTATCTCCGGAACTGGTATCTCCCCAACATCCTCATTAGTAAACATGGAAGCAAAGAATTCATTTAGTCTTTCTGGAATGGCCTTATCTTCCCTAAAAGCCCCTTTAACCCCTCGGTCATCTAACAGTCCAACCGACTCCCTCACAGGTTTTTTGCTTCGGATATATTCTTCTTCTTCTTCTTAAAGTTTTTATTATGCGTTTTTGCCTCTACGGCAAACTTCATTTCAAATTCTCTCTTCGCCTGTCTTATCAATGTTTTACACTTAACTTGACAATGCTTATGCTTTATCCTATTTTCTTCTGATGGATCCATCTTCCAATTTTTGAAGGATTTTTTTTTTGGCTAAAATAGCCTCTTTCACCTCACCTTTTAACCATGCTGGTAGTCGTTTTGCCTTCCTTCCTTCCACCTTTCTTAATGCTTGGAATACATCTGGACTGCACGTCTAGGATTGTATTTTTAAAAAACTTTCATGCCTGTTCAACACTTTTAAGCTTTGCAGCTGCACCTTTCAGTTTCCTTCTAACTATTTTCCTCATTTTATCAAAGTTTCCCTTTTGAAAATTTAGTGTAAGAGCTGTAAATTTATTTATTGCCCCCCTTCCAGTTATTAGTTTAAATTTGATCATGCTATGATCACTATTGCCAAGTGGCCCCACCATTCTCTCACCAAATCCTGCGTTCCACTAAGAATTAAATCTAAAATAGCTCCCTCTCTTGTTGGTTCCTTAACCAATTGCTCCATGAAGCAGTCATTTATTACATCCAGGAACTTTATGTCTCTAGCAAGTCCTGATGTTATATTTACCCAGTCAATATTGGGGTAATTGAAATCTTCCATTATTATTGCACTGCCAAATTGGTTATCTTCCCTGATTTTGCTTAGCATTTCATCATTTGTCTGACCATTTTGTCCAGGTAGACGGTAGTATACTCTTATCACTATACTCTTACCCAACACACTTGGGATTTCTACCCATATAGATTCTTCTGAGCATTTAGTCTCTTGTATGATCTTTATCCTGTTGGACGCTATACCCTCCTGGACATAAAGTGCCACCTCCCCACCAAGTTGATCCTCCCTATCACTGCGATATAACTTGTACCCTGATATAGCACTGTCCCATTGGTTATCTTCCTTTCACCAAGTCTCTGTGATGCCAATTATGTCAATCTCATCATTTACTGCTTTACACTCTAACTCTCCCATCTTACTTCTTAGACTCCTGGCACTGGCAGACATTTCACAAGAGGAAACATAACAAAAGGTCTGTGGAAATAATTCTCTGTTAAAATGATCATCGGGGGGGGGGGGGGGGGCACAGTAACTGCACGTCAACTTCGAGCACCAGCTCTTTATGTTCTCAATCACAGCTTGCAGAAAGTAAAGCTATCATCTTCTTCACATACAAAAACACAGAACTGCCTTCTCTGGGAATTGGTTTGCCAAGACATTAATGTATGTCAGACATCAGTGAAATGCCATTTACAGACAAAGCCTTTTCTGACGGTAATTGCTTATGGGAGTTGTTCTGACAGTGGGGAAAGTAGAGATGAAACGTAGCTGATAAAACAAACCTTTAGAGATCTCTTCTACTAAAATCTGACTGACATAGCATGGTGGACAGAAGCTGATTGGAGGTCTTTACAGTAATAGGCCTGTCAGGCACTTGATCTATTTTAACATGAAAGCCAGAACACAAATCAATAATGAGAGTCCAAATCAAATCATTATCAGAACAGAATGCTATTTCTGTGAAAAGGTTAATTTTGCTCACTGGAGTGGGTGATAACAGTGAAATTGAAGAAATTGAATGTATAGGATTAACCTTGAGAGAAGAAAGAAGAGTGGCATATTCTGATTGATTTAAATAAGATTGGAGAGTTGGTAATGTGCATAAGCGGGCAATCTAGATAAATGGCATTTGCTGGGAGAATGGAAACCCAAGCACAATTATGACCACCGCCAGGAACACTATATCATTGCTGCCTATTGGAATGGCATTAAAAGGGCAGCTATGCCCACTGTGTCTATGTTCTGCTAAAGCAAATCAGTTCCCCTTGATTGCAGCTTCCATCTCCCTTCCTTCCTTCTTTGGAGGTGCTTGAATTTACATTAGGTCAATATTTGGCTTAATATTATTATAACAAAATGTATTTCACCCACAAGGATGTGCTCTGCTAGCCATGCTTTTGAGGTGCAAGGTCTGTTTTCTGATGAAGTAAGACAAAGAATTCTGCTTCCCATTTATCCCTTATATTCCGTCTGTAGAATCCCTTGAAAGCTCAGAGGCTGAGGAAGAGTTTTTACCTAGACTTCCCCTTCCTAGCACCAGGTTACATGTTTTAGCCCTCATGTATAAGAACTAGAATAATTTTCTTTTCTCAGTTTGATGAAATCTAACAACACAGCCTTTACTTTGTTGTTGACAGCATGCAGTGACACAGCCAGACAGAGATATGATGGCAGCAGCTACTGCAGAATGTATTAATGCTGCTATTTTGGAACAAGCTATAAAACTACCTTCTTATTCACTGTGATAAGTTTCACGAGGCCATCTACAGTATATTATACTGTAGATAAAGCACTGTGTAAACTATGCTGCCCATGAAAGGTCTTGTGTTGATACTATATATGACCAAGGGATTCCATCTGTTGGTATTTAAAATCCAAATACAAGCATGAAGGCAGAAAAACCTGGCCATATGGCACGAGGCAGCTGGGTATTTCTCTATCTATTATTACTGGATAAGGGCAAAAAGCAAAGCTTCAAAGACATTTCATACAAATGAAGATCCAAATTTGCAAGTTAATATGAATAAATGATCGCGCTTTTAATGCACTGGTCTTTTGGGATTATCGTGGGGGATTTATTTTTCAATAGGCAGAGAAGAACTACTTGAGATGGAAAAGCAATGCACAGCTTGTACCAGGCACTGCACACTTCTGACCATCTACTGTCAAATGTTTCTCTCTACAAGCAGAAAGCAAGATGCAACAATTAATTCTAAACTATAGCTTTGAACAATAAAATATTCATGTTAACAGCACATATTTGTTCACAAGACTCTTCTAGCACATCAGAAAAAGAAATGTTACCAAACTGACATGTTTATACTTGAAGTCAAAGTACTTTATATTTCTCTTCTAACGCAAACATAATACACTTCTATGCAGGCAGGTGACAAACTCATTCAAGGCACATTTCTGAAGCAAATTAGGTGAAGTGTAATGAACAGGAAGTCAAAGAAGCTGCAATTCCGCAGGCCAAACTTGTTCAGCATTCACTATATTTCAGTTCCTTTACTAATGACGATTTAACTCTTATTAAACGACTGCTATAAAAAAGCAATTTTGCAGCCATCTCGCACAGGGGTTCTCAACTCCAGTACTTCGGACCCACCGACCAGTCTGGTTTTCAGGATATCCTGAATGAATACACAAATAAATTCCCATCACACTGGCCAATGGGGACTCGAGGATTGGGGCTGAGATTCACTGATCTAAGGAATGAAGCAGCCTAACATGGTTTCTGTCCATTTAGTACCTCCTTCCCCTTGGCTGGCAGGCAGGCAGATTAGTGAGGGTAGGTTTCATGTAGAAATTCAGATTCCTATGACTGAGAAGCACAGTAAGACAATATCGCAGGGAGGTGTTGGTGCCTCCAAGCTTGGGAAAAGCAGAAACCATCCATAGACAGGAGAAAACCCATTCACCCGGATACACGAAGGGGGAGTGGGTAAAGCACGCTCCAGATTGACAAACTGAACCCAGATGTTTAAAATATGAAAGAATCTTAAGCTTGGGAGAACAGAGGAAGCTGGGGTTTCTGAGTATAAAAGTGAAGAGGGAGTCATTGTTAGGGACTGCAGGTAGCAGACCCATCTCTGATGATGTGTACCCCTTGGTGACGACGCAGCTGTAGAGAAGCTCCAGCAAGCGCCAAGGCAGGTGAGAGGCATCTGAGTGCAGGCTGGTGGAGATAGACCTTGACCACTGTCACACCTGTACGCAGTAGAGAGCAATGTTTGGTCTCATGAGTGGTCCTCTGACTACTCCTAGCCCCTTTGGACCTGCCGCACGGAGCAGCAACTGCGACAGGGCGAATGGTGGTCGAAGGGTGAAGACATCAGATGAAGACGAAAGGAATGAGACAACACTCAAAATACGTGAGGGTATCACGGAGACGAAGTTGCTTGAAGAATTAAAAAGGATGACTCAAGGTACGTGAGGATTTCATGAAGAGTCACAAGGTCACCCATCCTGAACAGGTACTGCCATGACAAGTGCCCTACACAACCGATGAGGGCTGGTTGCAGACCACGCCGGCCGGCACGCCCTATACAGCCTGTGTACGGCAGGTCGCAGACCACGGACGCGGTTCCCCAAACAGGTAGAGAAAAAGACAGATCCAACGATGACGCAGACGAGGCTTGAACCGGAGCATGCTTTGCATGGCCAGTAAAGACAAGGCAAAGGGAATGCCAAGGTTCAGGTTAGGACAGTCCATCGTGGAGGAGGACGAGAGGATGAGACGACATCTGAATATGAAGACGGTCTGGATGTGTGAAGACTTGAGACCATGGACGATGAAGACAGACATGGAATTCCAACGAAGAACATAAGCCTTGAGAAGCTGGATGGCAGAGAAGTCCTAAGGAGGCCTGGCTCCTTGCGAAGGCGAGGAAGGCATGAAGAAGAGCCCCTTTTGTAAGGCTGAAGAGGCGACTCCCACGATGATGTTAGAAGAGCACCACACCTTTGCTGTTCCTTTAAATACTGAAGAGAGAGAGCTGGGCTCGGCCCTTAGGGGGAAGCAGTGCAGGACCCTGGACAGCGATCCTGCTGAAGACGCTGAACTGCAGGAGCAGGAACTGGAGCTAGGCTGCAAACCAGGCCAAGGCCTTCAGCTGCTCCCAAGCCACAGGGAGAGCACCGGAGGCAGCTCCACGCCACAGGTGAGTCCGGGGTTATAGGCCCTTCTCCCTTTGGAGGGCCCAAGATAGCTTGGTGGCCTCCCGGCCACATAGAAATGCAGGCAGCGGCCTCCTGGCCACATGGCAACGCTGGCAGCGGCTCCTGCTGCGTCTGAAGCGTGTCGGCGGCCTCCTAGCCACGTTGCTAAGAGCAGCACGGCTCTGGCCATGAGGGAGTACGTCAGCAGCCTACTGGCTGCTGAAGAAGGCAAAAAAAAGGTGGAGAGGCTGCCTGAGGACAGAATCGTAACAGTCATTATCAAGAATGGACTGGGACTCTCACTTCAAGTTATGAAACAAAACAACTGGACCCAGTACAGCAGGCCAAATAAGTTGGACTTGATGGCCAGTTCAGAGACAGCATTTCAATCATCCACTCATTATCAGCTGCAACATGAGCAGTAGTCTATTGCAGTTCAAAGACATAATTTATTTTTAACAGAAAGACGCTAACATTTCTAATAAAGCTGCAGCCTTCTCTATCACACAGTATCTGAGCAGCCATGGTTTTTGGTGGTGGGAGGGCATTTAGGGAGCGTGGGAAGAAGGCTCAGTTGATAAGGGTGCTTACATTACTGGCCTGAACACTGTTCAGGAGCCTGGGATGATAGGAAGCTCAGATTTAAAAGACAGGGAGAGAAATTTTCGAAGCAATTCTTGCAGGGAACACAGTGCTTTACCTGCAGGAATTGGAGGAGAGGGCGGTCTTTAAAAACCGCTCACCCTACGTGCGGGTAAAATAATACGCGTTGTGCCGCTAGGTGTGTAATTGTACCTGCGGTGGAAGGTTCTTGGGGGCAGGGTTGGGAAGGGATTTTCAAATAAGTGCTTACTTGGGACTTTTCAAACATTCCCACATATTTTTAGGTGGAACATGTACCGGCACAGGAAGGAGGTGCTGATCTGTGAGGATACTTTTCATTAGGCAATTTTCAAAGGGAAGATTACCCCTCCCCCCCAGCAAAAAAACCCAAACAAACCCATAGTGGGGTAGCAAGTGTGACTGAACAGCCTGTATTTGAAGGTCTAGAGAGGAAGGGGCAATGCAGACAGGTGGCCATAAGTCAAGGAAGCACTCAAGGCCCATCAATCATTCTCCCAACTCCATCTCATCCCCAGCAGTCTCCTATCCCCCTCCCTGTAGTCCATCCACACCAGTCTCCTCACCCCCACTCTCACCCCCTACCTTTTCTTCATATTCTCCTAACCTCTTCTTTCTACCCATCTTCTCTCCCCATCCCATTTCACTCCCTCTGCACTTTTTTTTAATTCTCCCCCTCCTGCTTAGGCATTACTTTGACACTTTTTTATATTTGGGGAAGGGGGGTTTAATACCCTTGTGCCTGCTCCACTCCCTGCAAACACCTTAAGCCTGCTCTGCTCCCTATTTCCCCCTTAACCCATCCTTCTAGGTATCCTTCCCATCCCTCCACTTCCCAGCAGGTTTGGTTCATTCATTCCTTCGCTGCCTCCCGTCCCTCACCTCGCCTCAGCATGTTGAGCTTCCCTTCAGCAGCAGGCTCAGTTCACCTCTCAATTTCTGAGTCCCCCTCCACCATAAGCTTGCATCACATCTCTGCTAGGCCTCTGCTTACCCTAAGCATTGCTTTTGCTTTTTTTTTTTTTATTTTCTGGAACTGCTCCATCCCTTGCAGCTCTTTCTCCTGGCACTTTACAAATTCCAGGCCAGAGCCAGTCCCATGACTGCGGAGTCCACACAAGACCCTCCGCCACCTGCATGCTCTGATCCCTGGTAGCTCAGCAGTCAGCGTCTTTCCATCTGCAGAGTCACAGCTGCAGGTGGTGCTTCCTGCCCTCAGCTTGGGAACCCTGGAGAACTTATCTCCTGCAGGATAAACGGGGGAATTATCTTTTACCTTTTGTGAACAAGGGAAACAATATTCCCCTTCATTCCCCCTCAATTCAAGTTCCGACTGCAGGCTTTTTCAATAATGAAACTGCCAAGGGGGAGCAATTTTTTTAAAACTTTTGCTCCTTTCTTCATCCTTCCAGTAAAATATCTTATATACCCAGATTACTGCAGGACTGGGAAGAAAAGGGCAGATATTTTTGCTCTACCCCTACCTTTTGACCCTTTCCAGCTAACATACTCTCTACATGCTTTGGGCTTTCTCTTAGTTTTCTACCTCCTCATTCTTTTACAACTTATTTTCTGGTTTTCCTCTCATTTCTCTCTCATTTCTGTTATTGTTCCTCTATGTGTATATGTAGTTGTCTCTCCAGCTCTATCTTCTCTCACTTTCTCCAAGTTTCAACACCCTGCTGCCGCTTCCAGCCCTCTCCTCATTCCTTCATTCCTTCATGCCTCTTCCCTCT
Organism: Rhinatrema bivittatum; assembly: GCF_901001135.1. Lineage (NCBI taxonomy): Eukaryota > Metazoa > Chordata > Amphibia > Gymnophiona > Rhinatrematidae > Rhinatrema > Rhinatrema bivittatum. The sequence goes on along the minus strand of NC_042621.1, from coordinate 67,293,802 downwards.
CACAACTTCTCTTGGCTTACCTCCCCTTCCCACGTAATTCCTTTCCCAGTTCTCTTCACCTCTCTCTCCAAGTTCCTTTTGCCTAACCTTTCACCCTGCTTCTGTTTTTATCATAGCCTATGTCCTCTCTTCCAGCTTATACCCCATCTCCTTTCCCATTCTCACAACCTGTGTGCCCTCTCTTCCTCACAGCCTGAACCCTACTCCTCTCTCTCCTTCATAGCTCTACTATAAGCTCCTCTTTCCTTCACAGGTTCTCTGATCCTCTCCCAGCCAGGATTCCTTCTTTCAGTTCCTCTCCCAGACCTTCACAGCAGTATTTTGTCTCCCAGCCAGTATCCCCTTTTACAATCAATCAATCTTCCCATCTCCCAGTCAGCATTCCTTCTCCACCTATTATCATTATCCAGCAATTTTCTCAGCCTCTCTCTCACCTCCCTCATAGCTCTTCTGTCCCTGTCTGTCCATCCCTCTACCAGAAACCCTCCCAAGTGAGGCAGACTAAACCCTCCTCAAGGCAGACTAAAGGCAGGAAGCCTGTCATACACTGCTACAGATCTCTGGTCCCATTTGCGGCCCACTGGTCAGGTATTCCACTGACTGCAGGGAGGTGGGAAGCAGTAGTGGAGAAGACACATGTGCTTGTTTCCTGCCTGAACTCCCTTGCAGCCCTGCAGTACAGAGCTCTCAGTTTCCAATTAGCATGAGTGCAAAAGATAATATTGGGGGTGATCAATTACTCACAGTGCCCAAAGAACTGGTGCCTATAGTGGCAGCTAAGAATACGCCATCCTGTTTTTCTCTGTACATGTGTTCTTCCCAGCAGAATCTCTGCATCTGCCTACTCCATTAGATGTATTCTCATAATATTGCATCAAAGCCCATATACATAGCAGAGAGGGGAGAAGCATAAATAATGAAGAGAGGATAACATACAGCAAACCTTATTTTTTTTTTTAATTGTAAATTGATGCACCTACACCTTGAAGAAATAGTGAACAAAAAATAGATAAGGCTATTTATCTCACCTAACCAATGTCTCTAATATCAGCTAAAAGGCTAATGTAGGACAAAATACTAAGCAGGATTTTGTATTTAATCTGGTCATTATCAAGCAGAACTCTTAATGTACATCTCTGAGTTCAACTATGGCTTGTACAGATGAATTTTATATTTCTTCACTTTTGTGCTTAAGCATTCTGGAGAATTAGTACTGCCTATTACACCATAACCTAGATACAAAGATTTCATTTTTTTTAAAAATAGCCCAAGAGCAAACAAAGGCATTATACTAACCCAACTCGTATTTTTAGCATGCCACTGAAAAGCTCAGGAGAGTTTGAGATGATCCAGCCAATATGAATTACAAGTTCTTGCTGTAAAACAGCTTCTCGCTCATCATGGGAACTACATTTGTTGTAGATGATGTCCTTAATTACCCCTGGAGACAAGGGGTTGGAAATAACCTCTTCTTGATGACCAAAAGCCCCAAGGGTCACCTAAAAACACAGTATATAATCAAGATTTTACAACTAATATTGAAAATTGTAGATCTTAATGAATTAATATTATCTCAATGTACATAAAAGGAAAAAAGAACTGAGGACTACTTATCACATGTAATCATTACTATCACATGGCTCACAACGCAGTAATTAGAATAGGACTTGTCTTAATAAACACTTAGCTGTCTTCCTCTAGTTTCTTTTTTGATGTGCTATCTCAAAGCCTTTGGGGTCTGCAGTCCTATCAACTCAATCTTAAGGATTACACATCCTGGAATTTAAATTTTAACCTCTTCCCTCCTCCTGCCCCACCATCAAAGATATTCCAGTTCATTCAGACCTTTGATTATCCCAAGAAGGAGTTTAAGGCAAAGAACTAAACTGTTAATGATAGAAATAATAATCAGGTTAATAGATTTTAATTTAATAATTCAAGAATGCAAACAAGCTAAAATAAAAACTGCTTATCCAATAAAGAGTTGCATCTGTTGGTCACAGCTGCATTTTACAGGTAGCTGGACCATTTCCGTCTAGGACAGAGTATAATTTGTGTATAAATATATTTGCTTCCTTCTAAAACCACTCTTACCAGAATCACTTGAAATAAAGTATATTCTTGTATTCAGTGCTTTATGTTGTATTTTTCCTAACCCTTTGTTCTATAAAAACTCATTTTTCATTTGAAATAGAAGCTCAAATATTTTCAAATCTAACTTCAAGATTATCTGTGCATATTATTTCCTTTAAGACAGTAAAACCTCTGAGGCATCAAGTCATAAGATTTGCAAAGGCAAACACTGGCATCAAGTCACATGCAAGAAAAGTAGCAGCAGCTGTGTAAATGTTACGCAAAAACACCCAAGTCACAAGAAAAGTTATGCACACAATGTAATAAAAATAGGTGGTGGAAAAAAAACCCAATGATACTGAAGACAAGCAATGATAGGCCATGCTTTTCACAAACTTGACTCACACAGATGACAAAGCCCCTTTTATTAGAAGGCAAGTTAAAATGTTTAGCTAATTAATGCACAGTAGCTTGGTGGGTTTTTTGTTGTTGTTTTTTTTTTTAATAGAAGAGATCACACTGCTGTTATGATTAATAGATTTATTCTTCTTCTTTCTGGCCTCTGACACATGGCTTGGGGTCAGTCAGAGCGTCATCTTCTGATCTGCTCTACCACTGGAATTGGCTGCAAGGGAAGGGAAACCCACACCGGGGGGGGGGGGGGGGGGGGGGGGGGGCATGCAGGGAAAAGGAGGGGAAGGGCAAAAGTAAGGCTCCAGGGAGAGCTGCTGCAGAGAAGAGGGGGGAAAAGGAAAACCTGCCCATGCTTGTTCCAGTCTTCTGAGGACTCTGCATGTCTATAGTGTAATTATGTAGCACTGCAAATTCAGAGAGAACCAGCACAGCATAGCTGCAGGCCCTTGTGTCCCAGAAGGCACTTGAGGGATGAGGATGCCGTTGCTAAACGAAGAGCAAGCTAAACTGCTCCCTTAACATTTCCTAGGCAGAAACGATAAAACTTACACTATTGTGCAATCAAAGGTCATCGATTATATGTAATAAGGTACACTATTTAACTTTTAAAAAATTAAGTGAAATAGATAAAATAAAAATTCTTGGAGTCTATTTTTCATTTAAGCTCTGAAAATTGCAGGACTTACCTGTTTGCCCTGAACTAAAACATTAGTAATTGACGGTGCAAGGCTGTCCACTAGTTTACCTAAAAGGCTGGCTGCACAGCGCACAACAGACCTGAGGGCAAAACAAAAAAAAGGCAATCCTACTGGGTACCAAATGCTAGTTTAATGAATTCAAATTGTTTTTAAGTTCCTTCATTACACTATAAAAGATTCCAACAACCAATGATGTCCAAGTACATATTTATGTTCAAAATCCTAATCTTAATTGATCCAGAGAACTAATCCAGTACCTGCCCTGTGGCGTCTTCTTACCGTGCAGATTAAAGACATCAGCATCATATTGTTTGAACTCATTAAACCATAGAGCGCTCCTATCCAGTACTTCCTGCCTCCAGCGATGCAAATCTTATTCGTTTAAGGCCTCAAACATTTGCTGGGTGAAAAGCTGCACGGCGACTGGCTGACAGGGTTTCATTTCGTGCTGTAATCACCGTGCTTCGCTTTCTCAAAGATATATTTTATTTAGGAATATCACAACATGAAAGGAAACTGGTTTGTGTTTTACCTGGACATTAAAATGCATCAGCAGAGCTTTAGCTTTCGTTCTGAAGCCACACATGGCACAGTGGTTTATTGTAAAGGCTCACGAGTTAGAAATAATCCTCACAAAGCATTTTGTTCACCAATTTTCAGATATTCAGTAAGTGAAAATAAATTTTTTCCTCCATAGTTTCTTTTTCACTAACAACATAAGAACATAAGAACCTAAGAACCTGCCATACTGGATCAGACCAAGGGTCCATCAAGCCCAGGTTCCTGTTTCCATCAGTGGCCAATCCAAGTCAATCCATTCTTTCTTTAGAAAATATATTTTAAGATTTCTCCTGTAGTAAATCCTTATAAGATGCTTCTAGTTTTTCATTCCTAGATTAGGGTTTTTTTTCATACTTAAAAACATTGACCATTCTTTTCAAGTGTCTTTGACAAGCTATAAAAAAAATTGTCTGTCTGAGGAGTGAACCCAGAACATGCAAATATTTATTTGATGACTTTCTTTTAAAATAAGATTTCTTTTGCTATAGGCAAACTTTCATATTTGAAAGCTGAAGAAAATCAAGTGGCAGATTTATACAACTTCAAGAATAGCCCTCTCTTTGCTCAGCAGGTTAGTAACTATGGGGGCAATTTTCAAAAAAGCTGGATAACTAACTAGGGGGATATTATTGAGCAAAATCCCAGGAACAGAAAACTGCCCATCCCTCAATGGCTGCAGCTAGTCACAGAGTTCCACAGGAAAAACTATGCATAACTTGTACGTACATTTGGTATACACTATGCAAACTGTGATAATAAGACCTTTCTGAGTGGACTCTGCCTGCAGTTAAAGCACACACAAAGCATTTGTGGACCTGGCTGAAATTAATGTTGAAGATCTGAGAGTACAAGAGTACTCAGGGACCTTCAGACCACATGGGCTTTTGAAAATTGCTCCCTTTGCTATCATCATTAGCAGAAGTAAGAGACTGTGACGGATCCTCTGCGAGCAAAGCAATTTTTACACAAGGAGAGCTAGCAGGGAAAGCAAGCAGAGGCATGGCTTCGGGAATGCTAGCCAGCATAGATCTGCTGTTAGAGACTATTCCAGATGGCTTGCTGTTCCATCCCTTAAAGAGACGCACAACGCTCATTTGAGGGCAAGAGCTTTTTCAAAAGCAGCCCCCCCTTCCCCCTCTGGAATAAGTTCTCTCTAGAGATCTGGCTGGAAAAGGTAAACAGGTAAAATGACAGTTTTTTACCTGGCCTTGAATGGCTGAGTGACTTTGAGGATGAGTTTAGAGCTGTTGGCGGCACTGGTCTTAACTATTTGGCATGTGAGAAGGATGTGAGAAGAGACATGCAAGTGCGTGGTAGTTATTTGTTTTTGAGCGGGGGATTTATTTGTGTTTAAATGTTTGCTGGCTTTGTACGTATATAGTTGTCAGATTCATGTACTGTATTTTAAAATGCTTGTACACGCTTTGGGTTACCTCCGACGCTGGGAATGTAGTCTAGAAAAATATTACGTTAAGTAAATAAAAGGATGTGTGTGCATGCATGCGAATGCATCGGAGGGAGTGTATACGTGAGTGTGATGATTTAGATGTGTGCATGGCAACCTTTAAGCAAAAGGCAGCAACAGCTTGAAGATGGGGTGAAAGATGTTTACACTAGCAGGACTACAGATCCCAGGATTCCAGTCACCTAGTTTGAAAGCGGGGTGGGGGGGGGGGGGCTGAGTCAGAGTGAGGCTCCCTCAGCTCCCCAATAGGCTGCTAAGGTAACAGAGCCGGTTGTAGGAGGTGGGGATAAAGGGACACCTGGCAGTGCTGAGAAGGATGACACAGATCCAGATGGACGTTCCCATTTCTGAGCTAAGGCTCTTGTCTAGAAATAGCAGGGAAAGTGTGGCCATTCCCATGGGGGATCTGGGGAACATGTGCTGAAAGCAACAAAAGGTTAGACTTTGAAGTAAATGTATTACTGCAGAAGGCGAGCCCTGACAGAGCTCACAACTCATGAGAAATCCACAGAGGGAAAGCCCTAAAAAGAAATAAAAGGAGACAAAGAGGGTGAAGGAAAAGGGGGCCTTATCCAAACCCCAGAGAACCCTCATCAAGCAGGCGGCCAGTTTCCAGGAGAGGAGCTTTTGCTATACTTCAAGTTTAAGGTTATTGGCTAGGACTTGGTTTGAGAAAGAGAGAGAGGGAAGCTCAACATTAAAGGCAGTAAAAAAAGCTGAGCTGTCTGCACCCAGACGTATTAGGCTGAAGTTACCCTAACCGGTGTTGGGGCAGCTCGCATGGGTGTTAATTGGTTAATTTGTGCTTTGAAACTCTAACGTTGAAAATGCTGAAGCCATGTAGTGAAAGTTTAGTACTTCTGAGCTGTGCTTGATAAGTTCTGCTCCCGTATGCTTTTGGGGAAGCCCTGAACATTTCAGTTGAAGCATACCTCCACTAATTGTCCTTAACGTGTGCTGCAAACTGCAGGCTAGAAGGGTTCGCCCAGTCAATCCCTTGCAAACTCTGGCATGGAATCCTTTCAGCCCAGGAGGGGTAAGACTATGAGAGGGGCCTTTCTGCTTACCTTTCTATCTGCTTGAAAGCTTAAAGGTTTGAGCTCTCTTAAGCCTTGCCAAATACCTGTTCCAAACTCTTACTGCTGTGCTTAAGTGTTAGCTGTTAGCGAACAAACAGATTTGGGAAATGTAATTGTGGCTTGGCTTGGAGTCAATAGTAAGCACTTGAATGGTACAAGGGTTTTGGGGGACAGAAGTAGAACGTTGTCAGAATTGCCACAAGGAGATGAAAGTCCGGTTCCAGGTATTGTCTGGCAGTCAAAAAGGGAGATTCCCCCTCCGTGGTTCTCAAAAACAAAGTGAAGCAGAGAATCTGAGAATCCAGTCTTCTGCACAGAGCTGGGCTGACTGACTGACACTGGTATTAAACTCATGACACAAGATTTGCCAAGGCTAGGGATAAGGATCCTTTCTGCCTTATTGTGAGAGGTAAAAGATTTATGTGCATGGGAGATTCTGGATAGAAAACCCATTTATGTGTAGAGGATGCTCCACCTCCTGAAAAATCCTAAGAGCCAGCACTTGACCTTGCTCACTCTAACTCTAGAAATCAGCCCCCCAGAGACCCTGAGACTACTCGCCACACTACAGTGAGAAATGTGTGGGTATGTGTTTGGGGCAAAGTGAGTGGGTGTCTGTGAGCGTGGCAGTGTACGAATGTGTGTGTGGGGTTTGCATGTTTACTCTGAAAATGCATATGGGGGGTGGCTTTGAAGGCGCCTTCTGGTGCCATCCATCATCAGCTGCTTCAGTTGTTTTTTTTCCTGTCTGTCTGCCTGGGCTGCTCTGTGCCAAACTGCTGGAAGAGTGGGGACGGGGAGGGAATGCTCTTTTAGTCAACCTTCTGCAACTTCTAATAGTTTCTCATAAAAAGCAATGGGGAGTATATTTTTGGCTCTGTTCTCTGAAAATACTGGCCAGATGTTTCTGGTTTTCCAACTCATCCAAGATAATCATATCTTCTTCCTGGCATGCCAAATTTGGTGAATTTCATTATCTTTTCTGGAGCATTATTAAGCCTATGGATGGAGAGCCTGGCATCAATCCCTTTTTATGTAATTCTTTCCAACATTTTGTACATTGGAAAGCATAAAAATGTCTTGCCTTGTAAAGTCAGAGCATGACACAGAAGCACAGATGGATGGGTTTTTTTTTTCCCCCATGAAAGCGTTTGTGGGATGCAAAATGCAAAGCATTTATTTTTCAAAACTTCATTAGTTACACTCAAACAATACAACACATTGCAAGCTGCAGGGCTTCAAACCTTTGTGCATTTTTTTACCTGCTTCCCATGTACCAGCAAAGTAGTAATATGTGGGGCTATAGAGGAAGCTAATTTCTGTGCAAAAGCAGCAGTGTAGCGTACCACCATCCTAGGGATTTCACATAAGTACAACAGAAAAATAAAGAGAGAAATATTTTATAGTATAAAATAGTTCAAAATTCTTTTGGCTGAACTAGCATGATCCCTCCAGCAAAGAGAGATGACTTCCTAACGCAGGAAATGTCAAACCAGGTTACGGAAAGAAACCCCTGCAAATTATTTGGATGGCTGATGTGCATAGCTGAAATTTGTCTGATGAATATGCTGGGGATGCATTGCATGTTAAGCAATCTTTATAGAGTTAAAAAAAAAATACAAAAAAACAAAGAAAGTAATGTCATAGCAGCTACATAAATTGTTTGCTTCTCTTGTTGTGAATGACGACCTCTCTTAAGCAGGACAATTGATCATAATACATTGGAACCTGTGTGTCTATATAAAACTACGGTAAGTTGAAAAACAGGCCTCACCAGAGTTTAGAACATGAAGCCATTTAATAAAGACAATTAAGCAGAATAACTTCCGTATGTAACAGGTAACGTACATCCTGCAAATATTCTGTTTATGACCCAATATATTCATAAGAATATTATTCATAAGACATTATTCATAAGACATTATATAAACTCCTTCACATCCTAGATCTTATATTTTTCACCCTAGCATTTCATATTTCATTACAACTATTTGTCTGAAAAACAGGTTTGTTTGTAAAATGAGTTGGTGGTCTTGGTCTATCTGTTAGTGGACAAGAAGCATCTCTAAGAAACCACTTTGTGCTTGCTACTAACTGGGACCTCACGTGGGTGCTTTAGCAGAGGTATCAAGGACTGAATGGGCATTGTAAGCGATTCCCCCCTCACACCTTAGAGATGGTCTCTCCAGAAAAGCACTGAGGCACATTGGCAGGACAGTGTGGAATTACGGGTACAGTATTTTGGACATGATCTATGAATAAATGGAAGACTTTGGTTTCCATTGTCATCAAGCTGGCGACTTTCATGGGTACTGGAGTCAATAGGAATCTTTCAGAGATGTATTAAACATAGTCCTTTAATGCTTCATCTTATTCATGTCCTCCTTCTACTCAAACTACTACCCATAGCTCCCATGATTAAGGGGGAAGAGGGGACAGAGGTCAACCTCTTCTACAACTTCTTACATGTACTTTCTGTTAAACTAATACAATAAACCCAGGGTTTGTCTATAATAACTCTTTTTTTTTTATTGGACAAACTAAATACATTTGTGACTAGTTTATCCTGGCGAAGGGAATATAGTTTCTAAAAACAAGCCACGAATGTATTTAGTCCAAAAGAAGGTGGTGGGAGATAAAATATGCAACCATTCTGTTATGTGTTTTCAATGTGTAGGGTTTATCAGAAACAAATGCACCCTATTGTTTTACTGACATTATTAAAGATCTTTGAATTAATAAAACAGATTAAAAAAAAAAATCACCTACAACTTTGATGACTCTCATTTCTATTAATCAAGTAGACTAGTATGGCAACCGCACTCTCTTACTGTTCAATATCCAAGATGTTTTCACTATTGAATTATCAAAGCAATAAACTAATGAAATCAGAAAGAGGATGCACACATACCAGAGTTTTTTGCTGCCAGATCTTCTATAGATTCTTTCTATATGATCATACACAGTACCTGTGCATCAATACATTAAAAGATAATATGATTTAAGCATGGATGCCTACATTTTGACAATAAAATATAACTATTACGCAGCCTGCTTCAGAGGGGAGGCTCCACCTCTACTGCTGACTGCGTATTTATTGGAGACAGGACCATGCCGAGTGACACATGTAACATATACCCTCCGAAACAGATGCACTGCACAAATCAATATCTATTTAATGACAAAAGCATTCAAACTTTAAATCATTCAACAGCATCAATTAGCTGAACAGACCCTGGAGCCTCAGAGCACAAATGAAAGGAACGTAACCTTCACAGCTCCATTTTGTACAACTGGTCTTAACAGATTACAAAAATAAGTACATGACAAACAAATAAAACTGTCAATGAGAATGCTAATATATTTTATTCTAATGGGCATAACTCCCTTTACCTTGAAATTTAACTATCAATAAGGCAATTTAAACATATTTGTGAAAAAATAATTCCTTATTCCATGCTACGAATGACAACCCAGCAACAAAAAGCCCATAAAAATTCAGAAGTTTAACTACTAATCCCGCTCTGCCATCTCAATGTGCATCTTCCACTAAAACTAAACTAAAATCTGGTCCAATGAAAAAACAGTTAATGAACCTGCTTCCATTATTCACATGCTCTAAAACCTGCATCAACCATAGTACAGTTTTCCAGAACAGAAATGACAAAGGTAAAAGCGAAAAACTCACCTTCTCTGGTGATAAAATGAGGTCCTTCCCTCTTAAGGAGAATACTTAAAAGAATCGCCTGACTGGCCAGACAATTGCAATCCTAACAATAAAAAAAAAGGCATAGTATGAATTGCTCAAAAAAGATTTCAATTCGTATCTATTAAAGACACTTAGGGGCCAGCCCAGTGGCAGCATGGAAGATCAGGGTTCAATTCCCAGGCTATTTAAGGAGGATGCTGCAGAGGCAGCACATACAGCCCTTGGGTGAGAGAAGGAGTCTCAGCCATTGCACAGTAGTGCCACCTACTGGCCAGGCTCAGAGTACACAGGCTGTGGTCCCTGGCCAAGAACTGTCACTAAAATGGCTGAGTTAGGTGGGCGGTTATATAAACCTGCAGGAAAAGTCTTCTTAGTTGCAAATGAAGGCTTATGGCCACCATAGCCGAGATTAGCCAGATCCAAATGAAGTGGAAACCCTAAAGGAGGAGAAGGAAAACTGATGGTCCAAGAAGAAAAATGCTTAAGAATGAAGGAGGGAAATTTTTGTACAATAAACTGGGAAGAAGGAAAAAAAAATATTTTACAAAGACTGAAGTAAGTGCCAAGATTATTATTATGCTTGGTAAGAGCAAACTTTCAAGAAAAAAATGTTTGGGGGTTTTTTTTTCTACCCTTTCATTTTCCTACTGATGCCCCAGTGACTTCCACTGCTATTACCAGTATGAAAACTACCTGCATGCCGCCCAGTCATACAGCTTGGCCAACCAGGCTGCTGGCACAAAGACATTACATTTTTCCTTCATAGTTGATGACGTCTTCCCCATCTCAGGTCCACCCTGATAAACGGCCTGCAAGCTCAACACCATACAGGGAAAACCCCCTCAAGTTTCATCTAAAATATTCATTATATGCTCTGCTTACATTGAGTTTCTGGAGAATTTCATACGTTGGCTTGTTTTTCCAGTCGCTGATGTTGATGTCGGGTTGCTGCTCCAGATCAGAAGCATTTGGCGTGCTTGTCTGTCTTTTGACTTTTGAATGCTTTGGGAGTTCAAGCTCCTCAAAGCTTTTGAATTCAGGCAATCTGCAAAAGTAAAAAGTTTACATTTCATATAGTTCTGATTTTATTTTAATAAAAAGTGCATATCATTTAATTTCCCAAATGGCCCTTACTCTTCGGTTTCATTGATCCTAAGAAAGTCAAGTTGCTCGACCACTGCTCCAGATATTAATGTCTAAAAGAGAGAGAAAAAAAAAAGGAAAGAAATTGCATACAAAAATTTAATAGCAAGATTAATACTTTACAAAGAGGCAATAAAATCAGCGGGCAAAATGGAAAATTAAACCTTTGCTATGGAAGCTCTGAAAGGTAAGTGAGTGGCCCCTCTCACCACCACCAACCCTGCCATCTGAGATATTTTTGAAAAAAAAAACAGGTTCCATTCTGCAGTATTCTAGAGATGCCCAAAAAGTTGTACACAGAAGCAAACCTTGACAGGGCAGATGACAATCATCCCCACCCCCCCGCCCAGCTTTACTTCTTGCTGCAAGAGGATAAAAGCTTCAGGCTGAACACCTCCAGATTTATACGGCTCAGAAATTCTGCAGACTTGATGCCTTACTCACAAGTGAATTACTGCTGCCATGGGTACAAAATGAGAGAATATTCTCAGCAACAAGAACCTATAAATCATTCTTGTAATTAATTTTACATCTGATGCCTTTACTTCCTTTAATAATATTGGCACGCCACGAGAACAAGTAATTTACAAAGGTCTTTTTTTTTTTTTGAAGTGAAAGGAAGCTAATGTATACTGCAGATAGGAAAGATGGATTGTTTCATGTGGTCACCCATCAGGTTACTTTATAATTAAACTGTTCAGCTGCACATTCTGAGTGGGGGAAGGTATCAGACAGTGGAACATTTATTTTTATGGTATTCTAGTAATGAACTCTTTCTTCCAAATGAGTAGCAATGCTATGCATAATCCTATTTTATTTGTGCATTCTTACAGGACAAGCATGCCTGAGTTAATAAATGGGAATTGGAGATGAGTAGAAGGTTTGAACTAGGTCTTCCAGACTTAATGAATTACCACTGAAATGATAAAAGGTTTGTTTTCTTGAAAATTCCAATAATTACAGCATGGACAGATGTGACATTTAAACACTGGTGAAATCAGCAGGGCTAGTGCAAAAGCACCTCCGGAGTTACCAAGTGATCTAGTTACTAGAGGAATTTAAAATCAGCTCTGACTTTTTGACACCCTTTTCTGTAGCATTTTGGTATCAAAACGGATGGAAAATGGAAGAAACAGGACTACAACTACCATAAGGCACTGCGATGTCAGTATACAGGCCAGGAATGACTCAATGTCATCTCCCTCCAGAAAATGTGTTTGGCAGCTCTGAACCTTTCCATCAGACATTTTAAGAACACTGGAAAGCAGATCATAGGATGAAAAAATAATCTGGTAAATATCCAGCAAATCTTAAAAGGTGCACTAGTCTTCAGTCTGAAAATCTTAACCCCACAAAAAAAACTAAAATGAATTTAGCAGCTGCAGTTCCCAATATGAATGGAAGCCAGCAGGCAGGAATGCTGTTACTGTAGGGTGCACTTACTGGGTTCTCCACAAAAAATAAAAAAATATTTCAAATGAGCAGCGTATTCAAAAAAACAAAAACAAAACTAAGCAAAGCGTCACAGCCTGTGGTCTTACACCTCAGCTAGCATCATGGCAAACAATTACACAGGAGCATGACTTCACAATTCAATGATTTATGACTTAGTGTTTCATTAAAATAACTTGACTATTCTTTAATATTTAAGGTGGTCCATGTATTCATGTCTCACTTCCAATTTTAGAAAGTTAGCATTGAAGATGGTGGATTTTGACCAAGAAGAAGAGCTATGCATGTACGTATCTTTTACAGTGAAATCTGGTTTTATAGTACTATAGATCTTAGCATTTAAAAGGCCTACTTAACATAGCCAACTCCGAAATGTCAGTGCAGTTGGAAGTAATCCCCAGGTGCGGTAAACTATTTTAGGACAACCCCATCCAAGGAGAAAATATATAGCAGAGGTAATGGAGTCAAGCTGTCAAGGGCACTCCAACAGGCTGAGTGAAGGACTCTGGAGAGACAGGTGCATGGCACCTGTAAGTATGGCCAGAAAGTTAAAGCTTGTTTTCATCTTCCGTGGGTGTATGCCACTAATTTTCCTTCAGTTAATAACCTTCATGAATAAGGAATGACGACAAGGACTGCCAAATAGACAAAGCATCTGAAATATTTATTATCGAACAGGCCATAGGAAAGGCTAGGAGTGGAAAGGCGCATGAAAGCATCCAAGCAGAGAGTTTAATACAGTTTTGCTAGCACAGTCCACTTCAACTTTAGGTAACGTTTTATGGACTAAAAAAGGGTTTTCTTTTCTCTCTCTCTTTTTTTTTTTTTTTTTTTTAAGAAATATGCTAAAACATGGAAAGAAACAAAGTGTAGCAAACAGGTTGGTCCATATTTCCTAATAATGAAATCCTATTCCATCAAATGCCTAGCGGAGTAATATAAAAGATAAAGAATCTGTATAAAACAAAGTGCTACCAGGCCATTCAATAGTGGCACAGCACCACATGATACTGCCGTTCGTATGATTCTTAAGTTGAGGGTCAAGTTACAACACAGCGAGTTGCAGGATCCACCATTCCTGCTAAATAAGGTGCATGTATTCATGAATGCAGTATTGCTTGGTAGACATACTGTCTACTTGAGGAAAAAAAGAAGCAATGCTACCAATTAGGACTGTATGAGTGATATAATGAAATACCAGTCTCCACCGCCCACTGTAAATCTGTTTTATGTAATTTAATAAAGGTGGCAGAGGCCAGTAAAACACAGAAGTTAAGCATTGGCAGCATATAAGGAAAAAAATTTATCATCAATGATTTATTTGTTGAATAGGCAGAATGAAAAACAAATTCAGTTTTGGACATAATCCTACAGCAGAGGAATTTGCAGTAGATAAGCAAATGCAACGAAATTAAGACAAGTGTAACGCAGTGCAATGGGACAAGTCGTTCTCAACCCAGTGGTTCTTAGGGGATTCACTAAAAATGGAGATGGGCAGCTGGTGGAGACCATTATGCTGGTCACCGAAGAGAGGTTGCTGGCTGTGATAATTCTATGCAAACATTAGTTTTGAAGGCTAGGGTTAATGTGAAAATTGCACTTGTTGCTGCTTCTGGACCTAACAGAAAAATATCAGTGAGAAATTTGTGGGATGGAGAAGACTGGCATGCCCATAATGGGTTTTTTTGTTTTTTGTTTTTACTTTTTATCTAATCCTTGGCATTCCTTGCTCTTTTCCTCTACAGTTCTATTATTTCCTATGTAAATTTACTCTCTCTTTTCCTTGCAACTTAGGGCAGAGCAATCACTATATATAGTGAGACAGGGGAGACATCTTATCGTCCGCAAACACCTTTGAATGTTGATCTTAACTTGAGTTAATGCCATCTATCCTTCCTCCTCCCACTACTCCCCATCATCCTTAGATGTCTTAATTATCCATTGCCTATTACCACTACTTTGCTGCCCTATTTATATTCGCTATTTTTTTTCTTATCAATATTTGCTATTTGTTTGTCTCTTTGAAGACCTATTTATATTTGCTATTTGTTTGTCTTTTTGAAGACATTTGCTATTTGTTTGTTTTTTTGAAGACTGTTCTACTTACAATGTTATTTGTTATCTGTCAAATTGTTTAAATGTAACGCCTTAACACACGATTTGTTAACTGACGACTTGCTTTCAGTGTAACTCCTTAGCCGCAATTGTTCAGTTAATATGGAAACCGATATGATTTGATATCTTTTTTGTCAAGAATGTGGGTATATAAAAATTCTAAATAAATAAATAAATATACTGGGGGCAAATAAGACATATCAAACTTTTCAAAGTGGTAAAGTTGTCGTGAGATGTTGAGTACCACTGCACTAGGAAATCAAACGGGGGGTGGGGTAGGGGTGAAGTAGAGTTAAAGGACAAATGTATAAAACAAGAACTGGGTTGGTCAGTTGGCAAGTGCTGCGAGCACTGCTATGTGGACCGTCCCCAATTCGATCCCCGCATTAGGTCCTTCCACTACCCAGCTCGGCTGGGGCCTAGCATGCACAGCCCAAGGGCAGAAAGGAGTCAGAGTCATCAAGGGAGACATCTAGTTGCTGGATTCAAGGCCCAAGATTGCAGGTTCCTGGAAGCAGCCCTGGGGCATTATTACTGGCTAAGGACCGTCACTGCAATGATCAAATTAGGTATGGTGGGAAAGAGGGAATATTAGAAAGTGGGAGGGGGAACTCACTAAAAATAAATAAATTACAACAGTGAACAGCCATTCAGAAAAATAAGAGGGACAGCCATAATCTTTAACCTAGTTAGATCTTTAAACTATGATCATTTATTTTAGCAAAACTAATGCACACGTTAGGAACTGACCAAGTTAAAAATGTATTTTTTATTTATTATCAAACAAAAAGAATGTGTGGCAAAAATTAGTACATTAGTGTTCAATACATGTCCACCAGTTTATTAAATTTGTAGCAAATCAAGGAAAACACATTAATACAATCGGTAATACAAGGTACACTCGTTATTCAAAGAAGCCACAACATGGCCATGTTTCGTGTCAAGGCTGCGTCAGGGGGCATACACGTGAATACATCCTTGCAGAGGGACCTCGGGGGATAATGTTGTGTTAGTACTGGTGAGACTGCATAATGAGACTTCAAATACTAGGTGCCGGCATCTAGCTCAGCGTCAGGAGAGGGATTGGTGGACACACATTTTTTTGCGCTTGATATAGCATCATCCTCTTTGATCCTCCAAAAGATGATAGATGGTCCACCAGCTGCCTCCAGAAATATAATATAGCTATCCTTGCCAACAGCAGCACTTTCTTTATCCACATCCTTTGAGAGGAGAGACAGCTGGATAATTTTCTCAGTGGAAGGGAGTGGACAGTGGAGTGCCTCAGGGATCTGTATTGGGACCCTTACTTTTCAATATATTTATAAATGATCTGGAAAGAAATACGACGAGTGAGATAATCAAATTTGCAGATGACACAAAATTGTTCAGAGTAGTTAAATCACAAGCAGATTGTGATAAATTGCAGGAAGACCTTGTGAGACTGGAAAATTGGGCATCCAAATGGCAGATGAAATTTAATGTGGATAAGTGCAAGGTGATGCATATAGGGAAAAATAACCCATGCTATAATTACACAATGTTGGGTTCCATATTAGGTACTACAACTCAAGAAAGAGATCTAGGTGTCATAGTGGATAACACATTGAAATCGTCGGTACAGTGTGCTGCGGCAGTCAAAAAAGCAAACAGAATGTTGGGAATTATTAGAAAGGGAATGGTGAATAAAACGGAAAATGTCATAATGCCTCTGTATCGCTCCTGGAAGATGTAGTGGGCCAGATTGACAAACTAAAGAGAAGCAAATCACCTGGACCGGATGGTATGCATCCTAGGGTTCTGAAGGAACTCAAAAATGAAATTTCTGATCTATTAGTTAAAATTTGTAACCTATAATTAAAATCATCCATTGTACCTGAAGACTGGAGGGTGGCCAATGTAACTCCAATATTTAAAAAAGGCTCCAGGGGCGATCCAGGTAACTATGGACCAATGAGCCTGACTTCAGTGCCGGGAAAAATAGTGGAAACTATTCTCAAGAACAAAATTGTAAAGCATATAGAAAGACATGATTTAATGGAACATAGTCAACAGGGATTTACCGAAGGGAAGTCTTGCCTAACAAATCTGCTTCATTTTTTTGAAGGGGTTAATAAACATGTGGATAAAGGTGAACTGGTAGATGTAATGTATTTGGATTTTCAGAAGGCATTTGACAAAGTCCCTCATGAGAGGCTTCTACGAAAACTAAAAAGTCATGGGATAGGAGGCGATGTCTTTTCGTGATTACAAGCTGGTTAAAAGACAGGAAACAGAGATTAGGATTAAATGGTCAATTTTCTCAGTGGAAAAGGGTAAACAGTGGAGTGCCTCAGGGATCTGTACTTGGACCGGTGCTTTTCAATATATATATATAAATGATCTGGAAAGGAATACGACGAGTGAGGTTATCAAATTTGCAGATGATACAAAATTATTCAGAGTAGTTAAATCACAAGCAGACTGTGATACATTGCAGGAGGACCTTGCAAGACTTGAAGATTGGGCATCCAAATGGCAGATGAAATTTAATGTGGACAAGTGCAAGGTGTTGCATACAGGGAAAAATAACTGTTGCTGTAGTTACACGATGTTAGGTTCCATATTAGGAGCTACCACCCAGGAAAAAGATCTAGGCATCATAGTGGATAATACTTTAAAATCGTCAGCTCAGTGTGCTGCAGCAGTCAAAAAAGCAAATAGAATGTTAGGAATTATTAGGTCGCCGCATCTCAAAAAAGATATAGTTGCGATGGTACAGAGAAGGGCAACCAAAATGATAAAGGGGATGGAAAAGCTTCCCTATGAGGAAAGGCTGAAGAGGTTAGGGCTGTTTAGCTTGGAGAAGAGACGGCTGAGGGGGGATATGATAGAGGTCTTTAAGATCATGAGAGGTCTTGAACAAGTAGATGTGACTCGGTTATTTTCACTTTCGAATAATAAAAGGACTAGGGGGCATTCCATGAAGTTAGCAAGAAGCACATTTAAGACTAATCGGAGAAAATTCTTTTTCACTCAACGCACAATAAAGCTCTGGAATTTGTTGCCAGAGGATGTGGTTAGTGCAGTTAGTGTAGCTGGGTTCAAAAAAGGTTTGGATAAGTTCTTGGAGGAGAAGTCCATTAATGGCTATTAATCAATTTTACTTAGGGAATAGCCACTGCTATTAATTGCATCAGTAGCATGGGATCTTCTTAGTGTTTGGGTAATTGCCAGGTTCTTGTGGCCTGGTTTTGGCCTCTGTTGGAAACAGGATGCTGGGCTTGATGGACCCTTGGTCTGACCCAGCATGGCAATTTCTTATGTTCTTATGTACAATTCTGGTCGCCGCATCTCAAAAAAGATATAATTGCAATGGAGAAGGTACAGAGAAGGGCTACCAAAATGATAAGGGGAATGGAACAGCTCCCCTATGAGGAAAGACTAAAGAGGTTAGGACTTTTCAGCTTGGAGAAGAGACGACTGAGGGGGGATATGATAGAGGTGTTTAAAATCATGAGAGGTCTAGATCGGGTAGATGTGAATCCGTTATTTACTCTTTCAGATAGTAGAAAGACTAGGGGGCACTCCATGAAGTTAGCAAGAAGCACATTTAAGACTAATCGGAGAAAGTTCTTTTTTACTCAACGCACAATTAAACTCTGGAATTTGTTGCCAGAGGATGTGGTTAGTGCAGTTAGTATAGCTGTGTTTAAAAAAGGATTGGATAAGTTCTTGGAGGAGAAGTCCATTACCTGCTATTAAGTTCACTTAGAGAATAGCCACTGCCATTAGCAATGGTAACATGGAATAGACTTAGTTTTTGGGTACTTGCCAGGTTCTTATGGCCTGGATTGGCCACTGTTGGAAACAGGATGCTGGGCTTGATGGACCCTTGGTCTGAACCAGTATGGCATTTTCTTATGTTCTTATAAGGAATGAGTATCTCCAAACACTTCAGATACATCATCATAGATCACAGTTAAAGAAGTGACCCAATTTAAATATGATTATACCTTTTTCCAGAAAGACTGTATTTTGGGGAAGACCAGAAAGAATGACCTAAATTCCATACTATAGCAGAACGTTTTATACATAGGTTTACTGTGGTGAAAATAAAAGCTCTGTTTAAAACTTTAAACTGAGTCTCTAGTAATTGTATATATATTTTTTTATAACTCTTGATTTAAACAATTAAAAAAAACAACAAAAAAAAACAACAGTCTTCTGAAGCAATAACACAATTCAAGGTTCTCTGACATTTCGTGAAGCAAAAATTAAAGATATACCTCATCAGGCATCACATTAAAAGGGAGCCATCAAAACATGACCCAGCTGTTGATCATAATACTCCAGGTACAGCCCCCAGATGCTTAAAACATTGAATGTGCATTCTGTTGATCATAATGTAAACGCTCAGTATGCGCAAGATCTGTAACTTGAGCCTAGCAGTAGTCCATATTTAGGCTGGCTTTCCAGAATTTTGCAATTGCAAATCTGGCAGCTAACTGCTAACTGACCAACACTCTGCACTTGACCAGGACTGATGAGCCAACCCACCTTCCCAAGGCTCGGCCCAATAAAAACAGGAAACCCTAAGATGTCTGCAGTAGCATGAGTAACCTGTGACCAAAACAATTGGACACTTTGGCAATCCCACCATATGTGCCGAAAGGAGCCTACCTCTCCACAACCTCTCCAACACAGGTTTCTAGCCTCCAGGTATATTTTTGAGTAAAAAAGGGGCATCTGATATGTTCGGTGCAAGAACCTCAACATTAGAGCAAAACTTTTGGCACATATTGAGACATGATGAGCAGAGGTCCATGTACCTTTCCAGTTCTACTGGTTAAAGCCATACCCAAATCAGCATTTCAAACATCCACAAGACCAGAAGAAGTTGCGTTCCCAAATTTACTACACAAAATATCACAATAAACAAGGGCAATACTGCGCCTCTTCGCTTTAGCGTCACTCAAAAAAACGCTCCATTCCATTCAAAGACCGAAGAGGACTGTCTACATTCACACGCCCACGTACAGCCTGGCACAACTGCAAATACTGGACCTACGATCTTTGGTCTATTCCATAATCCTCAACTAACGTAGAGAAGGGGGCCACCCCCTCCCCTTCCTCATCACTCCAAAAATGTACCAGAGAAATTAGCCCGCATACACGCCAGTCTTTGAAAACCAGAGTAAAAGTGCAGCTAGATAAAAGAGAATTAAAATACAAGGGGGAAATGCGCCAATAGGACTACCTCAACAGACCTGCCGACGTATTGGACAATCACGCGGCAAAAAAGGTAGCAAAGTCAGCCCAGCAACGCCAGCCTGATTATGCTCAAGAGCCATCCAGGATGCCTCAAGCTTACCAACTGTGCCACCCAGTAGTAAATTCGGAAATTAGGTAGAGCCATACCTCCTTGCTGTTTATTTAATCAAAGCTGACTTAACCGGATTCGAGCAGGCCTGTAATTCCAAATAAACCTACTCATCAACCCATGAAGTTCCGCAAAGATTCTATTAGGTAGATCACAATGGACATGCTGAAAATGATATAACAAACTCAGCAGGATCTTCATTTTAAGCAAATTAATTCTGCCCACCCAAGAAACTAACATATCATTCCACAACTGCATTCTCTTCTTAATATCAGCAATAAGGCCCTTATAATTCGTAGCAAACAGGTTCTTAAAGTCACAAAGGAAATATATTCCAAGGTATTGAAAACCATCATGCACTACTCGAAAATTGGCAAAACAATGCAAAATCAGGATTAGCCTGTCGATGGGAAAAATTTCAGATCTATCAATATTAACTTTATAACCAGAGATAGGACCATATTCAGCTAAAAGACGTAAGAGAATTCACCCTGACATAGAGGGCACCAACAAATAAATCAAGACATCATCCACGTGCAGGGAAATCTTCTCATCATGACCACCCAATTTAATGCCACGAATACCCACATGTTGCCGTATAGGAGCACCCAGAGGCTCAATAGCAATGTCAAAAAGCAAAGGGGACAACGGGCACCCCTGGCGCATGACACCAGCGATGGTTAAAAAAAAAAAAAAAAAATGTTAATGAGCCATTAAACAAAACTTGTGCCCAAGGATAATACATAGCCCGAATCCATGCCAAAAATTGATCCGTCAGCCCAACATGCTCAAGAGTATGAAACAAATATAGCCATCCCACCCTATCAAAAGCTTTTTCAGCATCATGAGACATAAGAGCCGGCTGCCCCACATGCTTAACCATGTGCAGTTCATTAAAACAAGTGTCTAGTATTGGCCGTGGAAACCCTACCCCTGACAAACCCAGTCTGGTCCTTATGAACCAAAACAGCCTCCAAGCGCATCTGCAACACTTTTGATAGAATCTTCAAGTCCGAATTTAACAAAGAAATGGGCCTATAAGAGCCACAATCTAGGAAGTCTTCACCTTTTTTGGGGATAAGAGTAATAGTGGCATCAGTCATATCCTGCAAAGTCTCGGGTGATACACCAACTTCCTGAAATACTGAGAAAAGAAAAGGGTCCACCTCCGACAGGTATTTCTTATAAAACTCAATCTGAAAACTGTTGGGCCCAGGACACTTCCCCCCAGGCACCTCATCAACGGCATTCTGAATCTCCAACAGGGAAAAAGGAGCCACAAACACAGCACTCTGCTACTCGGACAACAGAGGTAAACCAATGCCTTCAAGAAACCGCATAATATCCTCCACTGTGGGGGTGTCAGACGCATCATAGAGATTGGAAAAGTAATTCACAAATGCCTGCTCAATAACGCCAGGGTCTGAAGTTATTGAACCCTTTGCATCCCGAACAGAGAGAATATATGACGTGCCCACTCTTTTCTTAACTAATCTAGCCAGCATCGTACCCAGTTTATCCCCATGCACATAAAATTTTAATCGAGAGAATTTTAAAGCACTCCCAATCCTACACATCTCTAGTGTTTCCAGCACCCCTCACTTAGCTTCCAATGGCTTATACATGTGAGGAGAGCAATCGATCTTATGCCTTTGTTCGAAACCTGCAATCTCTACAAGCAGATCACTCTCTCTCATCATGCGCACTTTCTGCAGGTGACTTGCATTTGCTATGATCCTGCCCCATAGAAAGGCTTTGAAAGTCGCTCACCGAAGCCCAGGCCCATAATCAGCATCAGGGTTAAATTCATTAAAGTCTGCAACAGCCTTCTTAACCAAGTCTGGAAATTCTTTGTCACCAAGCAAAGAAAGATTTAATCACCAACTAAAAGCCTTAGGCGCGTGGGCGCTGAGTTTAAGTTGAATTAATATTGGATGGTGATCTGAAAGTGTACTAGTGAGGATTGCACTGCTCAACACAGAGTAGAGATTAGGCATGCACATAAAATAAAACAAATTCTACTATACATTGAATGTTTGAGTGAACAAAAGGTGTAATCACGCTCTAATGGATGGTGCTGCCTCCAGACATCAACCAGGAGAAATGAGGTAAGTAATAAGATCAACCTCATTAGTAAAGCTAAGCGATCCCAGCCAGCTCGAGAGTTTTTATCCAGTTCAGGGTTTATACATATATTCCAATTCCTCCAGACTACCAGAGCCTCAAAACCAAAAGAAGCTATTTTGTTCGTCAGCTGCTGGTAAAAGTCATGCTGCTCCGCATTTGGGCCATAAACATTTACAAGTGTAAAAATTATACATTCCAGGGTTACATACCGACCAGCTACATCAGAATAACATTTTTTTAACCTTCAAGGGTAAGCATTTATCTATTTTTTTTTTATTTATTCATTTTCATTAAATACAAAGCATTTACAATCTTTGTACAGTAATAAAAAAAAACCTTAAGCTACAATATTAAACATAGGAAATTCAAATCTTATATTAGTCCACAATACATTTAGGGTGGAGTGAAAATAATAGGAAGCCTAAACATCCCTCAACTAGAAAAAAAGAAACTAGCCTTTAGCCTGGTTTCTACTTTACCATCTTATACGGTTAAGTAATTGGACTAATCGTGGGTGATAAAGTACTTATCACCCTTCTTTGGGAGCTAAGCCATGTCTTAAGATGTTCCGGCAAGAAATATACATACGTGGAATTATTAAATTTAACAATGCATCTACAAGGGTATCTGAGCTGGAAAGTCGCTCCTAGAGCTCTTGTTTCCTGCCTCAGTACCAAGAAACCTTTCCTGCGTTCCTGCGTGGTTTTGGCCAGATCTGGAAAGATCTGGACAAATTGTCCCATAAAATGGGTCTCCATATTTTGAAAGTAACTTCTCATTATTGTCCCAACATCTTTCTCATAAATAAATGAAACTAATAAAGTGGCTTGCTCCACGATCTCAATAGCCGATGACTCTAGGAAATTTGTCAAGTTAGCCATATCAAGCTGATTATTTATCCTATTGTCTCTTGTTTGCCGAAAAGGTAGAAAATAGACTTTATTCAATGCCGGAATGTCTTCCAAAGGTATATGTAGAATTTCCATTAAGTACCTCTTCAAAGTAACTCTTGGCAATTCTCCTAAAATCTTAGGAAAATTTAAAAGTCTTAAATTGAATCTTCTAAATCGATTTTCCAGCATTTCTATTTTCCTATTAAGATTAGTACAATCTACAATTGTTGAGGTTTGCACAGCTTGAACATTTTTTAACTGATTTTCCAAAACCTGTACTTTATTTCCATATTCATTGATTTTCTTTTCATGGTCTTGAGCCACTAAGTCCATCCTAGAAGAAATTTGGGAAATCTGTGACATGCAGGTCTGGAGCGCAACATTCTGCTGGGCAATAAGCTCCCAAATTGTGTCCAAAGTTACCACAGGCAGCTTCAACGGGGGCACTATCTTTGATTGAAACTCCTGAGCTCCCACAGGAATGGAAATGTCCGTTGTTAAAAAAGAAACCAGAGTAGTCTTACCGCTTTCGCGTCTTTCCACCCCCTGGGCTCTGGTTTCTCTCTGGATAATGTCGCCGCCTTGCCCCAATGCTGTTCTCTCCGCCTCCTTTGTCGCAGCTGCGCCCTTCATGGTCTCCTCCGTGCGCAGTCCGCTCGGGGTTTCCAACACAACTGTAGACGGTAAGGACGAAATTGCCTGTGGAGCCCTTAACTCCGGAGGGCTGAGCGATGTTTCCCCAGACGAGGCGGCGGCCTCATTCCCGTCTCCGTCAGCGGGGTTCAGCATCTCTCCTCTTAGGCAAAGTTGTGCCGTTTCGAAGATGGTGCGTTGTCCGGCTGGAAGTGAGGGTGTTGAGGGGAAGACCCTCACCTTCCCTTTGCGTTTCGGGGGCAATCCAGTCAAAAATGAAGCAATAGTTTAAAGCATGAGCAGGAGCAAATGAAACGCGCTGCTACCAGGCGGCCATCTTAACTCCACGTGAAGCAGCATTTATCTATTTATTTGCTTTTATATACCGACATTGGTTGGCGTACATCACATCGGTTCACATCACAACAGCTGGAATAGTAAGACTAGAGGTCGTACTATTTTACATTTTAACATTAACTGAGATTGATACTAAGTATACAAAAATCATATAACAATAACTGTGTTTGGTACAAAGAAATACAGTGTGACGTTAATTTTGATTGCGAACTTTAAAATGAGTGGTAAGGGTGTTGTGGGGAGAACATGTGTCAGGAATAGAATTTGACAGGGATAACAGTGGGTGTTAAAGGAGAGATGAAGGATTGGAAGCCAAATGTACAATGATTGCAATGGAGGGTCTGAGAGGAAAAGTCTGCGTTGCATTGGGGAGTGAGAGGGGAGGGGGGAGGGTTAAGATGTGTGAAGGTAGGCATTGAGAAATAGCCAGGTTTTCAATTTCTTTTTGAATGAGTGAATGGAGGGTTCCAGTCTGTGTTGGGAGGGGAGCTTGTTTCAGAGGGTGGGGCCAGCTACAGAGAAGTTGTGTTGTCTGGTGGAAGCGAGATGTGCTTGTTTAGTGTGGGGAATGGTGAGTAGGCCCATGTTTTGAGATCGCAGGTTTTTCTGGCTGTGGTGTGGTTGGGAAGGGTTGTCGGTCCACTTGATTTTTTGGTTGTTGACTGTTTTGTGAAGTATGGTGAGAATTTTGTATTGTGATCTGTGTGATATAGAGAACAAGTGGAGTTCTTTTAGTATGGGGGTGATGTGTGAGGAACAGTTGCTGTTTGTGAGGGATCTGGCTGCTGCGTTTTGAAGCAGCTGGAGGGGTTTTAAGGTGGAGGCAGGTAGGCCAAGGAGGAGGGAGTTACAATAGTCCAACTTGGATAGTATGAGGGATTGTAGCACAGTGCGGTAATCATAGTGGAAAAAAAGTGGTTTGAGCTTTTTGAGGACTTGTAGTTTGTAGAAGCCCTCTTTGATTGTCAGGCTGACATGTTTTTTCATATTGAGATCTGAGTCCAGGGTAATGCCGAGATCTCTGACCTCATTGGTGAGGGAGGTATTAGGTAGGGGAGAGTAGAGGTCTTTGTTGGTTTTGGTGGAGGGTTTGTTTGATATGTGTAGTATTTCAGTTTTTTTGTGGTTGAGGGTGAGGGATATCTGCGAGAGGATATTCTTTATTTGGGTGGCGAGAGTGTCCCAGAGAGCGATGGTGGTGGTTAAACTTTCTTTGATGGAGAGAAGAATCTGGACATCATCTGCGTAGATGTAGAAAACGAGGTTCATGCTGGAGAGGAACTTACAGAGAGGGAGCATGTATATATTGAACAGGGTTGATGAAAGGGATGATCCTTGAGGAACTCCATGGGGGAGTGGGTATTGGTCTGATTCGCAGTTGTTGAGGTGGACTTTGTAGGATCTGTTGGCTAGGTATGATTGAAACCAGTTGAAGGTGTTTTCTCTTAGGCCGATCTCCACCAGTTGGATCATGAGTAAGTCATGGTTTATGGCAGGGGTCGGGAACCCATGGCTCGCGAGCCAGATATGGCTCTTTTGAGGGCTGCATCTGGCTCGCAGACACGTGTCGCCATACTTCGCGGTTCCCCGCTGACCCAGCTGCTCCCCGGTCCTCCGCCGCCCGGGCTTAAAATGCTGTCAGCCCGGGCGGAACGCGGCAGGACAGCTGGAGTCAGCGGCACCGGCGTGCTCTCTTCTCCTCCCCCCCCCCCCCCCGCGGCCCGGAAGAGGAAGTGGAGAGCATCGGGTGCCTGCGCGGGAAGAAGAGACCACACTAGCGTGGTCTCTTCTTCCGCGCAGGCACCCGATGCTCACCACTTCCTCTTCCGGGCCGCGGGGGGGAGGAGAAGAGAGCACGCCGACTGGAGTCATCCGGGTGCCTGCGCGGGAGTCATCGGGTGTCAGCCGGGTGCCAGCGCTGGGAGTCATCGGGTGCCTGCGCGGGTCTTCCCGCGCAGGCACCCGATGCTCTCCACTTCCTCTTCCGGGCCGCGGGAAGAAGAGAGCACGCCGGTGCTCTCTTCTTCCCGCGGCCCGGAAGAGGAAGTGGAGAGCATCGGGTGCCTGCGCGGGAAGAAGACTGCAGCGCGGCTCGGAGGAAAATGAAAATCTTCAACCGCGGGCCGATGGGACTCCGCCTTCGCCTCCGCGAGGGCTGAAAATGAAGGAGGTTAGCGTTGGGAGGTGGCTGCTGCTGCCGCGAGTTCCCGGGGGGGGGGGGGGGAGAGAGAGAGTGAATGAGCGAGCAAGCATGTGTGTTTGAGATCCTGTGTGTGTGAGTGAGAGATTGCATGTATGTGAATGATTGAGAGCCTGTATATGTGAAAGAGAGTATGTCTGTGATTGAGATCCTGCCTGTGAGAGAGAGAGCATGAATGTAAGTTTACCATTGGGAACCTGTATGTGTAAGTTTGTAATTGAAAACCTGTTTGTTTGAAAGAGTATGTGTGTATGATTGAGATCCTTTGTGTGTGAGAGAGATCATGTGTATGTATGATTAAGAGCTTGTGTGTATAAGTAAGAGAGAGATCATGTGTGTCTGTGTCTGATTGACAGCTGGTTTAGGTGATGGAGCATGTGAGTATGTGATTGAGAGCCTGTGTTTAAATGAGAGAGAGAGACCATGTGTGTCTGTGTGATTGAGAGCTGATTTAGGTGAGGGAGCATGTGAGTATGTGATTGAGAGCCTGTGTTTAAATGAGAGAGAGAGACCATGTGTGTCTGTGTGTGATTGAGAGCTGATTTAGGTGAGGGAGCATGTGAGTATGTGATTGAGAGCCTGTGTGTAAATGAGAGAACATGTTTGTAAGCATGTGAATGAGAGTCTGTGTGTGAGAGAAAAAGACAGCATGTATTTATGTGATTGAAAGCCTGTGTGTGTGTAAGCGTGAAAAGATAGACAGCATGTGTGTAAATGTGTAATTAAGAGCCTATATAAGTGAGAGAGAAAAAACATTTGTATATGTGAGTGACTGAGAGCATGTGTGTATAGGTGTGTCATTGAGAGCCAGTGTGAGAGAGAGCGCTGGTATGTGACTGAGAGAGGAGAAAGTTCCAAGCAAACCACCCCACCTCCTGCTAATTCAGAACAATCTCAGGACACCTGGATATCAAACGTTCCCAGGTATGCAGAGCAAAAAAATTTTTGTATCCTTATTATTTTTCATTACTGGATCTTTGTGTCTGCTATTTTGAAATATTTTGTTGGTATCTGGAAATGTTTTATATGAGTTTTTAATTATTGGATATTCCACTCATCAGCTGTTTCGAAATATGTTCTTTTTGTTAGTACAGTTTTACTGCTGATGATTTTATATTTCTTGATTTGTTTTATAAGGATGTGTGATGTTTCTTTTTTCCTTTGTTACACTGCATACAGAGACTCTGGCTTGTTGCAGTTTCCAATTCAGTTTTTGTCTGCATGCTTCTTGTTATGCGTTTTGGTCTCTTTATTCTATGTTAGGTGAGGGACAGCACGTGATTCAGGTGAGGTTTTCTGCTGGCGTGTAGTTTCTGTGTAGGACTCTATAGCAGCCTGACTTGGTCCGTTTTCCTAATAGGAGATGTATTGGTGTCTTAAGGCCTGGTGTAATATTTTCAGAGACTTCTTGTACTTTAAAAGTGTGATCTTACATAAAATGCACACATTTACTTGTATTTAGTTTTAAACATATTGTATGGCTCTCATGGAATTACATTTTAAAATATGTGGCGTTTATGGCTCTCTCAGCCAAAAAGGTTCCTGACCCCTGGTTTATGGTGTCAAAGGCGGCAGAGATGTCCAGGAGGATGAAGAGGTAAGAGTGACTGGCGTCGATGCCTCTCAGTGCTGTGTCTGTGAGAGATAAGAAGAGGGTCTCTGTGCTTAGGGATTTTCTGAAGCCATGCTGGTTGTGGTACAGGATGTTGTGATTTTCTAGATGCTCGGATAGTTGGAGGTTCACATGTTTCTCGATGATCTTGGATATGAAGGAGAGGTTTGAGATTGGTCTGTAGTTAGAGAGGTCGGAGGGGTTGAGATGTGGCTTTTTGAGGATGGGTTTAATTATGGCACATTTCAGTGCTTCCGGGAAGATGCCTTGTTCAAGTGAGGTGTTGATTATGTCTGCGATGGGTTTGGCAATGATGTGGGAGAGACTGGGATTGACTGGGATTGTGTCGATGGGGTGAGAGGCTGGGTTGATTTTCTGGATGAACTTCTTAACTTCGGTTGAAGCGATGGGCTCAAAGTTGGTCCAGGTGGTTGATGTTTCGCTGGATGGGGTTGGTGATTCTTCTTTTGTGTGGAGATTGGGAGATATGAGCTTGGTGATTTTCTCAGAGAAGAAGCGGGCAAGATCATTGCAGGTCTTTGCATTGGTGTCTGAAGATGGGGTGAGGTGGCTGGGTTGCGTCAGTTTGGCGACGAATTCAAATAGTGCTCTGGGGTTGTGTTGGTGCTGGTGAATTTTTCTTCCGTAGAATTCACATTTGGCTTTGTCGGTGTCGGTTCTGTAAATATAGAGGAGTGTTCTGTATTTGTCGAGGTGGGGAGGAGTGAGATTTCTTCTCCAGGTTTTTTCGGCTTGATGGAGTCGTCTTTTGGTTAAAACACAAACACCTTGATTACGCTGGGTAGGAGGAATAGTACACTGCTCCGACCCAACCTGTTTTTAACTTTCATACTTTTGTGGAGTCAAATGCGTCTCCTGCAAAAGAAGTATTTGAGCCTTTCTTCTGTGGGCAAATTGCAAAATTCTTTTTCTTTTAATTGGGGAGGAAATTCCCCTAACATTCAGGGAGACACAAGTAACAGGCTCAGTCATAACTAGGTGCAACAAAAAAATAATATGAGCTGCTAAAGAGAGAAGAAAAATCCCCACAGCAGTACTCCAAAATACTGCACCAATTTCAGAAACCATAACACAAGAGCATGAAAACCTGTACACAAAGAACACCTTCATGCCCAAGCTGTAAATTTGATAATCAAACCAGAGAACAAAGATAAAATAGTCTTAAGAAACCCCACCAGTCCTCCCTAAGTTCCCATGAAAGTCCCAATGAAATCCATCCAACCTAAACAACCCATCCCTGTAGGTGAGTTAACATGAGTCACAACTGAAAAAAAACCCCTTAACAACCCCAACTGACCCATTGCCCCTCGGATGGGAAGTAAATCAGGATCCAAGGGGTGAGTCACACATCCCAGCATAACAATACCCACTATCCCCCCTAACAAAACAAAAAATCCATCTTCCCAGCATCCGGACCTTAACTGCTTGACCGGCTGATCAGCCCACATGGCTGGTAAGGATTTAGATCCTATATCTTTGGACATGATCGAAGTCCCAAAATGCAGCCAATAGACCCAAGGATGTCTAAGGATTATGTTCAGAGGCCTAGGAGCCGGAGCAGGCCATGTCCTCTCACCTAGCTGCTCATCAAGTCAAGTAATTGTATATTTTGTGATAATTTTTGAACAACATTGACACATGCAGCAAACACTTTACTAAGTATTGGTGTTTGTAATTCACCCACCCATCTGTTTATTAACTGAGTACAGTCCTATGTGCCCTCCTCCCTCATTAAAGATTTGTACAAGGATGATATGTGCACCTCCCAGGATTTTTAATATCAAACCATTCTTGTAACAGTATCCAATTATATTTGGTCAATTCAGCCTGATCTAGCGACTTCATATAATGCCAAGCTTGAAGATAAGTACAATAATCTCTTACCAATAAGGGTAAAAGTATCTTGCAATGTACCCCTGGTCATTCAACATCTGGCTGATCATCAGTAAAGCTTGTCTTTTCCACCCGGAAAGGACCCCTGACTGCCTACCTGGTGGAAATTTTTCATTCCCCATCAATGGTAAAAAAAAAAAAAAAAGTGAAGTTTTAAACTGCAATTTAAAATACTGCATAAGCCAAAGCCAAGTTTTTTTGTAAAGAGCTATCAAGCAGTTATGTTTCAAATGATTGGGTAACTTTCCTCTATGAATGTGTAATATGACCAATGATAGAGGGGGGAGACCAACCCTGTTTGAAAATGGAAAGCTGTAAAGTAACTAAAACCTTGAAGCCAGTCTCCCACATGATGAATGTTGGCCACCAGGTTATATAACTTCAAATTTGGGAGGCCTAAACCCACCTTTCCCCAAGGTTTCATTAGCCACTCAACAGAAATCCATGGCTTCTTGCCTTTGCACAGGTAATTCCTCAATTCTTTCACAAGACGTTTAAGAGTGCATCTGCCTAAATAAAGAAGAAGTAAACTAACGACATATAACCACTTAGGCAAAATAACCATTTTAAACAAACATATTCTGCCATTAAAAAGAGATTTAAAAAGGTGACCAGGTTTGTAAAACTGATTTTGTGTTTTCCACTAATCTATATATATTTATATCCTTCAAAATTTCCAAATCCCTTGGTAAAAATATACCCAGAGATGCCTGTCAGCCAATTTTAAAGGGAAAGTTCCCCTCCATCTACCAATTTCCCATTGGAAGTGCCTCAGACTTATCCAAATTCAATTTCAACCACGGTATTTCCCCATCCCCTTGAACCAAATTAATCAATACACTCAAAGATTCCTCTGGGTCCATTACATGAACTAATAACAGTTATTCCTTTTATATTGGGATTTTGGAGTATTTCTTGTATTGGGGGTAGGGGGGGGGAATCTAATGCCAAGATAAATTAAAGCGGAGATAAGGGGTAACTTTGGCAAGTTCCGGTATGTAAAATGAATTTCGGAGATAAGATTCCATTTACCAAATTACTAGTTCTGGGATTGACATATAATATAGTTTAAAATTTCAAAAAAGGTCCTTCAAAACCTGTGTTTTAAAATTCAAATAAAAAAAATCCCAATTTGGTCTATCAAAAGCCTTTTTGGCATCAAAACTCATGAGTAATGAACAAAACCAGTCTTATTACTTGATCCGTCTTCTTCCTTTCTTTGTTTCTGTGGATAACATGGCCGTCATCCAGGTCCCATCATCCCATAATTTTGAGGTCCTCTTCAACTCCTCTCTCCTTCTCTCCACATATCCAAAACACTGCTAAAATGTGCCTCTTTTTCTTTATAATATTGCCAAAATCCATCCTTTCCTTTCTGAACACACCACCAGAACCCTTATCTCCACTCTCTCATCCCCTCTTGCTTAGACTATTGTAACCTGCACCTCTCAGGTCTCCCAGCAAGCCATCTCTCTCTACTGCAATCTGTCCTAAATTCAGCTGCATGACTTAACTTTCGCCAAAATCGCTATACTCACATAACCCCTCTTCTGAAGTCACTGCATTGGCTCCCTATCTGCTCCCACATATGGTTCAAGCTCCTCTTTCTCACCAACAAATACCTTCACTCTGCAGCACCTCATTATTTCTCCTCTCTTATCTCCCTCTACACCCCTCTTCGTGCACTCCGCTCGTCGGATAAGTCATTCCTATCTGTGCCCTTCTCCTCTACTGCCAATTTCAGACTCCGTGCTTTCCACCTGGCTGTGCCACATGCTTGGAATAGTCTTTCTGAACTGATGTATCATGCTCACTTTCTTGCCATGTTTAAATCCTGTTTAAAGAACCATCTTTTTGAAACCGCTTTTAAATCTTATACCTGATTGTCTGCTTTTAGTCTTGTTAATTAACTTTCTTTTTAAACATTGTCTTGCTTTACATCCCAAGTCTCTTGTCCTATATGTTTATCTTATTAGATTGTAAGCTCTATTGAGAAGGGGCTGCCTTTTTGCATTTTTGTAAGTGCTACATATTAAGGGTATGCATACAATTTTTTTTCGTCCTCGGTTCTGGGGATGGCCTTACCGTCCATAGAGGAGGAAAATGGCTTCAAAATGTCCACAGAGACCGGCGTTGGATCACTTCCTTGCCAAGGTGTTTCTCCTCACATCAATCTGCTCCCTCCACCGTGTCCTCTGAGCTTTCCACGCTCAGAGTCACCACTGCAGACTCCGACGGCAAGGTCGAGGAAATCGCTTGTGGAGTCCTTAGAGTAGGAGGGCTCAACGAGAATTCCCCAGACGAGATGGAGGTTCCCTTACCAAACTCTTCAGCGTGGATCAGCCCCTCCTGTTTCAGGTAAACAGGAGCGCATTCGGGGATAGTTCGCTGACCCGTGGGGAGGAAGGGTGCGGAGGGAAAAACCCTCACTTTCCCCTTTCGCTTGGGAGGCATGTTTCAGCAAAGCAGAGAAAAAAAATAGAAACTTTAGCGGGAGCAGCCGAAACGCACTACTTGCAGGCGGCCATGTTGACTCCTCCCCACATCTCTCAAAGTTGTAATACCAACCTTATTTTTTTACTAAATCTGCTGGTTTATTCCCATATAAGAAAGATCTATACTTATAATATAAAAGACATTTCTTAGTTCTCTGGTGAATAAGAATATTCAGTCGTGTTTGTATTGCTATATATTGTGTTTTAGTTTGTTCTGAAGGAGTTCTAAATATGTTAATCTCTTCCTTAATTGGCATTCTAGCATTAAAATTTCTTTAGCTATTAACTGCTTCTTTCAAGCCACATAAGCAATTGTGTCCCCCAATAGTACCACTTTAGCTGCTTCCTAGAACAATAATGGGTTCAAATATTTCTGTATCTTCATTTAAACCTACTGGGAATCACCATGTTTGCAAATGATACAACATCCAAAACCTAAATTCACTCATATCAGAGCATGATCAGAAATCTCCAGTGGCCCAATTCTAGAGCCCGACACTTGTGAAAATTTTGAAAACAGACATCAATATATAATCTAATCGAGATTGAGAATCATGTGCCCTTGATATATCTGTATCATACTTTTCATAGAATGTAGGCTTGCAAATGATTACAAATAAAGGGGAGCCCTTTGTTAATGAAATAGATGCCAAAAGATTTGTGGGGGATTTATCCATTGCCGTGTCATATGTTACATTGAAATCTCCTCCCAATATAATTGGTATCCAAGAATATTATGCAAGGACATTAATCAGATTATTAAAAAAAAACCCAACCCTTGATTATAAGAATTAAGAGCATATACATTTCCTAATACCACCAATTTTCCAATTAGCAGACCAACAATAACAAATCTGCCTTTTGGATCTTTGTTGCATTTGAAAAGGGGTGGAACAACTTAATAGAATGGCCACTCCATGCTTATTTCTGATATTGTTCAAATTGTTTTTACTGTTGCACAACTGCTAAGAAAATGTATACTTTTGTAAACCGTTGTGATGGCTCTACCGAATGACGGTATATAAAACTCAACAAATAAATAAATAAATACCCAACAATCCTACTTTCCCTGCACCAACCCCCTCCCCCAAAGATCTCCCCAACACATACAACTGTGCTCTCCAAAGAGCATGAGGTATATTATAATGTGTGTGGGAGCCCTCCATCCACATTATAATAACTACAAGAAACATTATTTAGCCTCATAACATATCTAGCTTCATAACATATCTATGTGAAATCTAGCTCATAACATATCTATATGAAATCGCATTTGTCGCTGACAATGCCTTGGTATTTGGTCACTGACAGATCTATAATGTACCAAATATCCGTTGACCATTTGATCAAATGGGTCCTTTCTCCTTTCTCTAGGTGGACACCTCTGGTGTGACTACTTGTCAAGAGAACACTGAAAGACTTTCTGCCCATCCCAACTAACCAGGTTAATGTCACAAATCAAGCGACTCTACTAACAGCGAATGTCATTCCATGTCAAGATCATTGCAAAAGGACATTTCCCCTCTCTTTTCTTAACGTGACACCTCTGGTGTGGCCGCCCACCAGTGGGTCTTCTGTAGATTTTTCTGTCCTGGCTGTAATCAAAGCAATCTGCGCCAAAAACCAATTGATACTGCATGGCTGGCGGATGTTACTTTGTGCCGAAATCAACATATAAACCAGCAACGCATCAATTCAACTCACATAACTTGACCATGCCACCATAGTTATAATCCAGAAACCATATCCTTTATTGGCCACTTCCTCGAATTCCAAACTTGAAGGTAACATAAGTTTATTTCACAGCTTTCTAATATAGTGAGACAATCATGATGTTTCTGTGGCAAAATTGTTAAAGCGTCTCCACAAACATTTTGGCTGCTTCCAATTGATCAACACTTATACTTGCCCAGTGTGCCAAATGCAAAATGTTGCCGGGAACTGCAAGGTTAATTATTTGTTTTTGGGTTAAGGTCACACAGAGTGGGCTAAACAATTTACGTCTCATAGAGACTTTGTATGAATAATCTTGAAATAAACGAACTGTGCAATCTTGATAATTGAAATTCTTTTTCTTATGATACATCTGCATAAGTAATTGTTTTTGTGCAAAATTTAAAATTTTTGCTATCATCACTCTTGGCCTACTCTTGCCATCTTTTTTAGGGCCAAGATGATGTGCTTGCTCTATAATTAATTTCCCATGTAGATCAACTATCTGTAAAATCTCTGGTAACCAAGTTTCTAAAAAGGTTGTCAAATTGCACTCCTCAATCAATTCAGGTAAGCCAGTAATGCAAACACTGTCACGACTTGAATGATTTTCTAAATCGTCTATCTTATCCTCTTGTGATGCTGTTTATTTTTTCAGTACAATTATTTGTTATATCATTGCAGCTATGTCATCTTCTACAAGAGTGATTCTCCCCTCTGCCTGATCAAGCTTCAGACTCAATTCAGAGACGTGGCTTTCAGATCTGTTATCTGTTCTGAATTGGAGCTTAATTTTCAATTTAATACCACAACTATAGCTGCTGTTAATGTTGAAATCATGTCTGAATTTAAAGTATGCCCTGAGAGTCTTGTGGTCATGGTGGCCATTTTGTCTTCCATTGTACTCTGGTTTTCTGAATCCTTTTTCCATTTCTAATGGGCATAGATCCAGGAGATTTACTCATGTATCTATCAACGTAGATTGTGCTTACCCCTGTAATTTTAAGTGTGGATGGCCAAGGATGATGCTGATTTAGCTGGTTGTAGGGGGGGATGGCACCTGGAGCCCCAAGATGTATGTCTGTTTGGGATCACTACATCACGTGACCTCCAGTGCTTCCATTTTTACTGGTGTGATCTACAGGCTACTTACTGAAACAGAAGAACTGATCAAAGACATCTAAAAGATGGGAAAGAATGGAGAAGTGTTGCTCACTGGATAGTTTAATTTGCTGGATGTGGATTGGCCTATCCCTTCTGCAGAATCTACAGAAAAGTAGAGAGATAGTGGATGTCCTTCAAGGGGCTCTGCTCAAACAAATGGTAATGGAACCCATGAAGGAGGGTGCGATAATTGACCTAGTACTCACTTATGGGGATAATATTTCTAATTTTCAGGTAGGTGCCCACCTGAGCATCAGTGATCATCAGACAGTATGGTTTGATCGTGAACAGGATACAAAGAAGTCACACGAAAACCCAAAGTTCTGAATTGCACAAATATGGACTTTGTCAAAATGGGTATGTATTTGGAAGAACTGGAAGCCTGGGAGAAAATTGGTGAGCTGGAACAACAGTGGGCCAAATTAAAAGGAGCTATTACAAAGGCAACAAAGCTATATGTTATAAAAGTAAGAGGAAAAAGAAACTGATCTGGTTCACAAAGGAGGTGGCTGACAAAATAAAGGCAAAAAGAAGTGCATTCAATAAATATAAAGGATCCCAAAAAGAGGAACACAGGGAAGAATATCTGATGAAGCTGAGGGAGATGAAGAAAAAAATCAGGAAAGTGAAATATCAAGCAGAAGGATTGCCAAAGAGTTAAAAAGCAAGATGACAAAATATTTTTCAGATATATTAGAGAAAGAAGGAAGGTCCTAAATAGTATAGTGAAACTTAAAGGTGATGAGGAGCAAATTGTGAAGAGAGACTAAGAAATGGCAGAAATATTAAACAAATACTTCAGTTCGGTGTTCAATAAAGAAGACCCTGGAGGAGGACCATTGCTGCATGACAAGATCATAGATGGGAATGGGGTAGATGAAACTCCATTTACAAAAGAGAATGTTTGGGATGGGCTAAGTACTGAAAGTGGTGGTACTGAAAGTGGACAAGGCCATGAAGCTGGATGAGGTACATCCCAGGATACTGAGGGAGCTCAGAGATGTGCCTAGCAGGTCTGCTGAAAGACCTATTCAATAGATCCATGGAAATGGAAATGTTACTGCTAGATTGCAGAAGTGTGGTTGTGGTCCATCTTCAAAAGGGTGGTAGCAAAGAGGAGACTGTAAACTACAGGCCACTTAGTCTCACCTAAGTGATAGGAAAATTAATGGAGACTCTGCTGAAGAAAGGATAGAGAACTATCTACAATCAGGTGGCTCGCTGAATCTGAGGCAGCATGGATTCACCAGGGGAAGGTCCTGTCAGACTAATCTTGTTGATTTTTTTGATTGGTGACTAGATAATTGGATCAAGGATGAGCACTCGATGTGATCTACTAAGATTTCCGCAAAGCTTTTAATACAGTCCAGCATAGGAAGCTTGTAAATAAATGAGAAGCTTGGGAGTGAGCGCCAAGGTGGTGGTGTGGATTACAAACTGGTTGACTAATAGCAGATAGCATGTAATGGTAAATGGAACCTACTCTGAAGAGAGAACCGTGTTAAAGGGAGTGTCACAGGGATCGGTTTTGGTACCGGTTCTGTTCAATATCTTTGAGTGACATTGCAGAAGGGATAGCAGATAAAGTTTGTCTTTTGTGGATGATACTAAGATTTGCAACAGAGTAGACATGCCTGAAGGAGTAGAGAGAATAAAAAGTGATTTCAGAAAGCTTGAAGAGTGGTAGAAGATTTGGCAGCTGGTATTCAATGCTAAGAAGTGCAGAGTCATACATCTGGGATGTGGTAATTCAAAAGAGCTGTATATGATGGGGAGTAAAACATTGATGTGCACAGACCAAGAGAGAGACCTTGATGTAATAGCAATCTGGCAATGTGGTGAAGAAATGTGACAAGCCAGAAGAATACTGGACTGCATAGAGAGAGGAATAACCAGCAGGAAAAAGGAGGTGATAATGCCCTTGTACAGGTCCTTGGTGAGCCCTCACCTCGAGTACTGTGTTCAGTTTTGGAAACCATATCTCAAAAAGGATAAAGACACGATGGAGGAAGCCAGAGAAGTGTGACCAAAATGGTGGGGGATGGTATTGGAAGACATACGAGGAGAGGCTGAAGGATCTAAATATGTATACCCTGTAAGAGAGAAGGGGCAGAGGAGAAATGATACAGACCTTCAGATACCTCAAAGGTTTTAGTGATGCACAAACTTCGAACCTTTTCCATTGGAAAGGAAACAGTAGAACTAGGGGTCAAGAAATGAAACTCCAAGGATGACGACTCAGAACCGTTAGTAAATATTTCTTCATGGAGAGGGTGATAGATGCTTGGAATGCCCTTCCAGACAAGGTAGTGAAGAAGAAAACAGTCAACAAATTCAAAAGAACATGAGATAAACACTGTGGATCCCTAAAGGCTAGAGGACTGAAATGAAGTGATGGTATATGCGGGTAACTTGCATGGAGTGGCAGTTATTACCATTAACAGAAGGCATGGGGATTACTACCCTCAATCAATAGCCTTGAGACTTTTGATGGAACTGCAACATTGCTCCCTGCTTCAACAGTGGGAGGGGGTGGTGGTGGTGGAGGGGAACTGGATACAATCAATCAACATGCACCCTGACTTTTATGGTACCCCATACCATAAAAGTCAGGGTGCATGTTGATTGACATACAGGCACAAGGGAAAAAGCACAGGATGGCTTCTACGTCAAGTCACAAAGCAAAGAATGCCAAGCAACATTGTCTGAATTATCAATAAAGCTCTTCATCCAGTAAAAATATTGCTAGCAGTAATTTATGTGTTTGACATTGCTTGGTTTTGATTCTAAATACTACTATCATTATCATATGACAGGGGTAAATGCATGGAGCGGCAGATACTACCATAAGAACTTAAGAAATAAAATTTAAGACCCACAAGTGGGTGCACATGTGCGCATGTTTGCCGGTGCGTGCACACGGTTTTGATGATTTTATAACAGATGTACATATATGTGTGTGTTATAAAATTGGCTATATGCATGTACATGTGCACATAATTTTATATTGATGCACGCATCTGCGTGCATATGGCAACTCAAGCATGTAAGTGGGGAGAATTTTAGTAGCTATGTGCACTGACGCAATTACCTGTTTCCCCAGTTTGTTTCCAGTTCATCCCAATAAAAGAGAGGATTTCCTAAACCCCCTAGCTAACGTGCTTTCCTTTCACCCTATTAGCCCCAAGCTTTAAAACCCTACTGATTAGTTTTTTTTGTTACATGACTTACACACCGTCCATAGCAGAAGTAAAATTATGTGGTGGGAAACCTGGCGCACACTTGTACAAATTTCATGGTACAGTTCGGGCACGCTCACGTGCTGCCCCTTTTGATGTAAATAATTTTTTTATGCGTGTCCCGGGAATTATGTATGCACCCACACAGATTTTAAAATCAGCGCGGCACGCTCCAGACTAAGTCATGCACAGATCTCCCAGCTTTGCCACGCGTAGGGCTTTAAAACTTTACCAGTAAGACCATAAGATATGCCATACTGGGTCAGATCAGCATCTTGTTTCCAACAGAGGCCAATCCAAGTCACAAGTACCTGGATAGTACCAAAACATTAAAAAGAACCCTAGCTACTAATATTGGTAACAAGCAGTGGTTATTTCTTATTAATACTGTAGCAGTTTATGGACTTCTCCTCCAGGAAGTTAGCCAAATCTTTTTTAAACCCAGCTAAACTAACTCCCTTAACCACATTGCATTGAATTCCAGAGCTTAGATATGCGTTAAGTGAAAAATAATTTTCTCCAATTTGTTTTAAATGTGCTTACTTGCAAACTTCATGGAGTGCCCCCTAGTCTTTCTATTAATTGAAAGAGTAAATAACCGATTCACATTTACTCGTTCAAGTCTTTTCATGATTTTAAAGACCTCTACCATATCCTATCTCAGCCGTCTCTTCTCCAAGCTGAGCAGCCCTAACCTCTTTAGCCTTTCCTCACAGGGGAGCGTTTCCATGCCCTTTATCATTTTGGTCACCCTTCGCTATTCTTTCTCCAGTGCAACTATATCTTTTTTGAGATGCGGCGACCAGAATTGTACACAGTATTCAAGGTGCGGTCTCACAATGGAGTGATACAGAGGCATTATGACATTTTCCGTTTTATTTGCCATTTCCTTCCTAATAATTCCTAACATTCTGCTTGCTTTTTTGACTGCCATAGCACACTGAGCCAACAATTTCAATGTATTATCCACTATGACATCTATATCTTTTTCCTAATATGGAACCTAACATCATGTAACTAAAATATTTTCCCACACAATTTTATATTTATTTGTGTTTATATTTGTAATCTCCCTGATATGTACGCTGATGGGGCTTGAAGTTTTGTTTGTTGATATATAAGGGATACCTCTGTGGTTCATCCAAAGAGTGTTTATGACACTTGCTGGGCAGACTGGATGGGCCATCTGGTCCTTTTCTGCAGTCATTACTATGTTATTATACAACTGCACTTTACCCATGTAAATGGGCTTTTGAAAATTGCTACAATATATACCATTGAATTGTCCATAGAATATTCATGCGTTAGTGGCCTTTTTGTATGTAAATTGCTAAGATATGTTACATTTACACGTGTAACTCCTTTCAAAATTACTTCCAAAGTGCACAAGTTCCAAACTCAACCAGACCCCAGCCCTTGGAACACCTTGTCTCGTGTGCATAAAAGTAGGCATGTATGGGTAAGTTTCAAAAGTATTTACATGCGTAATACTCTGTTTTACATGTGTAAATGGGCTTTTTGAAAATTACCCTGGGTGTTCTACATGTAAAAATACATACTGATTATTGCAGCACGATTTGCGTAGATTTACCTACAAAATTAATCCAGGTGCTGCAATTTATTCAGAATGCTGCAGCTCATCTTTTGTTAGGCTTGACGAAATATGAGCATATTAGCCCAGGATTGCAGACTTTACATGGGTTGCCAGTAAGGTACAGGGCAAAAGTTTGCTTATTGGTTACAATATTTAAACTATTGCCTTGAATTGTTTAAAAAAAAAAAAATCAAAACTTAAATGGTATAAATCCAGCACATGCCCTTCATTCCACAAATATGTATTTATTGCAAGTATCCTTGAAAAGAGATTATAAACCTCAAAAAATTCAGGAAAAAGCTTTTTTATATGTGGCTCCAATATGTTGGGATGCTTTATCATTGAATTTGAGAAAAGGGACAGATATAAACGATTTCCGGAAAAGTGTAAAGGGCATTGTTTTTCCAAGAGGCATTTGGGTAAAAAAAAAAGTTCTGCAGATCTTTTATATATTGTTTTGTATATGTGATATTAGTTTTATGTTTATTTGTTTATTATGTATGTTTTTATGTACACCACACTGAACACTAAATAGTATGGAAGTTTTAATAAATCAAAATAAACACATGCAAAAGTTATTCTGTTCGTGCAGAAATCTATTTTGAAAATTGGGGCTGAAGTCTGCAAGTGCTTTGTATATGTGGACTTGAGCACTACATAGGCTGTTACAAAATTATCCTCAAAGTGTGCATGCATGTAATTTTGTGTGCAGTTTTCTAAAGGGTTATTTCTGCCATTAAAGCACCACTTTACCTGCAGAGGTCCCTTTGAAAATAACCATCGAAATGGCCTTAACTAAAGCTATTCTGGATTATAGAATTTATTAGATATTGGGCATTATCATCATATGCTAAATAACGAAAGAGAAAAACAACAGCTGTTTACAGAAATACAGGTTACTGAGCACTGAAAGATCAACCAGGGGTAACCAGAACATATCAGCAACAATGGTAATAGTGTCCATCTGTTTTAGGCATCATCTGGGATGGGAAAAAACCACTGCACCAGGCATGTGTCAAATAGATCTTCCAAGCTGGTACACAGATTGGTCACTGATGTTACATGTCAGAGGTACACAAACACTAGATACCTTCCTGAGCAGAGTGATTAATGCAGTTTGCTTCAAAAGTATGGGTTATATGCTGTAGTGAAACTGATAGAACAGATTAATTGTATGCTGATTTATTTTATAGATTTGATTGTTGTATACTATGCATAATTTTAACCTGATTATATTGTAACCTACTCTACGGTCAAGGGAAAAAGCATGTTATAAAAAAAATAAACACAATTAGCCTTCTCTTTTGTAATCTGCACATCTGCATGATTTTCTGCTGGACAATTTAAGACTTCTGCTCCTGGAAGTTGGCTCATAATGGATATGATCTCATCCTTTGTCATCTTATGCAGCAGATCTGGTTTCTTTTCTCATCCTCACTGTTGTAACTGTCTGCTTTCTTGGGTTCAAAATAAATAATTTCAGAGTCTCAGACTTTGAGCGACTGGAACATTATTGTTGCATTCAATTTAATTCTCAATTTCATCATTATTGAGTACTGGAATTATATTACGTTTCCCTTGGGCATACTGCATTAGTTCACAGATGTAAGCTCTTCCCTTTGTCAACTTGATCCCTTCAAAATAGGCATCTTCTTCTTCCACCAAGATGGTAAATGGCCACAGATGGTGCTATGATTCTTCAGAGTCTGAGTTGTGACAGCATCCCAGGAATTATCAATGTAACAAATGCTATCCTTGATGTTGAAGTATTTTCTGAATATTTTATAGGCATCAGGTCCTTCAAAACTCATATGCTTTCTCATCAATTGTCTGTGGTATTGGCAGTTCATGTTCCAGGTGATTCCTTGATCTGAATAACTGGGTGGCAATTGGCAAACAGACAGCAAACACACTGTCAATGTTTTGAGGGGGATAGTACAAAAAATATCTCTGTTTTGGCAGCTGAATGAGCAGCGGCAACACTATCTTGCAATTTTCAGGATGCCTGACTTCCTTAGAATGCTCCCTTATCCTCGGGTGCAAAACAAAAGGTAATCAAACTAGTAAATGGTGATTTCTTGTGTGATTCATGTTGGAATGGTGGACAATAGGGAAAAATGTCCCATTCCTGAAAGCTCTTGGATGGGCACTTTTATCAATGAGCGGTTTGCACTTGTGTGCGCCAGCTGCATTGCAACACATCACGACAATCAGCTGCTCCTAGCTTTTCTTCACCCTGCATGCAGATCTCTTACTGCTGCAGACAAGGGTAGCATGAGGCAAGCATCTGCAGAACAATCCTGTTTTATCAGCACTGTAGACTTGTCCTGCACAGTGGTCATTCTCATAAACTAGCCAAGCAAAAATCTTCTACATACTTCTCGATAGATTCTTGATCGGCAGACAGCTTTTCCCTAGCAGTTCTGAGGTGACAAATACCATGCAACTCGAACTTATGAAGCTAACCAGTGGTACACCACCAGTATTAGAAGCTAACCAGTGGTACACCACCAGTATTAGATGGTGGTGCAACTTTTGTGGAAATTCCTCCTAAAATAGGACAGCAAATTATCGGAAAAAAAAACCCAACAAAGTAATTCCAACTGGGTAAAGATATTGACTATTGTGAAATTGATCTGATCTCCTTCAGTCAAATTAACACACTATAAAATCTAGAAGGAGTGTATCATTGGAAGCCTGATCAATGAATCAACATTTATTGACTTTTCAGCCCTTAACAGAATGCTTGAAAAGTAATTTTTCATAGTAGATCAGATCTCTACACTGTGGGTTTTTAAATATTATCTGCGAAACAATGCGACAAGGCGATAGCAAAAGCCAGAAGAATGCTGGGCTGCATAGAGAGAGGAATATCAAGTAAGAAAAGGGAAGTGATTATCCCCTTGTACAGGTCCTTGGTGAGGCCTCACCTGGAGTACCGTGTTCAGTTCTGGAGACCGTATCTACAAAGAGACAGAGACAAGATTGAAGTGGTACAGAGAAGGGCGACCAGAAAGGTGGAGGGTCTTCATCGGATGTCATACGAGGAGAGATTGAAGAATCTAAATATGTACACCCTGGAGGAAAGGAGGAGCAGGGGTGATATGATTCAGACTTTCAGATACTTGAAAAACTTTAACGATCCAAAGACAACGACAAACCTTTGCCGTCAGAAAATAATCAGCAGAACCAGATGTCACGAGCTGAGGCTCCAAGGAGGAAGACTAAGAACCAATGTCAGGAAGTATTTCTTCACGGAGAGAGTGGTGGATGCCTGGAATGCCCTTCCGGAGGAAGTGGTGAAGTCCAAAACTGTGAAGCACTTCAAAGGGGCGTGGGATAAACACTGTGGATCCATCAGGTCTAGAGGACGCGTATAAAGAGCAGGCAGCAAAACACTGCATGGAGAGGCAGTAGCCACAGAGGCATTCACGGAGCGGGATGCCAGTGGCCAGTGATTGGTGTTCCACCTTCACGGAGCGGAAGGATGGAGGGCTGCCATCTCCCAATTAAAAAAAGAAAAAAAACAAAACAGGGATGGGTTCATGGGCTATAGGTATTACCAATTATTAGGCTTATTCAATTACCAATTATTAGGTTTTTCAATATTTGATAGTTAATGTGACTTTCAAGGCATACTTCACTTTCAATGCATAGCTTCCTGCTTCAACGGCAGGGGAGAAGAAAAACGAATACTTCACGCATATCTCTGCTTCAGTGGCAGAGAGCTATGCTGCCGCTTACCCAACTAATCAAACTTAACATTTCACTTGGAAGCACCTCCATCACTGCTCTCTACATTAATAGTGGGAGTGAAAGGGAAATAGAACCTAAGGTTAATAAGAGCCAAGAGAAACAGATAAGTATGAGAAAAAAGAAGTGTGAAGCTTGCTGGGCAGACTGGATGGACCGAATGGTCTTCTTCTGCCGTCATTTCTATGTTTCTATGTTACAGTCACATGCACTTTCAATCTCGATTTCTGTTTGAAAAATACTTGGCCATCTTCAGACATGAAAACACCTTTACTGAGACACTGGCAGAACCGCACATACCGCATTTTGCCCAAATCCAAAATCCGAGCTCCTAGTAATGTTCGGAGTTTAGTCATTTCCATTATAGAATCAATTTCAGAATAAAATGTCAGATTTTTGTCTTTCTGTGCTCTTAAATCATAGATTGCCATTTGCACAATACTATATTCTTGCTGAAATTTAGCTACGCTTGCCCTGTGATCTATTTTTTTTAAGCAACTCCACTTTCTGTTGAATGGATAGCATATACGTCTTCCTTTTCACTCCTGCACTATTCTCTAAAGAAATCAACTTTTTTTTTTTTTTTTTTTTTTTAATAGCAAATT
Source organism: Rhinatrema bivittatum (assembly GCF_901001135.1). Classification (NCBI taxonomy): domain Eukaryota; kingdom Metazoa; phylum Chordata; class Amphibia; order Gymnophiona; family Rhinatrematidae; genus Rhinatrema; species Rhinatrema bivittatum. The sequence goes on along the minus strand of NC_042621.1, from coordinate 67,249,432 downwards.
CACTCCTGGACTTGATTTTCTAAACATGATACTTGAGGGTCTTTTGCTCCTTTTTCCGCTGGGTTCACCACTGCCACAAACGCTGGGAACAGGAGAAGAGCGACGCTGCTGATCCCCATCATGGCTACGTTTGCACACAGATGACTTGCAGGAAATTCAATTCTTTTTTTTTTTTGCCTCTCTTTCTGCTGGGCTTACGACTGCGACAAATACTGGGTACAGCAGAGGATTAATGCTGCTGAGCTTCAGTGGCTGCATCAGCTGCACATGCTTCAAAATGAAGCGGGGGCGCTAGCTTGCGACGACGGCACAATGCACACATTTTAGATAATAGATTTTCCAGATAATGGATCAGGACCCTGTGACAGCAGGTTTCCCCCCCCCCCCACCCCCACATAAAGGAGTTTCTGGATAATGGATGTTTGGATAAAAGGTGCTCTGCTGTATTGAGTGTTGACAACACAAAACACTAATGCAGCTCAAAAATAATTTAATGGGTCAGTGTCGCAATAGCTCTGCTAAGATCAAAGGAAGTCATAGTTATTCTGCGATGGCGGCACTTCGTGGCTGGATTTGGGGGCCCCATGATTGCAGGGCTCCAGAAGAAACCCTTGAGGAGCGTGGCCCTCAGTTGAGGACTGTTTGTTGCAATAACTGGACTAGGATGGGAACGGATTTAAAAGTGGGGGGGGGGGGGGGGAAATTCCAGGGTTGTTCTGAATGAAGATTCCCAGTGTCGGATCCCAGCCCTACATTCAAATTATCTGGAAACTCGAGAGAGCAGGAAGAAAATGCCAGGTCAAAATAAAAGAATATATTATAAGATTTGCATTGCAATTTTCCTTAGCAAGAAAAAGCATCATCTAAAACCACTGAGAGTTGCATGCATAAGAACACTATAGTAAGCATGCTTGAATGCATTGACTTAATAACGTTTCTGATTTAAAAGGCTGGCAGCATGTTTACTGCAGAACCCAACCTGCTTCCCCCACAAATTTTAAATATAAATATGGCTTTCAGCACAACACACAATTATGCAGCAAATTGTATTTATTCTATAATGTTGGTTTTCAGAGAACAATTCAAGCCATAAAGTCCATTAACTGCTATTAATCAAGCTGATTTAGGGAATAGCCACTGCTATTACTAGCAATGGTAACATGGAATAGACTTAGTGTTTGGGTACTTGCCAGGGTCTTATGGCCTGGATTGGCCACTGTTGGAAACAGTATGCTTGATGGACCCTTGGTCTGACCCAGTATGGCAACTTCTTATGTTCTTATGAGGGTGAAAAAAAACTTCAAAAGCCTTTTATATAAAGAAAATGCTTTAAAGAGTAGGAAGGAACACCCCCCCCCATTTACGTTGTACTCGCAAGCTCATTTTCAAAGGAAAATTTAAAATGCAGCCAGCGCATGCAATGCGGGTAACAAAAGTACCTGTGTATTTCGCATCTGCCTGGGAGCTGGCGTAAGGTAAATGCTAGACAGTACATAGACAGATTACAAAATCTCCTGTCCCTGTCTCCTTTGTTTATGCAGGTAAAATCATGTGCAGTGTGAAACATTTACCCACATAAAACCTTTCGATTATTCGCTTCCAAAATGCACAATGGGGGTGGACTAGAAACTGTGATCTCCAGGTTTAACACCTGAATGTTCTAACCATTGTGAAGTCCTGACAGAAATCTGTCCACAGTATTAAATTAATATCCACTAGCTTGAAATGTGCTCAAGCCAGAAAGCGGAGGACTGTCCAAATGTACAGGGGTTAAGCATGAACACACACATTAAAGGGGCAATTTTTAAACCCACAGGCCCTCAAGCTAATTTTTAAAGGGAAAATTCCCATACCTGCATCTACTTAGAAACAGGGGCACAGTATCTGCGATTAAAAAATGAAATCTCCGCCCATATGTTCTCCTCTCCCCAGCTAACTCTGCCTGTATTTTTCCCCGTGGGCAATTTTACCTGCAGTAACAAGAAACAATTTTCAGTGGCTCTTTTTCTGTGGGTAAACGCTAGTTTCCCTGTGAAAGAAGATTTGAAAATTGTCCAATCAACATCTAAATGTTGGCTAGGACCCTGAACCTGCTCAATATACCAGTCGGTTAACTTTCAAACCACCATTAGGAAGTCAGATTCTTTCAGGCAATATATAAAAATTGCTTGGTTGTCCTAAAGGTGAATTTGTATATTAAATCTCATGATGGATGACCAAGAGGCATGCAGCGTTTTAATAAATTTAACCTGTATTGGAAAAGAAATGCTCAAAGCTCAAATTCTAAATCTTAATAATCATTCAAAAAAGTACTTGAAAAGTTCAGAATTCTGTGCCCAGTATCTCATGGTAAACCTGTATCAACTGTCCAAATTTTATAATTTAGAGGCGAATTACTATAAACAGAAACTTTATCCTTTTTTCTTTTGTGTGTATACTCTGTTCAGAAGCAGGTCACCGTCAACGTGCGTAATTGAAGCTTTCACTGAAAAATACAATTGTTAAGACTTAAGAAACCTGTACAAACAGCGTTTTGGTAAGTGGCGGTAAGGGAGACATGACCCACATCTAATAAGAGGTCACATGTTTTTTTTTTCATTTATTTATTTTTAAGGATTAGGCTCTGTTCATCTAATTTGCATGTCTTTTTCCTTTTTTCCACAAAACCAGGTTATTCATTTATTTATTTAAAGCATTTATATTCTGCTTATGACAAGCCAGCAGTGCTAAGTGGATTAGAATAGGTAAATAAAATTACAGTACACAATACAGAGACTTGTATGTAACACTACAGAATTTCAACCCACTGCTTAAAAAACCAGAGATAAGGAAATCTCATGTACACTAATATCAAAACATGATGGCCACCGAACACAGAATCCAACACTGCATTAGTAACATACCTGTAATCTGTCAACGTGAACCTTCACATCACCGACACTTCCTTTTTTAAAAGATGCCAGCATGTCCAATATAGGATTGAATCTGCTTCCCCTGTAAACAGAAATAAAATTGATACAAGGACTTGGGCTTCAAAATTGTATTTTTTTTAATGGCAAACTGGGCTGATCTCTCTGCACCTTTTTCATACCTGATGTTATCTTCCCGAATAAGTACGAGGAACAAAGGACGGCCACGCATTTTCCAGTACTGCTTAATGAACTGCAGCGCGTTCTGCGTGAACATATAAAGTGTGCCATTTAATATTGAGAAAGAGAATAAGCTGGACAGAGAATTACCCTGAAGACAGTTATGATGCTAAGCATCACTGAGAAAGAAGTGAAAAATACCAGGTAGTGCTTTCAGGTGTCTACCATTTCTCCGTTTAGCCCATATGGCAACAAAAGGTGACCTTCAGGTGAAGTCATGCAATAATAAGAATAATGTCTTTCTCCATGAGTGACAGCTCCTGAAGGCCAGAAATGTCTGCTTTTGTCAAACTGAGCATTCTTAAAAGATGAATAATTGCATAAAATGACACCATGCTGAAAACAAAAGTACATCATGCAACACTGCTGTATAAACAGCAAAATATCTAAGACTGCCATAGCATATTCCATAAAGGAGAATGATGGATCGGCTGCCGTTACAGTTAAAAAATGTTCATGATTTCATTCACAATCAGCACAGTGCCCTTGATGATATCTTCTTCTCTTCTCTCTAGGGGACTGACATGTTTCATGGTTCAGAGCCATCTCATCAGCCACTCTGTGTGACCCCCCCCTGATAAGACAACCTGATAGAGACACGTTGAGCATTATAAAATGGAGATGCTAAATGCAGAAAACAAAACGAAAGCACTACACTGTAGAGATAAAACTGCAGAGTAAAACACTGGAAGATTTAGATTTTTAATTTCATGGCACATGCAAGTCTGGAAGCTCTAAAAACTGTGCCGTCTTTAGCAGGTTTTATGCTTTTTAGTGAACATAAGAAAAGGTCAGGATTAAGGTGATGTGCCCACAGGCAGAGGGGGAGGGGGTGGGGGCGTTATCATCCCACTCTGATCTGCGAGGGTAGGGTAAGGACACAATCCCTGCTACCCAAATTGCCTTCCCCACCTCCCTCCTCGCCTCCAAGTCGCAGCACCTGAAGATGAAGAAAAGTCAGGGCGGGGTGTTTAGCAGCCCTCGCACACTGATGGGCCTGCGGGGTTTCCATGGTAACGGGAAGTCAGCGCAGGAGAAGGGGCAGTGCGCGCCTCATGATTCACCAGCGCGCAAGGGCTACTGGCGGTGCCGCACTGATTTCTCATCTTTGGTCACTGCTAGCGGAGAGAAGTGGCCTCATGGATGCAGGCAACGATTTGGGGATGGCAGCAGCGGCAACGTTCCAGTGTCTATAAGAATTTGGCACCAGAAGCAGTTGCCTACATCGCCTATACCTAAATCCAGGCCTGCATAAAAACATAATTCTGTACAAGAGGTTTTCAGACTATTATAGGTCTGTCCACTCTTCACCTGGTGACATAGTAGATGGCAGATAAAGGTAAAATTGACACGTGTAGTCTGACCAGTTATGATTCTTCCGCTTTGGGTGGATGAGCTTATAACTACCATATATAACCCAATACTGACTCCATCCCTTCCACCCCATATACATTACATCCCCATCTAGAGAACGTACTTGTGCAGTCCCAAAATCTCCTATGCAATATCTCTGGAAACTTATGTTGGCCCACAAAAAAATATTCCAGCTTATAGAACATCCAGTTGCCTTTAGGAGCAGTATAGCCACTACCACTCTGTAACACTGTGCTCAACAGTGACTGCCAAACACTTCTGTTTTCCCATGAATCCAATGTACTAAATGTGTAATTCACATGTCATGGTGCTTTGTTTATAGGATAGGAGTTTTGGACCCCTTCTATCTCCCTGGGCCTGCAGTTTAGCTGCTGTGGGTTCAACAATTTGGAATGTGTTTTCCAAAGACTTCCAAGAAGCAATATAAAACAACTGAACAATATGATAAAGGGAAATATATATTATTTGAAAGAGCTAAACTTGCAAATGTTGATGAAGAGTCTTAGCAGCTTCCCTTACTGAGTGCCCTGGATATCATCCATACTAAATAAGTGCTCTTCCCTCCAGCTAGCCCCAGGCCTGGAAGAAAATATAGCTTTCTCAGCTTCAGTTTAATTGATTTTGTAAAGTTTTATACAGGCCTTTTGACAGGAAATTGTTTATAGAGACCACTGTTCTTTCAAATACACTGTGGCTACACAATTAAAAAAATATACCTTTATGTCATCAATCAGCAGCAATACATCCTGAGACATGTAGAAGTCACTTAAATCAAAAACAATAGGGTAGCATACTACAGTCTTCCCCAGAATTCGGTAAATCTGAGGAAAGAAAAATCAATGTCATTTAGTTAAAACATGAAAATCTGCAGAACTACAAAAATCAGAGGAAATATGAGTAACAGCTCTAAAAGTAAACTTATCTAGAGCCCCATTTTCACTTGCCAGTCGGCTAGCAACGTTAGCTTTTAAACTTATTTGAGCAAGTTTGCCAGGATAGCCAGTGGTGCTGCTATATACACCCAGCTGTCAAATTTAACCAGATAAGTTTATCTGGCAAACTTTAGTGCTGTTCTCTGGTGGTTCTAAAGTTATTTGGTTATATTAGCCAGACACTGAAAATCAGTATTTACCTGGCTAACCGACACTGCCCCAGATTTACCCAGTTAATTATTATTATTTTTTAAAATGTAATCTTTATTTAAATTCTTGTATTGATTTAGAGAAAGTTATGAAAAATATGACTATGAATATCAAAACACAAAGAAAATCACATAACTTCCATCACAATACTAAAATACCCCTAAATAAATCCACATTTCGGGGTGGGGGTGGGTAGTGGGGAGGAGGTATAAAAAGAAGAAAATTAAACATTCAAGTAAAGAAAGACATAGGAGAGCTATGGGTGCATTAATATAACATCCACTACTCCAACATTAGTAGATATACCTGTCCCTATTCTTTTTATTTTAATTGAAACTTTTATTGAAATTTTTTTTAAAAAGAGCATACATCAGGCGACATCTCTAAAGTGTGCATACTGCAGAATAAGAATAACTATCCCAAAAAAATCTAATCGCGCTGTAATCTGTGAGGCTGCGTAATACCAAGACAAATTAGGGACCCCAAGACCCCATTCTCACTTTGGGCTGGAAAAGGACTAGATAGGAAATCCTCGGGGGGGGGGGGGGGGGGGGGGATGATGCCTCCATATAAAATCAAAGATTTTCTTCTGCCAAGAGCAGTGGGGAGAAAAATGGGGAGAGCAAAGAACAAGTATAATAATCATGGTAAGAGATTCATTTTAACTATGGCAATTTGACCATGCCAGGAGAAACTGCCCTTCCTCCAAATTTTTATCTATGGCTTTTAGAAGTGGAACATAATTAAGACTGAAGAGCTCTGAGGTCCGAGCACCAATATGTACTCCCAAATACTTAAATGACATTTTGGCCCATCTGAATGGGAATTGCTGCTTTACAGTAGACACATCTGAATCCGTTAATGTTCAACAGTTCAGACTTATCAAGGTTTACCCTAAAGTGTGAAACCTTACTGAACAAATCCAATTCACTCGCTACACCCCGTAAGGATGAGCAAGGATCAGTCAGAGTGAACATGATATTGTTAGCAAATAGGGATAACTTATAATGTGAGGAACCTAAACTGCCCCCTTTGATAACAGTGGAGGCTCGAACTCTAGAGGGAAAAGGGTTCCAGGAACAGTGTGAACAACAGTGGGGGAAATGGGCAGCCCTATCTAGTGCCTTGACCAATGCTAAAACTATGCCCATACCCTTCATTCACCTTCACTCTTGCTGCAGGTAATTCATATAATTTCATCATCCAATGAAGGAAGAAAGGGCCAAAGATCATTTACCATAAAGTTTTGAATAGGAAAGACCAATGAACAAGATCAAATGCCTTTTCAGCATCAATGGATAATAAGACAGAAGGAATATGTTCCCGATCAACCCATCACATGACATCTATAATTTTATGAACATTATCTGCTGCCATTTGTTGCAGTATCAAGCCCACCTGGTCAATGTGGACAAGAGCGGGGAAAAAATTGTTCAACCAGAAAACTAATACTCTGGCCAATATTTTCAAATCTAGGTTGATCAAAGATATTGGTCTGTAAGATACACAGATGGACATATCCCTGCCCGATTTAGCTATCACTGATATCCCTGTTACACTGGAGTATGCTGGTAATGAACCATCCTCCTATTTAAAATTAAACATTGCTGTTAAGGGGGGCCCACTAGGATATGAGAGAGATGACGAAAATACCCACTGGAGAAACCATCTAGCCCAGGGGATTTACCAGGCTTAAGCTGTTTTATAACCTGAAGAACTTCCACCGTAAGGAAAGGCCCATCTAAGTATTGCCACTGTTCTTGGGAAAGAGAGGGTAAATAAATTGCCTGAAGATTTTGATCAATGTCCAAATTGCTAATGGCTATATTCCCACTATAAAGGGAAGAATAGAGCTCTGTAAAACAATCCCATATCACAGTAGGGGTAACACAAGTATGCCCCCGAGCATCTTTAGTTTTAGTAATAGACCTCAGAGTTAATTGATCTTTAACTTGTGAGCTAAAAGTCTGCCAGCTTTATTACCTCCTTCATAACATGCCTGCTTGGCCATATCTAAGTGGTAGCTATCTGGGCATCATCAAGCTGCTGCAATCTAGATTTAACTCCCAACAGATGATGATAAACAGCCTTAGATTGCTGTTGCATATGTTGATGTGTAAGGTGCTCTATTTTAGTTAATAATAATCTCTTCTTTTCCTTTGCCCTTTTGCAAGAGACTGCTTAGAGATAAGACAGCCTCTCGCCACAGCCTTAGATTATTCCCACACTGTACCTGGAGAGACAGAGGAATGAGAGTTTGATTGAAAGTATTCTTGTAAATGGCCCCCCAAAGTTTCCACAAATAGATCATTTTTAAGTAAATGTTCAGTCAGGCGCCAGAACCTCTACCCATCATCGATATCCTGAAGAGTCAGATATAGCCACACAGGGGCATGATCTGATCAGGTCATAGAACCAATCCCTACATGGGACACCCGGGAGAGTAGTTTATCAACTAAAAAATAATCTATATAGGAGTAGATTGTATGAAAGGTACAGTAGAAAGTGTAGGTATGAAAGGTAAGAAATATTTGCCTCCAAACATTGACAAGATTCCAGTCACACATAATAGAGGACAATAATTTCCTCGTCCCTTTCAATGAAGTGCTAGAAGGATGTGAGTTGTCTAGATGAGGGTGAAGAGTAAAATTGAAATCCCCACCTAAGATTAGAAATCCCTCCCCGGCAAGATGGCCGCCAGATAGGATGCCGAGGAGGCGAGCTCTCCGAGTCGGATCCCTATAGCTATATTCTTATTTTCTCTTTGCCGTTTTCAACGACGAAAATGCCCCACACAAAGAGGAAGGGGAAAGTTAGGGAAGCAACCACAAGCTTACCCGAAACAGACCCTTTCCAGACTGGGATAGAAGGCTTCTTCGATGCAGCAGTAAGAACGCCGATGGGGCTGGTCGCTGGGGGGATGGACACCGTCCCCTCTGACCCTGGATATTACTCTGAGCCCAGGCGAACCGGTGAGACCCGTGTCCCCTGCACAGGAGGAAAGCTCTCTGATTCCAGCAAGCACCTCAGATAGCCTTGAGCCTGAGGGAGCGAATGAGGAGGAAATCGTAGCCGGGAGAGAAGGGGTGGCAGCCGCGGCAGCTGTGAGTACTCCAAATTCTAGAGCGAATAAACTTGTGCAGAGGAATGGCTCCTTGGCAGCGCGGAGCCCGATTCTGGTAAAAACTGAATCTATGAAGGGACCCGACTGGGGAGTGAGTAGAGCTCGGCCAGACCCAGAGACTTTAGTTATAAATTTGGGCCAGCCTGAAAAGATTTCACTGGAGAATGTTTGGTCAGCGTTGAAGGCAATAGAGTCAACATTAAAGTCTTTGGCTAACACAATTGTGGAAACTAAAAATCAAACAGTGCTAAATAATAATTTGATTGGGACTTATAATCTTAAATTTGAAGATCATGAAGAAAGAATTACTAAAGTGGAAAAGTTGCAAGAAGAAATAATAAAAACTGATATTGCTATGGAGAAAAAGATGGAAAAAATGGAAAATACACTAAAAATTTTGAATCTACGTATAATAAATTTTCCGGTTATTAGGAAAATCTCTCCATATGAGCTGTTTAAATCATAAATGATCCAAATTTTGAAGATTCCTGAAGCACACTTACCAGTATGTACTAAGGTATATTATTTACCACAAAGAGGAACAGGAATGGAAGAAGAACAGAGAGATTCCCTGAATATATCTGAATTATTAGAGCTGTCCATAGACTCAGAAGTTAAAGAGAGGAAGGCTATGTTGGTCTCGTTTGCCTTTATCTCGGACCGTAATCATATTTTGAAAATGTTTCTTAAGTTTAGACAAGCCCTGTTTTATGGTGCAAAAATATGGATATACCCTGATGTCGTTAAAATAACACAAAGCCGTAGGAAAGAATTTCTTAAGATGAGAGAGAGGGTACTAAGTTTAGGTGCCCGCTTTGTATTAAAATACCCTAGCAAGTGTTGTGTTAGATACTTAAATAACAATTTTGTGTTTTTTGAACCTGAACAGCTCAGGGATTTCCTGACCGGGCACGCACATAGTACCCCAGTCGTTGGATCGGTTTAATGTATGACACTGCTTTATACCTACTGATTACCTTTAGGAAATATTTTCTTTTCCTTTTTTCGCTCCTAAATACCACTTGCCCCCAAATGCTTATATTTAGGTTAATATACTCTAGTATTATTATATATTTGTATAAATAAGCGATTTGTAAACTATATGGGATATTATTACCGTGTTTCTTGAGAATAAATGCATGTAATAAATGTAAAATTTGAAAATAAAAAATTAAAAAAAAAAAAAAAAAAAAAAAAAAAAAAGAAATCCTTCCCCACAGACATCCAGAAGGCACCTGATAGAAGATAGAAAGGATTCTTGGTCTTGGTTGGGAGCATAGATGGACACTAGAGTAAAAATATGCATCCCCAGCCAGATTTTTAATAACACAAACCGGCCTAGGGATCTAGAGACTGAAATAAAACTTCATGAAGCAATTGAAAGGGGATTAATATACCCACACCAGAGTATTTGGCACCTTTAATACTAGATAGGCATTCCTTGTAGCCAATAAATATTCATAATGTTTACAGACATGAGTCTCCTGTAAAAAGATAATAGTGGCCTTCTGTGATGTTAACTCTCGTAAAAGTAAATGATGTTTCTTATAGGAATTGAAATCCTTAACTTTAAGGGATAGTATGCGGGCTGTCACAGGGACAAGGAACAAGGCACACCTGTGATAGCTAAAAGAAAGCACCCCAGCAACCAAAAATTAAACATGCACAGTAGGATCTGTGCAACCGAAACAATATGGAGAAAAGAAAATAAAACTAGAAACTCCAGACTCCAAAACACCATCCCATCTAAAATGTGATCTGCCCAATGGCGAATTCCTCCCCTCAGGTGAATGAACCCGCAAACCATGATGGTCACCCAACTGCCCTCCCTTCCATAACAAAATTAGCAATAGCTAAAGCTAATCAACACCAGCATCAGAAAATAAGATGCTTGAAAATACAATGATAAAAGTGAAGTGAAAATACAATACTAGGCAAAAATCATAGCAACAGCTATGAAAGAAAAGTAAAGTGCAACTGTCTGAATAAAAGACAAGTCCTCAGCCCTGATCTGAGAGAGCTGATCGTGAATCTTCAGAATGGCATCACAATTGCCATCCTCCTTGGCCCGCTCGCCACCATCCTGGAATTGAATCAGTCACCGTGGCACTCGGAACTTCCTTCGGAGCTGTAAATGTAATGGATAAGCAGAGCTTGACATGGAGAAATCCTTCAATGACTGGGAAGGTTCCCTACTTCTGTGCCTCCTCTTGGGTCTCAGCTTTAAGAAGGTCTATCAATTCTTCGGCACCAAATGACCACCAGCAGTTTGGCTATTGGGTCTTTTGATATAGATACCTTCCAGTGCCAGTGGTGCTATATCAGACTTTGAGGTCATTCTGAAGAAGTCCAGCAGATTCAATCTTCACAACTTGATGGCCCTAGGTGACATCTTAGTGTAGATATCACAAATAGGAATGTCATGCTCAAGCTCCAAAATCTAAATACAATTCCTATGATGATCTATTTTGGACATCTTTTGATTTCAGAAGAAGTATCGCTTGAAGCTGCTGTTCTACTTCTCTGACATGGTGAATAAAATAGATGCTGCAAAATCAGAAATTTTAGTAAAGAAACATAAAAGATTGTTGGAAAAACTACAAAACTAGAGGGTTCACTGAGAAGGTCAGTGTTGCAGAATAAGTAGAGGAGAGCTGCTTACCTGTAATAGGTGTTCTTTGAGGACAGCAGGATGATGTCAGTCCTCAACACTTGGTGACACCATCTGATGGAGCCCAGCACAAAAAACGTGTATCAAAGTTTCTAGAACTTTGACTCAACCTCTCTGAGCATGCTCCAGCTTGCAATATACCACATGACCTCTTATAACAGAATTAAGAAGAAAATAAAAAAATATCAGCCCATGAATTGGAAACCCAACTGTACAGGGAAGTTGGTGGATTTCATGAGGACTGCTATCCTGCTGTCCTCTGTGAACACCTGTTGCAGGTAAGCAATTCTGCTTTCTCCAAGGACAAGCAGGATGGCAGTCCCCACACTTGGGTGAATCCCTAGCTACAGGTGGACCCCCCAACAGAAAGGAAGATCAACAAAACAGGTGCCAACAGCACAATGCTTTGTTGGTAACAGGAGGGGGGGGGGGGGCTGCCTGAACAGAAAGACTGGGTCCTAGGCAGGAGCAAAGTTGAGTTCTAAACCTCAAACAAGTTCCAAAGGACAGATTGGCAAACCTGCTGTTGCCTTAGCCATCCCTATCCAAACAAGTAATGAGATGTGAATGAGTGGATCTAACTCCAGGTCATAGCTCTGCAATTTTCCTCCATGTGTTCCACTCGCAAGTGGGGCCACCGATGCTGTCATGGCTCAAACAGAATGAGCCTTGACATGACCCACAAAATACAATTTGGCCTGGGCATAACAGAAGGAGGTGCAGTCTATTAGCCAATTGCAAAGTGTCTGTTTGGCAATAGTAATCCCCAGTCTGTTCTGGTCAAAGGAAATAAAAAGCTGGCTGGGCTGTTGTCTGCTCCAGGTAGAAAGCTAGGGCTCTTTTGCAGTCCAAACGGTGCATGGTATATTCACCTTGAAGCAAATGGGGTCTAGTAATGAATGTTGGCAGCACGATAGATTAATTAAGATGGAATTCTGCACTACCTTAGGCAGGAACTTAACGTGTGTAAGCAGGACTACCCTATCATGAAAAAACTTAGTATAAGGTGGATACGTCACTAAGGCCTGAAGCTTGCTGACCCTGCACACTGAAATAAGTGCCACAAAAAATAAGACCCTCTAGGTTAGGTACTTCAGGTCACAGGAGTGCAGCAGCTCAAAAAGAGCTTTCATCAGCTGAGTCAATACCACGTTGAGGTCCCAAGACACAGAGCGAGGTTTCAGTTGAAGCAGACTCCGCATGAAATGTACAACTATAGGCTGTACAGAGATGGGCTTACCCTCTACACCATGATAATTGTTTGCACTTAGATGAACTCTAATGGAGCTGGTTTTGAGACCAGCTAGGGAGAGGTACAGAAGATAATCAAGCAGTTTCGTATAGAGCAAAAGAAAGGATTTAGGGCCTTTTGCTCACTCAACACAGAAAAGCTCTTCTACTTCAGTCCATAAGACTTTCTTGTAGAAGGCTTTCTAGAACCCATGAGGACATGGGACACATTGTCCAAGAGATTGAGGGGTTGTAGAAGCAACTTCTCAACATCCAAGCTGTGAAGGATAGGGCCTGAAGGTTGGGATATTGCAATCTGCTTGGATGCTGGGAGATGAGATCTGGGGAAGTCCCCAGTCTGATCAGTTTCTGAATGGACAACTCCTGAAGGAGTAAAAACTAGACCTGCCTTGGCCAATGGGAGGCTATTAGGATCATAGTCTCTTGTCCTCCTTGAGCTTCAAAGTCTTCGCCAGTAGTGGAAATGAAGGATATGTGTACAGGAGATCCTGGCCCCAACTGAGGGCAAAGGAGTCTGAGGCTAGCTTGCCATGAGTCATTTCCGGTTGGGTGCTGAACTATTCGCTGCGGCGCGGCGTTTCCTGTCCTGTATATTCTGGCGGTTTTAGAACTTCCCATTAAAGTGCTTTAAGTGATGGACAAACAGTGAAGTCGATCTGCTGGATGCAGGCTACCTTGGCATCTTGTGCTATAGCCCCTGAAGCAGCTCCCTTAAGCGAAACTCGGCCTGAGTCAGGCTTCTCTGATGCTTAGTGCTGAATAAAGAATTAAGAATCCTTGGTGTTTACCGGTTCTTTCTTCTTCAGAGTGAGCATAGCCAGTCCCCTTTTTGTAAGAAGGGGATCAAGGTGCCCAGGGAAACCATCTTGAACTATTCTCTTTTTAGAAACTTGTTCAAGGCCCTTAGGTCTAGGGTGGGTCGGAGTCTCCTTGTTTTCTTTGGAATCAGGAAGTACCAGAAGTAGAATTCTCACCCTCTCTGCCCTAGTGGAATGGGATCGAGTGACTGGCCCATTAAGAGGAAGTAGAGCTCTGCTAAGAGTATCTCCTGATGAGCTACTAGTCCCCAAAATGGACTTGGGGGGGGGGGGGGCGCGCAATTTGATGGGGCACTCAATAGATATAATTTGTATCCTCTTGTGGACAATGGCAAGGACCCACTGGTCTGAGGTTACATTTGGCCACTGGTTCACGAAGAACTTCAGCCTGCCCCTACTGTAAGGTCCATGACCAAGGGTTTGGTGGACTTGGCTATGTTCTCTTCGATCCAGTCAAAACCTCGTCCCAGGAATTGACTGAGCTGCTGGCTGGGGTGGCTACAAGGGGCCTGTTGCTGCTGTCAGGGCCAAAGGGGCAGAGGATAGTATCTCCTTCGGCAGAAGAAAGACTTCCTGTGCCCAGACCTTGAAGGCCTCCTTAATGAGGACAACAGGTCCTGAGAACCAGCAGAGAGATGCTGGAGTTTTGCCTGGTGGTTCCGAATTTTGGCCACTATGTCCTTAAATTTATCTCTGAAGAGATTTTTTTTTTCCTGTGCATGGCATGTAAGCAAGTCACTCCTGTACATCCTGACAGAAATCTGAGGCCTGCAGCCAGGTAAATCTGCAGGCACCAATTCCTGTGGCAGAGTCGCTCGATGCCATATTGAAAACATCGCAGGTTGAACAGACCCCATGTTTCCCACATTATAGACCCTTGTGCACCAGGGACTGGAATGTGTCCTACTGTTGAGGCAGCTGTTTGGCTACATCCTGCAGCTGTTTACAGATGTCCCACATATATGTTCCATTTTGGGATTGTGGCAGTTCATCACAATCACCACACATAATAGAGGCTATATTTGGATTTATTATTTTGTGGTGATGTTTCTGCCATAGAAAAAATATTCACTATTTCAATAGATCTGGTTCCCCTAATTGGATCATAGTTTGATCAAGTTTTATTACTCTGTGAACTTTATTAATTTAGCTCATGTACTTCCTGTGACTATGAAGTGAAATAGTCAGACAAGTCAATTTGAGGAACACTGGAAACAAGTTTCTACAATTATAAATATTTCTAATGTGGTCTCTCTTGCAGACTATTTCTAAATCACTGGGATTGTTTAGCAGATTGCTCCTTTGAAGACTATGTTACAAGGCTCCAAAAAAAAAGATCCCTTGCTTTTCACTAGAATTTAAACTTTAAAAAGGTACATGAGGAAATGTGAGCACAGATAATGGATATCTATGCTTCCTAATCCTATGAAATTATATAAACTATCACTTTATAGGAATATATCTGTTGTCAAAAAACTTTTTACCGCCAAGATTAATTCTTCGTTCAATCAGCTGTCACAATTATTTTCCATAGTTGACTGTCTTTTACAAGTCCATTCAGGCTTGTTGGGTCATTCACTCCTTGATTGTGAGATTCTTGCCAATTATTTTAAGTATAAAACTAAAGCTGCTGAGTTAAGCTTGGTTTAATAGTTTTAATAAGGATCACAAATCCCTTTTAGCTGGGCACTTCTCAGAAGTATTAAGTCAAGCAGATGATTACTTGATGTCTATGAAGGTTAATTCTTGTGTTGCGATCCATGCCTTAGATCACTAGGACAGTTTTAATGTGTCCTTGCAAGATGGGTATTTGCTACCACTCTTTAAAAGAGCAATAGTGTGTCCAGTTTTGATAAAAATCCTCTTCTAATCCTAATAGTCCAATCAATTATTGGTCTATTTCAAATCAAATTACACTCTAATAACAAAAATAACACTTTAAGTGAACAAGTATATAAATATAAAAATAGGGGGGAAAACCCTTGGATGTATTGAAATTATTTGATGAATTCTCAGTCAAATTCAATAGGTCAAAAAAATCTCATTTTTAATGTGAGATGCAAATATGTGATGTGTTTATTACTACAAAAATATAATACTTAAAATAATCAAAACTTATCTTATCAGATGTGAATGAAGAATGAACTCAAAAACAGTTCAACAGCATAAGTAAAGCCACACCTGACGTTTTGGGTATTATAGTTTTGTGGTGATAATTACATATCTGCATATCATATTAAAGACAAGGGTTTTACAATTTTTTTTTTTTTTTTTTTACCAATGATTGAAATTGGAAATCATATCGTCTAAGCCCATCTGAGGTTTATTTCCCCCTATTTTTAAATTCATACACTTGTTTGCACAGAGTGATATTTTTGTTGTAAGACTGTATTTTGATTTT
Source organism: Rhinatrema bivittatum (assembly GCF_901001135.1). Classification (NCBI taxonomy): domain Eukaryota; kingdom Metazoa; phylum Chordata; class Amphibia; order Gymnophiona; family Rhinatrematidae; genus Rhinatrema; species Rhinatrema bivittatum. The sequence continues at coordinate 67,233,502 of NC_042621.1, read as the reverse complement.
CTGAGGAAGATTCTCATTTACCCTTATTTTTCATTTTTGTGCAAACCTATTTAAAATCTTCCGTTTTTATGGAAATTAATTGCATGCGCCATGCTTTTTTAGTTGCAAGAATTTTTAGATGAGTACAACATCCTCGATCAGATTCAACTTGTATTTCACATAAAGAACCAGGGATTGAATCCTTGCTTGTATGTTTGATTCGTGACATACTGCTCTTGACCAATGTAATCAAGTTTTGGCTGTTTTCCTTGGCATTCAATATTCTTAGCCACACCCTTCTAAAAACGCCAACTGTTAGAAACTGGTCTCCAAGCTGTTCACTGGTTCCAGGCTTGTCTGATAGGTTTCAATATGTGCAGATTGGCTCACAACTTTCCTCACTTGAAATGGGAGTTCCTCAGATTTTGGCCTTTCCATTGTCCTTTAAAAAAAAATTTTTTTTTTAACAACCACTTTGTCTTCTATTGATTTCTTTAAATATTGGTTTCAGAATTTTTGCTATTTTACAGTTATTTCTTCCATTCTTTTTTCCAAATAATTCAGCTTTTTCTAAAACATCCACTTGTGTAATAGCTGTACACAGATGCATGCCTGATAGTTTATTGAAGCTCAACCTTGTACAATGGGATCTACTGGACTTGGGGGCCCTCACAATCATGTTTTATTCCCCACTCCCCAATCTTGTACAGTCCCTAAATATAACACCGAGACTTCAAGTTATAGGTAAGCTCACAGCCACAGCTTTATTTACTTGACTCCATTAATTCTCATTATACCCATCTGGGGTTCATCCAGGATTATCATTAGATTTGGATCTGAATGATTGATTTTGATGGTCATCACCTTGCCCTGTGAAGGATCCTCTGGGCCCAATGAAAATGAGAAGCGGGCCCAACCTCCGTTCACCTTCATAATGGGTAGTGTTAGCATTGCGGATCTGGAGACCCCGTCCAACCATGCAAGCCATAATTGGCCTGACCTCCCCATTTCAACTTCTTAAGCATGAAAGCTCCACTCTTGCCATAAGGGCGAGTGGCTAAACTTTCTGCTCAAAATTTAAAGTTTTCTCCTTATTCATTTCAGTGGAGCACAGAGGACCTATCCCTGCCGTGAGAGTGTATGAGCAGGCTGCGCTGATTATACATCATCAAAAGTGAATTGAGATAACTTTATTTGAACTTAGCAGATAAGCAAACATTAGACAAAAATGACATATGCCTGGATGAACCCCTACTTTCCACCAAAGCTGAGATGAAGAAGGTCCTATCTTCCCCTACCCTCCCTGGAAGCACAGAACTCTTGCAGCATGGGTAGGAGGGTATTAAAGCTGGTGGTGAGGAGCGAAGAAATAGGCAGTGTTTAGGAAACCAGCCCATGTTTACCTCCCACAATGGGCTCACCCTGGGCTTCCAGGCCCTTCAATTCAACCCTGCACTAAGTACACTGAGTCATGGTCATAGGCCAGGCCATTCCCCTCTCCTGTTCCAAGCAGTCCTCTTTTACCATGTGGCCAGCATCCAGGTTATGTCCTCGACCACAGTGGCCTCAGTGGCTTAATCTGGATAAAGTCAAGGCAATGTTGGTTTATCATTCTTTGTCTAATAGTTCAGATCAGCAGCTTAATATAGGGACAGTTACCCTTCCCTTGCAACCTGTCACTCGCAACTTGGAATTGACGATTAATTGTACTTTTAGTTGAAGGTACAGATTTGATCTGTTGCTAGGGCGGAATTTATTAATTTAAAATGGTCACCCATTTAAAACTTATTACATATAACTCCTGTTCTTCCTGATTTCCACTGGCTTCCAGTAACATATTAAATTTAAGATAGCTATTTTAATCTTTTGCACCATCAATGGATTGGGCCTTTATGCTTTAAAATCATGAATTCAGGTTTAGGTTCCATTTAGAAGTTGTGTATTCCCATCAATGCACCACAGTTAGGATGAGGTTTGAGGGGTGGGGTAGGATTTGGGGGGCAGATTTACATACACAGTCACAGCTACGAACAGCAAAGTTGACATCAGTGAAGACTTTCTGTCATTTGGAGTGATGAAAGGCAAAAGAGGAGTTGATCTGTACAATGCACTCTCTACCTAGCTTGATTGCAGTTAGGTATACTGCGCATCAAGCTAGGTATAGATGTGGGAGCAGGGGAATTAGCCTAACCTCGCCCACTTTTTTTTTTTTTAAATTACAGGTGCTATTTCCACTATATTTATAGCGTTTTGACAAATTTAGGTCTTAGAGGCATAATAGGCAGGAGTTGAGTTAGCCAGATAATATAGCCAGCTAAGACTGGTAGGACCAGGAAGGTAGAGGGTCTTCATCAGATGACATACGAGGAGAGATTGAACAATCTAAATATGTACTCCCTGGAGGAAAGGAGGTGCAGGGGTGATATGATTCAGACTTTCAGATACTTGAAAAACTTTAATGACTTTTCAGTCAGAAAAAAATCAGCAGAACCAGAGGTCACGAGCTGAGGCTCCAGGGAGGAAGACTAAGAACCAATGTCAGGAAATATTTCTTCACGGAAAGGGTGGTGGATGCCTGGAATGCCCTTCCGGAGGAAGTGGTAAAGTCTAAAACTGTGAACGACTTCAAAGGGGCATAGGATAAACACTGTGGATCCATCAAGTCTAGAGGGCGTGAATAAAGAGGAGGCAGCAAAACACTGCATGGAGCGGCAGTAGCCACAGAGGCATTCACGGAGCGGGATGCCAGTGGCCAGTAGTTAGTGTTCCACCTTCACGGAGCGGAAGGATGGAAGGCTGCTATCTCCAAAAAAAACCCAAAAAACAAAACAAACAAAAAAATAAAAACAGGGGTGGGTAAGAGTATGGGGTAAGGGTGTGGCCTGCTTGTTACAGCAGTTGCTACCCCTAATTGAGCTGGAAGTTCACTTGGATGCAGATACGGTGCTGCTCTCTAAATTGGTGGTGGGGTGGAGGGGAATTAGGGCTGGAGGGTACTGGAAGCCAATAGTAACAGGTGGGAGAGAAAAAAAGGGGGAAAAAAATGGATAAAGTGCGTAGCTTGCTGGGCAGACTAGATGGGCCGTTTGGTCTTCTTCTGCCGTCATTTCTATGTTTCTATGTAAAAGTTAGCTGACTACACTACTGAATATCTCTCCAAAGTTTATCTGGTTAACTTTGCTATCCAGACAGTGATTGAATATAAATCTCCTTATGTTTTCTGTGTTAGGGTTTTGATTTTAAGATATTGCTATAATTTAAATGCATGTATATTATGACGTGAATTTTGTACACAGCTAGGAACAAGTAAGTCAGACCAGTGGATTAAAAATATTTTAAAAAATAATAAAAAATCTACAGTGTTTTTCCTTCTCCCTAGTTCTTAGTGTGCCATACAGATTGCACAGCGCAGCCAAACTGGGTGAATGGTTGCCAGGCATAATGGGGGAAGCATATTTGCAGCATTCTATTTTTTTTTTTGAGTCGTTCTGGAATGGTTGGGCTCTTAGTTTCATTTCTGGTATAGGATACACAGATTTCCTGATGGATCTAAACATGTATTTGAATGGTGTTATTGTGCTTATTTAGCCTGCAATTAATGTATAGTTGGTGTGAATTTGGCTATTATTTTTGTGGACTTTTTTTTTTTTTTAATTTTAAACCATCTTCATCTTAAGGAAATAGTGGTCAAATGTTACAAATAATCAAAGCAAGCAAGCAGGATGGCAGTTTCCAAACCAGTACGTAAGTTAAATATAGCTCAATGAACTATATAATAAAGGAAGTATAGTGAGCTACCTAAAGTGTCAAGTGTTACGTGACAGACAAATACAGAAGTCACCTGTTATGAATTTTCTGCTTCATTATTTTGTAATGAGTACAAAGGCACCTATGCTGCCTATAATTTTAAAAGCTTTCATGACATAGTATGTAAGGTCTTCCTAGTCCTGTCCTGGTGACCCGAACCAGGTTTTCAGAATATACACAATGAACATGCAAGAGATAAATTTGCATAAGTTGGAGAACTAGTATATGAAAATTGATCTCATGCATATTCATTGTGGATATTCTGAAAACCAGACTGGCTGTGAGGCAACAGGACAGGCTAGAGAAACCCTGAAGAATGATTTACTTTCAAGCGAATGTGGCCTATGCAATGAAATTCTTTACTTAAGAAATGTTCAAAGTTATTGCAAGCTACTTAAAAATAAACATTCCCTTGCACAGACCTTCGATGTTCCAAGGCATCCAATGGGTCTATCTGGTCTTCCGGATAGTCCAAGTTTGTGATTGATGCCCAAATGCTGGTAAGCCTGTGAAAACAGAACTCATAATCAAAACTAATAAATCAAAACACAGCTACAGTAACAGCAAAATCTGCGTGCCTTATAAAGAAACCACATAAAACCATAAGAGCCCTGCTCAACCCCCATTAACTTAAAGGACTTTTAGTACCTTATAGGAGAGCATTGCCTGTGGTTCCTTTCCAGTGGGTACTGGTCAGATTCAGACATAATTATTTAACGTTGCAAAGAAGTCTCAAGAAGCGATATTAAAAGGGTTAAGTCTTAGAGGAAACTTCTTTTTTAGCCCTTGGGTAGCATGAAATGCTACATAGCCGGGTGACAAGTATCTAAGACAGTGATTCTCAACCTGGTCCTCGTGGCCAATGGTTAGTCTGTCTGTCAGTATATTCATAGGTTAGATTTTAATATACGCACGCACGCACACACATGGACGCGCCGATTTTCTAACATGCACGCGCATGTTATAAAATCGGCAGACCGCGCGCACATGCGCGCTGGATTTTGTAATCCGCGTGCGCAAGGGGAGTAGAACTATGCAAATTTCGCACGGCAACACATCCTGGCCTTCCCCAAGTTCCTTCTCAATCCGCTCCAATTAAGGAGAGGACTGGAAGGGACTTTCCCTACCCCCTACCCTAGCCTCCCTTCCCCTTCCCCTCTCCGCCCCCTATCCCTTTCCTAGCTAACTCTGTTTTTTTTAAAGATTTACCTTTTGTTCCTCGACAGGAGCAAGTAGCGTGCATCGGCACCCTGCCAGCGCACCCCTCCCTGGCACAGCGGAAAATGGCTGCTGTACCGGCGCCTCCGGCTCCACCCCTTTATCTGGATCCGGCACTTTGGCGCATAATGGGGGATACGCGCATGGCTAGGCCCCCTTTGAAGACGCACGCAAAATAAAGAGCACAAACAAAAAAAATTCACATTCTCCACAAATATGTAATAAAACCAAAACCGTAGACGGTTAGTATTTTCATACCCATATGGCCACGCGCGTAACCCCCATTTTTTACGTGTGCGGAGGATTTAAAATTTGGCAGATAATGAATCTGCATAAGATTCATTATCTGCCAGATTTTCTCCACTGTATGCAGACATATCTCCTGCATTTTCACTGTGGATATCCTAAAAAGCAGACCAGCTGGGTAGTACCTGAGATCATGGTTGAGAACCAGTAATCTGAGGACCATATGGTGTATGAAAATACTAACCGTCTACGGTTTTGGTTTTATTACTTATTTGTGGAGAATGTGATTTTTCTTGTTTGTGCTCTTTATTTCGTATGTACGTCACACAGTGCTGTAGATCACATCCCTAAAATCAGAGGTTTAGGTTCTGTGTGATCTCAGCAATTTTTAAGTCAGATCTGGCCAGTTTGGTAAGTAATAGTGACTGGGCACTGAAAGTGGATTGTTCAGGTCAAGCTTTGCTTCCTCGCTCTTGATATCTTGAGTTATAGGCACAGTTCAAACTTTGATGACTAGTTGTCTATGGTCCAGTCAAGGGTCTTTGTTATAAGTGCCTTCTTTTAAAGAAATGGGGAGACACGAGAAAGATTATTTTCCATCTCCAGGCAAGTTTTATGGAGTTTCTACCATTAGCTCTCTGTAAAATTTCCAATCCCAAAACATTTAAGCAGGCCCTTAAGACACACTTTTTTAAGGAGGCATTTACTACACCTACATAAATTAATTGACTTATGCCCGGCAGTTTACAAACCAATAAGCTTTAACGATTAACTGAAGTCAAGATGTCCAGCATTTAGTTAATATTGTGTTAGGGTGTCTTACATTTGCATAATATATTTGTGTCCTTTTTATGTACGTTTTATTGTACCCTGCCCTGAACCTTGGAGGGTGCAGGAAATAAACACGGTTTTAAATAAAAATAAAATGTAGAGCCAACACATTCTCAACAGCAGGTCCCATGCTTTGGAATTGTTTGCCAGTCTCACTTAAAACTGGAATTATCCCTGGGATCCATCTGTGCTTAGAAGACTGAAAAGTTGCCTAAACATCTTTTTGGCAGGAGGCATTTAATGGATTTAATAGGTTGTGTGCTTTTCTATTGATTGTTTCCTTTGTTACATTATGTGCACCATACTTTAATGTGCACTGCTCTGGACGACGCAGCTGGGCCGGGAAGGCAGTCGGCAAGTGAATAAGAGAAATAAATAATGGTGTCCTGGGCAATGAGAGCACAGCACAAGTCTCACTATCTATTTTCAGTGAGCAATAGCTGGTAGAAAGACGATAATTTACAAAAACAAACTGGAAACCATATAGCATGCAAATAATTGTGCAGACTAAATTCAGTAAAGTCCCTTCAGAAAGTATAGAAATGCTTTAAAGGCGGCCTATCACAGGTATATTGAAGGGTATTACGATACAATAATCCTGTAATCACTTACCAATAGAGGCTTTGATTTTAGAAATAGCACCTACTTTAAAAACAGTTATTTTTTTTATTAGCTGATACGGCGCTGCTACTGTGAAAACTTGAAGCAATACCAGAGCAGCTCCGGACATGGCAGGCACATTCCTCAAAGGATACCCAATCATACTACAGCAGTACCAGGGGCTGATTCTTTTAAAACCATATGCTTCCAAAAATGACAGCACCACTCTTAAAAAAACAGGTTTAACAGTCCCCACTTTAAGAAACTAAGTGGTTACAAATCTATTTTATTATGAACTTCTATCATGCATGGTCATTTGGGACATATATACAAGTACTTACATTTCACTTTACCATTTCCTGTGTATCCCAGAGAAATCCACATTCAGAACCACAACAGGCAAAATGTGCATTACAGATAAATGAGATTACAAAAGCTAAAGTCTCATACTATTATATGGGAGCCAACTGCCACATAGCTACTATTAGTTTATTTTTTAGCCTGACTTTCATATATTCAAATGATGGCTAGGCGGTTTAAATAGCTTCCACAGCAATGGACTCGGCAGTGAAACATTTAACCAACATAGGGCAGGTATTATATGCCTAATGCACTTTTCCAACAGGCTATAGCCCTCTTTCAAATTTACTGTTTAAATGGAAAATTTGCCAGTGAAAATCCTACCTAAATGCATTTTTATTTTAATGCCAAAATACATCAGTACATCCTGGGGATTGTTGATGGAGTCTCAGAATAGTCAGTGCTCATAATAAAAAATTACATAAGTAATAAAGCATATTTGGCCTCGGCATGCTGAATCAGTAGCAGTACTGCATGCTCCTGCAGGTTCGTGCTTAGATTCCCAGCTCGAGTCCTTCATGCCCCGGATTGTCTGGGGCTGGGGATGTTGTATTCAAATGCCTTGGGGACAGAGTCTCAAGTCACTGGTAAGGGCGATACCTGGTGGTTAGACTTAGATCTCACAACAGAGAGCTTATGGCAGGAGTCCTGCCTTGGAACTGTTGTTGCAATGGCCAGACAAGGAATATGCAATTAGAACTCGAGATGCACAAAGGAAAATGAACGAAGATAAGTTTTAAATTAAAAAAATATTTTGTGAATAAATAAAATTAAGGAAGGTTGGAGGTTTTTATGACCAATGATTGAATGACACAGAGTATGTTCTTAAGTTTCATTAACTAGAGATGTTCGGGTTCTGAGGTCTTTTCCTCCATTTGATATGAGTACTGAATTCAGCTTTGGTTCTAAAAAATTTTTTTTCAAGTCTTTGGTGAATGCAGAATATTCATACGATTGTGTGTTTACAATGACTTTCACTTGCCTGTATTATTTGGAGTTTTTCACAAAGTTTTAGGCATGTCTAATGCTTAGCGCAAAAGTCTTCAACTATAGTACAGAACATGTCAACACACTGCTACAAGAACTGTCCTTAATTAATAAGGATTTTTTGAAGACCCCAACCAGCCAATGGTCAGAATTATTAACATTGTATAAAAGATGCATACATGTGAGATACATAGGGCGATCCTTATTGAATATTGCAAGAGTGCGAAAATACCCTGTGGCCTTAGAATAGAGAAGGAGCCTAAATTATTCTCAGAAGAGGAAGAGTTTATAAAAAGATGGAACTCTATTTTATTTATTTATTTATTTATTTGCATTTCTTATATACCGGCATTCGCGATGGAAGTCACATCATGCCGGTTTACAATAAACAGGGTGTGACAAAAGGATAAATACTTTTTTTTGAGCAAGTGTTCATTAGATTTATTGATTTTGATCATTGAATCTTCGAAGAAACTACACAATGAGTTGAAACAGCAACTCTCTGAACAAATTATTGCAGTGAAATCAGGATATGCGACAGAGCTGTTTGATTCCAATTATAAGGAATTACAAAAAACAGTAGACAAATTCAGAAATGATCTTAGAAGACACAAACTGTCTAAATTTAATCGAAATGAAAAAAATTACAATATACCCTTGGGGAAAAGAGAAAAAAGAAAGGCAGAGTCACTTTCAAGATTACATCTCTGATGATTCTTCTGAGGAAGAAGAGTCCATTTATAGAACACAAGAAAACATTGGACATTTTTTAGGCACAAGTAAGAAAAAATGAGCAAGGCAGAGGCAGAAGCAGGGGCAATTGGAAAAATCAATGGGGCAATTTTGACCAGGGTTTGCCCCAGAGAATATGACCACGTTCACTGGCATGCAACAATCACGACTGGAATCAGTAGTAATTAATCTTTCAAAATGTGATTTGAGTACAGAAGAACGGGTATTTACCAAAGGTCTTTCGTTTGTTCCGGCTATTCCATACGATTCCTTTCAATTTCGAATTGACTTTGAGAAATTCATATGTACTTTATTATTTTTTCCTGGCGTACATCTCACCCTCTTGGTTTAAATAATCAAGTTGAATGGTCAGCTTTTTTTATAAAGCAATTATAAAGTATCTTGTATAAAGACAAGAGGAAAGGTGTTTTGCCTATATTATACCCTTGCCGTCACTCTTTACGTCATAGTACATTGAGCCGTTGATGCCATCTGAAGTGTTTGGCGTTTTGGAAGTAGCCAGGTATGAGTGCCGGTCTGTGCACTATTGCTTTTTCACTTTGGTAGCTTTGAATTTGTGATATATTTCTTTTGTTATTTAATGATGTATAATATATTAGGCCATTGTGAGTATATTTTCTGTTTGAATTTTTTTTTGTTACGGTTTCAGTTTCCCATTGGACTGTATTGATCTAGTAATGTGAGATGACGTGAAAGCCGAATATGAACTACAACAATAATATATTGGAAGATTTAAGTTGGAGAGATATATATTTCATTTTTCATTTTTATGAATTAGTACTTAAGATCAGGTGAGAGAGGGTTTTTATGTTTTTGAAGTTTGGGATATTTAGGTTATTAGCTTCCTTTGAGGAAGCTTCCAATTTGTGGGGTGAAATGAAGAATTCTTTGTCGGGAACTTTATACTGTAATATAACAGTGAAGAGTGACTTGATATTATTAGAAGACTGTTGTGAAGATTCACCCTGACATGGGAATGTATGAGGGATGAAATTACTATTGATTGTTGGTTACCACATGTATTTTATAAACTGTTGTGTCCATCGGTTCCCGACGCCCTCTCTCCGCCCTCCTCACCTCTTTGGCGCCTCCCTCTTCATCCGCGGGAAGATTGGCTGCTGCGGCATCTTCCTGCTGTGGTCCTCCGGCATCCCCGGACCGGCTCCACGCTAACCGCCATGTTTCCTGGAGGCCTAGGGGCGCGCGCGTGGTGCGGCCCCGACTGAACTACCGGCGATGGCGCAAACCTCGGGGGCGTCCCCTGAAGATGACATCACCCGCGACAGATATTTAAGGTCTTAGAATTTGCTAACACATTGAGTTAGCAAGGATTGTCTACGGACTTGCTTTGACTTTCCAAGCTACTCTGCCTCCTCGGACTAACCAGGGGTACCCGCTCCTCAGAGGCCTTCCTCTCTCTCTCTTACTTTGTAGATTGCAGTCTGGAACCGGTACTCGCTCCTCGAAGGCCCTTGTTCCTGGACTTCTTTGAATTCACTTCTGCCTGGAAGTCAGCACTGCCTACTACATCTGTGAGTTACCATCGCTCTCTCAGAGCTTTTCCTGGAACCAGGTACTCACTTCCTCGAGGGCCTATACATTCCAGCTCCTGGGCTTCTATGAGACATTGTGTGAGTCTTACAATCAGGTTCGGTACATGAACTCTGCTTACCCTGCTTGCTCACTATTTTTCAGTTTCTCTACAGCTTAGCCTCCAGGGATCGCTGTTCCAGCTTCTAAGGGAATACAGCCCAGCCGGGCATTCCAGCTCACTACTGCCACCTCTGGTGGTTCAGTAGACTGTCTAATAAAAGAACTAGTGTGTGTCTGTCTCCATACTCTGAGCCTGAGTAGTGGTTCCTCTCGGGGTCTCCCCTGGGTGCGTGGTCATCTGCCAGTGGTCCAAGGATCCACTCACAACTCTCCTAAATACTACAGATTGCTAACTCCCAAGCAGACTGTTAACTCCGAACTGAACATAAACAAGAAGAATTTTGTCTATTGCATTTGAACTCATGCGCAAGACCTGTGTCCACTTTTTAACGTGTGTAGGTGGTTTAAAGTATGAATGAGAGTGTGATTGTGGACTGTGGTTTTAACTTTCTGAATGATACAGTCCAATGTTGATATCTATATATGTATATTGCATTTTCTCTTTTGTATAAGTGTGTGAATAATTTGTATGAATTTGTTACTTACTATACACTGATTAAAATATTGTGTGAAATTATTAGTATACATATTAGTCTTCTCACTTTGTAGATTTTTGGATGTATTTATGAGAGAAGGTTTTTTCCTTCTTTTTGTTTTTTGTACCTAGCACTGATCCTTGGTCAGAGATCATGCAACCATGCTCCTTTAGGAGTGCGCAATCATGGTTCCTGAGTCTGGCTGAGTGAAGGACAAGATTTTTTTCTTCCCAGCAGCATTCCCAACCCTGGCCAGTCTAGGAAGCAAGAATTGAACCCAGGTCCTTTGCATGGCAACCCATACTGTTGCTGCCAACCCACCAGACTGGTGATGAATATTTACTACCTTAGGGGTGCGAAAAGCACCATAACGCATGGTGCAATGCTAATTTAGAAAAGGGGTGAGAGAGAGCGAGCCTAGCTTTAAGGCCCTCATAGTACTTAGGTATTTATACCTCTATAAGAGGCCCACCTAGTTACTCGAGGTGAGGTTTAGGTAGGAGTGTAGGGGTTAGGGGCCACTTTGACATTCAGAGTGAGACGTACGAAGAGAACAGTACACTCTTGTAAAGAATTGATGTCCTTCGGAGTGAGGAAACTCTCACAAAGATGAGATTTGTACAATGTTCTCTCAACCTAGCTTGATGTTACCCAGGTAGAGAGTCCATCAAGCTAGGTTGAGAGAACATTGTACAAATCTCATCTTTGGGTGAGTTTCCTCACTCTGAAGGACATAAAATCTTCACAAGAGTGTACTGTTCTGTTCGCACGTCTCACTCTGAAAGTCAAAGTGACCCCTAACTCCTACACTCCTACCTAAACCTCACCTCGAGTAACTAGGTGGGCCTTCTATAGAGGTATAAATACCTAACTACTATGAGAGCCTTATAGCAACAAGCCTCTCTTTCTCTCTCCCCCAACCCCAGTGGTTGTAAGTAGGAATTACAACAATTGTGGCACTTACCGCAAAGTGCGAAAAAGTTATCGCACTCTGTGGTAATACATATGCAAAGCGCTAAGATAGCGCACATTGTGATAAATAAGCTATAACCATGGATAGTTTGGTGAATCTAGCCCTTAGATTGCCAATCAAAATTTCCAGTCCAGCATTCACTACACTTAAACACATGGAAAAATCTATATCCCAAAGCTGTGCATTATATCATCATTTTCTTTGTACATATTTCCACACAACTAGCCACAATTAAAATGTGTTTCTTTCCATTCCAACAGTTTAGTACAACCATATTACTGCAATTTCTGCTTAGTGACTACTGGCAATGTGTGCAGAAATCAAATCTTTCTCAGATTTTGCTTAGTGATATATTTAGCATTTGATAAGGAGGTTTTGGCTAGACTGTTCTTAGAAATATATCTGCTGGCTTAGCGCTGTGTTCTTTTATTAGACAATAGGCATTTGGGATTTCTATCCTTTTGCATATTTATTAGAAAATTATTGTTGCACTGCATTATTGTGGACTTATACTGGGAACTATAAGTAAATAACTTCCTTTATCTTCATTTGTTCTTTTCTCTTAAGATTGCATTTTGTCTAGCTCTGTTTTTCTTCTCAAGATTTTTGTGCCAAAGTTTATTTTTATCATGATAAAAAAAAATTTAAAAAAAGAAATATAACTTTGTAAGGTACAAAAGGAAAATTTGTACTATTCAAACTTTGGTTTGTGTGTCACAATAATGTGTGCAACTATTTGAAATTAGGGGCAATTTGAGAAAAATGCACTTGAATGCGAAAAATAAACTATACGCATATTCCATAGACTGACATTTTACTTTCATGAGCTGCATCCAAGGAATAACATTTACCCATTCTAACTGAGGGATATTTATTTATTTTTATTTAAAATATTTATATTCCACCCATAGCAGAAACCACTGTGCTGGGCATATTACAACTAAAACATACATAATAAAGGATATAAAACATAGCACATAAAAATGAAACAATTCAACATCAAATTATACAATATTCAATCCTATTTCTTTCACCCATTGCTATAGCACAGAGCACTTTAATAAGTTAGAAAAAGGCTTCACAAAATAGACATTGAGCTGTTTACAAAAAATAGATCAGTAAGCAATCTAAAATCCGAGGGCAAAGAATTCCATAAACTTGGTCCTACTACAGACAGAGCTCTAGACCTAGTCTCTTTTAATCAGGCTTCTTTCAAAGATGGAATTTTCAACAATCCCGTATTTGTGGAACAGAGAGAAGCTGGTGGATCATAATTTGACAACAAATTAGACAAATTTGAAGGGGCTAAGCTTTTCTTAGCCTTAAATATTAAGACAAAGTTTGAATTTCAGTTTGTTCAACAGGTAGCCAATACAATTCTTTTTAATAATACAGTAACATATTCCCGAGGCTTAACATAAATTACTCTCGTTGCTTTGTAATACCTGGAGTGCCTTAACACATAGGCAGTTACAATAATCCAAAGTAGTCAACAAAAATACTTGCACCCGAGTATGGAAATCATCTCTGGACAAAATATGTTAAACATGTCTCAACTTCCGCAGCTTAAAAAAGTCTGCTCTCAATACATTACTAATTTCTGGTTGAAATTTGTTATTCTTTACTAAATCTTTAAAGGAGATAGGAACTCCATTCAACAGAGGCAAAAGGGAACATTCTTTTTCATGCAATGGAAAATGAAGCTCTGGAATTCATTGCCGGAAGACGTGGTTAGGGAAGTTAGTGTAGCTGGGTTTAAAAAAGGTTTGGATAAGTTATTGGTGGAAAGGTCCAAAAACTGGTATTAATGAAGTTGATTTAAGGAATAGCCACTGGCATTACTAGCATGGGATCCATTTAATGTTTGGGTACTTGCCAGGTTCTTATGGCCTGGATAGGCCACTGTTGGAAACAGGATGCTGGGCTTGATGGACCCTTGGTCTGACCCAATATGGCAACTTCTTATGTTCTTATGTAAAGGTACTTTGACGAGATTTTCTGGAAAACCAGACAGCCTCAGTTTTTGCTGGGTTGAGAATTAACTTCTATCTAGACATTTACCCATTAATCCTTAGCAAACAACTGTTCACCTTACTTAATACATGCCCATGATCTGAAGAAACAGAGAACATAAGTTGAATATCATCGACACACATTTTATAAAATATACCATAGGCATCTATGTCAAACACTATTGAAAAATACATGCTCCGATTAGAGCAAAAAAATTGATACATTTGATCCTAGGCCATTTAACGAAACACTTAAAAGGTTCAGACTAGGAACAATGCCAGTAATATTTGTTGAAGGTATAGTTAAGCTCTGAAAAAATAGGAACTAGGAAAAGTGAAAACCACATATTTTATCATATGGATATCTGTACATCGGAATGACTAGTGAAAAAATTGTATTCATTTCTGCCAAATATATTCTGCGGCCTCAGAATAATTCCCCATGAAGTACGATATGATAAAGTGAATGCATAGTCGTGTGCCACAACATTTTGCAGATATGAATTATTTTGTGTGTGTCTATCAATCAAAGGAAATGTTATTGAAATAGCATTTGTTGAAAAATGTATCAATGCAAGCATTCTCCATGAATTGTTTACAGCATAGAAAATATTTTCCCCATAAAAATTAGTCCCTAATTAATGTCTTAAATATTACAAACAAGATGACACAGAATTATCTGCCAAGTTTGTCGCAGTACATGTTCATTAACATAGAACAGTTAAAAAAGTTACACATGTATGAAATTTTATTACAAAATAAAAAGTATGAAAGTTTGATAAACTCTTGCTTTCAGTCAATTCTTAAAACGTTTTGAAAACACTTCTTGATTATTCGTCAATTCACAAGTGAAAAGCATGCTTGTATCTTTTTAAATGTGAGATTTTTCTAATCAGCTCAGATGGGAATTTTATGTAACAGTTGACTGTGGATTTTTTTTTACATTTCCTTAATTTTTGATTAGGACTTTACTGTCATGAATACTACAGCTTTAAACTTTGCAGCTATTAGATCAGACTGTCTTTTTTTTATTTTATTTTATCATTTTAAACATTACAGCAAGATACTTCTCACTTACAGAAAACAGAAATGCAATAGAGCACAACAGTAAACACAATAAACAAAGTTTAAATCTTCAACATAATCCAGCACTATTGCAATCCCCTTTAAGGAAAAATTTTGAGAGAGGGGCAGATAATTTAAAGAGAGTCAAATCAAGAAAAATTATGCATGAAAAAGGCTTGACATAAAATAAGGCATTCATTTTATTTATTTATGATCTTCTCATTAAAGTTACTTAGTGGAGGTGATTACTACCCTCCTAGCATTAAGGAAGGATTTTAACTGCTCAGGGTAAAAGAAAATATAACATTCCGTTGGAGTTTTCACGACACATTTACAGGGATATTTTAGAACAAAAGAATACCCCAAAGCAACAACTTGAGACCTCAATGCAAGAAATTCACGTCTCCTGTCTCGTGTGACTGGAGCAAAATCTGGAAATACCCATATCTGTAAACTCCGAAAAGGCAATTCTATGTTTCTAAAATATCTTTTCATAATTTCAGCTATATCTTTCTCTGAAATAAAAGAAACCATCAACGTGGCACATTCATAATATTCAGCAGTGGAATCTTCCAAAACTTTAGTCAAATTTCCCTTGTTTGTACTAACTTGTAACATATCTCTATTTCTAACTGTTACTGGTAAATAATAAAGCTTGCTCACTAAAGGTAACTCTCCCTCCTGAAATTTCAAAATCTCTATAAAGTATTTTTTAAGCGTAATATAAGGGAGTTCTGCAACTATCTTGGGGAAATTGAGAAATCTTAAATTTAAATGTCTGGAATAATTCTCTAAATGTTCCAATTTGCGAGAAACCACATCAAGGTCCTTCACTACTTTTGCATTGCAATCTTGGGACCTCATCAATCCAGCTTCTACTGTTACCAGTCTCGGCTGAAAATCTTGTATCTGAGTATCGTGAGTATCCAACTTACAGTCAACCGTTTCAAGTTTATCTTGAAAATCCCCGACTGCCTTCACTAATGCCGCCATTAGGTCCCAGATTGCTTCCAACGTGATTTTTTCTGCTTTACTGGGCATCTGAAGGCGGGGGCGCTGGAAAAACTCACCCACTTTCACCACAGGCGATAGTCCGGCCAGAGAAAGTTCCCCTGCAATAGGTGCCGTCGCTCCTTCCAAAACCTCCGTTTCCCTCTCCCGTGTCGAAGAAGACTCGGGAGGTGTAGAAGTCAAAACTTCTAGTCCTGAAAGATCTAGGCCCACAGAAGGTTGTACCGGGGCTTCGGCATCGTCTGCTCTCCGACTTCCTTCTGCTGCCATCGCACTTGCCACGTCATGGCCCTGCGACTCAGCAGCCTGAGAGCAGCTGGGGAAAGTAGCAATCTCGGGCATACGAAGATCCGGGGGACTCAGAGTAACCTCTCCTGGCAAGACCAACGCTCCCTCGCCGGTTCCCACAGCAGACACTTCTCCTCCCGTTTCAGTGGAAATGAATACTATTTTTTTTCAGTAGTTCTTCCAATGAACAAATCTAAAATCCATATGCTAACATATATGGTTTTTACATTTTCCTAGTTCCTTTATTTTCGGAGCTTAAATATACTTTCAACAAACACTGGCATTTATCCTACTCTGAACCTTTTAAGTGCTTAGGTAAATGGCTGAAGATCAAATATGTGCATTTTGTTTGTTCAGATCAGAGCATTTTTCTCACTAGACCATTCCTTTTTTTTTTGTAGCCTCTAACTGATTGAAACCGCTCATAATAGACTAATTGAATGATGGTATATAAAAATTTATAAATAAATAAAGGAAAATTAACGTTTGCTTGCATACTCTGCAAGTGAATTTCCTGCATTTCCTAATCACAGTAGCAAAAATGTTGAATAGTATCAAGTTTGGCCTATAATCTCATGTTATCTTCCCCTCTCATTCACCTGGTGCCTCCCCCCACAAAACCCTCACTCACCCCAGGTTACTCCCTCCCTCCCACATATCCCTCACTTACTCCTTTGCACTCTCCACAACAAACCTCTCACTCACTTCGGTTCTCTCACTGCCCCTTCCGTGATCCCATTCTGTGCATTCATTCCCACCCCGACACCCTTGATCCCAAGGTCTCTCCCTTCCTGCTCCATTCCACATTCCCTCACCTCACTGCCTCAAATGACAGTGAAAAAAGGAGAAGGAGGAGGGCAGCCTTGTAGCGCCTCTGATGCGTCTTCCCTCCTCCCCTGCTGGGGGTCCAAGCGTCATGATGCATTTTGAACCACGTAGCAAAAATGCCTGGTGTTGCTCGGGTTATCTGGTTAGTAACAGCGGTTCCCGCCAGTGTGTGTAAGATACGGGAGGAAAGCACAACTGAGGAAAGTGATTAAATATTTTTTTACCTGTGATTCCTACCGTGTGGCCGCCCAACAGAGTGGCTGTCCCGCCCTTACAGATCCACTTGTTTCTTAGCAAGCTGAATATTCTGACTCGCATGTTGAACATAAACTTCCAGACCTCTGACTTTGCCTACTTATGGTGCCACTTTAAATGGATTAGCCTTTCTACGGATACTGACTATATAACCAGCACTTCCTGTGCTTCCCCCGCTTCAAAGTAACATATGAGTTAATTTTCCAGTTTAAGCCTGCATAAACAAGCCAATTGGCGTTTTCAGCCTAGATGCCCTTTTGGCTCCCCTTGCTTTGGCATGTGAGCAGTCTATATAAGATTTTCAGGTATCCTTTATGTCAGTGGTTCCCCCTGAGGAAGCCGCCTTTGGTGAAACAAGAGCCTCGTCGGAGCATTTGACATCTTACCCAGGATGAACACCATACCGTTACAATCTCAAAGTTGGTTTATGAACAAATAAAAATCGGTCCTATTTGTTATATCAGCCGTTTGTTTTTGTATTCTCTTAAGTAATGCTATTTTGATTCGGTATTTGTTACAAACTGATATCATTCCATGACAAGTAAACATGTATAGGGTTTATGTTTCTTTGCGTTAATTCATGTCACTAAATATTGAAAGTTGATACCATTTACAACAAATTGTTATAAGGTCTTGGCATGTAAACAATCGTTATATGCTACAACAGAGAATCAGCATTCATAAATAAGCTTTGCATAGGCAGGGACTTATTTGCATATAACTGGAAAACAAATATATGTATATAGGGACATATGTTAGGTTGACTTATGTGCTATATTCACCAGTACTAAGGTGTTTGTTTATTTTAATTGACTAAAATAATAAAGATTTATTTTTTTTAATTGTTACCATATCATTTACATAAGTGCTCTTTTTCCATTCCTTTGAAGTGTATATACTCACACACACACACACACACACATAAGGACAAAAAACACTTCAAAGGAAAAATACCTCATAAAACCCAATACATGCAACATATCAAAAAATGGAAGAACGACTCCTCTAGAGAATTGCCCCATTTAATAATCACTAAACTTTTAGCACTGTTTGCGCACTCAATGTAGCAATTCTTGTTTATGGTATTGAATGATCAACATATTAAATATTTTCTGCTTGTAATGGTCCATTGTGAAAGTGTGGAATCTACATTTTAATAAATTCAAATATCGAAAAAGAAATAAGAGTTGTAGAAGGATAAACAAAAATACCACAAATTGTATTTGGATTGGCCTCTGTTGGAAACAGGATGCTGGGCTTGATGGACCCTTGGTCTGACCCAGTATGGCATGTTCTTATTTCTTGTAAACCTTCGTACTACGGTTTACAAAAGCCATCTTTCTACACTGCCAGGTTGTTGCTGGGGGGGGGGGGGGGGGGGGGGGGTTTTGGAGGAGCACATTTTAGCCCCAAATCCCAACTACATTCCAGGCAGCACTACCAGCACTGCTTCTGACATGACTAAGAGAATGAATCCAGTACCTGGAGTACAGCAAGCCAGGAGGGGATCAGAGATAACATTTACAAATTAAATATATATTAAACATGCAGGCACATTTCTTCTTCTTTCTTATTGGTCGACCTAATGGTTTTTAAAATTTTTATTTCAGCTCCTTGTCTCCTTCTCCCCTAATTGTGGGCTTTGCTTCCATTGTGCTATTTTTTTTAACTAATCATTTGCTTGGCAATATTGTTTTTCTTATTAGTATTTTTAACTATGGTGAGTTTTCTTGATTCCTGTGTTCACTTATCTGCAGTCATTTTCCATGTTTGTTTCAAAATTTTGGATCCTATGTCTATCACCATCCAAATGATTAGCAAATATCCTCATCTCTTCTTACTGCCTTGGAGTCAATGACAATGTTTTTACAATCACATCTGTGGGAAGGGGGATAGATACCAAGAAGAAAAATAACTTATCTTTAGTAACAGATTTTAGGGCCCATAAAAACTATGAAGGAATAGCATGAGAAATCACAAATATCTGCTAGCATGCTAAATTTAAGCTAGAAAAGCTTTTTTTTTTTTTTTTTTTTTTTAATCATTTTCCTTCTATGACTATTACACTTGAGCCCTGATACCTAAATGCCAATTTCCTTCCATTCTGTTTTCTTCTTAGATTGGTTTCACAATAACATGGCTATTTTTTCCTATGCAAAATACGGTGTAGTTCATATTAGCAATTTAAAATGTCATGATCTCCATAATGCTGCAAAGAAAGACTGTGATGTCCTCAATAAATACAATTTCGATGGAGGCATCCTGCACAAAGGGATGCAAAAGCATTGCTAATCGGTACAACAGGAGACTGCTTTGCATGCAAAAAAAAAAAAAAAAGGCTTCTACATTCTGTTTGAAAGAGATACAAAATGCCATGAGATAACACAGATGCACAACTTTCTCAGGATTATGAAACGGAAGGTGAAGCATCATTGGCCTAGAACTTTTTTTTCTGGACTTGCAGTTTGCTCCTGCTCATTTCTGCTTTTACCTCAGTTGGTACCAGTTTCTATCAGCCTACAGAGCCACGATCGTTCACAATGACCAAGTGACTCCTCCCCACCCCCATGTATTTATTTATTTTTTAATCTCTTAACTTGCTTTCATCCTGTCATTGTAGTGACAACTCTCCAGCTACAGACATTCACCAGGATTCTTTTTTTTCATTTTAATTTCTTTTGTGCTTACAGCTCAAATGGAAACTGTGCTGGGATCCCAGTGTCAGGAGCCTTTAATTCACAAGTACCTGGGGATCATTCCCCTCCTTAACATCCCACCTCAGTAACGTTCTTTAATCTGGTAACTGCGGTGATGGCCGGGGGCCATGCATCAGAATTGGGCCACCAGGTGTCACCCTTAAGCAATAACCACAATTTCCTCCCTTTCCCCCCTCCCCTTCCTCCTCCCTTCTCCTTCCCAGGGGCTATGAACACTGCCTCTGCAGCAGTCCCAGCCCTCCTGGGGAGCCAAAGACCC
This sequence comes from Rhinatrema bivittatum, assembly GCF_901001135.1. Lineage (NCBI taxonomy): Eukaryota > Metazoa > Chordata > Amphibia > Gymnophiona > Rhinatrematidae > Rhinatrema > Rhinatrema bivittatum. The sequence goes on along the minus strand of NC_042621.1, from coordinate 67,213,124 downwards.
AGCTTTGGGATGGAACTTAGGCTCTCCACGGAGCCACCAAGCGTCCCTAGAACATTTTTTCTATTTCCTAATTTGAAAGAATATTGACACCAAAGAGAAGGTGACACTGGTTCCTGTACACCTCTGGAGCATTGGAGCCAGGACGTACTCGACGTTGCGCCAGTTGATCGCACCATCTACCTGGCGAACACAGCAGAGGGGGTACAACGATGGCAGGATTTCCTGGAAGCATCCGACTGGTCAGGGGACCTGAGTCTTTCCACAAGATGGTGGAATATATAGCACAGGCCAAGCAGCGTGGCATGTCTCGAGGCACAGTCCAAACCAATCTGGCGGGTTACACCTTTTTCGCAAAGGCCAAAGGTTTGCCCATACCAGTAAGGGACTACGCCATTAGGCGTGTTCTTGTGGGTTGGGCCAAATAAAATCCACGCTGCCCTATCCTGCATAATCATCTGCTTGCCTTATGGCACTGTTTGCCTTCATTCATTCTGGATCATTTCAAACTGGTCTTGTTCTGAGCTGCCTTTTGCATTGCATTCTTTGCCACATGTCCATTACCTGCTATTAAGTTCACTTAGAGAATAGCCACTGCCATTAGCAATGGTAACATGGAATAGACTTAGTTTTTGGGTACTTGCCAGGTTCTTATGACCTGGATTGGCCACTGTTGGAAACAGGATGCTGGGCTTGATGGACCCTTAGTCTGACCCAGTATGGCATTTTCTTATGTTCTTATGTCGCGTGAGCTAACTAGGTGCTGCGGCCAGTGCCAGGCACGACTGCTTCGGTCTTTGAGCTTGCAACAATTCCATTGCCGATGGAAAACTGACTCTCCGGACATGGAGATCAGAGACCGATCAGCTTGGCCGGGGGCATCGGTCACACTTGCTGAAGTACGAGGCCTGGTCAGGTCTCCTGCTGCCAAGGCGGTGCACTTCGGGGCACTCTACTGCATGCCAACTCACTCCCTCTGAGCAAGTATCAATTTAACGCTACCCTTAAGCGCACCCTAGATGTGGCAGGTCTGAGGTCTGAACAGTTCGGAACTCACTCTTTCCAAATCGGGGCAGCCTCCAGTGCGGCTGTATCTGGTTTGTCGGATACCACCATCCAGCATATCAGATCGCACTCCCCTGCATACTTGTCTTATACTAGACAGGTAAAGGATGCCCGTGAATTGGCGCACCATAGCGATTTGGGAAGGGGATCTCACGAGCGGGATTGTCTCCCCTTCCCCCCCCCACACCCATGCTGTTAACACCTTTTGCCTTTCAGGTGATATGGATCACAGGACACTCGTTTGTGTTCTGGACAGAGCAGTGCGCAATGAGAAATACCATCAGTGGGCAGCTGGGTGTAGCGCAAATGGATGGCATAGTATGATGGGTGGGTCGATGGGGCATGCGTTTGGACCAGCTTGTCCCGCTGCTGAAGCAGCAATTGACAAGATTTTTACCCCTCCAGAGGTATTAAATTATACACCTTGGAGGCAATGATCTGGGAACCATGCCCGGATGTCTTCTCCTGGACAATATGAGGAATGACATCGCGATTATTCTGTCCTTAATGCCCTGCACCAGGCTCATTTGGTCGGAGATCATCCCCCGTTGCCAGTTCCTGAAGTCGTCACTTTGGGAGTGGTAGATGAAGAAATTAAACAAGCAGATTGGCAAATTCATCGAACGACAGGGGGGGCTTGCAGACGATGATGATGTCAACGACATGCCATCACTCCCCCATTGGCATGGGCAGCGAGCACTGGGAAGTCACAGTGGGAAGTGTAATAGAGAAAAAGGCAAGAGTCCCGGCAATGGTGTCGGCCTGGGGGGCGGGTCAAGACGGCCGGGGGCCGTCCTGAGGGGCGGGGCTAACCAGATAGCTCCTATCTGGTTAGCACGCCCTGGCTCAGTCCCTTTTGGCTCCTGCTCCCCGCGCTGCTGGCTTCGATGTGAGCCCACCCCTTTTTATGAGAGGGTTATCTGGCTAGTCAAACTTGTTGTTAGTAAGAGTTGTTTATGTTCGTTTTCTTGTCGCAGCAGGGCGGGGGTACCTGAGACAGGAGGGGGGGGGGTCACCAGTTGGAGGCAGTGCACAGCACATGGTATACTCTACTTTGATGTGACGGGGACTGTCTGTTGCTAGGGCCCGCTGGCCCTGGAGCAGCAGCAGACCGGATGCCCCCATCCTTCGATTGGGCAGTCACCTTGCTTGGATGAGACAGGTGACCGGAACGCCCTGAAGATGGATTACTTCCCGGAAGGCAGGGCCTTGCTTGGTTGCGGTGGGCCCTGGGCTGGAGGTGGCGTGCTGCCTGCACCAGAAGGGGGCGCTCTGACAGATTATTTATATTATGGCTTGGGTACATAGCTGCGGTTGTATATTGTTATTGTTGTAATAAAGCTGTGGCCAATTTATCCCACATCTGGTCTCTATGGTACTCTGTACACGCGAGTGTGTGCTGCTGGCACTCCCCCCCCCCCCCTTACACTAGTGACAGTTGGTCGCAGCTGCTTAGGTTAAGGAGTCTGATCTAAGATACTTTGATCTGCTGTGTGTCTTTGCTGCGATAAAAAAAAAATGAACTGAAACACTTCAGCCTCTACAGACCTGCAAAATCTTTAACAAACTAAGGTTTTCGATTTCTAAAATTGAGAAAGTAGACTTTTTTTAAAATCTGTTTTTCCTTCAGAGTTGGAATGCCATCCTTTTGAGTTCCAAATACGTTAAGTCTGACTTTAAAAAATAAAATACATGTTCAACTTATCACTTCTCTGCCTCCAGACCTAGGAAGATTACAGAACTGCTGGCAAGATCTGTATTATTATGAAGTATAATATTCACTGGCTGGTAATGGCACTGGAACCAATAGGCATGCTCTGCTTATTTTAAGCCAGTTAGCATTTCAGCTATTGAGCTCATACCAATGCCAAAACACTGGTCAGGCTCACTGGTACACTAAGAAGCTCCTCATTAGATTCCCAATGTGGCTCAGGTTTGCTGTGTTGGTGACCATCTATAGTATCTCTCAAAAGCGGCACTGAGGGAAGTTTGTATCTTAACCCAGAGCTGTCCTTGTGGGAAAAGAGAAATCTACCAGAATTTGGGACTTCTTTTTTTCAAGACCGGCTACAAGAACATCCAAGGTATTAAACTGAAAGGGAAACCTTGCAATACAAAACTTATTATTTTTCTGAAGGGGTGGGGTATTCCAGGAGAACCATGCAGCAATGGGGTTAGGGAGAAGGTGGGTTATTTTTGTCAATAAAACTGAATACATTTGATATATCAATATTACCGGTCAGTGAAAAAAAAACTAGGGTTTACCAGCAATCTGTTGGAACAGTTGGCATTTTTTTTTATGATATCATGCAAGAACTTCAAGAAACATTTTCAAAAAGAATGTATGTACTTCAAGTTACAATGTCCTGAAAAACTGGTTTATTTATTTAAAATCTTTTCTATACCGTCGTTAAGTAGTATACCATCACAACGTTTACTGCTGTGTAGCACTATGTTGACTCAAAGTAGCTGTAAATCTGTAGTCCTACTGCACTGATGTCAAACACTCAGGCCAATACAGTAAAGTTCGCAGGAGAGTGGCCTGTGCGATCGATTCAGAAAAAAAAATTATTCAAATTAGGGCCCGCGGTAAAAAGAGGCGCTAGGGACACTAGCGCGTCCCTAACGCCTCTTTTTGGACAGGAGCGGCGGCTGTCAGCGGGTTTGACAGCCAACGCTCAATTTTGCCGGCGTCAGTTCTCAAACCTGCTGACAGCCATGGGTTCGGAAACTGGATGCCAGCAAAATTGAGCATCTGTTTTCAACCCGCGAACCGATTTTAAATTTTTTTTTTTTTATTTTAAATTATTTTTACCTTTTGGGACTTCCGACTTAATATTGCCATGATATTAAGTCGGAGGGTGTACAAAAAAGCAGTTTTTACTGCTTTTCTGTACACTTTCCCCAGTGCCGGCAGAAATTAACGCCTACCTTTGGGGGTAGGCGCTAATTTCTGAAAGTAAAATGTGCGGCTTGGCCGCACATTTTACTTTCTGTATTGTGCAGGAATAACTAATAGGGCCATCAACATGCATTTGCATGAATAAGGGATACTGAATAAGGGGTAAAGCTAGCACGTCGAAAACGCGCGTCCAAACGCGGGTTAACAGTGCGCTCCACCGGAGCGCCCTGTACTGTATCGGCCTGACTGATAGGCCAATGTTGACATTTGCAAAGCTACAATTTTCCTCTCTTCTCTTTTGCTCTGCCCGACCAAGGCTACCACGGTAGCTCATCCCTATCGTGTCGAAGAGGAAACCTGACCCCAACGAAGCAAAGCCGCCACAGCCCGTGGCAGTGAAGAGGAAACGCAACCCCAACCGAGGCCACCATGGGAGCGCATTCCCGTGGTGGCGCATAAAGAAGGCCCGCCGGAATAAAGCCATGGTGGAACTGGAGCCCATCCCTGCAGTGAAGAATACATTTTTGGTAAGAGCGGGTGTGTCTGTCTGTGAATGAATGCATGGGTGAGAGCTGGTGTGTGTGGGTGTGAATGAATGCCTGGGTGTGAATGAGTGCTTGGGTGAGAGCTAGTGTGAATGGGTGCTGGGTGAGAGCTTGTGTGTTTGGGTGTGAATGGAAGCTTGGGTGAGAGCTGGTGTGAATGGGTGCTTGGGTGAGAGCTTGTGTCTGTGGGTGTGAATGAATGCATGGGTGAGATCTTGTGTCTGTGGGTGTGAATGAATGCATGGGTGAGAGCTTGTGTCTGTGAGTGTGAATGGAAGCCTGGGTGAGAGCTGTTGTGAATGGGTGCGAGAGCATTTGTGTGTGATCGAGAGCTTGTATATAAGAGACCATGAGTGTGATTGAGAGAGAGACTGGTCAGGAAGATGACTAGTGTGCGTATGTGAGAGAGACTGGTCAGGAAGATGACTGGTGTGAGAGAGACTTAGACTGGTCGTGGGTTCTAATTGGAGGTGTGTGTGTGAGTGACTGGTTGTGGGCGCTAAGGAAGAGGACTGTGAGGACAGAGCTTCAGCAGCCCTTGCTGCTTCTGGTGAGTGCTATTGGCCTGGAAGGGAAAGGAGTAGGAGAGTTGCTGGAGAGGGTAAGTAAAGGTAGCTTTTTAATTTTTTTTTTTTTATTGACTGCCATTTTAATTATTGGGTATTATGCGATGTCTGCTGTTTTGAAATATTTTATTGATATTTGGACATGTTTTAATAATTTTTATGAGTTTTTAATTGTTGGATATTATTCTGTTCAGCAGTTGTTTTGTAACATTTTTAGTATAGCTTTACAATTATTTCTGTGTGGGGCTCTATACACCTTGGCTTATTCTGTTTTCCCAATAAGAAATGTATTAGTGTTTAGGGCCTGGTTTATTTCTTAGATAGGATTGTTACTTACTTACTTTATTTATTTAAAGGGGTTTTTTTTTTTTTACAGACATTTGTAGGTACATCTGTTTTAGTGTGTTCCATAATACAGGTGTAACTTTGTGCAGATTAGTTTGTGTGCATTATTGTAGATTCTGGGACTATGTTAGGTGCTATATTTCTCTTTCCATTTCTCCAGGTTCGCACTGCATGCAGAGTGGCTTTTTTGGTTTTCCATTCCAGTTTCTGTCTCCATATTTATAATTTGTGGTTTTTCTGTACTTGGTGAAGGGTGTGTGATTGAGGTGAGGTAATTTACTAGCATGTAGGCATTTGTATCAATCTTATTTGTTGTGTTTTCTCAATAGGATATGCATTAGTGGTAAATTACTGTCATTTCATAAGGAAGGCTATTTTGCCTGGTAGTAAAAGGAGTTTGTTTTGCTTTTACTGGGATGTCAGATCTGCTCTGCACTCATTGCTGGGGGTTGAGGGGATTCCTGTGGATGCAGAGTGCATGTTTACATTTAGCCCCGTGATGGTCACATGTTCAGTGTGTCACGCATGTGAGAACCATCTGTCAGGTGTGTCCTGGCCAAAAAAAGGTTGAGAACCACTGCTTTGGAGCATACTGTTGAGGCAGATTGCTCTATGTGTACACACTGGATGCCTCCATATTGGAAATGTTTTATTTCATTGCCATCTGGATCCAGACATTTTTAATTTACCATTAAATCAAGCCATTAAAGCAAGATCATCTCACCTCGAATGCGGCAAACAAATTAAAAAAAAAAAAAAGTAATGCCTAACTTACAATATGCTAAAATTAACAAAATAAGGAAATACACAATTCTTAGAAGGCAGGAAGTCAAAACTCCTTACTTTCACGAGCTCCTGCTGAGGCCATATCTGGATAGGTTCAACTTGTTGGGGTGTCTGGGTTTGGATACCATAGGTATTCAGAAAAACTTGCAGGCTACAAAACAAAACAGGTATTGTACTATGAAGCACTGACTTATAGAAAATGCATGCATTTGAAATGTGGAACTACAGAAGGAGCAGCCTCTTGGTTATAGTAATGGGCTGAGCAACAGGGAAGCCAGAGACCCAATGACAGGGAAGCCAGAGACCCAATGACACTCCTTGAGACCTTGAAACCACTTCACCCTCTATTGCCTCAGATGCAACATTTGTTAGCCCAGGGAAGGGACCTACCAACTGTACCTGAATTTGTAACTCTCCTTCAGCTTGAATTTGGAAAGCTAAGTAATTAAAAAGACCAAATCCAAGAAGTCTTAAAATTTGCAGGAAGGACACGATTTCACATGAAAGACCGCAAGAGATGATTGGGAGAGAAAGATCCCCCTCTAGACAAGATCTGGCCTAAAAGACAATACAATTCGTCGGTCATCAATTTGGAGGTTCTGGCTCATTTAATAACTGAGAACCTGATAGAAGGCGAAAAACAGAGCAGTCTGGGACAATGACACAAAAAAAGTCAAGATCTGGAAACAAGTAAAGCGGAATAAAAACAGATAAAAATGGAACACCATAACTGCCAACCTTAATACTGAAAATGGCACACGATGCTGGCTGCATTATTTCACTGCATTTTAAGTTTGACTAGGTTCCCTGAACACACACAGCTGCCTTAAGTCACTATAAGGCATTCAAAGGAAATTAATTTTCCCATGTTTGTGCCCTTAAAATATTTTGCGTAACAATATATTTAAGGCACCTGCACTACATTTTAAGCAACAAAGTTCAGTGGCAATCAATCTCCTACCGTTGGCTTTCTGCTATCAGGGCCACATGGATCATCACATCATTTTCCAGAGGTCCCTGAAAGAGTGAATGAGAATAAAATAAAGACTTATTTTTCATTTGAACAGGTAGATCATCATCATTGCTGGATGAAATGGAGAAAAAAGGATAATATGTTCAACCTTCATGCAGCTCAATAAAACAAATAACTTGCAACACTGCTTCTCCTCCATGCTTTCTATTGCTACTAATCAATTTGAGCGTGTGGACAGAGAAATGGAATATCATAGAACTGGACTAAAAATCTCACAAGTACCACAGGGGGCTAGGTTGCCAATGGTATTTTGAATGATACATAACTGGGAGTTACGGATAGCTAAGTTTCTTCATTGCTGCTGCATTAAGTTTCTTGACATATACAAAAAAAAAAAAAAAATAGACAGACATATATATTTAAGGTGGCTCCTAAGAGCTGCTGAAAGGTTCGAGTATGTCAGTAGAGAACAGGGACTGTGTTAGAATGTAAAAGTAGATGTGAACAAATTACATTGCTCACATAGAAAAGAAATATTTTATGTATACATATAACATACAGAGACCCCCCCCCCCTTTGATGCAAACAAAATGACATGATGAAATGCATACTAAACTGAAATTAATTGTATAAAATTTACTACTATTTAGTCAATATTTAATACTACAGCATAATAGACAACTCTCTGCTTCAACGGCAGGGGGAATGAAGAACAACCAACAAGAACTGAATTACTAGCAGGTCGATACAGTAACGTGCGGTTGAAGATTTCCCGTCTGTAACGTGCTGGGAGCACACAATACAGACGAGTAAGGCCATCCAGCGATACAGTCTCCAGTTCCACGCGTCCTTAGCGCTTCCTAAAATAGACACATAACCCTTTCCGCACCCAGCATGTAGATGATGTGTAAATGAACGAATTAGCTGTATAATGAAGGAATTAGCTATTCCCCTCCGATACTGTAACGGGCGCTGATATTATCTCCTTAGTAACCCGCTGTTTTGCCGCGGCCTTAACGTGTTAGTTTACCGCCTCCCCCTAGTAGGTGTTAGGACTGTGAGTCTTGTAGCAAACCCATCGACACCACTTAAAATACTGAAACACAATAAAACACAATAAAAAAAAGCGATACAGAGATGATTGAGAAAATGTAATGCTGTGGGACACATAAAAACCTGTCAGAAAAAAAAATAAAAATTTTTAAATACCTGTCGGAGGGCCGCGTGGGTCCAGGCGGGCGGCGGCGGGAGCCGGGGAGCGAGTGGTCGCGTGTAAAATCTAGGCCGCGGGCGGGTGGGCGCCTGTTCCAAGCGGCGGCGGGTGGACACGTGATAGTCTCAGACGGGCGGCGGGATCCGGGCAGAGGGAGCCAGCGGCGAAAACGGCCTCCGGCTCCCTCTGCCTGGATGAATGCACGGCAGTGAAGGAATGGCCGTGCGATTTCAGCGCTCAAGGCAGTCACATGCCGTGACTGCCTTGAGCGCTGAAATCGCACGGCCATTCATCCAGGCAGAGGGAGCCTCTGCCTGGTTGAATGCACGGCCCCCGCCGGAATGGATGCCCGTGCGATTTCGGTAGTCACATGACTGTAGCAAGTCACGTGACTACCGAAATCGCACGGGCATCCATTCCGGCGGGGGCTCCCTCTGCCTGGATGAATGGCCGTGCGATTTCAGCGCTCACTGCCTTGAGCGCTGAAATCGCACGGCCATTCCTTCACTGCCGTGGATTCATCCAGGCAGGCCGGCTCCCTCTGCCTGGATGAATGGCCGTGCGATTTCAGCGCTCAAGGCAGTCACGGCATGTGACTGCCTTGAGCGCTGAAATCGCACGGAGAGGAGAGGGGAGAAGGGACGGAGGGGAGAATCGCACGGAAAGGAGAATCGCACGGAGAGGAGGGGAGGGGAGGATCGCAGGGAGAGGAGAATCGCACGGAGAGGAGGGGAGGTGAGGATCGCACGGAGAGGAGAATCGCACGGAGAGGAGGGGAGGGGAGGATCGCACGGAGGAGAATCGCACGGAGAGGAGAAGGGAGAAGGGACTACCGTAGCAGGCCCGAGCCTTGCTACTTTTCGGTTTTTTGGTTTTATTTTTTGCTTTGGGAGGAGGGGACCGGACGGGGCTGCAGGAGACCGGACGGGCTGGACCGGAGACCGGACGGGACCAGGGCAGGTAAGCGGGGGCTGGGGGAAAGTTTGCTGAGCATCGGGGAACATCTGGTACCTGTCATTTCAAATGTCATTTCAAATGTCATTTGAAATGACATTTGAAATGACAGATACCAGCGCGGCCGTGAAGCGTTAGGCCCGCGAACCCAGGATACTGTATAGGCGCTCTGTACAGTAAAATGGGTTGCGCGGTCCTAACGCTTGCCTAAGGCTTCGCAGCCGCGGCATGCATTTGCATGCAATTAGAAGAGAGTATCGGGCGCTAAGTGAAGAGAACTGTGCGTGCGGGGAGGAAGGGTGCGCCTGACACTGCCGCACTGTTTCTACCGCGGCCTTACAGTATCGAGCTGATAGTCTGGGTAAACAAATAAGCATGGGTGTAGCTTGCTTATTGTGGTGGTTACTACCCCTAACTAATTAAGCTAGATATTTCACTTAGATGCAGCTCCATCACTGGGGTTATAGGATTGTTATATTCCCTGATGCAGCCAAAGCAACAAAATTAAGGAGATGATCTTTTTTGATGATGAAACATAGGATGTGTTGAAATTTTCCTATAAACGTCTAGTGAAATTGAGGAATATTAGATTCCTGTTTTATGATCCAGTTCAATTAGAGAGGTTCTTGCAGAATACAATTCCATGCATTAGCTCTGTTCAATAGTTTAGGTTACCTTGACTAATAGTGCTGTGTGTGAATTATCACCTTTATTTTTCAGTTTTTTTCCTTTTTTAAAATATCTTTCCTCAGCGCTCCCCAGACTGAGGGCTAATATAATTATGATTTATTTTCTTTCCTGTAGCGTGTTTCTTCTGTATTTGTGGAATATTTATACTGTCAAGTGTTCTTGATTTTTTTTATTTTTTTTTTAATTAATAAAAAAGCTTAAAATGAAAACGCATGTGCCACACTGCACTCCCAGAATGCCTCTCTCCATTCTTGTAAAAGTATATGTAGACAGCATATACGCATGTAATTTTATTCAGATACTGGTCACACAGTTTTCTAAAACGCCATTTCTAAAGGTAAAGCATTACATTACCCACTTAAGTCCTTTTAAAAATGACTTCCTTAGAGGTGAATTTTAAAAGCTCAGTGCAGGCCAAAATCGGGAAAAATGCACATAGGTCGGGCTCATGTGCACCCACTGTATTTTAAAAGCTGTCCTGAAGCACGCGTATCTCCCCACAGCGCGCACCTCTCAAAGTTTCCTAAAAGGGGCAGGGCTGGACATGGGCGTATCGGGATATGGAAGAGAGACGTGCACGTAAATATCTGCCTGGGCACATGCCCAGATCCCCTGCCGCACAAGTTTACTTCTTCTAGGGATAAGGTATAATTTAACCAAAAAAAAAATAAAAAGAGCCATTTCTCAGAGGTTTAAAGGGTCTGGGGTAACTGGGGGGTGGGGAGGGGTGCAGACCATCAAACCAGGGCGGTTTGGAGGACCTAGCTGTTAACTGGGCGAACTGGTGGACAAAATGGTGAAACTGGCAATGGCGAGGACGCGTGCCCCTTTTAAAGATCACTGACTTAAGCGGTAGAAGCGGGATTTACACGCACAGGCGCGGGCCCATTTAAAATTTGGCGCACCTATGTGCATGGTCAGGCTATTTTATGATGTTATAAAATGGTCACATATCTGGGAGCGCGCCGACGTGCACGTGTCAGAGTGTCCGCACGTCGGTTTGCAAGTTACCAGCAATTTCTATTGAAAAAAATAGTGTGTGACAAACCCAAATATTTAGATTCCCACTAATATGATTTTAACATAACTTGCTTTGATGGAAAAGAAATTGCTCCGTAACAAGAAACAAAAATAGGAAATGCTTAGATCATTTCTGGGGTTACAAATTACCCTTAATGCTCCTATATCTCTGGGATACAGCATTACTTTTATTCAGCCTATACAACGGTTGTCGGTGCCTCAAGTAGAGAAGGAAATATCCTTTTTACTATTTCACACAGTATCGTCATAGCCTGACCCACATTTACTTATAAGTCTAATAGTTTAAAGCCCATGTAGTATTAACCCTTGCAAAAGCCGTCTTTGCATTATCATTCGTATATAACACAAAATAAGCAGAATCCATAGTTATGCAGGACAACTCTGAATAAATGAACACCAAAAGTGCAGAAGGATTACAGTTAATGAAAGTTGCTCCTGCCAGTTCTAAGCTCTCTCTCTCTAACCCATATTTAAAGCCGGCTATCATACTATTATTGTATTATCATAATGGGACAGAGCTGTATAGCTGATAATGATCGTACCTTGCAGTCTTTTCTGTACTACTTTTTAACCATTGAACAAACAAGGATGCAATCTACATAGAGCAGCTTCTTCACCCCTGCTCCCTCTTGTTTGGCCATCAGGGTACGTTGTTCCAGTTCTATAATCACTGTAATTATACCATAATATTTTACAACCATACGGGCAAAATGGATTTAGAGAAAGAAAAAAAAAATAGCGTGCACATTCTCCTTTAAGAGCTGTAATTATTATGGGGTGGACACAGACAAAATACTCTCCACATCACAGGGCATTTATGGGAGCTGCAACTGCCATTATGTGAGCTGGAGCAGAAAGGGAGGAATAATAAGCATTTTTTTTTAGCAGCAAACCTCAGCATAAAAGCAATAACTAGAACCACAAATTTTAGAAAACAAACATCTGTTACTGGTAAAATGTGTCAAGTACACAACAAAAAGAAAAGCATGAAATGATAAAGTCTGGCTACTGATAACACCTATAGGTAGCTCTGGACAAATTTTCTACATTTCAGTGGATAACTGTGAAGATAAACTCTAGATATTCTCTAGTCTTAATTTCTCACTGTAGCACCCCCATAGGGCTCTTCATTTTCTGTTTTATTTACCCCAGGAATTTATCAGGGTTTATTATAAAGAGCAACGGTGAGAGAAAAATCACGGGATAAAAAATAACTCATTCTGACCACAAATTTTTCTCCCATTTTTTGTTTGTTATAATAAACCCTGATAAATTCCCGGGGAAAAAAAAAAATAAAAACTGAAAAAGGAGATTGCCACATACCAAGAAAGCAAAAATATTTACAAGTTCAGGTCTATCCCCAATCTACCATCCCAAAGGGAAATAGAAACTAACTAAAGCTGCATACACCCAGCCTGATTTCTACATTAGCTCCTAGAGTATTTTCAGACTCACGATATCACCATTAAAATTGTCATTCAGCACTGCTTCAGTAATAATAACTTTGATTTATGTAGATCCTTTATCCAACCAGAATTAAAACATTCTACAGTTTTCAGAAACATAATGGGTTGGATGCCTTGGTAGCATATTCTTGGCACCTGAACTGAGTATAAGCTTTCAAAGAAGAGGGTAATAAAGAACCATCCTGCATTACTGATATGTAAACTAAAGAATCAGAATATTAAATGATTTGTTGAAGGTCTTACAGAGATTAGTGGCAAAGGAGGAACAACCTCACATTTTGAGACTTCTCCCTGACCAGTAGTTTAATACTGTTACCACTACATTATATCTCTTTCCTCACAGTAACTTGCAAGAAAGCAGGGTTGCTTACCTGTAACAGGTGTTCTCCGAGGACAGCAGGATGTTAGTCCTCACACACATAGGTGACATCATCAGATGGAGCCCAATGTGGAAATCTTATGTCAAAGTTTCAGAAACTGACTAGGCACACTGAGCATGCCCAGCATGCCCTATACAATGCGTCCATGCAGGGACCCCTCTTCAGTCTCGTAACATAGAATTTATCTTAAAATAAATGGGATGGCAGGTGGGTTTCATGAGGATTAACATCCTGTTGTCCTCAGATAACACCTGTTACAGGTAAGCAATTCTGCTTTCTCCTAGGACAAGCAGGATGGTAGTCCCCTACATGGGTGAATCCCTAGCTACAGGCTGCTCCCCAACACAAAAGGGGACCAATAGATATCTAACCAGGTGCAAATGGGCACAACACCACCGGTGCTGTTGGTAACAGAGGAGGAGACAGCGTGAACCCAAACAACGGGTCCTAGGTTAGGAGAGTTGGGTTCTACACCTCAAACAGGTTCCACAGAACAGACTGGCAGAACTTGCTGTCGTGTTGGCCATCCCTATCCAGACAGTAATGAGATGTGAATGTGTGGAACAAACTCCACATCGCAGCCGTACAGACTTCCTCCATGGGAACTGCTTGCAAGTAGGCCACCAACAATTCTATGGCTCTGACAGAATGAGTCTTGACATTTATTTATTTTTAATTTTTCTATACCGATGTTCCTGTAAGAATACAAAACACACCGGTTTACAATGTAACTGCAAAAATTCGCTAAGGAGCGTTACATAGAACAGTGAAGAAATTAAATAAATAAGGAAAGCGTTATAAATTAACATATCGTAACTGTAACTTGTCATATCGTATAGCTTAACATATCATAACATATCATAACTATAACTTAACATATGGTATAACTCAACTTATCGTCATATTTCGTAACAAACAAGGAGTCTTAGAAAAGCGCTTAGGACAGGTAACTGAGATAACATAACTTAACCAGACATATCATAACAAAACATGGCATCTAAGGGAACGCGTGGGAAAGATGACTAAGAAATATAATAGGAGCGAAATTGACTAAGAAGCATAATAGGAGCGAAATTGACAGACTGTGTTGACTGATTGGGGTGTCAGAGGAGGAATTAAGAGTCTGATATGGCTAGAATTAAGAGTCTGTGAAGGCTGGAGTCAGGCGTCTGGGAAGGATAGAGTTAGGAGTCAGGGAAGGCTAGGCTGAATAGCAAAGTTTTAAGTCTTTTTTTGAAAGAAGATGGGCAAAGCTCTTGCCTGAGGTCCGGAGGTAATGCATTCCATTGATGAGGACCTGCTGTCGATAGGGCCCTCTTTCTTAAGAATGATTTTGCTTGTGGGGCAAACAGGGTGTCTTTGTAGGCGCTTCTAATTGGTCTGGATGAGGTATATGGTGTGAATTGTATAGTGGTGTCAAGGTATATGAGGTTGTGTTTGGCTTTATGGATGATCATGAGGATTTTGAAGAGGATCCTGTACTTGATGGGTAGCCAGTGGAGGGGTTGAAGAGCAGGGGTGATATGATCCCTTTTTTTGGTGTTGGTGAGGATCCTGGCTGCTGAGCTTTGAACCATTTGAAGAGGTTTTATGGTGTTGTCTGGGAGCCCGAGCAGGAGGGAGTTACAATAGTCCAGTTTTGACAGGATGATGGATTGCAGCACCAATCTGAAATCTTGGAAGTGAAGGAGAGGTTTTAAGTTTCTGAGGACTTGTAATTTGAAGAAGCAATCTTTCGCGGTGGTGTTCACAAAGTTCTTTAGGTTGAGCTGGTTATCTAGGAGTACGCCTAGATCTCTGACGAAAGGAGAGGATTTAATAGTGGAGTTGATAGAATGGCAGGAAGTCAGTGGAGTAGGGGGTGTGGTGAGGATTTCCTTTGAGATGATAAGAATCTCGGTTTTGTTGCTGTTTAGGACCAGGTTGAGAGTGGAAAGTAGTTGGTTAATTTCTTGGAGGCAGGTGGTCCAGTGGTTAAAAGTATTTTGAAGAGAATCTTTGATTGGGATGAGGATTTGGACATCATCAGCGTAAAGATAGTGGGGTAGTTTTGGCTTTGTGAGTAGATGGCAGAGTGGTAGAAGGTAGATGTTGAAGAGTGTTGGAGATAAGGAAGATCCTTGTGGGACACCCAAGTTGGAACGGACAGGAGGAGATTCTTTATTGTTGATCCTGACTTTGTAGAACCTGTTGGACAGGAAGGATCTGAACCAACAAAGTGCAAGACCTTTGACGCCAATGTCTGATAGTCGTTCAAGAAGGATGTTATGGTTCACAGTGTCAAAGGCGGCGGAAAGATCGAGGAGAGCGAGCAGATAAGTTTGACCTTTTTCCATGTTTAATAGGATAGTGTCTGCAAGGGATATGAGCAGGGTTTCTGTGCTTTGTGTTTTTCGAAATCCGTGTTGTGTGGCCAAGATGCAGTCTCGCCTGGGTATAACAGAAGGAGATGCAATCTTCTAGCCAACTGGATATTGTCTGTTTGGCAACGGCAATGCCCAACCATCAAAAGAAACAAAAAGTTGGGTGGACTGTCTATGGGCTTCTGTTTGCTCCAGATAGAAGGATAAGCCTTGTTTACTGTCCAAACTGTGCGGTGCTCGGTCACCTTGGTTCAAATTGGGCCTGGAAAAGAACGATGGCAAGATGATTGACTGGTTAAGATGTAAATCCATCACCACCTTAGGCAGGAACTTAGGGTGTGTATGCAAAACCACCCTGTCATGATAAAACTTGTAAGATGGATAAGTCACACTAAGGCCCTGAGCTCATTGACCCGGTGCGCTGAAGTGAACACCACCAAAAAGATGACCTTCCAGGGCAGGTACTTCAGGTCATAGGTGTGCAGTGGTTCAAAAGGAGCTTTCATCAGCTGATCTAACACCCCATTGAGGTCACATGACTCAGCAGGCGGCCCTAGGGGAGGTTTCAATTGAAGCAGGCCCCACATGAAATGTACAACCATAGAGGTGGGCACAGAGATGGGCGCACCATCTATACCATGGTGGTATGTGCCAATTGTACTAAGATGAACTCTGTAGGAGTTGGTTTTTAAGCAAAACTTTGAAAGGTGTAGAAGGAAATCAAGCAGTTTTTGTGTGGGGCAAGAGAACAGATCTAGAGCCTTCTGCTCACACACCACATGGAAAATCTCCTCCACTTCAGTCCACAGGACTTTCTAGTGGAAGGCTTTCTAGAAGCCACCAGGGCCCGAGACATTCTCAGAAAGATCAAGCAGCTGCAGGATTAACCTCTCAACATCCAGGCTGTGAGTGACAGGGCCTGGAGGTTGGGATGTTGCAGGCTGCCTTGATTTCGTGTGATGATATCTGGGGAAGAACTCAGACATTGGTTTCCAGATGGATAACTCCCACAGGAGTGGAAACCAGACCAGTCTCGGCCTATGAAGGACTATGAGGACCATAGTCCCTCTGTCCTTGCAAATCTTCAAGAGAGTCTTTACCACTAAGGGAATCAGAGGATATATGTACAGAAGACCCTTGCCCCAGTGAGAGAGAAAGGGCGTCTGAGGCTGGTTTATTGTCTGACTTGGACAGGGAGCAAAACAGAGGTAACTTCCTGTTGCAGGGGGATGCGAACAGATCTATGGATGGGCTCCCTCAGAGTCAGAATATCTGATTTGCTACCCCAGGAACCACTTGAGGGGTCTGAGGGCTCAACACAGCCTGTCTGCCACCTCCTTCTCCATCACGGCCAGGTACATGGCCTTGAGCAATATCTCATGAGACAGGGCCTATGACGAGATCTGGACCACTTCCTGACACAAGAGGTATGATCCCGTGTCTCCCTGCTTGTTGACATACAACATGGCTACGTGGTTGTCAGTCTGGATCAGGACAACCTTTTTGAACTGCCTATCTCTGAAAGCCCAAAGCGGATACCTGATTGCCCAAAGCTCCAGGAAATTGATTTGAAAGAAAGTTCCTGAGCGGACCACAGACCCAGGGTGCCGAGCCCATCTATATGACCTCCCCACACCAAGGTAGATGCATCCATGGTTAGTACAATTTGATTAGGGAGACTCTGAAAGGAAATCCCTGTTCCAGATTGGAAAGTACTCGCCACCAGACAAGAAGTCCATGTGAGACGGGGTGACTGATGCAATCCTGAAGGCTCTGAGTGGCTGGCGTGACTGTGACCTCAGGGTGCATTGGGCTCTGCGCATGTGAAAGCATGCCAAGTGAGTGACATGGATGATCGCGGCCATGTGGCCCAAAAGACTTAATATGTGCAAAGTTGATACCTGCTGGCTCTGTTGAACTTCTGCTGCAATGATCACCAAGGCAATAAAGTCGAACTGAGATGACAGACTGAGATGGGACTTTAGGTAGTTGAGAACGAACTCTAGAGACTCCAACACCCAGATGGTCAAGAGCATAGACCTGGTGGCCCCTGTCTGAGACGTGCTCTTGGCCAGCCAATCATCCAGATAAGGGAAAACATGCACTCCCAGAGGTGTGCCGCTATCATGGCCAGGCATTTTGTGAAGATCCATATTAGGAACTACCAACCAGGAAAGAGATCTAGGCGTCATAGAGGATAATACATTGAAATCATTGGTTCAGTGTGCTGCAGCAGTCAAAAAAAGCAAACAATGTTAGGAAATATTAGGAAGGGAATGGGAATAAAACAGAAAATGTCATAATGCCTCTGTATCGCTCCATGGTGAGACCGCACCTTGAATACTGCGTACAATTCTGCCAAGTTTTTAGTGCTCAATCAAACCCTCGAGACTCACAGCTCCACGGAAAAAAATAAAGAGACCAAAGAGGGACCCCCCTGTGGCCCTGTGGCACAGGGCATGCTGAGCATGCTCAGTGGGCCTAGTAGTTTTTAGAAACTTTGACATAAAGTTTCTGCATTGGGCTCCATCTGATGATGTCACCCATGTGTGAGGACTACCATCCTGCTTGGCCTCGGAGAAATATCTGTTGTTCTAGAAGTCAACATACAAAGCAAAAAGCTTTCACAAGCCAATAACTAACATCTATTAATAACCAGAAGTATTTTAAGAAACAAACCATACATTGAAGAAGATTAAGGGGCCTATGCAATACAAAAATTAAAAACATTTTAGCATGAACTCACAAAAATGTGCACACAAAAACTCTACCTAAAGTGGTTAATTTTGGCCACACCAGCATGGCCATAGTATTGGTTTGCATGGTAAACCCCAGAAAGCAAATATGCATGCTCCTAATGTTTGATCTCTTCATTGAGGGCACGGCAGGAGGGGAAACAGTAATGAGCTCTAATGCCGTACACGTTATGTAAAGAAGTTATGTGGTACTTAGGTGTATTTTATACTGTATATTTTTATAAATATATGTCCCTAGCATAGTAAATTGGTCCTGGTAGGTTTTTTTTGGGATTATTGACCCTTATGAATTATTCTGATTTTTTATCTGACCATAATTTGCACTTAACAGCTTCTTAGCCTCTAGAAACTGTGAGATGTTAGAACAAAATCAAATTTAAAAACACCACTGCTTGTTGGCCTGAAGTGAATGGCCCTTTTAGCCATGGGGATACCCTCTCTCTGCCCCAGGGCAAGAAACTATATTGAAAGAAACCCCATGCCCTCCCTTCCTCCAGCAGCACAAATATGCCCCATCTAGTGCATCACATCCTTCTTTCCCTCTCTACCTCCTGAAGCGATCACAGGCCCCCCCAACTGTAAAGAGCATCCTCCTATATTGGAAGACCCTCTTATGTAAAAACACCTTCCAAGGCAGCCCTTGACACTACTAGCCTCCTAGCCCTATCTAAACCCTGCTAACACCCTTGCAAAACCTGAACTAATTCTTCTTCAGGGTTTCAGGTTTTCACAAGAAGGAGGGATGACAAAGCTCTCCTGCCCGTCGTATGGTTCATTGTCAAAATGCACCACTAGGGTACCTTCATACCATCCTCCAGGCTATTGACTGCATGCTCAGTAAACAGCTACTAGTTAATACCTGCTAGGACCTGTTATTAATAAGTTACTGTTCATAATACCATTCAAAATCCCTACTGTTAACCAATCTAAAGTAAACAGGTTGGTCAGCAGTGAAGATTTCCCCGTCTTCCTCTCTCCCATGGCAGCAATAATCCTCCATCCCTCTCTCCTTTGCTCTCATAGCAATCACAACCCCTTACCCATCCAAAGGAAGATAATGACTCAAGTCTGAAGCCTCTCTCCTGTGTCAAAAGGCCCATGTCCCCCTGAGTCTGAAATAAATAAATCTACACCAATCCATGACCCAACAGAACTCATTACCCTTTAAACGTTTATTTGATGCATGAAGGTTGATTTTCAAAGAAAGCTGAGCACCTCACTTCGGAGCCTCCATTTTAGGGACATAAAGTTTTCCAAAATTTTACCCAAACTTAGCAACCTAAAATGGAGGCTCCTACACCTAGGCTTGGGATTTCTTCCCTGATATAGGAAATCAGCGCTGAGTACCTAACTTAGGTTCCCCGTCCTGACCATGCCCACTTTATTGGTGCCTACATTTAAGATGCTCATCATATTCCAAAACCCGGAAAACAGGTAACATATCTGGCTAACTTTAGCTGGATAAGTTAACGAATAGCTAGCAGGATAAACATTCCAGTGAATATCCCTGCATAAACTTATCAGAGATTACTTACATGGATAACTTTGTGATGTTTTAATATTGTTAATTAGGTTTCAAAGTTATCTGGGTATATGTACCTGGATCATGTTACCCTTAATCTTTATTCAAATAATATACCTAGTTAAGTGACTATCTTGCTTAAAAACTGCTTAACAGACTTTGTGGACTGATCCCTACCCCAGTCCAATAAAAATGGGATCTGCCTACTTGTGCCCCACCAAGCACCTCCACTGTAAAAGTAAAGGCATACAGAGCAGAATATCTCCATCCCCTCCCCACAGGTAGTCAAAGAGAGCCTTACCTCTGGCCCCTCCCTATCCCCCCTCTTCCCTCTCTAGACAATCCTTAACTCTCCCACCCCATCTAGCACGTCCCGAGTCCCTTACTGCTGCCAGGATCATCATACTCTTGCACTGTTCCTGGTGGCTTTCAGCCTTTCTCAGACAGCAAAACTAGAAGCATAAGCTACCAGTGATGCTGGCTGGACTGAACAAGGGTGTTTCCCCTTACTATTCACCACAGGGGGGGAAATATTCTGTTGTCACCTTTGTAACAGTGAGAGAAACTTCCTCCATCAGACACTTTAAGTAACATAAAATTCCTGCAAAAAGGTCACTCCGAAGCCATAAATCAAACCTGCTATACGAAAACAGCACTAACTACCAGAATCCAAACAGCAACAACCTTACCAATGGAAAAGCAGCACTGAAAGTATTCCACTGGACCCTAAAACACAAATATACCTCCTACTGGGAAAACAGAAGCTAAGCTGCTACACATACCTCTGCAGACCCTACACATTAGCAGAATACCTCACTTCAATCACATATGCAGAAAACAGACCCTCAAATAAGTGACCATACATTAGAAATAGCAAAATGCAGATAAAAACAGAATCATTTTTTGTTCTGCTGTCCCTTCCAGTATCACTAGTCCCCTCCTGTTCACTGCAGACAGAAGGGGATGAACAGAGGGAGAGGATGGATTAGGGAACAGAATGGGCCATTTGCTCTGCAGTATCTGCTCCAAGCTCACCCCTTCCCTTCAGTCTCTGAATGATAGGGGACAAGAGCTGGATTAGGGAGCAAAGTAGCTTCCTAAATGACAAGAGGAAAGATGAGAGAGCAAAGTGGCTCTTTGCTGTGATTTGTGCTCAGTCTTCTCCAGGCTCACCCCTCCCCTTCTGTTGCCTGCACACTGTCTGGGAGGGGAGGTGCTAGGGAAGGAAGCAGAGGGCTGTTCTTCTCTGCTGACTGAGATAGGCACTGGCAAAGAGTCATAGGGCAGAGCACTATGTGCTCCTGCAATAGGCCTTCTCCTATGCAGGGCCTGGGGCGGCTGTCCCTTTTGCCCATAGGTACAAATGGCCCAGAACACCAGGTTCTAGCAGTTATTAACCAATGGCCATTTTCGGAGTGCTTGGTAAATAAAGTGGAAGGTGATCATATCATGTTATTTGCCCAGCAATCAGTAACTCCTCATTTGCATATGAGATGCCTTCATTTTCATGCATGCTCATCATGCAAAATGTCTTTTAGGACTCCTTTAATGCGCAAGCTGTTTTTAGCTTGCACAAGAGGACTTTTTATTGTGTACAAATTTATTGCCTAGACCCTTATATGGTGGCTCATTAAAGGGGAACTTTTCCCTCTAAACCAGCACTGAACCAATGCTCCAAAACACAATAAAAAATGAAGCCCTGTCTACTTTCTAGACATTAAAGATCACATGGCAGTTTATTTATTTATTTTTTTTGCATAATTGCGGAGACATGAATCTCTATTATGATTTGTCAAAAGCCATGTCATATAAAACTGATGTTTAAATTTAGGCACCTAGTGCTCAAAATCAGCACTGAATGCCTAACTTACTTTCCTGACCTGGCCCTACCCACTATTTCAGAACCTAGTAAAAAAAAAAAAAAAAATAGGCACCTAAATGTAAGTGATCAACTTGTGGTTAAGTTTTAATTTATGCAGATCTGGGTGTCTAAATCATTCAAGTTAGATGCCTAGATCTTTGTAATATCAACCTCTTAACTTTTAAGAAGTGTATAAAATCATGCTTCTGCATTTCTGTACTTATTCGGCAGACCCATTCAAAGTGAGAATCTCCTGTGGTGCTGCATTAGAATCTAGGAACTAGCAGGCCTAATAAAGCAGCCATAGGAATTCTGCTCATCTTTCCTCTTACAATTTCTTCTTCCACACCGTGTTAGTTGCTGGGCTCACCCAAGCCTTATCAAGCTTAATGTCCAGAATTTTCCAAGCATAGCAGGTAAAAAGTCAGTTAATCTAGCAGAATCCACTTGAGAGATGATGATCAAACATCCAAACTTGGCACCATGCAATGAAAAAAGCAGCGTGATACATAAAAAATGGACCCAACACCATCTTTTCTTCCTTCAGGATCTTACAATTTATGTAAAAAAAAAAAACCAAACAAAACAGAGCCACCCAAATGCTCATTAAAGCCAAGTGTTAAAAAAATCAAATATTCTTAAGAATTTCTCAAAAGAGAAAAGAATTTATGGAAATCTTGTAACCGATAAATTAAAACTTCTAAAAATCCACCCACAGACTTCCACTAAAGCATGTCTAATAGCGTAAGCTAATGAAACTAGGAACAATTAGCTTCTACCAGGCACTCACTGCAAACCTCTAATTTAGTTTAGCACCAAAATGAAGTACAACTACTTCACTAATCTTATTTGAATGTTAATAAGAAAAACTAGAAACTTTTCAGAGTCCTACTTTAAGAGCTGGAAACAGATTGAGTTATGCACGCCAGATGAAGAAAAGAAATTATGCTTTCACTATTCTGAATTCCGTGTTATAAACTGTGCTTTTGCAACTCGAAATACTTAAGTGACAACTATGTAGTAGAGTTTTGAAAAATGACTTCTAGGAAGTAGCACCTAGGCTAAAAAAAGCAGCCAATGCACTTTATAAAAACCGCTGAGCTAGTCATTTCTCCAGTAATAAACCTACTTATAACGAATAAAAGTTCATGGACTGCCGCACTTGACAATGTCCTTTATCAAAGCTGATGCATTTTTAGTCCAAGAGATCTGGCACATCAGCTATTTTGGCTTTAAATGATATGACTCTACAAAAAGATAATGGGCAAAACAAATATTGTGACAGACTTGATGCATGTACTCCATGGCTATGTTTTTTTTTCTGATCCCTCCGCTCTATGGCCTTCTTCCCATTCCATGCTATTGGTGTGTCTCCGACATTCTACTCTCGCAAACAAACTTTCAACCAACTGTCTCACCTATGTTCCCATTGCTCTATAATTTATCAAAAAACTATGAATGTTTTGTAAGATGAAAATGATTTCAATAAGCACATGGTTCTTTAATATGAACAAATACTTTTTCTGCACAATACACCAGATCTATAAAGCATTACTACTTTGGAATTTATGTTGGAATGCTCTAGTGTGTCTCCCCCGGATTGTGGTTAACGTTGCCCCGGTTTCACCATGTATCTCAGGATGGCAAGTCATAGGTACAGCATTAGCCTGATGCAGGATGTGGTCACTCAGACCCATGGCTTCACCACTACTTAATGGAATGACTTCATATGAAATACAATGGGGAGATTTCCTCTGGGAAGAGAAGGAGGTGGCCCAGAATGTGGGCTTTAGTTAGATTGAGGCCATGCTTTGTCCAGGAAATACACATTATTCACTACTGAGTTGCTTTATAGCTAGACACAGAATGCTTAAAGCAATACACAGCATTGCCAAGTTTAAGGCATGTGATTCTAAGCACTCTTGTTGGTCAGGAAAGCACACTGATTGCCAGTCTTCTGTCAGATCCTTTGCAGGCAGCACAATCTGATAATCCCTGGCAGTACCTGGCAAGATAGCTCTTGCCTGCCTCTCCCTACATGCAAGGGGGAATCATTTACAGCAAATACACTGAAGAAGTGAGGGTGGCTATTACTGGAAGGAGCCTAATGCGTTTGTGGCAATATATAGTGGGCATTACCAAGTGACAGGTATGGGGGGCCTTCATACGTAAAGAACCATATGCTGGTTTTTTTTTTGGTTTTTTTTAAAAATTAGATTCTACCCGTGAGCCCTGCTGTGTTGACAGCTATATGCAGCACTGCCGAGTTTGAAATATGGCAGCAGCTAGATTAGTGAGGAGCTCTCAACAAGCAAGGTTTTGCTCCCGTGAACTTTGGCAGGGTTGACCATGTCCAAAGGCCCACAACAAGTATTGGGGTCTATTTAAAAAAAAAAATGCGCAGGCATCCATGTGTGCGTGGTTCTCAGCATGCGCACATGGATGCGGCTATTTTATAATGTGCGCGTGTGTTATAAAATACAATATCCGGGCGGATGTCTATCACGTGGTGCAACGGGAGGGGATCTCAAAAAATGCGTACAGCGATGCAGGTAGGACCTTCCCAGTTCCCTCCCAGTTCACTCCAATTAAGGAGCGGACTGGGAGAGAACTTCCCTAACCTTCCTCCCTCTTCCCCGACCCCGAAAGTATCCCTACCTAACCCCTTTTGTTTCATACATACTGGCCAGCTGCCGGCGCGCACTTCCCCAGGACAGCGGCTAATGGCGCCCCCCAGCCCGCACCTTTGGAGAGGCATGACACAGGGGTTAAGCACATGGCCAGGCCACACGTGTAACCCCCGTTATTTACGTGCATGGCACTTTTAAAATCGGGTCGATTGTGTTTATAAGTTGGTCGAACAAGGAATACTTCCTGTCCTTATGTTGCTTGGGTGGGTGAGAGCTGAGACAAGTTGCTTTTCAAGTATTCGGATTTGACAGCCAGATCTGGCCTGATCACCAACCAAAAAATAATTATGTTGCAGATTCATAAGTGACTCCTGCTCTTTTACGGACAAGGACATTGTCGCACCTCAGACCACATTTACATGGTAGTCAACTACTGAATTCCAGGATAATGTGAGGGGTGAGGCTTTGAAGGATCTGTGTCCTAGACAGCGAAATGTGTAAAAAGGGTTGATTTCTCCTGCCAGCCTTGTGGCAGCGTGATGCTGGAGTGCTTGTGAACTGAAATGCATCAGGCAGGGGCATGATCACCCCTCCGTGAGTTTTTTGAGAAGTTAGATGATGAATTTGTTCATATCTGGTGATTGGATTGGTGTATACAATTGACTTATGCTGTGGCCATATATAGACAATGAATGTCTTCCCTCTCGAACAGCAGCCTGGTATAGAGTTTTCTTTCACAGGTACAGTTTAGAATGAAGGACGTGGGTGGGGAAAGGGGGTGGAACAGTAAATGGGCTGGGGGAGGGGGAGGCATTGGCCGTGGCTTTAATTTTTCTTCCATCAGATCAGCTGAAGCAGGTGTACATAGAGAGCTGGATGACATCGGCACAGATAAAGAAATTGATACCTAGGCTATGGAGTAAAATTCCCAAGTGTTTGAAATAAACATTAAAAATGATAGTTGATAAGAAAGAATAGCTAGTAAGGAAAGGAACTAAGCCAATTAAGCTGACCTTTTGTAGGCAACCCACAAGGAGGAGGAAAACGAGTTCCAAACTATTCCATTTATCCCAATCTTGGTCAAAGTAGGCGCAGAAAGATTTGATAGTGTATTAAGCTGCTGATAGATCCAGTAGTACAAGCAAGATACTGCTTCACTGATCAAGTTCCTTTCTTAGATCTACAAGTGCCACAGGCGTGGTTTCTAAACTATCGCCTGCTCTGAACCATGCTTGAAACTTGTCAAATAGATCATGATTTTGAAGAAAATAGCTTAGTGGGGCAGCCTCAGCACTTTTAATTCATTTGCACATGAAGGAGATATTTGAAAAGTGTCTATAATTATCAAGTATCTTGGGTCAAGAGAGAGCTTTGTCAGCATTAAAAAAATCATTACAGATCTTAAATGTTCAGGTACCCTACACCCTTCAACAATAACATATGTATCATTCATGCTACTGAACCAACAACGGAACTTCTGGCATCTCTTAGGAGCCAAGAGGGACAGGGATCTAATTCACATATTTGGTTAGCTTGCTTTAATACAAAATCCACATCTCGGTATGACGACTGGAAGACTTGAGCTCTAACAGATCCATCTTGGAGCTCTACAGAAACCACAATATCTGCCCTAAAAGAAGCATTAGGAAAGGCAGGCAGTTCCCCAACAGACACCGCATTCCTAATCTTTGCAAACTATGTTCTGAAGTGGCTGATTATTTGTCTAAGTTCATAGATCATTAGATTTATGGTTAATATCTGTTTTGTTAATAAATTATAACAGTGATCTTTTCCTTACTGCTTTCTCCACCCTAACCTCCTATTCTACTTTAATTCTTCTTGTTCCTTTCTCTAATCTACTCACTTCCCCTGCTCCTGCCTCGGTTCACTCATCTTGCTCCTTTCCCTGCTCTATACTTATTTATGGCTTCTGTTTTTGTTTCTATTCTCAGCTTCCTCGGCTTTTATTTTTATAACACTTTTTTACTATTGTCCTATTTTGCTACTTTCACACCACCCACTGCTTCCCTTTCTTAGTCCTTTCCTTTTATTTGAAATTATAAATTTATATTATTTAAGGATAATATCAATCCTTACATATAAGAAACAAGTGCTTCACACATACAGAAAAGGCCTGGAAAGATGCGACAGTATGACTATCAGGAAGACAGAGAGCGCTAAGTGAATTCCAAGGGGAGCACTGCCTCAAGGGGAAAGGAAACGTGAAGAGAAGTTAACTGGCGAATTGTAAAGACAAAGGAACAGGAGGGCAGAGGGTTGCTGAGAAATGTAGTTCGGAGAGCCTTGGCAGAGAACCAATTTGGAGGAAGGTAATGGCCACGGAAGAAGATGGTAATAATATGGGAATGCAGTCAAGGTTAATTAGAAAGCTACTGCAAGGGATAAGCATGTCTCTAAAGGGTAGAGAAGTGCCAGAAAGACACAGGCAAGGAGCTGGGAGAGGGCTTACTCAGATCCAAATGCAGATATGCCAAGTTTTTGGTTAGGGATTAGAATTCTGTTAAAGTACAGTTTTAGAGGATGCCCCTTATCTTAATGCAGGATTAGGCTGACCTGGAAGGATACTACTATGGTACATTCCTAGTTGTCCTGGAGCCTTGAAATAGGACTGGAAACTAAGTGTGAAGTGAGCACTTGTGCATAGAATAAATGCGCTCCATGCTGAAAGTGGGAAATGTTTTCTGAGGCACTGACAGTAGGGCAAGAAGGGCACAGATGGCACCCTGTGAAACATACTAAATCAGCTCTTTGGGTGTATCTACATTTTATCAATACCGTGTTTAATTTTGGAACAAGATGGCAGTCCGGACCTGGAATGACGGAAATAATCATAGACTAAACCAAAAGAGAAATAAAGCTCTACATTCATTTTTTTTTTATCACTCAATACTTCCCAATATCTGAGAATTACGTTAAAAAATATGTTATGCACTATAAACAAAGCTACAACATGTTGCAATAAATTTCCCTGGGCAGTAAGCGGATCCATGAACTGTAATCTCTTGCAAAGAAACATTAGTTGTTACAAATTATTCTCAATGAATATTTCCGAGTCACTGAAAGAATATTCCTTGTTAGGAAAAATTACTATTTAAAAATTCATCAGCCAAAGGGGAAACCAATAGAAGGCACTTCACGACAAATGCCAGATGTTACTGAACATTCCAAATAAAGAAACAACATGAAATTATGAATCCCAAACTATTTATATTATTTTCTTCACATACCATTCTCATTTGTAGCACACAAATTATGTTAAGACACTGATTCACCATCACAAGACTGCAGGCACAAAAGCACCTGTGGTCAGGGGTAGGACAACAAAGAGGCAACACAGAGAGAGACAGAAACCAGGAAGAACATTTTCTAATTAAGTGAATGAAAACCATGCTATTTCTAAAACTGAACCGTGTCAGAAAAGACATTCTCCACATTTATCCTGAGAACAAGCATCTCACTCAGAACAGGAAGCTCCACCCATGGCGAGGACACAAATTCCCAGCAACAAGTCAAACAGCAACTTCAAAAGATAGGCATATAGAATTTTCAAAGAAGTTGCATGCGTATAATTAGCAATTTTCAAAAGTTGTTTTACACATATAGATCCTTTTGAAATTTACACACCCACACCTATCCACATGTGCATGCATGCCAAGCATTCCTTTTCTCTTTCTTTCTTTACCCAGTAGTTTCCTCTTGGTCCCCTGAGCTTCAAGTTTAGTCAGAACCAGTACTGCAAACCTATCACTAAAAGCCTTCATTCACAAGTATCCAGGAATTTTTCCTATAATTTACTTCCCACCCACCCAATATACCTAGCTTGGGCACTGCAGTGACAGTCTTTGGCTAGGGCTCGTGTAATCAGGGCTCTCTCTTGAACCCTGCAATCATGTGTCCTGGGATCAGCTACTAGGTGTCATGCTTTCATCGATGACCCTCCCCTACTCTGGGGCTTGGAATGCAGCCCCTGCAGCATTCCCAGTTGACCCATGGAGCAAGGCGTTCCTTTTTATTGGGCTTCTAAGGCTGTAGGAAACATTTTTTTTCTTGCCATCACTCCTGATTTCATGTTTGTGTAGGACCTTGTATGCTTATCTTTCATGGTTCTTCCAAGACTCCAATCCTACTGACTGCAAATTTTAATTTTTTGCTGTACATATTATGCATTGCTGTTTTACTATACTAATGTGAATAATACCAATTGTAAATTAAGTTGACAAATATTTTCAGAACTATATTTATATTACATTTATGTATTGCTTCTACCCATTCTTGCAGCAAGTCACAAACAGAAAAAGATGCCACAATCCAGCCATGGTATATAATATTAAAACATAAATTCAGCATAAAATACATCTTCCCAACCCAACCACATCAAATCCTTATCCCATATGCTCATATTACTGCACCTGAGCACCTAACTCACTATGTTATATTGTATGCCATCAAAACCAACCATATCTATATAATCTTTACACAACTGTGATTATTATTAGGGGCTATGAAGCATCTGAAGCAAAGAAATCTAAAGAAATGGAATCACTATTAAAAAACTATGATCCCTCATCCGTTTCGATCATGCATCTTTTGTAGTTGAAACAGAAAAAAACTACTTTTCCTGAGAGGAATATAAGGTTCGAGAAGGGATATAAGTGGACAATACCAATGAGACTAAATACAAAATTGAATCTTTATGGGTAGAAATCCCTTGTGTATCAGGGAAGACTACAGTGATAGGGGTATACTACCGTCCACCTGGTCAAGATGGTGAGATGGACAGTGAAATGCTAAGAGAAATTAGGGAAGCTAACCAAATTGGTAGTGCAGTAATAATGGGAAACTTCAATTACCCCAATATAGGCTGGGTAAATGTATCATCGGGTCACGCTAGAGAGATAACGTTCCTGGATGGAATAAATGATAGCTTTATGGAGCAATTGGTTCAGGAACAGACGAGAGAGGGAGCAATTTTAGATCTAATTCTCAGTGGAGCACAGGACTTGGTGAGAGAGGTAACGGTGGTGGGGCCGCTTGGCAATAGTGATCATAATATGAACAAATTTGATTTAATGACTGGAAAAGGAACAGTGTGCAAATCCAAGGCTCTCGTGCTAAAATTTCAAAAGGGAAACTTTGATAAAATGAGAAAAATTGTTAGAAAAAAACTGAAAGGAGCAGCTACAAAAGTAAAAAATGTCCAAGAGGCGTGGTCATTGTTAAAAAATACCATTCTAGAAGCACAGTCCAGATGTATTCCACACATTAAGAAAGGTGGAAAGAAGGCAAAACGATTACCGGCATGGTTAAAAGGGGAGGTGAAAGAAGCTATTTTAGCCAAAAGATCTTCATTCAAAAATTGGAAGAAGGATCCAACAGAAGAAAATAGGATAAAGCATAAACATTGGCAAGTTAAATGCAAGACATTGATAAGACAGGCTAAGAGAGAATTTGAAAAGAAGTTGGCTGTAGAGGCAAAAACTCACAGTAAAAGTTTTTAAATATATCCGAAGCAGAAAGCCTGTGAGGGAGTCAGTTGGACCGTTAGATGATCGAGGGGTTAAAGGGGCACTTAGAGAAGATAAGGCCATCGCGGAAAGATTAAATGATTTCTTTGCTTCGGTGTTTACTGAAGAGGATGTTGGGGAGGTACCCGTAATGGAGAAGGTTTTCATGGGTAATGATTCAGATGGACTGAATCAAATCACGGTGAACCTAGAAGATGTGGTAGGCCTGATTGACAAACTGAAGAGTAGTAAATCACCTGGACCGGATGGTATACACCCCAGAGTTCTGAAGGAAATAAAAAATGAAATTTCAGACCTATTAGTAAAAATTTGTAACTTATCATTAAAATCATCCATTGTACCTGAAGACTGGAGGATAGCAAATGTAACCCCAATATTTAAAAAGGGCTCCAGGGGCTATCCGGGAAACTACAGACCGGTTAGCCTGACTTCAGTGCCAGGAAAAATAGTGGAAAATGTTCTAAACATCAAAATCACAGAACATATAGAAAGACATGGTTTAATGGAACAAAGTCAGCATGGCTTTACCCAGGGCAAGTCTTGCCTCACAAATCTGCTTCACTTTTTTGAAGGAGTTAATAAACATGTGGATAAAGGTGAACCGGCAGATATAGTATACTTGGATTTTCAGAAGGCGTTTGACAAAGTTCCTCATGAGAGGCTTCTAGGAAAAGTAAAAAAGTCATGGGATAGGTGGCGATGTCCTTTCGTGGATTGCAAACTGGCTAAAAGACAGGAAACAGAGAGAAGGATTAAATGGGCAATTTTCTCAGTGGAAGGGAGTGGACAGTGGAGTGCCTCAGGGATCTGTATTGGGACCCTTACTGTTCAATATATTTATAAATGATCTGGAAAGAATACGACGAGTGAGATAATCAAATTTGCAGATGACACAAATTGTTCAGAGTAGTTAAATCACAAGCAGATTGTGATAAATTGCAGGAAGACCTTGTGAGACTGGAAAATTGGGCATCCAAATGGCAGATGAAATTTAATGTGGATAAGTGCAAGGTGATGCATATAGGGAAAAATAACCCATGCTATAATTACACGATGTTGGGTTCCATATTAGGTGCTACAAACCCAAGAAAGAGATCTAGGTGTCATAGTGGATAACACATTGAAATCGTCGGTTCAGTGTGCTGCGGCAGTCAAAAAAGCAAACAGAATGTTGGGAATTATTAGAAAAGGAATGATGAATAAAACGGAAAATGTCATAATGCTCTGTATCGCTCCATGGTGAGACCACACCTTGAATACTGTGTACAATTCTGGTCGCCGCATCTCAAAAAAGATATAATTGCGATGGAGAAGGTACAGAGAAGGGCTACCAAAATGATAAGGGGAATGGAACAACTCCCCTATGAGGAAAGACTAAAGAGGTTAGGACTTTTCAGCTTGGAGAAGAGACGACTGAGGGGGGGATATGATAGAGGTGTTTAAATCATGAGAGGTCTAGAACGGGTAGATGTGAATCGGTTATTTACTCTTTCGGATAGTAGAAAGACTAGGGGACACTCCATGAAGTTAGCATGGGGCACATTTAAAACTAATCGGAGAAAGTTCTTTTTTACTCAACGCACAATTAAACTCTGGAATTTGTTGCCAGAGAATGTGGTTCGTGCAGTTAGTATAGCTGTGTTTAAAAAAGGATTGGATAAGTTCTTGGAGGAGAAGTCCATTACCTGCTATTAAGTTCACTTAGAGAATAGCCACTGCCATTAGCAATGGTTACATGGAATAGACTTAGTTTTTGGGTACTTGCCAGGTTCTGATGGCCTGGATTGGCCACTGTTGGAAACAGGATGCTGGGCTTGATGGACCCTTGGTCTGACCCAGTATGGCATTTTCTTATGTTCTTATGAGACATATCCTGGAGAATGGTCTTGTACAGCCCTAAATGTCACATCAATTTTTTTACATTTGTAGAGAGACTACCAGCAACCAATATAGTTTTTGAAACAGTGGGGATACATGCTCTGTCTGATTGAGCCCACAAGGATCCTTGCTGCACTGTTCTGAATTAGTTGTAATCTTTTAATGGATACCTCAGGTAACCAAACATAGAAAGTGTTACAATAATTGATATAATTATGGCCTGCACAACCATAAATTAAATTAGCATAGGGTAAGAACACTCATCTGATGAATCAGTTGCAAATAGGAGGAGAAAATCTGAGGGCCAAATGATAACCCTGCAACAAACCAAACTCCTAAATTATGCACAAAATCATGAAATAGGATCATGTTTCCTTTAATTGGAAAGCAGCAGGACAATATCCTTGGCCTATCTACTAGGCTTCTGATTTTCTCAACTAATATATACCATTCTCAATACAACACTATTTTTGGAAGCAAGGAATGTGTTGTTACATTGACCATACAAAATCCAAGGGAAACGAACAGAACAGTTCAAAGTCCACACATAGGTTAAATAAAGCAATTACTTATTTATTACAGTGACTCCACAGTGTTTAATGCAACACAATTCTTAGATTTCAACAGATCCCCCGACACGGTATCCGTGTTTCGCCATGTGGCTGCATTGGGAGGGACGGCAATAAATCTTAATTCTAAAAAACAAAATAAATACAGGTGAGGAAACACAACAAATCGATGGGGAACAACTTAAATATCCAGAGTTTAACATACCTGAAGTGTTACAGCGCACAACATGACTGGGAGTGCACAGTTCAAGCATAACAGAGATCCCTTTAAAGTTAGAAAATGGTGTG
Source organism: Rhinatrema bivittatum (assembly GCF_901001135.1). NCBI lineage: Eukaryota > Metazoa > Chordata > Amphibia > Gymnophiona > Rhinatrematidae > Rhinatrema > Rhinatrema bivittatum. The sequence continues at coordinate 67,180,788 of NC_042621.1, read as the reverse complement.
AAAGGCTTGCTAACCAATCAGAAAAGAGTAGGACCTGAAAGAAGACTACATGTGCATGTTATGTGGAAAAAGCCCATTCAATTTCATTGTTTAAACCATGGGGTGAGAGACAATTAAAAGTGTAAATCAATTTTTGTTCCCTGCGGATAAGCATCTCTGAAATATTACAACCCCCCCCCCCCCCCGCCTTGGAGGGGATAACACATCAATGATGAAGAATAAGTCAAAGATCTGATTAGCTTGCTTGACCCAATGGGCAATCAGAGGGGCGTTCTCACATTGGTTAGTTAAGCAAGATCAATGTTCAATGATCCTAGTTATCATCATTCGTGTAGTTTTACCCAAATAAAACAATTGGCATGGACATATTATAACGTAAATTACACCAGACGTGGCACAATTTGAACTAAAGCGCAGGGAAAACATTCTATTAAGAGTGGGGTGTTGAAATGAAGTTAAACATAACAATAACGAGAAGACGGAACAGGTTCCACAAGGGGTATGTCCATTAGTACTTGGAGACGGTAAAATGCCAGAGGGCAGTTCAGAATGAACTAACAAGCCTCTCAAATTTTTACCCTGATGAAATGTAAACCGAATAGGACAATCGAAAACTTTATGTACCGAAAGAAGAGGCCAAAACCGAAGAATGATGGATGTAAGGGCCTTACACTGTACAGAAAAAGGTAGAATACAATTAATTATACCAGCTAATGAACGATAAGTGTTTTTTAAAAAACAGAGTAAGGGTACCCTCTTTCTTGAAACATAGCAAACATCTGCTTAGCTTGGATGGTGAATTCACTCTTGGATGAGCATAGCCGTCGAAGACGGAGGAATTGGCCAAAAGGAATGTTAGTTTTTAAAGACTGAGGAAGGTGACTGTCAAAGGATAATAATGTATTATGATTCCAAAAAAACTGGAGAAAGGGAAAAAGAAAATCCAGAAATTTCAAGTCTGTGTCCATTGATATTATACATAAAAGAGCTACCTTATTTGTTTCTATGCAATTAGAAGCTGACAAGGATAAAGTGTTTAGGGATTTACTTAAACATAAGGATTTGAATTTCTATGGTCAGAGAATTTTAATGTTCCCGGATGTTTCTCGAGCCACTCAGGCAAAGAGGAGATATTTCCTCTCTCTAAAGGTAAAATTACTTGCCCTAGGGGCATGTTTTTTTCTAAAGTTTCCCTGTGTATGTTTTGTTACCTATAGAGGGAAGAAATATAGTTTCTCTGATCCATTACAATTGGAGACTTTTATGTTGGATAAAAATGTACTAGGAGGAAGTATTGTTGATGACCAATAGAAAATCCTTTTTTCTCTCTCTCCTAACATTAAGTTTATTCGATTAAAAATGTGTAAATTAGCTCCCCCGGTTATGTAATGGAGATGTGGTTTAATTATGGTATTTAATTATTATGTAAAGTGAATACATCTGTATTACTTCTTGATATTTTTGTTTAAATTTTAAATGAAAATTCAATAAAGAAAAAATTGAGAAAAAAACAAGCTGTGGAGTCGCGGTTATAAATAAGTATTTGCTTTATTTAACCTATGTGTGGACTTTGAACTGTTCTGCTCGTTTCCCTTGGATTTTGTATACTACGTGCAGAATTACTCTTCTTTGGCATTGTTACATTGACCATGACATTTTATACAAAAAACAAATAAGAACGCTTTCCTCTCTATTACTACCACCCTATTCTTTATACTCATCAATGCACAATCCATTACTAAATATCTGCCATCACCTACGACCTTCTTGCATCCGGAGCACAGGACTGCTTCTGTATCACTGAAACCTGGTTGAAAGATTACAACATCCCGATTCTTAACCATTGCTGCCCACCTAACTTCTCATATTTTCATAGACCTAGAATAGGATGCAGGAGGATGAGGTCTGGCTATTTTCTTTAAATCCCACCTAAAATTTACTATGGTAGATGTCTCTATCCCTGCCCCACTGGAGTTGCTATGCCTAAAATCCAAACACATAAACCTCTGTCTAACCTACTGTCCCCTCCTGGGCTACTTGCCAAAAACACTCTCCTCCGTATCTAAATTTGAATCCATCAACAACCATAATCCTAGGCAATTTCAACCTCCACCCACCAGCCTCACATATTTCAACCCCCACCAACATTATTTGATACCTTTCTTTACATAACAACATAAGAAATTGCCATGCTGGGTCAAGACCAAGGGTCCATCAAGCCCAGCATGCTGTTTCCAACAGAGGCCAAACCAGGCCTCAAGAACCTGGCAATTATCCAAACACTAAGATGATCCCATGCTATTGATGCAATTAATAGCAATGGCTATTCCCTAAGTAAACTTGATTGATAGCCGTTAATGGACTTCTCCTCCAAGAACGTATCCAAACCTTTTTTGAACCCAGCTACACTAACTTCACTAATCACATCCTCTGGCAACAAATTCCAGAGCTTTATTGTGCGCTGAGTGAAAAATAATTTTCTCCGATTAGTCTTAAATGTGCTACTTGCTAACTTCATGGAATGCCCCCTAGTCCTTCTATTATTCAAAAGTGTAAATAACCGAGTCACATCTAGTCGTTCAAGATCTCTCATGATCTTAAAGACCTCTGTCATATCCCCCCTCAGCCGTCTCTTCTCCAAGCTGAACAGCCTAACCTCTTCAGCCTTTCCTCATAGGGGAGCTGTTCCATCCCCCCTTTATCATGCGGCTGGAAGGAAATCAACTCCTCCCACACTCACAAGAAAGACAATTGCCTGGACCTAGTACTCGTTAACCCCTCCGGTTTTCACATAAATGATTCAAACAAACATATCTGAAATTCTTTGGAGTGACCACTTCCTCATCAACTTTATCCTCAAACCCAAATTTTGCAACCAAGTCTCTCATGGAAATAGCACCATAACAATGAAACAAGGGCATATAGACCCAACGTCCCTTGCATCCAACCTCACTCCGATTCTAGACAACACCTCCTCTAATTTACCTGAAGAACTACTAGAACACTGGAAATACACCCTTATACCAAAACTTGACAAACTTGCCCCTCTGAAACCACCCATAAAATCTGCACAATGGTACAACATCTCACTCCAAACCCAAAAATGTGAACAAAGACAATATGAAAGAAAATGGAGAAAAGACCCATCTCAGACAAATAAAATCCTTTACTATAATAAACTGGCATCATATCAAGAGGCCATCACCACTGCAAAGAAATCCTACATCTGCAAAAAACTATCAGCCTCGCATAACAACCCCAAAGAATTATATACTTCTGTAAAAAAAATATAATCAACCCAAGCTTGACCCCCTCTTTCTCTGTAAAAAATAAATGTTCAATACAATGCCTCAATGGAAATATTTGACCTGCTGACTGATCAATTAATGATTGAATTTCACCTAAATCTAGCTCCTGTAATTGCTTGAACACTTTATACATATTCCCTGGTTCAAACCTTGGATTGCCCACCAATGGTAAACAATGTGATCTCTCCCAATATGACTTCAGCAAACTACGTAACAGCCTCCAACACATTCTAATAGAATGAAAAGTCACAGACCTTGAGATATGAAGTGAAAGGGTCTTAAAATGATCATGCAAAATATATTTCAAATGCAATGGCATTGTACAGCTTACATCCAGTCTATAACCAAAAATGTTTGGGGTAACCACCAACCAATCTTTCAGAATTCCTAGAAGACACACCATGTTATACAACCTGATATTACAAAAATCCATTCCCCCTTCTAGTATAGACACCATCAATTTAATTACTGATAATTTTGTCCTACGGGAACTCCAAAAGAAATTGGAACACATCCTATTAATGGTTCCAATATCTTTTTTCAAAAGTAGGAAAGGCACCGTTTGTAACACATATATGAGCTTAGGAATAAGAATCATTTTCACTAGAGCTATTCTGCTTATTATGGACAATGGAAAATGCATCCAAATATCTAACTTTCTCCTAAACTCCATAAACAAAGGAGGATTATATTTATACCACTCGAGTATTACTGCATACTCCAATACCTAGATACTTAATGGTATCAGCCCACTTTAATGGAAAGTCTGGCCAATTATACTTTAAACCACCTCCCACATCAAGAGCTTCTGATTTATTGAAATTTAATTTTAAACCAGAGAAGTTACCATAAAGCTTAATATCATCCAAAATCACTGGAAAGAATCCTTGTCATTTGAAATAACCATATCATCATCTACAAAGAGCATTAATTTAAGTTCTTGATCACTAATTGCAATCCCTTTAATTTTGTAATTCTGTTTCAACCGGACAATTAAAGGTTCAAGAGTTAATATAAAAAGCAAAGGGGAGAGCGGGCAACCCTGCCGAGTGCCTCTACCCAGTTTAAAATATGTAGCGTAAGAGCCATTTGTGCAAATACAAGTCCTGGGATCCATATAGAGAAATTTAATCGCAGCAGCGATTTGGCTGTAAAGCCAAACTTATCTATAGCATAGTACAGAAATTCCCACGATACTCTACTGAAGGCTTTTTCTGCATCAAAGCTTACAGCCAAAGGGTCTTGTATTTTCAAATATTTGCATGTTTCAAGAGCCATTAATAAACTCATAATATTCACAGAGGACTTTTTACCATATACAAAGCCTGTTTGTTCTGGGGAAATTATATTGGGCATAACTAATTTAAGTCTATTCACAATCCATTTGAATTACAGTTTAATGTCCTGGTTTAGCAATGAAATCGGCCTATAAGAACTAGCCAAAGCAGGATCTTTGCCAGGCTTTGGCAGCACAGTTATTACTGCTTCTTTCATAGTCTCAGGCAGTCTTTTGGTCTGAATCATATGTTCAAATAATTCTTGTAAGATGGAAACTATGTGATCGAATAAACATTTATAATACGATGCTGGGAGATCATTTGGTCCAGGGGATTTGTAATTATTCAATTCCCGAATAATATTTGGAGAGCTTTGGTAAAGTAATTTAAAAAAAAAACTGGTCTCTATTACCTACATGGCTATCTTCCCGCGTGCATGTGTAATAAAATGATTGAATGTATCCCTAATATTTGTCGGAATTGACCCAGTTTCCTTTATTATTTTTAATTTTACAAATAAATTTGGAAACTGATTGAGCTTTGGCAAATCGGCTAACATTTTCCCTGATTTGTTACCATATTGAAACAATTTGTGTCAGTAAGTAAAAACAGATTTTATAGCCCTTTGGTATAGTAAATCGTTCAATAATTTTTGGGAAGTCCAGAAATTATCTTTATTTTTTGTGTTAGGTACGGAAAGCATACACCTTTAATAAGATGCTAATTGTTTTTCTAAATTTATTATATCCTTGTCCAATTGTTTTTTTCTTGCTATTATATAACTGATAATTTCCCCTCAAGTATCACTTTTGAGATTTCCCAAAATAAGGCTGGATTGTTCATTTTCCTGCTCAAAAAAACTTCCATTTAGTTTCTAAATAAGACTTGAATTGAGGGTCACCAGTTAGCCACACTGGCATTTTCCAATTAATACCTTCCAAACCCCTACTCCGCTTTGCAAATTGGCATAGTATCTGACAGTGGTCAGAGATTGAGAGACAGCAAATTCTGGAATCCTCAATTTTGGAAAATAAAGTTTTGGAAAGTAAAAGAAAATCTATTCTCGATTGAGAAATGGCCAAAATGGTGAGACGGACAGTGAAATGCTAAGAGAAATTAGGGAAGCTAATCAAACTCGTAGTGCAGTAATAATGGAAGATTTCAATTACCACTAAAGAAAGAACAGTTAATTGCTGAAGTGCAACGAGCTCCACTTATCTATACACAAAAGACGTTGCTAGCTATGGTTTTCGAGCGGATTCAAGCCCGCAGACCTTGGTGATGAGACACACGTTGGCCGCCCCGCAGATCAGCAGAGCCATTAGGAGACATTGGGCGATCCTCCAAGAAATTCATCCTTCATTTCATGAACCTATTCGGATAGCATACTCCCGAGGCCGCAATATTAAAGACCAGGTAGTCCATTCCAGTCTTAATGAGACCCTGAATGATGATGAACCTGTCAGTAATTGCACAAACTGCGCTCATTGCGCTCTGAAATCACCATTGACCACAATGACATTGCCATCAGGACGGATTGTACCTCTACCCCAAGCTACGTGCAGAACTCCGTTCGTAGTATATGCCATCATCTGCCCATGCCCACTTATTTATGTGGGCATGACCAAGCGTCCGTTCAAGATTAGACTAACTGAACATAAATGTTGCCTTAATACAGGTCGCATTGAGGAGCCACTGGTAGCGCACTTTCAGGAACACGGTCATATTTTTCAGATATTAAATGGACCATTTTAGAAGTCATTAAAGCACATTGGAGAAAAGGTGACCGGATTAAAAAACTTCGACAATGCGAACAGCGTTGGATTTTTCAGTTGCATACAGTGATCCCCGGGGGCCTTAACAAGGAAATAGAGTGGATTCACTTTATGTGAATCCACCAGTCCCGCCAAATCATGCACACAGGTGCAGTAAGGTGAATTCACTTAGCTGCCAAATCATGCATTCAGGTGCAATAAGGTGATTTTGCATAAAATCATGCCAGATCCCGCGGCACCTCAGCAGAACGCCGTCGGGAGGACTAGGCGGTTGAATGCAGTAAGTTGCGATTTAAGAAGTTTCTAAACCTTTTGGGAGGTGCACATATGATTTTAAGAATGCCCTTGTGCAAAAATTGTCTTTAAGATATATGTGATGTTATGACCATTTCTTATCTTAAAGGGTATTAATTACCATGTGAACCGGACGGGTGTCAAACCAAGATATTGAGTATCAAGTAAACCTTTGACGGGCATTAAACCTTCCAATTTTTGAGTTCAGGTATAACAACCTTTTGATGTGGATACAGTCCCTGAAGCAGCGCAAAGCGAAACGTACGTCGGACTGCGCAAGCATCTTTAACATCGAAAGTTCATCCCTTCAAAGCCTTTCCTGAACAACCTTCACCTGCAAAGCGCGGTAGCGCTGCAGACGAAATCGGAAGCGCGGAGGCGCTCAGCACAAGTAAGGAAACACCATCTTTTGGAAGCGCGGTGGCGCTCAAAACAAGTAAGGCAAATACCGTCCTTTATTACAGTTAACACCGTCATATTCAAAATTATTTTAATAAAAAGAAGAAAATACAACAAGAAAAATATCAAAAAGAAAAAGAAAAAATTGATTTAATAATAAAGCGACAGTTTGAGGAATTAAAAACTACAAGGGACCGATGATTAAATATGACCCGCTGTGGTTGACAGCTTGGCTTACTGCCTAAATCAACCCAGGGTGGTATGATGGTCCATCACCTTTAATAAGTTCATTGCCCAGATTTCAATTACCCCAGTATTGACTGGGTAAGTGAAACATCAGGGCATGCTAGAGAGATAAAGTTCCTGGATGGAATAAAAGACAGTTTTATGGAGCAATTGGTACAGGAACCAACAAGAGAGGGAGTAATTTTAGATCTAATTCTTAGTGGAATGCAGGATTTGGTGAGAGAGGTAACGGTGGTGGGGCCGCTTGGCAATTATGATCATAATATGATCAAATTTAAATTAATGACTGGAAGGGGGGGGGGGGAGTAAATAAATCCATGGCTCTAGTGCCAAACTTTCAAAAGGGAAACATTGAGAAAATGAGAAAAATAGAAAAAAAACTGAAAGGTGCAGCTACAAAGGTAAAAAGTGTACAACAGGTGTGTACAACAGGCATAGACCAGATGTAGTGCACACATTAAGGTGGAAGGAAGGCAAAATGATTACCGGCATGGCTAAAAGATGAGGTGAACGAAGTTATTTTAGCCAAAAGATTTCCATTCAAAAACTGGAAGAAGGATCCATCAGAAGAAAATAGGATAAAGCAGAAGCATTGGCAAGTTAAATATAAGACATTGATAAGAGAGAATTTGAAAAGAAGTTGGCCATAGAGGCAAAAACTCACAATAAAAACTTTTAAAAATATATCTGAAGCAGAAAGCCTGCAAGAGAGTCGGTTGGACCACTGGATGATCAAGGGGTTAAAGGGACACTTAGAGAAGATAAGGCCATCACGGAAAGATTAAACTATTTCTTTCCTTCGGTATTTACTGAAGAGGATGTTGGAGAGATACCCATTCCGGAAAAGGTTTTAATGGTTGATGAAACTACAACATATCTCCCCAAGATTTCTTGTTACAATAATTATTTCTTGTTACAATAATTATTAAATAATACTAAATAATTAAAAAATACTAAATAAAATAAATAAAAATATTATGTTCTGTTTTTATGTAATCAGTTATAATACCAGGTAACAGTTATGAAAAATTCCTCCCTCCCCCTCACCTAAGTTATTTGTTATAATGTATTCAATTTTTACTCTGTTTTATGTAATAAGTTGTTATGTCTGTAAACCGTTGTGAAGGCTTGCTCCAAACAACGGTATATAAAAATCGACAAATAAATAAATAAATAAATGATTCAGATCAACTGAATCAAATCATGGTTGAAGATGTGATAGGCCTGATTGACAAACTGAAGAGTAGAAAATCACCTGGACTGGATGGTATACACCCCAGGGTTCTGGAGGAACTAAAAAAAAAAAAAAAGAAGTTTCACACTTAACCTATTAATTTGTAACCTATCATTAAAATCATCCAGTGTACCTGAAGACTGGAAGATGGCCAATGTAACCCCTATATTTAAAAAGGGATCCAGGGGTGATCTGGGAAACTACAGACCGGTGAGCTTGACTTCAGTGCCAGGAAAAATCATGAAAGCTTATAAAGAATAAAATCACAAAACATTTAAATAGACATGGTTTGAAGGAACACAACCAACATGGATTTACCCACGGGAAATCTTGCCTCACAAATCTCCTACATTTTTTTTGAAGGGGTGACTAAACATGTGGACAAAGGTGAACTTGTAGATGTGGTGTATTTGGATTTTCAGAATGCGTTTGACAAAGTCCCACATGAAAGGCTTCTAAGAAAACTAAAAAGTCACGGGATAGGAGGCAATGTCCTTTTGTGGATTGCAAGTTGATTAAAAGACAGAGAGTAGGATTAAATGGTCAGTTTTCAAACTGGACAAAGGTAAACAGTGGAGTGCCTCAGGGATCTGTATTTTGACCAGTGCTTTTTAATATATTTATAAATGATCTGGAAAGGGGTACGACGAATGAGGATCAAATTTGCAGATGTCACTAAATTATGCAGAGTAGTTAAATCTCAAGCGGATTTTGATGAATTGCAGGAGGACCTTGCGATGGAAGATTGAGCTTCCAAATGGCAGATTAAATTTAAAGTGGACAAGTGCAAAGTGCAAGTGCAAGTGCAAAGTGAAATCGTCGGTTCAGTGTGCTGCGGCAGTCAAAAAAGCAAACAGAATGTTGGGAATTATTAGAAAAGGAACGACGAATAAAACGGAAAATGTCATAATGCCTCTGTATCGCTCCATGGTGAGACCGCACCTTGAATACTGTGTACAATTCTGGTCGCCGCATCTCAAAAAAGATATAATTGCGATGGAGAAGGTACAGAGAAGGGCTACCAAAATGATAAGGGGAATGGAACAACTCCCCTATGAGGAAAGACTAAAGAGGTTAGGACTTTTTAGCTTGGAGAAGAGACGACTGAGGGGGGATATGATAGAGGTGTTTAAAATCATGAGAGGTCTAGAACGGGTAGATGTGAATCGGTTATTTACTCTTTTGGATAGTAGAAAGACTAGGGGACACTCCATGAAGTTAGCATGGGGCACATTTAAAACTAATCGGAGAAAGTTCTTTTTTACTCAACGCACAATTAAACTCTGGAATTTGATGCCAGAGAATGTGGTTCGTGCAGTTAGTATAGCTGTGTTTAAAAAAGGATTGGATAAGTTCTTGGAGGAGAAGTCCATTACCTGCTATTAAGTTCACTTAGAGAATAGCCACTGCCATTAGCAATGGTTACATGGAATAGACTTAGTTTTTGGGTACTTGCCAGGTTCTTATGGCCTGGATTGGCCACTGTTGGAAACAGGATGCTGGGCTTGATGGACCCTTGGTCTGACCCAGTATGGCATTTTCTTATGTTCTTATGTTCTTATGTGATGCATTTAGGGAGAAACAACTCTTGCTGTAGTTACACAATGTTGGGCATCTCACCCACATGACCCTATTTCAATTGTTTCAATCTATTCCTGATCTAGTTTCTCGCCCATTAGCTGATATCATTGTAAAACCCATATTAAAGAAACCACAATTGAATCCAGATAATATAGTAAATTTCCACCCAATTTCCACTCTCCCCTTCCTAGCTAAGTTGCTAGAAAAGGTTGTTAAATAACTTATGGATTATATCTGGAAACCAACCAATTGCTCTTTCTTTCACAATTTGGATTCCGAAAACTTCACAATACAGAAACTTCTGATTTCTCTCTTGGATACTATGTTAAGAGGTCTTGATAATGAGAAGTCTTATCTTCTGATAATACTTGATATTACAGGGGCTTTCGATATTATAAATTACGATTCAATGATTAGAAGGCTTCATGAAATTGGCCTTAAAGAAACCACCCTTGCCTGGTTTAAATCGTATTTCTCAAATCAAACCTTTAAAGTAAAAATAGGATCCACCAAATCTAAAACATTACCTCTCTTCTCAGGCGTACCTCAGGGCTCATCTCTTTTCCCTACACTTTTTAATATTTACATTGCACCACTATGTAAACTTTTGGCAGGACTTAGACTAGTCCACTACATGTATGCGGACGATGTCCAGATTCTTCTTCCTATTAAGTATTCAATTCATAACATTCAAACTCTGGGAAATCTACTTATGTTCCATTAAGGAACTGCTTACCCATATGTCGCTGGCTCTAAATTCCAAAACAGAAATTGTGCTCATATGCAATAAAATTACAGAGAAAATCGCTATTAATATCAGTTCATGTCTCCCTTCCTATCAAATTAGAGAAGAAGCAAGAAATTTGGGGTGCATTTTGGATAGTGAACTTAATTTGAAAGCTTTTATAAAAACCACAGTGAAAGATGGGTTTTATAAATTGCAAATACTGAAGAAATTAAAACCTTTGCTCCACAGAAATGACTTTAGGACTGTAATTCAAGCCTTATTACTGTCCAAACCTGACTACTGTAATGCCCTTCTGTTGGGACTGCCACTTACATCAATTCGGACCATGAAGCTCCTTCAAAATGCCTCTGCCCGTCTGCTTACAAACTCCAGGAAATTTGACCATGTTACTCCGCTATTGATAGACCTCCATTGGTTACCAATTCAAGCTCGAATCCAGTACAAATGTTTAACTTTAATCCACAAAACAGTACATGGCGAAAACACAGACTGGTAAAACGCATCTCTCCGGATACACACACCCGCACGTAATTTAAGATCTTTTGGCAAGGCTCTTCTTTCTATTCCCTCACCAAAATCAGCTCACCTAAACTTAGTTAGGGAAAGAGCCCTTTCACTCGCAGGGCCAAAACTCTGCAACTCTCTCCCATTAGATATATGACAAGAAGTAAATATACCAGCATTTAAAAAAATGTTGAAAACATGGTTATTCGAGCAGGCCTATGCCCTACCAGGTAAAGCATTATGTTATAGACTCTCTCTTTTATGATTTGATAAGTAGCATGACAACTTATCTCAAACTGTTATTTGTTTTTGTATAAAAAATGTTCTGTATTTTATTATTTTGTAATTTTTATCTTTTATTTTTTATCTTTTGGTCTTAAATTTATAGTTATTTAGTAAAAAAAATGGGCATTTTAATTTTAATCTAATTTTAACTTTAATTTAATTTAAAAACACCTACAGTACTGTGTGTTTATATGTTTTATAGGACAAGGATTAATTCAGAGTCCTCCTTTTACTGTACATCGCCGTGAAGTACAAGGAAGCAAGATGAAATTATTTCCCAAGCTAAAACTGGTAGAATCTTGCTGGGCTCACCTTCTCAGTGACATCGCATAGCTAAAAAAAAAACTTGGCTATTGTGACATCGACAGTCCTAATCTGCCCTTTTGGGATTCAGGGCTGTATAGCTTCTTATCTGATGAAGTAAAAGCTCTATAAGCAGCATTTCTTTAAGACAGACACAGCACCAAAGAAGAGCTGATAGCCTAAAGAGCACATTGGCTTTCTCTCTCCCATTCATGGTACACAAAATCACCATAGCTCGTTGGAGTCTCTTCCCAATATGTTAAATGCAGCACAATGTCCTTGGGTCTGGACAGTGCCTGTAACATATGGACAGATGCCCACATCAAAATGAACAGCGTTTTTCACATTTTGTAAAAGTGCATAATAAAAAAAAAAAATGGGAACTAGCAATTGACTTTCCATTAAGCTATAGCCAGTACTGCAACACTATCCAGCTGTGCTTCTAACACTCTCCTCCTCTCTTGATGGCAAGCCAATGTCTTTATATCCAGTGCTACCACCACACTGATGAAAATGAAAGCCTCACAGCATGGGTCATCAGTAAAATGTTTTCTAGTGAATTACAGACAAAAACCAACCTTGTACTTTATCAATACTTTAATAGAAACTAGTGACTGACACGTCAGGGACTTGCTTGTTGAAATTCTATTGAAGGAAGGAAAGGAGAAGATTGATGCGGAATGCACTATTTTATTTTTGCTTTACTGCTTCTGAGCATTGCTGTTAGGATCTACAGGCATGAGGGTTTTACTGCAACAAGGTATAATTACCAGTCTTTTCCTAAGAATGTACAGGCAAAGGTCCCCTTTATTTATAAAACCAGCAATTTTACAAAAACCTTTTTCAAATACAGCCAGTTCATATAACATAGAAAAGTGTTACAATTTCCCTTACTATTTCTTGTTTTATTTCAATATGTCTGATGTTGTTCAAAATACGTCCTCTTTTTAAGCAAGTCCTCCTATTATATATCTAGGTTCTTTAGCATTATCCAGCTGCCCTGATTTTATATTTTTTTTTCAGATTTTTATTTGCTGGTTTTGTTGTTGGGTTTTTTAGGGTCTACAGACATGATTTTTTTTATTTTTATTATGTATGTTTTACTTTGAGCTGCTTCAGACCTTGGTATAGGCAGCCTATAAATACAAATAAATAAATAAAATACTAGTACCTCTCTGAGTCATGTAAATGGTGCACACATCAGTAAACTTAGGAATGAGCCAGAAAAGACCACCAAAAGGACAATGCATTACAAAATTAAGATATACACAACCTTTTCTTGCATTAAAAGCATGAAATTCTGAGATATAAAATATATTTCAAAAACACAGAAATAAGATCCAGTTTATAGGCACAGCTTAAGCTTTTCTCTTAATTCATTTTTAGGCATTCTTGTCGGAAGTAAAACAAGAATGCCATATTTAGATTCTGTGTCCATCTGTCTGTCTGTGACCTAGCATCAGCAGACAAACCAGCTAATCAAATGAGAAAGCTACATATGGGTACTTTGAAGTATTCAACATGATAAGTAAAAACGTTGTCAGAGAAGTTCTTGGTTTTCTTTGGTTCAGTTTCAGCTTTTTCATGCTCTGGTAGCAACAGCAACCAATAATGTTGAGATTACTTACCTGATAATCTCCTTTTCCTTAGTGTAGACAGATGGACTCAGAACGAATGGGTATAGTATCCGCGTACAAGCAGTTGGAGACGGATCTGACGTCAGCACGGGTGTATATATACCCCCACAGGAAGCGTAGCAACTTAGTAATCTTCCTTGCAAAAGCTATTATGGCTGTGTGTACTGACGCTCAGTGAAAAGTGAACAGGATTCCCCTGACCGATTGATAGTAGCTGGAGACCGCCAGCATTCCCAACCGGAAGGCGTTGACACCTGGTAGAGTGTACGCTCTTATGGAACATATGACATGGCTTACCTTGAATCGGTGAAACCCATGTACACAGGCAGCTGGGCGGGATGCTGAGTCCATCTGTCTACACTAAGGAAAAGGAGATTATCAGGTAAGTAATCTCAACATTTCCTGGCGTGTAGCCAGATGGACTCAGAATGAATGGGATGTACAAAAGCTTTACTCCCAGCCTGGGCGGGAGGCTGCCTGAGGACCATGTAGTACCGCCCTCGCAAATGCTGAGTCCTCTCTGGCCTGGACATCCAGACGGTAGAACCTGGAGAAGGTATGGAGGGAGGACCATGTCGCCGCTTTACAGATTTCTGCAGGCGACAGCATCCTGGATTCCGCCCAGGATGCCGCTTGTGCTCTGGTAGAATGAGCCTTGACCTGTAGAGGCGGAGACTTCCCGGCCTCCACGTAAGCTGCTCTGATAACTTCTTTAATCCAGTGGGCGATGGTGGGCCGAGAGGCCGCTTCACCTTGCTTCTTCCCGCTGTGCAGGACGAACAGATGGTCTGTCTTTCGTACGTCTTGTGTCACTTCCAGATATCTGGGCAGCAATCTGCCAATGTCGAGATGGCGTAATAAACGCCCTTCTTCAGATTTCTTCAAACCCGCCGTGGTAGGCAAGGATATAGCTTGGTTAAGGTGAAATTGTGAGACCACTTTAGGTAAAAAGGAGGGAACCGTGCGAAGATGGATAGCCTCTGGAGTGATTCTCAGAAAGGGATCCCGGCAGGACAGTGCTTGTAGCTCTGAGACGCGGCGTGCTGAACACACCGCCAATAGGAACACCATCTTCAAGGTTAGAGAACGAAGAGACAGGCCCCGGAGGGGTCTGAAGGTGGATCCCGCGAGGAAATCCAAAACAAGGTTGAGGTTCCACAAAGGCACTGGCCACTTCAGTGGCGGACGAATGTGCTTGACTCTTTTCAGGAAGCGAGAAACATCTGGGTGTTTGGCAATGGTCTTGCCATCCCTCCTGGGACCATAGCAAGACAGTGCAGCCACCTGCACTTTGATGGAGCTGAGGGAGAGAACCTTCTGAAGCCCATCCTGCAGGAAATCCAGAACAATAGGAATTGTGGTCGCATGTGGATTGGTGCCATGAGCATCGCACCATGCTTCAAATACTCTCCAGATCCTTACATAGGTGAGGGATGTGGAAAAATTGCGAGCTCGGACGAGCGTATCTATCACGGGCTCCGAGTAACCTCTTTTCTTCAGTCTAGCCTTCTCAATGGCCAGACCGTAAGAGAGATTTGAGCTGGATCCTCGTGGAGGATGGGACCTTGACGTAGAAGGTCCCGGAGAGGAGGCAGGGGAAGGGGCTCCCCTGCCAGTAGTCTTCTCATGTCTGCATACCAGGGTCTTCTTGGCCAGTCTGGTGCCACTAGAAGAACTAGGCCCCGGTGTTTCTGAATCTTGTGGATGATGGCGCCCAGCAGAGGCCACGGAGGAAAGGCGTATAGCAGAGTCCCTGGAGGCCATGGCTGCACCAGGGCATCGATTCCGTGGGAGAACGGATCGCGCTTGCTGCTGAAGTATCTGGGTACTTGAGCATTGGACTTGTCCGCCAGTAAATCCATGTCCGGAATCCCCCAGTGATCCACAATCATCTGGAAGGCTGTGGGTGACAGCTGCCACTCTCCCAGATTTAGACTTTCTCTGCTGAGGAAGTCTGCCGTGGTATTGTCCTTCCCGGCAATGTGGACGGCGGAGATGTCCTGAAGATTCGCCTCTGCCCAAGCTATCAGTGGGGCGATCTCCCGAGATACTTGTAGACTTCTGGTTCCGCCCTGACGATTGATGTATGCCACCGTGGTGGCGTTGTCGGACATCACTCTGACTGCTCTGTTCTTCAGTCTGTGAGCAAATCGAAGGCATGCCAATCGGACTGCTCGAGCCTCTAGACGGTTGATGTTCCACGCTGACTCTTCTCCATGCCACCGCCCTTGTGCGGTGAGTCCTTCGCAGTGTGCTCCCCAGCCGCTCAGGCTGGCATCTGTGGTGAGCAGAGTCCACGTGGGGGAGGACATCCTCGACCCCTTGCTCATGTGGTCGGACTGCAGCCACCACCGTAACTGTGTCCGGACTCTGGCAGGCAGAGGTAGGTGCGTGGAATAGTTCCGTAGACGAGGGCTACAGCGAGAGAGCAGGGAGTGTTGTAGAGGTCTCATATGGGCCCTTGCCCAAGGTACCACTTCCAGGGTGTATGCCATGAGACCGAGAACCTGCAGGTAATCCCAAGCTACGGGCCGACTGGTGCCCATCAAGTACTGGATACGCGTCTGAAGTTTTAACCTTCTCTTGGTAGTGAGACTGACTGTGTCTGCCTGGGTGTCGAACTGTACTCCCAGGTATTCCAGTGACTGGGAAGGCTGAAGGCAACTCTTGCTGAGGTTGATCACCCAGCCCAAGCTTTCCAGAAGGGCGATCACTCTGTCGGTTGTCCGATGGCTCTCCTCTCGTGATTTCGCCCTGATCAGCCAATCGTCTAGGTAGGGATGGACCAGAATTCCTTCCTGTCTGAGAGCCGCTGCTACCACGACAACCACCTTGGTGAAGGTCCGCGGTGACGTGGCCAATCCGAAGGGCAGAGCCCGGAATTGGAAGTGGTGCCCCAGAACCTTGAAGCGTAGGTAGCACTGATGATCCGGATGGATCGGGATATGCAGGTAGGCTTCCGACAAGTCTAATGCCGTGAGGAATTCTCCTGGCTGTACTGCGGTCTTGACGGAGTGCAGAGTTTCCATGCGAAACCTCGGGACCCGTAAGTATCGATTGACTGACTTGAGGTCCAGCACAGGCCGAAAGGTGCCCCCTTTCTTGGGTACCATGAAATAAATGGAATAGTGTCCAGAATTCACTTCCCAGGCAGGTACTGGGATGATGGCTTTCAAGGACAGGAGCCTCGCCAAGGTAGCTTCCAATGCCGCCTTCTTGTGTATGGGACATGAAGATTCCACAAACTTGTCCGGAGGGAGATGATGAAAGTCCAGATAATACCCCTCTCGGATGATGGCGAGGACCCACTGGTCCGACGTAATCTCGACCCATCTGGGGTAGAAGAGGGTTAACCTGCCCCCTATGGCTCCGTCCCCCAGATGAATC
The DNA here is from genome assembly GCF_901001135.1 of Rhinatrema bivittatum. NCBI lineage: Eukaryota > Metazoa > Chordata > Amphibia > Gymnophiona > Rhinatrematidae > Rhinatrema > Rhinatrema bivittatum. The sequence continues at coordinate 67,163,810 of NC_042621.1, read as the reverse complement.
GGCGGATTCTCATTGTGAGGCGCGGCCGGGACCTGAGCCCGGACCTGCTCCCCTCTTGCGCTGCTTGGTCCGAAAGGACTGATTCCTGGTCTGAGGACGAGGTGCCTGGTAGAGACTCCTGTAGGGAACGAAGCGCTGTGAACTCCTGCCCCTGGAGGGCCTTGAAAAGGCACGCTGGCCCCTTCTGAACCGATCTTCCGGCAGTCTAGGCACTGGAGAGGCGCCCCATGTACTGGCCAGTTTATCAAGGTCGCTGCCAAATAGGAAAGAGCCCTTAAAGGGCAATCTGGTGAGGCGTGTCTTTGAAGGCGCATCAGCTGACCACTTCCGGATCCATAGCTGCCTCCTGGCGGCTACGGAGGATGAGATCCCCTTGGCTGTTGTCCGGACTAGATCTGATGCAGCATCCGTGAGGAACGAGAGAGCGGACTCCATGTCAGTTGCTGGAGCGTTGTTCCTGACCTGTGACAAACAGGCACGCGTCACCACTGTGCAAAAGGTTGCGATCCGCAAAGAGAGAGCTGCCACCTCAAAGGTCTGTTTCAGAATGGCGTCCAGTCGCCGGTCAGGAATGGTAGTGCGCTTGACCACAGCGCTAATCAAGGCGTCCACCTGAGGGCATGCCAGCAGGTCCTGGATAGCCGGTGCCAATGGGTACATGGCTGTCAGGGCCCGGCCCCCTTTGAAGGAAGCCGCTGGTGCCGCCCATTCTAAATCTATCAGTTGTTGTGCTGCTTGCAAGAATGGAAAATGGCGGGCTGTAGGACGAAGACCTTCCAGCAGGGAGTTCTGCGCAGAGGGTACCGTAGCGCTAGGACCTGTAATATCAAACTCCGCCAGACACTGAGACACCAGGTCGGAGAGATCCTCCTTAGGGAAGAACCACCTCATGGTCCTGTATGGCTCAATCCCTGGGGGAAGTTCCCCCTCGTCCGGGAGTTCGGACTCGTCCGGTGAAAACTCCTGGTCTGACTGATCTGGGCTGTCCAGCGGCGGGAGGTCCCGCTCACGATAAGGGCATGAGGATCCAGGAACAGGATCCGCAGGAGCCGCCACAGTAGCAGCCGCCGCAGCAGCCGTAGTCGCGGCCACCGCAGGAACCGCAGGAACAACAGGAACAGCAGGAACCACAGGGCCTGGACAGGAAGTCGTTTGCATCTGTACAAAGGCATGAATCCCCTTAAAGAGATCCACCCAGGAAATTGAAGCAGCCTCTAATCGCCGGGGTACAAGAACCCCCGGGATTCCCGATTGGTCGAGACTGCCCGCTAAATCCAGGGTAGCCCCTGGGGAACTGTCAGCAAATCGTGGCTGAGACTGGTCCTGGCCCGAGGGTCTCACGGCCTCCTCACATTGGGCACATAGGGAGTCTGGCTCTTCACTGTGCGTGGCTCGAAGCTGGCATGCAGAGCAGAGGCTGAGGGCTTTAATGCCGGAGGCAGGCAGCGCCCCCGCTGAAGATGCTGAGGCGTTCTGTTCCATTGAAAAGTATGCGCTGAATGAAAAGCAGCCACAATATACTCTTAAGAGAACAGGCGCACAATAATAATATGCGGCAGCAATATGTGCTTAATACAACAGGCGCTCAATAATATGCGGCAGCAATATGCGCTTAATACAACAGGCGCTTAATAATATGCGGCAGCAATATGCGCTTAATACAACAGACGCTTAATAATATGCGGCAGCTATATACGCGTAATAGAACAGGCGCTTAAGAACGTTAAATGATATGCAATACACTCTCAGCAATAGGCGGTCATAAATACACGCTCAATTGTATGCAATATGCTCTCAGCTATAAGCGGTTAGCAATACCCGCTCAATGGCATTCAATATGCTCTCAGCAATAAGCGGTTAGCAATACACGCTCAGTGGTATTCAATATGCTCTCAGCTATAAGCGGTTAGCAATACACGCTCAATGGCATTCAATAGGCTCTCAGCAATAAGCGGTTAGCAATACACGCTCAATGGTATTCAATAGGCACTCAGCAATATGCGGTTAGCAATACACGCTCAATGGCTTTCAATAGGCTCTCAGCAATAAGCAGTTAGCAATACACGCTCAATGGCTTTCAATAGGCTCTCAGCAATAAGCGGTTAGCAATACACGCTCAATGGCATTCAATGGGCTCTCAGCAATATGCGGTTAGCAATACACGCTCAGTGGTATGCAATATGCTCTCAGTAATAAGGCAATATACGCACAAGGAGGAATAGAGCTGCGCCTATTACAGGCGCTAAATACCTGAACAAGGCCCACAAAATGGCACCCTCCACGGCGTGCCACGCCGCCGATCCTCTGTTCCTCGGAGACCAGAAATAAGAGATGTACGCCTTACCTGATCCTCGGCGCTTCCCGGCTGGAACCCGGGCGGTCTCCGGCTGCGGGGGGAGAGGGCAAGTACCTTCACCGCCGCGTTTGAGGATATGCACCCGCTGCCTCGTCCACGCCGGGACCGAGGTGCCTCGTATGCCTCACCCGAACCTCGCCCAGGGGCTATGTCCCTGCCGCGATTTGGCCACCGGACCGAGGACTTAACCCTCCGGGGGATCACGGAAATCACCCCGGGAAACTCTACTGGGGGAGGGACCTTAGGGTATCACCGCAGGAGTGCGGGGCTCGATGTTGTAGAAGTTGTAGTTGAAAGAAAGTAGAAAGTAAAAAATAGAAAGTAGATTTGGAAAACACGCTCAGCGAGCGTGCAGGCTCTCCAAACTGCTTTGGAGACGGAAATTACTGAGTTGCTACGCTTCCTGTGGGGGTATATATACCCGTGCTGACGTCAGATCCGTCTCCAACTGCTAGCACGAGCATACTATACCGATTCGTTCTGAGTCCATCTGGCTACACGCCAGGAAATAGATTTTTGTGCTCATTAAAACCTGTTACTGTAGCATCAAAGTGAAGTAGTATATGGTAAGTGCCAAAGCAGTATACAAGAACGCCACTGCTACATGTGTACTTTTTACTAGAAGTTCACCTTTAATACTCATTGCTTTAAACATGTGCCCTTCTATTGCAGAAACACAGTGTTGTAAATTCTGAGGAGAATGATGCCAGATTTACTTGGTATAGTCTGATGCTATAACAGTTTGTTGTATTCCTTGTATTTATTTAATTTTTCAAATTTTATTAGTCACATAAACCAAAAAAAATGCCCATAGTGACATACAAACCACAAATAAAATCATATGGTCAATTGTCAGAATATATTATACAATGAAAATAAAAATTACCAACATTAAAATGAAAATAATAATGAATACAAACATTGTAAAACAGTATAACATCCAGGGATGAGTAAGGTCTACAAATCTTCCACCTGACAGAATGATCCATTGATTCAAAACCAAAACATCTGTTCTCTATCATCGGAAAAGTCTAATGAATTTGTAACCAGATACTATCCAGGAACACATGAACAAAGAGCGGATTAACAAGTTCCAAAAAATGCAACAATCATTGGTTTTCCTGATTTGGAGCTGAAAGAGAAAATGCCCTATATCTTGAGGATACCAATTTTATAGCAGTGGCTGAAGGTTACATATTTCATGTGGGCATTGTAGTTGTCTGGAGTAAAAGTACCGATGGACAAGATTCCATCAAGTACTTAGGTTGTGTAATATTTTAAAGATAAGGAAGACAAGTACATAGCAACACTGAAAGCACCAGCCAGGCTCACGGTAGAAATCTACTGTGAGCTTGGCTGAGGATATGCATAGTACTGGGAGGGAATAAGGGTTAGGATTGGGGTATTTGTAGAGAGGCAGGAACAGGGTGACACATTTTGGATAAAATTTTGCAGAACTGGGGAGCAGGTGTGAGTGGGAGGTGGGGGGGGGCGGGGTTAGGTCAGTGCTGGCCCTTTAAAATTAGAATTTTAAAAATGACTGAGGGGGTGGGGAGAGACTCTGCCTGGCAGGGTATATGAGATTTGCTTGAGTGTATTTTATTAAAATGTATTTTGTTTTGTTATGCCTGGTCGCAAATTGCTGCGACCGCGCTTACTTACATCCTGCACCGTTCTCCAGCCCTCCCTGGGTCTGCTTGCGGCGCAGGCCAATCTCTACCTCCGCGTTCCCCATGGCTCGTCGTGGCGGCTGAGACGCTGCCGCCAGCTACGTCATCTCCAGGCCTTCCTAGGCACGTGCGCATCACTGGGCCCACCTTAGAAGCCTCTTCGGCGGGAACCTCGGGGACGTCCCTGCCTGATGACGTCATCGGATCAAGGTACTTAAGCTCCACCTTTGCCCTCAGCTAGCCAACTTGGCAACAAGTTCCGTACGTCTCTACTAGCTCCTGTTCCATGTTCCGGTGGCTATGCAGTTGGACTCCGTTGGACCTTGGACTCTGTCTGGTACCCGCTCCTCGGGGGCTAGTAGCACTCTCACGGGGACCTCGTCTCCTGGCCTTCCTCGCTCCTCGGGCTGGCCCTGCGCTTCTTGAAGTCCTACTCTGCAAGGCTCCCTGTTCCTCGGGCTTGCCCCCTGGAACACCCTTTCCACTCGGGAGTTTCCCTAGCACTTCCCCACTTCTCGGGGTTGTGCCTACGTGCTGTCTGGACTGTCTGCGCTTCCCCGCTCCTCGGGGCTGTGCCTCCCTACTTCTCAAGAGACTCTCAGCACCGTCCTGCTCCTCGGGACAGTGTCATTGTGCTTGCCATGACAGTTCGCGCCTCCCCGCTCCTCGGGGTCACACCTACGTGCTATGAGACTACCTGCACTTCCCCACTCCTCAGGGCTGTGCCTCTCTATCACACCGAGACTGTGTGTGCTCCCCGCTCCTCAGGTTCTACCTACGTCATCATCGAAGACTTGACTCGGGCTTCCCTGCTCCTCGGGCTAGCCTGTGTCACTGCTGCCGCACCTCCCTCGCTCCGCAGCTCTGCCCCTCAGGGGTGTGTCTCCACTATTCCTCATGCATGCCAGTCTCAAGCCTCCCACTCTACGGCCTGCCTGGAGCCTTCCCCTCCGGGGGTCTCAGTCAAGTTATTATCGGCAGCCGCTTGTCTACTGGGGAATCCCTCCTGATTCCTCGGGACCCCTCCACTCTTACCCAGAACTCCCTGCCGTGCCTGACCTCGCCTCCCGTCGGTGTGGGCCTCCCTCCCCACAGGTTGTATCAACTCATACCACGGGCCAAGGGTCCACCAACCCACAAACCATAACATGCTTATTCCTAAGCGATGAACATACTAATATACATAAAACAGATTTACACTGGGTTGGGGTGTTATCAGGAGGAGGAAATAGGGTCACTCGACCTATGTTACGCTTTTTCAAAAAAATTTTTTAAAAGCTCTTTGCCAATTAACCAGCTATATTCCTACACTATTGCTGGCAAACTCTAAAGTTATCTAGCCACATGTGGCCAGATAGCTTTAAACTTAACCGGCAATACTCAAAACATATCCAGGATAACTTATCTGACTACCCTTCCACAGATTCCCAGGCTGCCTACAAAAACACCATGCACCTGTACAGGAACGCGATCCTCTGGACAAAGAGAGACTTCTTCTCCCAAAAAATTCATCACTTCATTTTTGACTCTAAGGCCCTATTCTCGTACATCTCATCTCTCACTAAATCAGCCCCACCAACTATTCCGGACGATCAAGACTCATCAAAACCTACAGAATTAGCGATTTACTTTGATAAAAAAATCTCCAACCTGGTAGCACCACTTAAGTCCAATAATATCCAACCACAGCTCTCTTATAACTCCACTATTCAGCAAAATTCCAGAAGGTGGTGATAATACTAGGAGAGAGGGAAAAATAAGGTAATGATGGTACCAGAGTGATAGAGGAAGAAAAAGTGGTGATAATACCAGGGCTGAAGAGAGAAGATGGTGATGATGCCAGTGGGTGAAGGGAGAGAGTTTGGGTAGCAGAAAGGAAAGAAGGCAGAGGTATCAAGAGAGAGGGAAGAGAAGGTGGTAACCATGATGATGTCAGGCTGTAGGGAGAGAGAAAAGAAGGTGGTGGTGATGATGTCATATGGGTGGAGGGAGAAGGAAAACGGTGGTGGTAATAATGCCAGAAGGCTGGAGAGGGATGGGGATGATGCCAGTGGAAAGGAGGAGAAGGTGATAATACCAGTGGGTGTGGAGGGAGAAGGAAAGGAAGAAAGTGATGATGCCGGGGGCGGGGGGGGGGGGGGGGAGATAAAAAGGAAAGGGATGATAAGGTGATAATGATGATGCCAAGGAGGGAAGAAGAAAGAGGGATGGGAAGAGAAGGTGATGGTGCCAGAGGTGGGGGGGGGGGGGGGGAATAGAAAAGGGAGAGTGATATTACCAGGGGGTAGAGGGAGAAGGAAAGTAATGAAGCCAGAAGTGAGGGGGAGGGACGAGAAGATTATGATGGTGATGGTGTGCCATGATGAAGTGAACCCTGGGCTAGGAGTACTATGACGCAAAAAAGGTTGGGCATCACTGACCTAGCATATTTCCATTTTCTCTCTAGCATATGCCCTCTTTTTTAAAATTTCTCAAATCCTCATAAAACCAAGGAAAAGTAGAGGATCCATGTAAAATGCTTAGTTTTTGAGGGGCAATAAAATCAACAGCCTTTAAGGTGACATACCATCCATTAATCACTTCTTCTAAGACGAATCCTCTAATTTGTAGAAAAGATCCTCTAAATAAAAGAGGAATCAATTAGGGTCTAAATTATTTTTAAATCTCTGAGATTTCACAACTACAGAGTCAATCACTGGTTTATTAATTTTAGTTGAAAAGAGATTAAAGAATGGCCAGACCAACTGTTGCAGGTTCACTTTGTGGATATGGTAAACACTCAAGCCTGGAGTCCCTCAGATAACTGATCTACCCAGGGCGAGCTATCTCAAAACACAGAACAAAGCCAATATCCTGCAGCCTCCCTTCCTGACAGGGTCTGCTACACAAAGCATTTCATACCACACTCACACCCTGAGTCAGCATAACTTTAGATGCCAAGATAAGTAGTGTTTATTACTAATGCTAAGTAATGCTCCAGAAAGCACTGCAGCAAAAGCAATATTACACAGATATAGCAAAGTCAATAGCTGCAATAGTATAGTACAAACACTTTTCTTACAATTATAAGGATGGCAGCTGAAGGTTCAGGACTCTCTCTGTCTGTCCCTCTTCTCCTCCCTCCATACCTCTGTTAATTATACCCTTTTCATCTGCACATCTGAAATCATGTTTTGACAGACTGCACATGATTTTCCAAAACATCGTTCAGAAAGAGAACACAAATGGCTATCTTTTGTGACTTAATTCCCTCAACAAAGTTTATGCATCTGTTGTTTACTTCTTCCTTTCCCACACTTGTTCAGCCATGTAAAGCAGAGGTCAGTGGTGAAAATGCCAAATCCAATGAGCTCTCCTTTCTGAATACATGCAAAGCCAGCTTGTCAGACTTAGGCCAACCTACAAAATTAACTATAAATTACTAACCTCAATCCCAGTATTATTTATATATGTTTTATCAGATGTATCTCGCAAGAAAACAATGTTAAAAGCATGGTCACCCTTGTATGTGGGCTGTTTAATTATTTGAGTTTATTTAGTTTATACAAAGTAACTAAAAAATCATGAGATCATCTTCTAAAGATAGTGAAACATTAAAAACACCCAGAACCATCATATCAGAATATTCAAGCGCAACAGTTGCAATTCCACTAGAGAGCTATTAATGCCATAGAGAGCATGATAAACAAACAAAACAGCCATTTTATGATGAACGCCGATGATCAACAATAAGCTTTCCACTACCTTAGAGTAGAGCAATTTTGTGTCACTATAGGGAAGAGTGTTTAAGAACGATCCCATCTCCTTCACCTCTGCCATGCAGAGTAAGGAAAAATAAGTAGCCGGACAGACGTAATTGGGTGGAGATTACTAGGTCATCCATAGTTAAACAGATTTCAGACAATAACATATCAAACTGATGATCAATAAATATGTCCTATGAGACTTGGTTTTATTTCTGGCTAACTGGGAATTCATTACATGATCCCATGAACAATATTTTTCCACATTTCCATGTGTATCCTTTGTCAAATTAGTTAAATAGCATACCAGATGAGTGACAGAGCGCTTAAGAGGGGTTATATACAAGTTGGAACCATATCTCCCCTTTCCTAAGGCTACTGGGATAACTGGCTTGGATGTATCAAACAATGTGTAGACCGTACAACAGGGGAACCATGATCTCATCTAGTTATGTTACTATACTTTCCCATATCTTTACTCACTGGACTATTTAAAACTGGTAGTAATATTTATAAACTATCCAAAGTAAAAAAAATTAAATAGATTAAACTCACTGATACAAATTTAGACAAAAATTAGGAATAATTAAAAACCTACTGGTCAAATCTGATAATGATTTCACTTTGGTATATAAAAAACAGTGTCAAAGACCGAGGCAGGTCTTTAATGTAGCACTTCTCTAGGAAAGAAACCCATAAGTACAAACAAGTAATTGTCTGCTTGTGGTAAATTAAGGAGCATGTCAAGAGTGCTGGCCTTAGGCTACCGCCTTCAGCGAGCCGCCTCTGGAACCAGCCACAATTATCTCGGGGCTGAGTGGTGACATCGCCCCATGGCAGGGTTACCTAAAAGCATCAGGTGAAATCTGGGCTGACACTGCAGAGAAAGAATAACTATTACACTAATTTCTGAAAAAAAGCAAATTTTTAAATATTAATCCACACTCTACAAAATAAAATTGCCAAACCATCAAATAATTAGTTAATTGATGTAGACATTTCTATTTCAAATTTTGTTTACATGAAATCTAGATGAAAATTTAAGTAATAATGTAATAGAAGGTTTCCAACTCAACCTTGGAAGCATACCTAACCAGTCTGGATCTTTGGATAGCCACAATAAATATTCTTGAGGTAGATTTGTATACAATGGGTCTTCAATGTTCTCATATGCATATTCAATATGTAGATCCTGAAAAGCAGACCAGTTACTTTGCGCCTCCAGGATAGAGTTGAGAACAACTGATGTAAGTAAGGAGCAAGTAATGTATTATTATTTAAAACAAAACAAAACAAAAAAACAACCTGGTGCACACTTACCTGATTGGAGTATCTCATGCTAATATTTCGTTGGTCTTGTGCGGGTATATAACGATGTACAGGATCAATATCCTTAGGACTTACTAATTCATCAACTGAAACACAATATAATACATATAAAAATATTTTGGGATTATATTAATACTTTGTAATTTAGTTATTACCTCAAAGCTCCTTATAGATATTTAGCAACCACACTAGTGTTCCTTGCCACTTATATTTAAAGGAAACTCAGCTACAGAAAACTAGCAAGAGAACCGAGTTTAACTCATTTATCACTGACTCCTAGCTTCACTGTCCAGTCAGGAAGATGCTTTTGTGCAATAAATCTCTCCTTCATTTTTGTCGTAGTGGCTGTCCTTTAAGTATGGAAAAATCAGCAGAGACAGAGGTTCACCTACATTTATTCAGCAAAAAAAACTCTTTGGCCTCGAGAGAAAGAACAGTGAGAAAAACCTGAATAGCAAGTATCATAAAAGCAGATATTTGGGAGGTACACAGAAGGAAAAAAAAATGTCACAGCCTGAAAAAAATATTCATGCGGCATGCAAATGGAGGCGTCACTGCAGATGCTCCATTTACGTCTCCATTTTGCTCACAGACAATCATTCACTTGAATGCATACGTGCCTCGTTTGCTTCTGGCAGCCCTCACACCTGAAAATATTTACTCTTGTTCATAGCTGGCATAAGTCAAGCTTAGATGCTGCTATTGCAGAAGCTTAAATCTCATTGCTTCCGATAGCAGAGGGTTTTTTTTTAATTTAATAAATGTTACACATATTAGAACAAACACAAGATTGCAATGGACTGCATTACTAAATTAATAAACATAACTGAACAGTAATGGAACACTCACAGGACTGAAAACGAAGCAGGACCATAAGCCAAAACTTGTAGCCAGATAACAGCAGACAGATGTAACTGTTAAGTTCCCAATATTTCCAAAACTTTCCCCAAACCCCATCATTTACATTGAAGCAAATAAGCGAGTTTCTCCAAAACTGCAATCTCAGCTAATTGTTTTCTTCACTATGAAATATGGGAAACACTTTCCCAGAGCAAAGCAATTGTATATCTAATAGCTGCAAGTAAGCATTGTGGGTCAAGAATTCCAGCACATGAGGAAACTGATGTAGTCTCATCCCTCCACAACCCCAACAAGTCGAACACCAGAGTTAGCGCAAAGTCACATTTACAGAGTATCTTTATTTCAGCCTCCAATTCACCCCAGAAAGCAAATACCAGTTGACAGGCAGGGCCAGTGCTTCCACTACGCAAACTAGGCAATCACCTAGAGTGCCACACCCTGGGATGATGGCAAAATCATGGGAGAAGGCCCAGGGCTGCCGGCAAAGCCCATTCCGCCAGCAGCCAAAGAATACAAGAGTTGCCACCAATAGGTAAATCTGGAAGGGGGTGGGGGAGTTTGTGCAAGACCAAAGACTGCCTAGGGGGCACCTAATACTCTTGGCACTGCCCCTGTGGACATGTTCAAACATGAAAGTACGTACCCTAAAGCCCACAACCCTTCCCACAAAGAGGAGAAATGGATCAAGAAAAAGCAACAAAATACAATTGGGCAATGATAGGAACAATAGATAATTCTTTTTTTTTACATGCAGTATATCAAGGCCAATAAATAATAATAATAACCCTTTTGGAGCAGACAGAGACAAAATGTGCGAGTCACACTTGTCTAAAGAAGTCTGCAAATATTCATTCCCACGATGATCAAGAATCTGATCAAGGAGATGTTCCGGCCTGTAAGCTAGTCTAAATCTAATGAAATTATAGAGATGGTAAATGACTAGCGGGAAGACTGAGGTCACTAAGGAACCTCTCCAAAGGACTCATCAGTTCAAAAAGTAACCCCTTTATCCAACAACTTTACCAGCACCCTTCTCAATTGTAAATTAATGTGATGTATATCATAGTCCATATGATGTGTCTCACTTAATTCTGTAAATGTAGCTATCCTGTCACCTCTCCAAACTTGCCAAAGAAATCTCAAACCACAGGGCTATCCTACTGGGTAGAAAGAACAGTAGGATAGCCCTGAATTTGTTTATTTATATTTTATGCTTTTACAATAATTACAAAGATATACTTTGTACAGAAACCAGAAACATAATTCTTACATTTTTGTAATAGTTCCATACAGAAATCAATAATCAAACCATTTAGACCATAATCTTATCAAGAAGAGGGTGGAAATATCATTTTGGGAGTCGCAAAGAAGCTAAACAAACAAATCACTGAACCAACATAGCAAGCTAAATTACTTTACCCTTCTAACATTAAACTTGCTTCTACCCATGACCCTCTATTAGAGAGGAGGTTGGATAAGCCCTCTTTCTAGAGTCGATAAACACTCTTAGCTGTTCCGGGGCATAAAATATATATACATCTCTATTATAGGTAATCACGCACTTGCAAGGATATCTTAAAAGAAACTTAGCTCCTAACGTATTTAATTCCTGCCTCATAGAGAGAAAGGCTTTCCTCTTTTCCTGCGTTGCCTTCGATAAATCTGGGAAGAACTGGACTCGTTGCCCCATGAAACTATCTCCCATATGCTGAAAATAATATTTCATTAACAAACTCACATCAGTTTCCATAACCAAGGAAATAAGTAATGTCACCCTCTCATATACTTTTATAGAAGACTCCAAGATATCGGTTAAATTATTTAAATCTAACTGTGGCTGATTACCCTCTCTAACCCCCTTATTTTTCCACTACCCCCGTTATTTTTCCCTTCCCCCCTCCCTCCCTTAAGTTAAGAGCCAAGTTTTTCCCCTCCCTCCCTTCCCCTCCCTTAAGTTAGGAGCCAAGTTCTAACTAACTTCTGTCTAGATTCTAAAATTTTTCTGGTTACTCCTCCTGTTATTTGTAATCTATTTATATATATATATATATATATATATATATATATATATATATATATATATATATATATATACATCTGTTTATTAATTTCTCTTGTTTACGTGCCTTGTTATTTGTAACTTTCCCAGGTTATGTTTGATGTAAACCGGCGTGATAAGACTTTTTGTCCTGAACGTCGGTATATTAAAAAGTGCTAAATAAATAAATCTAAATCTATATTTGGAAGGAAATAGACTTTATTTACAGATGGTAAATGTTCCGATGGTATTCTCAAATGGGCCGATACAGTAAAGTCCGCGGGAGAGTGGGCGAACGCCCGCTCTCCCAGTGCACGCACAGGCCACTCTCCTGTGCGCGCGATTCTGTATTCAAATTAGGTCCGGCGGTAAAAACAGGTAAAAAGAGCGTCCCTAGCACCTCTTTTTGGACAGGAGCGGCGGCTGTCAGCGGGTTTGACAGCCGACGCTCAATTTTGCCAGCGTCGGTTCCCAAACCCGCTGACAGCCACGGGTTTGGAAACCGGATGCCAGCAAAATTGAGCGTCCGGTTTTCGACCCTCGAGCCGCAGGCCGACTTCAAATTTTTTTTTTTTTAAACTTTTTGTAACTTTCGGGACCTCCGACTTAATATCATGGCGATATTAAGTCGGAGGGTGCACAGAAAAGCAGTTTTTAATGATTTTCTGAGCACTTTCCCGGTGCCTGGAGAAATTAGCGCCTACCTTGGGTAGGCGCTAATTTCTGAAAGTAAAACGTGTGGCTTGGCTGCACATTTTCCTTTCTGAATCGCGTGGGAATACCTAATAGGGCCATCAACATGCATTTGCATGTTGCGGGCGCTATTAGGTTCAGGGGTGGTCAGACACGTGTTTTTGACCCCTTACTGAATAAGGGGTAAAGCTAGCGCTTCGAAAACGCGCATCCAATCGCGGGTTAACAGTGCGCTCCACCGGAGTGCACTGTACTGTATCGGCCCGAAAGTCTAACACATACTTCCTCAATGTTGCTCGAGGTTGCTCCCCTATAATCTTAGGGAAGTTCAAGATTCTTAAATTTAATCTTCTTATTCTATTTTCAATAGACTCTACTTTTCTGTTTACCACTTGCTTGTCTTGGATCAATGCTTGACAAATATTCTGTGGTGACTCTACTTCTTTTTGAATTTAAGTTATCTTGTTTGTATTTTCATGTAACAAATTATCGTGTTCCTGGGTCACTTTATCCAGCTTTCCAGACAACGAATTTAACTGCCTTGAAAGCCCCTGAAGGGAGGACCAAACGAGGCTACCAACTCCCATAGGGAGTCAAGAGTGACCATATCCGGCTTAGGGAAGCCCTTACCCGCTAGCCTTCCCTGCAGGCCTCCAAGTTCTTCCTCTGCTGCAAGTCCTCCAAGATCTTCCAACCGAGGTAACTCACCGCCTTCATTAAGGTTTGGCAGGATTGGGGCTGCAGCGCCTAGTGTTTCTAGGCTTCCCGTCGCTTATGCTGCCTCAGGATCACTCCTCGCACCTTCCACTCCCTCCGACTTATTGGCAGAGCTCTTCAGTTCCGCTTCAACTGCTGTGGTTGCTGAAGGAGACTGTAGTCCTGGCACTATTGGATTTCGCAAGTCTGGGGGGCTAAGATATGTTTCCCCAAAAGCAATCGACGCTCCCAATGGCGATTCTTCAGTGGGGAATTTAGCTTTCCCGAGTGGGCAAAGTGCGGCAAGTTCGGGGATTGTACGTTGTCCTGGTATAGTCGGGGGTATGGAGGGATACACCCTCACTCAACCTTTCCTTTTAGGAGGCATTGGTAAGATTTTTTGAGGAGATATCCAAAATATTTCAAGGTAACAGCGAGCAACTCCAAATCGCCAGGGTTAGCCTGCCGCCATCTTGGCTCCACCCCTAACAACTCAGCCTTGAGTTTTTAAGCAAAGGTGCAATAGGAGAGAAGTCCAAATCAATAAGATTAAGATGCTTATAAACTTTTTTCTATATCTGAACCTTGTAAGCAACAATAGGGCAATTCCAAAGGATCCTCTTAGCTGTCGGGGCGAGGGTAGGTGAAGTTAACAACAATGGAAGCTCAATATTTTCCATCTGTACTTTTTTACGCTGAACTAAGAGCTAGATGGCTCAAGAGCAAGCTATTCCCACACACACATTAATTTCACTGCCCAGTAGTAACCATGGAAATCGGGCAGTCCCATTCCTCCCTTCAATATGGACCTACACATGTAACTAAGTTGATGTGTGCTACCTTGTTGTGCCAAATAAAACTACTCTGAAGACCATTCAGGGACACAAAAATGCCTTGGGGTATGGTATATGGAACATGCTGAAACATATAACAGTTTGAGGAGGACATACATCTTAACGCATCTGATGCAAGAGATATATAATTCATTCCATTCTTGCAAGTCCTTGTGAAAAGAGGTAATTATAGGGGCACAGTTAAGCTTAAACAGGTCCCTGAAGTTTCTAGACACTTGAACCCCCAGATATGTAAAGCCCTCTGGAGTCACTTTGAAATTCTCCAAACTCTGAGGGATTCTGAGGCCACTAACTAAGGAGAAAAGCTCAGATTTCACATAATTTTATAGCCTAAAAGGGCCCCCAAATAATCCAGGAGCTGAATCAAACATGGGGCAGACCTCTCTGGACTAGTCAGGAAAATCAGGATATCAGCAGCATATAATGAAATCTTATGCTCAGCTCCATCAACCTTAACCCCACTGACCTTGACAATGTTACAGATAGCTTGGGTAAGCAGGTCAATAGCCATGACAAAGAGAAGAGGGGACCAATGGGCTCTCCTGCCTTGTCTTACTGAATCTGAAAAGGGGCAACAAAATCTTCAGTGGGATAACCATGTTGGTCTGATGGTGCAAAAAATGACAGGAGTTCAGTTGCACCGTATAGACTAACCAATTTATTAAAGCATGAGATTTCAAGGACAGAGTTCACTTCGTCATATGCATGAAGTAATAAACAAGAGATGGGTACAAAATCTACAGAACAGAGAGAAGGCATTGGATTAGGCACCACGGGAACTAGTGCTTGCTGCTGATTTGTTTTCAATTCAGTATGTGCTTACCTTTCACAAATAATTTGAGCATTGACTTCTGTCTATTACCAGGGTACAAACCTTGACCCCTGACGAAGATGTAAAATTTGAAATGCCGCAGTGCCAGGTTAAGTTGGTAAATTAAGTGACAGCACTCTATTATCTGGCCGGTTCCTGTGGATTCAAAAGAGTTGTCAACAAGCTCATTTTCACCTTCTATCTGGAGCTTCAAGATAAGTTTCTGTTTACTTTGCTCTCCTTATTAGTGACAAGAAGATTGTTTATTTTAATTGCATCACAAAATATTTAAAAAAATAAAATACTGGGATTCATGGTTGTTGAACTTATACTGGGCCAATGATTTTAAATGCAACATAGGTACTTGCTCAGTGTATAAGACATAGGAAATCGCATTCAATGGTGCAGTCAAAGTGAGTAAAAAATTGCTCTGCATCTTGAATCAAATTAAATATTTTTGCGATTCCTTCATGGGTGACCCAGATACTGGTCAGGTTCAGAAAGGCATAGGGGACCCTCAATGAGTGGAACTCCTTTTTTACCTCAGCAAAGGCCTGCCATTTGTGCTGAAGATCTGCTAAGAAGCCTTGAAAAATGAATACTTTGCATTTTGAAAGGTGAGTTCCCCAGTCTGCTGACCTGCAACCATAAATTTGACCTTGTCACAAAAATTATGGATGTGAATAACAGCAGCTCGTGGTCTCTTGTAGCAGCCCTGGATTAGGCCCTATCAATTTTAAGGCCAGCAGGCCCGAAATCCAACTGGAAGAACTCTCGCAGACATCTTGAAAAATAAGTCACAGCATCAGCATCTTCAGTTCTCCTCAGGAGAACTATCACTCTACTGTTATTATGATGGCTGCAGTTCTCCAAGTCATGTCTTTTTAAGAAGTTGTTTCTTGTTTTTTTTTTTTCCCCAGTACTGCAATCTTGTATCAGGTCTCCCTCAAGAATAGCTCCAGCTCCTCTACCCTCTCCTCCCCGTCATCGATTGGTCCAAGGTCTCTCCCATGGAGGAAACAAATTGGGACACTCTCCATCATGACTGCAAGATAGACATCAACGAAAGTATGAATCTTGCCTGCTAACTTGTCCATGACTCTTTTTATGGCAGTAACCAGCTCTGGGGAGATATTAGCATCCACAGCAGAATCTCTCTCATTTGAGGCCGGTACCGCTCGGTCAGTCTCATTTGCTAAGCTTTTCTTTCCCCCCCTTTTAGCCGAGGCCCTCTGCTCTGCCCACATCTCTGGGAAGGACCGCTTAGCAATGTCTCAATTCATAAAGAAGCCAAGAAAAAAAGATCAGAGGAATGAATACAAAGGGTCATGGCTGTGGGAGTTCATGGAAAACACATCTGCACAACTTACAGCATTTCTAGCATCACTCCTCCTGATGACCGCACTTTTGACACTTAAATTATTTTATACTGTTGTGGGTGTGGACTATTGGACCAAGGTGGAGTTCTGCAGATCCCCACCATCGGCAGGCGGAGTCGGAAGAGGCAGAGGCCCAACTAAAGCTTCACCTATGCAAGCCTGTCTTCCCCTTGGGTTGAAGCTTTGGGTGCTGGGACCAGCAGGTCTTAGGTGGGAGCCTCTGCTGATGGTCAGAAGATCCATTGAGGAGGCTGGGCCATACAGGCAAATTTGGAGATAGGCTCGGGTCAGTGGCAGGCAGTGTACGAGAATGTCCAGGAAGCAGGCAGTGGTCAATGACAAGTGGTGTTCAAGGAAGGTCCAAGGAAGCAAGCCGATGTCAATACTGGGTATCTGTCCAAGGAAAGGCTAGAAGGATAGGTAGGGCAGGGAGGTGAGGAGCAGAGCAGGCGGGCAGACACGGAGACATGGAACACAGAAGAACTGAAGAAGTGATCACGAGGACTGAAGAGCAAGCATGACGAAGACTACAGAAGCAGAAGACAAACAAAGCCAGGAATTGAAGACGAAGACCACTGGAACTGAAGACAAAGAACGCAGAAACTTGAGAACCCAGGCAAGGAATGCTGAGGAGCCCTGTTGCCGAGGCGAGAACTGCAGGGAGAAATGGCCTTCTAAAAGCCAAGGCTTTTGATGTCATTTGAGTGTGCCACAGGGGATTTCCCGCTGTGGGCCCTTTAAGTCTGATCATAATGGGTGTGTGCATACCTAGGGGCAGCCATGTAAAGAGCTGGTGGCGGCATGTGCATGTCACGCTGGGTCTGCCTGAATGCGGGAGTTTGCCATGCATCAGACCAGGGAATCATTGGCAGTGTCGGGAATTAGCGACGGTGGCTCGGGGCTGGAGGAAAGTACAACAGTTCATGGGGGAGACCCACAGACTGCCAAATGCAACATATACTTGCAGAAAAATAGGAAAGGTAGCTGGAACAAAGCCTTTCCTTTTACTTGAGCATATATCATCCCCAAACAACTTTAAGACTGATTTCAGGTTTAGGTTTTTTTTTTTTTTTTACACAACCCTCCGTCTGCCCCTCCCTGGTTTTGGCCTGCCAGGGACTTTCGGTAAGTCTTGGGGGGTTTGCAATGAATTAAATTTGAAGGGTTGGGGTGGGTTTGGGGTTTTTTTTTTTTTTTAACCCCCCCACCTGCCCTCCCCCGGGTTTCAGGTGGGGGGGGGCAGACGAAATAAAATCGCCCCAAACCACGGGAAAATGAAATTTCCCACGGTGGGCCAATAACGAAGGCCAAACCAAAAGGTTTGGCTGAAAACTGAATCTGATTGGTGAATGAAAGAGGAGGCGGGCTTAGCCTTGTCCTCATTCACCAATCATGGAAAAAATAAGACATCCCCTGAAAATAAGCCCTAGCTGTAGTTCTCTCCACATACAAGTGCAAGAGGAAAGAGAAGTCAATGTAGCACAGGCTGCCAGAGCTGCTCCATTGCGGCTCCCAACATTCAAAATAAGTCACATCTAGTGCTCAGTGCATGTTCTGCCTGTCTTCTAGGGATAGGGCAGAGGCTGGAAGAACTCTAAGGAGGAAGTTCAGAAGGGGTGCTTATTTATTTCCATACTTCAGGTAGCTAGGAAGGGAAGGCATATGTGACTACCATGTTTCTCCAATAATAAGACAGGCCTTATACATATGCCTTCCCTTCCTAGCTACCTGAAGTATGGAAATAAATAAGCACCATGCAGAATATGGATAGCAGACCCCCGCTTTGTTCGGCACACATATCTTCCCCCTTCTGAACTTCCTCAGAGTTCTTCCAGCCTCTGCCCTATCCCTAGAAGACAGGCAGAACATGCACTGAGCACTAGATGTGACTTATTTTGAATGTCGGGAGCCGCAATGGAGCAGCTCTGGCAGCCTGTGCTACATTGACTTCTCTTTCCTCTTGCACTTGTATGTGGAGAGAACTGTTCCTTAGTGATGAGGTCGTGTGTGTCTTAGCACTTCCGGCTCCCCTTCTATATTTTCAAATTTAAAGAGACTGGCAGGTCTTTCAGTGCATCCCTAGCTATTCTTCTGGCCATATGAATCCTCTCCATGTCTGCATTGCCTACTCCGTGGAAGCTGGGGTGCCACACAATATTTTATAATATAGGTGTGCCTTGGGTTTGAAAAGGTTGGGAAACACTGCTCTAACTCACAAGTTATTGCAAAAAGATTATTCACATGGTTCCTACTTCTTTCTACATGATACAAGAACACTAAAAAAAAACAAAACAAAAAAAAATACCCAACCCACATGACAAACAGTTAAAACAAACAAGAAACAAAATATGAAAATGTATTTATAGGAAAACTTTTAAACAAAATTTCTTGGTTGCATGGTCTTCTTCAGGATCATGGGGTGAACTGTGGTTATGTTTTAGCTGCTCAGTTTGTAACTGCTGAAGACGGAGGATGGCTTTATTGTATGAGCAGACAAAACTGAAGCTTTACAATAGTAAAAAAAAAAACAGGCATGCCTGTGAAGGGATGAAGCAATGAGAAGACATTGTTGAAAATGGATGAAATATTTCTTTTTATGGATTTTTGCATACATAGGATTCTTCTCTTTTGCCTGCAAAGCACAGCCTCAGTTTTGAGATTTATTTCCAAGAAGAGAAGATTTCTCTGTTTCTTTCCCCATCCACAGTACATTTTCTAGATCAGGATTGTGTAAGTGTTTTTGAGCATATTTGAGGCGGCGTGGTGATTATTAGCGTGGGCAGGCGTTTGTAGCTTCTTGCCTTTAATTCAAGCTGACATCACTGTTTCATACCCAGTGTGCTGCTTCTACCCAATTTCAGATGTTGATATGTGCTGTTCAGTATAACTATGATGAATATTCATGAGAATTTTGTACACAAAGGCTCTAGTTCATAGTTAATGGACACATTTTCATTACCCCGAAATCCAGAACCATTTTTGGCATTTAAAAACCAGCTTCACCCTCCAATGATGTACTCTGACCAATTTTAAGCCTATAATACAGAGCTAAAATGTTGCAGGAAAAGGAGCCAAAGGGAAGGTACTGGTTAAAAGGCCCAAACAGAAAACAGGGGCAGTAAAATACATTGCACTAAATAGGGTGGTTTATTCAGTCAGAGCTGCAAGTCAGAAATAAATTCATCAAGAGACTGACAGCCCTTACATAGACAATCGATTACTAATTAACTGTATATCTGCATGCATGGCATGTATAAGATAATTACATCACAGCCAGCAATAGTGAGTCACATAGTTGATAAATACATAGGGACTTTCATTTTTGGTTTTTATTGGTTTTTTTTTTTTTATTTTTCCCAGGAATTTATCAGTGTTTATTATGATAAGAACAAAAACAAAAGAAAATAAGTGTGTGTGTGTGTGTGGGGGGGGGGGGGGGAATGACATTTTTCCAGGTAAATATCTGAGTTTATTTGGGTGGACTGAAGCCATTATCAGATTCTCCCATGCACCCCCTCAGCAGCATTCCCCTCTGTACCCCCATCCCCTGCCTAACAGGTACCTAGGGGTACCTCCTGCCTAGGTACCCCTAGGATTCCTTGTAGGTGGTTGGGGCAGGAAGGGAGGCAGCATGAGCCTCTTTAAGGGAAAAATCGGGACTGGCGGACAATGCTGGCCCCATCCTAAGTCTTAAAAAGGGTTTGGAGGGTGGTAGGTGAGTACGGCCTGAGGGTCTTTGTATTGTTAAGGTTTGGGATGGGAGATAGGGGATTAGCCCTCTGAATCTTTGGTTTTGATGACGACAGAGCTGTTTAGCTGGATATCTTTACAAGGTGTCTGGTTTAAGTGGTGCATTATCAAGCTACACAACTTTAGACCTGCTCTGAAGCAGGATATACCAGATATTCGGCTAGATTAACCCTCGCCAGAACACCCTCACAACACCCCTTTTTTACCCGGCTAGAATTGAGCCAGATAAGTCATTTAGATGGATACCTATGAATGGCTTTTGAATATCTACTCTTTAATGTCTATGTCAAACTGTTTTGCCTCTTTTTTCCTATTTTGCATCCCCACCCGCTGCAAACAAAATCCTAGACAGAATTTGTGCTTTTTACAGTGAACATACCCACTACAGTGGCAACTCTTGCGAAATGTTACAAAACCAGTGAATTGCTTTGACGCTTTCCTTTCTTTCCATCCAGTTGTACAGCTACAGCACCAAGTAGTCTTGAATATAGGTTCTGATGTAGTTTCACAGTTGTGGTGCTTCGAGAATGAATCTCTGCGTCCTGTAAAATGCGCAGAATAAAAATGCACAGAAAAATGCTCTTCAGATTCCATACAGTCCTATGTGCAATGCCAGCTAAAACCTGCGGGGCAGTAAATAAAATCAGACCACTTGAAATCATTCTCGTGCTGGAAAATGAGATAAGATGTGAACTCAGTGACTTGATGCCTAATGCTGTATCAAACGTCAAGGCCCAATAAATCCACTTCAAACAGAAGCATGTGTACACTGCAGAATTTTGGTTGACCTTTTTATTTCATCATTAACTGTATGCATATATATTCTCCAACAAATACATGGGCACCATCTTCAATGTTCCTGCTATCATTTGCTAGTCAGTAAAAAAAAAGAAAGGAGTGATTTCAAAGAATAAGTTAACTTGCGCTCGGATAAGAGCTCAGGTAGGAATACACCACAGTTCAGCAAGAAACAATTTTAAAAGAGAGAGAGACTGGAAATCACCTTGCGTCTTTTCATTATTTTACCTACAATGAAATGCACAAAAAAAAAAAACCTGAAGATAACCTGCAGTACCTTTGCTGCCTTTCTATTAAAGCATGTGGGCTTAATAAACTCTTAACTAGGAAATCTGAGGCCTCTTGTCAGCTGCAATCTGTGAGCTCTATTTTTCATATTCCATTTGGGAAAGGCAATTTTAGAATAAAACAAACATCTAAGCAGCTTCATCCTGAAATTTGAAAGCACATTAGAAGCAACAAAGGCAGTCATCTATTCTGCAATTGCACAATACGGAGTTAAAAGTGTTTAGAAAATAAGCCCCTTGCTGCATGATCTAGTATATCTATAGTTCCAGACACTTTCAGCCTGTCAGAATGACAGAAGGTTATTTGCTTGCTCATAAAGGAAACATGCTGAACATTATTAAGAGATGATGCACAGAATCAACTCCCTCACTACCCCCCCCCCCCCTCTCAAACACACACACATTTCCAGTCTTTGATTCTGCTAATGAAAAGATCCTCTCAACTCAGAAAGGATGGGGGGAAGGGATGGACTGAAATCTATCAAAAGCACCTAATTCTTCATTCAAATTTTTGCATGAAAATTATGAGAAACAGCTAAACATGTACTACTTAAAAATTATTTTACCACGAACTGTCTTCTATGCTACTATACAGTTCACTCACTCCCCTTTTGTTCTTCTGCCCTCTCCCCCTTTAGGAAATATTAGACCATGAGTTGACCAACCCTTTATGAAATGGTGCCCAAAAAAAATACCAATAGCTATATTAGCGCCGTGCGTTCAGGGGAAAGGATTCCCTTGATAAAATCGTGCAGGAAGGGTGCACCTCCAATCCGTACTGTTGCTAGGGGTTCCCTTTGTTAGCTATCCGCCTTGCCACACGCCGCCTAGCACCACTCGCAACAAGATGCTAGAACTGCAAGTATTTTCAAAACTCGCAGACCGACTTTGCTCATTTTGTGCACGAAGAAACCAGTAGAGTCAGCCCCACAAGTTCGGAAAATAGCTTGCAGTGCTGGCCTTTTGTAGCAAGCAGTGTGCAAGCTATAAGGGCTGGAAGTGCCACCCTCTAGCACGTATGTCAGATGTTGCCAACCCCTGTGGTACACTACACTACTGTTCAGTAGTATCTGTGAGAACAATGCTGTTTCTGTAGACAAAACACTTGCCAGTATCAATTCCTATTAACTCTAGCAGCCGTGACTGTGTTGTCGTCCCCGTCTTCGTCCCTTCCACTCCCCAATCTTTCACCGCCCCGTTACCTCTGAATGACCCCTAGCCATGCATGGATACATTCTTTAAACAAGGAATAACAACAAACATGGATGTTGGATAAAAAAAGGCCGCAGCTTTATTATCCATAAATATACCCCTAGACAAACTGGTACCCGAGTCGGTATGTCAGTTTCCAAAGACCAGGCTATACCACCACCTCAGCTGCCCACCCTAGCCACCAAGCAAGGCAGCATCAAACCTGGGTGCCCCCCCCCCCCCGCCTTGTCCCCCAAGCAAGGGGCCCCCGACCTGCGGCATACGGAACGCCATGTCCTGGGCCGCCCAAAGAACCAGTCCACTGCTGACCTGGACCATGACGCCTGCCTGCACCACGTCTGAAATGCCCGTACCGGTCCGGGTAGCCACCGAAGGCATGAGGTAAAGGCACACCCTTGCCTCATGCCCCCCTCACCAACATCTAGCTGTAGCTGAGTTCCATCCTCAAAAATCATCCCTCCAGAGCCTCCTGCTGGGTGTTGTTGAATATATCATAGCCGATGTCCGAAAGATGGACTCTGACGTGAACAAACCTTTACATTGGAGATCCCTCCTATTTGTGCCTTATGTGGTGACCACTCACTTGCATTCCATATACTGATTGGATGGATGGAACTTCTCGAGTCCCCTCCTCTGCATTCTTGAATGCGGGAACCAAGCATCTACTTCGGTCAGATCATTCTCGATCCTCATAATTAGCTGCCTGCCTGATAATTCGTCAAGGTCATTGCCCCCCCAAATACATTGTGATGGTATCTGGAGCTGCCATCGAATCCCTCAAGCGTCGAAGAAAGGGGCAAGAAATAGTCGCAACACATATCTGGTTTACCCATCCATGTCATGTTCTCTTCTGGCAGCCTAATGTACAAAAGAGTATCCGATACTCTAAGCCATCAGTTGGGCCCAGCACAAATCTGCAAAATACCTTTAGGAGTTATGATTAGATTTATTTATTTATTTATTTCGAAACTTTTATATACCGGTATTAGTGGGGACATCATACCGGTTCACATAATAACTGAAAGTTTGGAAAATACATTTCAACAGGGAGAATGAACCTGGGCGGGGGTAAACCAAAAGGTAGTAGGAGGATAGAGAAAACAAGAAGGTCATAACAAGAGAAAATAATTTACAAATTTACAATGAATGTCTCCTTAATATAAGGAGAGGGCAGGACACCTGAGTGGGGGGGGGGGGGGGGGGAGGTGCAGGAGCTATTCTGTGTAGGCATGGTTGAACAGGAGAGTTTTTAGTTTCTTTTTAAATTTAATTGTACATGGTTCAAGGCGCATGTGGGCAGGTAGTGAATTCCAGAGCGCCGGACCGGCAATGGAGATGGCACGGTCGCGGGTGGAAGAGAGGTGAGCCATTTTCAAGGATTGGACATGAAGGGTGCCATTGTTGGTGGATCTAGTAGCTCGGATGGACAGGGGGGCAGTGAAGGGTAGGTCGAGCCAGTTGGAGTTGTGGGTGTGGATAGACTTGTGTATTATGGTTAGGGTTTTGTAGTGTATGCGGGATAGGATGGGGAGCCAGTGTAGATCCTTCAGGATAGGGGTAATATGGTCGTGTTTGCATGTGTTAGTAATGAGTCTTGCGGTAGCATCTTGCAGGAGTTGAAGGGGTTTTATTGAAGACAATGGGAGCCCTAAAAGGAGGGCGTTACAATAATCTATTTTGGAGGTGAGGGTAGCTTGAATCACTGTGCGGAGGTCATGGGTGTAGAGCAGGGGTCTGAGTTTCTTTAGAACATTGAGCTTGAAGAAACCAGATTTAAGGATGGAATTGATGTGAGGTTTCATACTAAGATTGGGATCAAGAAGGACTCCGAGGTCCCTAACGGAAGGTAGCGCTGTAAGGAGGTTGAGTTTGGGGTCGTTAGGCAGGAGGTCAGGGGGATGTGAGGAGATGTGGAGGAGTTCTGTTTTGTTCTTGTTTAGAGCAAGCTGGAGGTTGGTGAGAAGGGCGTTGATAGCTGTAAGGCACTTTTCCCAGTGCTCTAGGGCGTCGGATATAGAGTTGTGAATGGGGATGATGATCTGAACATCATCAGCATAGAGGTAGAATTTGAGTTTGAGGTCGGAGAGGAGGTGGCAGAGAGGGGTGAGGTAAATGTTGAAGAGTGTGGATGACAGGGATGAGCCTTGTGGAACTCCTTGTTGTAAGGGGCATGAGGCTGATAGGTTGTTTCCGATTTTAACAGAGACTTCTGTAGTGAGATAGGATTTGAACCAGGCTAGAGCTATTCCTGAGATGCCGATGCTTTCTAGCCGTGTCAGGAGGTGGTGGTGGCTGATGGTGTCAAAGGCCGCTGAAATATCGAGGAGGGCGAGGAGGTAGCTGTGGCCTTGTCCTAGTCCTCTGAGAAGATAGTCAGTAAGAGAGAGCAGTAAGGATTCAGTATTAAAGTGTTTCCTGAATCCAAATTGGGAAACATGGAGGATATCATGGTTTTCTAGGTAGTCCATGAGTTGTGCATTGACAACCTTTTCCATAAGTTTGGAGATAAAAGGGAGGTTGGAGATGGGGGTGGAAGTTGGAGGGGTCTTTTGGATCTAGGGAGGGTTTCTTGAGGAGGGGTTTGACAACAGCGTGTTTGAGGGGATCTGGGACTGTTCCATGAGTGATGAAGCAGTTGATGATATCTGCTAAGGTGCTGGCTATGCTGTTGGGGATGGCTATTAGAGCTTTGGTGGGAATGGTGTCGTTGGGGTGAGAGGCTGGCTTAAGTTTTCGAAGGAGGCCTGTAATTTCTTTAGAAGAAGTGAGGTCAATTGTGGCCATTGAGGGTTGGGACGGGGAGGGGATGGAGGGTGGGTTAGTTGGGGGAGAAGGGTTGGAAGGGGAAAATCTAGAGAGTAGGATGGAAATTTTGCTTTGGAAGTAGATGGCCAGTTCTTCACATTTTGCCGCAGCCTCTGCATCTGGAATGGTAGGAGGGATAGGGGTGGTAAGGCTAGCGACATAGGAGGAAAGGACTTTAGGGTTGAATTTATAGTCGTGAATTTTTTTTCCATAGAAGTCTCGCTTGTGTTTGAGGGTAGACAGTCTATATGTGTGTAAGGCTGTTTTGAAGCTGGAAGAATGTTGTGGGGTTGGGTCCTTGCGCCATTTTCTCTCTTTTTGTCTGAGATTGCATTTTAGGGTTTTTAGCTCTTGGGTGTACCATGGCTTAGAAGGTTTTACTGCCTTGTTTATGATACGTTCGGAGATTGGGCATAGTTTGTTGGCAATGTCTTCCGTGATGGTTTGCCACGATGTTAGGGCTGTGTCTGGGTCTGAGCAGTTAAGTCTTGGTAGGGATGAGGCTAGTGCATCAATTAATTTGTCGCTGGGGCAGGTTTTTCTGGATATGATGGTGGTGTGAGTAGGATGGTTAATTGGGAGGGGTTTCTTCATGGCGAGACAGCTTTCAATGAGGTAGTGGTCGGACCAGGGCACCGGGGTGCAGGTGGATGAGTTGGTGGTCTGGAAACTGGAGTTAATAAACATTAGGTCCAGTGTGTGTCCAGCTTTATGGGTTGGAGATGTTATAATTTGGTGGAAGCCTATGGCAAGGAGCGACTGTATGAAGGTTTCGCATGATGCAGTGGGGGGGAGTGTGTCAACGTGAAGATTAAAATCTCCAAGGATGATGGAAGGGGTATCTGTTTTTATCCATTCTATAACAAATTCAATTAGGGGGGAGGGGTTGGACTCAAGGACAGTGGGGGGGCATAGACTAGATAGATTTGCAGGGAAGCTGCCTTAAAGAGACCTATTTCAAGTTTGGGTGGGGCTGCTATGCTGATGGGTTTAAGGTTAAGATGTTTCTTGGCAGCTAGGAGAAGACCTCCTCCTCTTTTTTTAGGTCGGTGGATGGGGAAGATGTCATAGAGGGAGGATGGGAGTTGGTTTATGAGGACGGTATCTGATTCTTTGAGCCATGTTTCGGTGACTGCACAAATGTCTGGAGTGCAATCCGCTAGTATGTCGTTGAGGATTAGTGTCTTTTTAGATATGGATTGTGCATTCATGAGTATAATGGAGAGGGTGGTAAGACCGAGGAACTGAGCTAAGGGTGAGGTGAGTATGGGGATAAGGGATTTGTGGCGGGGGGACGGGTGGCGGGGAGGGAGGGGAGGGGGAGGTAGTCTGGAGCGAGGGTGATGGATGCGAGGGATTGGGTAAGCGGCCATGTAGAGCTTTAGTAGTCTGGTAGGACTGGTAGGAATAATTGGAGCCTCACTAATCAGGTGGGAATGGGAGGTGCAGGGGGATGAGGGGGGTGACCAGGTAATGGAGTGGGTCAGCAAGTTTCAGCAATCTGGGTATCGGGAGGTTACAATAGGTTACAGTTGGTGACAATATGGTACAGGATATTAGACATAGATGAGGCACAGAGTAATAGTACTTTGAGTTGCTCACCGAGTGGCGAGTGTCAATGTCCTGTTGCAAGTAGATCAGTTTATTGCTGAGAAGAGCACAGGCTTGCAGGAGCGTGTTTCTTGGTTTCTCCCGATCTCCCTCTTCAATTCTCTTACCGGCTGCGTGACTCTCTCTCGCCCTGTCTCGTTCACCCCAGGCTGTACGAGACGGTGGGCAGCGAGGAGAAAGGAGGAGAAAGAGGCCGCAGCCTTGAAGCAGAAAAGGGCAGAGCTGCTTCGGGACAATGATATATGGGGGATGCCGGTGGTTGAGGAGGGTAGGGTTTAGGCGCGGCACTAAGGTGCGACACTAAGGGGCGCACAAAGGGGCGGGCCCCTTTGTCACGCTCCTTCGGCGCGCGACGCCGGGTAGTGCAGGGCCTTTTAACTCCTGCAGGTCCCGGCTCGATGACATCACCCCTGCGCCCGGCGGGGCGGTCCTCGGTGCGGCGGGTCTGGTGGGGGTGGGGGCTCGCGGCCCAGGCAGGCGGAGGAGGCAGGATCGAGGCAGCAGGCCGGATCGAGGAGGAGGCAGGCCGGATCGTGGCGTGCGTTTACGGTCTCGAGGTAAGTCAGGCCGGGGTCGGAGAAAGCTGGTGGCCGGCGTGGGAGCCCGATTGGGGAAGGCGGAACAAAGAGGCCTTACCCCGACGGGCTTTCAGCGCCGGCTGCGCAGGCCCAGTTCACCGCCGATCCCGTGAAGAAGAGGAAAACGCCGGGGAGTGCAGGGCCTTTTAACTCCTGCAGGTCCCGGCTCGATGACGTCACCCCTGCGCCCGGCGGGGCGGTCCTCGGTGCGGCGGGTCTGGTGGGGGTGGGGGCTCGCGGCCCGGCAGGTGGAGGAGGCAGGATCGAGGATCGAGGCAGCAGGCCGGATCGAGGAGGAGGCAGGCCGGATCGTGGCGTGCGTTTACGGTCTCGAGGTAAGTCAGGCCGGGGTCGGAGAAAGCTGGTGGCCGGCGTGGGAGCCCGATTGGGGAAGGCGGAACAAAGAGGCCTTACCCCGACGGGCTTTCAGCGCCGGCTGCGCAGGCCCAGTTCACCGCCGATCCCGTGAAGAAGAGGAAAACGCCGGGGAGTGCAGGGCCTTTTAACTCCTGCAGGTCCCGGCTCGATGATGTCACCCCTGCGCCCGGCGGGGCGGTCCTCGGTGCGGCGGGTCTGGTGGGGGTGGGGGCTCGCGGCCCGGCAGGCGGAGGAGGCAGGATCGAGGATCGAGGCAGCAGGCCGGATCGAGGAGGAGGCAGGCCGGATCGTGCGTTTACGGTCTCGAGGTAAGTCAGGCCAGGGTCGGAGAAAGCTGGTGGCCGGCGTGGGAGCCCGATTGGGGAAGGCGGAACAAAGAGGCCTTACCCCGACGGGCTTTCAGCGCCGGCTGCGCAGGCCCAGTTCACCGCCGATCCCAGTTCACCGCCGATCCCGTGAAGAAGATGTGCCCATATAGTCCATTATAGCATATGTATTGACTGCTGCTGATCTCCATCTTCCTATCTGCTGTGTCAATCTGAATATCTGCTTGTGCAGTGTTTGTGGCTGCTCCAATCCTTAGGAGTGTGTGGTAAATTTCCTGATATCCAGCTCCCTTCTTTTTACTACTTTTCTGAGCACTGCGGAAGACTAATATCTGTTTAATGGGACCTGGTTGGCATGCAGCAACCAATGTACATCCCCAAAGGTTATTCGCAGCATTTATTGTTTTGAAAAGGAGAGGTAATTTGCCTTTAGTAAACCCTGTGAGAGAATTGATCCCTGGCTTTCCTAGTTCAGGGCTCATTGCTTTGAATAATAGGCTAACTCCACTCCATGGGATCTTCTCGTCTGCACTCTTTTGAAAGAAAGCCAGTCCTGCTAAATGTCTAGCTCCAAGCCTCTGAATGCCCATTTTCTTGGCCAAGGAGACATACTTTCCCCTCTGGTTATCGTCGCTGGGACTATCTGAGCCAGTATGGTGATTGCCATAGACCAGGCTAACTCACCACCTCTGCTGCCTGTCGTAATAACCAAGCAAGGCAGCATTGAGACCCAGCCCCCCACCTTGCTCTTAGGCAAGGGGGGCTCCCTACCTGTCTCCTACTGTAAACTGACCATGTGATCCCATCTAATGATCCTTTCAAGAGGTCTCTGATAGTCGGTGACCAATCCTCCATAAGTGGTCCAGGGCTTCGGTTCCTGTTTCCTCCACCGTAGGTACCTATTTGCAAACTAATTCCCACTTAGCTTGGGATAAAGGATCTGCAATCCTATTACTAACCCCGATACGTGTTGCGCTCTAACAGTGGTAATGTCTACACTGGCCTGTACCACCTCTCTCCAGGCAGTTCTGCTATGCGCAGACTACTTTTCTGAGAGTATTAAGGATTGAGCACAAAGATGCCACTTGATTGTTGCACCAGAATATGGTTTGCTTATTCTGCAGCTTAGTTTATCAAAGCGCTAGAGCCACCTGCATGGGAAATAACTTGAGGAATGTGACGTTAACATTTCGATTTAATGCTACCTCCACCCATGGGTGTGGCCATGTAGCCAGGTGAAGGTCCAAAGAAACAAACCGGAAACCGATCCAATGTTGCAAGTAGCCAAACAAGAAGATCGGTAAACACAAAGTAAACTTTATTGATATAAAATGCCCGACTCAGGCCGAGTTTTGCTCAATTCTGAGCTGCTTCAGGGGCTATAACTGTACTGGTATATCATGGTAGTCACATTGTTGTGAATATAAGTTTTAGAATGAAATTCGATGTTAATCCATTGGTTATCTGTGATTACTGTTTCACCGCACCTCAGTGACCACCACTGTCAAGCCGAATGTGTACTGTAGGCATGCTTGCTTTTCAAAGCCATTTAAATCATTGTGTTTTCACGCCAAAACCTGCCTGTTGAAACCACTATTCGAACGCGCTTCCGTGATTACTGCTGTCAAACTGGATATGTGCTGATCATAACAATGTGGCTACCATGATATTCCAGTACAGTGAAAGCCCCTGAAGCAGCTCAGAATTGAGCGAAACCTGGCCTGAGTCGAGCATTTTATATCAATAAAGTTTACTAGGTGTTTACAGATCTTCATGCATCCAGGTGATACAGCACATATCTGCATCCTTCGGAGGCATCCGAGTATATGTCCAAGTTCCTGCTGGAAAGTGGAAGCTCCTGTCACAGCGATACCCCGAAGTTGGCCATGACGAATGCCCAAATGGGAATGTCATGCATTGGGATCACGCTATCCTAATGAAGTGATGAGGCCTGTGTGTGCCTGTTGTCACTACGGCCAGTCTTCTGAGGAGATCCTTCCGGTGTGTGTCCCTCTATATGCGAACTTCAGGCTGCCTGCGATTAGCTGCAAATCTGGGAGAATCTGCTTCTTCGCTCTTGTCGCTTCGTTCAACCTATCCCGCAACTTCACCGTTTTATCCCCCCGTATCTGGATGTTATCTCCTCTGAGTCAGTCTCGATACCCAGAATGGATACAGTTGTTCTGTTCCAAAGGGACTCTTAAAATGGTTGCTGTAGCCTGAAAATTGCAGAAGAGGTATGAACAGCAGTTGGACTCGCTCATGTCACAAATAAGAAGTCGTTCAGGTAATGTATGGTGTTATTGACCCTGGAATGTTGGATTAATGCCCAATGCAGAAAAGCACTAAAATTGTTTGTAACAGGCGCGAGACCCTCACAGCCCATAGGCAATTAAATCCATCTCATTCAACTTATTTCATCCACTGCATATTCACCTTAAGGTTCTCACTACCTTCTATTTATAGCTCAATCCTTGGCCTGAACATGAAGGAATGGCCACAAATTCCTGTTCGCTTCTTTGGGCCCGCTGCTGGTTTTGTTTATCTCATGTCCTCATGTCCTCTTGAAGTCAGTTGCTGCTTTAGCTTCTAGTGCTTGCTCCATGAATTGTTCGCATGAATGCAACACCCTTTCGTTGAATCCCTGTTTTTGACAATAATCCTGAATCTATTATCTTGGAATCTCACCTCCTGTCCTCCTGTTCTTTCCTTTCATTCAAAAGGTTCATTCGTTGTACCTCATTACCATTTGAAAGACTCCACTACACTGTCCCTAACTCTGGATCCCAATGCTGATGAGGAAACTGCTGGAAAAGTGGCCTGTACGAAACTGAAGGGCCCCCCACCACCACCCATATGGCAAGACAATGTGTACCTTGCTGGAAGTGCTTCAACTATCATCCACCCCTGTGGCCCCCTCTTGGGTCAGGAACCAGACGGCTCCAGGTCCCTGCTCAGAACTCCCACATCCCCCCTCCCCAGCCTGGCAGGCCGGGCTGGCCACCTCCTCCCAGCAATCCGTGGAGTCTCCCTAAATGGAGAGGATGTGTTTCCACTGTCCCGATGCGGAGGCCTCTCAGTCCCATCATGAATCCCACCATTGAAGGCGATCCTCTATGTGTGCCCTCCCCCTGTATTGACCTCCTTCCCCTTCTCAGCCGAACAATGAGCCCAGGGGGTCTCAATTAAACAGAACAAAGTCCTCTGTAAAAGGTTATTCACAGTAGGGAGAGGTAATTTGCCTTTAGCGTGGGAACTGAACTTTCACTTCCTTGGTTCAGGGTCCATTGCTCTGAACCTAGGCCACTACTCCACTCTGTGCAAAATAAGGACGAATGTCTGGCATTGCTCGTAGCCTGGTGCTCGTCTCCCCTGGGCCCTGCCCGCCTTTGCCAATCGTATCACGGGGAAGGTAACTGGCTACAGGACTCTCCCACCCCACCACAGCATTGTCCTAAGGGGACCCATGCAAGGGGCTCAGAGCGCCACAGCACAAGCCCTACTAGGGCTCAAGGATCCCCCAAATCCCCATCTCTGTCCCCATCTCTGTCCACCGAGAAAAGCCAGCCGGAGAATGTGGGCAATGATCCCACTGCTTCTTGCATGCATGTGACCTAATTCCCCTGTCGCTCATGAGGAATGCGTTTGGGATGTAGCACGACAAGACCCACCTCTGCTGTCCTTGGCTGAGTGAAAGCACAAGGGGCCTTTGCCAAACAAGTTCGACAGACAGTCTATGCTCTCATCATGTGCGCCATGCGCCTGGGGCCATCCTTACTGACCAGGGAATTATACCTGATTAATTTATTTATTTTTAACATTGAAATTGCCTTTCGGCACCCAGACAGCTGGCCATAAGGACCTGTGCCCTACTATCATATGCAGGCAAGTTTACCCTCCCAGGCTGCCAGCACTCACTGCCACATGGCCTGCACCCAATATGTGCAGCCTCGCCTGCCTGTCTCTTTCTCTTCCCTTTTAAAACCATTCATGCACGATGTGTTTCGGGAGCAGAGGCCCAAGTCCACTCCTGAATTGGGCGGACTGGGAGGGAACTGGGGACCAGCCAATCGTGTTGCTACACGCATGTTATAAAATTGGCATGTCCATTTGCACACACCAGGAGCCGCACACATGGGTCTTACAATCAACCCCAGAGTGAAAAGGAGTGCGTTTCCCTGCAAAGACATCCCTGTACACTGTCAACTGCGGAGCAAAAGCATGTTATGTCTATTAAGATAAAACAAAGCAGCGGGCACAGAGTAACGGTTTTGCCCTTGCGCCTAATCTGCGCTCTGCAACTGCAGTACTGCAATGCCTTGCACCCATGCAGCGATACTCCGTCATCCCAAGGGTGGCGCATACAAACTCAACATTGCAGAGGACATGGGCATAGTTCCATGCCATGGACTGGACCAACTACAAAATTGCTAGTAGTGGCAACTGCACACTGTGAAGGAGCAAACCATTCAAAAGCGTGTAATGGCACCCTTCCTATTGGTGCCACATAGCATATAATGGTGCTAGTCACATGAGGGCACCCACCACCACAGGAAAGGCACCGATGGCGTCCATGGCGATGATAGCAACAATGCCATCCAGATACTCCATAGGGCGACAGTGTTTGTAATGTCCCGCGGTACCCATGGCACGCGGAGACATAAATGACTCCCGCTGGTATGAACTGTGCCTAAAGTGCTCCACTGTCTCACTGACACCCTATGCAGCCAGCAGTGTGCGAAGCACTCAACAATGTCAACAATGCCTTTGACGCCTCTGAGGCAAAAACTCATAATAAAAACTTTTAAAAATATATCCAAAGCACGAAACCTGTGAGGAAGTCAGTTGGACCAATAGAGGAAAGAGGGGTTAAAGAGGGTCTTAGAAAAGATAAGTCCATTGCAGAAAGACTAAATTAATTTTTTGCTTCCCTGTTTACTAAAGAGGATGTTGGGAAGATACCAGTTTCGGAGATGGTTTTCAAGGGTGATGAGTCAGATGAACTGAACCAAATCACTGTGAACCTGGAAGATGTAGTAGGCCACATTGACAAACTAAAGAGCAGCAAATCACCTGGACCAGATGGCATGCATCCTAGGGTACTGAAGGAACTAAAAAATGAAATTTCTGATCTATTAGTTAAAATTTGTAACCTACCATTAAAATCATCCCTTGTTCCTGAAGACTGGAGGGTGGCCAATGTAACCTCAATATTTAAAAAGGACTCCATAGATCAGTGAGCCTGACTTCAGTGCTGGGAAAATAGTGAAAACTATTCTAAAGATCAAAATCATAGAGCACATAGAAAGACATGGTTTAATGGAACACAGTTAAAATGGATTTACCCAAGGAAAGTCTTATCTAACAAATCTGCTTCATTTTTTGAAGGGGTTAATAAGCATGTGGATAAAGGTGAACCGGTAGATGTAGTATATTTGGTTTTTCAGAAGGCGTTTGACAAAGTCTCTCATGAGAGGCTTCTAAGAAAACTAAAAAGTCATGGGATAGGAGGTGATGTCCTTTTGTGGATTACAAACTGGCTAAAAGACAGGAAATAGAGAGTAGGATTAAATGGTTAATTTTCTCAGTGGAAAAGGGTAGACAGTGGAGTGCCACAGTTATCTGTACTTGGACCAGTGCTTTTCAATATATTTATAAATGATCTGGAATATGACTAGTGAGGTTATCAAATTTGCGGATGATACAAAATTATTCAGAGTAGTTAAATCACAACTGAATTGTGATACATTACAGGAGGACCTTGCAAGACTGGAAGATTGGGCATCCAAATGGAGGATGAAATTTAATGTGGTCAAGTGCAACATGTTGCATATAGGAAAAAATAACCTTTGCTGTAATTACACTAACAGGCCGATACAGTAAAGCGCGGCCATGGTTACCCTGCTTCTAACCCGCTTTGTACCCACAATTTGGCCACGTAAGTCCAACCCGCGATTCACTATCCCTTTTAACCCATCCTTACCTCTTCTTTAAATCAACGGGTAACCCTTTCTGCCCGCGGCATGTATATGATATGTAAACGATCGGATTAGCTATTCCCTCCCATACAGTAACGTGCGCCCCTATTATCGCCTTTTTAACCTGCAGTTTTGCCGCGTGTTTAACCTGCTAATTTACCGCCTACCCTTACCCCTGCGTTAGTGTGGAGCGTCAGGTCAGAGAGACGAAATTTCACGGGTAAACGACCCCCTCACCCCCCGGGACAAGACCTTAAGAGGAGCCAGGATCAGGCAAACTTTCCCCCAGCCCCCGCTCACCTGTTGTTTCCAAGCATAACCTAAACTCTTGCCTGCCCAACCTAAAATCCAACGCACCGGGAAAGCCACTCTTCAGATCGCGACTAATCCCATCACTGGAAGGACGAAAGATTTTTTTTAAGCGTCCCAGTTCCTCTCTCCGCTATATCAATGCATTCTCCTTTCCACTGCAATGCGAACAGGATCGGGCAAACTTTTCCCCAGCCCTCGCTCACCTGCCCTGGCCGCATCCATGGGTGCCGGTCTCCAGAGCAGCCCCAGTCCTCTCTCCCCTCCTCCCGGGGGCAGCCGGCAGCGAGAATGGCTTCAGCAGCTCGGGGTGGATCGGGCGCTCCCCCATGCGAGGCGGCTTCCAGCAGCCCCTGCCGGCGAGGGTGCATGAACGCACGCCGTGACCTAAGTGCCCGGCTGGACATCCGAGGTCACGGCATGCGCTCATGGCAGCGAAGGTGCATGAACGCACGCTGTGACCTGAGCGCCTGGCTGGACGTCCGAGGTCACGGCGTGCACTCATTCACCATCGCCGGCGAGGGCTGCTGGAAGCCGCTTCGCATGGGGAGCGCCCGATCCGCCCCGGGCTGCTGAAGCCACTCTCGCCGCCGACTGCCCCCAGGAGGAGGGGAGAGAGGACTGGGGCTGCTCCGGAGACCGGCACCCATGGATGCGGCCAGGGCAGGTGAAGCGGGGGCTGGAGGAAAGTTTGCCCGATCCTGTTGAGTGCAGGTTTTATCAAGCACAACAATGCTCCACCACCCTGGGGTTGAAAGTTATTTTTCAGAATACTGTTCACATTGCAGTGGAAAGGAGAATGCATTGACATAGCGGAGAGAGGAACTGGGACGCTTAAAAAAAAATCTTTCGTCCTTCCAGTGATGGGATTATTCGCAATCTGAAGAGTGGCTTTCCCGGTGCGTTGGATTTTAGGTTGGGCAGGCAAGAGTTTAGGTTATGCTTGGAAACAACAGGTCCTTCCTAATACGTTTTTCTTTTGGTCTGCTTTGATTGTATTTTTTTCCCCTAGGGGAATTGTCTTGCTAAATCATGACCCTTGCTGTTAATGGCTGGCTGATACTTCTCTGATCCTTTTCTTTTGCTTAAAGTTGGGCTCCACTTCCTGGTACCTGTCATTTCAAATGACATTTGAAATGACAGGTACAGGTATCTTCCTGCATTAGATACAAATCAAACCGGTTTACAAAGAACGTAAAACATGCCTGTAGGCTATACATTGAACATTAACCGTGAAAGAACCTGGAACAACAAATTGAATTATGAAACAATACAGTCACAATAAGCAATTGATATTTGGAGCGGACGTATGGTAGTAAGGGGTAGGCCGAGGAGTAAAGCATTGTAGTAATTGAGGTTGGAAAATATAAGTAGTTGTAGTACTGTTCTGTTCAGCTTGGAGAAGAGAAGGCTGAGGGGGATATGATAAAGGTCTTTAAAATCATGAGAGGTCTCGAACAAGTAGATGTGAATCAATTATTTACACTTTTGGATAATAGAAGGACTAGGGGGCATTCCATGAAGTTAGCAAGTAGCACATTTAAAACTAATCGGATAAAATTCTTTTTCACACAATGCACAATTAAGCTCTGGAATTTGTTGCCAGAAGATGTGGTTAGTGCAGTTAGTGTAGCTGGGTTTAAAAAAAGTTTGGATAAGTTCTTGGAGGAGAAGTCCATTAACTACTATTAATCAAGCTGACTTAGGGAATGGCCTCTGCTATTACTGGCAACATTGGTGTTTGGGTACTTGCCAGGTTCGGCCTCTGTTGGAAACAGGATGCTGGGCTTGATAGACCCTCGGTCTGACCCAGCATGGCAATTTCTTATACTCTTATGTTCCAATGGTGTTATCTTATGTTGCTTGGAGGTTCTCTTTGATGGTGTCACCCCCATGGTGCCCACTGTGCTCTACAGCACCTTCGGCATTCCACTGCAGTCATGGTATGCATGGCATCAGTGGTATTCACAGTCAACAGTGCCTCTGGCACCTGACTGCATCGATGGCACCCATGGCACTTGGTGGCATTATGCTCACCAGTGCCCACCTGTACAGTGTCAACAATGCTAGACAGTGTTGACAGCTCCATGGTGCTTGATGATATTAAATGGCATCCATGGTGCTCAAGGTGTTTGATGGTACCTGACAACATCCATGGAATAAGAAGGCACCGAAGTCTCTCTGCGGTGTGAACAGTATCACAGGCACTCACCAGCATTCATGGCACTTGACGATATTGAAGGAGTCCCTGGGGCATGATGGGTCTGATGGCAACCCTGGCATACGAAGGCACCCATGATGCTCAATAGTGTCGATGGTATCCATGGTGCCCGACAGCATCCACAGCGTTCAATGGCGCTCAACGTTCAATGATACTAAGGGTAGCCATGGCGCTTCAATGGAGTTGAAAATGTCCATGGCGCTCAACGGCATCCACAACATTCCAGCATCTATTGGTGGTCCGTCATCGATGTGCATGGGCAACCAATGTCAGGCATGGTACAGCAGGAAAGCTAATTGCCCAGGCTCATGCTCACCCTCTCTCCTAAGGAGACTGCACTGTCAGAGAAAGCTGAAAAGTAGGAGGGAAGGTTACATCATCCAGGGCATCACAGATGAAGATTAGCTTGGGTCCATGGGTACTAGTTTCCATGAGTGTGGGGAGGATGAGCTCTCCTCGCCACGGGAACGATCCAGTCCTTGATTCCTTCACTGTTTGATCCTCCATTGATGCCCTGTAGTCGAACAAAACTTCATGGAACTCCTGCCTGGATAGGAACTCATCGCCAAACGTCAAGGAAAGCCCTTGATGTGTGGTTTGTGCACGGTCGCTATTTTTAGAACAACCACTCTGCGGCTGTCCTGTTTAATGGCTCCCGTGTTTTATTCTTTAATTAACAATTTTTTATATAATTTTTTGTTTTTTCTGTGCTTTTATTTTCCCGGCGCACTATCCAACCCACCTGTGGATTATTTTTTCTTTCTCGAGTACTTATCTTAAAAATGCTGATCGCTGCCGCTTTTTATGGGTTCAGTTCCGCCTGCCCGACAATGGTCATTGGCCATGTAGTACTGTTCTGTTCAGTACTACATGGGGGATCAGAAAATGAAGGTGCCGCTCACTTTAAAGATTAGACACGCGAAAATAAAATGATGTGCTTTTCCATCGGTGGACCCATATATCGGACACAGCAGAGATTTCCCCGAGGCCCCTGAAGCAGGCAGAGTATTGCCGAAACATGGCCATTGTCGGGCAGGCGGATCTGAACCCATAAAAAGCCTTTATTAAAGATTCATTGATTATATATAAACAAATAGAAGGACTGGAAAATTATATGAGAAGCAAAAATTTGCGTCTCTTAAACTTTCCTATCACTAGATTACTTTCAGCACAAGAATTATTTAAAAAATATGTGAAGGAAATATTGTGTAATACTAACGATTTCTTATATCAAAAATTTACTATGTTACAAATTTAAAAAGAGTTGTGGCTGTATTAGATGGGGGAATGGATGTTCTTGTACCTGATAGCCCCAATTTAACATCCTTTTTGGAGGCTTCAGAAGATAATATTCAAACTGGAGCCACTTTAATAGTGACTTTTAGTTTAGAACAGCAAAAAAATTTGGTGTTACAAAAATACTTTAAAAATAAAAGTTTACTTTTCTGTGGTCAACTAGTGCAAATGTTCCCAGATGTTTCCAGGAGTACACAACATAGAAGGAAACAGTTTCTTTCAATGAGGCAGAGAGTATTGACCTTAGGGGCTACTTTCTTTCTCAAATATCCCTGCAAGTGTTTGATCACATTTCAAAAGAATAAATTTGTTTTCTCAGATCCTGGTCATCTGGAAACTTTCCTTTTAGATAAAGGTGGATAGGGTTATAGCAGCTTCCAAGTTGAATAGTTAGTTTGGCAAAATATTATATATCTCCTGAATTATCAGTTGAATATTTTCTTGAATATTGTTTAATGATTGTGCTTCCCATAATGTGGACTATATTTGGTGATATTACGTTTGTTTTTTCTTTTACTTATATAATAAGATTGCCTACTTTATGTTGATGTAATTCACAATATTCTTATTCTTATTTCATTGGAAAATATTAAGAAATTTAATAAAGTATAAATTAAAAAAAAAAAAAGACGTATCTGCATGATTTCCATATAGATCTGAATTGCCACAAATTATTCTCTGCATGCCCATTACGCTTCATGGGAAATCTTTGGAAGATTTTTCACGCAAATCAGTTAAATAAATACATAAATTGTGTAGAAGAATTATGGGCCTCAGTTTTTTTTTTTTTTTAATGGTAAAAACATTCCAGACTTTACAGTCCCCGGTAACAAAAACTGCCTGCAGACCTAAAACTCTACGAGTTTCACATAAGTGACTCTCAGCAATTCTTACTAAGTTTCTCAGGCCCTCAAAGATTGCTTGTATTTGGTCCTGATGTAATCCAGAACCTTACTTAAGCATGAATTCATATACAGCTTCTTGTCTGCGATTATAACACTGCA
The DNA here is from genome assembly GCF_901001135.1 of Rhinatrema bivittatum. Taxonomy (NCBI): domain Eukaryota; kingdom Metazoa; phylum Chordata; class Amphibia; order Gymnophiona; family Rhinatrematidae; genus Rhinatrema; species Rhinatrema bivittatum. The sequence continues at coordinate 67,124,827 of NC_042621.1, read as the reverse complement.
AATCAAAAGTCACCATAGTGTCTCTTAGCCAGGGTTATATTACACAGAAATTACTGTCTCACTGGTATTCTTCATTTGTCTTCTTCAGCACATGTGAATTCACTGAAACTCCATTTTGTTTTTTTGAAAGTGGATCAATACAACATTGCAGTTCTCTAGGATCCTCAAATGTTTAGATCTTATTATTCCATCCTCACTGGACAGAACAATCTAAACCTTGCCTTCATTATTTCTTTCAAAGTAATGTTTGCCCTGTTAACACTACTTCTATTTTTTTTTTAAATGTGCATGCTAGGTGTTTCTACCTTTTATTCTGTGTCAGTGTTTCCCAACTGTTTCAAGCCCAAGGCACATCTACATTAACAAAAGCGTTGTGCGGCACACCAACTTCTGTGGAGCAGGCACCACAGACACGGAGAGGGTTCATATGGCTAAAAGGCGAGCTAAGGAAGCACTGAAAGCCTCAACAGTCTCCAAAATTTTAAAAGAAAAGGAAGAGAGGGGTCAGAGACACACATGAACCCATCTCTTTATGTGCAAGTGCAGGAGAAGGGAAAAGTCAGTGTTGTGTGGGCAGCCAGACTGGTTAGTTACCTTGGCTGCTTCATGAGACTGTCCTCCACTGCGGTAGCTCCCATCACTTAGCAAGTCACATCTAGTGCTCAATTCATGCTTTCCCCATCTTACTCAGCCCTGGTAGAGGTCGGAAGAGGGAAGAGGAGGAGATGCTGTGTGAAACGTGTGTGCTGCACAAAGTGGAGCACGTCTTTCCATGCCTTGCATTCTTTCTGTTAATTCTCATATGTCGGGGCTTATTCTGTAGAAAGGAAGGAGGGGCACACTTGACTGCACATGCCTTCAGAAAGCAACTCCTGCATGTTTAACCTTCATCCTATCAACTGGGGTCCAACTGGACCCCATGCACTAATGTGCTTCCGCTATATAAACACCAGAAATTATTTTCTGCCGTCATTTTAGGAATTTGTCACTTAGCCTATGGTATTGTCTGATTCAAATGTTATTCTAAATTATTCTACTTTATTCTTCCTACAGCAGCTATTTATTATTTGGGGTCCAAAAAGACCCCAGAATTTGCGACTTTCAATTAAGCAAGTTTAAAAATGTATAACTAAACTATTGATTCTTTGCATTTTCAGTTGGTAAAAATGTCTACAAGAGGGTCTTCTAGGCAGAAATATGCTCGGTACTCTACTGCAGATGTTCTGAAAGCAATTTTCGAGGATAATGATGACTCTGATTTTGAAGATATAGACAACTTTGATGAACATAAGAACATAAGAAAATGCCATACTGGGTCAGACCAAGGGTCCATCAAGCCCAGCATCCTGTTTCCAACAGTGGCCAATCCAGGCCACAAGAACCTGGCAAGTTGATCATATAGTTGATCATATAGAGCTATCGGAACATAGTGACACAATCCGGTCAGCCACCTATTAGTCAACCAAATGATATTCCTCCCATAGGAAAATGTCCATCAAGGGCACTTAGAACTTGTGGCACACAGAGCCATGGATGTGGCAGGGGTCGTGGTCAGCTCAACCTTAGTTCTTCCAGTGGACATTTACAGGAATCAACACCACACACTCTAATTCCATTCCTACAGATCTCAGACTGGAACCCTGCCTCCCAACTTTCAGGAAAAGACTTAAGACTTGGTTATTCAAGCAAGCTTTCCCAGTCACAATCTAAAGACATAATCCAAGGACATAATCCATTAACCATGCCATTTGTACATAGTATTTAACTTAATTTGTATATTGTCTAACCATTTATTCTTTCCTTTCTCTTCCTTCTTCTCCAAGTTCTGCGACCCTTGTTAATTGTAACTATCTCCTTCGGTCACCACAGTTTTGAGTTTGATGTTTATTAATGCACCCCCGTTTCATGTAAACCAGCAAGATATGTGCTCATGATTGCCGGTATATAAAAACCTTAAATAAATAAATAAAAAAATAAAATAATTGGAAGAAATGGCACAATTTGGCATAAAGATGCACCAAACACAGGTAGACACAGGGTTCAAGACAACAGACAACAATAAATCACATCATGAACACAGAGTTCAAGACAACAGACAACAGTTTATTCCATTGCAAACGCAATGAAGATCTGGAACTCTGCGCTATCTGAGATAAATAAATTGCTCTCCGAGAATTTCCTAGCACTCAATACTAACAAAACAGAGCTACTCATTCTTTCCCCTCCTAACAACCCTTCACGCAGTCTCTCCCCCACACCCTCACTACCCAGTTGCCCTCCCACCCTACTAGTCCGCAACCTTGGCATTATGATAGATAACCAATTTAACCTCAAAAAATTCATTTCAGCCACCATAAAAAGCGGATTCTTCAAACTCCACACCTTGAAGAGAATCAAACCTCTTCTACATACCTCTGACTTCCGCACAGTTCTGCAAGCTATGATCCTGTCCAAACTTGATTATTGCAACGCTATCCTCCTAGGCCTACCAAAAAGTACTCTACAACCTCTACAGTTATTACAAAATGCCGCGGCACGCATTCTTACCAACACTCACCATCATGACCACATCACTCCCGTCCTTCAATCATTACATTGGCTCCCCGTAACCTCCAGGATAGTATATAAAGTACTCACGCTCATACACAAAGCCATTCATAACCATGACATGCAATGGTTCCCAGAACACCTCCTGCTTCACACTCCGACAAGACCCACAAGAACGCATCACCTGGCCAAACTCCAAATACCCTCTCCTAAGCTCATGAAGCATACCACCTTTAGAGAGCGATCCTTCATCATAGCAGGAACCGCCCACTGGAATAAAATGCCTTCCCAATTACGCCAGGAACCTTGCCACAAAAAATTCAAGCACAATCTTAAAACATGGCTGTTCAAACTAGCTTACCCTGACTAACGAACTGACTCTCCCCAAAGATGCGACATGACCGCCCAACTGACCCTCGCCCTTTCTATTTTCTCTCCCTAACCCCCACCCACTGTGGGTATACTCCTCTTCTTCCCCTTCACTTTATTACTTTCCCCTGCTAATTATCCTGATTGCTTTGTTTAACTCACTTGTTAAAACTAACATGTACATATGTATATAATTCTCGTATTATCATCCCCTGCCTTTGTTAACCCTCTCCCTGTTAATGTTATTATTGTAAAGCGTGTTGCTAAGTTATGTTACATTGTGAACCGAGGTGATGTTTTGCAAACGTGCCTCGGTATATAAAAAACCCTTAAATAAATAAATAAATAAACAGACAACCTGGAATTACAAAATTTGTCACCTGTTCTTCACCTGTGGAAGCTTTCACATGTTTTATAACACCAGAAATGTTCAATCTTAGTCCTGGAAACCAATCGAGAAGCTAGTCATCAGTTCACTGAATGGAATAACAGTAATCCTGACCAAAGAAAGTACTGGAATAATGTTGACAGCAACGAGATAAAGGCTTTTGTGGGTCTATTTCTCCTGGCAGGACTGCATAAATCACATCATGAACCAGCTGCATCACTGTGGTCAGAAAAGGAAGGGAGACCTGTCTTTACTGCAACTATATCCCAAAACAGATTCAACAATATCCTGAAACACATATAATTTGACAATAGTGCAACTCGTGCTGATAGATGAGCCACTGAAAAATTGGCTCCATTCTGTGATTTCTGGTTGCTGTTTCTAGCACAACTGCTGATATTCTGTATCCCAGTCACAGATCTGTGTGTGGATGAACAGTTGGTGGCCTTCCGAGGGAGGTGTGGATCTGCCAATACATACCTTCCAAACAGGCTAAAAATGGCATCAAAATATGGTGGTACTGTGATGCAGAAACGAGTTATCCTTTGAAAAGTGAGGTTTATCTGGGACATCAAACAAGTGAACAACGTGCTGTGGGACAGGGCGCTCGTGTTGTCAAGGAGCTAGTTGCTCCATGGCATGGAAGTGGTAGGAATGTAATGGCTGACAATTTCTTTACATCTGATCAGCTGGCTGAAGATCTCCTGATGAATGGCTTGACATATTTAGGCACGATTCGATCAAATAGACCTGAAATTCCAAATGAAATGAAAGCAGCCTACAACAGGGAAGAACACGATTCAAAGGATAAACTGACCTTAGTGTCATATGTACCCAAGCAGAATAAATCTGTTCTTGTACTGTCAAGTATTCACCATGATGAAATTGTAGAGGGTGATAAAAAGAAAGTCACAAATCATCCTTCATTATAATGCCACAAAGAGTGGTATAGATAATCTGGACCATTTGTGTACATTGTTCACATCAAGAACAATGTACACAAATTGGCCTGTTGTACCGTTTGGCAATTGTGTTGATGCTGGTGCTGTTGCTGCTTTTATCATATGGATGGCAAAGTTTCCAGAATGGAAACTGTCTGAAGGAAAGTGAAGGCGGAAAATATTTCTTTTAGAACTTGGGCATCAACTAGTTATGCCCCAAATCAGGCATAGATCCAGTACACAGACACTTCAGGAACCAATCCAGTTAGCCATGAAGATGGTAGGAGTTGAACTTGCAGTTCCACAAATTGACCACAAGGACATTGCAAAAGGAAAAAGAAAGATGTGCACTGTGTCCAAGAGAGGTTGATAAGAAAGTTTGTCAGATATGCAGCTCTTGCAGAAAGCCCGTCTGTTACCACAGTACACAAAAAGCCTGTTGTGACGAATGCATCTAAACCTACAGTAGATTTATTTAGATTTTTATATTTCGCTTTTCGCACTTTTTTTTTCAGCACTTCATAGCAGATTACATTCAGGTACTGTAGGTATTTCTCTATCCCCAGAGGGCTTACAATCTAAGTTTGTACCTGAGGCAATGGAGGGAAAAGTGACTTGCCCAAGGTCACAAGGAGCGACAGCGGGACTTGAACCTGGGTCTCTGAGTTCGTAGCCCACTAATCTATCCACTAGTTTAGAAACATTCACAAACACTGAGCAACACTAGTTTTTTTATTGTATTTCGTCTTCAAAATGCAATGCAAAATTTCATGTCTAAGTCAATTCTATTCGTTTCATTTATAATTTGTGAATAAGAAATGAACAGATTTCTCTTAAGTCATGTTAATAATATTAAGAAAAATTGGTGAAAATTTTCTTTTTGTTTTCCATATTGAAATAAATAATAAGGCATGTTCAATGACAATGATTTTAAAGGTCAATCAACAAAACTGCATGGGGTGCATTTGGACCCCAGTTGGTAAGATTGTGACGTAAAATATGTTGGTAGGGTGAAGGTTAAGAGCCTCTGCTGGTATCTCATGTTGCTGTGGGACTAATCTGGATTTGAGCATCGGATAGTGGTGACTTTTTCCTGGTACACACTGATTGGGAACACTGTCCTAAGTGGAGCCAAGCCGAATGTTTTAGAAAGTATGCAAATGAGCATGAGGTGTCTGTGATTATTCCTCTTTCTTGCCCCTATTTCATGCTGACATTACGGCCATTCTAAGCTCAGTGCAGGTTGCTGGCCTTTCTCTATTGAGGACACATGTCAACCGAACACCAGAAAAGGGATAGTCAGGTTCATGTATACTTTAATGATGCTGATAATGCATTCTGTAATTAGCAGCCAAGTGAGCCTGAAATGCTGTGTTACATGCTCGTTATTATCATATTTGCTATGATTTGGCCACCTGTGCAGCCCTCTGCTTAAGCTCTGAACAGCACATTTTCTTAACTTATACAAAACGGTGAACAGATTATTATAACCACAGGAACTTAAGCTATTTTACAAACAAATCTTTGCGTCAATTCGATGGCTCAGTGAGAGTGCTTTGCGCTGTCATGCAGAAGACCCTGGGTTCAGTTTCTGAGCCTGGGCTCTGCTTATCGTGCTAGTCATGGCTGAGGATGCTGCAGGGTCAGCACTGAGAGCCCTTAGGGGGAGGGCGTCTTGGCCTTTGTGTAACAGCAATATCCATCGGCTACACTGAGGATGCCCATGCCCTGGGTTCCAGAAGGGGCCATGGTCACGGTCCCTACCCAAGGACTGCAACTGCGATGTGTGGGCAAGATAGGAGGAGAGGATTAAAAATGTCCTGATAGCTATAGATGGTCCCATTATGTTTTCGTTCCTGTAGAGGCCCAAAAGGAGCAGGAGGAAAACACCAATGCGCAGTTTCCTCTTTCAAAGAAAAAAATTCTTATACCAGGCAGGCACATTCAGTTTAATGTTTTTCAGAAAAATTAAGGTAGCAGTAAATCATTAATAGAAAAAAACCCAACATGTTAATTTACTATCTTAAATACGTGTATCTGAGCCAATAATATTAACATCACGTGTTGTTAGTCCAATCAAAACTAACTAAATTACCCTTTGAAAATAATCTGAATTATAAAATTGTGACCAGACTGTTCTGTAAACCAGAAAGGTTCTTTCTGTGATTCAACCAAGTTGCTTGTGTGACTGTAAACACCAATTCACTAATGGGCCGATTCAGTAAAGTCCGCGGGAGAGCGGACGAAAGGCCACTCGCCGATGCCGCAATTCAGTACGTAAATTAGGTGGTGCGGTAGAAACGGGCAAAAGGAGGCGCTAGGGACACTAGTGCGCCCTAGCGCCTCCTTTTGACCTAGAGCGGTGGCTGCCAGCGGGTTTGACAGCCGATGCTGGTTCTCGAGCCTGCTGACAGCCACGGGCTCGGAAACCGGACGCTGGCAAAATTGAGTGTCCAGTTTTCAGCCCGACAGCCGCCGGCTCATTTTACATTTTTTTTTTACTTTTTTTTACTCTTCGGGACCTCCAACTTAATATCGCCATGATATTAAGTTGGAGGGTGCACAGAAAAGCAGTTTTTACTGCTTTTCTGTGCACTTTCCCGGTGCCGGCAGAAACTAGCGCCTACCTTTGGGTAGGCGCTAATTTCTTAAAGTAAAATGTGTGGCTTGGCTGCACATTTTACTTTCTGTGTCGCGCGGGCATACCTAATAGGGACATCAACATGCATTTGCATGTTGAGGGCGCTATTAGGTGCCGCGGGTTGGACGCGCGTTTTCCGCCCCTTACTGAATAAGGGGTAAGGGAAAACGCGCATCCAAGGGCAGGTTAACAAAGCTAATTCAAGCTTTCCCTCTGTGGGTAAAATAACTCACATTTAACTCAAAAGTTTCTCATCTGCTGGAGTATTCATTCCCATTCTTGGAATAAAGCAATATAAAAGTACTCAACAACTGTGTACCGAAACTATAAAGAGCATGCACTATAATCAGAGCCAGGGCGGATTAGGGCCAACTGATACCCCAAGCACAGTGGTGCCCTCGGACCTTCCATTGCTTAACTGACAATAAGTGCTGAAGGTGAAATAGATTAAAAATTACATTTTCTTCCAGGCCAGACCCTACAACTATATTAAATATAAACTTTTTTTTTTAATTTTGATTTAACACTAAACAGCAGTAAGCAATATAAATAAATTATTTACTTATAACTAGGGGACAACAGAAAAAAATATGAAAATTTTCAGCACTGTGGTGTCCCCTTCCCTTGGTGCCCTATGCACATGGTTGCTTAATGGAGCAGAGCAAGACACTAAAAACCAAAAAATAAATTCCTATCGATTAAAGATGCTGTTATCAATATACAGTAGGGGTTAGTGATAATACAAAATACCTAGGCACCCATTTACTGCTCAGGAAAAGTCATTAAAATACTAACCAAACAACACAAACAGCATGCCCACATATTACTCACTGGTATCCAAAATGATTTCTTTTCATCGTCCTGCCCTAGTGTACTCACCCAAAAGTTTTGCAATGACATAAAGGGCCTGGCCCCAGGGGAAAAGCTTCCCATCTCGTCCAGAGTTGCTAGGAAACCGCTTCTGGCTATCTGGGTTCTTTTTTTCAGCTTCGACAAAATCAGCTGGCACATAATAGTATTTGGGTACCACAGGGTATCCTATATATAAAAAAACAAAACAAAACCATCAGCTAACAGCACAAAAGCCCTAGCGTGGCACACACTGTACAGATTTACTTCCACAGCTTCTGATCAGTATAATGCAGAGATGAAAATCACTGCCACACGACACAAAACAGAAGAAATATTCAGAGCAGCCTGCAGGATTCAGAGCACAAAGCTAAATACTGCTGCAGCTAGTCTTTTGAATTTTGTCTGAAATTTCAAACATGCGGCTGGGGACTCAAAAAGCAGGTCACTGAATACTCGCCTGTGAGTCACCAAGGGATGCACCGTTAGGAAAGCCAAAAGAAAGACAGGCCTGATTTTCTTTTCTAACTTAAGGAACGCTGTCAGCTCTATTACTAGAAATCAGAGGAGTTTTTAGCTTTACAAACAGCAAAACTACAGTACAAAATTGAAGAAAATATTGTAGAGATATCCCTCTCTAAAAAGTCCCCTTCTTATACCATTTAAAATTCAAAACAGTGAGTCTTTTAACAAACTCCAATTCACAATAAATATATTTATAAAAAATAAATAAATTCTGAAGCACGCAGAATGAACAATTTGAAAGCCACATGTTTATTGTTTTATTTTTAATTCCATTCCCTGCTAGTGATTTATTTAAAAATTGCTGGAAGGAAGATGACCAGAAACAGCCCTGCCATATGCAAAGGCTATTTCCCTGCAGAAGAACCCAAAGCGGTACAAACTAATGAACATATTTCTAGAAAATAGTCTCATAAGATTTTTTTTTCCCCTAGAGTATTCTTTTTGCATGCATCAAGGATAGCATAAAAGAAAGAATATTTGCATGTGCATTATATGAAAATGGCAAGCCTTGCTGAAAACTCAGAAATCAAACATGGATGGGAGTGAGGTTTCAACATATTCCGCTTCATTCATACTGCATAGACAGAATAGGTATTGTACATGAAGCTATTCTTCCAGGTCACCTCCTTGATGATCAAGCTGTAAGAGGATTTCACTTATTCATGAAATGAGCCCTAAAATTGGTTCCAACTGAAAATAGTTTAAGAATTCCTAAATGACTGCTCAAAATGAAAAATGTGAAAACACTGGTCATAGATTGATTAGAAAACTAGTATTTTTGGAAAATTGAGTATAGAGATGCAGGCACATTTCTAATTGTGACAGAATATTCCCTTTTTCTTATGAGCAAATGAAAAGCCTTTTATGTTACTCCATCTGGAAGAGAATGTTGTAGCACATCACTCCCTTTCCATGACATGGATTTGTCCTGCATGTTCCATATTCTGGGCCACCTGCATCACTGTTCAGAGAGTAAATTCATACATAGAACAAGGCTCTCTCTGATTTTCTTGAAATCAGCAAGGGGTGTGTGTGAGTGGGGTAATGCTAGTGGAGTAATTATATTTAATAGAAAAATGTAATGGGGTGGCATATTTCGTTTCTGGTCATGAGGCCATGAAATGGAAGCTACAGGCTTGCAGGGGCTGCTCAGAGCTTTGAATGTCTCATCCAGCACAAATTAAGGCCTAGATTCATCATTTTGCTATGAATATAGCAAAAAACAAAAAGGGCAAAGTTAGGATAATTAGCGGCCTGTCACACTGCATAGTTAATTACTGTATGCAGCATTGCGGCATCGCGCACAGCGCTATTTTTTCTTGTAGTTATATATATATAGGCTTCTTGCATGTGCCTCTTTGAAGGTGTGTCAGGCATTGGTGAGAGTGGAAGTTGGTGTTAGTTGGAGTTTAGAGGCATATTTTCAGATTAGCTGAGTGAGTTGTCCTGTTTTCTGTTGCCTTCTGTTTACCATTACCTTTGTCTTTTGTCTTCTTTGTTGGAGTGAAAGTGTTTGTTTGTTATTGCAGTTTGTCTGTCTTTGTGTTGAGGCGTGGTGGTGAGTGGAGGAGTGAGGAGGTGAGTAGAGGAGTGAGGAGGTGAGTAGAGGAGTGCGGAGGTGTGTAGAGAATGGAGCATGACAAGTGTGGGGAGAGAGGAGAGTTGTGAGGAGAGGAGGGGGAGGAGAAGGGCAGGAGTGCCAGGGGAAGGGGGAGTAGGAGTAGGGATAGGAATACAGATAGGCAGGAGGAAAGGGATAGGAGGATGCGGGGAGGGGGAAGGGGAAAGGCAGGCAAGAAAAGAGAGAGGAGAATAGCAGGCTAGGAATAGTCAGAGAGGGCAGAGGGGAAAGGAGGAAAATAGGGGAGAGGGGAGTGGGATGGAGAGTGAGGAAAGGGAGGACACCTCTCCAGAAGAGGAAGTGGAACCTCCTTCAGGCAGCTGGGCAGCACCACACCCTCATCTCAGGGCCATAAAGTTCAGCACGCAGAACGATATGGACATTGTAGGGGTGCTGCAAAATTATCCAAAGCAGCCAAGGGCTAGATCTAGCAGAACATAGCACAGTCCATCACCAGACGCAGCAGAGTGGCAAGAAGCTTAGAGCAGATCACACACAGGTACCACGATATAAAGGCCCAGCTAAAAGCAGCCCGAAACAAGTACCAACAGAGGAGGAGCCCCTTGTCCCATCATCCTGACCAAGATGGAGGAGCAACTCGTTGAAAGGCTGGGACCAGATGTTTTCGAGGGCATGGCTGAGAGGCTGAACACCATGCGAGCCACTGCAGTTAAGTTGACCTCACCCCTAAATGGGCACGCTGCAATGGGTGTACACATTTGGCATAAGATGCTCACAATGCAAAGAAGCAAAGTGCACCTCTGATGCCAAATGAAAAAAGGATACTTGCTGCCATTGGTACTTATGTCTTCTGGTTTGTTTCCACAGCTCTTGCTCACGAAGCTGCCGGTCTCAGCCAGGAGGCTCCAGAGACCAGCAGGGATGTGTTACGGTTTTGAGATGTTGGAGTGGATTCTTGGGTACAGCTTGATGGTACTGCCCACGGGTGGCAGCAGTGAGTCTGTAGGTAGTCCAGAGGTCCTCAGGAGAGGAGTCCAGTTCCACGTTCATGTGGCAGCGCAGAGTGGAAGAGAGAGCCCGGATGTAGACTCCCAGCGCTGAAGCTGTAGATAACACAAGCTGAGAAGTTAAGTTACTCACTGTAGTAGATAGCTGTATTGATGATATCCTGGTAGGCAGAAGTAGTAGAGCTGTAGGCACCAAGGTAGGGAGAGCAGGCCCTCGAGGAGCGAGCACCCGGTATCCCAGATAGGTACCTAAAAGAAAGCACAAGGGCCCCCCGAGGAGCGGGTACCCAGGTTAGAGTTGACCCCAAAGGGTAGACAGCTTCCAGCGGCTGCTGGGAGCGGCAGAGCAGCTTAGACCGGTACGAGACTAGTCCTTGCTAACTCGATTTTTTAGCAAACGAAGGGAAGGCTAAATACCTGGATGGCGTGATGTCACTCAGAGGGGACGCCCCCGAGGTTCCCGCCATGACATGGATAAAGACATGGGTGGCGTGCGCACCCTAGGAGGCCCTCAGGAAATCCATGGCGAACACAGTCGCCATTGCTGTTCCGGGGACGCCGGAGAGAGCGGCATGAAGATGCGGCAGCAGCCATCTTCCCAAGGCTTGAGGGGAGAGAATGAAGAAAGGTGAGGCACAGAGGTCAAAGCCGTCTGAGACCGACGGACGCAACAGGATGCTCCAGGGACCAGTCGCGCATCACCACCTTTCCATGCGCCCTTCCTCATGGATGCTCAGACCCAGTTCAGCGAGGAGGAGGAAGAGCAGAAACAGCCACAGGCTCCAGACCCATTGGTAATGCTGAAACTGCTGATTTCACCAAACCCACTTGCTGATGTCTCCCTTAACCTCTCAGGATTCATGGAGGAAATGAGCCTTGGAGTGGGAGCCTCCACAAACAGCAGAACTGCGATCCAGCACACCACAGTGCCAGCCGGAACCACCATGCCCTTGGCAGGAGGAAGCCACAAGCTTGCAGATACCCATATTGCAGCCACAAATCCCGGCACGAGCACCGGCAGTACCACCAACATCCCTGCAAACTACAGAGGAGGTGATGCTGGAGCATCAGCACCAGCTGCAAACAATGCATGTCGGAAAGTTCAGGCACATACGGGCAGAGCTATGGGACCTCAGGAAGTCTGTAAACAGGCAGAACCACATCCTCCAACAGCAAACAGCTGCAAACACGCAGAACATTACCACACTGGTTGCTGCCATGAGCAACATGACCAATGTTCTGACCCAGACCCTGCAAAGGATGCCAGAGCAGCCCTTAAAGTCCTCTGCTGCATTAGTAGACTCCACATCCCGCAACAGTCCTTGTGAGGTCAGATGCCAGAGGGGTAGGCCCCTCAAAACCACGATTCCCCCCCCCCCCCAAAGTGGCAAGCCACGACATGGCAAGGGGAGATGAAGAGCTGAATCACCTGGCTAAGGCTGAACAACATTTGGAAAACAAGCCTGGCCCGACCTCTGTACAGAGTTGTTGTGCTGTCTAGATGGAAGAAGCTGCTGGGCCAGTCCTCACTACAGAGTTGCTATGCCATCTAAATGGAAGAAGCCAGTTGGGCCCATCCTCACTATAGAGTTGCTGTGCCAGCACACAGAGCAGATGTCAACCACTGTCATCCAGCAGCCTAACTAAGGTCTCCTCGATGCTCTGCCCATATTTCAGTCTTCTTGAAGTTGCCTGCACTCTCTGTCCACCTGCTGCCTCTTCTCATCACGTCTTATCTCCTGTGCCTGATACTGGTGTCTCATCTCATCTCAGCTCCTGCTGCCTCCATGCAGCTGGGTCTCCTCCTGGCCCTTCTGCCTCCATGCTCCTGGGTCTTCCTCTTGGCCCTCCTGCCTCCATGCTGCTGGGTCTTCCTTTTGGCCCTTCTGCCTCCATGCTGCTGGGTCTTCACATGTCGATGCTATACTCTCTAGTGCTGGTCCTGCTGCCTCCATGCTGGTTTGTTCTTGGTCCTGCTGCCTCCACACTGAACTTTGCTGCTGTTCCCTTCAGTGCACTCTTTCAACATGGGCTGTCTGGGGCCTTGGGCTTACAGCACATAGTAGTGCCGCTGTTACCTCTAACATTACAGCAGTACTGTAGCTATTAGGGTGCCACTTTCGCTTTCTATGTTCTTAGTTGTAATCATGATTGTGTGTAAAGGATAAGATACTAAGCCTGTATATGTAATGATGCCATTTCTAAGTATGTATGTGCAGGTGTACACAGAATGTGCAGTTCATTAAATTTACAATGCTTTGTGCTATTTGCTATCTTGTCTTTGCAGAATGTGATTACCTAAGACAGTGCACTACATGTCTTTGCTAATAAAGTGGTGACAGTTTTGAAAAAGAAAATTCCAGGTTGTCACCTTTCATTGTGTGGTTTTAGTGCTAATGGTTCAGTAGGTACAAGGTTTGCCCTTCACATACCCTGGCACATTCAAACTCAGCACTTATCTAGCAGGCTAAGGAAGAGAGCCAGAGGTAAAAGAGGCAGCTCATTACTGGGGTCCTTCACTACAGCCTCTTGTTGCCTTCTTCACACACCATACTGTTAGGTCACTCCTGCTTACAGGGACCTATACACGACAGGGACAGCAGCTTCCTGCCCAACACAGATTATTGTGTATGTGTGGAGCTTGTGTGGTGTTAAGGGGACGTTAGAGTCATCATTACACAACACTTGGTATTTGGCCCTCGTATTTGTATTATGACAGAAAGGATATGTGAAAGCAAACATTTGCAGCTTTCACAGTAAACCTAATCGGCTGTGTACTTGCCGAGTGTTGTGACACATTGTCCACTACTGTGTGACAAGCAGGGAGGAGGAGTGAGGGAGTTGTCTTTTCTCCACAATGTCCACGGGCATAGAGGGCTGTTGCTGCTGCTACAGAGGAGCGGGCACACTTCCAAAGACTGGCTGGCAGCCCTGTACTGGCCTGGCTTGGGTGTCCATATAATACGTGTAAGGTAAGGATGACCTTATGGCTAGCATCCAGTTCCCGAAGGCGGCCCACTGCAGGGATGGCAGTCAGTCAGTGGAAGTGTGCCCACTGCCGTGCTGCAGCAGCCCTCTACAGCCTCAGCTCTTCACTTGTGGACATTGTAGAGAAAAGACTTGTCACACAGCAGCTGACTCTCTGGGACAACACTCAGGAAGTACACAGCAGAGGGAGGAAGGGAAAGTTAGGTCAGTGTACACCTAAAGTGCTATGGAAACCCTGTCCCCTAGATTCTGCAGCAGATATAGGTGCACCGCCTCTCTGTATGCACAGGAAAGGTACTGACTTTCATAGGGCAGAAGGAAGGTAGCCCTACCCTGGCAGCATATACAGAGCGAGTGTGAAAAGATGTGGGCTGAGGTGCCAATCTCTGTGTCAAGCGTGCATATGATCAACGGAGAGGAGACAAAGCAGACCAGTGACAGCAAAAAGGGACTCTCTAATAGGACTTCCGGGACATCTCTGGCTCCTGCCAAGCAAACCAACTCCCCCTTCCCCCCCCTCCCCCCGCAACACACACACACATACCCCTGACCAGGTATCTCAATATATGCTGCCTGTAAAGCAGCATGATGCAAACCACTCATCCGAATCAGGCCTACAGCGATAGCATAAGTACTAGGTGGTAAAGCATCATTGTCTTTGGGGGGTGTGCACCGTGGGTACAAAAGGCAAATGTAAAGAAAGACTGAATATTTGATGTGCGACGCTGCTGACCTGCACACCTCTGCCCCTCGGTGAACATTAGGTATAAACTGCGAGTGTACTTGGAGAAATATTAGAGAGTACAACGCGTGAGGCCATTCCTACCACAGCCCACACGCTGGCCTGTCGGAAGCACCCATTCTGAAGAGGGCTACCACTCAGTCATGATGTCCAAAAGCAGGGTGTGCTAAATTTAGGTACACACACACACACACACACCGCCTGCTGAGGGGTACGGATTGCCATGGCAAGGGAGGGACCTCTTAGTGCAACAGCACCCATACACCCAGCGACTGACGCAGGTAAACACAGCACGTCAGTCATGCACTCACACACTTATGTTTGAAGTACGGATGACCGGCTGCACTTCCTGCACCTACACATGTGCAATGCGCATATTCCTACTGTGTTTGTCATCTAACAACAGTGAGGTCTGTGCCTGCTTGTCACTAACTGCTAATGATGGAGTCTGCATCGTTTCTCCCCAAACATTATCCGTAGCTGGGAACATAAAACACATTTGTCAGAGGCATATATGACAACTACTTACTGTGATCTACTGACATGGACCCCTGAGGGGCTGGGATCACACTAAAAGCACATGAGCTCTGGGAGCAGTAAGCTTATACACATTCACTACTGTGTCTCATTAACTATGGAGGCAGCTTGTAGGCTCATTACCTCTTCAGACAACAGTTTCTGGAGCCATAATGCTATACACAGAGCAATTCATTGACAGTGTAGGAGTCCACTGCCCTGCTCATCACTAACAGTAGAAGTGACTAACACCACATGACGCACAGCCTAGAGAAGAGTTGTTCCTGATTCCCCAGAAGTTGTGACACACTTGTGGATCAGCTAGGGCCTGCAACCATGAAAGAATGGAAATATCTGCAAGCTGTCTGGCGCAGGATTACTCAGCCTATGTGCTTTAAGGGTGTGTTCATAGATCGCTGTAGGACTGTAAGATGTAGTAGGTAAAAGGTAAAGACCATGCATATGAGTACATACATATATGCAAACAGCTGCACATGACTACCTGTGACGCATAACGCACAAGGGCCTTGCAGCAACGTTGCATTTCCATATCTGAGTAAGGGTTTGTGTGACAGCACAGATGAATGCTGGAGGTTCAAACACACCTTGCCGTTGGTCTGTATGAAATGAACCTTGGCTCAGGAGAGATGTGGGTGCTGTAAGACTGCTTAGAAACCATACTGTGATGGTGCTAGGAAAATACAGGACACTATCTGATTCCCAATCCTGCCTTCACAGAGCCCCACGTGCACCCAGGTGTAGGCTCCATGAGAAGCAAATGCAACCTACATGACATCACGAAAGCCAAGGCCCTCACCTTCTGCACATTACCATTTATACATAGCATACCTAGGTGTAGTAGGGTGCAACTGTGTCAGGGTGCACGCCATCTCCAAGAGGAATGCTAGCTTGGAATGAGCTGTGTGCATTGTGGGAATGGCATCAGGTAGTACAGGAGCTTTCACCAAGGCTGTAATGGAAGGTGTGGTACTATAGTACTGTGATGTGTCCATTACTGTTGCCAACTGGCTCCAATTTTCTGGACATGTACAACCAGTCCTGGTTTGGAAGCCATTACATGCAGGCATTTAATCAGATTTCCCTGTAGGTTTTGCAAGCCTAAACAAAACTATCAAGACCTGCACGCATGGTAGAAAGACCAGGACTGGATCTACATAATTCTGTAAATCTGCATGCACTTGGGAATTGCTAATCTGCAGTGGCTCTTAAACTGGTGAGGCAGTGGTGTCAGCTCTGTGTGGGCATGGCCATCTGACAGTAAGCAGACCCAGTACACGGGTATCACTTCACATGCACAGGTTTTAGCACGTTGGATTGAGGGTGTGACATGGGAAACCTTTAACTGTCTACCAGAACCTTTCAGATGTGCCTTTTAAGCTTCAGAGATATTTGACATTTATAGAATTTCTAGAAATGTAGCTCTCCGTGCTCAAGGACCAGCTGGGATGGCATCATACTTGTGGATGTATGTCATGTACATGTGAGGGGGGTCGAACGGGGTCCACTAAGGAGGGCTGGCAAGCCACACTGCACTAGCTACGCCACAAAGTGTTTTGCCACATGTGCCTCTTTTACTGTCACTATCAGGAAGAACACATGGAGGCAGCCACATGTCTTTGATGTCATCATTACTTTCACAACAGCTTTTCAAGTACAATCTACTACTCCATTGTCAAGACAAATCCTGAGTAGGTATATGTGTTTTCTGTTACACAGTGACCCAAATAGCAAAGCAGTGAGAGAAAGAGGACAGCGAGGAGAGCAGCAGCTAACAGACTTCTGGCCTCCCTCCGCTGGAGGGGGAAGTAGTAGGTGAGGCCTATCAAGCAAAGTAGCGTTCAATAAGGTTTTGGCGAATCTGGCTGCCACTCAGCGTGACGTCCTGGACTCGTGCGGGGAGACATGGGGGATCCCGATACATCTCCATTGGTACTCCGTGGCGTACAGCAAGATTATGGAAGACGCAGTAGAGCAGCACGATATCAGCAACTCTGGAGCTCCACCCGTCTTGTCCAAACAGCGAAAGCGACTTTTGAGAACTCTGAAGGTGCGTTCGAAGACACAGCGGGTAGCACATTTATTTATTTATTTATTTTGTTTTATATACTGGCAACCGTTTGCACATCGTGCCGGTTTACAGATAACTTACAACCAAGGATATATAGGCCTCGTTGTACCTCGTCTCTACCGGCATATGGGGAATGGCTACGGGGGTGAGAAGCCAGGTCCTGCAACCATGCCCGGAATCTCCTGCGGCAATGATAGATTTAAGGCATCAAACATACCATCAATCATACCGATCAATTATTTCAAAATAGGCAGACATGTAACAGTAGTCTGGCTGTAAGGCAGCTGTACTGTGGGGCTCTCTGTGGGAATGGGAGTGCAGCTGTGTGCTCTATCTTTTAACAGGCGTGAGCAAAGAGAGGGAATCTATCCAGTCCTTGTTTAATCTTGGACTCCTGCTGTCTCTGGTCTAGCTTTCTTTAGTAATTATCATAATAATCATATAATAAATCTAAATTAGATTCATCAATTATAATTGAGATTTTCCATTTAGAACACCACCCTCAGGTTCTGAAGTGTTTGCAGACCTCTTCTTATTCACCATGTCTCCTATATATTTTCTATTCCTGTTGCTAATCCTCCCTAATCTTATTCCTTGCTGCAAACCACAACTACTATCAAGTTAACCCTCCCCTATCTCTAAATTCTCTCTCACCTTCCATTCCATCATCTGCACTGGCCACTGCTCTTGAAATTCTAAGTTTTCTTCCCCTCATCCTGTCTTTTCCACCATCCCTGACACCATCTCATTGCTGTCGCTATCAGCACAGCTCTGCCTATCATCTCCGTATTCTTCTGTTCCTTTTTTCTTTCAGCTAGAGGATATCAATCTCAATTCTGGCCCTTTAAGGCAATTTTCACTCCATCGTCCCATATCAAGCTGTAACCCCTCCAATCATCACTATTCCCCTTCCCCCTCTTCCTTTCTCATGCTCCCTGTGGAATGCACCTCCATCTCCAAGAAGCTTGCTTAATTCATGACCTTTTTACCTCTCGTTCTCTTCATCTCCTTGCCTTAACAGAGATCTGGCTTTCCCCTGAGGACACTGCTTCAGCTGCTGCTCTCTGTCATGGAGGTGATCCTTTCTCCCACATACCTCGCCTGATAGGCCATGGTGGTTGTGGTGGTGGACTGCTGCTCTCCCTCTCCTGCAGATTTCAACCCCTTCTCCCCCCTCAATCCCACTTTTTCTTCCTTTGAAGCCCATCCATCCGCCTATTCACTCCATTACCTCTCCGGCTAGCTGTCATCTATCGAGCCCCTTTTAAATCTCCCTCCTCCTTTCTCATTGACTTTGATTCTGGCTTTCCTTCTCCATTAACCCATCTTTCCCTTCCCTTATCATCCATGTTGATGACTCCCTCTAACTCTTATGCCTCAAAACTGCTTTTTTTAACTTCTTCATTTGATCCCGGACTCTGCCTTACCACCTCTACTCACCAGATTGGCCACTGCCTTGACCTAATCTCTGCTTCCAACTGCTGTCTCTCAGACTTTGCCACCTTAGTTCTTCCGATCTCAGATCATCACCTGATAACTTTCACCTTAAACCACCCTCCTCCATAGACTCGCCCAGTCACCACTTATACCTTTAGGAATTTCCAAGCTGTTGACCCTTGCATTTTTTCCACTGCTGTTTCATCTCTCCTTTCCTCCACAACTTTGTCTGAATGTTGATGTAGTTTCTTCTTACAATACTATACTCTCTTCAGCCTTAGGCGCTTTTGCCCCTCCTCTTACCTACACTGTAAGGCGCACTAAACCCTAGCCTTGGATCACCCCTACAATTCGTTATCACGCGTTCCTGCATCCGCTCTGCAGAACGTCTCTGGCTAAATCCAGTGCCCATGCAGACTTCATACACTTCAAATTCATGCTGACCACTTTCCAGTATGCTATTGCACTTGCCAAATAAGACTACTTTGTTCATCTGACAAACTCTCTTACATCCAACCCTCACTGTCTCTTTGCCACTCTCAATTCCCTGCTCAAAATTCCTTTGCCTCCCTTCTCCCCTTCTCTCTCTGCCCAGACTATGGCTGACTACTTCCATGACAAGATTCACAAAATTAGTTTTGAGTTCTCAACTATTTCACTTTACCTGCCTCTCCCCCACTTCTTTCCTCTACCTTTCCTTAGCTTCCGTCACTCTCTCCTCCCTTCCTGAAGTCACAGTGGGGTAAAACTGCTCGTCTTCTCTCTTCCAGAAAATTCACTACTTGTTCCTTTGAACCTGTCCCCACCCGATTCCTCAGCTCCATCTCCACTGCAGTCATCCCTTATATCTGTCACATCCTCAATCATCACTCTCCACTGCCGCTGTTCCTGCTACCTTCAAACGTGCTGTAATCATACATCTTAAAAAATCCTCAATGGATCCTATCTGTCCTGCCAACTATCATCCCATATCCCTTCTCCCTTTTGCTCAAAACTACTTGAATGTGCTTGTTCACCACCGCTATATTACATCTCAAGCCATTCTCGATCCACTCTACCCTCTACATTCAACTGAAACAGCCCTTGCCAAAGTTTTCAATGACCTGTTTATGGCTAAAGCCAAAGGTCTTTATTCTATCCTTAGCCTCCTTGACCTGTCTGCTGCTTTTGACACTGTTGATCACCATCTTCTCCTTGATACTCTGTCTTTGCTTGGATTTCGGGACTGATTTTAGTCTGTCTGTTTTTAATCTTGACTAAATTTATTTTCTTTTAACTAAGTCTCTTGTCCTGTATGTTTGTCTTATTAGATTGTAAGCTCTATTGAGCAGGGATTATCTTTTTGTATGTTTGTACAGCGCTGTGTATGTCATGTAGCGCTATAGAAATGTTAAGTAGTAGTAATCATACCATTGTAACTTGCAGATGTGAGTGGCTAACCCCAGCATCCAATAAGACTGTATAAGGTAACCTGTACTTTTGGTCAGCCTTAAAGACTGATTGGCGTAGCCTAAGTGCCTATCACATTGTTATGGGGCAGTATATGTGCAGATTAGCTGTAGCCAAAAGGAGTTCAGCTGTTCAGAAGTATGAAATCATGTGGGTATTGCAACAATTGCATGCCAGGCACTCGCAACCCAGCAAAAACTACTGGTGTGTAGTGGTCTGACAACCTTGAGGTAATATATAAGAGCTGTCATACCTGTGTTAGCTGCGAAAGCAGTACCTCATAGTGTGAATGCGAATGTCCATAGCAGTTCTGTAGTCTGTCCTCCTAAGAAACCCATTTGTGAGCCCACACACAGGAAATATGTCACGCCATGCACAGGACACTGCTTGTGGTAAAGGTGTGCGAGGTTATACAGAAACCGTTGGCAACAATTTTGAGGATGCCTCAGTAACGGCCCACATGTGATCATGCTGTACCGGCAGTGTGGACAGTTCAAGCTTGTGATTCACCAGTGAGATTGAAATAGCTCCCAAGGGGAGGATAGGAACGGGGACATTTTGCAAATGAAGATGTAGTGAATAGTGCGCATGCTCACACAGCAAGCTTTAGGGCCGGTGCATTGTTTGCAGTCAAAAAATTACCAGGCCTTTGAAGCATTAGGAGAAAAAGCCATGGCCTGGGTCAATGGCCTGCAGATGTAACTGAACAAGGGCCTTGCTATGGCACCTATCCTTTCCTTCCCTCCAGCCATCCCCTATTTGCGTGCCATTTGCACAAACACATAGGCAGAGATGTAATTGCAAAAGAAGCATGTGACTTACCCTGCATCCAACTGTCACCATACAGGCCCATCCTCAAAATTTTCAAAGAAGCCCAATTGCCTACGTATAAAGGAATTGTGCGTGGCTCCCAGAAACCTGGCAACCACATCCAGGATGTGCATTCAAGCATCGCAGACCACTTGCACGTTGATGAAGTGGAAGAGCCGTCTGTTGCGGTACGTCTCCAACCCTCTTACGGGGTGGGACGACGGCCACGTGAGTGTAGTTGATAGCTCCGAGAACATTGGGAAAGTGTGCAAAGGCATAAAACCCTCTCTTCAAGTCCATCAAGTCCTGCCTGTTGTGAGGAAATGCTAATTAGCAAGGAACGCGGTCAGTGACTGCTTTGATGACCTGGTTCAGATAGCGTGAAAAAGGGTTTTGGGACATTCTTCCCACGACTTCAATTGTAGTTTGGAAGGAGCCGCTTGCTGTGAAATGCAGGGTGGTCAAGAGTTTGGTGAGGCCAGGGATGGCATGGGACCTCTCGGTGACCAGATCCAGATCCCCTTTGATTTCTTCATATAATTCCAGGATAGCCCAAGAGCTGAGGTGATACCTGCTAACCACAAAGTCCTCTAGCATGCCCAACAAGAATGTTCGTGAAGGAAAGACACACTCCCTGTATCTCCTGCACCATGGCTGTCTGCATGCCGGCCGCTGGCCCGTGCCCTGAGCTTGCAGGACCCATGGCTCTGCCTGCGCCAATGCTACTGCCCTAGGAGGACTTTGATCAGGCCCTGGCTGTTCTTGAGATTGTTGTTGTTCTAGTTGTCGCCTGCGGTAAGCCTGCTGAGGCATCCAGAATGCCGCGACAATTACGCTTTCCACAAGCAATATGGCTTTAGAAAAGTAGCCCGGGTAAGAACAGGTGTTTTTATTGGGCCAGGAAGGCCTGGTAGATGTGTCCGTTATCATTCTAGTTTTTATAGCGTTCGATATTCGCCACAAAAACAGGCGCAATCTGCGATATCGGCTGCGATAAATACTTTTTTCACCATATCGCCAAAATGAGGCAAAAAAAACATCATTATTGAACAAGGCAGAAGTGAAAATCATGCTAATGCATGGATTTTTGAGCCTTTATCGAATTGAGGTAATTTCTAAGAGGACAGGCGCCACACCTATGCTCCAATTTCCCTGATGAGCTTTCGTAGAAATTATGACTGTGAATGGATGGATATAACTAGTCCCTAAATGCTTTTTTTTTTTTTTTTTTTTTTTAAATTTACACAAGAGTTGAAAAATGCCAATAAGAAAAGCTCAAAGTTGATTCAAGATAAATACAAAGGGGTGGATATTCAAAAGCCATTTAAGATGGAAAACTGAAATGACTTAGCCGGCTAGAATGCAGCCGAATATGTTGGGGGCAATTCCTGGGGCAGGCAGTAGATGTTCCGGGGAGGAGTGGAGTTAGCTGGCTAACTTTGGCCGTGTTGTAGACAGGTCTAAAATTAGCCGTATATTCCTATCTGGCTAACTTTTGAGATAAACCAAACAAAAACTCAAAGTGACCACCACTAAGGACAGCGATCCACTGAAGTCCAAATCAAATCAAAAGCAGAAAGACTGCTCTATCGCTGTATATGAAATATTTTTGAAATGGAATTACTAAGGAAATTTTCTTTATATCACCTTCATTTGTTACTTCGTGTACCTACACCCTGTGGATCTGCAGTTCATTAACTTGTGAACCAGCAAGCCTAAGACTGAATTCCATGCTCAGCATAGCCTGCTCCACTAATCTTGGAGTTAGGTGCCTTGCAAACGTATTCCCTGGCAGAACTCTGGCACGCTAAGGACTTCTTTACCCTGTTCTGGATTCTATTGCCCTGTCATTTGCTGACTGGGTTCCCAGGCTGCGCTTTTCAGAAGGAGTGTGACCTGCCAATGGCTAAGGGTGAAATAAACTGGCTTAATTAATCTTTCAGCTAGGCATTGTGTATTCATCAAGTGCAAGTTTACTTGGTGATAATGCATGAGTCAGCCTCATTTTTCATAACAGAGTTTTGCTCTGTAAAAACTTTAGAAACTTTAAAACAAAACAAAGAAAATGTACATACTGTATTAAACCTTGTATACTGAAATGCTGCTACATTAAAACTGATTGATAAGCTCACAAAAGTGTATGCAACTGCTCCCTTAAAACTAGTGAATTTGTATCATCAGATTATCAGTTACATTTTTTAATCACCTGTAGCCTATCTATCCTTCAGGACACAATATGCCAGGCAAGGTCTCACCAATGGCTTGGACAGGAACATGATCATCTTTTCCTTTTACTGGTTATATCTCTCCCTATGCAACGAAGCAGTCTTCTGGCTCTGGCCACCGATTTGCTACAGTTTTGCAATATTAGGATTATAAGATCTGATCTCTCTGAGATCTCTCTCATTTAGGCCACATAACTGTCTCATCCTCCATCATGCATGACTTCTTTTGCACTGAATCTTAGCTATTAAGCAGTTCACCGTGCCTCTGGCTTTCTTAGATCACTCCTCATTTTCATCTGCTTCAATAGGAATGTCCGCGATGTTGCAGATTTCAGTATCTGCAAAAACACAAATCTTTCCTACTAACCTCTTGGCAATATCACTTTTGAAAAAAAATTGAACAAAATCTGCATTGGGGCTCATCCCTAAGGTATTTTCAATGCTATTCCCTCTTTCCTTTGAGTGAACTCCTACTTACCACTACTCTCTGTTCTCTATAATGCAATCAATTTCTAACCCAGTCAATCACCTTGGGGGTCCAATGTTAATATTATTATAAACTTATTACCTGCTAGCTCCAAAGTTCACAGTGGGTTACAGTTTATATAAGAGCCTCCAGTGTAGGATAGTATTAAAAGCTTTAATAGAATAAAGATGCATCGCATCCACTGTCTACCTTGATCTAATTCTTTGATTGCCCAATCAAAGAAATTGATCAGATTAGTTTAGCATGATTTTCCTCTAATAAAACTATGCTGCCTTAAATCCTGCAACCCCTCTGTAATCAAGATTATCCATTGCCCTTTTCTTTAGTAGTGACTATTAATTTATCCACCAGTGAGTTCAAACTAACTAGTCTGTAGTTCATTTCTTCCTTATTTCTACTTTGGAAATAGGAATCCTCTGGAATCACTCCTGTTTCCAAAGAACGATTGAACAAAACTGTTACTGGACCTGCCAGGGCTCTCCTGAGATATCTTGGGATCTGTACCATCTGGCTCTATTGACTTAGCCAGTTTTGCTAGTTTCATGTTAACCTCTTCTGTAAATGGAGTGATATTTACCCCTTTACAATATGCATTCTTGTCACCCTCTCAGTGGTCCTTCTCCAATCAATTGTTTGTTGAACAAAAATATTAGTATTTCATTTATCACCCTCAACACTTTCCTCCATTTCACCTCTCAGATTTACAATTCCACCCCCTCGATTCTGTGCCCTTGCTTTATTGCTTTAGCTGTTTTGTTTCCAGTGCTTATGCCTTTGCTGTCCTGAGCTGTTTCCCTCAGCATTTCCAAATAGCCACTTGTCTTATTCTGAGATCTCTTGTATCTCTTGCATGCTAATCTTCATGTCCATATCTTCCCAGCCACCTATAGCTGCATTTGTCATAATCCTCACACAAGTGAGCCAGACATCTGAAGGACCAATTTTATGCATCTCAGTCAGCAAGTGTTAAGTGATATCACGGTGCTGCGGAACTCGAAGCATATCAAAAATGTTACATCATTCGTCTAGATTTTATTTTTTTTAATTTTCCTAACTTATCCTTAGTTTCTTTACTCTTATAACAGTCTGATAACCTCAAAGACCTTTTGGGCTCTCAGCTACACAAACTGTAGATCAAACGACCTTGAATACAGTATTAAAAATCAGCTTCTCCTACCCTATTTTCACAGAAAGCCATGCCAAACAAGAAGCTGTAACAAATGCAAGTAATGAAAAGTAATTTTGTAGCCCTCCTGTAGCTAGCACAAAGGAGGCATGAAAGATGAGAGCAGTGTGGGCATTCATTTTTATTTATGTCTGCACTATAGGAACCATGAGAGCAATACACTGATAATTCAAAGCCTCAACAGTAAACGGGAACGAGGAAAATGCACCTGGAGATGTTGTTTTCTGAACGGTTTAGTGAATTTAGACCCAAAGTGCTGGCCTCGCTTAAATTTTTGCCATCCTACCTAGCCCAGCCCAAACTCCTGCTACCTCTACTGTGTTTAAATTTCATCCTGTCCTACAGACTTTGGAGTCAATTGTCTTCCTGCTTGCATTTTACCACCCGTCTTCACTCAAACCTCATCTCCTTGCCCTGTACTTACACCAGGGGTGGCTCAAGGCAATCTGCTGCATGGATGAGATGGTAGCCCCCCCCCCACACACACACACAAACTCTCTCATACACACACACACACACACAAACCCTCTCATACACACCATCTAATACACAGGCATTCACTCTCACAGGGACAATCCTCTCGTTCTCTCAGACACATTTAAGCAGGGCCTCTTCGTCTTCTGCTGGCTCCGAGGGGGAAAGGCCGTCAAGCACGGCAGGGCCTCTTCATCTGCCGCCAGCTCGGAGGAAATGCCGGCGGCACTGCAGGGCCTCTTCTTCTGCCGCCAACTCTGTGGGGAAAGGGCGGCGGCATGGCAGGGCCTCGCTTTTGCTGGCGGGGAGCAGGAACCCCCCCACCGGCACGTTACTTCTGTGCGTCGCCGCAAGACCATGGCAATAGCAGCCCTCTCCCCCCTGTTAGCGCCCAGGGTGGTCCGCCCCCTCGCCCTCTCCTTCGTACAATTCTTGAAGGAGACCACAGCTGCACGGGGGTGTGGGGGGGGGAGGGGGGTTCTGCACGGGCCCTTTCTTGTTTTGGCGGCAGGGTGAGGCAAGCTGCTAGAGGAGTTTTTTTTTTTTGGGGGGGGGGGGGCAGTTTTTGCCACCTGAAGCGGCCGCCTCAACCTGCCTCATTATAGAACCGCCCCTGACCTAAGCTTGGGAGCTGTTAACATTATGATTTCCCTTAAATCCAAGGAAATTACCTGTGCATCTTTAATAGTAAATTCTGGGACCAAGGATAAGAGAAAAGTTAAAGAAAGAGCCTTGCATTAAAATTCATGTTTGTTCCCATAAAAAATTAAATCCTATTCTTTTACAGAAGCTAGGAAAGTTCTTTTTCTTTTTTTCAAACATTTCCCCGGGAGACCTACTTGTCAAGATAGTCTTTCAATTTCTGCATTGATCTCTTTCCTTTATAGTATTTACAGTGGTTTATTAAACTTTTATAAATTCCAGCAAAACTCTCATTGAAAGAAAATGAAATGCATTAGAACAAGGGCAGTTTTACCTTCAAATGCTTCGAAAAGCACTGGATCCAGAAGCTCTTGATATTCCTTTACTTGCTCTGCATTTCCTCTAAAAACTCCTAAAAATATAACCAAGCAATATTTCAGAATGTACATTTGATTAGATCGAACAGGCAGTATAAATATAAATTTATTTATTTATTTATTTATTTCCGATTTTTATATACCGGCATTCGAGACAGCAGTCACATCATGCTGGTTCACATAGAACATGGGTGCATAGTAAACATAGTGAACATAGTAAACATAACTATAACGATGGTGCTGAAAAGGCAGTTACATATAACAGGGTGATAAGAACTTGGCTGAGAAGGAAGAGAAAGGACAGGTTATTAATTCACACAGGTAAATGTAATGTAATATGTGAACTACTTCACTTGAATTAACTTAAGGCTTTGTGACAGCACATTATAGCATCATTCTCTGGGTGCGTGTGGAAAACAGTTATATTACTCTGTCATCACAAAACACGAACATTCTGATAAAGTTGGGAATATGAGTATTTTTGTTCATTGTTTCAAGCAGCATCAAAATGCTTGATGAAGTACAGAGGCTACAGGGAAAGAGCATTACAAGTTACTGAAAAGAGGGACACTGTATGCACACTAACATGAGCAACCCTAATCCTAAATCTAGGCACTTACAGTCTAAGTAAAAGCTTGGGAGCTGAAAGGAGCTCATTGCCTGTGTTAATTGGATCGGGATCTGAACTTTACATATAGGTCACCACAGCTAAGAACTAATCTGCCTTTATTGGAGGAGCTAAACTACAACAGGTACGTTTTTCTGGCTGAACTCAACTGAGGAGATCTTACTTTAAGGGGGATAATATTTTTATTAATTTTTTGTTCTTTTAATTTTTGAAAAAGGGATTTTTTTGCATTACTTTCTTTGTTTCATAGGCATTTTAGAAAGAAAGAGTAGAGAGGAAGGGGTTGCCTTGCTCTGGTGTCTTTTTCTTTCTGTCTTTGGATTTAGTAGTTCAAAGGGACAGCTTTTTCTTTGAACCTTGGGAGTTGAAAGGAGCTCATTGCCTGTGTTAACTGGATCAGGATCTCAGCTCTGCATATAGGTCCCCACAGCTAAGAACTAATCTACCTTTATTGGAGAAGCTAACCTACAACAGGTAAGTTTTTCTGGCTGAATTAAATTGTAGAGACCTTACTTGGAAGGGAATAATTTGTATTAATAACTTTCTGTTCTTTTCATTTTTGAAAAATATTTTTTGCATTGCTTTATTTTTTTTGTTTGTTTCTTAGGCATTTTTCTACTTGGCTTTAGAAAGGAAAAGTAGAAGGAAGGATCACCCTCACCCCCAACTCCCACCCACCCCTACCTTCTTTTCTGACTTTATAGACTAACCCACTAGTTGGCAGAGTATCACAAGGAAACAATTTAGATACATTTAATTACTATGGAATCAAGTAAATTTTCAGGAGGAGATTAATCAGTAAACCATAGATATTTCAGGTAATTAATTTTCAGGATAAAAGAGAAAAACAATGGTTAATACCAGAAAAAGGAGTGAGAGCAAGTTAATTAGTTCATTCTATGTTTTATGCAAATAGAATAAATTAAGTATATTTCTTGTGAGCTGATTAGTAGCATCATATTAGATCTTGTGGGAGCACTAACAGGAAAGGATCACCTTGCTGGTGGTTGAAGAAAAAAATCAGTAAGTACTGCATTGGGAAATTTTAGAACTTAAAAAGTTTTGGGGAGAAGTAAAGTATTGGGGCAAATTCTTTAGTGTGCTTGTGTGTCTGTATTAAATAGCTAGTCAGAAGGCAGGCAGAAGCCAGGAGTTTGGGTGTTTTGATGTCCCTCCTTCATTCTTTGATTTATAGATAGGAGACACTTTCACATAAAAAAAAATTAACCAGCCATTTAACTTAAAACACAGGATTTCCCCAGGCCTTATCAAGAGTTTAATAATTATCTTGTTGGTCACTACCAGATAAATAGCGAATACACTAATAAATTTAAAGGACTCAAATTGTATGCATCCCTACTCCCATAGCAACCTAAACTTAACTAGGAACTGAACACAATTAAGATGAAGGCAGCAATTCAGCAGCAAGAAGTCTTCCAGTCTTTTCCATCAATTGTCACATGTATGATTTTTTTTACCCGCCAGTGAGAGGCTGTAGGTGTGCTCCTAGTGCAAAAAGCTTGTCTCTCAGAGAATGAGTCCAATCTCTGGAGGCTAGAGTGGCAGACCTGGAGGAGCTGAGGCAGACAGAGAGGTATATAGATGAGACCTTCAGGGACATCGTAGCCAAGTCCCAACTCCAGTCTGGCAGCCATGGTGCTGCCTTGGAGGAGGCAAGTCTCCTGGTCAGAAAGCATCAACCTCGTGTGGCAGGAAATGATCATGTAGCATGGACTTGCTCTCCAGCTGATGCACTGTCCTCTTGCACTGAGGAAGTGTCTCCCAGGGCTACTGCCCCAGACGGAAGGGTTAGGTCGGCCGTCATAGTTGGTGATTCGATTATTAGGAATGTAGATAGCTGGGTGGCTGGTGGGCGTGAGGATCACCTGGTAACATGCCTACCTGGTGCAAAGGTGGCGGACCTCACACGTCACCTAGATAGGATTTTAGACAGTGCTGGGGAGGAGCCGGCTGTCGTGGTACATGTGGGCACCAACAACATAGGAAAATGTGGGAGAGAGGTTCTGGAAGCCAAATTTAGGCTCTTAGGGTAGAAAGCTAAAATCCAGAACTTCCAGGGAAGCATTCTCTGAAATGCTCCCTGTTCCACGCGCAGGTCCCCAGAGGCAGGCAGAGCTCTGTAGTCTCAATGCATGGATGCAACTATGGTATAAGGAAGAGGATTCAGTTTTGTAAGGAATTGGGGAACCTTTTGGGGAAGGGGCAGTCTTTTCCAAAGGGATGGGCTCCACCTTAACCAGGGTGTAACCAAGCTGCTGGCGCTAACCTTTAAAAAGGAAATAGAGCAGCTTTTAAACTAGACCAAAGGGGAAAGCAGACAGTGGCTCAATAGTGCATGGTTCGGATGGAATATCTTCGAAGGATACTAATGAAGCATTAGAGTTAAGGCACCCCAACAGAGAGGTTCCAATAATTAAAAAAAGTAGTCCAAGTGCCTATAAACAAAAACTCATCTGAGCTAAAAAAAAATTCCAATTTATCCCTGTCAACTAAACAGCAGAATGTTAATACAAACAAAAAATACACTTTGAAATGTTTATATGCTAATGCCAGAAGTCTAAGAAGATGAGACAGTTAGAGTGTATAGCACTGAATGACGACAGACTTAACTGGCATCTCAGAGACTTGGTGGAAAGAGGATAACCAATGGGATAGTGCTATACAGGGTACAAATTATATTGCAATGATAGAGAGGAGCAACTTGGTGGTAGGGTGACACTATGTCCAGGATGGCATACAGTCTACCAGGATAAGGATCTGCAAGAGACTAAATGCACAATTGAATCTTTATGGGCAGAAATACCTTGTGTGTTGGGGAATAGTGATAGGAGTATATTATCATCCACCTAGCCAAAATGATGAGACAGACAGTGAAATGCTAAGAGAAATTTGGGAAGCTAACCAAATTGGTATTACGAACGTGCCCTATGGGCCCTGAGGAGGGATGCGGAGGCGCGATAGTCTGCTCCTGGGAGAGAGAGAGAGCCCTTAGCCCATGGGGCGACTCAGGGAGGAGCCCAAGACACGCCCCAAGGGAGGTGAGCGAGGGCAGGCACAGGTGAAGCAAGTACACAGGAGCTGAGACGAAACGGGTTCAGCCCCCCCGCTGAGCCAACACGCACTGGTGAAGTCAGACAGAGGCAGAGGGCTGGAAACGAAGAGACAAGGAACTGGAGGCTCCGGATCCGAGAACAAGAAAAGAGTCAAGGTACATAGCGAAGACGAGGACTCCTGGTACTTGGATGAGACGAGGCTCTTGGAACATGGAAGAGAGGAGGCTCTTGGAACTGGGAAGGCACTGTCCCTCAGGGCACCCTACACAGCCCGACGTGGACTGGTCACGGACCACCCTGTCCTGCTGCATGCCCTACACCACCTGAGAGGCTGGTCGCACACATGCAGGGAGTGGAACAAGCACAGGATGGAGAGAAGGATCCGGGCAGCTCTTGAGAGAGGTCCAGCCGGAAGGGACGCCAGTCACCGAAGATGGACACCAAATGAGACGGATTTACTCCCACAAAGGATGGCTAGAGATGATGTCCGGTGGACGGCAAGGCAGCTTGTGGATTCTTCAGGATCGAGATAAGGAATGAAGGAGATCTGTACCCAGGAGAATGGTACCTCCAAAGGCAAGGGTGTCTGGACATCTGAATGAGTGGACATCCAGACACCTGAACAGGCGGACCCACGGGCATCTAGACGAGAGGACATCTGGATGAGGAGATGTCTGAACAACTGGATACAGATGAGGAACTCCAGGGCTTCAGGAAGGGAAGCAGAGGACTGGAAGATACCACAAAAAAGATCCGATGAGGGACGAGATTTGGAACATTGGACGGAGACATCGGAACACGAAGAACAAGGACATGAAGTCATCTGGACAGAAGCAGTAGATGGACTCCTTGAAAGCTGGAGAAAGTTCAAGGGAGATGTAACTCCAAGGAAGGAGTTGTAACTCCATTCGAAGGCACTGAAGAACTGAAGCAAAGCCTTTATATAGGGCAGGACCAGGAAGAGCCCTGAAGACGTCATCTGGTGTGGCTGAAGAGTGCTTCCTGCTTTTGGCCCTTTAAAAGAGGTGAAGAGGTGGCGTGGCCACGCCTAGAGGGACCTTGGAGGCTGGAGGGTGGAGCCAAGGCCTGTGGCAGCGTCCAGCTGAATGGAGGAGGAGAGAGCAGGCCGGAGGTGGCTCCTGCCGTGAAAAGGAGCTCTGATGGCAGCGCTCGGGCCGCATAGGAGGAGGGAATCACAGCGGGGACTTCCCTTGAAGGAGGAGTCGGCGACGTGGCTCCAGCTGCACAGGAGGAAAGCAGCAACAGCAGCAGCAAGGCCGCAAAGATGAAAGACATGGCTTAGCGGTGGCACAGGTTGCGAAGAAATGCTGCAGTGCCGGAGAAGGAAGGAGGAGAGCGCCTTTTTGCGGGATGGGGTCCGTGGGCAGGATCATAACAATTGGTAGTGAATATTAATCCCAATGCACAACGAACCACAATATCTCACATCAATACGTTGTGAAACCAAAAATTTTTCTTCTATGTGCTGTATTTCATGTAAATTAATTTATATGTAGGACCATCATAACACCCACAGCATACAAGCAAGTTAGTTTTATGTATTAACCGCTTTGGGTCATATTTAATCATCGGTCCTGTTATTGATAAGTGTACTTTTTCTTTTTTATAACTTTTTCTAAGCTTTTTTATAACCTTTTTGTAATTTTTCTGGAATTTAATGTGGAACGGTACTTCCCTTATTAGTTGACAGCGCTGTCGTGCTTCGGAGATCCAGTTCTTTTGGTGGTGCTACCGCGCTTCAAAGTTTGAATCACTCAAGCGAATCCAATACAACCCTAACGCGCTTCAAAGGTCCAGCATGGATCCCACGGACAGCATTTTAGCTGAGGTAACAAATCGTGGAACAAATCACATTCACTAACAGTGAATGTGAATTTCTCATTAACAAACATCCTAGAATTCCGGTGCTGTATATTGTACCCAAAATCCACAAGAACCTTGACAGCCCCCCGGGAAGACCGATAGTTTCGGCCAAGGAATCAGTGCTCAAACCAATTTCAATCTTTTTGGATAAAATTTTACAGCCTTATGTATCACAAACACCATCATATATTAAGGATACATCTTACATGCTTCAATTCTTGTTCACTGTCACTTTGACTAACGATAGTCTATTAGTCACTATGGACATCGAGTCACTTTACACAGTTATTCCGCAGGAAGAATTGCTCACAGTCATTGCCACTGTATTAAAAAAACGTCCTTCACCACAACGCATACCCACTTCCTTCATCATTGAATTGTTACATTTAGCACTAAGTCAGAATTACTTCATGTTTCAAGATACATTTTTCTTACAGGTATGTGGAACAGCAATGAGAGCCGCTATGGCCCTGGATGTGGCCAATTTATTTGTTACAGCTTTTGAGAAACAATATATTCAACAGAATCAGTGGTCATCACATATAAAACATTGGAAAAGGTATATTGATGACATTTTCATTGTGTGGGAAGGGTCTCAGTCATCACTGTTAGAATTTCATGCCTGGTTAAATAATCTCAACTCATGTCTCAAATTTACCATGAATTTTCACCAACAGCAAGTAGCATACTTGGATATTCTCATCACCAGATATCAAGACTGTAACAACGACACTGTATCGTAAGCCTAATGATCGCAACAATCTTTTGCGCTTTGATAGCTTTCATCCTAGGACCTTTAAATTTAATCTCCCTGTAGGTCAATTTATTGGTATACGGTGCCTGTGCACTGATCATTCTGAGTTCAAACAGCAGGCTCAACAACTAGCAGAACATTTTTTACAGTGAGGATATGCAGTGTCATGTATTAAAAAAGCGTACCGACAAGCTCTTTACTCCAATAGGGAATTTTTATTTTTACAAAAAAATCCTGAGGATTCGAACCCACAGACGCTGGTTATGAGGCACACACTGGCGTCTCCAATCATTAGTAAAGCCATCAGATGACACTGGTCAATCCTCCAGGATATCCACCCCTTGATCAAGGAACCTGTCCGTATAGCATACTCGAGAGGTAGGAACATTAAGGATCAAGTTGTTCGCTCCAGCTCACACAACCTATCAGCAATGACAGTAGACGCTACCAGCTGTATCAATTGTTCTTACTGTGTTTTAAAATCTCCACAGACCACGATACATACATCATCGGGCCGCATCATCTTATGCCACCTGTAAAACCTCCTTCGTTGTCTACACAATATTTTGCCCATGCCCACTTACTTATGTGGGCATGACCAAGCGTCCCATACGCACTAGACTAACTGAACACAAATGTTGTTTAAAAACATGCAGAACTGAGGAACCGCTCGTGGCTCATTTCACAGAGTGTCAACATACTTTATCTGAGATGGACCATTTTAGAAATAGTAGCGGCACATTGGAGACGTGGCGATAGGATCAAACGCCTCCGTCAATGCGAACAATGTTGGATTTATCAATTGAAAACAGTGACGCCTAATGGACTTGACAAGGAAAGAGTGGATTCACTTCATGTGAATACCGCTCGACAGTCAAATCAGACACACAGGTATAATATGGCAGATCACATATAATAGTAGCACTCTCGCGGTAACCTTGCTCAGACAACGACAAGAGGAAAAGGCGGCAAGGTTTGGTGAGTTAGTGTTTTTTTGAATCATATCCCAAGGATGTGCGTTCTATATCTAAGTCAAAGTTATGTGCGATATAAAACGTTAAGTTATGACTTGTTGGCATTCGTCCTTTGTAGAATGAAACTGAACAGTCATGTGGACACGATGAATTAAACTTCTCAGTGGCTAGTACAGGAGAATGATGTGTTGCAGTCCCTGAAGCAGCTTTGAGAAACGTACATCGGACTGTACCCCTCGAACAACTGGACCTCTGAAGCGCATTAATATTGTATTGGATTCGCTTGAGTGATTCAAACTTTGAAGCGCGGTAGAGCCACCAAAAGAACTGGATCTCCGAAGCGCGACAGTGCTGTCAACTAATAAGGGAAGTACCGTTCCACATTAACTTCCAGAAAAATTACAAAAAGGTTATAAAAAAGCTTAGAAAAAGTTATATAAAAGAAAAAGTACACTTATCAATAACAGGACCGATGATTAAATATGACCAGTAGCATTTAATACATAAAGCTAACTTGCTTGTATGCTGTGGGTGTTATGATGGTCCTACATATAAATTAATTTACATGAAATACAGCACATAAAAGAAAAATTTTTGGTTTCACAACATATTGATGTGAGATTTGTATTACCCCAATATTGATTGGGTAGATATAACACCAGGACATACTAGAGAGATAAAGTTCCTGGATGGAATAAATGACAGTTTTATAGAGCAATGGTTAAGGAATGGACAAGAGGGAGCAACTTTAGATCTAATTTTCAGTGGAGACCAAGATCTGTTGAGAGAGGTAACGGTGATGGGGCCGCTTGGTAATAGTGATCATAACTTGATCAAATTTCAATTAATGGCAGGAAGGGGGACAGTAAGTAAATCCATGGCTCTAGTACTAAATTTTCAAAAGGGAAACTTTGAAAAAATAAGGAAAACAGTTAAAAAAAAAAAAAAAAGGAAAGGTGCAGTTATAAAGTTAAAGAATGTGTAGCAGGCATGGACATTGTCTAAAAATACCATCTTAGAAGCGCAGTCCACATGTATTCCACACATTAAGAAAAGTGGAAGGAAGGCCAAACGAATGCCAGCATGGTTAAAAAGTGAGGTAAAAGAGGCTATTTTAGTGAAAAGATCTTCATTCAAAAATTGGAAGAAGGATTCATCAGAGAAAAATAAGGTAAACCATAAGCATTGGCAAATTCAATGTAGACACTGATAAAACAGAGAATTTGAAAAGAAGTTGGCTATAGCGGCAAAAACTCATAATAAAACTTCTTAAAATATACCCAAAGCAGAAAGCCTGCAAAGGTATTGGTTGGACCATTAGATGATCGTGTGGTTAAAGGGACACTTAGGGAAGATAAGGCCATTGCAGAAAGAGTTAAATCCTTTGCTTCGGTGTTTACTGAAGAGGATGTTGGGGAGATACCCATTCCGGAAATGGTTTTTAAGGGTGATGATTCAGATGAACTGAACCAAATTATGGTGAACCTGGAAGATGTAGTAGGCCAGATTGACAAACTAAACAGTAGTAAATTGCCTGGACTGGATACAACACACCCCAGGTTTCTGAAAGAACTCAAAAATGAAATTTCAGACATATTAGTAAAAATCTTAACCTGTCATTAAAGTCGTCAATTATATCTGAAGACTGGAGGGTGGCTGATATAATCCCAATATTTAAAAAAGGCTCCAGGGGGGATCTTGGAATCTATAGTCTAACTTCAGTGCTGGGAAAAATCATGGAAACTGTTATAAAGAATAAAATCGCAGAACAGTTAGCTAGACATTGTTCAATGGGATTTAGCTAGAATGGATTTACCCAAGGGAAGTCTTGCCTCATAAATCTCCTATATATTTATGAAGGGTTGAACAAACGTGGACAAAAGTGAACCGGTAGATGTGGTATATTTGCATTTGCAGAAGGCGTCTGACAAAGCCATCATGAGAGGTTTGTAAGAAAACTAAAATGTCATGGGATAGATGGCGATATCCTTTTGTGGATAGGAAATTGGTTAAAAGACAAGAAACAGAGTAGGATTACATGGTCTGTTTTCACAGTGGAGAAAGGTAAACAGTGGAGTGCCTCAGGGATCTGTACTAGGACCGGTGGTTTTTAATATATTTATAAATGATCTGGAAAGGGGCACGACGGATGAGATGCTTAAATTTGCGGATGACACAAAATTATGCAGAGTAGTTAAATCTCAAGCAGATTGTGATAAATTGCAGGAGGACCTTGTGAGACTGGAAGATTGAGCGTCCAAATGGCAGATGAAATTTAATGTGGACAAGTGCAAGGTGATGTACAATAGGGAAAAATAACCCTTGCTGTGGTTACACAATGCTAGGTTTCACATTAGGTGTTACCACCCAGGAAAGAGATCTAGGCGTCATAGTGCATAATACACTGAAATCTTCGGCTCGGTGTGCTGTGGCGGTCATAAAAGCAAACAGAATGTTAGGAATTATTAGTAAGGAATGATAAATAAAATGGTGGATGTCATAATGCCTCTGCATGGCTCCATGGCGAGACCGCACCTTGAATTCTGTGTGCAGTTCTGGTCGCCGCATCTCAAAAAAGATATAGTTGCACTGGAGAAAGTACAGAAAAGGGTGACCAAAATGATAAAGGAGATGGAATGGCTCTCCTGTGAGGAAAGGCTAAAGAGGTTAGGGCTGTTCAGCTTGGAGAAGTGATGGCTGAGGGGGGATATGATGGAGGTCTACAAAATCATGAAATGACTTGAACAGGTAAATGTGAATTGGCTATTTACTCTTTCGGATAATACAAGGACTAGAAGGCACTCCATGAAGTTAGCAAATAGCTCATTTAAAAGAAATTGGAGACAATTATTTTTCACTCAACACATAATCAAGCTCTGGAATTCATAGCAAGAGGATGTGGTTACAGCTGATAGTGTAACTGGGTTTAAAAAAGGGTTGGATAAACTCCTACAGCAGAAGTCCATAAACTGTTATTAATTAATACGGATTAGTAGCTTGGGATCTATTCATTTAATATTTGGGTACTTGCCAGGTACTTGTGACTTGGTTGGCCAATGATGGACACAGGATACTGGGCTTGATGGACCCTTGGTCTGACCCAGTACGGCATACCTTATGTTAGACTACTCAAGTTTCAATGGTTTACTGCTTGTGCGGAAGCTGAAAAGCGGAGGTCAGAAATACTTGTGTGTGTAGTATGTGTGCTGTATACAGGTGGCACACACTGATTTCAGCAGGAGGAGTCAAAAGTGAGTTAGTGGAGATGGTGCAAGTAATGTGAGTGTCAGAGAGGATATACCTTAGAAGCAAAATGCTTCACAGACAAAATGACCTATTGATTTTCTTCAATTGCCATCAATTCTGCCATTCCGCCACCAGACAATTTTTATACTGCTGTTTCTATATTATTTTCACAAAAAAAAGGCCAGCCAGGGGAACTTTTATTTTGAGTAGGTTTGCAGAGGCTAAAGCCCAGTACAAAATTACGGGGCTCATATTTTCCCCCATCTCCTTTTATTCAGCACATTGCACAAACCCAAGTCTCCCAAACGAAGTGCAAATTATAGGGCTATCAGGATGCCCTCCATGACACTTGTCTCCAATTTACCTTCCGTATTTTTCAACAAACAAAATTCCTCCTTCTTGCATGCTGCCATAGAACGATCAACTGACAATTCACTGCAGAAACTACCCTACACAACATGACAGCCATAAGAGCAATGAAAGATTCTGACAACTTAGCTATTTGATTGTGTAAACATACTCACTGGATTTAAAGTGTTTCAAATTAAAAAAAAACCCAAAACCCTACATAACAAATAAGGGATGCTAACAGTTCAGATACCCTTGAACCTGACTCTGCAGCACCAACAAGATTCATAATAAGGTGAAAGTTTGGTTCAAAAACCCTTGCCTGCAAGTTTCACCATGTTTTTATTACCTTTTAACGCATCTGTAATTTTTATAACAATTTGCCAATTCAGACCGCACCATATCCTTATGGTTGCGTATTGTACATTTTTTTATTTCATTTGCTGAGTCACCTTTTTCCAATGAACAAGCATGCGGATACAGAACATGGCAGCAGATGGGGACCTAGCCTGCTCAACTTCTTCCCTGCTGCAGTGTAATAGACCATCAGGCCATTCTTTGGCTTTCCTCTCATTTCTTCCAAACTAGGAATCCTCCGGGCTTATATCGCATGCTTTCTTGAATTCTCGCACGGTTTCTGTTTCCACCACCTCTCCCCCAAGCTACGTGCAAGATTTGAATTGCTCAAATAAGCGCATTTGTGGACCTCATACCTTGACTCCTGCAGCATAACCAAAATCATTAGTCTCCCCTACCTACTATATTTTTTTTTCCTTAAAAGGCTGTAAAATAGACTAAGTTCATTTGTCTCTGGCTGATTTTCTATGTATTAATTTAGTGTAACATTCAAGTCATTCATTTCTCTTGAAGGTGGGGTGCTACAGCATGACAAATGGGCCTCTGGCAGAGGTAGGATGTGTGCCAGGGCTGTTAGTGTTGATCAGTGGCTGTTCTTTTCTTGCTATTTATCATTCTGGCCTAGACACCTTTGAGAAAGTCTATTAGTTTCTCTGAGGATATATTTTAATACTATATGAGTCATTTGCTATGTTGTTTCTCAGTACCTGTATTATTATATACTCAGGGATTTCTTGGTTTTTTGTTTTCTGTCTAACAGCTGATGTGGGCTGCTTTTATATTCATTTTAATAGTCAAGTGTATTGCCATTCTTTCCAGCAATCAACCAGCTCTCTGTGTTATAGGGAAAAACCTGCAGTGCTTGAATGTAATCCAATCTGAAGTGCCAAAAAAAAAAAAGGAATATAAATCAAATAAATAAATATTTCATGGATGGAAAATCCCAGCTGATATTTCAACGATTTCTATCAGGAAAAAATAATAATTTAATGTTTGCCATCCGTTTTCAGTCAAATCACTGATTTTCACTGATTTCCCTTATTTTATTAATATCCCAGTTAAACCAAAAGGTGGCAAATGCAATATATAATTATGCTTACTCTTCTTTTTAAAGAGCCTACTTATAAAAAAAAAAAAAAAAAAAATTAGAAAAGGAGTTATTTTTGTTCCGATCACTCATTACAACAGACTTCGATGATGTGTAGCACCAACATGAAGTACACAAGAGAAATAATTTTGATTACTTTTTATTGATTCATAAAAAAAAAAATGTAAAAAGCAAGTGGCTTTTCTTTTCTGTACTGAGGAGGAGGCTGTTCAAAATTGACTTTCATGCCCCATTCCATTTTAATAACGGTCACAATTAACGCTTAATCCCGTCACCGTATTGGCGTTAAGTCCTGCTGAAGATGATGTGGCAGGCATTTTATAAGCAAAAACATTATTAGCCATCTTGAGAGCCATTAAGTGAATGTGTCCATGATGTGGCAGGCATTTTATAAGCAAAAACATTATTAGCCATCTTGAGAGCCATTAAGTGAATGTGTCCATCTTATATCCTTTCTGCTAATTTTCCAAAGATTAAAAACCAGACTGCTTCATCATCAGCTGGAAATGTTATTGGGGCAGGAAAACTTCTGAACACCTGTAGCAGAAATGTCTTACCAGTCAAGATTTTTGGACTAAGGTTTATGGAGTAATTAACTGGGCCTCCTGCTCTCAAAGCTATGGTTTCAACTTTATTGGCAATAACACGAGTCTCTTCATTCATTACAAGTAAGAAATATCTGGGGCTCTCTCTTTTACTAATTGCTCAAATTACCGCTGCAGTGCATTACAAAGTTCATATTCTCCACCACTGTTTGATGTTTAATAAAGCAATAGGGTAAGCATATCTAAAAATTTCTTTCCAATTTCCTATCCCCAAAACCCCACGATTTACAAAAGCTGTTTTCAGTTTGTAAATATATTTTTTTAACTCAACATACAAGAATTTTGTTTCTGGCCCAAAGCATTCATGACTGCCCAGTCTCCTTTCTTCCCCTAGTACCAAGTACTGCGCACACCTACAGTCCACTTTGAAGCACAAGCCTGGGTTTCTGCCCTGCCCCGCCAACACAGGAGAAGCCTGAGCTGCGCACTTCATGCTTCTCCCCACCACAAACAAACCCCGATGTTTGCCCAGAAACGTGGGGACTTGTATATGTATGTTCCCGTTCTAATAAACACCGATACATTACCAGGAAAACTAAAATAGAAGAAAATGAATAAGCTACAGAGAAATTAAGCAGTCTAGGAAGAAACAGTTAACACTGAATTTCTATTTCGGTGCTTTTTGGTGAATCTACATCCAATCGCTGTAAAGCCACTGA
The DNA here is from genome assembly GCF_901001135.1 of Rhinatrema bivittatum. NCBI lineage: Eukaryota > Metazoa > Chordata > Amphibia > Gymnophiona > Rhinatrematidae > Rhinatrema > Rhinatrema bivittatum. The sequence goes on along the minus strand of NC_042621.1, from coordinate 67,084,919 downwards.
CTTTCTTGTCATTTTTCCCTTTGTGATGTTCTTGGTGGGATTTCCTTTTCTATTTTTTTGCTGTTTTGTGCCCCTCCCCCACCCCCTCTCTCTCAGACAGCAATGACACTGTTCTTCCCTTTATTTATTTTTAATTTTTATATACCGACATTCTTGTATAATATACAAATCATACCGGTTTACATTAAAACAGGAGATGCAGGAAACAAAAGTTACCTTTGTCAAATACACTTAACATTAATAACAATGAAAATTGTTAAGGGATAACAACTATGAAAAAAGAGAAAGGTAAACAAAAGTGGAAGAAACATAGAAGTTAAAAAGAAAAAAAAACACAAAAAAAGGTAGCACCAAGGGTTGCACGAAGGGGGTGCACAAAGGGGAGTGCCCCTTTGTCGCGCCCCTTCGGCGCACGACGCCATGTGGAATGGCGCCATTTACCGGCTCGACGCTGGGCTAGATGACATCACAAGGGGCAGGTCTCATGCTCACTGTTTTTCTTCATAGCGATCTCCATTCACATTTTAAAGCTGATTTTTTTTCTTTTTTTTTTTTTTAGCTTTTCTCTTCAGTGAAGCATCTCAAAAGTGCACGGTGCTGGTGGGCAGCCCCCTCCGCCTCGGTGTCAGGTGGAATGCGCCGTTTACCGGCTCGATGCTGGGCTAGATGACATCACAAGGGGGCAGGTCTCATGCTCACTGTTTTTCTTCATAGCTATCTCCATTCACATTTTAAAGCTGATTTTTTTCATTTTTTTTTTTTAGCTTTTCTCTTCATTTAAGAAATGTTTATTGTATTATCAGTAGTAAGAAGAAAATTCCCCCCCCCCCCCCCCACATAATTTAATACTGCTTAATGACCATTCATAGTAGGCACTACTGGCCAGCAACAGCCTTCTCTTTAATTATCAGTCTCAGTTCTGGGCATTCTGTGCTCAATTCTTTATATAATAATTTCTGTAATTTTTATGCATATAAAATAGACTTAACTTTAGGACTTAAATCCTTCATCATCTACCAACAATAGCCCTGACATGGTCCATGTTTCCTAACCCTGTATCAGGGGGAATAAGGATATCATCTTTAAATCTACAGTGTGGTAAGGACTGCCCAAAGGTCAGCATTCATGACTGCACCTCCAATGCCTTTTATGGTATTACAAGCCATTAAGCCCGTCAAAACGGGTTACATTAAAAAAAAATGTTTTCGGTTCGTTTTCGGACATGGCACTCTTCTACACTTCTTCTCCCTCACTCCCCCTTCCCCTCGCTCATTCACCTCGATCATTCATCCTCCTCCCCCTCAGTCACTCACTCCCCTTCCTCCACTCACCAATTTTTCCTGTAATCCCATTCAAACAGGCGAGATTCCGTCGGTCAGACTGGCACATCGGTCAGAGCCACTCTTCTCCACAACTTTTTACCCTTCCCACTTACTGACACACGTCCTTCCATCCCCTCTCATCTTCCCTTTCCTTCCTGTCATCCACAACCCCTTCCCTCCCCCAGCCCTCCTCCACTCTTTTTTCTCTTCTCCAGAACGTCTTACTCTTCCCACTTGTTCAGTCATATCCTCCTCCCTTTTCCTTCCATCCCCTCTCCCCTCATCCACAACCCCTTCCCTCTCCCTCAGCCCTCCTCCACTCCCTCTTGTTCTCTTCTCCACAACTTTACTCTTCCCACTTACTCACTCATATCCTCTTCCTTTGTCCTTCCCTCCTCTCTCATCTTCCCTTTCCTTCCCCTCTCACCTCATCCACAATCCCTTCCCTCTCCCAGCCCTCCTCCCACTGCCTTTTTTTCTCTTCTCCAGAACTTCTCACCCTTCCCACTTGTTCAGTCATATCCTCCTCCCTTTTTCTTCCATCCCCTCTCCCCTCTCCCCTCATCCACAACCCCTTCCCTCTCCCTCAGCCCTCCTCCACTCCCTCTTTTTCTCTTCTACAGGGCCGGCTGCACCCTGCTGATCGTGGGATATGCAGAGGGGGAGGGGCTCCTCTACGGGGACCTGCCTCTCTCCGTACCTCTCCTCCCAGTGTACTGTGGCGTCGCAAATGGGCGAGATTTGCTCTGCTCCGACCGTCCAACTCCCTCCCCCCTTCCCCTGCAGTGGACGAACGGGCTCGGCGAACTCTTCTGCTCTTTCCTCCTGCTGTGCGTAACGGTCCGTCAGTAAAGGTGACATACAGGAAGACCAAGGAGCAATGAATTGCAGTAGTCAAGATTCAAGAATATCAGTGTTTTCTAAACTGTTCTGATGTCTGTGGTAGTCAAAGGTTTTAAGCAGCTTAATAGCTGCAGCTTCTATAACCGGTTTTAATAAATTTACTGATATGTCCCTTCATTGATAAGTTGTCATCTAGTTGTATTCCCAAGTCTCTTACTTGCTTTGATGGAGCAATTTAGCAATTTCCTAAATCTATAGCAGGTGGTACTGATTTTAGGGGGTTTCGGTGGTTTCATTGGACATACAGGCAGCGCGTTGGCGAGCATTTTTAAAGTCTTTAAATTCAAGTAGAAGATTATTGACAAGCAATTTTGGAGAGCTGAGATGAGCAGTGGACAAGCGATTTCCCCTGACGAAGAATTTATTCGAAACTTGGCCTTGTTGGGCAAAAACGCTTTTTGTGAATTGAAGTCTCAGCATCTACGTTAAAGCTAAGTACTGTCTCTGTTGGTCTATCAAGACAATGAAAGTATAAGCAACTAGTTGGTCGACTGTTCCTATTTGTGTGGAGGATTAACTTTTCACAATATTTTATATAAAACAACAATATAACAAATATATACAAAAATCTTTATTGATAGTAAATAATAAATTCAATATAGGAGGGACGGTGGTGTTCATGATTAAAAAATAACGAGGAAAACCTGGATGGTTCCTTGAACAAATTTTATGAAACAACCACTTTCCTCTCTAACACATTTTTTGTGAAAAGTGAGTCACATTTTTTGTGAAAAGTGAGTCAAATTTTTAATGAACAAATATTGGTGACCCAGTTATTTGGCATTCTTTAATGGTTTGAAAGATATTAAGAAAAAAAGTAAAAAAAAAAAGAAAATATTCAATGTGGGTTGTGAATTGTTATTAGGTTGAATTACCCCCATTTTGTGGATCTTTTTCAGAATCTTAAGCTGCTAAGTCAACACTGGCTGAAAAACCAGCTACTGGACCAAGGCACATCTGCAGGACCACGGAAATCACCTCAGTAATTCTCAACTGTGTGAGTGACACCCTTTGGTATCATCGCAGGAGAGCAGGGCAAATGTAATATCCTTAATTCTTCTTTTTCAAAATCCCCGGTAGGGAGATGCATGTCCACCATCTGCTGGAGACGGAGCATACTGACAGGCTGATGTCACTGCAGGTGTATATATACTATGACGTCAGTTTGCTCCGTCTCCACCTGCTGGTATAGGTGCATAACCCACTTGTTCTGGATTCATCTGATTGGATGCTAAGAAACCATGTTTACCATTGTAAAAATCATGACTGCATTCCTTTGAGAATCCAAGATAAGGTTTTCCCCCATAACAACGTTTATCCGACCTAAAACTCATAATAAACCTTGACAAAACCGAAATAATCATACTAGATAGAAAGAACAACAATCCTCTCATGCAACCACTCAAAATGGAAAACCCAAAAACATCAATCTCTCCTGTCATGCATGCTTGAAACCTAGGAATCACCATAGACAATAACCTATCATTCAAAATCCACATAACTAACAAGATTAAGGAAGGATACCACAAACTACTTACCCTCAGACGTCTTAAACCTTTCCTTTCACAGGATGACTTCAGAACTGTCCTGCAACTACTCATCTTTGCCAACCTTGACTACTGCAATGCCCTACTACTGGGCCTACCACTCGCAACTATCCGTCCACTCCAAATCCTACAAAACACAGCTGCCAGAATCCTAGCCGGAACAAAAAAACATGAACACATTACTCCAAGTCTCACATCACTATACTGGCTCCCAATAAAATATCGAATAGACTACAAAGTACTAACAATTCTGCATAAACTCATCATAGGACAACAATCCAACTGGCTAAGCAAAACCATCGAGCACCATGCTCCGAAATGGGACTTACAATCAAAGAATAAAGGCCTCCTCAAAATCCCTCCCCCCAAAACCACACAACTAAATACAACCCATGAGAGAACCATATCCATCGCCAGCCCTTCACTATGGAACTCACTCCCAACTGAAATAAGAACTCAACCCAACATAAAAACCTTTCAAAAAATACCAAAAACCTGGCTGTTCACCAAAGCCAACGCAAACTCACACCATACCCGCACTGCCAGACACCTACGCATACCAGCATCAAAAAACAACTGTCCATCCCATGAACAACGTATCTACGACCACTAGAAACTCTAAGACATTTATTTTAACTAGCCTAAAATGCATATTTAACCACATCTTAACTATATTTTCAACCTCGAAAACCTGTGTTACTAACCTTTTTGCTTGACTCATCCCAGTTACTTTCCTACCCAATTACCTCACCTTGTAACCCCATCCTACGTGTATTAGCACGTTACATCAACTAACCCACAACAAACCATGAAACTGTAAACTGATCTGATGACAATACGTTGTAATGTTATTTAACTAACACACTTCCCAAATTCTGTAAACCGTTCTGATGGCGAAACCGAATGACAGTATACAAAACACGACAAATAAAATAAATAAATAACGAAGATCATGTGTATTTCCTTTAGTATTTAATGGGTCTGCTCATATCTTTAGCATCCAAGAAAGCTCATCTATGAGGGTGACAATCTTCAGAAAATGTCTCAAGTCCAGTCCCATTGCATGCAAATCTATCTCATGCATATTCATTATGGACAGCCTGAAAACCAGGACTGTTTGTGGCTCTTGAGGACTGGAACTGGCTACCCCTGAACTAGTACATGACCACAATGCAGGGGAAAATATCTTCCTCCTGCTGACCACCCTCTGCTAATGTTCAAAGCTTCAGACCCAAAGCTTCTTTTTCCTCTTCTCCTGGTTCTCACTGCACGCACTGAAATAAGATTAGCTATACCTTCTTGCAGGTCAATTTCTTCTTGTAGGGACCTTGTGCTCATGCCAGCCCTTCATCCGCTGTGGGAAGGAGAGCGAGGAGAGGCAAATCTCATGAACTGGAGAGATAAAGTTTCTTTCAGTGTTCATACTGGTAGGCACCCTGGGCGGTTGCATGGTCCGCCTTCTCCTTAATCCATCACTGTACACATGGGGGTAAGGGGACAGACTAGGAATGGATTTGGTAGCAGAGGCTGAAAAAGCTGTCATGGGACAGGACGACTTAGCCTTCTCTACTGGGGCAGACTGCAGTGGACCAGACCTCCTGACCTCCCACAGTGATTCAGCAAGGTCTTGCAAATTCCACGGGAAGGGGAAGATTTTGCAGCCCTTCCACGGCTGCAGAATTGTGGGAGACCAAAGGCCCTGTTTATTAGGTCTCTTACTAACAGTTCTATAAATATTTATCAGATATTTTGTTTGCTGAATGTTGGCAGCTGGCAGTCAGTCTAAGAGTATAATCCAGATGTTTATGTGTTGCTGAGGAACTGGAGACCCTGGTTGGAAATCCTCTGTGTACCGTGCAACGTTTAAAAAATACAAAGCAGTTTTACTGTCACTCTATCAATTACAATTTTAACTGCCAAGTCTTTATTTTTTAAATTCTTTAAGCTTCCCTGCTATTCCTCTGAAGGCCGAGGAAAAGCCATGTTTGGAACAGCATGACAAATTGCCTCCTATGGAACATGCACTTAATTATTTCATGCAGTGCACAATGGTATTTTCTGACAAAGCCAATATGAATCAACCAGATCCAAAAATCGTGGGGGAACTGGCAACACACTAACATTGCTTTTCTGATAGATTCAGGAGTCTGCCTACACTTGAAAAATAATGTAAATTTGATTTACATAATGTCCTGAATCATGGCACCTTAAAACAAATTATAAAATTGGTTAATTGATACAATGTGCATAATGTAATATTTGCTATGCAATAGTGTTGGAAAACTGCACGGAGTAAAAGTTTCTTTTAAATACCATTTGGCTCTACTTACTATGCGATAAGCAGCAGGACATTTAATACCTTGGATAAGGAGGCATGCGATCACATGGTCTATCTTCAGCAACATGATCTACACTTACATTATAGCATACGCAGAAGATGTTAACTATACTTAAACTTGCTTTATGGTTTTGCTTAAGAGGTTGCAAAGCTTTTTCCCCTTTTGCAGCAGATTTTTGTTTCAAAGCTGCATTTTGATGAGGTATTCATTCCAGGTCAAACAAGCCAAAGACCTCCAAATCTCATTACTTTTAAGGTTTATTTACTGCTACCTGATTCTGAATGATTTTCAGTCACTTGGGTCGGAGACAGATTGGACTTGAGGCTGCAAGAGCAAAAAGGCTAAACTATTCCTGCTTCTGAAAAAGAAAGAATTATATAGTAGAGTAGGGAGGGATGTCTTGCTCTAAACCAGGGATCCTAAAATCTGGTCCTCAAGGGCCATAAGCCAGTCTGATGTTCAGGATTTCCAACAAGAATATACATGAAACCTGTTTGTAAGCGTGTTACTATACCTCATGCATGTTCGTGGTGGAAATCCTGAAAGCGCAACTGGGTTGCATTTCTTGAGGACCTTGTTCTAAACAGATATGCTGAAAATTGCCTGGCCCAGATACCATTTCCTCTTCTGAAAACAAGCAAAGGAAAAGCTGAATATTTCTGCAGCTCAGAGAAGAAGTTTCCTTCAACTTTTAACATGCTTGCGGTTCCATAAGTGTATTTTGTGCATTAATACTGTTCATTCTTCCCATCTTGCTAGGTAAAGACTACAACAGAAGTTATGCTTTGTAAACTTGTAAAAAAAAAATCCCCAAAACTAAAGTTACAGAAAGTGATGAGCTGGAGAGGTTCATAGGGGCTTTCAAGAACCTATTGTTAAATTATTTTATGAAAACACAGAGTGCATTCCATGAGTAGATTACAGCCAGCAAAAACCTCTTTATAAGAATATAGCAGCATATGGTCACATATAGTTGTATAGATCTGTGTGGTAACCAATTAAAAAAATATACTAGATGAAATCAATTCTGAACTTTAATGGTATAATAGCTAAAATAATTATTACAGTTTGCACATGAAACATGGTAACATAGTAATGATGGCATATAGAGCAAATGGTCTATCCAGTTTGCCCAGCAAGCTGCTTATGATTGTAGTTGCCGTTCCTTGCAGGTTACCCCCCTATTAAGAGTAGTAACTCCCATGCCTTCTGTTAAAATTAGTAACTGCAGCTCCGTGTTACTTCCCCATGCCTTCCGTTATATGTAGTAGCTGCCGCTCCATGCTGGTTACCCCACGTGCCTTCTGTTAAGGGGAGTAACTGCCGCTAAGTGCAGGTTACCCTTATGCATCCTTTTATTCATTTCCAACCTCAAGCCTCTAAGGATCCGCTGTGTATATCCCATGCCCTCCTGAATATATTGAATTAATATATGGCAGGGGGCATGGCCTAGTGGTTACAACAAAGGATTGAGAAACCAAAGCTCATAGCTCACTTCCCCCACAAACACTCCTTGTACCCTTGGCTATGACCCTATTTTCCATTGCCTCAACTTAGACTGTAAGATATTTGGGGCACAGACTTCTTGATTCCAAATTTGAAAACTATTGTAAGTCACCTGAGCATTACATGGAAAGACTGGCTAAATATCCAAACATTATTATATTATTACCTTAAGTATTACTGAACCAAGTTTCTATTTTTTCAAGTCTTTTACTTCTTCCTTCTTATTCATTTTATTTAAAAATATCTATAATCCCGTAATCCTACGATTCTGGCAGAGCAAAATAAAACGTCTATAATGATTTAGACATAGATCCATGTCATTATTATAGGTCATACTTACCATCAATCATCATGTAAATAAAAAACAAAGGAAATTCACATTCAATGCCGTCAAATAGCTGAAAAGCAATTTAGATACATAAAATAATGTTGGTAAAATTAGATTATAAATGTGCACAAACATTGCAGCAAGCTAGTTTAAAATAGAGGGCAAACCAGTGTTACACATATTTTGCAAAGTACTACTTTAATCTGAGAAACCTCAAACTGAAACAGCTCCTGGTAATAATTCAGGAAATATATAATTCTATATTACAGATATACTGTAGGTATGTGCATATATATATATATATATATATACACACACATACATATACATACACACAACTGATTTCCAATATATTTTATGCTGACATTTTATTCTCTGCAAAGCGTTTGCTGACGAAAGTTTAAGAACTGTGACAAGACATCCTGCATGGCACTACTAGTAGCGCTATAGAAATGATTAGTAGAAGAAGCGAGACCCCACTACTGCTCAGCTCCCCCTCCTATCCTCCCACCTCAAGAAAGTAAAAATGCCTTTAATGTACTGGGACCGTAGTCAGCTGTGAAATTAAACAACAAAAAATGATAAATAACAAGCCCATTCGTTATGTAGGTGGACTTTTACAAGTAGGAGCATTTGTCACCCTACAAATCGATCCTTGACCAAATGGCTGACTCTGCATGGTCTGAAAACTGCATGCATGCAATATCTGCAATGCTGCTTCCTTCCCAAACCAAACACATCATCAGGTGCCACTTAAGCTGGTGCAGGAGCTAACTCCCTAATTTTTCCACTATTATCTTTAAAATTTAAAAGAAAAGAAGCAACCAATAAAAGGCATTTAAACTGCAATAACTTACAATGCAAGCATCAGAAACATTTTGGTATACTGCAACCAGGCTCAAGCTAAGCCCAAATTCAGTAGGGCAATGCAAGGGATGAGAAAGGGCAGGTAGCGGTGTGTCAGTGAAAGATTTCAGGGATGCCTGAGCTCAGATGTAATCATGGATTGTTTTCAGGCTATAGTGAAGCTCTAATGGTTCTAATCCAAAAATGATGCTCCTAGCACTATGAATGATGAAACGCAATCTAAGCACCGGACAGGTTCTGCATTTTTACTGTGCACCCTGATGAAATACCTTGATTTCCGCCGGCTTATAATATCGCCTGTTGAAATCTTCCAGTGCAGTTCTATAGCCATCTCTCAAGAATCGCTTGAATCCATACTTCCCTTTCAGCTTTCGAACAATCTTATCAAGAGTCTGATAAAACAAGGCATCATCATCAACCGCAAATGCCGGATAACTAATACAGGGAAGAAGGGCTGCATCGGTGTTCTGGAAAATAAAGAAATTGCTTGATGGAGGATTTCGTCCATCTTTTGACATATTGTAGTATCCAACCTTGGACAAACACAGGGGCCTACAGCACCTATAAGAATTGCACCCTTTGAAGGATATGGGGCACTGCAGGGTATACACAGATCTATCCTTTGCATAAATATATGGTGGACTGGCAGTAGTTAAACCACTGATCCTGAAATGTATCTTAATATAAGCAACTGTGGAGGCCAACACAGAGCCTCTCAAAGTGGATTCTGTGTTAAGGACAGGCTTAATAGAGTTTGCTATACAGAAAAATCAAAATGTTACTTTTGTCAGAGCTGGATGTTTTGTCTCCCATAAAAAATTACCACAAGATATGCAGAAAATTCCTAAATGCAATATAAAGGCTTCAGTATTACAGTACTTATAACACTGGGATGAATACAATACTTCCCTGCACTGCTAAACAAGGCAGATTATTAGGTTGATTTATTATTCACTGTTAATGTATTTTTGCAAATGCAAAGGTTTTCTTTGATAGATACAATAAGTTTATAAAAATGAAAAAAAAAAACCAAACCTCTTAAAATGGTAATTCCTTCACAAAACACCTTATAAAATCAAAGCAAATTGTTCTTTTTAACGGTGATGTATTTATATAATGAAAAGCAGTTTAATATAAAATATTTTACTTATTTATTGTCTCTCTTAGCCATTTATTCTATGAACAAGTTCTCCACATAGGGGTAGATTTTCAAAGGGGTACGCGTGTCCCCCCCGAAAACCTACCCCAAACCCCCCCTGTGCGCGCCGAGCCTATTTTGCATAGGCTCGGCGGCGCGCGCAAGCCCCGGGACGCGCGTAAGTCCCGGGGCTTGCATGGAGGGGCGTGTCGGGGGCGTGCCGCGAGTGACACGGTGTTTCGGGGGCGGGCCGTGAGTGACGCTGCGTTTCGGGGGCAGGCCTGGGGGCATGGCGCCGGCCCGGGGGCGTGGTCGAGGCCTCCAGACCAGCCCCGGGTTGGGTGATGGTGCGCCAGCAGCCCGCTGGCGCGCGCAGATTTACACCTGCTTTCCGCAAGCGTAAATCTGCCAACAGATAGGGCCGGGGGGGGGGGGGGGTGGGTTAGGTAGGGGAAGGGAGGGGAAGGTGAGGGGATGCGGAAGGAAAGTTCCCTCCGAGGCCGCTCCAATTTCGGAGCGGCCTCGGAGGGAACAGGCAGCGCGCGCAGGTTGCACAAATGTGCACCCCCTTGCGCACACAAACCCTGGATTTTATAAGATACGCACGGCTACGCGCGTATCTTATAAAAATCCAGCGTACTTTTGTTCGCGCCTAGTGCGCGAACAAAAGTACGAGCTCGCGCAAAATTATAAAATCTACCCCATAGAGTTTTAGTTTGGATTAAGAGCTAAACAGCCAAATTTCATTTTTTTCTGGTCAAAAATCCCACATTCCTTATCAAAACGTAATGAAAATGTCATTAAAAGTGATAAGCGACCTATTGAGTTGAAACTGGCAGATTGACTTACATGAGATCGCGATTCTCTGGGGAGCAGTGAGCAAAGAGTTTGTCTGTTCCTGTTATGGGCATCAAAATCCACAAATATGACGGACCAAGAGCAACCCTATTGAGAAGAAAAAGACATATGAAATGGTCTTATTTTAAAAATGCATTTCACTATATTTTTGCAAACTTCTCCAGAACAGCAAGTGCCAATAAATATAATCCATTCCTCATTATTCTTGGACTAGGATTTGCAGAAAAAACCCAATTAATTAAAGCTTAATAATTCTCATAAGATGACAAACTAAACATGTTTACCCTTCCCGCCTTTGTTACTGTTAAGTCAATGTTTCCCACCCCCCCCCCCTTCAATATTTAAAAAGGAAAAGGTAGTGGAAGACATCAAAGAATCCTTGCTGACCCACAACACTCGTGATTACAGTTTGAGAAATGTAATTACACATAATGGCTGTAATTTTTAATAAAAGCCTCAGAACTTTTAATTAAAATATAGAACTGTGATGGAAAAATGGTGGGCTGATGTAAGTGTTTGTTAAATCAGTAAACTTATCAGTCCCAACACACAGGAGGGAATCTATAATTTCTGTATGAAAAGAATGAGGGTTTTTTTTAAACCCTAATTTGCATGCTAAGCAGTTGTGCATTAATGAATTGATGTGGAAGTCAGGTGTACAGATGCAAGGCAATATATCATTAGCTGAGCTAACAAGAAATAAAAACCCTTTTAATTGGAACAATAAACTTACAATGCAAGTGTGCGTCAGGAAACAAATGCAATATCTACTGTTGTATTTGAATTAAATAAGCTGAAATAAAAGGAGGGTTAAAGCTCCTATGTATTATGCAAATATACACTGTGGCTTTTCTAATTTGCTATGTAATGTGTGACCAGGGCAATCTAATTTTCCTCGGAAAATGCCATTCCTTATCCGAATCAATGACATGACCTGTCTGTAGGAGAATGAGCTCCGGATTCAGGAAGCTTTATTGATCTGACAATTTGTCATGTGCTGTGAAAATGGTAAAAAAATAAAATAAACAAGGAATATATAATAGCGGTAATAATATAATGTAATTATAAAATACAGAAAGGACAACCAGCAGGACAATTTCAGAATTCTGGTGTTTGTTCCTGTTGTGTTTCTGGCTGGTGGCAGGATGCCATGTATTTTCCTGCTGTACTTGCCGTTTCTCCTGTATTCTCCTCATTCTTTGGTGGGAAAGTCTCATTTTCTTGTCAGCTTTGGGAATATGCTTTACTTGCATCTTAGTATTTTTCTCAATACAGGAATAAATGCATTTCTGTCTCTATTTGCCCAGTGTTGCCCCCCAACTCAAGAGTCTTGGTGGGGTTTCCATTTCTGTCTTATATATTTCCTTTTCTAATTTATGGTTATATCTTGATCAGGGGTCTGTCTGGGATCTAGCACCATAACCCTTCATTCACAGCTCCGCCATCACTGCAGTGACAGCCCTGGGCTGTGAGCCCTGCACCAGGGCTTCTTCCAGAATCCTGTGATCTTGAGTCCTAAACCCAACGCCTAGGGTCTAGATCTCAGGGTTTCTAGGTAAATGTATTATATTGCTATACACTAGACTGACATTTTTTGCCATTCTTTTCTTTAATGTAGATGCGTGCATGGGAAAACTGTATTCATTTTGGCTTTTCTTGGGGATTTTTGTTGCATTTTTTTTATTTTTTTGTTTCATTTCATTACCTATGTGCATAAAATTGATTTTATGTTCGAAAAGTAAGGAATCAAAACAAACGCACATCCCTGCACTATGGCTCTAGAACTGTAGTGTAAGCTTGTTTTCTTGTAATTAAATGAACTGCTGATGGGGGCAAACTCTGCACCACTACCATCCCTTTCTACGTCCGGCACATTTGATGCTTCATGCTACCTTCTAATTTTTTTCGGATTTATTTCCTAGTTCAGCGCTGGGAAATCATCTGAGTAATCCTTTACACTATATGTGACAGAATCTTGTGACCGCCTATGTAGTTTCCCCATTGGTCAACATTACAACATCTTGCTCCTTGGTAACGTACAGGGACCCACTTGGTTAAAAGAGTTTGTTTCCTTTGAGAGAGAATTCTAAAAAGATTAATTGGTCGGTTCTGGGTAACCTACACTTAATTTAAGCAGAAAATGTCTAAGTGTAGAGTGCTGAATGCTAAAATACTGCAATCAGTGGGAGATCTGTCTGTGGTTCCAAGTAATTATCTTTTCTGATTGAACTCTACTTTCCTGAAAATATCTATTCTGCCTCATTTTACAGATGTTACTTGACTTTCCAGTACTGCCCTAGCTTCCATTCTGTATTCCAGAAATTTCATTTAAAGTTTGCATTGCCATATTACCAGATTGGCTGAAAAATAGCAGAAGTTACTATGTCACTGGCTTCCTTCCTTCCCTGCCTCTCTCTCGTTTATAGAGCCCATACATGGAGGTGGCGCCAATTTAAGCCCCATCATCTCCACGGATGGCTCTATTTCACAGCATCGTGTATGTGTCTAGTAGCACCACAAATACTGGCTCTCAAGAATTTTCCTAGAATTTCACTTAGCTCCACCCCAGGTCACGGCTGAATCACTCAGTGACCCACGTTCTTGTCATCGGGATAGCGTTTGCTCTGAACGCAATCAAAAGCAGCAATAATTTCCAACAGCAGGAGACTATGAGACAGTCCCACGTGGTTGTCTATCACAAAACTCAGGTAATGAGCCATGTTTCCTCTATTTTTTTTTTTTATTTATTCATCGCTGTTTTTAAAACCTCTTTCTTCAGAACCAGCATTGTGCAAGCAATTGCATTGCCTTGTTTTGATCTGACAAGGCGCCACATCACAGGAACATAATGTCGGCAAATCTTTAGAGATAGGAGTTAACTACTTTAGAGAGAGGAGTGTTTCATAATTGAAATAATGTTAGAATTATTTAGTAATTGAATAATTGTATGCAATTGACCTATGCTGCGGCCATTTTCATCCAATAAATATCTTCTTTCTGAATAATGATGTGACAGCACTGTCTCTTACAAAAGACAAGAAGGAATTTGGGACAGAAGTGGGGGGTGGGGAATTTAATTATAGGTAGGCGAGTGGAGGCAGTCGCACCTGAGATGATGTGATTTTTTTTGAAAACCTTCACAAAACTTTTGGTTTTCTACATTTTGCCTAGTGTATATCAAAAAGGAGGAGGAGAAAATCCTGATTGCACAACTTTTACCCTCACTTTGCAGCAAAACACACTGTGAAAAGCTGTAAATATATAAAATTATTTCTACTATGCAATACCACTTTTTCTTTAAGAAAAACCTAAATGAAATCACAGTATGCAAAAAATTAAAATAGATATTAAATACTCGTTAGCAAAAATAAAACAATCTATTAGAGTATAACGCTTTCTTTTTTTTCTAGTTGTAAGTAATTGATAGCATATTAAGTTTTGTTAGGGTGTGAGAAAGATAATCAATGGCTGCCAGCATATAGTGAGAATAAAACATTGGTCATCGTAAACTTTAATACATCTTCCTTTCCCTCAAGAGTCAACAAAATAAGATATTTGACAGTCAGGATGTATTCCGTTAACAGCACATGAACAGCATTTTGTTTAAAAAGATATTAAATGCTAATGCTGTTTGAAATTGCCTGTGGCATACTGTTTTCACCTCTGTTAAATTTCTCATATCCACAGATTTTTATTTATTTATTTATTTTTTACCATAGCCAGCAAAGCTTTTGACTCAGGCCCTTGTAATTTCACAATAGGATTCCTGCAGCTCCATTTTTTTTTTTTTGCTGTTATATATTATATTGTTTGTAATCCGCTTAGAATGAATGTATTCTAATAAGGCAAAATATAAGCACTTTTAAATAAAGGAATTATTTATCGTCTCACTCCATCCTACTGAAATGGTTCAGAACATAGCCACTTGTTGGTTTTGCAAAAACTGAATCATTCACCTTTGTTCCACACTGCCAATACTACATATTTTTATAGTGCTCCTAGAAATATGCAGCCTTGTACACATATGCGTAAGAGGAAGTCATGCTCCATGGAGTTTACAATCTAGTTAACACAAACACACATGACAAACGAAGTCTAGGGGAAACGTATTTATTATGGAGAGCTGGTTAAAATTTCAAACATTTGAATTTTAATTTATTAAAACTTATATTCCGAACCTTCACGGTGGACCATTACAAAGCAGACTACATGGAAACATAATAAAACAGAACAAATATGCAAATAAAATGTCAAAAACAAAAATATACAACATGCAAAAGTCTGCAGCAACATGATTAGAATAGCCATTGCTCAGAGTAGCTGGCCTGTGTCCAGGTTATAGGCCTTTTTAAATAAATGAGTTTTTAGTGACTTTTTGAATTGGTTGGTATCATCAATCATCCTGATACAGTCAGGTAAAGAGTTCCATACTGATGACCTACTAAGGAAAAAGCTCTGTCTCGTGTTAGTTCAACCCTTGCAATTTTTACTGAAGGTATTTCAAGTAGACATTTGCCTTCTGATCCGAGGGCACGAGCAGGCCTGTAAACCCTCAAAACGGAACTGGTCCAACATTTATCATCATAGTGCACCGTCTTATGAATAATGTTTAGAATTTTATATTCTGTCCTCCATTTTATGGGAAGGCAATGAAGAGAAACTAATATCAGAGGAACATGATCACGGAGGGAAATTTTTGTTATAATACGAGCGTCAGCGTTCTGAACTGAAGGGGAAATTAGTAAATAGAATTAGATAGCAATAATTATTAACATGGCTCCTTTAATCATTATGTAAAAATATCTTTATTTTGCAATGTAACTAATGTGCAGCAAACATAAATCCCTGGTCAATATATCTTGGCAATAAAACCTTTATTATAGATACAGTCACAGCAATGGTACACATTAATCAAGGAATTTGTAATTTGCAGTGCAGTAATATGGCCTTAATACACTTTATTTCAACTTGAAAGGACGAATGGGTGTATAGTTAATAATCAACATACAAATTCTAAATGTGTGGATAAGTTCTAGGCTGTTTTAAATATTTGGATGTATTCTGAAATGCTAAGAGAGGATGGCATTCACATGAGAGGTAATGGTGGTATATATTGATATATTAAAATATTTAATAATGGGTTTTGATTAAAATTCAATATATACAGAAAACATCAATAACAGTTCTCGTGATGCAGACAACATGCAGTTGAAACATGGTGTTGGGTCTGGATTGGTTTTAATGGCTTCCTATGCCGATTAAAAATTATCAGATAAGTGTGATTTGAGATATTGTAAGAGATTTTTGCTACGCTTTTTATAAACTTGTATTATCATATACTATTTTTCAATAAAGGAGAATTATATAAGGTGGTAAAAGATTTTTGACTTGTGTCATTGATGATTCAATTTGCATGGCAAAAGGCTTGCACAATATTCTGATACCATTCTTACAAAAATACATTTTTGGCTGTATTTTTAATTGTGCATAAGACCTTATTCTTCTTTCCTTGTTAGTAAGAGTAATAGTTAATCATCTTAACATACTAAGTCCTAAATGCATTGACGAAGAGTCAATTTGTCAGGCAATTTCAGGGTAATAAGTCTGCCAGTGTGTTTCCTTTGGGTTACATTTATGGTCCATGCAATGCAGCTAAGGCGGGGAGGCCACAAGCGGGAAGGTGCTCCACCTCCAGAGCAAGGAAGGGTGCAGAGGGGGGTGAGCCGGTGAACATAATTTAAAGGAGCGCCAGTCTGTCCTCAGCCTTTTCTTTCAGCATTTTCCCCACTCAGCCCGCCCACTTGGGGGATGGATTTTGTGGTTTTGGTATGGAAGATCACTGGTTCTGGCATAAGGCTGGGGGTTGACCACAACCTGGGGTGCACGGCATGTGCAATTAGGGAAAACTGGCCAGGTAGAGAATACCAAGTAGTGTGGTATTCCCGCTCCTACGTTGCATCAGTGGGTGACAGCGAGATGAGCTGCCCGTCAAGTCTTCGGCGCTGACGGTCAGGACTGGCCTGTGCAGCACCCAAATTATGTTGGCATGCTTAATGAGGGACGCGCTCTTTTATGGAGCAGGACTTTCTTGCCCCATTAAGAACTTTGTCGAGAATCAGGTTCGAATTGCAGGATAACCTGAGGAACGAGGCTTCAATGGCCTTTCATCCCCCAATGACACTACATTGCTGTAGCATGATACTATAAAAAGCACTTGTGAACTGGAGCATGGCTTTGATGGCCCTGCGGCCATAATGACACTACATTTCTGTGGCATAATCCTACGGAGCATTTGGTGAATGGAAATTAAGCAGGCTAGGCAGTGGTCACGCCTGGGGATTGAGAATATACTAGTAATTGATGTTTTCATAATTGAAATGTTAGAATTATCTAGTAATTGAATAATTGTATGCAATTGACCTATGCGGCGGCCATATTCATCCAATAAATATCTTCTTTCTGAATAATGATGGGACAGCGCTGTCTCTTACAAAAGACAAGAAGGAATTTGGGACAGAAGTGGGGGGTGGGGAATTTAATTATAGGTAAGCGAGTGGAGGCAATCACACCTGGGATGTTGTGATGTTTTTGAAAAGCTTCACAAAACTTTTGGATTTCTACAATTTGCCTAGTGTATATCAAAAAGAAATTGTAATTAAGGACTCTGAAATATACTCACTGAACTTCTAATCATTCACTGACTGTTTTATGTGTGTGACTAATAACTTCTCTCAATTATGTTTATGAAGGTATTTATCCAATTAGAGAATCACCAAACTATATACATCTATAAAGTGCATATTTGTTACTCCATTAACTTTGAAAATTTGAGTAACAGTAAGCCTTCAGCATAACTCACCAGTTTGTAGTATCTACACTGCAACTGCTAAAGGAATAAGAGCAAGGCAAAGTAGTAAATATGAGATCTTTTTTGTTCTTAAGAACATGCCATACTGGGTCAGACCAAGGGTCCATCAAGCCCAGCATCCTGTTTCCAACAGTGGCCAATCCAGGCTACAAGTACCTGGCAAGTACCCAAAAACTTGATTAATAGCAGGGTAATGGACTTCTCCTCCAAGAACTTACCCAAACATTTTTTAAACCCAGCTACACTAACTGCACTAACCACATCCCCTGGCAACAAATTCCGGAGCTTAATTGTGCGTTGAGTGAAAAAGAACATTCTCAGATTAGTTTTAAATGTGCTACATGCTAACTTCTTTTCCCAAATTTAACCCTACATGCTAGATTTCTCTAATTCCTGAATACCAATTTATGTTACTTCTATCTATTTACAAAATACTTTTCCCACCAAAAATTTAAAGATACATACATTTCTTTCCTATATTTTTACTACTATTATTTCCAGAAGTATTGTGTCATGTAAGTGTTTGTGTGCATATGTAAATGGGGCAGTGTGATAATTGAAGTGTGATCAAGCATTTATGGCTTCTTGCTCTTAAATTCAGATAGATAGCATTGTGAGAGCATGCTCAGTGTTTCCCTTGCCTAATTCTAGATTTTGTAGAAATCAGCAGAACAATCCTCCATTCTAAAAAAGGGGTAATATGTTGTCAGCTTCATTACAATTTTATTTTTATTTATTTATTTATTTATTTATTTATTTAAGGTTTTTATATACTGGCAATCATGAGCACATATCTTGCTGGTTTACATGAAACGGGAGTGCATTAAATACATCAACTAGAACTGTGGTGATCGAAGGAGCAGTTACAAATAACAAGGGTAGCAGAACTTGGATAAGAAGGAAGAGATAGGAAAGAATAAACGGTTGAACGGTATACAAATAAATTAAATGCTATGTAAAAATGGCATGATTAATGGCTGAATATTTGAAGTCCTTGGTTTGTATCTATGACGTGATATTAGATTGTGTCTGGGAAAGCTTGCTTGAATAACCAAGTCTTAAGTCCTTTCCTAAAAGTTAAGAGGCAGGGTTCCAGTCTGAGATCTGTGGGAATGGAATTCCACAGAGAAGGGCCAGCAGTGGAGGTGGCACGATCTCTTAGAGTGATGTGTTTGGTCATTTTCGCAGGGGGAACTTTGAGGGCGCCTCGGTAGACATTTCTGGTAGGTCTTGTCGAGTTGTATACTTGGAGGGGGATTTGTAGATCGAGGGAGATGCGTTGATGAATAGTTTTGAAGATGACACAAATGGCTTTGTACATGATACGGAAGTGGACGGGTAGCCAATGTAACTCTTTCAGAATGGGGGATATGTGGTCTCTCTTTCTTGCGCCTGTTAGTAATCGAGCTGCTGAATTTTGAACCATCTGTAGTGGTTTGGAGTAGGAAGAGGGCAAACCTAGCAATAGAGAATTGCAGTAGTCTAATTTTGCAAAAATGACTGCTTGGATGATCGTTCTGAAGTCTTGGGCATGGAAAAGAGGTCTTATCCTCTTCAGAACCTGGAGTTTATAGAAGCAGTCTTTGGTTGTTTTGTTGATATGGGCCTTGAAGTTTAGCCGGTTGTCTATTATCACTCCTAAGTCTCGAACTTGTGTGGTAGGTAGGTTGGTGGGAAGAGTAGTGTTGGAGATGTTGGTTTCCGGAGAAATGAGAAGGATTTCTGTCTTAGAAGAGTTTAAGATGAGGTGTAGGTTGTTTAGTAGTTGTTTGATTTTCAGGTGGCATGATTCCCAGTAGTCAAGAGTTTCAGAATATGTATCTTTGATGGGGATGATGATTTGGATATCGTCTGCATAAAGGAAGTACTTTAGATTGAGGTTGGTGAGAAGTTGGCAGAGAGGAAGAAGATAGATATTAAATAGGGTCGGAGATAATGAAGAACCTTGAGGGACTCCTATGACAGAGTCAAATCTAGAGGATTCCTTGTTTTGGATTTTAACTTTGTAACCTCTGTTATTGAGAAACGTTTTGAACCAGGATAGGACGGTGCCGCTGATTCCTATAGCCGAGAGTTGGTTTAGGAGGATGGTGTGGTTGACCGTGTCGAACGCTGCTGAGCGGTCTAACAAGATCAATAGGAATGAGTTTCCTTTGTCAAGGCCCATTAAGATATAATCTGTCAACGAGGAGAGGAGGGATTCTGTGCCTCGATTTTTTCTGAAGCCGTGTTGTGGGGTGAAGAGAAGATTGTTGTCTTCGATGAAATCTGAGAGTTGAGAGTTCACTAGTTTTTCCATGATCTTGGCGATGAATGGGAGGTTAGCTATGGGGCGGAAGTTGTTGGGTTCCTTCGGGTCAAGGTTAGGTTTCTTTAAGAGCGGTGAGATTGAGGCCATTTTGAGGTCATCAGGGCAGATTCCTTGGGCTAGAGAGCAGTTGATGATATTTGTCAAAGATGTGGCTATTGTGTCTGGAATAGATAGAAGTAATTTGGAGGGGATGTGGTCTGCAGGATGAGATGAAGGTTTCATTTTTTCTCAGGATGGCTTGTATCTCAGTGGAGGCTACATTACAATACATATTGGGGCCGATGCAATACCGTGTGCAGCGACTAGTGCACAGTTTAACACGTGATTGGACGCGCATCCATAACCCCCAATGCAATAAGGGGATTAGCGCGTCCAATCGCGCAGCTAATAGCGCTTATCACAGGTAAATTCCATGTAGATGAGGTTATTAGCTAATCCCCGCAATGCCAAATATTTTCTGCGCGGCCAATGTGCCCATTGCAACGCGGCAAATTTTACGCTAGCCCGGGGGCTGGTGTAAAGGTTTCCACACTCAAGGCCGCACTGAAAAAAAAAGAAAAATCCTGCTTTCTGTGATTCTTCCTCCTAACAGTATCGCATCCAGGCCGCGTATCTTGTGCTGTCTACGCTGGTAGCAGGTTGAAAATGGACGTTCGTAGACGGAGTGTCTGTTTTCCCAATCCGCTTGACAACCACCTTTCCGGTTCCCCCGACGCACAAGTTTTCCTTAGCGCTTCCAATTTTTGAGTCACTCCCTAATTTAAATATTGCATCGCTAGGCGCACATTGGGAAAATGGGTGCTCAACACTGAGCCCCCGTTTTCTGTGCACAAATATTGCATCGGCCCCATTATGTGATTTCAAGCAAGGGTCAGTATAAAATGGACTGCCGATGGTATGAATACAGCTTTTCAGAGGTAATCATTGGCATCTGAGCCACAGTGTTTGCAGGATGGTATATTTTTGTCAAATTCAACAAATGCCTTTGTCAGTATTTTTCTAAGGCCCAAGAATATAAAAGTCAAACAAGCTATAAGTGATAACTTGATGCTGGATTAATTTAATTCATTTGTGGCTAGCTTTTCAGAGCAGTCCACTTGACCCTATTAAGGAACCTGACCTGATTGTTCTCTAAAGATAATCACAAATGGATTAAGTTAGTCCAATAAAAGGTTATCACCTGCATATTGTTGACCTTTATTACTATGCATAGAAATAAAAGGAAAACAAAAAAAAAAATATATATAAGGGTATACCTGTTCATTGGAGTAATTTAATACATGCTGGGGTACATTTTCAAAAACAGCACTCGCGCGAACAAAAGTACGCTGGATCTTATAAAATCCGGGGTCGGCGCGCACTGCCTGTTCTCTCCAAGGCCGCGCCGAAATCGGAGCGGCCTCGGAGGGAACTTTCCTTCCGCCTCCCCTCACCTTCCCCTCCCCCCTACCTAACCCACCCCCCCGGCCCTATCTAAACCCCCCCTACTGTTGTCGGCAGATTTACGCCTACCCAAGGCATGTGTAAATCTGTGCGCGCCAGCGGGCTGCTGGCGCGCCATCTCCCGACCCGGGGGCTGGTCCGGAGGCCTCGGCCACACCCCTGGGCCGGCGCCACGCCCCTGGACTGCCCCTGGACGTGCCCCCTGGACCCGCTCCTCCCACCCCTTTTACGAACCCCCGGGACTTACGCTCGTCCCAGGGCTATGCGCGTGCTGGCGGCCTATGCAAAATAGGCGCGCCGGCGCAGGGCTTTTAAAATCCGGCCCTTTATGATTAGTCCAATAAAAAGTTATCACCATATATCTATATCTATCTATTTTGTTATCCATTTACTTCTGTGTATTCAAGTAGACTAACAGAGCAACTGAACTACTTTATTACCATGTATCCCAGTGGTCTAAGAGCGACCACATTACTTTATTACTAAATCCCAAATTTGGGAAAAATTAACTGCATACCTATTTATTTAATACATTTATGTATGGCATAATTAGCTGAAGGCTACAGCATTAGTTTACAAAATGCATAAATTAATAAAACAAGCAGCACAAAACAAATATAGCTAAAAGCTAAAAAAACCCAGACTGCAACCAAAAGACTGTATTTAGCCCAAGAACGGAGAACCCAGTCAAGATCCATTGGGGAATGATCATTTGTGAGACTTCAAAAAGTTTAAGAAATCTTATAGAATAAGGTAAGCTGCTCCACAACTGAGGAGCCACTGCTGAAAAGGCCCGATTATAATACTCTTTTAAAAGCATTTTCTGCACAGAGACTGTAGGCAATAGAGACCTTGAGAGGGTTTGAGGCATACACGCCATTCCCCCCCCGCCAGAAACCTAGTAACATGGCTTTTCATGCAGTCTATGGCTGATATGGCCTCCGTCACAGGGGCCACCCGCTAGAGGTGCCATCGTGTGAACATTATCGGCTTCCTGCTCCCTCCCCCCCCCCCCCCCATCCTGGCTGTAAAGAGCAGCGCAGGAGCTCGAAATGAATTAATCTCTTCCTCCTTTCTCCTGCCCTAGCAAGGAAGATAAGCCCAACCCACACTCCTGAGCCCTTCACCCCTTCCCCCTTACTACAGCAATGAAGGCAGTGTGGCCCACAGGGCAGCAACAATCGTCCGCTTCCTTCTCCCTCCCTCCCCCCCGCCACTCTGGTAGTGCAGTGTGGCCTCAGGCCTGCAAAACATATTGCCCCTCCTTCCCCCCTCCCTGCCCAGGAGTGAGGGGTAGCCTGGCATGGCCTCGAAGAGCAGTGTGACTTGCGCAATGACAAAGAAGCATTAGAATCCCCTCCCCAAGCTGCAACATACCTAGAGGTTAGATGAGAGAGAGAGAGAGAGCCTATCAGCATGTGTGAATGACTGAGCATGTGAGAGAGGTATGAGTGTGTGTGTGAATGACTGAGCATGGAGAGAGGTATGAGTGTGTGTGTGAATGACTGAGCATGTGAGAGAGGTGTGTGTGTGTGTGAATGACTGAGCATGTGAGAGATGTGTGTGTGTGTGTGAATGACTGAGCATGTGAGAGAGGTATGAGTGTGTGTGTGAATGACTGAGCATGTGAGAGAGGTATGAGTGTGTGTGTGAATGACTGAGCATGTGAGAGAGGTGTGTGTGTGTGAATGACTGAGCATGTGAGAGAGGTGTGTGTGTGTGAATGACTGAGCATGTGAGAGATGTGTGTGTGTGAATGACTGAGCATGTGAGAGACGTATGCGTGTGTGTGCATGACTGAGCATGTGAGAGAGGTATGAGTGTGTGTGTGAATGACTGAGCATGTGAGAGAGGTATGAGTGTGTGTGTGTGAATGACTGAGCATGTGAGAGAGGTATGAGTGTGTGTGTGCATGACTGAGCATGTGAGAGAGGTATGAGTGTGTGTGTGAATGACTGAGTATGTCAGACAGAATGAGCATGTGTGAATGATAAGCATGAGAGAGAAAGATATGAGTGTGTGAATAATTAAGCACAGGAGAGAGGTATGAGCATGTGTGTATGAATCAGCATGTGAGAAAGCATATGTGTGTGACTAAGCCTTTGAGACAGTCGAGCAAGTGTGTGTGTGTGCGCATAGTTGACTATGAGAAAATGAACAAATGTGTGTATGATTGAGAATGCATAAGAGAAAGCATATGAGCATGTGTATGAATGACTGAGCATGTGAAAGAGCATAATGAACTTATATGATTTGTCATGTGAGAGAACAGAACAGCTGTGTGGGTGTGACTGAGCATATGAGAGACTGAACAAGTATATTTGTATGTATATGACTGAGCAGGAAAGAGAGCAAATAAGTGCATGAGTGTGCATGTATATTAAATTGAGCATGACAGAGAGAACAAGCATGGGTGTATGATTGTGCATGCATGAGAGAGTGCGTATATGATTGAGTTTGTGTGAGTATGAAGAAAGCAGGGAGAGGGCATGGGGTTGTTATGCAACAACCCCATGCCCTCTCCCTGCTAATCCATTGCAATCTCAGGTCATCTGAAAATCAAAATTTCTCAGCTATGGGCAGCAGGAGATCTTTTTTTATCCTTATTAGTTTTAATTGGGTGATAATTGATGTATCAGCTGTTTTGAAAAGGTTATAATATACATGTTATAAGTGATATTTTTATCTCAGAATGTCCTTTTTCATGTAAAATCTGAATAATCTTTGTGTGCTGGGAGGAAATGATTGGATGGGGGGGGGGGGGGGTAACACCTAGTGGTTGGATTGAGGGCCCAAGATTGCAAGGTTCTGAAGGGAGCTCTGGTGGGCCCCCAGCCCAGGACCCATTGCTACAACTAGAATAAATAAAGTTGAGAGGGGATATAAAATAAGGGGAAAAAAAAAAGATCCTTGCTAGCTGTGAAGGGAGACTCATGGCACCAAGATCCCTGGACTGGTATTAACTGAGCTGGAAGCTAAAAGGAGCAGGAGGAAACTGTTGGGTAAAAATAACAATTAAAGCCCCCTCCACTTAACAGTGGTCTCCCAGGTCAAGGTGTTATTTGTTGTGTTCAAGGTGAAGGTGCAATTTTTCATAATGCCATAGGTGCCAAATGGCTTGTCTATGGCTCTGTTCTCATGACCTGAAAATTATCAGAAGCAATTTAATCTTAGCTCTCTCTATAAAAGGTGACCAACTTAGGAAATACAGCATATGGGGTTTCTTTGCCTTACCTTGATTTTCCTAAGACCAAACATGCTGCAACATTTTACAACATGCATAGCCTATGGGTAAGCTTTTTGGGCAAACTGACACTCAAGACATTACAATAATCCAAAACTGCAATCACCAGATAACATACCAATGCTTTTAAAGACTGTCAATCTGAAAATGGCAATGTTGGTGAACCGTCATGAATTTTATTTGATTTATATTCCGTCTATTGAATATAAACACTCACAGCTACTGTCCTAAAATGTGAATCTACAAAAAACTCAGACTCTAAATATATCCCCATATATGCTTACAATCATATACTTGTGATGGAGGTAAAAAAATTCCTTTACTACCAGTTCAGAAGAGCCAATATAGTCATAACAATGCAATCATGGTTCAAGAATGCCTAAAAACATTATTTGAAACTAAGAAAGTTCAATCATTTTTTAATGAAGAGGAAGGGTGAAAAACGGGTGGAGCAGCTTAAAAGGGGAAATGTCCCCATCATGGGAATCTAATTCAAAATTTAGTTTTGCCATTTTCAAAGTAGCATTGCCTCCTGGAAGCCACCCTAGTATTTCTGTGGCTTCATGGGATGCCAGCGTCTTGTACTGCTTCAAAGCAGCAGCACCCTTGCTTTCAAGTCAACAAATATGAATTTTCATTTCCAAGGCAGGTGGATTACGCAATTCTTTCATCAGTCTACAGCAAAGAAAAATTCTCCATTCGGTAGGTGATATGGTTGCCAGCTTTTAGCTTCTAATTAGAATAATTGACTTTTTCAAGCATGTGAAACAAACCATTGCAAATAACGGGCACTTTCAATTAACACACACCGTTGTATCAGAATGCTCATTTGTTATTTTTCTGTTTTTCAGCAAGCATGGGATTGAGAAAAGTTTTACAAAACTAGTACATAGTAATTTAAATATTATAAGGAAAACACTGTGAGAAAGCAAAAACCCAACAGCCTAGCAGGCAAGCTCACTACTTGGTTTAATAAGTGTACAGGACTCTCTGTAATAAGGTGTGCTCAGCGGTGTGCACATGTGAACGCATGACCGTGTGCACATTTCCGAGTCTCTAATTTTACCCCCAATTTAATAATGTATCCAGTGCATAAAAAAATGTGCACACAAGTGCAAGTAAATTAGCACTTCTATATGTAAATCCCATGTTAATCAAGGAATTAGCTCTCATTCCCCAGTGCATCGGCTTAACTCTATTTCTTAATGCTGGGAATTGAACTTCTGGTCAGAGGTAAAGTTTTCCAGGCTAATGTAGGTCTATGGGGCTGAACCTGGAGTTTGTGCTGTGGGAACCCAGATTTCTGTGCATAAAACACAATTTATGACAAAATCATGTGTTCTCTGTATGGGACATGAAATACGCCCAGAAATCATGTTTTATGCACAGAGAGCCTGCCTTATGCGCACAAAACACGATTCATCTACCTTGCGTGTTTTCTGAGCAGAAAATGATTTATGCCCATAAGTCACGCTCTCTGCATACTATGCATATCTTTGTGCGTACGTTTTCGAGTTAGCATGCTTTGTCTTAAGCTTCTGATGTATTAGCATACCATTAATCACTGCATCCAAAGTTAACTTCTTTTTTTATTTCTATTTAGTGTGCAAGTAATGAATGTGGGTGAAGTTCAGCACACAATTTTCACTCACATGTAATTACAACGGGACCTGTGCTTGCAAGCCACACAGAATATTATTCTTCCCTAACTGGGCATTACAGTTATTAATACTTGTAACTTGCACTTATAAGCTCCAAATTAGTTTCAGCCCGATATGTTCATTTTTCATGATGTACAATACAAGCCATTCACAGAAGAACAAGAACTAATAACAAGAAAACAATATTTAAGATTTTTGTTTAAGTACCTGATTGCCAAACAAGTTGAATCCATTAATTGCTTCAAGGGCAGCTTTAGCTAGACCAACAGAGCTAAAAACAAAACAGAAAAATAAGTCTGTTACTCATACAATCTCACAAGAAAAATCTCTATTCCAAGGCTCTATCAAACATAGACGCTCTTCTCAGTTAACATTTTGTTATTCTCCAGATACCCACCCAGGTATTTTGATACAGCGGGATACACATTTTTTCAATACATAGATGTGCATGCATTCTCATCTGCTTGGATTCCATTTCTGGTTTATTTTTTCCTGATTTGTTTTTTTTTCAGTCTTCTGTGAGGTATTCCGCAGGAGACAAACATTGATGAATTTTAAAATACAAAAACAATGCAGCACTGCTATCTGCTTCCTGTACCAATGGAACTCCAGATCCACCATCTGGTGCAATTCTATGTTCTCTGTGCGCAATTTTAAATTAGAACTTTGTTTCCACTTTCTATAGATTTAATGCAAATAAATGCAAATGGAATTAAGTTTTGAATTTATTCTGCTCTTAAGTCATCCCCCTGATTCAGAAAAGCTAACATTAACGAGACCAGGTGTAGAAAAGCCTGACATGTGCGTGCTTCCCCATCTAGGCCTCAGATCCCTAAGAGAAATAAAGAAGCAGGTTCTAGAGGTGATGGATTGGCCAAAAGCCTGATTTTATTCAGGAGGAATCCTCTCAGTACATCCCTTCTCCCTCAGTTGTGGTTCGCGAGAAGGTTCCGATCATGTTACATTACCATCTCTGGATGCCCCCAATTCTGTCAAGGCCAAGTGCTTAATTCCTTATTTAATTTACATTCCACTTTTCGAAGTGGATTACATTCAGGTACTGTAGGCATTTCTCTGTCCTCGGTAGGCTCACACACTTAAGTTTTGTACCGGAGGCAGAGGAGAGTGACTTGCCCACGATAAGGAGTGGCAGTGGGAGCTAAGCTTGGTTTCCCTGGTTTGCAGCCCAACTGCTCTAATCACTAGACTACTTCCTTTCTTCTTTTAGAAATGCAAATAGTTTAAAAGAATATTTGCTAACTACTGTAAACCGATTTGATATGCTCGCATGAAAAGTCGGTATATAAAAGCTATTAAATAAATAAATAAAAGAGTAGGTCTACACACAAAAAAAAAAATATTACAAAGATAAAAATGTCTTAGCGCACCCTATCAATTTAATGTTACAGTGGAACCAAGAGCATATATTACAGGGAAAACTACTTACATAGTAGATAAAAATAGCATGAAGGACATTTGAAACCCTGTTACATGGTTATAAATATAACATGTTCTATATTCTGCATGATGTCAACAAGACAGGTTTGGAGCCGAATTTAGTGTCAACGTGACAGGTAGGCTCAACCAGATATCCTGGCGAGACAGCAGGCAGTGAAAAACAAAATGTTATCCAACAAGAAAACAATGAAAAAAAAGGAATAAGCCTCATTTTTAGAGAACATGTGCACTGGGTGACAGGGTTATATTCTCCCCCCCCCCCAAGAGACAAATGAAAGAAAATTTAAAAGGACTGGACAGGACAGGAAAGAGGCAATGCAAGTGCCTCAAGAAAAATTTTCAGGGAGCAGAAGGGGGCATAAAAATCAAAATTGGGATGTACAAAACCAATCATAGAAATAGATACAAATAATACAGAAGGGAGGGTAACCTCCCCTCCACCTTGTCACCCACCCTGCATGCACCCATGAAAGGCAGTATAGCCAACAATAACCTCTATTCTGTCAGATTTGGGAGGCAGACAAAAGATCACTGAAAAAAGAAAATCTGAAGGAGATCCACTGTTAAGCATATCTTGCAAGACAAAACAAAGTCCAGCCTTTCACAGAAAAACTGTACCAAAATATAAAAGGACATTCACATAGCACAGCAAGAGAGGGAACATTTTGCAAAATAATTACAACAAACGTTGGAATGAATCGGACAAGACAGATTAAAAAAAAACAAACCCCAAAACAGAGCACAGTAAAAGACTATTACTACAGATGACAAAACTAAAGATTATAAATAGGGCCAAACATGCCATCAAAGTCAGACAAGTCTTCAAACAAAAATGAATAGCAAGACAGCCATATAAGCCATGGCACATTTAACAGCAATGAAGGATGCTGCACTGGTGCAGAATTTTAGGATATGTTTGACAAGATCAGTCAGCAGTGGTCCACTGGGAAAGCAAGTCGTGGATCCCCCTCCTCACTCTCCGAGCTGGACATATGGTGTTTGCAAAAATTAAAGCTTCACCAACATTAACAAAATTGGCTGTTAAGGTATTTTTGCATTACATTATATAATTAAAAACATTTTTAGGATGCTTTAAACTAATATACATTTAACATTTGCAAGTGTCATTTATGAATTCTAATTGTCATAGTGGAAAATTGAGGCAAAGGAAAATTAAGCAAAACAAGAACCAGCTACAATTTCAGGTGCACTTACATGAAGACAACTATGGCTAATCCACACCTGACAGGAGTCAAGTGGCACCTTATAGACTAACCAATGTATTGAAGCATGAGCTTTCGAGGACAGAGTCTACTTTGTCAGATGCATGAAGTGATGCAGAAGAGATGGGTAAAATATATACAGAACACTTGGTCTGTCGTCATGTTTGGATATATTTAACGCCTTAGCTGTAAACAATTGTACAGCATTTATGTAACTAAGCTAATCAAAATAATAATGCCAAACTCAAAGTTGGTAAACAGTTCAGATGCTTTAACATGAATTGTAAGTAGGCAGGCTATCCATTTTTAAATAAATAAATATTACTTTTACAAAAAATATCAATT
Source organism: Rhinatrema bivittatum (assembly GCF_901001135.1). Taxonomy (NCBI): domain Eukaryota; kingdom Metazoa; phylum Chordata; class Amphibia; order Gymnophiona; family Rhinatrematidae; genus Rhinatrema; species Rhinatrema bivittatum. Next base: position 67,055,558 of record NC_042621.1, on the reverse strand, counting down.
GCAAGTTTATTTAAGCAACGCCCGCCTCCCCAAAAAAACCCCAGTCAACTAGAATACTATGGGTATCACAATACTTTTTAGCTTAAAAAAAAAATTAGCGAGAATTTACAATTTTCACCAGCAACCACCCACCATTTTATCATAGCAGATCTATTCAGCAGTAATTGTATTCCTCGAATGTCAGAGTCACAGGACTATTCTCCTACCATGTAGACCAGGCATAGTCTGGTCTACATGTACTGAATACAAATAACTGATGTTATACTGTCTGCAAGCAGATAACCATCTTAAAATGCCTTTTCTCAAACTTTTTGCCAGCTCTCTCTAAAGTTTAAGAACATTAAAAGAAAAAAAGTGGCTTTTTCCACACAAAGACCAAACACTTTGGGGTAGATTTTAAAAGCCCTGCCGGATTTATGTGCACAGGGCACTTGCGCGCTGGCGCGCCTATTTTGCATAGGCCGCCGGCGCGCGTAAGTCCCGGGGCTTTGCTTGGGGGGGGCGTGGTGTTCGGGGTCGTGGCGGCAGTCTGTGGGTGGGGCGAGAGGAATGACGGCGGTCCGGGGACGGGGCCGAGTGCTCAGGCACAGCGGCCTGTGCCGGGGCAGGGAGCCGGCGAAGCGAGCAAGTTACGCCTGCCAGCAGGCGTAACTCAATGAAAAAAGGTAGGGGAGGGGGATTTAGTTAGGGCTGGGGGGAGGGTTAGATAGGGGAAGGGAGGGAAAGTGAGTGTGGGGGGGGGGGGGACGACAAAAAGAGAAAGTTCCCTCCGAGGCCGCTCCGATTTTGGAGCGGCCTCGGAGGGAATGGAGGCAAGCTGCACGGCTCAGTGTGTGCAGGCTGCTGATTTTGCGCAGCCTTGCGCGCGCCGACCCAGGATTTTAAAAGATACGCACGGCTACGCACGTATCTTTTAAAATCCGGCGTACTTTTTAAAAATCTGCCCCTTTGTTTTCAGGCTTCATGAAATTGCTGAGATCTATATTTTTGGATGTGTATAGTTTTTCTCTAGTGCTGACACAACATTCAATTGTACAAGGTAACCAAATATAAGACTACAGGCGACTGACCACATTCGTCTGTTTCCCACTTATGCGCCTAATTTTCCTGTCAATAAAATGTATGAATGCAAGTTGAAAACCAGAACAGACGGGGGGGGGGGGGGGGGGGGAAGAGGAGAGACTGAGCTAAAACAGGGAGCTGAAGAGGATAAGGAGGCTTGATGTGGGGAGGGTTGACTGGAGAGAGAAATAGAGAAAATGGGAGGAGACAAAACGACTGGGGATACTGAAAAGATGAGGAGAAAGCAAAAGGACTGGGGCTCAAGGGAAGGAGGAGAGAGTGCTGATTTAACTGGGGATGGGAGGAAAAGGAGAGGAGAAGAAAGAAAGAGCTGGGTTTGAGCAGACACACCCACACTAGCATAGGTCCCTGTCGTACATACACACACACACACATACACACGTTTAATATAAAGAACACTTTAGGACACTGGGCGGTCCATATTCAAAGGCATTTAACTGGAAAACGTGTGTGCTATCTGGCTAAATGCTGTCTTTTGAAAATTGTGGGCACTTATCTGGCTAAAATGCAGAAAGATATATAGGGGGATTCCAGGAAGGAGATCGGTTAGCCAGATAACCTATTCGTCTAACTCTGGTTGTACCACAAAGCAGGCCTAAAGTTAGCCGAATAAACTTAACTTTAAGATAGTTGGGTATATTTAATGATGAAGCCATGCCACTGAATACCTGGCTAACTTTAAGATAGTTGGGTATATTTAATGATGAAGCCATGCCACTGAATACCTGGCTAACTTTAAGATAGTTGGGTATATTTAATGATGAAGCCATGCCACTGAATATCTGGCTAACTTTAAGATAATTGGGTATATTTAATGATGAAGCCGTGCCAGTGAATATCTGGGCTAACTTTAAGATAGTTGGGTATATTTAATGATTTATTTATTTATTTATTTTTGGTTTTTTATATACCGGTCTTCTTGCATTAGATGCAAATCAAATCGGTTTACATTGAACAATTAAACTTGCTTGAAAGCATTACATGTAACAGAGAACAACTAACATGAAACCTGTAGGAACAATAATAAAGCATGGAGTTTGAAGTATTCATCTTAACCAGATGCCTTGCAGAAAACCAAAGAGGAATTAAAAGTTAAAAATTAAATAACAGATGGATGTATCGAGAGAAATAGGGCTTGGGAGTAATGAGAGGATAATTATAAGGGAGGAAGTGGGGATGAGAGGGAAGGGGAAAAAGAAGAATAGAGGGACCAGAAAGGTGGATAAAAAAGGAGGTATTAGAGGGAGGAATAATACAAAAGGAACAAACAAATCAAATTTGCCATGGTAAGTCTACTGTAAGTAGTCAGGGAAATGCTAGATTAAATAGCCAAGTTTTCAGTTTTTTCTTGAAGGATTGTTGGCAGGGATCCTGTCTAAGGTCTGGTGGAAGTGAGTTCCAATGAGAAGGACCTGCCGTGGAAAGAGCCCTATTTCTTAGTGGAGTTTTGGCTTGAGAGACAAAAAGGGAGCCTTGATAGGCTTTTCTTATTGGTCTCTTTGATTTGTTGGTGTGGAACTGAAAGGTAAGATCAATTGGAGCTAAGTTGTTTAAGGATTTGTGTAAGATGGTCATGGCTTTGTAGAGGACTCTGTATTTAATCGGAAGCCAGTGAAGCTTGTAGAGAATGGGTGTAATGTGGTCTCTCTTATTCAAGTTGGTCAGGATCCTGGCTGCTGAATTTAGTAACATTTGTAGAGGCTTGATGGAATTGGCTGGAAGACCAAGTAGCAAAGCGTTACAATAGTCAACTTTGGAGAGGATGATTGATTGAAGGACAAGGCGGAAATCGTGTGAGTGCAAAAGGGGTTTTAGCCTTTTCAGAACTTGTAATTTGAAAAAGCATTCTTTAGTTGTGTTATTTACAAATCTTTTGAGGTTTAGATGATTGTCCAAAAGCACGCCTAGATCTCTTACGTGAGAAGTGTTTTTGAGGTTGTCCAGGATAGTTGCAAGAGGATTAGGATTGGAGGAAATGTCTTTTTGTGTTAGATCAATTATAATGTTGGATGTCTCTCTAGGAATGAAGTTGTCATCCTGGGAGATGATGAGGTATTCTGTTTTTTGCTTGTTGATGACAAGGTTAAGTTTGGTAAGGAGTGAGCTGATTTCTTGAAAGCAATATTCCCAGAAAATTAAAGTGTTTTGAAAAGACTTCCTTATAGGGATTAGAATTTGAATGTCATCTGCATATATAAAATTGTTGAGATTACTACCTGATAATCTCCTTTTCCTTAGTGTAGACAGATGGACTCAGAAGGAATGGGATAGTATCCGCGTGCTAGCAGTTGGAGACAGATCTGACGTCAGCACGGGGGTATATATATCCCCACAGGAAGCGTAGCAACTCAGTAATCTTCCTTGCAAAAGCTGTCATGGATGTGTGTACTGACGCTCAGTGAAAAGTGAAAACAGGATTCCCCTGACCGATTGATAGTAGCTGGAGACCGCCAGCATTCACAACCGGAAGGCGTTGACACCAGGTAGAGTGTACGCTCTTATGGAACAGAAGACATGGCTTACCTTGAATCGGTAAAACCCATGTACACAGGCAGCTGGGCGGGATGCTGAGTCCTTCTGTCTACACTAAGGAAAAGGAGATTATCAGGTAGTAATCTCAACATTTCCTGGCGTGTAGCCAGATGGACTCAGAACGAATGGGATGTACAAAAGCTTTACTCCCAGCCTGGGCGGGAGGCTGCCTGAGGACCATGTAGTACCGCCCTCGCAAATGCTGAGTCCTCCCTGGCTTGGACATCCAGACGGTAGAATCTGGAGAAGGTATGGAGGGAGGACCATGTCGCCGCTTTACAGATTTCTGCAGGCGACAGCATCCTGGATTCAGCCCAGGATGTCGCTTGTGCTCTGGTAGAATGAGCCTTGACTTGTAGACGTAAGCTGCTCTGATAACTTCTTTAATCCAGCGGGCAATGGTGGGCCGCGAGGCCGCTTCACCTTGCTTCTTCCCGCTGTGCAGGACGAACAGATGGTCCGTCTTTCGTAGTTGTTGTGTCACTTCCAGATATCTGGGCAGTAATCTGCCAATGTCGAGATGGCGCAATAAACGCCCTTCTTCAGATTTCTTCAAACCCGCCGTGGTAGGCAAGGATATGGTTTGGTTAAGATGAAACTGTGAAACCACTTTCGGTAGAAAGGAGGGGACCGTCCGAAGATGGATAGCCTCCGGAGTGATTCTGAGAAATGGATCACGGCAGGACAGTGCTTGTAGCTCTGAGATGCGGCGGGCTGAACATACAGCCAGCAAGAACACCATCTTCAAGGTTAGAGAACGGAGAGACAGGCCCCGAAGGGGTCTGAAGGTGGATCCCGCGAGGAAATCCAAAACAAGGTTGAGGTTCCACAAAGGCACAGGCCACTTCAGTGGCGGACGAATATGCTTGACTCCTTGCAGGAAGCGAGAAACATCTGGGTGTCTGGCGATGGTCTTGCCATCCCTCCTGGGACCATAGCAAGACAGCGCAGCCACCTGCACTTTGATGGAGCTGAGGGAGAGACCCTTCTGAAGTCCATCCTGCAGGAAATCCAACACAATAGGGATTGTGGTCACATGTGGATTGGTCGCACCATGCTTCAAACACTCTCAAGATCCTGACATAGGTGAGGGATGTGGAAAACTTGCGAGCTCGGAGGAGTGTATCAATCACGGGCTCCGAGTAACCTCTTTTCTTCAGTCTAGCCCTCTCAATGGCCAGACTGTAAGAGAGAATTGAGCTGGATCCTCGTGGAGGATGGGACCTTGACGTAGAAGGTCCCGGAGAGGAGGCAGGGGAAGAGGCTCCCCTGCCAGTAGACTTCTCATGTCTGCGTACCAGGGTCTTCTTGGCCAGTCTGGTGCCACTAGAAGAACTAGGCCCCGGTGCTTCTGAATCTTGTGGATGATAGCGCCCAGCAGAGGCCACGGAGGAAAGGCGTATAGCAGAATCCCTGGAGGCCACGGCTGAACCAGGGCATCGATTCCGAGGGAGAACAGATCGCGCTTGCGGCTGAAGTATCTGGGTACTTGAGCACTGGACCTGTCCGCCAGTAAATCCATGTCCGGAATCCCCCAGTGATCCACAATCATCTGGAAGGCTGTGGGTGACAGCTGCCACTCTCCCGGATTTAGACTTTCTCTGCTGAGGAAGTCTGCCGTGGTATTGTCCTTCCCGGCGATGTGAACGGCGGAGATGTCCCGAAGATTCGCCTCTGCCCAAACCATCAGTGGGGCGATCGCCAGAGATACCTGCCGGCTTCTGGTTCCGCCCTGACGGACCCTTTCAGGCAGAGGTAGGTGCGTGGAATAGTTCCATAGACGAGGGCTCCAGCGAGAGAGCAGGGAGTGTTGTAGGGGTCTCATATGGGCCCTTGCCCAAGGTACCACTTCCAGGGTGGATGCCAAGAGACCAAGAACTTGCAGATAATCCCACGCTATGGGCCGACTGGCTCCCATCAAGTACTGGATACGCGTCTGAAGTTTCAACCTTCTCTTGGCAGTGAGACTGACTGTGTCTGCCTGCGTGTCGAATTGCACTCCCAGGTATTCCAGAGACTGGGAAGGCTGTAGGCAGCTCTTGCTGAGATTACCCAGCCCAAGCTTTCCAGAAGGGCGATCACTCTGTTGGTTGTCCGAAGGCTCTCCTCTCGTGATTTCGCCCTGATCAGCCAGTCGTCTAGGTAGGGATGGACCAAAATTCCTTCCCACCTGAGTGCCGCTGCCACCACTACGACCACCTTGGTAAGTTTCGCAGTTAGGGGTGCGTTTGTTTGAGTCAACATGTAGATTAAAGTCTCCCATTATTAATGCAGGGGAGTCATAGTTGATGTGCTTGAATAAGTATTCTATAATGGGAGATGGGCCTGCATCTATTTTTCCAGGAGGAGCATAAATAAGGCAGTGGTGCCGAGTGATTGAAGAAGAGCGACGGTGGTCCCGCTTCACAAGGGTGGGAGCAGAGAGGAGGCTGGAAACTACAGGCTGGTTAGCCTCACCTTAGTGGTGGGAAAAGTATTGGAGTCGTTGCTGAAGGAAAGCATAGTGAACTATCTACAAGCAGCAGAATTGCTGGACCAGAGGCAGCATGGTTTCACCAAGGGAAGGTCCTGTCAGACGAATCTGATAGACTTTTCTGATTGGGTGACTAAGGAATTGGATCGAGGAAGAGCGCTCGATGTCATCTACTTGGATTTTAGCAAAGCTTTTGATATAGTCCCGCACAGGAGGTTAGTGAATAAAATGAGAAGCTTGGGAGTGAGTGCCAAGGTGGTGGCCTGGATAGCAAACTGGTTGAAGGACAGAAGACAATGTGTGATGGTAAATGGAACTTACTCGGAAGAGAGAGCAGTGATGAGCGGAATGCCGCAAGTGTCAGTGTTAGGACCGGTCCTGTTCAATATCTTCGTGAGCGACATCGCGGACGGGATACAAGGTAAGGTTTGTCTATTTGCGGATGATACTAAGATCTGCAACAGAGTGGACACGCCGGAAGGAGTGGAGAGAATGATATGGGATTTAAGGAAGCTCGAAGACTGGTCGAAGTTATGGCAGCTGAGATTCAATGCCAAGCAGAGTCATGCATATGGGGTGTGGAAATCCGAAAGAAATGTATTCGATGGGGGGTGAAGGGCTGATGTGCACAGAGCAGGAGAGAGACCTTGGGGTGATAGTGTCTAACGATCTGAAGTCGGTGAAACAATGTAACAAGGCGATGGCTAAAGCCAGAAGAATGCTGAGCTGCATAGAGAGAGGAATATCGAGTAAGAAAAGGGAAGTGATTATCCCCTTGTACAGGTCCTTGGGTGAGGCCTCATTTGGAGTACTGTGCTCAGTTCTGGAGACCGTATCTCTGAAGGGATAGAGTCAGGATGGAGGCAGTCCAGAGATGGGCAACCAAAAAGATGTATGGTCTTCATCGAATGCCTTATGAGGAGAAATTGAAGAATCTAAATATGTATACCCTGGAGGAAAGGAGGAGCAGGGTTGATATGATACAGACCTTCAGATACTTGAAAGGTTTTAATGATCCAAAGTCAACGACAAACCTTTTCCACTGCAAAAAAAATCAGCAGAACCAGGGGTCATGATTTAAAACTCCAGGGAGGAAGACTCAGAACCAATGTCAGGAAATATTTCTTCATGGAGAGGGTGGTGGATGACTGGAATGCCCTTCCGGAGGAAGTGGTGAAGATTAAAACTGTGAAGGATTTCAAAGGGGCGTGTGATAAACACTGTGGATCCATAAAATCTTGAGGATGTGAATGAAGAGAAGAGGCATGGGGGTGGCTTGCGGAAATGACGGATACTACCTGGTGATTAATACCCTTATTCAATAAACATACACACGGTTAATGCGACTCCAACATTGCTCTATGCTTCAACGGCAAGAGGAAATGTGGGACAAAGGATTTGCATTCACAAATAAGCGTGGGAGTAGCTTGCTTGTTGCGACAGTTACTACCCCAAAACAATTAAGCCTGATACTTCACTTTGAATACATGTACCGCGCAGCTCACTGCTTCAACGGCAGGAGGGAATGAAGGTAAGAGAATTTACATTCAGAGAACTACCAACAAGGACTGAACTGCACAGTCTGGGTAAACTGAGTAGCTTGCTTATTGCAGTGGTTACTACCCCTAACCAATTAGGCTTGATGCTTCACTTTTATGCAGCTCCAGCACTGCTCTCTACATCAATAGCAAGGGTGGAAGGAAATTAGAACCAAAAAGTTACCAATAAGGGCCCCTGACCTCAGCGGTCAGAGAATCAGATAAGTATGAGAAAAATTACTGAAAGCTTGCTGGGCAGACTGGATGGGCTGTTTGGTCTTCTTCTGCCGTCATTTCTATGTTTCTATGTAAGAGCTAACTGGAAGGACCTGAAGATCAAAAAGCTATTTGGGAAATATAACCATTTTATATAAATTTATTTGACCTATTAATGAAAGAGGCAAACTCTGCCACTGTTGAAACGTAAGCTTGGTGTGAGGGAGTCTATAAGAAACTGCCTCAAAAAACCTTAAAAGACCAGCCACAGGTATCTGGCCCGGTCCTCCTTAAGGACCAACATCACAAAGGATTCTTATTCAGGGGGGTTCTCCTTTAGCCTGGAAAGTTGGCAGGCCTGAGGGGGGTTAGGGAGGCCCTGGGAAGCAGAGAGAGAGCTAAATATGCAAGGACCTCCTATGTTTAAAGGACTGTGCAATACTTGAAGTCAGGTGAGCTGTATCATTCTGTGTGACTCCTGAAGTGAAGGTGTGTTGCCATATTTGTTTTTGAGCTTGTTTCACTGTAAATAAAGTACACTAAAGAAACAGCAAGAGTCTGCCTTTTGTTTCCTCTGGCTGTTATCAAGCCACCTACCACTTGAGCTACCACACACTTGGAATATTCTAATAAAGGCGAAACATTGATTTTATAAGGAGATTGCTAATCAACAGGGATCGCTATTGCTAGATATGTAAAAATGCAACGCCCATTTGAAGGGGAAATCATTCCACCAACTCCGAGTGGATCTTGGGAATGGCCAAAACTACAGACATTCAAGAAATCTCATAAATTGCTCAAATTGTGCGAAAATATTTTCCAACTGCAATAATGAGGTCTTAGGATTTGTAATAAATACCAAAAGATCATCAGCAAATTCTGCAATTTTGAAGCAAGTAAGAATCCACAAGGATATTTTCCACTTCATCTTCCATTTGTATGAATCTTATCAAAGGCTCTAATAAAAGAGTAATGGAGACAGAGGGTGGCCCTGATGTGCTCCTCTTGTCAAACCAACTTTCCAGAATATTCACCATTTGCCAGAACTACCATCCTAGGATCTGCACACAACTGATTTTTTAAAAACATTTCCCCTGCAAGCCTACACTAATCAAAATAAAAACCTAAATAGCTCCATTCTACCCAATCACGTCGAAACTAATCACTGAGGAATGAATTTTTTTTTTTTTTTAATTCTTTATTTATCCATTTTCCATATTTATACAAGTATCCACTTGCAATATTTGTAATTACAGAAACAAAGAAAAGAAAATTGTAAATATACAATGTAAATTTTACAAAGTTAATATTTCACTTTCTGTATTCTATTAAAGTAAAAAGAGAAAGTTTATCTGCTATAGAGCAATTATTATGAGAAATTCTTACATTTAAACAAAGTAAAGTAAGTTAAATAATTCTCCCACTTCTATCTACTTATGCCTGTTTATCTATCCCCAAAAGCACTCTGAGTTGTTCAGGGTCGGTGAACTGATATTTATGTTCTTTCAAATTAATCACACATTTACAGGGGTATCTTAATAAAAACTGACCACCCTTATCTATTACAGATTGTCTTAGATTGAGAAATTTTTTTCTCCTAAGTTGGGTAGATTTTACCAAATCTGGATATATCCAGATTTTATGGCCATAAAATGTCTTCATTCTATTACGAAAAAAGAATCTAAAGATATTATCTTTATCAGAGATAAAAGCCAAAGTAACTAATAAATTTCCTCTATTTTCAACAATTAATTCACTTTGAGATTTTTCAAGCAAATCAGATAACTCAAGCGAATTTTCATCCTTTTTTTGATCTACTGTTTCAATAATTTGTTTTCCATTTTGCTCTTGTTCTTTTTTCCTGTTCAGGGTATTAATGTAAAAAGCTCTTACTATTGTTGGCATACATTGCTCTGGAATTTGTAGCACTTGTGTTATATAGGACCTAAATAAATCCATAGGATTCATTTTACTAATGATTGGAAAGTTGATAATACGTAGATTCAAATTTCTTGAATAATTTTCAATATTCTCTAATTTTCTTTGGATCTCATTTTCGCTCTTTATCTGATTTACTTGAATTTTCTCAACCAATAATAATCTGTTGTCAATTTCTTTAGTTAACTTCTGTTGGTTAAGCGTCATCTCTGCATTGCTCTTTACTGCCACTCTAATCTCATTTGTAACTTTAGTTAGATTTTTAATCGAGTTATCCAACTTAGACATAAATGTCCACAAAGTGTCCAAGGTTATATTGGAAGGTCTTTTTTCTTCTCCATTATGGGGGTCAATCTTTAAAATCGATATCCCTTGTTCTTTTCCAATATTTCCACCGGAGGCGAGGAGGGTGATTTCCTGCAAAGCGCTACATTTGATTTCCTTTCCATTTACCTGGTTACCCTACCTGAAGGCACATTACATCGCTGGAAAATAAGAACTGAGCTTCCGGGGGTAGACTTAGCTCTGCCCCGACGGTGAACAACAGCCAATTAGATCCTGAAACGTCAGGAGGAGGGGCCGGTAAGGAAATATAAAATGCTGAGACTCCTGTGACTTTTTCGGAGGCGAGGAGGGTGATTTCCTGCAAAGCGCTACATTTGATTTCCTTTCCATTTACCTGGTTACCCTACCTGAAGGCACATTACATCGCTGGAAAATAAGAACTGAGCTTCCGGGGGTAGACTTAGCTCTGCCCCGACGGTGAACAACAGCCAATTAGATCCTGAAACGTCAGGAGGAGGGGCCGGTAAGGAAATATAAAATGCTGAGACTCCTGTGACTTTTTCGGAGGCGAGGAGGGTGATTTCCTGCAAAGCGCTATATTTGATTTCCTTTCCATTTACCTGGTTACCCTACCTGAAGGCACATTACATCGCTGGAAAATAAGAACTGAGCTTCCGGGGGTAGACTTAGCTCTGCCCCGACGGTGAACAACAGCCAATTAGATCCTGAAACGTCAGGAGGAGGGGCCGGTAAGGAAATATAAAATGCTGAGACTCCTGTGACTTTTTCGGAGGCGAGGAGGGTGATTTCCTGCAAAGCGCTACATTTGATTTCCTTTCCATTTACCTGGTTACCCTACCTGAAGGCACATTACATCGCTGGAAAATAAGAACTGAGCTTCCGGGGGTAGACTTAGCTCTGCCCCGACGGTGAACAACAGCCAATTAGATCCTGAAACGTCAGGAGGAGGGGCCGGTAAGGAATTACAAAATAGCTGTTCTATCGGCGCACAGCCGATGGTGCACTGCCGAAGCCGCGCGCCAAAGGCGCGCGCGGCTCTGACCAGCTCCAACCGGATACGCACGGATAAGTATACTTTTCTGTTTTCTTGATTCTGGATAAAGAATTTCCTAAAAGAGATAACATAGTAAATTGTACCTCAATATAGTGATTGAAGGAAGGAAATCTTTTGGAATCCCCCCTCTACCCCCCAATTAAGAGATAGCTTATCTTAATTAAGTAAGTTTATTATTGCCTTATTGTCTAGTTCCAAATTAAATAAAATATTCTTATGCCTCATACAAAGAGAAAGGCTAAGTTGCGGCCAATCTCTAGTACACCAGTTATGGAACAAGGACAAAAGTTAGTTGTGGACTGGTTAAATTCGCCACAAAATACCCCTGGTGAAGGGGCCGCTGTGGGGGTGGACTTAGGGCAGATTCTACCCCTACTGGCCGAGGACATCTCATTAAGCCCAGGGGCGCCTGAAACACCTACACCACCCGGCAAAGAAGGGAATTTGTCCCTTAGTCTACCGGATAATCCACTAAGAGACTCTGGGAGTGTGGAAGAGAATGGAGGAATGAATTTTTATGCTAAGAGCTATCTCCACTGCTGCCAACACAAGCCTCACATTTGCCCAACTTTCTGAAATCATATCTAGAAGGATCAAAGCCAAGTCTATCTGCTAAGATTTTCACTAGACGTTTAATATCAAAATTCAATAAAATAAATTGGGCGGTAGGACACAGGGAGCATAGGATCCTTCCGTAGCTCAGGAATCACTGTTATTAATGCTAGATTAGATGCAAAAGGAAATCTCCCTTCTTAACCAATGCCTCATAAAAGGTGAGCAGAGGGTTTGATACTTTATCCACTAAGATCATGAAAAATTTAGCACCATAGTCATGCGGCCCAGGAGCCTTACACAATCTCGCTTTCTGAATTCCTATCTCAATCTTCTCTTTGCTCACAGGGGCATTAAAATTTATCAAAATGGTCTGGAGAAAGACTAGGCAGATGAATTTTGTTCAGGAAATTTCTGGACTTGGTACCTAAGAAGCATACAAATATTTATAAAACATTTCTAATGCTCTGAGGATGTCCTGATTACTATTGGACAACTGTCCCTTTTCATTCCTCATAGCTGTTAATTAGAACCAACATTGGTCCTTACCAGATTCATGAACAATTTACCAGATTTTTCCCCAAACTGGAACATTTGGAACTCAACAAAAAAGACCATTTTTACCCCTCTGATGTAACAAGGAATTAATCACTATTTGAGTAGTTCTAAATTGTTTCCTATACTCCGTAGATTTCTTAGATGCAAGATTGCATTTGGCCTTCTCATATTGCTTCTCCAAGCATTAAAAGGGTAGTATTAATATTATTGTATAAGCAATAATCTCACCTCTTAACACCACTTTAGCTGTTTCCCCAAAATAAAACAGAATTATCTAAATGAGCCCGGCTGAGTTCTAAATATGAATCCCATGAAATTTCTGTAAAGCAACATCATAAGCAAATAAATCGAAAATCTCCATCTTTTTTGCATACCTAGCCCACTACCCCATTGTAATGTTATCCAAATCAGGGTATTATAGGAAATTTGAATCTCCTCTATTCCTGCAGATAACCCTCTAGAAAAAAACATTGCTGTTTTCCAACAAGTCATCTATTCTGGAGAAAATGGAATGCACTCTAGAAGGTTGGGTATAATCTTTCTCAAAGGGATGAAGTACCCTTTACACATCCACCATCTATAGTTCATTTAAACAAGGGATATCCTTCAAGGAATTCATGTTTTCATTAAGCTGACATGATCCAACATAGGGTCATGCACGCAATTAAACTTTCCTTGTAAAAAGACTACACCAGGCTCAGAATATTGCACAGGACAATAGGCAGGCCACAAATATTAGCTTCCAATATAAAAAAAATGACTGCCTGGATCATTTAGAATCTATCTTAGCACAAGATCTATGCACCAAAATTGCAACACTAGCCTTCTTGGTCGAGGCAGAGGCATACCAAACATCTTCTACTCACTATCTTTTCAATTTACAAAGTTCCACATCACTGAAATGAGTTTCCTGTAACAGTACATTTTTTTTTACTACTCAAAACAGCTAAAATTTGACTTTTAATAGGCGAGTTTATTCCATAGACATTCCCCCAAAAATGTTTAAAGAAGCACCACCCATAATCCCCCAGAAAAATCATCATCATAAGCAACAAAAAAGATCCTCTGTTAGTAGTTATGGAGGTAGCGGACTACCAGGCTAGAATCTGACCCCCATTCATATTTATATGGAAAAAAACCCAAACAGGATACAATATTTCCCTAAATGATTGGTGAAACCTAAAACACTATCTCCCCACCCCAATCCCATACTCCCAACAATTTCCCCATCTCCCCCACCTTCACCCAAGATCCCCATCTCCCTCCCTCTCTATCCTTTACATACAGCCCTATAATAGAGTGAGATCATGCTGAAGTACACAGGAACCCATCCCACCACCCAACCCCCATTTCCAGGCCTATCCTACAACATACTATCCGTTGTGAAATATTAACTCTCATGAAATAGTCAAAAACATATCTTCCCAAAGAAACAGAGTTAAAAATACAAACCTTCTTAGAGCTCAGATCATTTTTAAGATATCAGTAACATTATATTCCCAGAAAAGACTTTTTGTATGAAAACAGTTCTGTAAGAAGATGTAAATAATCTACTCCGATTTTACAACCCCAGCCATCCATAGGCACATCTCAAATATAGAAAAATACAGAACTCCTTTAGAATAAAAACATAAAATTTAGTGTCCAAAGGAGCTACACTTCATAACTATGCCAAAAGAAAAAAAAAACAATTTAAAATATAAAATAGAATACAGGCTGACCCCCTGCCCTATAGTGACATGCTGACACTGTGGCCTGTATTAATCTCATATTCCAAATGCAGCATTGACCTGGTGTTGTTGGGAATTAGGTCTGGAGGGATATATGTGGCAGCCTGTAAGTAGAACGGGCCCAAAGATTAGGCCGGCGTGCAAATCCTAATTGGAAAGTGCTCATAGTCATAGCCCAGATTTGAACTTGTCACATAAGATGGCCATCCTACGAGCAATCCAGACCATTAAAAAATTGCAATATGATGACAAAAATATTCTTGTGTTCCAGGACTACCCTGCACAGCTGTCATAGCTGTGATTTGCTTTTGCCCCAATCTGCTCCTGATTACATACATTAGGGCGTAGATTTTATAAAATTATGCGCGCGCAACAAAAGTATGCTGGATTTTATAAGATACGCGCGTAGCCGCGTGTATCTTATAAAATCCGGGTCGGCGCGCGCAAGGAGGTGCACATTTGTGCAACCTGTGCGCGCCGAGCCCGGCGCGAGCTGAATCTTCCCTCCAAGGCCACTCCGAAATCGGAGCGGCCTCGGAGGGAACTTTCCTTCCGCCTCCCCTCCCCTTCCCCTCCCTTCCCCTACTTAACCCACCCCCCGGCCCTATATAAACCCCCCCCTTACATTTGTTGGCAGATTTACACCTGCCGAAAGCAGGCGTAAATCTGCGTGCGCCATCACCCAACCCGGGGGTGGTTCCGAGGCCTCGGCCACGCCCCTGGGCCAGGGCCACGCCCCGGACCCGCCCTGAACCACCTCCTGACCCTGGGCACGCCCCCTCCCCGCCCCTTTTACGAAGCCCCGGGACTTACGCGCGTCCCGGGGCTCTGTGAGCGCCAGCGGCCTATGCGAAATAGGCACGCCGGCGCGCGAGTGCCCTGCGCGCGTAAATCCGGCCGGATTTACGCACGCAGGTGTTTTAAAATCCGGCCCTAGGTTTTTATTTGCATTATTATACCCAGCAAAATTGTGTATCAATTGTGCCACTGGATTAAAATGTTTTAACTGTACAATTGAAATACAGAAATTTTTCTCAGAGATTGAATCCACACAGAAACTGCAAATTAGGAATGCAAAGGTTGGCTAGCAGTGTGAAGGAGTCTAAGGATTTCTCCTGTACATTTTGCTCTTTGACTCGGATTATGATATTGCGGTATTGGAAGAAGGAATTACCCTCCATAATTAACCTATAGAGCAGGGGTCAGGAACCTTTTTGGCTGAGAGAGCCATAAACGCCACATATTTTAAAATGTAATTCCATGAGAGCCATACAATATGTTTAAAACTAAATACAAGTAAATGTGTGCATTTTATGTAAGATCACACTTTTAAAGTACAATAAGTCTCTGAAAATATTACACCAGGCCTTAAGACACCAATATTAGGAAAACGGACCAAGTCAGGCTGCTATAGAGTCCTACACAGAAACTACACGCCAGCAGAAAACCTCACCTGAATCACGTGCTGTCCCTCACCTAACATAGAATAAAGAGACCAAAACGCATAACAAGAAGCATGCAGAAAAAACTGAATTGGAAACTGCAACAAGCCAGAGTCTCTGTATTCAGTGTAACAAAGGAAAAAAGAAACATCACCCATCCTTATAAAACAAATCAAGAAATATAAAATCATCAGCAGTAAAACTGTACTAACAAAAAGAACATATTTCGAAACAGCTGATGAGTGGAATATCCAATAATTAAAAACTCATATAAAACATTTCCAGATACCAACAAAATATTTCAAAATAGCAGACACAAAGACCCAGTAATGAAAAATAATAAGGATACAAAAATTTTTTTGCTCTGCATACCTGGGAACATTTGATATCCAGGTGTCCTGAGATTGTTCTGAATTAGCAGGAGGCGGGGTGGTTTGCTGAGAGCATGTGTGTATAGGTGTGTCATTGAGAGCCAGTGTGAGAGAGAGCGCGCTGGTATGTGACAGAGAGGAAATGAGACAGATCCCTATCCTTTACTGGTTCCAGTAAGCCAATGAACCTTAAATTATTTCTGCGTGATCTGTTTTCCAAATCATCTAATTTATCCTCATACTTCTGCACAGCTGATTTCAGTGTGTTTATTCTCCTGCCGTCGACTGTAAATCATCTTGAACTTCAGATATCCCTGTTCCACCTTGGAAAAGTGCTTTTGATAAGCTAAGATAATAGAAACATCTTCCAATTTTTTTTTTTTTTTTTTTTTTTTTTAAAGAGTCCAAGCCAACGATTACTTCTACAGTTAAATTTGCTGTCGCTGTGGCCCTCAGGTTTCCCAGTCCATTACCATATCTCTCAATCACCATCTTAAGATTTTTCTTTTTCCTTCTCTTTTTTAGGGATCCAAGGAGGCATCATTAACATAGAACTGTACCTTACAGGCCACAAAAATTCAATGAGCCGATAACAATACTCTCCAAAAGAAGCACATTAATAGACAGGAGTGGATTAGGCAAAGGAAGCAAGCCTCCGAGCAGAGCTGATCACATCCTATTCTACTCAATGCACCATGAGATCTCCTTACTCAGGCTTTCACTATCAATATATAAATGTTTCAACAAAAGAGAAGAAGAAAATTCACACATATTTTACTCTTTAAATTCAGAAGAAAACAATAGAAAAGGGAGAGGCTACACTAACTGTGGCAACTGAAGATAGCTAAAGGAGATGCTGACAGTATTTTATCATTGGAAGCAAGAAGGCTCCAAAAGACTGAGGAAGAACAAATGTACTAGCATCCCACAAGGGTTGAAAGACAGAGGATGCATATCCAGCTCCTCTGGCTTGTTTGCTTTGCTAAAGATTTTCACATTACCTGCAAACAGGAATTCTTTCTTTTCTAGCCCTTCCATAATGTCACTTATAAAAATAAACATTGAAGAGACTAGGTCTAGCACTGATCCCTGTGAACCATGCTTGTAGCTTTCCCTTTCACTAAACTGGACCAAATTCAATCAATCTATGAGATATAGTGGTTAATCAATTTCTTAGGCTTTTCATAATAATGTATACAATTTATCTATTAGTGGCAGCTCCTGCACAATACTCCCTCCTACTCAAGCAGTGTCTCCAGGACTGCACTCCCTTCTTTGGCAGTATTGGCTCTGGTACAGCACCTGTCTGGACCTCACACTATGGGATTCTGCCCCCCCCCCCCCCCCCCAAACTTGGCATTCTAGGTGACTGCCTAGTTTACCTAATGGATGCACTGGCTAGCTTGCTCACCAGGCTTCTGTGTGGAACAGTAACAGTCCATTACTGAAATCCAGATGGGCATAGTCAGCTGCCACCCCTTCCCAATCTGACCACATTAATAAAGAAATCGGATTTGCTTGGCAAGATTTTCCCCTTGTGAAAACCATGTGTTCAGGATCCTGTAACTCACTGGCTTCAAGGTACTGCACTATTCTATCCTTCTGTTGCATTTCCATTACTTTGCCCTGGTGTCAAATGAACCCTTTTGTAGTTTTAAAGTGAAAGAAGGTTTTACAAATTGAAGCTCGGTCAAAATTGACACCTATGCTTTAATTATCCTCCCCCCCCCCCCCATAAAAAAAACAACCAACTAACCAAAATCAGACATTTTGGATGCAGAAATTTAAAGACAATATACCATTTTGGAAGGGAAAAGCTAACAGTCATCAAGCAATCTCATAGCTGGATGTGATGTACCGTGCAGATGTCAGAAGTCCTATACACAGAACGGTACAAGAAAGTGGCATGGCTCGTTCACTGGAAACTGTATAATACACTGGGGTTGTCACTAACAGAATTGTCAAGAATGAAGAAATTGTGATCACCTGGGACATTCCCATTCAAAACAGTAAAAAAAACCTAATGCTAGAAAACAGAACATTGTGCTAAAGGAGAAAAACACAAGAACAGCATTTCTAATAGAAGTATCAGTACCGAGAGACTGTGTGGAACACAGGGAGAGAGAGAAGATCCTCAATGACTTAAGGGTACAGAGACCAAGAATATGTGGCAGAAAGATACAGAAAGCCTCAATTGTATTGGGCACCAGTGGCTTGATTAAAAAGAGCTTCCAAGCACACCTTGATATGCTGTCTATACACGTCACATCCTAAAAAAAAAAAAAATCCAAGCGGTGACTCTCTTTGGCACAATGCAAATATTAAGAAGAGCATTAGCAGTAAATCTGAGAAATTCACATCATTCCCAACATACCCCCGCTTAGGAATTAGGTTCATTCCTATTAAGATATATGCAAAACAAACCCTTTGACTTCAAGGAAGCGAGGCAGAGAAAAAAGACCATTGGAAAAGGTACTAATATACTTTGGTACATAATGAGGTACCACTAGTAGAAAGAGGGAAGTAATATCACTGTATGTGTCTCTGGTGAGGCCCTACTGTATATAATTTTGGAAACTATATCTGTAAGGTGGAAGCAATTTACCAAAATGGTGCAAGGAGTGAACTATGAGCCATACATAGAAAGATGGATTATACTCTGTAAAAGCAATATGGCAAGAGGATTTATGACACAAACAGATACAAATCTAGCTGGCTTCAATAAGATACTAGATGAAGCATTTTTCCATAGAAAACATAAGGTCAAGGACAAGAGATCATCGCATGAAGCTGAAAAGGAGGGAGGCTCAAAGGGACTGTGAGAAAACGCTTTTCTTTGAGAGGATGATAGATAAACAAATTTTCAATGGAGATGGTAGGAGCCACAACCGTGGCAGACTTCAAGCATGCCTGGGTCACAAACATAGGGCCCTTAGTAGCTGGAGGGAGAGACGGAGGGAAGGTGACCACCACAGATTAATTAAGACCTGCAAAAGCATAGTATGCAAGAAGAAATGGAGAATCTGGTTAAGCCCAACTGTTCCTTATCTGCCATCAATTATATATTGATGCTGTCACCTGAGGGCACAAACATGCAAGCTGCAGTCTGACTGGTTCTATAAGAGAACCTGCGATTAACCAGAAATAAATCTTCCACATGTAAATTCTTGGCTTTTTACTGACTGAGACTAATATAACTGAGCACCATCAACAATGTCTAGTAAAATAAAGCAAACAAAACAAAACAAAACAATTTGGATGCTGACAAAACTTGCATCAAGCTGTATGTTACAGCAACTGAGATTTCTCCTTGCTAGGATTTAAGAATAACTGCAGTGAGTAAAGAAAAGGTAAACATTTACTCAGTAACTAAAATGTACTAGAGATCAGTGTTATGCTTCATAAAAGTAAAAGCACTGTTACTGTAGGCTATGAAGAAATAAAGGAAAGAGAAATTACTACTTACCTGATAATTTCCTTTCCTCTAGAAAGAGCAGGTCAATCCCCACCGAATGAGTTATGCACCTCTGCCAGCAGACTGAGACAGAGCAAAAGCTGACATCACGGCCACATAGTCTTACCCCATCAGCCTGCCAGTAGACTCTGAAAAAGCCAAACTGTGGACAAAATTGATTATACTTGAACATTACTATTAACAATCAACCAATCAGGCTTCCCAACCAACAGGAACATTGAGCTCAGCCAAAAGAATGAATCTGCAATCTAAGGACTAGAGAAGCCACTTATCACCTGCACCAAGGGCGGATTGGGGATTGACCTGCCCTTACTAGAGGAAAGGAAATTATCAGGTAAGCAGTAATTTCTCCTTCCTCAGCGTTCTGGCGGGACAATCCCTAAGAGTGTGATGTACCAAAGCTAATCTCGAAAAGGGTGGGAGGCTGTCAGTGATCCAACCAATACCACCTGCGCAATCGTGGCATCATCCCTAGCCCTAACATCCAAGTGGTAATGCTTGGAGAAAGTGTGCAAAGATGACCTCATCGCCGCTCGGCAAATTTCAACAGGCAACAACTAAGGTCCACCTAAGATATCGCCTGAGCCCTCATGGAGTGCGGTCTAATCTGTTTCAGCAAAGTAAACTCAGCAGCCACATAGGCTGACTTAATAACCTCTTTAACCCAGCGGGCTATCATTGCCCATGTCACTGGTGCTCCTCATTTACCTCCACCACAGAGCACAAACAGGCGATCAAAATTCAAACAGCTGTAGTCCTCTCCAAGTACCACAGTAAATGCTGCTTGACGTCCAAGGAATATAAAAAACTGTACTCAGCATCATCTCTTTCCCTGTCCAAGGTGGGCAGGGAAATGGACAGATTTAAATGAAACTCCAAAACGTTTGGCAAAAAAGAGGGCACAGTCCAAAGTTGAACCGCACTTGGAGTCATACAGAGAAAAGGCTCATAGCTGGAAAAGAGCCTGCAGCTCAGAGATTTGACATGCTAAACAGATTACTACCAGAAAAACTGTCTTCAAGGTAAGTAACTGCAAGGAAATATTTTGCAGCGGTTGAAAAGTTGGACCCATCAAGAACTCCACGACCACGTTAAGGTCTCTCAGAGGCACTGGAAGCCACAACGGGGGGGGGGGGGGGGGGGGGGGGGGGGGTCTTAATTTTCCTACTCCAGAGATCAAAGGATGTGAGATAAAGAAAAATAGTGCCAGAGGTAGGAAGAATTGGATTCACAGCTGAAAAAGATTTCTGTGAGCAACAAAGGTATGGAGAGAACTGCACGTCATGGTCTTGCATATTTCCTCCATAGGGACTGCATGGAGGTGGGCCATGGTAACAGCCATGGCTCTAACAGAATGAACTGTGATATAGCCCCTGAGTTGCAATCCTGCCTGGTCATAGCAGAAGGTGATGCATTCGGCTAGCCAGGCAGAAAGAGTCTATTTAACAACAGCCCTACCCAGACTGCTGGAGTCATAGGAGAAAAACAGCAGGGCGGATTGCCCATGGCCTGCTGTCTGATCCAAGTAGAAGGGCAAGGCCCTTTTACAATCCATTGTGTGCAGTGCCTTTTCCCCTGGGTTGGAATGAGCCTAGGGAAAAAAAATGGGCAGGACAATAGGCATGAGTTTTGGACTTCTTTGCTTTCTGCTACCATGGCCCACCTCCATGCAGTCCCTATGGAGGATATATGCAAGACAGTAACGTGGAGTTCTCTCCACATCTTTGTAGCTCACAGAAATCTTTTTCAGCTGTGAATCCAATTCTTCCTACCTCTGGTACTATTTTGGGTTCAGGCTGCTCCCATTGTTACCAACAGCACCTCTGCTACTGTGCCCGTTGGCACCTAGTTTGGTGTCTGTTGGTCCCATTTGTCTCAGATCCTGCATGTAGCTTGGTATTCACCCACATGTGAGGACTACCATCCTGCTTGTCCTAGGAGAAGTTGCTTAACTGTAACAGGTATTCTCCTAGGACAGCAGGATATTGGTCCTCAGGAAAACCATGGAAAGATTAAATGATTTCTTTGCTTCAGTGTTTACTGAAGAGGATGTTGGGGAGGTACCCTTACTGGAGAAGGTTTTCATGGGTAATGATTCAGATGGACTGAATCAAATCACAGTGAACCTAGAAGATGTGGTAGACCTGACTGACAAACTGAAGAGTAGTAAATCACCTGGACCAGATGGCATACACCCCAGAGTTCTGAAGGAACTAAAAAAATGAAATTTCAGAACTATTAGTACAATTTTTTAACCTATCATTAAAATCATCCATTGTACCTTAAGACTGGAGGATAGCAAATGTAACCCCAGTATTTAAAAAGGGCTCCAGGGGCGATCTGGGAAACTAAAGACCGGTTAGCCTGACTTCAGTACCAGGAAAAATAGTGGAAAGTGTTCTAAACATCTAAATCACAGAACATATAGAAAGACATGGTTTAATGGAACAAAGTCAGCATGGCTTTACCCAAGGCAAGTCTTGCCTCACAAATCTCCTTCACTTTTTTGAAGGTGTTAATAAACATGTGGATAAAGGTGAACCGGTAGATGTAGTATACTTGGATTTTCAGAAGGCGTTTGACAAAGTTCCTCATGAGAGGCTTCTAGGAAAAGTAAAAAGTCATGGGATAGGTGGCGATGTCCTTTCGTGGATTGCAAACTGGTTAAAAGACAGGAAACAGAGAGTAGGATTACATGGACAATTTTCTCAGTGGAAGGGAGTGGGAAGTAGAGTGCCTCAAGGATCTGTTTTGAGACCCTTACTTTTCAATATATTTATAAATGATCTGGAAAGAAATACGAGTGAGATAATCAAATTTGTAGATGATACAAAATTGTTCAGAATAGTTAAATCACAAGCAGATTGTGATAAATTGCAGGAAGACCTTGTGAGACTGGAAAATTGGGCATCAAAATGGCAGATGAAATTTAATGTGGATAAGTGCAAGGTGATGCATATAGGGAAAAATAACCCATGCTATAGTTATACAATGTTAGGTTCCATATTAGGTGCTACAACCCAAGAAAGTGATCTAGGCGTCATAGTTGATAACACATTGAAATCGTCTGTTCAGTGTGCTGCGGCAGTCAAAAAAGCAAACACAATTTTGGGAATTATTAGAAAGGGAATGGTGAATAAAACGGAAAATGTCATAATGCCTCTGTATCACTCCATGGTGAGACTGCATCTTGAATACTGTGTACAATTCTGGTCGCCGCATCACAAAAAAGATATAATTGCGATGGAGAAGGTACAGAGAAGGGCGACCAAAATAATAAGGAGAATGGAACAGCTCCCCTATGAGGAAAGACTAAAGAGGTTAGGACTTTTCAGCTTGGAGAAGAGATGGCTGAGGGGGGATATGATAGCGGTCTTTAAAATCATGAGAGGTCTAGAACGGGTAGATGTGAATTGGTTATTTACTCTTTCGGATAATAGAAAGACTAGGGGGCACTCCATGAAGTTAGCGTGTGGCATATTTAAAACTAATCGGAGAAAGTTCTTTTTCACTCAATGCACAATTAAACTCTGGAATTTGCCAGAGGATGTGGTTAATGCAGTTAGTATAGCTGTGTTTAAAAAAGAATTGGATAAGTTCTTGGAGGAGAAGTCCATTCCCTGCTATTAATTGAGTTGACTTAGAAAATAGCCACTGCTATTACTAGCAACGGTAACATGGAATAGACTTAGTTTTTGGGCACTTGCCAGGTTCTTAAGGCCTGGATTGGCAACTGTTGGAAACAGGATGCTGGGCTTGATGGATCCTTGGTCTGACCCAGTATGGCTTGTTCTTATGTTCTTAAGTGTTGTATATGTAATGGTCTTAATTTTCCTACTCCAGAGATCAAAGGATGTGAGATAAAGAAAAAGATAATATGAAGGCACCATGGGCCAACTGTAGCCACAATGCACCTATTCTCTCATACCAATAATCAAACTATAAAACACAACACAAGAATGGAGATCAAACGTTGCAAAGCTTTATTGTAATCCAGTAGCTCAGCAAACAAAACATAACCACAACAGTTAACAATATCAATCTTTCCCAAGCACCAGCCCTTGTAACTTAGCCATCACACTCCAACAAGCTAAACTACCCCAGGTCACCTGACGTGTAGGCCATGCAGACACCAGGCACCTGCCATAACCAGGAGCCCACTTGCCCAAGGGTCTAAACCCAGACCATCAGTGACACTCACTCTCTAGATCAGACGACTCCAAATCAGCCCATATTTTGGCTTGAGTACCCACCAAAGACATGCATAAGCTATATGCGGCCCCCCCAAAAGATACAAACCTTGACTCTCTGCAAAAGACACCCTGCACAGCCTCCTGCAAGGAATTATTGAACAAGTCCAAACTGATGTTGGATAGATGCACCAAATTAAATCTAAAGAGAACTGGGTAGGGTTCCCACAACCAAATATGATGAATATGAACACCCCCATGCAAATGCAGCCAAAAGCCAATTTGCCGGTTCACGTTCCTGAGTCCCCAGCCCTACAATGGCAACTCTTGCAATTTCAGCTGTGAAATATCTGACCAATACAAAATGGATGAAGGAAGCTAATCAAAAAATGACAAAGTCCTTCCCGGCTACATCAATCAGTATTCCACAAGACCATTTGCTCAATTCATTGGCACCTAGATGCAGTATCTACATATCTAGAGGAGTCATTGATCCAGTCTTTGAAGAAATCAAAGGCAACAACTGGTTCCAGCACATAATGTGTAGGATGAACCAATGCACCACAACTCCTTGTCACTCTAACCCTAGAAGAGGGCTATATAGGCAGACATGAGCATGCTTGAGGGACGCACATAAGAATGGCCAATGATTCAAAATGATTTCACAGCATAAGACACAACTGAAAAGCAAAAGGAAAGTTAACATCTTCCCCACAGCAACCATAACCCCGTGCCTAACATAGGAAATGAACGCTCCAGACTGCCAGCACCCAAACTTTTGTACAACAGTAGCAGGAATTCCAGCCACCGCCTTACTGACTGGTGTGTCCAGCTCCACTGCTGCCAAGATCCTCCTGAAATTCATCATAAATTGATATTTCATTAATGGCAACCCATCCAAATGTACCAAAATCTGAATCCACCCACTTGGCTGTACTACTACATTCCCTTAGCTTCATCACTGGGCATGTAACTGAGCCCCCCAGTTGCATGTAGCACGAACTAAGAGCTGATCGGTTTTCAATTGATGGATCAACAACTTTTGGGAGAGAAGAACTGGACAAACTGGAGGAGTTAGAAATAGAGGACTCCAACGAGCTCCAATGCCCACACTTTCTCCTGTGCTTAGAAGAACTAATAACCCCACTTTTCCCAGTCCATCTCCAAGTCCCACTGAACACTGCCTCCCCCCCCCCCCCTTGGCCAAATGCCCTATTGCTTCCTTGTCGCAAGCCCCAGCAGACTCACCAGTCCCACTTCCACTCTCAACACCTCAATCCATCGTCTCTAATTCTCCTGCAGCTACTGAAATGTGCTATGGGCTGACATTGCCTGGATGGTTTCTCTACTCTTCCTGTCTTGAAGTCCTTGGCTGATCTAGCCACTCTGCCATGAACCCACTTTCACCAGTTGGAATCAGCTGCAAAGAAGGAAGCATAGTCCCCCCACTCCTGCCAGAAGACAGGGAGTGTGAGCACTCCAACCCACTGCAGACGAGGGGGGCCAGGTAGGGATTGTAAATCTGGGACCATCCCTAAGGGTAAATAAGTATACGGGCATTTGACAGATACACAGAGCTCGCCGCACGCCAGCTAGGCAGGGGACTGTAAGGAAGTTTAGGGGTGCAGGGACCTGTCTGCTACAGGACACTTCCAATTTCCCTCCCACGTCACTTCTCGAAAACAACATGTTGTCCTCAGTAGACTTATTTATCAAATTTGGCAGGATTTAGCATTTAGAAGATAACAACGATTCCTGTCTCTAACATCCTGGTCACTAAATACCAATTTACCCTAAGAAAGTTCTGACCCATGGGTGGTTTCAAACATGCCATAAACCTTAGCCTGCTTAATATATTAATATTAATGACTAACTTACTTACTCCCTGGTCCCAACTTAAGGTGATATCCCTCAGTTCTCTTCTGAAGCAGACACTGGCTGGAGGTCTAGAGAATGTGAGTTGGGAAGAAGGCTTACTTTCTGGGTTTGGTACTGGCAGAGTTGTCTGGGGCTTGCTCTTGGCCCCTCACTGTCTTAGACTCCATGTCACACTCTGACCTCTCTCCAGTCTTCTGGCCATACTTAGTCTTCTCCCTCCTCGATAGCAAGGGCTGCTGGTCTGCTTCAGGTCTGCTCTTTCTTTCAGGGTTGCTCCATTCTCCTTATTTGCCCCTGTCTTATTCTTTCCAGCTGATAAATATGCATAAGCTCATGCATAATTACATGGTGGGTGCAGTGTCTCTGGTGCATTGCAGGTCTTTTCCCCTTCCCATTTCTTGGGGGAGGGGGTGTGGGGGGGGGGGGGGGGGTGTCCTGCCACATCTTGGACCAAGGCTGTAGATCACTTGAACTCAGGGTCTCTGCTCATCAAGCTGATGTCAGCATCAGTGTTTGTCTCAGACTGCTTTCCCTTCTTCCAAGGGTGGGGGTCCTTCTGATCTCTGGACTCCCTTGGCCAGTCCATGACTTCTACTTATGAGATTAAGTTGTTGCATTGTCCCTCTGCCTTGGTTTTATTTACACAGGTGCATATAAACAGGCAGATCTTGATAGCATCCTTCAGTTTAAAGTTCTTATCTGGGCAATATTTTTTTCCTTTAGCTATTTCAGTGTTTTGGGGTCCTGTCAGCACGATTGTCTGACTCCTTGGCTATTATGATTCATATTTTGTGCTTTCAGTGTTAAAACATGGGATCTCTCTCTACAGGGCCCTGCTCACCAGAAAGCGGACCACTTGCTGGACCTAATAAGAATCCTCCTGGCATGCTAAAGCCCATCTAGTAAGCTCCAGGAGTATGGATTGGGCCATGTCTCTCTCTCTCCAAAACCTACCAATTCCAACTTCCAAATGCAGCATTGCAGGGTCTTATGCAGTTCAGATATCCATGGGGAGAAAGCCACCAAAGAACCTCTACTACTATCAGGTACAGCTGTCGGAGTGAGAATGGGGCCAATATCCTGGCCACGCTGCGCCTGATAAGCCTCACAGTTTTCCAGGCCATAGACCCAGGTATGTGCTCCCTCTATACTCTGGACAAGCTGAGGATGATCACTGATTCCCACCCCTACCAACACATCACCTGTCAACAGGAGAGCCTTGAAAAGTAAATGAGGAACTTCAGTGCTGCCCTCCTCCTCACTGACTCACTGCTCTGACCCACCAATCCCAACCACTGTACTCGCCGCCTGCTTCAGACTCAGGTGCTCTACAATCTCTCACAGGGGAAGGACCAGCAGGCACCTCCTAATGCTCCATGGTGGGTCCATCGTCAGCTCAGGCATCCTCCACAGGCCTCTGCTCCTCTTGTGCATGCACTGTAGCCATACCACCCCCTTCTGAATCTGCATCCTGGTAACGGCAATCAACCAGGAGGGAAGCCTTGATGAGTAGGGTCGATCCATTTGGGAGCCCATGAACTCCTTTTAAATACCCCTACAAAGGACCTCCTGCCCTATAAAGGACCTCTTTTGTAGGGCAGGAGGTCCTTTGCCTTCGTCTATGCATAGCTCTCCCTATCCCAAAATGACCTCGTGACCACTAGAATCATCAAAAGAGCTGTAGGGGAGGAGTGGCAAGGAATAGGAAAAGAGGGCAGAAAGCTATTATCTCTGGCAGTCCAGTTCTTGCTTCAATAGCCTTTCCAAGACTTTTTTTTTTTTTTTAAGAAAAGGCAAGAACTTAAAAACTTAATATACAGCCTCGAGAAGGGAGTTCCCTATTATATAGTAATCATTTCTCATTGCTTCTT
The DNA here is from genome assembly GCF_901001135.1 of Rhinatrema bivittatum. Taxonomy (NCBI): domain Eukaryota; kingdom Metazoa; phylum Chordata; class Amphibia; order Gymnophiona; family Rhinatrematidae; genus Rhinatrema; species Rhinatrema bivittatum. Next base: position 67,028,351 of record NC_042621.1, on the reverse strand, counting down.
TTTATAAACTTCTAAATTTACAGATGGCTGAACCAGAGTAAACATGCTATATATCTTTACCCAGAAAACACATAAATGTGTCATATCCATAAGACTTTAGGAACTACTGACAATGGGACATCTGCAAAATCGCTGCATGAAAATGTTTCCTAGGCCCCCTGTTTACTAGCCTGTGAACAGATGCATGCATTAACTACTTTCTTTTTGCTGTCAACTGCAGGAGCCCTATGGAAATGGAATTTCTCAGTGGGGCAACTCATAGTAAAATAGATTTTAAATGAGTGCATAAATAAAAACAGAATTCCAGTAAATATTTAAGTTAATGAGCACTTGAAGAAACTGCTACAGCTTGGTTACACCTAAACAGTAAAGCAGTAAATGCAAATTAGTTTTGCAGAATTCTTTTTCTGCACATTAATGTCAAACATCTCAAAGTCAATACCTGCATATTTTGAGGGTATGTTTTATAATGTTTATGTTGACTGGAAACTGCCTAGCATATTTATTTTATTTATTTAGGTGTTGTATATATCATCATTCCAAAAGAAGATCACAATGGTTTACAAAGTCAGCTTTAGAATTCTTAGTCAGCATTCACATCTTTGTCAGCTTTCATATTCTGGGTCATCACAACAGCAAAGCCATATTCATATTCATACATATTCTAGGTCAACGCATCAGCAAATATATAATCTAGTATATATTCATACATTTTCTAGATTGACACAATAGCAACTACAGATTCTGATTCTAATAACAATACAATTTTATGTTTGGTCATTATTGCTCACTCTGTAAACAGTCTCTGGTACTGTCATTGCAGTATCAGCAATTTGGGATTTTATGTTAAATCGTATTCCTTTCTAAAGCGCCATGATTTTAGCTCATGCTTGAAACTGTTTTTCGGTTATTTGGCATAATGACTCTGGAAAACTATTCCATAACTTGGGGCGTGCTATTGAGAACATTCGTTCTCTTACTTACGTTAGGTGTGTGTTCCGAAATGATGGCACCTTTAGAAGTCCTTTGTTTTGTGATTTGTGGTATGTAATGTTGAAGTGTCACTCCTAATAAACCTGGGTTATTATTATTGATGCTACTGAAAATTAGGGTAAATACTTTGTAATGAATTCTGCATTGTACAGGAAGCCACTGCAGAGCAATCAGCCAAGGAATGATGTGCTCAAGTTTCCTTGTTCCTAGTAAGAATCTAGCAGAGGCATTTTGTACCGTATTTGCCGGCATATAGGATGTGGGGGCGTATAAGACGCACCCCCGTTTTTTCCCCACACATTTTTAAGGAAAAAATAATTTTCAATATTGGCTTCCCCATTGCCAGAGTAGGAGGATTAAAGCTGCTAAGTGTCGCAGAATACTAACAGCGTCCGGTGGGAGGGGGACGGCACACCCTCGCTCCCCGACGCCACCGCGTCACATCCCTCCCCCCACCGGACGCTGTTAGTATAATTTTGATTCCCTGCCTCGTGCATCATTCGATTCTTTTGTAGTCGTAATTACTCGATGCTCCAGTTCGCTGCAGGGCTTATTTCCAACAGCCTTCCCTTTCGAAAATTGTTCCTTATTTGCCTTTTCCTCCCTGAAAGTCCAACAAAAGTTTAATGCTGCTCAATCCAATCGAGGCTGTATGTGCAATATGTACTTTTGTCTATGCATACGTCTATTACCAGTAATTAGTGCATTCTTTAAAAAGGTGTGCTTTTTTGTCCTTTTCGCACAGAGCTGCAAATCACGCAGCGAGACCGACCTCCGCTTTCAGGCAGCCTTAAAGGCTTTCGCCGCTGTCACTGTGCAACAGTCGCGTGCCCAGAGACCGCATGAAGTGCACCCGAGCTGCCTGGCGATTAGGGGCGTTGCGCGCCGACCGGAAATGGGAGGAAACGCCGAGCGCTTGCCAGGCTGGGTGTTAGTAAGCCGGTCAGGCCGGCCGCGCATGCTTGCCCAACACCGAGCAATCGGGTGGCGCGCCCTCGCTCCCCCGATGCCACTCCCCCCCCCACCGGACGCTGTTAATTTTGATTACCGGTGAATAGGACGCACTCCATATTTTCCCCCTATTTTGAGGGAAAAAAGTGTCCTGTGTGTGCCGGCAAATACGGTAATTGTAGTGGTTTTAGAAGTCCTGAGGTTAGGCCTAGAAATAGGGGGTTGCAATAGTCTAAGTTAGAAAATATCAGAGTTTGTAAAACAGTGCAGAATTCCTGTATTGTTAGTAGAGGTTAGTATCTGTGATACTATAGGCAGTTTATAAATATTTTTAATAAATATGTAGCAACACGTTTATATTTCAAGTGTAAATCACTGTGAAGTGTTTGCATCTGTGGGTTTTTTTCTTTGGCCAGGTAGCTTCCTCCTGCACTGTTGGATTTATAACTACACCAGAAACCAAGAAATAGGGTTGGTGGGAGACCTGCAAGCAAACCTCATCCCTTCTTATTGACAAGGAGGCATATAACTTTCAACCCTCAAAGAATTAGCCACAGAATTAGCAAGATATTTGGTATTCTGCGTCGCCTAAAAAATATGGGGTACATTTTCAAAAACAGCGCGCGCGCGAACAAAAGTACGCTGGGTTTTAGAAGATATGCGCGTATCTTATAAAATCCGGGGTCAGCGCGCGCAAGGGGGTGCACATTTGTGCAACCTGCGTGCAACGAGCCCGGCGCGCGCTGCCTGTTCCCTCCGAGGTCGCTCCGAAATCGGAGCGGCCTCGGAGGGAACTTTCCTTCCATCTCCCCTCCCCTTCCTAACCCCCCCCGGCCCTATCTAAAACCCCCCCCACCTTTGTCTGCAGATTTACGCCTGCCAGAGGCAGGCGTAAATCTGCGCGCGCCAGCGGGCTGTTGGTGCGCCATCACCCGACCCGGGGGCTGGTCCGGAGGCCTCGGCCACGCCCCCAGGCCGGCGTCACGCCCCCGACATGCCTCTCGCCCCACCCCGAAATTCGCGCCGCTCACCCGACACGCTCCCGACACGCTTCCTTTGCAAAGCCCCGGGACGTACCTTGCGTGCGCCGCCGAGCCTATGCAAAATAGGCTCGACGCGTGCATCGGGCTTTTTTAAGGGTTACACGCATAACTTATACGCGTAACCCTTTTAAAATCCGGCCCTACGATAGCAGAGTTACTAATTTTATAAATAAATACCCTTTAAAACACTATATTACATGCTAAAACTAATTAAACAATTCACATCCTAATGGTCATCAAATGTTTCCTCTTTCAGCTCAGATAACCAACTTTGAACTAAACCGAAACCCAGAAATCTAAAACAGTAAACTCCCAAAAGCCATCTCAATTACCCAGGGTTTTTCCCCACTAATTCCCGTCCCTCTGCCCAACTCAGCCCAGCCATCACAGCAATGGTACTCAGATGGGGAATCCAGCTAATGTGAACCCTAAGTCTGGCCACTCGGTATCACCACAGAAATAGCCCAAACTCTCTCCCCCTTCCAGGCTCTGGGAACGCTGCCTGCACATCACCACCAGCAATCCGAGTATCAAGAATCAAACCCAGGACTCCATATGGAAATGCCCTGGGCCATCATGCCGGGCCTGAGGTTTTTCTCATGTGTTCACTATCCACACCAGAACTGCAGGGGTCCCTATATTCAGGCTGCAGCAGTGTGCTACAGAATAGCCCTGAACTAACTGGCTCATTAATAGACTATACAATAAATGAATTAGTAAACAACTTTTTTTTTCTTGGCATTATTAGAGTTCACAGGTTTCAAACGTGCTAATTTAATCTTTTTTTTTTGTATCTGTTACCATGTATCTAATATATTCATGCATTTTTCTGTTTAAATATTTCAGCTGGACAGTCAAAAAAAATATTTTCATATAAATGCTGTAATCTTTAAAAGGAACCATAGTCACCCAGGGCTGGCTTAGCAGCACATCTATGGCAAGGGACACTTCCTTACACAGACCGAACTCTTGCTTCTTGGGTCATGAACCTGAAAGCATTTAAGGACTCCATACAGGCTCTGAGGGAAGAGATGTTCTTTTCCATGCGGCTCTGAGAAAGATAACTGTGTGCCATCACCAGCGGGAGATTGGTAGTAAGCATGTTTGTTGAGACTACAGAGGGTGGAGGTGTTTCACTAGCGTTACCGGTTTTAAAGCTGCTAGAAGCTGAAGCAGGACTGCGAATGAGTGGAGCTATTTAACAAACTTGCTTGTTTCTTTCCGACAAAGCACTGCTGATGCAGGATCAACATTCTGTAGGTTTTCCAAAAGGAAGAAGAAAGGTATTTTGCTTGCCTGAGGATCTAGCATTGAATCAAGGCTTGCAAGGGGGGTTTTTCCCCTGCTAAATCACCCCAGACAGAAAGCTTTAGGGCTGAATCCTTTACCGGACAAACCTTGTGAGAATCTTGCTGTGTTTGTCTGTGAACTGAAATCTGTGACAATGTGATCCTATACCTTGTTTACCGCAAGATTAACCTCCCAGAGGAAGCACAGTTTGAATTGGACAGAATTTATTTACCCAATAAAAGGAAAAGGATTGTGCACACTACCTTAGAAAAGCAGTGCATTACAACAGTGCTGCAAACCACATGAAATATGAGTGTTACTGGTAATGGACATAAACCATATAATGTTCATATCTCTATTTTAATTATGTTGTGCTATATTATGTGATGTTGGTATGAATAAAAGCATATGATCACAAACACTTTTATACCCAGGCATTTTTATTTGTAGGAAGTTGCTTTGTCCAAAGAATATTTTTTGTAAAGACGGGGTATAAGCAAGAAAACAGAAAAAATAAATAAATCAAATTCTTGAAGGAATTATGTGGGGAGGCAGCCTATGTCACAATATATAGGCTGGAATTTGTTGCCAGAGGATGTGGTTAGTGCAGTTAGTGTAGCTGGGTTCAAAAAATGTTTGGATAAGTTCTTCGAGGTGAAGTCCATTAATGGCTATTAAGTTGACTTAGATAATAGCCACTGCTATTACTAGTGACAGTAACATGGAATAGACTTAGTTTTTGGGTACTTGCCAGGTTCTTATGGCCTGGATAGTGTGTGTATGTGGTGTGTATGTGAGAAAGGAATGGCGGGCCGAAGGTGAGCTGTTCAGCTGGGGGCTTGTGTGTGTGTGTGTATGTGGTGTGTGTGTGTGTGTGTGTGTGTATGTGGTGTGTATGTGAGATCGGAAGGGTGCTTCTGTGTGTATGTGGTGTGTATGTGAGAAAGGAATGGTGGGCCGAAGGTGAGCTGTTCAGCTGGGGTCTTGTGTGTGTGTGTGTATGTGGGGTGTGTGTGTGTGTGTGTGTGTATGTGGTGTGTATGTGAGATCGGAAGGGTGCTTCTGTGTGTATGTGGTGTGTATGTGAGAAAGGAATGGCGGGCCGAAGGTGAGCTGTTCAGTTGGGGGCTTGTGTGTGTGTGTGTGTGTGTGTGTATGTTGTGTGTATTTGAGATCGGAATGGTGCTTCTGTGTGTATGTGGTGTCTATGTGAGAAAGGAATGGAGCTTGTGTGTGTGTGGCAGCGCCGGGTCTTCTTTTCTTCGGCCCCGCTGGCTGCGAGTAGCACTCGACACACCTGCCGGTGCATGGCGACACACCGGTTAAGAATCGTTGTTCTAATAAGTTGGTTGGATACATATAACTATATAGCCAAATTAGAATGGAAAAAAAAATATCTTAATGGTTCTTTTTCGCTGTACTGGAATCTACTCTAAAAAGTTTATTTTTCAATAGTAAAGAACAGTACATACACAAACTAATAAATCATTGTGTCAACATCACTGATTTAGTTTTTAATGAATAATCCAGCAGACACAATATGACAAAGACAGATGAAAAATTAGTTTCAATGTGAGGTACTTTGCTTCTGGACAACTGAGAGATTAATATTCACTCTGGAGGCTCATGCATTATTGCAGCCGCTGTAGGGAAAACAAACAATGAATGCTTAACTAACACACAAAAAATAAACTAAATTTGTACTTAAGAAATAAAAAGTAAACAATATTACAATGATGCTCATGTCTAGATTGCAAGGGACAGTATAGTTACTTGGTGATTTGTGTGTTACTATCCCAGCTAAGGTATCTAGAAACAAAACAGGAATGCCAAGTCCTTAATTGCTTTCTATCAATTTTGTACATTCCAACAAAAATAATCCTGCACGGATTTTATCAGTTCAATAGTTTGAAAGTATAATATGCATACTACAATTCTGCTCCCGACCCCCCAACTCCAGAATGGATATTTTCTAGAGTTAATCCATATTTAGATAAAGATAGATAAGCAGTTCCACCATATTCTTCTCCTCATCCACAGAGATACTCAGAAACCGTAGAAGTATACTTCATATTACTATAGTAGCAATATTTGCTATTTCCTGCTGATGCAGCAATTATTTGATATTACAGATCCCAGTGGATATACCAGCTATTGGTTGGTTTGTTTGTTTTTTAATCTGTTTTATTTGAGCCAGACAATCAACATATCAGTAGATACAACAATCATTTATTGTAAGGAGATTTAACAGCTTTTTATTCTAACCCACTTGAAGTTTGGCCAATAGAGTTCACAAAATATGATTAAGTACCATGATCTATTCCATCTATAGTATGACTATCTGCAATTGTTTTCTAAGTGTATATGAAGCCACCAAAGTATAAATGACTGTTGGTGCTTAACTTACTGACAGACTAAAGATTTCCAAAGAACAGCCAGAAATCAAACTGTAAATAATTATAGCATACCAAAATGAAAAATAAGCCCCACGATCTATTTTTCAACAAATGCATGTGGTCAGGCAGCAATTAATAGACAAGTAACATTCTTTACTAGTCCGCTAGAAAATACCAAGGCATAGTTATCTACAAATCGCCAAATTGATTTTATAATTAAACAATTAGAAATCATGCTTAGATGTGTTGATTTAGAACATACGATATAAGCATGGCTAACACATATCTTTCCAAATATGCCTAGTATATTGGCCTCCTAAACTGCTTCAAGAAAACAAACCGGTAGTCGATCCAAGATGGCTGACAGCAACAAACACAAGTAGTTAAATGCTGTTGTTTCTTCAATGTCTTCAATAGTTTTATGTATCAGGTTGTTATAATTGTAAACCGGAGTGAAGGCTACTCTGCTCTACCTCGGTATATAAAAAATGCTAAATAAATAAATAAATAAATAGTTGGATCGATATAAAAATGGACTTTATTTGTATTGAGGATCAGGTTCAGGCTGGTGAGAAGGCAAGTTTCAATAAAGTCCATTTTTATATCGATCCAACTACTTGTGTTTGTTGCTCCTAAACTGCTTGACCATAATATCTCACCTCTCATTGAATTGTTCACTATTTCATTAAACCCAAATAAACCATCAATAATATTAGGAGTTTTTAATTTACACATAGATGTCATTCTGTTAGATAACCCTTGTTCTATCTTACTTGATTCATTAGAAGCATTAGGATACCATTTACTATCAAAAGAACCAACACATAAAGCTGGACATACTTTGGATTTAACTTTTTCTAATAGTAATACAAATACAACTCTCTCAACAACTCCAGTACCTTGGTCAGACCACTTCTTGATATATGGTGAGACAGAATATAAATTAACAATTAATCAAAATGTAACTGATCTTATTTACATACCTTTTCAAATCAAACCAAAACCTGAAGATTTAATGAAGGAATTTATAAATTTATATGATGAAATACAAGATTTAGATTGCATTGCTGCAACAAATCTATGGCTGAAAAAAACAGCAGACATAGCAGTTAGTTTGTGCCCTCTTAATCAAAAAAATCCCTGGTTTACAAATAATTTAAAATTTGAAAAAAGGACAGTAAAAAAACTAGAACTAATTTGGAGACGCAACAAAAATTCTCAAACACTAGGCAATTATAGAGCGGCACTTAATCATTACAAAAAAAGTATAGATAAAGCAAAAAAAGATTATTTCAAAAGAAATTGGAACAATATTACTATAGTCCTAAAATACTATTTTCTATAATAAAAAATCTTATAAAGGAAAATAACCAAACAGCTAAAGAATTAACAGAAGACAGAACAGATGAAATAGCTCAGTTTTTCAAAAATAAGATTGACCTATTAATAAATACCCTTCCTACTAATATCAAACAAAATGTTGTAATGCCATCAAAAGCAGATATTAGTTGGTCATCATTCGAAATAACATCAATATTGGAAACTAAATCTCTTATTAATAAACTCTACATAGCTAAACATCCCTAGATCAAGTTCTCATCACTACATTAAAAACAGTAGCAACGTTATTGCAAAACCTATTACTGCTTTAGTCAACCTATCTATAAAAGAAGGAACCTATCCAGATATATTAAAGAATGCCCTTGTTAAACCCATATTAAAAAATCCCAAACTCAACGCAACACAAGCAATTAATTATAGACCTATATCAAATCTCCCGTTTATTTCAAAATTGTTAGAAAAAGTAGTACAATGACAATTGGATTACTATTTGGAATCCATTGATATTTTATTTCCGAACCAGTTCGGTTTTAGAAAAAAAATGTTAATACCAAATCTCTTTTAATTTCTTTGACAGACACAATTTTACGAGGTTTTGATTCTGGCCAAAGTTACCTATTAATATTATTGGATCTATCTGCTGCATTTGATATGGTGGATCATCAGATTTTAATTACCCGTCTTAAAGAAATTGGAATCCAACATACGGTTTTAAATTGGTTTATATCGTTTTTAAACAACCGGAATTTTCAAGTAAAAATAAAAAATACACTATCCAAGAGCTTCTCATTAAAAACAGGCGTACTACAAGGTTCCACCCTCTCTGCTACATTGTTTAACATTTATATTTTACCTGTATGCCACTTTTTATCAGGATTGGGACTTAATTTTTATGTATATGCAGACGATATTCAATTTCTTGTACCCATTAATAATTCAATAGAGCAATCATTAAAAACTGTATCTATGTACCTCACTATGATTAATCAATTACTTATACCATTGAAATTAATTCTGAACACTAATAAAACAGAAATATTATTACTAGAACGAAAATCTATGGAAAGAAACATACAACCCATTCACCTTAATAATAACACGATAATACAACCATGTTCCTTTGATAGAGATCTGGGAATAATGATAGACACAGAACTGGGTATGAAAAAACATATTGCATTAAAAATGAAAGAAGGTTATTTCAAATTGCTTACCCTTAGAAAGCTTATGCCTTTATTAGCCCCAAGGGAATTTAGAACGGTATTACAATCCCTTATATTATCAAATATAGATTATTGCAATCCACTATTATTGGGTCTCCCTAATAACACTGTCAGACCTCTGCAAGTTTTACAAAATGCAGCAGCAAATGTGTTAACTGGAACTAAAAGATGTGAACACATTACCCCTGTGTTAAGTTCTTTACACTGGCTTCCGATATCATTTCGTGTACAATACAAGGTAGCATGTATATTGCATAAAATAATACATGGAGACAATACAGAATGGCTTAATTACTCCATACATTTGAACGTCCCACAAAGAGACCTAAGATCCAGTAACAAGGGGCTTATGTCTGTTCCCACGATCAAATCAGAAAGACTCTGCGAAGTCCGCGACAGAACAATCTCCATCGCTGGTCCGAGGCTATGGAACACATTGCCAACTAATTTGAGATTGCAAACGGACATTAAGAAATTTAAGGCAGAATTGAAAACATGGCTTTTTACTCGTGCATATACAGAGGCAAGATAACATTTCAGCAAGCTTATTTCATTCTTATTCAGTTTCTCTTATTTCTATCCTAGTTTTTATTGTATTACTATATAAGTTTTAGGGTTACTTTATCGGTTTTATTATTTTTAGAGATAACAATTTATAGTTTGGTATTAAATGTACTACTGTTTTATTATATTTAATGTATTTATTGTTAACTGTACACCGGTGTGATGGTCTTTCAGACTGATGTGACGGTATAAAAAACTTAAATAAACTATAAACATACCTCAATAGTTAATCAGACTATTAACATACCTATGATAAAAAAGTTATAGCATGCAATATTTGCAATAATTTTTCCATGTAAAATGTAAGGCAAATATTTCTAATTTCCTGGAGGAGGGGGGATGACAGTACATACATATATATACATAATCTAGATAAATCATAAAACTAGCCTCAGATGGTCTCAGTATGTGTTTGGCATTGATTTCTTGACCAATTTCCAAGGAGGAAGGTACTTGCCTCAAGATCCAATAAGGTTAAAATAGACTATTCCAACTATTCTCAGACCTTTGCAATATAAGAGAAGTTCATGCTCCATAAAGTATTGACCTTGGGTGAGACATAAAGCAGGAAAAACCTCAAATGCTGTGAATAATGACTAGGAGTCCAATAAAACAAAGCTAATAGAACGTAAACAATATATAATGTTAAAAAAAAAAAAAAAAAAGCACCAAGCTTCTGCTGAGCTTTTAGATTCAATATAGAACACTAAAGCATTGCAAAAAAGTTCTAATAAATCAGGTGGTGTTACAGAATCACTCATCTTCATTTAACTCTGGTCAAATGCAAAGGAAGGATGCAACAGCATCACTTTTCTAGCACATATTAAGCAATTCCAGAAAGGTATTTCTGTATTTACTTTTTAAGCTATAGTACTAATAACTAAAATCAATAGGGTCAGCTGTAAGTGAGGTTAATATCAGTGAAACTGAGCTAAAAATGCACATTCAGTGGCTCAATTATAAAATCTCAGCTACATCAACTGAATGATTTAAGATCAGTGTAATCTGACTGGGAAAGCACGTATCTATCAAAAGGGACATCTTAATGCGTTCTTCCTGTAGGGTCAAAAGCATCATTTAGTCATTTCTCTCTCTTTGGAAACTTAATCAACCCAATCCTTTCTTGTTTAATTATGATACCATCAACACCCAAGAATAAAGGGCTGCTATGATGAAAAGTTCAGCCTCACTTTAATTCATTTAGTGATTTTCACGACCAATGCAAGCACAATATTTGTTTCATACAAGATGAAAAAAAACCCCACCTTTTAATTTGTTATAACATATCTGAACACTATTTTGTCCTATTTCAGATCCATAGTCAAAGAATGTGCATCCATAGTTCTATTGAGTTAAATATTAGTGTCTCATATGAGGTACCTCATTAATGAAATGGAACACTGAACTATTCAACACACAACAAAAGTGAAGAAGAAAATACATCCACTGGTTTGATGTTTGTTTTGGGGAATTTATCTGCTTTCCACCTCTAGTGCAGCACTGTCAGGATTGCTATTCATTCTTATTTTACCTTTTAGGGTAAACTTAGGGAAATTGTGCTCAATAAAGAAAATCAGTGACTATATGTGCAGCAGTATCTAAGTACAAAGATGAGCTTGGGAGGTTGGAGAAGCACGCTCAGCTCTAAGGAATCTATTTATAAAAGGGGGAGGGATAACATTTTCAAATCTAGACGTGATTTCAGGCACAAAAATATCATCCTTTGTAATAAAGGCCTGCCATAATCCTTACAGTGGATAAATGTGTTTTAAATATGAAAAGTTTAGTTGCAGGGGGGCGCTCTTGAGCAGCGACCAAGATGGCCGCTTAACCTGTGAGCTCCGCCAGACCCAGTTCTTTATTACTGGAAAACCCCATTTACTTTTATTTTTTTTTCTTCTTACGCTTGTGCGGTTATCTTCTGATACTCTTTCAACATGTCGGTGACTAAATCAGGAAAGATTGATGCTGCTTTTGCTGCGGTATCGGGCTCGAAACGCGCCAAACCCGATCCTCCTACGCCGGAGAAGTCTGCTCCTAGCAAAACAATGGCGTCCGCAGAACTCGTCCTTCTAGAACTCAAACAATTGAAGGAAATGCTTCAACTAAATACCGATGCCACGACGGCGATTAGGTCAGAATTGAAATCAGTAACCCAACAAATGACGCACTTTCAATCGCGATTAGACGACGTTGAAGCCCAGACTGCTTCACTATTACTTACAACGTCATCTTTCCCTAAGTTTCGCCTAGAAATGGAACATATGCAGTCTGAAATAGAAGATCTATCTAATCGAAATAGACGGAACAACCTTCGGGTGCTCGGCGTTCCAGAGGGCGCAGAAGGTACGGATATAACCGCCTTTCTTTTACATCTCATTCCGTCTGCCCTGAAAATGAAATTTGATAAGCCCTTTGAAATAGAGAGGGCACACCGGATTCCGGCTAGGCCTCTACGGGAGGCAAAATACCCCCGGCCTATTATTTTCAAAGCCCTACGATATCCGCACACTCAGCTTATTCTGGCAGCGGCGAAAACTCAAGCTCCTATTACTTTCCAGGGTAATAACATTCTTTTTGTTCCGGATTTCGCTAAACATACAGCGGCGAAACGGAAAAGTTTTTTGGCGCTTCGTCCTCGCCTCAGAAATCTGGGGGCGCAATATGGCCTTTTCTACCCGGCCCAAATGAAGGTCACATACCGTAATCACACACAGACCTTCAATAACCCTGCAGCGCTTGAAGATTATCTTCGGTCCCTCGACCAAACTACTGAAATGGTAACCTGAATATTCTTTTTATGCTTTCTGTATATTCAGTACCATGTACCTTTTATGGTATATATTGTTACCCTGCCCATTATGGGATAACCCCTTTCAGGGTGTTTCTTTTTTCTGCACTCTCTTCTCACTGCGAGTATACATGGCCACCAGTTTCAGCGGATTTAATTTTATGTTACTATCCTCCGCATACCAGACTATGCGTTATTGGACTACTCCTCGTGGCCTATTTTCAGCTCAGTCTTTTTTTTTATTATTATTCTTTCTCGCTCATAGCCATCACCATGAGTCGGTAGGTACGAGTGATTTTCTTTTTTCTCTTTTTCCCCCGTTTTTGGTTTTTCTTTCTCCCAGTAATATGGGGTTAATTATTGTACTAATATACGGTCTGGCGAGAGTGGACGGTTACTTGCGACCTCTGGCACTACAAGAGGCTCGTTTACATACCATAGCCATTATGGCTTCTGATTTGGTTTTTTCTCTCCATGTTTTTTCTTATTTCTGTTTGTTTATGCTCTACGGATATCTTTGGATTATACCATATTTTCTTTCAATTTTTGGCTTTTTCTCCTCACCCGAGATACTTCAAGCAGTATTTTTGAATGGATACTACCTAGCATTTGATTCTTCTGTAAGATCATGGCGTCCTCAATCAATGCTATTACGATCACCTCTCTGAATGTCAACGGCTTCACACACCAAATTAAACGGAAAAAGATCTTGACCTATCTTCAGACCATTAATACAGACGTCGCTTTCTTACAAGAGACCCACCTTTCTCCTACTGAGTCGCTCAAACTTAAACAACAATGGGTGGGCCATGTTCTTTTTAGCCCCGCAGTTCATAAAAAACGAGGGACTGCGATTTTATTGCATAAGAGATTAGAAGCCAAAATTCTTCATTCCTCTTCTGATGAAGATGGTAGATGGTCTTTGGCGCAAATCCAGATTGCGCAGCAAGCTTATACACTAATGAACATCTATGCTCCAAATGCGGACTCACCTGAATTTTTTCAATGTATGCTTGCCCGTATACTTGCTCTTCCATTGGCTCCTGTAATCGTCGGGGGAGATTTTAATCAAGTTCTAGATCCTTTCCTAGATCGGACGACCAAGCTACGCCCCCACATATCAAAATCTTGCAAGGTACTACAGGCACTATTGCAATCACATGGACTGTCAGATCCGTGGCGCCTTCTCCATCCTACAACCAAGGATTACACCTTTTTTTCTGCTCCGCACAACACGTACTCTAGAATCGATTTCGTCCTTATCTCCAAACAGTTGGTGCCTTGTTTAACTGCAGCAGCCATCCAACCTATCTTGGTATCTGACCATGCAGCGACTCAGGTTACGATTCGTTTATTCTCCAATATTTCCTTGGAACATCGGTGGCGGTTCAACTCTTCACTTTTAACAGACTCCTCATTTATATCCAAGATACAGGAACAGATAAAAGAATATTTCCTGTTTAACTCTACCTCAGATGTTTCGCCTGATATTTTATGGCAAGCTTTTAAGGCGACGATCAGAGGCTCCATCATCAGCTACTCAATACAAAGTAAGAAAGTATATCGTGCTGCCTTATCTACTTTGCAGAAAGAAGTAGAGACATTGGAACATAACCATGTACTTGATCCTACGCTCTCCTCTCTAACTAATCTACTGAAAGCGAGATATCGCTACAACCAGCACTTGAGTTCTCAGGTTCAACTTGGTCTCACCCAAGCTAAGGCCACTTATTATGCCGAAAATAACAAATGTGGTCATCTCCTGGCCTCTTATCTCAAAAAACGTCAAGAGAAAAAAAGAATTGATATGATTTTATCTTCAACCCAAGCACCTTTGATCACAGATGCTGAAATCTTACAGGAATTTCGTTCCTTTTATGACTCTTTATACCAGGCGGAAGTAGATCCTTCTTCAGATGGAATACATCGCTTCTTGGACAATATCACTCATCCGGCTCTCACTGCAACACAAGCTTCAATGTTAGACGCACCTTTCACTCAAGAGGAAGTTGCTTCGGCTATTTCCTCACTTTCCATTGGCAAGGCCCCCGGACCTGATGGACTTTCTACAGACTTTTATCATGCTTTTAATTCACAGCTTGCTCCACATTTACATGCTTATTTTTCTTCGCTGCATTCCTCTTCCACGGATACCTCTAGATTCACTGAAGCCTGTATAGTGGTTCTTCCGAAGCCTGGTCGTGACCCTACCTCTGTGTCCAATTATAGACCGATATCTTTATTAAATACAGATTACAAAATTTTTGCTAAAATATTGGCTACACGTTTGTCCCGAGTACTGTACTCAATCATTCATCCCGATCAATCTGGTTTCCTTAAGAATAGACTTATCGCCAATAACTCCCGTATGTTTTTACACATTCTAGCTCAAGCGCCCTCCTTATCCATACCTGCAGTAGCCGTATCATTAGATGCCGAAAAGGCGTTTGATCGCGTTGAATGGCCATTTTTATGGGCCTCTCTGGAATGGTTTGGTATTGGCCCCGCTTTTTTATCATGGGTCAAAACGATATACTCCTCTCCTACGGCCTATTTATTTGTTAATAACCATTCATCCTCCTCATTTATGTTACATAGGGGCACTCGTCAAGGATGCCCGCTGTCCCCATTACTTTTTAACCTGGCATTAGAACCCCTTCTCTTATCTATCAGGCAATCAGTGAATATAGAGGGTTTTAATATTGGAGATTGTACTTATAAGTTATCGGCTTATGCGGATGATGTTCTTCTTTTCTTAACTAATCCTGATCTTTCCCTTCCCTCGTTATTTTCTCTCATTTCTGCATATTCATTGGTTTCTGGGTATAAAATCAACTGGCATAAGACTGAGATGCTTCCCTTAAACACTCTTGGATCTCTCGTGGACTTAGGTGAGCTTCCGATTCAAAAGGTAAAAGGGGGTCTTAAGTACCTGGGTATTAAATTCCAGATGGATATTAGTTCAACAATATCCCTTTGTGAAGAGTCCACTCTCTGCCAACTCAGCGATGCTATACTAACTTGGTCCCCTCTCCATTTAAGTTGGTGGGGGAGATTGGACTCTATTAAAATGGTTCTTGCCCCACGGATTACTTATGTCCTCTCTATGCTGCCTATCTTTTTTTCTCGATTCTTTTATAAACGAGTGGATCAGATTCTTACTAGGTTTTTGTGGAATAATAAAACCCCTCGGATAGCGTTATCTAAACTGAAGAGAATCACTAAGTTTGGGGGGGTTAATTTTCCAGACTTTTATCAATACCATCAAGCATATATATTGCAACAAGGTCAACAGTATTTTGCTGCGGACAGATCACTTCTCACCTCCCCTAGATGGTTATCCATAGAGTTAGCTCTTCTACCCTTTGCCCCATTGGAATATCTCCCTGGAATTCCACTTTCCAGTTGCATTAGACGCAATCCTATTTTACGATCCTTATATATAGCCATGTTTGATTTTGACACTTATCGGCCAACTGAGATTCCGGCTTGGACTTTATCCAAATTTGCCCCAATATGGCATAACCCAAATATAAAAGTAGATGGACAGCCTATTAGCTGGCCTCTTTGGCAAAAATGTGGGATCTGGTTTCTCTCCAGTTTACTGAAAAACAACCGGATTCTCCCATTTGAATGTTTACGGGATACCTTTGGACTACCATCATCTCAGTACTATGCTTGGCTCCAGTTGAAACATGTCTTTAAAGATATTTCTGTTTCTCATCTTTTCAATCATACTGAACCACACTTGCTTTCTTTTTACTCTTTAAATGGGGACAAAGGCCATCTCGCTTCTCGCATATACAGGTACCTTAAATCCCGCATGCCATTTGGCTCTGCCACGGGATTGCAGTCCCTTTGGATGTCTACACTAGCTGTCCAGCTGGATGCAGTCCAATGGCACGCGCTATGGCAGAAATCAGTACGTATTTCTTTGTCCTCTAGCTTAACCCAGACTTCCTATTTTATTATGAATCGAGCAATGTGGACTCCATGGAAATTGCATAGAGCAGGATTAATAGCTACTCATGATTGTTGGTCCTGTGGTGAACCTAATGGAACTCTCTCTCATATGCTTTTTTATTGCACTTATGTTCACCGGTTTTGGCTCCAGATATGGTCTATTATTTCTACTATACTTCCTTTGAAATGCCCAATTACTTATTCATTGGTCATTCTCCGTAGTAGGGATCCGATATTGGGTCTCAACCCTGCTCATGGAAGATTATTTGATTTTTTAATGCTTGTAGCTATACACAATATAATGGCTAATTGGAAACAGAGCACCCTACTTTCTGAACACTTGTGGTGGAATTCAGTCTGCATGTATAGTAAATATGAAAAGGCTATGGCAGTCAAGTTCAGACGGCTTACGTCATGGTCCCAGGTGTGGAAGCCGCTTGACGATTATGCTTTATTAATGAATGGGGATGCTGGGTAGGATATCCATACGATTCAATTTCTGTAATTGTTATTACACATACTGTATCACTACTTATTAATCTGGGTGTTTCTTGTTTCTTTCATTTTTTCTTTTCTTTTCTTTTTTTTTCTCTTCTCTTTTTCTGGTTGTTTTTCTTTCTTTCTTTTGTTTGCCTTTTATCTCTCTAATTCAGGATTCTTGCCTGCTAAATGAGAGGTACCTCCTTGGATATTATACCTGTGTTCTGTAAATTTTGTATTTGATGGATAATATCATGCATGTATGGTGTAAATACTTGCTGTACGTCTCAATAATAAAAAAAAATATTTAAACAAAAAAAAAAAAAAGAAAAGTTTAGTTGCAATTCCATTAAATAGTCCTTAAGTGATCATGTTGCTCAGAGTTGTGATAAGCCATTCAATGATGGCACTAAAATAAAGTTGTAAATGCTTTCACCTACTGCAGATGCATGAACGTAGCAGAGTACAGGGAGCTAAGAAAAGCCACAGCTGACAGACACTCTTTTGTGGGAGAACCTGGGGCATTTAGTGCTACTGTGGCTGCAAGTGAGCAATAAACAGAGAAAAACAGAGAGAGAAAAGGAATGTGGAAATGAAAAACTGTAGGAGCAGCATAAAGAGAAGCATTTTAGAATGGAGGGGGTATTGACATCAAAGGCCTAGGAAAGTCAAGATTAGAACAGCTTTGTTTGGTCTGTAGAATATTAGAGGACGCTAGCCGATATTGACCAACTTTTATTATAGGCATCAGCACCCACTTATTTATTTAAAAGATGTATTTCTCGCCTATAATCAGTTCTAGGCAGGTTACTTAGGTGGGACTTGCTCAATAAGAAAAGGTGAAAGACAGGAACAAGAAACAAGAGAGCGTCTAGCACAGAACCTGAACATTTTCCATACAACTAAAGCACCCTCTGCTGCATGCAAAGCACCCCCCTTCCTGCCAAGTGATGTACTTGCCCAGTCACAGGGGCTGCCCACAACTGCGCCAAGATATCTGCAAGTCCCAGGGCTCAAATGGTGCTGCCTATCAGTTTCAGGTTTTGTTGACCCAAGAGAATCTTCCTCACAGGGTGGTGGCTCTGGCAGGGTGAGAATGTCTAGTGCTAAAGGAGTAACCAATGCTTCTGGTACAACAGCATGTTCAGCTTTTGAAACTTCTATGGTCTAATGAGGCACGCCAATGTTTACGGACGAATGGCATATCAGTTAATCAAAATGGCAATGCCACTGCTGTCTGTCAGTAGTCTGGATTTTGTATGAGAGGTCTGATGATGAAAACTGGGATCCAGTCCCATATCCCCCCACTAGCAAACACAGGGTCTTGCAGGGCAAATGAGCACATGAAAGATAACCCAAAGTAGGCTGTCTCCTGTATCTGCTCAAGTTCTAATTCTCCAGCAGTCTGGCTTGAGACCAGCTAAGCAGGCCATTAGGTTGCATGCCATAGTCTGTTCTGCTGGACTGACTCTGGGAGTTGTGAAAGGCATGACACGTTGCAAGATGAGGAATCGGGCCAATACTGTATGCCAATCTTCTTAAGTCTCTTTAATGCATCTTTTATAGACTGCACCCATCCCCTCTGGGCCATTTGCCTAGAGTTGGTAAAGTGTAACGGTGATAGTCATAATGAGGTTTCTTTGCACAAAGTCCTTGAAGTAATCAGATGTGAAAGCGGATCCATTATCTGACATGATCATGTCCGGTAGCCTGTGAGTTACAAACAGCTTTCTAAGCACTGTAATTTTGCATCAGATGTTTGTGAGGATACTGCAATCACCTTAAATCTACAAAATAAGGAAGTTCTTCCCTTGAAATGGAAGAATCCTTGACCATTGCTTATTAGTCACTTATTTATTTATTTTATTTAAACTTTTTATATACCAGCATTCGTTGTGGACATCATGTCGGTTTACAGTAAACAGGTTAAGTTTGGAAAATTACATTTTAACAGGGAAGTCAAAACTGGGAGAGGGGGTAACGATAGGCAGCTAAGAAAAGACAGTAAACAAAACGAGGTTCCTCGCGAAGAGGAGATGGAGTATAACAAAACATAGTTCCTCAATATGAGAAAGAGGGAGTAGACGTATTGTGGTCTACCTTGTCACGGATTGATGACTTTTTATTCTGGGTAAGCCTGGTTGAACAACCATGTTTTCAATTTCTTTTTGAAGTTGTTCATACAGGGTTCGAGGCGTATGTCAGGTGGTAGTGTGTTCCAGTGGGAGGGACCTGCAATCGAGAGAGCACGGTCGCGTGTGGAGGAGAGATGGGCTGTTTTCAAGGAGGGCACAAGTAGGGTGCCAGATTTTGCTGTTCTGGTGGGTCAACTGGACTTAGGAGTTGTAAAAGGGAGGTCTAACCAGTTGGAGTTGTGCGTGTGGATTGCTTTGTGAATTATGGTGAGTGTTTTGTAGATAATGCGTGATGGTGGGGAGCCAGTGTAAGTCTCTGAGGATGGGGGTGATGTGATCATATTTGCGGGAGTTTGCTACGAGTCTCGCTGCAGCATGTTGTAGCATTTGTAGAGGTTTAATGGTAGAGTAGGGGAGTCCAATGAGTAAAGCATTGCAGTAGTCCAATTTGGATGTGATGGTGGCTTGGATAACTGTACGGAAATCATGGGTGTGTAGGAGGGGTCTAAGTTTTTTGAGCACATTAAGTTTGAAAAAGCAGGCTTTAAGTATAGAGTTTACGTAATTCTTCATACTTAATTGATGGTCAAGGATGACTCCAAGGTCACTTCTAAGTGAAAGTGGAGGCTTTTGGTGGGTGATGAAAAGAAAGCCTTTTTTTGAGCATTACTGATTTATCCCTTCCTGCAAGCCAAAGATGTCAACTTGAATGGTGAGTATGTTATTTCTGGTAGGCTAGGCACATTTTATAATTTTTTGGTGAATACACTAGGAAAATTATAGGTGTTTCTGGCAATTATGCACATTATACAACCCTTTTTTAAATATGAAAATGTTAAGTAAGGGGTGCTTTGGGAGGTTCGGAACGCATTATGGATATTTCCATTATTTCTTATGGGAAAAATAGTCTTGACTTACAACCAACTTGAGTTACAACCAGCCTTCACGAACGAATTGAGTTCATTAGTCAAGGGTCCACTGTAGTTCTAGATGCACGTGTATGAAGTCTGGCCACTATCTCCTTCAGGAGTTTTTACATGTTCCAGAACCATTTACGACAGTTGTCCACAGTTCTCTGAGACATCCCAAGTTGCTGATGCTATATTGGCCCATATCTTGTCCTTGAA
Organism: Rhinatrema bivittatum; assembly: GCF_901001135.1. NCBI lineage: Eukaryota > Metazoa > Chordata > Amphibia > Gymnophiona > Rhinatrematidae > Rhinatrema > Rhinatrema bivittatum. Next base: position 67,008,054 of record NC_042621.1, on the reverse strand, counting down.
CACCATGGAAGTATTGGCAGCTTTCTTTCTGAACAGGGCATCATATGCCACCACAACCTTCTGCTTCAGCATCTCATCTTCACTACTGAAAAATACATTGCATATTTTTGGTGGGCCTAAAATGCTTAGCTGCTGCCTTCACTACCCGTATCCTTGCCTGCCTGGCATCTCTTGCCCCTTCTCTACTTACACTCCATTTTTTTCTCCTTATGACACAAAGAACACTAACGCACTGTCACATACTCGTGCCAACAAGAAATTAGACTGAGGCTTCAGCAACAAAAAAGAAAACAAAAACAAGAGAAAACATTCAGTTTTATTTCTCTAATACCGCCTAATCCCTAGGTCCAGTAACTCTCTTCTCCTCTTCACAGTATTGACAAAAATTCCCCACATAGTCCTACTTTTTATACCATTCAGATTAAATATGTTTTCCCCACAATATTTTGCTCCTCCTGCACTATTTGGAGTGCAAAAAACAATTCAGAGATACTAAATGAATTAAGACATCACAATTATTATTCCTTATTTTTGCATATTTAAGGTGCAGTGGAATTTGGCCAAATAAATGTGATAGTTGACCAAACTTGTCACCTTGTAGTACATAAACCCACAAACAAGAGGGCACCTCAGTCACATTATTAATACTTTTGCCCATGTAATTGACTTTCCTTTAGGTGCTTAATGGTGGCATAACTTGCCTGGGAATACATAAACACCAAAACCTAAAGGTTCCCAACAAGGCATTTTGATTATATGGTAATGTAAGCAGAGAAGTTACTGGAATTACCTTCGACATGTAAGTCATTTTCATCAGCAGAGCCAATTCAATGTCAATAGAAGTGAATAAGTCATTTGAATTATGTTAGAAATGTAGCATATCATTCATCAACATTATAATGACTCTGAACAGTTACAATTTCAATTACATTTTAATTTTATCATGCCGGTATCTAATAAAAATACTATAAAAAGTTTACCCAGGATGTATGTCTACTAGCTTTTCTGTCCAGTACCACAGCAGGTTTTTTTTTCCCCATAAAATGAAAAGACAAGCAAATGTTTGCATGTTTCGAGGGGTTTGAAAGTGTGGGAAGAGGAGATTTTTATTTTTCATAATAACACTAATGTTTCCTTCTCAGAGAAAACCTCTTCTATGATCCAAGATATCTTTCTAGGCAAAATTTTCAATAGATACATTGATAAGGCCTCATTGTATACCTGGCCCTATATTTCTAGATATTAGGATCACACAGCTCCAAGTTCATGCTCCAGATAGCGGCTTTCAAGGTAAGGGTGTCAAACCGATCTTTAGGTTCTCAGGATATGTGCAATAGCTCTCAAGGTATCTAGGGTTGTTCAAACAATTTACCTGAATTCCAGATTATAGTTAAATTTACAGACTCTTCTTACCTTGAAAACTAAACCTGTCGGCAATTCGAGGACTAGAGCTCTGACACTTCTGTTCTAGCCAGACAACTGGAAAACCACCAGACTGCTGCATTTACCTCCTAGACTAGTGCACATTTCTTAGTCAACCTAAGGGCCATGCAATGGCTTTTGATAGCCTAATCTTAGTATGTCCAGATGCAAAGCTGAAGATTTGTATGTGTGTTTTACAACGTGATGCGCAAAGGTTGAGGGGTCAAGGATCCAAAATAAGAAATCTATACAAAACCGACCCCGAAGTACAACAGTGATTTGTTTCAATAGAAGTGAGCCAAGTTTTTTTTTTTATTCAGCTAAATGAATCTTTATTTGTACAATTTCTGAACACACTGCCATGAGGGATAGTTAAGTCATATGATAAAAGCAGTTTAACCAGGTATTTATTCAGTTTGAACCAACAGAAGAGCGAGCAGAGGCAAGATTTCTTAGAAAGTACCTTGAATGCAATTCTGTGCTGCCATTATTGTATTTGCTTCCTCTTTCCCAGATGCCAAAATCAGGTACTCGGTAGGCTCGCTCCACACAAAAAACAAGGTTCTGAATGAAAGAAACCTACAGCAGAAAAGAAAGAAGAAACAGCTTACAGAGGATCAAAACTTATCAGTCGAGGCTACTTTAAAGGGGTCAATTCGAGGTCTTGTGTCATCTTCAAAAGCATGAGCCATGAAACGCCAAAGAAACTCTCCAGGTTAAAGATGCTTGCAATAGTAAAAAAATAATTATTCAAAAATTGCAGAGTTAATTGCACTTAAGTTCATTTGAGATACAGAATTGTTTAAAACTCTTTCATGCACCATAACAATGCCAGTAAAACTCCAAATCATCTTTGCAGGTCACAAAAGGAACAGAAAGGAACACAGATGACAGAGAACTAAGTGGTGCAGAAGAAGAAGGGAGATGATAAAAAGAGGGAGAGTGGAATGGCAAAACGAGGAAAAGCAGCAGGAAGAGAGAGGGAAGAAGTGAAAGAAAGCAAGGAAGATGGCAAACTGAGAAAGAAAATGAAGGAAAAGCAAAAAACGAGACAAATTTCAGCAAGTGTCCGATTTAGAGGAAGATTTACTAAGCTGTGCTAGTTTATTGCGGGAGGGGCCAAATATTGCAGGGCAGCGTCCCTGAGATATTTGGCCCCCCCCCATGCAAATTATTGCCACATTACCGGGGTGAGAATTTTCATCACGGCAAAAATGCATGACAAAAAAATCGTGCTGCGGAACAAGCTCTTCCTGCACAATGGCAGCTGGGGACCACCACTGCTTAAAGGGCCAGTGGCCAAAAAAAACAGCCTTCTCCTATAGAACAAAATACCCCAAAAAAACACCCTGGGGGTCAATGGAGACCCCTGCCTGCCTATTAAGGTGGCACTGGGCAACCCAAAATGAAAAGAAAGAATCTTATGTCACATACACAGCGACAGCCTTTCCCTTCCTCCCCTTCAAAATTCCCCCCATTGACACAGAATAGCCGCCCTCCCCTCCAATTATTATAAAATCCCTGGGGTCTAGTGTCCCCCAACTTCAATCCCCAAAAATAGTACCCTGGTGGTGGCAACTGGACTCCCACCCCTACCTCATAAACCCCGATACCTCAATAGCCAGCTGGGGGCGTCAACATGACTTTGCCCCTATCACATGATGGGGCAAGGACCGGGGAGCGGTCCTAGGTCACCTGGCTTCAAGGGCCAGTGGCCCAAAAAACAGCTTTCCCCTTTAGAAAAAAAAACAAAAAAACCCCGGGGATCGAACCTAGGCCATTTGGTTTCCCCATCATGTGATAGGGGCAAGGTCAGGTCAGCGCCATTTAAAAAACAAAAAGGTTCCAACTGAGCCTGGGCTTTCTATCAAAATCAAGTTTTCAAATTATGTGGAAATAGGGGGTAAAGGTGGGAGTCCATCTCCCCCCCCCCCCCCAGGGTACTATTTTTTTGGAGCTGAAGGATGGGGGACACTAGACAATAAGAATTTTATGTTTGGAAGAGGGTTAGGGATGGGCTGGGGTGGGGTAGGGGGGGGCTATCCTGACTTTTTGGCTTTGAAGGGGGGAGAAGGAAAAGGGCCATTGTCACAGATGTGGCACGTGTTTTTTACTTTTATTATTCCCCCCCCCCTTTGTGGGGGGGGGGGTACTTGGCCTTTTAATTTTCTCGCAAGAGCATCAGGAACCTCAAATGCGATAAAATCTGTTTTTTCAAAGTTAGTTGTGTTATTTTATTAGCACTGGATTGCCTATACATAAGCTGTTTTGCATGCATTAGGAAATTGTATGCATGCAAAGCACCTTATCTCCATAGGGGGAGGAAATCATCTGTGATATTGCCACAATATGGTGATATTGCGTGATAAACAGCATTTAACATGTGTTACGTTTAACTCACAGTATTACCGTTAGTAAACCAAGGCCCTAGGGACCTATTAACTAAAGAGTGTTAAAATGTATGTTAACACATTATTGCAGCATATTTAGCATGCTATTCATTATAAACACATTTGTGCTCCTGCCACCAACAACAGGATAAGGGGCATGGGACGGTTGCCCTCTGAAGAAAGGCTAAAGAAGTTAGGGCTGTTCAGTTTGGAAAAGAGACGATTGAGGTGGGATATGATAGAAGTCTACAAAATCATGAAAGGACTTGAACAAGTTAAGATAAATCAGTTATTTACTCTCTCAGATAATAAAAGGACCAGGGGGTACGCCATGAAGCTGCAAGTACAGTAGCTCATTTTAAACAAATCAAAGAAAATTCTTTTTTCACTCAGCGCAAAGTTAAGCTTTGGAATTCATTGCCAGAGGATGTGGTTACAGCAGTTAGTGTAACTGGGTTTAAAAAAGGTTTGAATAAATTCCTAGAGGATAAATCCAGAAACTGCTATGACAGTAATTAATAAGCAATAGTAACTTGTGATTTATCTAATGTTTGGGTACTTGCCAGGTACTTGAGACTTGCATTGGCCACTGTTGGAAACAGGAGACTGGGCTTGATGGACCCTTGGTCTAACTCACTATGGCATATCTTATGTTCTTATGTTATATGTTCTAACATATCTGCATTATTGGCATGGTAAAGCCAGTCCCACTAGGGGTCATGATTCACCCTTACAACACAATCCAGTAAAAAAACAGAATGGCTACCCAAGCCTCCTTCGTACCACCCCCCACTTCAAATTAAAAAAAAATAATAAATGTGGACAAATGAGAGCAGAGCAAAGGCAAGCATGAGATCAAGAATAATTTTCTATCTTGGCATGATGGGGCAGGAAAAAGGAATACTTCCTACTGCCTCCAACTTCACTTTGGAACATATAAGGGAAGATATGTCATGTTGGGTCAGACTAAAGATCTATGACAGTAGATAATCCATCTTACTAGGAAGAACCCGGCAGAGCCAAAATGCTCTCTCCCAGGGATAAGTGGTGGCTTTCCCAAGTGTACCTGGCGAATAAGTGTTTATAGACTTTTCCTCTAGCAACTTGGACAAACCTCATTAAAACCCAGCTATGTTAGGCGTTGTGAACACATCTACAGCAACAAATTCCACAGCTTAATTGAGTGTTGAGTGAGAAAAATACTCTCTCAGATTTGTTTTAAATCTACTGCTTGTTAGTTTTATGGAATGTCACCTAGTCTTGGTTTTATTTGAAAGCTTAAATAAACCATTCCCTGTTTACCTATTCTATTCTATCTGGGCATTAGCCTCAGGAGACACATCCTCAGTTAAATAGTATAACTCATCACTGGAGGGCAGGTTCAGGCTAAAGGATCACTTCCTGACACACCAAGGTGATGCTCTTCTTCTAGGTGACCTTGCTCCTCCAATGTAACACAGCTAGAATAGAGATAGGGCTGCTTCACTACATCCCCCCCATCGCAGCCCGGACACCTGCTCCCCCTCCTTTGCTCGCTCTAATTAGACAGAAGCTCAGTTTCTTCCAAGCCTCTTCAGCAGGTGAGGGTCCTTAGCAGAGTTGGCGGAGTGCTCTGCTTGCACAGAAGTCATAGGGCAAGTTGTTCTGCGAACACTTGCAGACCTGACAAATCCTGCATTTAAGCCTCCTCTTCCACTAATAAGGAGGCGCTAAGGACACGCTATTGTCCCTAGCGCCTCCTTTATAGCGCTAGGGACATGCTATTGTCCCTAGCGCCTCCTTTATAGCGCTAGGGACATGCTATTGTCCCTAGCACCTCTTTTATAGCGCACGGCCTAATTTAAATATAGATTTGTGTGCCCAGGACAGGTACCTCGGCGCACATCGGGAGAGCGGACGCTTGACACAGAGTGCCGGTTCTCTTGCGGGTTGTTGTTTTTTTTTTTTTAATGGGCCTGAATGTTAGGAGTTACCACCCTGAAAAGAGATCTAAGTGTTATAGTGAATAATACATTGAAATCGTCAGCTCAGTGTGTGTTGTGACGATCAAAAAAGCAAACAGAATGTTAGGAATTATTAGGAAGGGAATGGCAAAATGGAGGATGTCATGATGCCTCTGTATCACTCTGTGGCGAGACTGCACCTTGAGTACGGTGTGCAATTCTGGTCACCGCATCTCAAAAAGGATATAGCTGCACTGGAGAAAGTGCAGAGAAGGGCAACCAAAATGATAAGGGGCATGGAAAGGCTGCCCTATAAGGAAAGGTTAAAGAAGTTAGGACTGTTCAGTTTGGAAAAGAGACTGAGGAGGGGAATATGATAGAAGTCTACAAAATCATAAAAGAACGTCAACAAGTTAATGTAAACCAGTTATTTACTCTTTCAGATAATAGAAGGACCAGGGGGCACTCCATGAAGTTAGCAAGCAGCTCATTTAAAACAAATCGCATAATCTTTCACTCAGCGCATAATTAAATTCTGGAATTCATTGCCAGAGGATGTGGTTACAGCAGTTAGTGTAACTGGATTTAAAAAAGATTTGGATAAGTCTTAGAGGAAAAAAAATCCATAAACTGCTATTACGGTAATTAACAAGCAATAGTGGCTTGTGATTTATCTAATGTTTAGGTACTTGCCAGGTACGTGTGCTTTGGATTGGCCACTGTTGGAAACAGGAGATTGGGCTTGATGGATCTTTGGTCTGACCCAGTATGGCATATCTTATGCTCTTATGTTATGAACAAAAATGGGTTTCATGGTAGAGTTGCCAGAAAAAAAGCCATTGCTGCACCAACACCACATAACAGCCCGCTTATAATAAAGCCAAACATCACCTAGAGAAGCCTCAAAACTTCTGGAATAAAATTATTTGGAGTTATGAGACCAAAATTAAACTTTATGGTCACAACCATAAATGCTATTGGGCCGATGCAATAAAGTGCACTCAGCCTAGCACACAGCTTAAAGAGCGATTGGACACATGCTGTGGACGTGCAAGGCTAACACCCGATGCAATAAGTGAATTAGCGCATCCAAAACACGAATAATTAATAGCGCTCATCACATGTAAATGAAATGTAGATGAGTTTATTAGCTATTACCCACCCCGAAGCAGAAAATCGCTACTTGGCTAACACACCCTACGTAAGGCAGCATATTTAATGCCAGCCCCGGAGCTGGCGTTAAGTCAATCTGCGAGGGCAAGGCTCAATTAAAAAGCAAAACAATAATGCTTTCTATGGCTCCTGTTTAAATAAAGCCTTTCTTATTTTGTGCATTCAGTGTGTTGCAGCGATAAACTGTCAAGAATTCATCCATTTTATTATTTGTCCTTAAATCGTGAAACTATTTACTTTAATTTTTGTGCTGACCATTGCCCCATGTAAGTATGTAAGGTGTCCTCTCTCAAGTGACGTTGGATCAGTCAGCTTATGAAGTTCTGAAGTGGCGGGATAAAATGAACGCTTGTATTGCGCACACAGCCACGGTCATGGGTACCCAATGGTTTGGAGAGTTAGGGACACACAAGTTCCTCTAGCACATCCTTTTTAGCACAGCAGCTCAATTATTGCTTTGGGCATCCAGATGTGGTTGTGCGCGTTAGTAAAATGGTCACTCCATACGAGCGCCCATTTTGCCTCGCGGTTTCATGGCATTGGCCCCTATATTTGGAGAGGAGTCAACATGGCCTATGACGAGAAGCATACTACCCCGACTGTGAAGCATGGAGGTGGATCTCTGCTGTTTTAGGGGGCGAGTGTGAGCTACAGCAGCACTGGGAATTTAGTCAGAATTGATAGCAGGCTGAATGTAACACTTATCAGAAAATATTGAAGGAGAATGAGCATTCATCCAAATGGCAAATGAAATGAGCAGATGAAATGAGCATTCATCCAAATGGCAGATGAAATTTAATATGGATAAGTGCAAGGTGATGCATATAGGGAAAAATAACCCATGCTATAATTACACAATGTTGGGCTCCATATTAGGTGCTACAACCCAAGAAAGAGATCTAGGTGTCATAGTGGATAACACATTGAAATCGTTGGTTCAGTGTGCTGCGGCAGTCAAAAAAGCAAACAGAATGTTGGGAATTATTAGAAAGGGAATGGTGAATAAAACGGAAAATGTCATAATGCCTCTGTATCGCTCCATGGTGAGACCGCACCTTGAATACTGTTTACAATTCTGGTCGCCGCATTTCAAAAAAGATATAATTGCGATGGAGAAGGTACAGAGAAGGGCTACCAAAATGATAAGGGGAATGGAACAACTCCCCTATGAGGAAAGACTAAAGAGGTTAGGACTTTTCAGCTTGGAGAAGAGACGACTGAGGGGGGATATGATAGAGGTGTTTAAAATCATGAGGGGTCTAGAACGGGTAGATGTGAATCGGTTATTTACTCTTTCGGATAGTAGAAAGACTAGGGAGCACTCCATGAAGTTAGCATGGGGCACATTTAAAACTAATCGGAGAAAGTTCTTTTTTACTCAACGCACAATTAAACTCTGGAATTTGTTGCCAGAGGATGTGGTTAGTGCAGTTAGTATAGCTGTGTTTAAAAAAGGATTGGATAAGTTCTTGGAGGAGAAGTCCATTACCTGCTATTAAGTTCACCTAGAGAGAATAGTCACTGCCATTAGCAATGGTAACATGGAATAAACTTAGTTTTTGGGTACTTGCCAGGTTCTTGTGGCCTGGATTGGCCACTGTTGGAAGCAGGATGCTGGGCTTGATGGACCCTTGGTCTGACCCAGTATGGCATTTTCTTATGTTCTTAGGAAACTGCATGGGGCACATTTGGACTTTCCAACATGAGAATGATCCGAAACATAAGGCCAAGTCAACCCTTTAGTGGCTGCAGCAGAAGGTTCTGGAGTGACCATCAGTGTCTCCTGACCTCATCATCATTGAGCCAGTTTGAAAAGAACTCAATCATGCAGCTCATGCTAGACAACCAAAGAATTTACAGGATCTGAAGGTTTTTTGCCAAGAGGAATGGGCATCTTTACTACATGAGAAAATAAAGGGCCTCATTCACAGCTATCACAAAAGGCTGCGAGCCATCACTGATGCAAAAGGGGCAATACAGGATATTAAGAACTAAAGGTATGCAAACGTTTGAACAGGACAATTTTATTATTTCCCTTATTGATATGGTTATTTTCTTTACTGCTATGATTTGTTTAATGATTGTGCTATTCTGTGATGTATAATAGCTTAAATTGAAACACTTTAAAACTAACAGATGTTTCTGTCTGATCATTCATGTTTACTTAAATCTCACAAATTCTGCCAGGGGAATGTCAACTTATGAGCATAACTGTACTTGCAAAAAATCAATTCTTGGTGGACCCTCAGAAACGTGCCTAAATTTACCATATATACAGTCCATAAAGCCATGCACAATGATTCACTGTAACCTAATTACAACATAAATTTGCCTAGGTTCCAATAATTAAAAGAATGAATAAATTCTAGTCTGTGTTTGACCACCACAGAATATTCCCTCCACAAACTTTCAGTTCAACACGGACATTCAGGTACAATATTTTCTGTACTTTCCCTTCCCTCTAACCTTTGTCAGGTATGCTCAAACCGGTCCTTGTCCGAACCCTCCCCCCCCCCCCCCCAGTCAGGTTTTCAGGATATCTCTAATGAATATGCATGAAATTTATTTGCATGCATTAACCTCCTAAGTATGTGTCACAGAACGCGAGCCCTCGGGCTGTGTCGTGGTTGACAGAGCCGGGCAGGTGAACTGGCTAGACTCACGCCAACAGCAGGCAGACATGCTCAAGCTGGGACTAGATCTGAGCTTCTCCCTGCAGGTTGAGCCCTTGGGTTCTGCGGTCTGCAGGATTTAGGTGATAGTTTTATACAGGAGGAGTCTGACAGAGTCTGTTGTCAGGCCAAGAGTAGGGAAGCAGGGGTCAAGCAGCATCAGTTTCTAGGCCAAGGTAAGTAAGGGCAAGCAGGGAGTAGGCAAAATCGGTCGAGGCAGGTGGCAATCAGATAAGGCCAGTATCCCGGCAAAGATCAGGCAAAGTCAATATCCAAGCAGAAGTGGAGGCAAGCTCTAAGCTTGCCACAGGCCCTGGCAGGAGAGGAAAGAGGACCCATCTGAACAGCCACAATTCATGCTTGCAGAGAGTGAGTTACAATAAGTCCCAGGTTCAGCCGCAATCATGGGTATTAGCCCCACCTTCTCTCCCAGCACACAGCTCTTCACTGCGACCCTGGAAACACAGGCTGGCAGGCACTTTCTCTGCAGCCGTGGGGCATGGGATCCTCGTGACTGCCTCAAACAGCTAATCACACTCCTGCTCCTCTGTAATGACCAAGGCAGCTAGATTAATCTCTCCTGTCATTCCCATAGCTGCAGCCCAGGCCCAGGGTGTCCCCAAACCCCTATCGTTGTCCTGCTATCAGCTCGTGAGTTAAAGTATTGGGAGGGGGAGGGATGAGAGTGAACGAGCAGGGGATAGTCATGGGGGAAGGAAAGAAGGACCGGGGATAATCACCGGAATAATTATGGGGGGGAGGAGGGGAGGAGGCGGAGGAAACTAGCATTGACCCGTGGATAAGGCAACCCTGTTTTAGAAGATTAATTTTAAGTCAAATTTCTTGACTTACACACGAGTATATACGGTAACTGGGCATAGATATAGAAAATAGGATAAACATTGAGAACTGTATATGTGTTACAATTTACCTACCTGAGGGAGGGTGGATGGGATTTCAACCTTTGCAGTATGGAGGCAGGAAGAAAGGGACTGGCATCCAGGCCATGCTCGTTTAAGTACCCGGATGCAGCCAGCTCAAACACCTCCCCTCACCTTCTACCCTTCTCATTCCCCAGCTTTAAAGTGGCCAATAGCCAGCAAGTCCTAATGCAGGCAGAAGACTGGGTGGCTCCTTCCCTCCATCCCGACATTCTTGCTGGGCCAAGGGGGCTGCAAGAGGGGAAAGCCAGGCTTCCCATCCTAGAAGTCTATGGGAGGAGTTGAGGATGGGCTGGTGATGTCATGAGGCCGGGCAGAAGGCACTGTTATTAGGAGTTGACCCTACAGCCAACGGTGCAGCTTGGCTTTCTGCTCGGGACCTGGACACATCAGCAGGTGTTTGTTAATTATGATACAGCTGAATATTTACTATGCTGCTGCTGCTAGTGTAATATGCCTTGATTGCAAATGGCAATGATCAACTATGGAGATTTTTTTATAAAAAGCAAAAGGCTTATTTTCAGCAAGGCTTTACTTCAGGCTGTTAATATTTTTACTTATAGTTATTTTTACATTTTACGTTAATTCTTATGACTGCCATTTATTTCTTTTATTTTTGTCTGGAGGTTTTATGATGCTGTTTTGTTATGTATGCCACCTAGAGCCTAGATATAGGCAAGATATAAAAAATAAAAAAATGTGTTATATCTGTATCATGAAATTTAACATTCTAGTACGCAATCCACCTAGGACTATAAAAAATAAATTAAAAAATGCAAATAAGAGATACTAGCAAAAATCCAACATGAAAAATAAAACAAAATAAAAAAATCTAGAAAATAAAAAATAAAGTAAAAATATTTAAATGAATCTATAAAAGATAAGCACTAATGTATCATTTATAGGTTGCCAAACTGTGTCTAAAAAACTAATGTAAATATGTAAACTTATAAAAGGAAAAGTTATAAAACAGGAATAGAAATGGAACAAATGAGAAATGTAAAACTGAAAAATAAGAATTAGATTCAAACTTCGGGAGACAATACATAATATGATTGGAAAGAAATATACAATAGATATCAACAGGATCAATACCCTGACTATGCATTAAAGTAATATTTAGAAATGAATAGAAGGGTAAAAAAAGGATTAAAGACAACATGCTCAAAACTAGGGTTAGGGGTTGTTAAAAATAATACTGTATATATAAAAATGCAGGTGCTTTGGCATTAGACAATAGGCATATGCATTGAGAGGTGTGGTGAGGAACAAATATGATAGTATGTTATTTATTTAAAAACTTATATTCTGCAATCTTCCAAACAAATCATTCAGTGCAGATTACAATTTAACATCCATAAATTCAGCACATATCACATTAAAAACTGCATTCTAGAAACTATATGTTAAAACAGGAAAACCACAAAAGGTGAGCCTCAGCAAATTAAATCCCAAGGAAAACATAAAAAAGCAGGACATAATTACCATAAACACAATCCCAAGACAAAACTGTCTGCACAAAGGCTCTGTGGCAAAGAACCACACATTCAATATTACAGATGCAATCCTAGTCATCATTTAAAGAGATTTTTCCTTGAAAATTGACTGTCAAAAGAATCAAACTTCAAATCAACTGTTCTGAACTTAGCAGGGAGAAAACTAGAAAAGATATAGCCATGGTGCATAAAGGCTCTGTGGCGCAACAGCAGAGGCATTCCTCATGTATCAACAGGCAATAGTTCAAGCCCCATTAGCTACATATCAGAGAGATTACAAATATAAACACAAATAAATACAAAATTGTGTGGAAACATTTTAAATTAAGAAACATAAGGATATCAAAATATATAAATTCTGACAAAGGAAAAATTGGGTCTAAATACAATATGTTAGTAGATAATGGTAAAAAATATAGTATATCACAAACATATTATACTCAAAACAAATAGCTAATATGAAAATAGTAAAAAAAAAACAAAAAAGTAAAAAAATAAAATATTTATAAATGTTTATTAAAAAAAACCCAATGCCAGACCCTAGTTCTGTCAAATGGCAACAGAACCCACACAGAAGAGGGTGATACTGGACTCAGTGCTTACTGACAGGAACAGTATCTCTGATGTTGTAGTTGATGATCATATGGGATCTAGTAATCACCGGATGGTATGGTTCAGTATTAGAGCACAAGAATGGAACCTGCTCTGATAAGGCACTCCACTTAACACTTTTCTCTCAAGAATTGGTTTTGGAACCAGTTCTGTTTAATATCTTCATTAGTGACATTGTGGATGGGTTAGAAGGAAAAGTTTGCCTTTTTGTGGATGAAACCTACATATACAACAGAGTGGACACACCTGAAGAAGTAGAGGGAATAAAAAGTATTTTTAAGAAAACTGAGTGGTCAAATATTTGACGGTTATTCAGTGCCAAGAAGTGAAGAGTCATACACCTGGGGTGTGATAATCCAAAAGAGCTGTAGATGATAGGAGGCAAATGATTATTATGCATGGACTGGGAGAGGGACCTTGGAGCAATTGTGCCTGGTGATCTGAAGACAGTGAAGCAATGTGACAAGGCAGTAGCTAAAGCCAGATAGATGCTGGGTCAAATAGAGAGAGGAATAACCAACAGGAAAAAGGAGGTGTTAATGCCCTTGTACAGTTAGGCCTCAACTGGAATACGTGTTCAGTTCTGAAGCCCATATCTCAAAAATAATAAAGACAGAATGGAAACAGTCTAGAGGAAGGTAAACAAAATTGTGTGGGGTCTGTTTCAGAAGGCTATGAGGAGAGACTGAAGGATCTAAATATGTATAACCTGGAGGAGGTGCAGCGATTGTGCATTATCGATACCTGACAGGTATCGATAATGCACAAACTTCCAAACTTTTCCGTTGGAAAAGGAAACGGTAGAACGAGGGGTCATGATATAAACTCGAAGAACCAATATTGGGAAATACTTTTTCACAGAGATGGTAGTGGATGCCTTGAATGCCCTCCCAGAAGAGGTAGTGAAGATGAGAAGAGTAAATGAATACAAAACGGCATAGGAAAAACACTGTGGATCCCTAAAGGCTTGAGGTTGCAAATGAAGAAAGGAGACGTGTAGCATTTCTGCATGGGGGTAACCTGCAAGGAACGGCAGTTACTACCATAAGCAAATTTATGGGCAGATTGGATGGACCATTTGGTCTTTAACTGCTGTCATTACCATGTTACTATGTATGCAAGAGATTAAGTTTCATTCAAAAGCAAGGGTCATAGAGTTAAGGAAAACTAACTTTTAAAATGAGGGAATACCTCAAAGAATCCTTAGCTGGCTGGGAAAATCTAGAGGAAGTTGAAGAGCCATGGGTGAAACTAAAAAGAGATATTATAAGGGCAATTGATCTTTTTGTTAGGAAAGAAAATAAAAGGAAAAAGAGGCCACTATATTTTTCTAAAGTAGCAGTGGTAAGGGAGAAAAAGTTAGTTTTCATAAACTATAAAAGATCACAGAAAGTGGAAGACAGGCAAAAATATCTGGAAAAGCTAAGAGAAGCAGGGAAAGTAATAAGGAATGTTAAATGGAAGAAAAAATAGCTAATACAGTAAAATGTGGTTCAAGACTTTTTTTTTAAGATATGTTAGTGATAGAAGGAAGTGCAAAAGTGACATTGCGAGACTCAAAGATGAAGGAGAGGAATATGTAGAGGCTGATAAGGAAAAAGTGAAATTGCTTTGTAAATATTCTGTTCGGTGTTAATTATTGAAGGGCTTGGAGCAGGATCACATAAAACAAATACAAATAAGATTGGAAGTGAACAGTGTGTTTGTGAGAAGCTAACTAAACAAAGTAGATGGGATACATCCGAGGGTATCAAGGGAACTTGGAGAAGTCTTTGCAGCTCTGCTGGCTGCCCACCTCAATGCCTTTTTAGAGTCTGGAGTAGTTCCAGAGGACTGGAAATGGGCAGATGTGGTTCCTATTCATGAAAGTGGAAGTAAGGAAGAGGTTGGTAACTGCAGGCTGGTTACTCTTAATCTTTACCTCAGTCTCACAATGCCAATTATCACCAACATTTCTAAGAAAAAGTCTTGACCTCCCCGTTTTACCTCACTTGCTTTCATTTGAATTTTTACATTTCTGACTATTTTCCAACTTCACTTGGCTTTTCCAGATATTGTCGTCTGTCTTCCTCTTTATGTGATCTCTTGTAGTTTATAAATTGCTAACCTTTTATTAATTACCTTTTTTGCTACTTGTTTAAAAAAACCATAGTGGACTCTATTTTATTTACTTCCCTAACAAAAAGGTTAATTGCCTTTAAAAATTCAATGAATAATAGAAAATAGGAAATCAAGTATTTAATTTGTATATTTTCTTTATATATTTATTGTCATTTTTTTTTATTTTTTATTAAGAGCAACCATAATGGTGAGGGATCAGCATTGGAAGACTTATGAGGAGAGGCTGAAGGATCTGAATATGTATACCCTGGAAGTGAGGATGTGCAGGGGAGATATGATACAGACTTTCAGATATCTGAAAGGTTTTAATGATACACAATTTTCAAACCTTTTCCCACTAGAAAGAAATTAATAGAACTAGAGATCATGAAATGAAACTCCAGGGAGGATAACTCAGAGCCAATGTCAGGAAATATTTCTTCACAGAGAGAATGCCTGAAATGCCCTTCCGGAAAAGATGGTGAAGACAAAAACAGTGAAGGAATTCAAAGGATAATGGGATAAACACTGTGGATCCCTAAAGTCTAGAAGTTGGAAATAAAGAAGAGTGAATGGGGGTAAATTGGGGTTAAATTGCTAGTGTGGCAGTTGCTACCCTTAACAATTAAGCTTTGATGCTGTTGATGCAACTCATCATTTATCTCTGCTTCAACGGCAGTGAGAAAAGGGGAATTGGATTCAGACAGCAACTGACAAGGGCCCCGACTTTTACAGTTTGGGGAGCAAATAAACATGGGGTAACTTGCTGATGCAGTGCTTACCACCCTTAATCACTAAGCCTGATACTTTTGATACAACTCCAACATTGCTGTCTGCTTTCTTGGCAATGGCTAAGGAAATTGGATTCAAATAGCATCTGAGGACTCTGACTTTTACGGTCTGGTAAACTGATAAGCATGGGAGTAACCTGCACAGTGCAGCAGATATTGGCATAAGATTGCTGGGCAGACTTGGTGGATCATTTGGCCCTCTTCTGCCGTGATTTCTATATTTCTGTGTCTAATGTATTTTTCGCACTATCAGACGCATCTAGGATTTAGAGGAGGAAAATAAGAAAAGAAAATTCTGTCCCCATGACGGGCTCTGTATGGAGCTCCCCCCTGGTGGCCGTCCGTGGGATTTTTTTTTGGTTTTGTTTTTTTATAGTAAGGCAGAGAACATCCACACAGGTACTCACACTCACTGGTTTTCTCTCCCTCACATACATACATAGGCTCTTTTACACTTACTAGCTCTCTCCCCCACTCAACTCACTGGCTCTCCCTCACATATACACAGACCCACAGACAATCACACACTCAAACTCTCTCCCTCATACACACAGCTCTCTCATACCAGTTATTTTAAACTTTCAAGACTGTTACAAAGTTCAATAATAAATAGTCAGGGCTATATTACATTGATTAGGAGAGCAATTTGCTCCTAATATTTCAACAGGTAGCCACTTAATCAGCACAGGCAGTAATTCTATTTGCTTTTCATTAATTTCAGCTGTCAAAAACTGATCAGTTCTGAAAAGCCACATTGCTTCATATGCAAGAAACATTTTATCACAAATCACTGAACCACACAAAGAACCAAAAAAGCAAAGGTCACTGTCATGTATTCTCCATCCCAGGCAGTATACCATCCCCATGACCCTCCAAATACATCCAAGCAAATGAGAAGGAAATGGCCTGCACAAACCACAAACCCCGATGCCATGTACTGTCCTCCACCGGCAGAGCCCGAGCTCCCCGCCGGTCCCAGGGTGCATCTCACTGCGAAGATCGGTGTGGCACAGGTCAAACATCAGCCGTTTGAACCGCGTGGGCTACGGAGGCCCCTCCAGTTCAAACAGCTCCCTGCCTGTCTGCTGTTCCCGGGATGCATCCTACTGCGAAGGCCGGCACGCCGCAGGTCAAATGCCAGCCGTCTGAACTGGAGGGGTCTCCATAGCCCACGCGGTTCAAACAGCTGATGTCTGACCTGCGCCACGCCGACCCCTCGCAACAAGATGCACCCCGGGAACAGCAGACCGGCAGGAAGCTCAAGTTCCGCCAGCAGAAGACGACACACGGCATCAAAGCCCATGGTCAGCACAGGCCATCTCCCTCTCATCTGTCCAGACACAGCAGAAAATCATGAGGGCAATATACCGCCTGGGATAGAGGTCACACGAAACAAACCTCCACCCTTCCAGCTCATGGCACAGTTCAGTGATTCATGACAAAATGTTTCCTGCATTTGACCTGAGCCACCATGCTGACTGGGCTGAGTTGGGAGGAGGAGGGGGACGGCGCGCGAGAAGAAGAGACGCTACATTCGCTCCATAAGACGTACAGACATTTTCCCCCCACTTTTGGGGGAAAAAAGTGCGCCTTATGGAGTGAAAAATACGGTATATTTGTAAGCATTTTTTTTGTAATTTATTTATTTATTTGTATGTTTTTATATACCGAAATTTGGCACAAGCCTTCACTCCGGTTTACAGGTATAACAACCATTTACATGAACAGGCAAACGTTTTACATTAATAACTGTGGTAAAACGGCATAAATCTTTTCATGCTTTGCTATTTTTTTTTTATACAACATTTTCATTCCCTTCAGTATAATCTCCTAGTTCACATTTCACCATGCAAACAATTTTTTCAACACTTTGGGGTTAGCTGCATCTTTGGCTAATATAGAAATCATTGCTCTTAACTTAGAAATGGAAAATGGTAGAAATTTTGATTTGGTATTTTTCTTGAAGTTGCTAATGCACCATTTGCACAACATACCTGGAAAATGCTGTCTATGCTGCTGTTTGTCTAGCATAGTGCCACAAACAGGTCTGGTTTTCAGGGAATCCACAATGAATATGCATGAGGTATATTTGCATACACCGCCTCTACTGTATGCAGATATATCTCGTATATTCATTGTGGATTTCCTGTAAACCAGATCTGTGTGTTGCATTTCAGGACCGGATTTGCCAACCCCTGGGCTTGCTTTTCTGCACTAATACCAAAAAGCACAAGTTTGTGAATAGATGACTTGGAAAGTGGAAAAGTTGAGCATAGACCACTGCCCCCTAATCCAGTCTCCCCCATCCCTCTCCCCCCACTCTTCTTCTCTAGTGATCAGGAAGAGATAATGTAATCCTGAAACAGATACTACAGAGCAAAGCACAGACACAAAAAGAGCTTGAATTAGCACAAGTTTGAAACTATGGGAAGTAGTGTCAAAGGTCAAGGTTTCAACCTTGTCCTCGATGAATGGTACTACCACTCATAACTTTCAAACTTGTGCTAAATTTGAACACTTTTTGTGTCTGGAACCTAGGGCTTAATTTTTGGCAGAATGACCCAGAATAGCATTCTACTCCTTTTTTTCTGAGAAATAGTAGACCTAGCAGTGTAAATCAATGCTGGCTCCCTGGTGGAAACAGATCAAAGCCAGTAGCATCACGGATAATTTCTGGACCCCAGTCCCTGGAGGAAGCAGAGCAGAGAGCATTGGAGCTCCTTACCCTGATACAGGGTAGTCACATCACCTTGATTTTTGTGCAATTTCCCAGCACAATTGAGGAGGCTATGAGGGGGAACAGCCAAGGTCATTCCAGTCTGTCCTCATCCCTCAAGGCAGAGGAAACCCAGTTGAATCTACAAGAGGAAGCCTGTGCCTTACTGGCTAAAGAGGGTGAGGAGGAAAGTTGCTGGAGAAGATATTTTTCTCAATTGGGGAGGATCGAGGATCAGAGATTAGGGGTGAGAATTGGGGGCCCTAAGATCACTGGTGGTGGTGGTGGGAAGGGGGAGCAGAGAAGGACTATTGGGAGATTCATGGGGGGCAGTGAAGATGGGAATGAAGGACCAGGATCCCCAGGTCAGAGAGGAAGAAGAGAGTTGAGAGAAGGGGCATTACCCCCCCTCTCTCTCTACCCTTTTCCTCCTTACCCCAATGATCCTCCACCCCCCAGCTCCTGCAGTGGTCATCCCCCAGCTGACTTTCAGCCACCAAGCGAAGAATGGCTAGGGCGTGAGTACTGGTGCGGGCTAGGGATGAAGAATCCTTGGAATAAAGAGGAAGAGCATGAAGAGTGTGTTCGCATATGTATGAGAGAAAGTGTGTGTGTTTGGGACAAAAGACTTCACAGCTGGCCCTGGCCCAACCCCGCCCCCTCACATAAGTCATATGTGGTTCTCCTCCCCATGCAACAGTTCCCTTTTTGTCTATAAATTAAGTCCTGTACAGTAATATTTGTAAAGTAAACATTTTCAGAACTGATGTTTTGAATCAAAAAATGTTATGACTTGTTTGGCTAAATGGCAATCATTATACTAAAATTACTTGGCAATGCAACAATTTATTCTCAGAAGCAGCACTAATGGTCTGTAACAAGTAAAACAAAATCATTTCTCAAGTTATTGCAAAGTCAAAGATGGCCAAGATGACACTGTCTTTTTCAATATTTCTCATGTTCTTTGTACGTCTTGCTTTTTTCTATTTGCTCTGCTTCTTCTAAGAAGCAACAGCCGACAGAAGGAAACCTGTCTTCTCCTTCCAGCTGCACAAGCCACACCAATCACATGTCTTTCCCTAAGCATCTGCAGGACCCTCAGGATAAGATCAAGAAGCATAGAGTCAGAATCTGGACCCTTCCGGAAGATCGTCACACTTTCCTCTCTCAGCATCATATGTGAAACAGAGTCTGTATTTGCTTCTGGGTTCATCTCTGGGAGGCAGTAGGACAAGCAGAGTAACGACAAATGATGGATGCTTATATAGAAGATTTATCAGCTGTCTAATCTGACATCAAGTATCTTCCTGATAGAGAGGCAGAGTCCTGGTTACATATGTCAAAGCATCTATATTCAGAGCCATCAGCAGATTTTTCAAAATTCTGTGGCAAATTTGCATAATTTGGCATATATTCACATATTAAATAATATATATTGTTTTCACTTTATAAAAATAAAGTCATTTTCTGACAATTTTGTGTCCAGTTAATCCAATTGGTTCTTTATTAGAGGAAAAGGGATCTGTAACAGATCGCTGGCTGGGCTCTGCATGAGCAGCTGGTTTTTGGAACAGACTTCTCAGAGCCAGTTACTTGCAGACACAACGGCTTTATTCCATGTTTCAGTGTTTACTTCATATTTAAAGCTTCCAGCTTTTCTCCTGAGATACCAGGATCATCTGGTAAAATAAAATAAAAGCAAAAAGAACAGCATTCACGAAGTATAAAGGATCCCAAAAAGAGGAACACAAGGAAGAATATCTGGTGAAACTGAGGGAGACGAAGAAAGCAATCAAAAAAGCAAAAAGTCAGGCAGAAAAAAGGATTGCCAAAGAGGTAAAGCGAGGTGACAAAACCTTTTTCAGATATATCAAAGAAAGGAGAAAGATCCGAAATGGTATAGTGAAATTGAAAGGTGAAAAGATCAATGTGTGGAGAGAGACGAAGAAATGGCAGAAATATTAAACAAATACTTCAGTTTGGTGTTCATTAAAGAAGAACCTGGAGAAGGACCGTCGCTAGTTAACAAGAAACTGGAGGAGGGTGGAGCAGATGAAATACTTGTTTACAAAAGAGAACGTATGGGAAGAGCTAGGAAAACTGAAAGTGGACAAAGCCATGGGGCCTGCTGAGGTTCATCCCAGGATACTGAGGGAGCTCAGAGATGTGCTGCTGGGTCCGCTGCACGACCTGTTCAATAGATACCTGGAAATAGGAGTGGTGCCGAGTGACTGGAGAAGAGCAGTGGTGGTCCTGCTTCACAAGAGTGGGAGCAGAGAGGAGGCTGGAAAAAACAGGCTGGTTAGCCTCACCTCGGTGGTGGGAAAAGGAATGGAGACTCTGCTGAAGGAAAGGATAGTGAACTATCCACACTCAGGAGGATTGCTGGACTCGAGGCAGCATGGACTCACCAGGGGAAGGTCCTGTCAGACAAATCTGATTGATTTTTTTGATTGGGTGACTAAAGAATTGGTTTGAGGAAGAGCACGCAATGTGTTCTCTTGGATTTCAGCAAAGCTTTTGATACGGTCCTGCACAGGAGGCTTGTGAATAAAATGAAAATCTTGGAAGTGAGCACCAAGGTGGCGACATGGATTACAAACTGGTTGACGGATAGAAGACAGCATGTGATGGTAATTGGAACCTACTCTGAAGAGAGAGCCATGTTAAGTGGAGTGTCACAGGGATTGGTGTTGGGACTGGTCCTTTTCAACATCTTTGTGAGTGACCTTGCGGAAAGGATAGAAGGTAAAGTTCATCTATTTGCGGATGATACGAAGTAAGATCTGCTATAGAGTGGACATGCAGAAGGAGTAGAGAGAATGAGACGTGATTTAAGGAAGCTTGAATGGTGGTTGAAGATATGGCAGCTAGGATTCAATGCCAATAAGTGCAGAGTCATACATCTGGGGTGTGGTAATCCAAAAGAGCTGTACGTGATGGGGGTGAAGGGCTGTTGTGTGCACAGAGCAAGAGAGGGACCTTGGGGTGATAGTGTCTAGCGATCTGAAGAAGTCAGCGAGGAAATGTGACAGGCGATAGCTAAAGCCAGAAGAATGCTGGGCTGCATGGAGAGAGAAATAATTAGTAAGAAGAAGGAGGTGAGGCCTCAACTGGAGTACTGTGTTCAGTTCTGGAGACCATATCTCAAAAGGGACAGAAACAGGATGGAGGTGGTCCAGAGAAGGGCAACAAAAATGGTGGGAGCTTTTCATCAAATGACTAATGAGGAGAGGTTGAAGAAACTAAATACGTATATCCTAGGGGACAGGAGGTGCATGGGAGATATGATTCAGACCTTCAGATACCTGAAAGGTTTTAATGATGCACATTCAACAAACTTTCTCCATTGGAAAGAAATCAGTAGAACTAGGTGTCACGAAAAGAAACTCCAGGGAGGACGACTCAGAACCAACGTCAGAAAATATTTCTTCACGGAGAGGGTGGTGGATGCCTGGAATGTCCTTCCGGAGAAGGTGGTAAAAACAAAAATGGTTAAAGATTTCAAAGGGACATGGGATAAACACTGTGGATCCCTAAAGGCTGCAGGATGAAAAAGAGGAAGAGTGCATGGGGGTAACCTGCTGGTGTGGCAGTTACTACTCTTACCCAATAAGCCTTCATACCGTTTATGCAACTCATTATTGCTCTCTGTTTTAATGACAGGGGGAAAAGAGGAAAAGGAGAATTAGTTTCGGACAGCAACCAATAAGGACATTGAATTTTATGGTCTGAGAAAACAAATAAGAATGGGGGTAACTTGCTGATGCGACTGTTAGTACCCTTAATCAATTAGCCTTAAACTTGTGATGTAACTCAAACATTGCTCTCTTCTTCAACGGCAAGAGATAAGAGATAATGGGGAATTGGACTCAGGCAGTAACCAACAAGGGTCCTGGACTTTAACAGTTTGGGAAACTAAGTATAGGGGTAACTTGTATACCAACAGCAGATGCCACTCCCTGATGCTACCATTATAGGGGAGACCTGTATGGAATGGCTGATGCTACCATAAGCTTGCTGGGCTGATTAGATGGACCATTTTGTCCTTTTCTGCCATCATTTCTATGTTTATGTGTAGGCCAGACCAATTTCCAAGGACCATATAAGTATTTTCCAATTGTACCTCTGCTGATTCAAAATCCCTAATCCAATGCTGCAGACATCTCTGTTTCTGGGTCTAAGCAAGCCCTTTCCCTCTGGGCTCCCTGTCTGGTTCTGTCTCTGTTTGAAAGGCTGTGCTACGTTGAAGGATAGTGAGCCCTTGTACTGCTGATACACCATGGCAGCAGGTCTTCTGCCTAGCCAATCATCTCTCCCTCGGGTTGAGCCCTCAAGATTTTGGCAGCCGGCAGGACTTACAGCTGGAGACGGAAGTGGATGTTGGGGAGATACCAGTTCCGGAGATGGTTTTCAAGGGTGATGAGTCAGACGAACTGAACCAAATCACTGTGAACCGGGAAGATGTAGGCCAGATTGACAAACTAAAAAGAGTAGCAAATCACCTGGACCGGATAGTATGCATCCTAGGGTACAAAAGGAACTCAAAAATGAAATTTCTGATCTATTAGTTAAAATTTGTAACCTATCATTAAAATCATCCATTGTACCTGAAGACTGGAGGGTGGCCAATGTAACCCCAATATTTAAAAAGGGCTCCAGGGGTGATCCAGGTAACTATAGACCAGTGAGCCTGACTTCAGTGCCGGGAAAAATATTGGAAACTATTCTCAAGATCAAAATCGTAGAGCATAAAGACAGACATGGTTTAACGGAACACAGTCAACATGGATTTACCCAAGGGAAGTCTTGCCTAACAAATGTGCTTCATTTTTTTGAAGGGATTAATAAACATGTGGATAAAGGTGAACCTGTAGATACAGTGTATTTTGATTTTCAGAAGGCGTTTGAAACAGTCCCTCAAGAGAGGCTTCTAAGAAAACTAAAAAGTCATGGGATAGCAGGCGATGTCCTTTCATGGATTACAAACTGGTTAAAAGACAGGAAACAGAGTAGGATTAAATGGTCAATTTTCTCAGTGGAAAAGGGTAAACAGTGGAGTGCCTCAGGGATCTGTACTTGGACTGGTGCTTTTCAATATATATAAATGATCTGGAAAGGAATACGATGAGTGAGGTTATCAAATTTGCGGACGATACAACATTATTCAGAGTAGTTAAATTACAAGCGGATTGTGATACATTATAGGAAGACCTTGCAAGACTGGAAGATTGGGCATTCAAATAGCAGATGAAATTTAATGTGGACAAGTGCAAGGTGTTGCACATAGGGAAAAATAACCCTTGCTGTAGTTACACGATGTTAGGTTCCATATTAGAAACTACCACCCAGGAAAAAGATCTAGGCATTAGTGGATAATACTTTAAAATCATCGACTCAGTTTGCTACAGCAGTCAAAAAAGCAAACAGAATATTAGGAATTATTAGGAAGGGAATGGTTAATAAAACGGAAAATGTCATAATGCCTCTGTATCGCTCCATGGTGAGACCACACCTTGAATACTGCGTATAATTCTGGTTGCAACATCTCAGAAAATATGTAGTTGCAATGGAGAAGGTACAGAGAAGGGCAACCAAAATGATAAAGGGGATGGATCAACTCCCCTATGAGGAAAGGCTGAAGAGGTTAGGGCTGTTCAGCTTGGAGAAGAGACGGCCGAGGGGGGATATGATAGAGGTCTTTAAGATCATGAGAGGTCTTGAATGAGTAGATGTGAATCAGTTATTTACACTTTTAGATAATAGAAGGACTAGGGGGCATTCCATGAAGTTAGCAAGTAGCACATTTAAGACTAATCAAAGAAAATTATTTTTCACTCAATGCACAATTAAGCTCTGGAATTTGTTGCCAGAGGATGTGGTTAGTGCAGTTAGTGTGGCTGGGTTCAAAAAAGGTTTGGATAAGTTCTTGGAGAAGTCCATTAACTGCTATTAATCAAGTTTACTTAGGGAATAGCCATTGCTATTAATTGCATCAGAAGTATGGGATCTTCTTGGTTTTGGGTAATTGCCAGGTTCTTGTGGCCTGGGTTTGGCCTCTGTTAGAAACAGGATGCTGGGCTTAATGGACCCTTGGTCTGACCCAGCATGGCAATTTCTTATGTTCTTATGAGTCAAGGTCCCATCCGAGGTCGTAGCTGACTGAAGACACAAGTGGAGTCAAGGTCCAGAATGGGGTCGGCAGCAAGAAGACAATCCAAGGATCAAGACAACACAAGGGAGCGGGCAACAACCAGGATGAGGGCACACAGGAGAGAGCCAGGAAAGGAGTAGGAATACAGGGCAAACTAGGAACGCTGGGCAGCAAGTACTGCAGAACTGCAGGGGACTTGTTGCGAAGGCAGTAGGTTGTAGTTTTAGGCCTCCCTTTATACAAGGCAAGTTGTGACATCATCGGAGCATGACAAAGGAAGTCCTGCCAGCAGGTCCTATAAAAGGGTTCAAGAGCTGCAGGAAGTTTAGCCATGTTCCTTGGACGCAGCATGATGCCAGAGGTGCCTTAGATCAGAGGTGAGGAGCGTTACAGGCTGTATTCTCTCTGGCTTAAGATACACGCTGATTCTGCAATTTGGTCTTAGCTGTGTCTCTCAATTAGTAATGTACTTTTCCTGGTTGCTACCTCGATCCTAATTAATTCTCTGCAAAGAATCTCCAAATTACATTTCCCAGCAGCCTTGTGCTTCCTGTTCCTTTTGGCTTTACAATTGCCTAACTCTTATTTACTTTTTCTTTCCCTCTTGAAGCAGTGTTCCCCCTGGACCTCCTCCTTCCTTCTGGGGCCTTTAATTTTCCTGTCTTTCCTTGTGGCTTCTGGCTGTGTGAAACCCCTGCGTCATCACAACGTCTTACTGATGCTGGAGGGGAAGGAGAAAGGATCTGGAGAGAGAGAATCTCAGGCAAGAGGGATGGAGGCATAAGGGTTAGAGGGGGATTAAAGAGGAGGATAGACAGAGGGAGGAGAGATAAGGGCATCAGGAAGCAGAGGGAAAGGGAGTAGGGAAAGGGGATCAGGGTCAGAAGAAGAAGAGGAAGGAATGATCTAATCACACTACTCCCATTCCCCCCCATTTGATAAGAACATAAGAACATAAGAAATTGCCATGCTGAGTCAGACCAAGGGTCCATCAAGCCCAGCATCCTGTTTCCAGCAGAGGCCAAACCAGGCCACAAGAACCTGGCAATTACCGAAACACTAAGAAGATCCCATGATACTGATGCAATTAATAACAGTGGCTATTCCCTAAGTAAACTTGATTAATAGCCTCTCTTACACACACACTCGTCAATTCTTTCACTCATATTTCACAACACCTCCAATCCTCTCACACAGTCTTTCTAAATACACTCCATTGTTCACAAAGTACAACCCCTCTGCTCACCTCTCATGCCCCACAGCATATCCAATCACCTCAGTCACTCCCTGCTACTTCTCCAATCCCCCTCCTCATTCCTTCTTCTCCAATCCCCCACATCTGCTCCCTCCCCCACAACCCCTGAGATCACTTCATTATTGCCTTCCTGACCCCCCACTCTTTCTTGCCTCCATCCCCTCTACCTCACAGACCGGCAGTGTAATTGTATCCATCTCCTCATCTGCTCATAGCCAGAGTATCCTCTTCTGACTGAAGACACAAGCGCCGGCCATCCATTGCTCCTACCATGTGACAGGGGCCGACCTATGGCACTGGTACCCCCTGTGACATAGTAAGGTCAAAGGCTATCGGTGCCATTTTGAATACCGGCAGCCGACGGCGTGAGTGCAGGAGATGGCTCTCGGACTTCCTGCTGGACCACCAGGGAGTTTTGGTAAGTCTTGGGGGGGGGCGGGGGTCAGAAGGGTGGGGGGTTTGTTTAAATTCGCTCCTTTAGGCGGCAGAATAATTTGGTGAAGATTCGTTGTATTCGTGGGGAATCGCGATACGTTTCGCTTCCCCACGAATACAACGAATATGGCCCTATACATTGC
Organism: Rhinatrema bivittatum; assembly: GCF_901001135.1. Lineage (NCBI taxonomy): Eukaryota > Metazoa > Chordata > Amphibia > Gymnophiona > Rhinatrematidae > Rhinatrema > Rhinatrema bivittatum. The sequence goes on along the minus strand of NC_042621.1, from coordinate 66,981,811 downwards.
AGATTACCAATACATTGGAAACGAATGCACACCCCTACTATCTATGTATACTCAGCCGGCAAAGCATGTGTTTTACTAACCACCAAGGCTCATGATCAATTGTAGAAGCTTATCTGCACTTGCTTATTAGCTTAGCCAAATATGTCTTTCCAGTAATAAACAATTTCTTTGTTCTCAGAAAACCCTAAGATTCTTACTTATCTCTGAGAAAAAACAAATATCTTTCTGCTACTTTCTTCTACTTATGCAGCTTGGTTGGACATCTCAGAAATGACCTCTAAACCACTGCTTGGGCCTGGGCCTCCTTATGCTAACAGGACTTGCTGTACTACTCTGCGAGATTCTGATGTATAGTTCTTTCATTCTAAGAAACATGGGCCATAGCACTCATTTTCTGTCCTACACAGAGCAAACCACCAAATCTGATAACACCCAACACCTTCTATTAAACATCTTTATCTTCTACCTTCTTTCAAGAATGCTTTTAGTGCCTAATGACTAACAGACCAAGTAAAGGCTGAGGGCACAGGCATGATAGGGGAAAATGCGGCTCGCACCTTGTTTAAATGCTGGCTTTGTTAAATTTAACTGGAAAATAGAACACTAGCTAAAATTATTATAGACTACAACTCTTGCCACAAAGTGGAGATCATCTTAATTCTTGTTCATCTTATCACAAATATAGAAATGACAGCAGAAGAAGACCAAACGGCCCATCCAGTCTGCCCAGCACGCTTTCACACTTTTTTTTTTCTCTCATACTTATCTGTTACTCTTGGCCCCCATCAGCAACCCTCTGGTTCCAGTTTCCCTCCATCCCCGCCATCGATGTAGAGAGCAGCGCTGGAGTTGCATCCAAGTGAAGCATCTAGCTCAATTGGTCAGGGGTAGCAACTGCTGCAATAAGCAAGTTACTCCCATGCTTATTTGTTTTCCCAGCCTGTGCCATTCAGTCCTTGTTAGTTGTTGTCTGAATATAATTCCTCTTTTCTTTATTCCCCCTGCACTAGCAACAGCTGCAGATTATGCACTAATGCTCTGGCCACAGTCCCTTTTGTCAGGTCATAAGAAGAAGATTAGGAGGTCATGACATCAGTGTCCTTAAGTAAGGTATCCCACTTATTTCCCATGCAAAGTCACACACTTTACATTCCCTCTCTTTTACAATCCTTAAACCATCCACAATCCTCACCTCAGCTCACGCCATGACCAACAGATGAAACCATTATCTATAGTGGTTCAACAGAACTCTCCTCCCGCAGACACTCGCCATGGGATAAGGAAAATGTGGTACCTCCAAAGAGCTTTACAAGAAAGAATATTTTTTAATGAGAAATAAAATTAGTGTAAACAAACATGCAGATAAAAGTGAGCTGGTTCATATAGTGTATTTGTATTTTTAGAAGACATCTGACAAAGCCCCTCATGAGAGACTCATAAGAACATAAGTAGAACATAAGAAAATGCCATACTGGGTCAGACCAAGGGTCCATCAAGCCCAGCATCCTGTTTCCAACAGTGGCCAATCCAGGCCATAAGAACCTGGCAAGTACCCAAAAACTAAGTCTATTCCATGTTACCATTGCTAATGGCAGTGGCTATTCTCTAAGTGAACTTAATAGCAGGTAATGGACTTCTCCTCCAAGAACTTATCCAATCCTTTTTTAAACACAGCTATACTAACTGCACTAACCACATCCAAAGTAACTTGGCAGGTAATGGAATAAGGAGGCAGTGCTATATTATGGATCAGTAACTGGATAAAAGGAAACAGAGGGTAGGACTTTATGGTCAGTTTTCCAAGTGGAGAAAGGTTGTTAGAGGAGTGCCCCAGGGGTTTGTAGTGCTATTTAGCATATTCATAAATAATTTGGCGAAAGGGACAGTAAGTGAGGAGACCAAGTTTGCAGGTGACAAAATTGTTTAGATTTGTTAAAACAGCTGCAGATTATGAAGAAATACAGAAGGACCTTATGAGACTAGGGGCCTGGGCATCTATTTATCTGGGCCTGGCACTTTGGCACGTAACGCGTGGCTGGGCCCCTTTGAAGATGCGCACAAGGCCCGGCCATGCACGTAACCCCCCCGTTTTTTGCACGAGGTGGGGGATTTAAAATTTGGCCATAAAATATTAAAACAAAAATATAAAACAAAACAGTATAATTAAATACATTTCTAATCACATTGCTGCAAATGCATCTTGAAAAAGTAAGGTCTTAAGAAGCCTCCAGAAGATTTTACTGTCATCAATCTCTCTCACATAAATTGGCAGAACGTTCCAACAATCTGGGACATAAATAGAGAAAGCACGACTCCTCATGCTAAGAAGATGAGCAGATTTCACAGAGGGTACAGTAAGCAGATTTTTCTGACTAGACCACAAATGTCTACCTGGGGTATAGGTTTCTCAACTGACATTTTAAGTATTTAGGTCCATTAACCTTCAATGCCTTAACAAGAACTATAAATCTTACCCTCTCCCTTACTGGTAACCAGTGTAATTATTTTAAGCCCGATGAAATATGCTCATCTCGGCATCTGCCTGAAATTAGACGGGTGGCGGAATTCAATACCATCTATAAAGCTCTTAATGAAGAATTCGGTAACCCAAAATAGATCATGTTATAATAATCGACATAGGTTAAACATAAGATTGTAAAATAGTATGAAAGTCATGTGGTTCAAGAATATACGTCTCAATAAATGTAATTTGTAATATCCACCTCGCAGGACCTGCATCTAAATGGCAGATACAATTTCATGGAGGCAAATGCAAAGTAATGCACATAAGGCAAAATAATCCCAACTACAGGAATGCAATGCTGGGCTCGGTGTTAGGAGTAGTCCCCCAGAAAAAGGACTTGCCATTCCTAGTAGACAATACCTTGAAATCTTCGGCTCAGTGTGCAGTTTCAGTCAAAATGGCAAACAGAATGTTAGGAATTATTTGGAAATAAACCGAGAACAACACTGAAAATATCATAATGTCTTTATACAGATCCATGGTGCGACTGCACCTTGAGTACTGTGTTCTGGTCACCCATCTCAAAAGACAAAGCGGGCATAGAAAAGGGACAGAGAAGGGCAACAAAAATGATAAAGGGGATGGAAAAATTGCTTTATTGAGAAAGGCTAAACAGATTAGGGATTGTTAGCATGGAAAAGGGACAACAGAGGGGATAGGATTGAGATTTATAAAATCATGAGTGGGTTAGAATGGACAAATAGGGAACAGTTATTTACCCTTTCAAATAACACTAGGAATAGGGGACACTCCATGAAACTAGCTCCAGCTGATTTTAAACAAATTGCAGGAAGGATTTTTTCATTCAGTGCACATTCAAGCTACGGAATTTGTTGCCAGAGGATGTGGTCAAGGCAACCAACACAGTGAGGTTCAAAAGAGGTTTGGAAAATTCCTTAAGGAAAAGTCCATTAACAGTTATAAGCCAGGCAGACTTGGGAAAGCCAGCGTTTTTTCCCTGGGACTAAGTTACATGAAGTAGAAAAACAACTATTATGGATCTGCTGGGTACTTGTCGCCCTGACTGGCTAATGTTGGAAATAGGATTCTGGACTCGATAGATCTTAGTCTGACCCAGCAAGGCACTTCTTAGCTACAGGTGAAAAAGGTTTGGGAGCATGAAGCAATGTACCAAAACCGTGAAGATTATGGATATTCAATTTATGTGCCTCACAAAATTGGAAGTAATGACACCTGCATTTTAATCTGCTTCCAGTTTTAAAAAAAATGTGGATTTCCTTGAGAGCTGGTTATTTGCTGTGGATCTTAGAGAAACCTGCTAAAAACAGAGGCAGATTCTTAGACATCCACATTAGATTCTGAATGGATCTTTCAATGGATTTCCACTGATCCACTGGGGATATTGATAACTGCAACCACTTCTTCAAAAAGGTTGAGGGCTGACTCAATAGTACAGCAAGAGGTATGTGCACTGCCGTACAGAGATTTGACTCCCAAGCCTTCCTTGTGTACCTCTGGACAGCTGCGGTTAGAGAGACTGTAGAGGTTATTAACTGAAGATAACCCCAGGGGCGGTTCTATAATGAGGTAGGGTGAGGCGGCCGCCTCAGGCGGCAAGATTTTGAGGCGGCATAATTGCCCCCTTGAAACCTTCCTACCACAGCCGCCTCATCCTCATTACTAGGAACTCTCTGGATTTGGCCCGGAGAATCCAGAATTCTAAAGGAATTGCCAAGTTTCTGGGCCAGCAGAAGAAAACTTCGGGCAGTGGCATACTGGGAGGGAGGGCTTTATTTTCCCATCCCGCCCAGCAGCTGAACTGAAGAAAGCACATGGCCGCCGGCAATGTTCCCTAATCTGCACTAATGTGCTGCCGCGCACATCTTGCCCCTTCCCTGCAAGCAATAAGACCAGCGGGGCTGTTTAAGGGGAGAAGAAGCCCATGGCCGCCAGGAGATCCCATTCCCCCCCCACCAGCAGTCCAACTGAAAAAGGCCACTGCCGCCAGGGTATCCTATCCCGCCCAGCGGCTGAAATGGAGGAGGCCCCTTAGCTGCCAGGGGATTGCATCCCTGCCAGAGGCCAATAGAGCAGGCACCATGGCTCCCGGGGGATCATGTCCTGCCCAGCAACCCAACTAACGGAGGCCCCGTGTTGGCAGGGGATCAGTCCTGCACACCTGCTAGAGAGAGGAAGTGTGTATGTGTGCATGTAAGCACGTGCACTGAGAAAGAAGAAGCATATGCCTGTGCTTGAGAGAGAGGAAATACATGTATGTGTATGCAAGAGTGAGTGGAAGCCAGCATGTCTGTATGCCTGACAGAGAGGGTGTGTGTGTGTGTGTGTGTGTGTGTGTATGTGTATATATGAGAGGGAGGGTTTGTGTGTGTGTGTGTGTATATATGAGAGAGAGAGGGTGTGTGTGTGTGTGTGTATATATGAGAGAGAGGGGGTGTATGTGTATATATGAGAGAGAGGGTGTGTGTGTATGTGTATATATGAGAGAGAGGGTGTGTGTGTGTGTGTATATATGAGAGAGAGGGTGTGTTTGTGTATGTGTATATATGAGAGAGAGGGTGTGTGTATATGTGAGAGAGAGGGTGTGTGTGTGTATATATGAGAGAGAGGGTGTGTGTGTGTGTGTATATGTGTATATATGAGAGAGAGGGTGTGTGTGTGTGTATGTGTATATATGAGAGAGAGGGTGTGCTTGTGTATGTGTATATATGAGAGAGAGGGTGTGTGTGTGTGTGTGTGTGTGTATGTGTATATATGAGAGAAAGGATGTGTGTGTGTGTATGTGTATATATGAGAGAGAGGGTATGTGTGTGTATGTGTATATATGAGAGAGAGGTGTTGTGTGTGTGTGTGTATGTGTATATATGAGAGAGAGGGTGTGTGTGTGTATATATATGAGAGAGAGGGTGTTTGTATGTTTGTATATGAGATACTGCATCTACAGCTCTGGAGCTGCTCGTTAATCAACCTAATATTAGGATGAAAATCAGTTTAAACTGAAAACGAAGGACCCTAAAGAAAGCAAACTAGCTTTAAATTTGATATTTTACTTTAATACACTTCTTAAACCATATGGTTCATATTAAATTTATGACACTTTCCTAAATGCACTAGGAATCATGCTTCAGTTTCTGAATCTCATAGTAAGTAACATCTAATAGTGTTTTCCCTGTATATACTACTGAAAGGAATTTATTTTAACATCTACTGAATGGGAGTATTTTGTGTCCATCACTACCTTGTTTACCTCCCAATTCAGGCAATTTATTTGTGCAAAAAGCAAAGTGTAATAGAAGCAGAGAGAATCTCATATTTTAGCAATTTATTTGTTTTTATTATTCAGAAGAGATAAGTATTTGGCACGGACTGAGGGAATGAAATGCATAACAATATTAAATTTAATGTTCTATTGGCATCTGTAAATCTTGTTTGTCAACTGCTAATCCCCGAGGGCTATGAACTGGTTTAGTTTTCAGGCTAATCAAAATGGTTAAGTTTAACTACAGTACTATATCCACATACATTTTATGAATATTCATTGCTGACATTCTGAAAACCAGTAATGTTGGAGGCCCTTAAGAGTTGTTGCAAAAAAAAATAAATATATATATCCAATCTAATCAATGAATTTAATACCACCAGCAAAACAAATGTTCAGAATTATCTGCCCAACCGATTATGGCCAACCCATACACACAGCTACATAAAGAAAATATACTTTTACATATTAAACCATCAGAACGCTATCTGTGCAGAAAAGGGAACCCTCACTATTTCAGGAAGCTCTATAAAAACTACACATAATGAAACTAAGACAGCTCCATTCATATTATCCAGCTGATCTATTAGGCTCTGGTTGGTTGATCAATAAACAGTTAAGCTAGTCACTTCTTTTTAAATATGATAAAGACTATACAGCACTTGTTGCTCTATAACAAAAACCTAAACACAACACGGTTAAGGCAGAGGACTCACTTTATGGAGCACTCCCTCTGTTAATAGCCAGGGCATCCAGGACTGGTGTTGCCCCAGTTCTCAGCTGGCCCCCATTACCAATACGGATGACAGACAGAGACCTTGACTTGCTTTGTAAAAATTATACCCACAACTATATTAACAAGTCAAATAATACAACTGCATAACCTTAGGTACCAAGCCTCACCTGGTACGACACTCTTAACCCCCCTTCCCCTTTCCTTGGAGCACGGAGCCCACCGCCTGGATACACAGGGCTGGAACCAGGGTCATGTGCCCCGAACCTTGCACTCTCCAGGTCTGGTCATCGACCCCATGTTGTGCAATAGAGCTGAGCCTGCCCCCCTAGGCAGTACTCTCCCAAGGCCTGCCGTATCTTGCAAGGCACTGCCTGTGGTATGCCAAGCAGTAGCTCCTCTCGTTCTCTGTGTCCAGGTGGGTGGCCACAGACCCCTAACGCTGGCCCAGCTAAATGCTCCCCATCTCCCAGAGGCTCAGACACCTGCCAAAGCTGAGCCATTCCTGCCAGACCACACATGCGTGCATCCAGGTGAGGAAGGCGCAACCCTCAGTCCGCTGTGGGTGTTGAACTCAAATATGTGTACGTGTATGTAAATATATATACATACACATATGTATACATATACGTATACACACACATATACACGTAAACACACACTTATAAATACCCCACCAGACCTTATGATATAAACTATCATATGGATGCTTGTTTTATTTGAATAACTATGTATTTTTATTATGTGCCCAGCTGGATAAGATGCTTTTACTGGTGGTTTATAACGTTTTAATAAATGGAATGAAAAGCAGAGGGAAACAGTCTGGGTGGACTGGCAGCAGACGGAAGGCGGACTTGAGGGAGCCAATTTTGCACTTCATGAAGATGTGCAAGGCACTGTCAAAGGAAGCAAAGGTCATGAACCATTCATCTTGAGGGATGAAATCGTTGACCAAGGAGCCCTCAGGTAAGATAGCTTGTGTATCAGCCTGAACCTTCCTGCAGTGAAATGATCTGTTGGAAGGGGCACAGCAAAGGGGTCCCTTATGCAACCCAGATGGATCTCATTAGCCATCTTAACACGGATGATGAATGTGTGGTGGGAGGTGGACCCTGAGGTTGGGGGATGGATCCTGGTGGTGTGGGGGGGCATTATAGAGGATCCTGAAACTTTCCTTAAAAAACAAGTGTCAAAGTGGCTTGTCTATAGGGATACAGCATGAGCTAAGTTTCCATGGCTTCCCAGCGCACCGGGATAGGTGCTCTATAAACCGTTATCTTTCATTTGCTTTGGGTGGCTCCCAGCTTCTTGGGGCATTTAACAAAAGGGTGGAGAAAGAAGCAGCTGGAGTACAAACGTTTGAATCGACACTTGGTTGAGGGACAGCAGTTTCTGTTAAATCGCCAGCAGATGCTAGACGAGGTGGAGCTCCCCCTGCCTAGAGCCCAAAAGAGATAGGAGGCAGATCTAGCTTCAGGCAGCTCACATCACTGGCATGCCTGGACATGCATGTCAGCCATAGCTTTGTGTCCTGGCTACCCCAAAAGACCACCAGGGTCCCAGCCATCGTCTTTCTAAGGGCCTCATTGAAATTGAGGCAGGGAAAAAACTCTTGCATTGCTTATATGCTCCCAAGATGGCATCCAAGTAGCACCAAAGAGGGAATGTCTGCAAAATATCAGCCCTGAAGACCACAGTCGCTAGGCAAGCACAGGCCCACACACAATTGGATCATCTTATGCTGGACTGGTCTAATAGATTTTCTTTCCTCTGTCTTCCCCTGCTTCCAGTACCCTTGAAGCAAGTGGAAGATATCAATGTGTCACCCTACGAATTTGTCTGCACAGCAACTTTTGGATGGTGCCCCATAAACATGGGTAGGCCAATATAGAGGATCCCATCAGGGACCCATTGCCCTCAACAGAGGAGCCTCTAGAAACCCAGTGGAAAAACAGCTTCGAGAACAGTTTTGGCTCGAGTGGGAAGAATGCCACCTAGAACATCGCTTGCACCAACTCAGTGCCCACAGGGCTGAGATACCTTGTGATGCAGCAACTACATTTGCTGGTATGAGATCTCTGGTGTCAGGAGTGATAGGGAAGGGCACTTCCAGAGACTGTCTTAGGGCCAATTCCTGGGGCTGTAACGGCAGGAGGAGAATTCTCAGAGAACTGGATTTGTCTCACTGCTTGGTCCATTACAGGGCTGTTTGTGTAGGGGGGCAGACGAAGGTGGTGACCTATGCTGACTGAGGCAGCTCAGATAAACGTCCTTGTTCTTTGAGGCCACCTCACCTTTGCAAAGATGACCCCTCTTACGGCCACACTCAGCAATAGAAACTGGTGCCTGTGACTGAGCTGCTTTGCTAGGTGGCACTTCCCTCCCCCCCCCCCCCCCCGAAACTCTCCCCCTTCAGGATCTGGGAGGGAGATCCCCTGCCCTACCCCTGACCTCCTGGATGTCCTTTGTGTTCACGCGCTCCACAGGGACAGTGGTGGGGCATTCCTGTCCCATGTCCACCCCCTCTCCATAAGGAATGCGCCTGCTAATGGGGCAGCCAAGCTCAGTGTGGGGACATAAACCTGTGCCCCATTGTCAACCAATGCAACATTGCTTAAGGGAGGAGAGTGAAGGGTCAGAGAGGTACTCACCAGAATCACAGAACAGAGGGAGTTGTCCTCGTAGGAGGGGCCATGCTACGTCACCTGACCCAGAAGACAAGGGTAGCTGCACTGCAAGTCCCTGAAGTTGTGCTGCCCGAGCTACTATCTTCCCCCCCTTTTTTTTTTTTTTTTTTTTTTTTTTTTTTAATATAAATTCAGGCCAAAAGTATAGGGTACAAAGCCCTGCCGAATTTCTTTTCTTTTTTATACTGTCCAGGAACAGAAGACCAGGAGATCAGGGCAGGCAGAGGAGAAAGAAGCGGCGATCCAAGAGGAAGACTGCAGGTGCCACAGCAATTTAAAAAACCTCAGGTGCCCCCCCCCCCCCTCCCCTGATGACAGTATCCAACCAATCCAAGGGCTTGGGCAGTTGCAGTTGTGCATACTTCCTGGTAGTTTCAGATGGCCCTGGGCCTAGCAAGCATCAGCCACCATGAAAGGCGGCGGCCGAGGAGGAAGGGAAAACAACGTGGCGCCAGAAGGTCGCCACGCCTCATCTCCCCCATAGCCTGATCCTTCAGCCCGCCTGCTCACCACCTGCCCTCCTCCCCCCACCCACACCTGATGGACTGGTAAGTGCCCGGAGCTACTGTCCCCTCCTTTCCGCCTTCCCCATCTGAAGACATGGGGGAAAATGGGCCACGTGGCATTTGGGTGGGGGACAAACAGGGTGGAGGGGGGTGCATATTCGGGAGAAAAGGGGGGGCTGAGCCATGAGTCTCCCAGGCAGGTGGACCCAGCGGCCCCGTTATTGGCAGTGCCTGCCCACTCTCCTCAGGCAGGCTGGGGTGGCAGCTGTCCATTTTTTCTAACAAAAGAAAACCGTGTCATTTCAATGCTGTAACTAACTGCAACAAGAGATGAAAAAGCATTCATATTTTAAAGTGTTCTTCAAATCCACATTTATGCAAAATGTAATTTAAAGGAAAACATTTTGCTTCCCCCTCAATTAAGCTAAGAAAAAAATATTCTCTCTTGTTCACCTAAAGTGGTTATGCAGCCACTTCAAATTAGATGCCTGCAGATAAAGGAATTTTATTGAAATACATTTTTTGCTTGGTGTGCATAAGAAACAATATACAATTTTCTTATTTTATTTTTTCTCCCTCAAAATGCAAACCAATACAAACACAGACTCTGTTTAGTTTCCTCCCCCATCCTCTCATTTACTCTTCCCCCTACAACTCCCTTTTAAGTCCATTCTGAAAATACACAATTCACTCAATTTCTCTTGACTTAAATTGCACTCAGGTGACATGTGCCCAAACAGGTCCATTCCCATCTTGACCCGATGACAAATCAACCTTTAATTAAGATTAAGAATAATTAACCACCTCGTTTCCTAGTTCCAGAGAACATAGCTTGAAAATAATTCCCTCATGCCTCTAAAAAGCTTTTTTTTCACTCTGGTATCTTTGATGACCACATTTTCCATCTGCATTAGATTATATAACATTCCTCTACTGCCAAAATGAAGGCCAATTCGATTCCTTCAATCAATTAGAATAACATTTTACTTACCAAACATGCCTTCCATATAAAGTCTAACATTTTTCCTGATCCAAGGCAGTAGGTCATCCAATAGAATCCCCTCTGCAGTTTACTTGACCTTTTGAACTATTACTGATCCTCAAAATTCCACAAACTTACCCCAATATTATTTTTTCAAAGAGGAAATGTGCCCTTGTCTATACCAAGACTAAGCTCCCTGCCCGGTGCACCCAATAATTTGCACCGGGTGTCCATCCCCAACGGTGCAGTTTTCCTCCTTTTTCTTCACCCTTTCATTGCCTTGAAGGCGGGCAGTCGTGGCTTGTCTCCTTCCCCTCTACTCCCCATCTCCAATCTAACCAGTCAAAAGCCTTCTCACTGTTAGTTTCAACATTGACTTGGAGCAATGGAAAATTTGTCATATATCATTGAGACCAGGATTTTTAGCAGGCTGACTACTGGGTATCTTCTTCACAAATTCTATCAGTACATCTAGAATCAAATCAGGCAATATCAAGGCTGTCTGCCATAATTTCTGCCAGTAACTTAAGGTCAAAATTCAACAAAGAAATCAGCCTGTACAATTCTGAGTTTTGTAAATCTCTACCCACTTTAGGCAATATGGCAATTAAAGCCTTGTTTGAAGCATACAGGAACTTCATCTACATGCCTTTCAAACATTACCCCAGGTGGTAAAACCTCCTTCTTATAAAAACTCCCTGCCAAATCCATCTGGTCCAGGGGCTTTATATATTAATTTAATTCCTACATTGATCTCTTGTAAGGTTATTTTTGTCATTAAGCTTGGTGAGCTGAGCTTTATTAATCTGAGGCAAATCTATCACCAGACTCAATATTACTCCCTTCTTTGAAACAGTGCCCTAAAAAAAAATCATAAAAAACATTGTTAATGTGCTTCCTTGAATTGACCAGATTCCCATTTTTATCCCTCACTGCAGCCACAAATCTTTATCCTGACCAAGTTTGGGCATTATCATCTTCCCTGATCTATTTCCATGATTAAACAGTTTAAATTTTTAGAAAAGAGTACTTATTTCCCTCTGGTACATTAATGAATTCAAGGCCATCTGGGATCAAATAAAATTAGTCCTATTCTCTGCCAAGAGATTTTTGGCTAACCTTTGCCTAGCTCTACATACTTGTCTTTATAATTTTAATAGCCTACTGTCAATGTCTGATTTTCCTTTAATTTTTGTAAGCTATCATTTCACCCCTCATTTTCACCTTTGCCATTTCCCAAAATAGGGCCAGTGATACCATATGTACTTGATTTTCCTGAAATTCTTCCCATTTTTGAACCAGGAATACCCAAAATCCCAGATCACTATATATATATATTCCTGCTTATCTCCTTTCTATGAGTTCTACCATTTAAGGTCAACCTAGATCAAAGCATGGTTATATATTTCAGGAGGTCTAATCAAGGCCCCCACCACTCTTGAAAAATAATCAACTGAGATACCAAAATGTAATCAATTCTAGATAGTGTTACATTTGTTCTAGACACAAGTGTCATTTTTTTTCAAGAAGGTCCAACACCCTGCATGCACCTAACTGGTCACATATAAGGGGAACCCTAATTATGTTGACTTATTCTTTCCCATTGCAAACCATGTTATTTTTTCAGGGTTGGATCATGTACACAGATTCCTATTCAGTACCAGAAGGCATGAGCCAAGCATCTGGATCAACAATGTAAAGAAAGCAACATCATAGTTGTTAGAAGCATAGACATTGCAAAATACAATATTTTCCTCAAGTAGTTTAGCTTTGAAGATATGGAAAAATTAGCGTAACAAAATAAAAAGTATTACCATTAGCAAGGTCCTTCATCCTTAATTACCTTCTCATCAATAAGTTTGTTTCATTTCTTAAAAAGGATTGCTAGCTCTGCTCTCTTTGTTCCGGAGGATGTCTACAACACATTCTCTACCCACAATCTTAAGTATCCCATGTTCAAGATTGAAGTGTATTTTTTGTAATAAAACTATATCAGCTTTATTTTTTATTTTGAGCTTGCAGGGCAATGGGAAGGAAAAAGAGAAATATGCTGGCCAAACATCTGGCCAAACTATATACAAGAATCATGTTTGCATGCAACTCCTCCCAACTAACAAACAGCCTTAATCCACTAAAGTAGCTCTGTCATTAGTATCTAAATCTTCATCTGTTGACTAGATTGTAAACTCCACAGAGAAGAGGCATTATGTGTATCTGTACAGAGCAATGTATACCTTGAAGAGCTATATAAATGATTAATAATCTCAGATCAAGAAGATTTTACCAAGTTAAAATCTATTTTGCATAGGTTATGTCCTATACTATAAAAAACTCCCCCCTCATCCACATGGTGCAACTTCTTCACTCCCACATTCTCTCCATCTCCTTTTTATTCCTATAGCCCCCTTCGTCTTCCTTCGTTTTCCCTCCCTATAATCAGAGGACTTGGAACCCATCCCCATAGCTCTAGACATTTCCAACCTCTCTCCCAGAACTATGTACTTTGAACACTGTCTGTTCTGCGCTCATTTTTTTTTTTTTAAACTCAAAGGCAGGCTACAAAATATCAGAAAGAGTGAAAATGGCCTCCCACTGCCCTGATCACAAGCAAAATAGAGAGATGAAAAAAGGGTGTACGAGGAGGCGAAAGGCATGCGAGTAGGGGGGAGAGGAGGAAGAGGCGGCAGATGCTTGGGGTTTCCTAGTCTTCTGCATTGTGGGATTTACAGTTACATGCTAAACAGTACAATATAGATTAGAATAAACTCTGCTGTTATGGAACAAGGAGTAATCCAAGTCAGAATAGTGTTATAAATTTTGGAGTGTTTAGTGTGCTTAAAACTAGAAAACAAATTGCAATTTAAAATGCATTCAGTGGGACCCTGTATTTGGAGGAAGAGGAGAAAAGCCGTCCTGATTCGGAGTGCTGAGAGGGAGAGAAAAAAAGAACCAGCTGATCCCCTGCCGTGTGAGAGGTGAAAGCGGAGGGTGAGATAATTACAGCCAGCTGACAACCTAGCCTCCAATATCATCAGGGCCCGGGAACTTTAAATCCCGAGGCCCTGATGATATAATACCATAAATGTTGGAACAACGTTTATGGTATTATATGGGCCGGCAAAGAAAAGCAAGATTTGCTATCTCCTCTCCAGCTACGGTTGGCCCCATGGATGCCCATATAAATCGGCATGGAACGCCACAAATGGACTGTACACGTGACAACTCTGATACATCTCTGAGTCCAGGCAATCAGCCTATGCCACCACAACCTCCAGGAGCTGCGCATGAAGAACATCATGTTGAAGTCACATCAGGAAATGTGAGTGTACAAGAAATACACTATCCATTAACTGAAGTGGCTCCAATTTCCTGCCCTGATTTACACTCTATAGAGGCAGATGAGAGTAATGTGGTTGTAACCATGAATAGATCCCAGACAGATTCTGTGGATCCTGCAAACATGACTCTTGGGGATTTGTGGAAGGTACTGGTGAAACTAGACTAATTTAGTACAAGTTAATACTTCTCTAACGTCATTGGTAAATGTTAATAGATTATCAATATCAGAACAGGGAAAAAGTTTGAGTGAGGTAGAATCATCATTAAAAGAAATGTCTATGAAAATACAAAATTTTCAAGAGAAGGAAAGTATGAATATTGCTGATAGTGCTGTATTACATGCAGAACTAGAAAATGTTGAAAACCTATTAAGAACTAAGAATTTAAGATTTGTTAACTTTCCGATTACGAGAATACTTTCCCCATATGAAATGTTTGTAAAATTTTTGAAAGAAAATTTACATAAGAACATAAGAAAATGCCATACTGGGTCAGACCAAGGGTCCATCAAGCCCAGCATCCTGTTTCCAACAGTGGCCAATCCAGGCCATAAGAACCTGGCAAGTACCCAAAAACTAAGACTATTCCATGTAACCATTGCTAATGGCAGTGGCTATTCTCTAAGTGAACTTAATAGCAGGTAATGGACTTCTCCTCCAAGAACTTATCCAATCCTTTTTTAAACACAGCTATACTAACTGCACGAACCACATTCTCTGGCAACAAATTCCAGAGTTTAATTGTGCGTTGAGTAAAAAAGAACTTTCTCCGATTAGTTTTAAATGTGCCCCATGCTAACTTCATGGAGTGTCCCCTAGTCTTTCTACTATCCGAAAGAGTAAATAACCGATTCACATCTACCCGTTCTAGACCTCTCATGATTTTAAACACCTCTATCATATCCCCCCTCAGTCGTCTCTTCTCCAAGCTGAAAAGTCCTAACCTCTTTAGTCTTTCCTCATAGGGGAGTTGTTCCATTCCCCTTATCATTTTGGTAGCCCTTCTCTGTACCTTCTCCATCGCAATTATATCTTTTTTGAGATGCGGCGACCAGAATTGTACACAGTATTCAAGGTGCGGTCTCACCATGGAGCGATACAGAGGCATTATGACATTTTCCGTTTTATTCATCATTCCTTTTAGCTTTTGAAGAGAAAGATATTCCACTTATTTCAAAGATTTATTATTTTCCCACATGGCCAAATAACAGCCAAGGGCCAACTGTGGAGAATAGTCCTGGTATTTCAACCTTTTTAGAGCTACTCTCTTTGTTTCCTTCTCTTTAGAGAAAGATAAGGAGTATATTTTTGGGAAATTCTTCAAAAGCAAGGATATACAATTCTGTGGCCAAAAAGTTTACTTGTTTCTGGATGTCTCTAGACCTACACAGGTCCACAGGAGACAATTTTTGGCTCTAAAAAATAAAACCCTGGAAATTGGAGCTTCTTTTTATTTGAAATTTCCCTCTAAGTGTTTTGTGACTTACCAGGGTAACAAGTTTATTTTTAGGGGGCCACCCCACCTTGAAAATGTTTTGAGGGATAAGTCCAGTTTGATTAAGAGTCAAATTACACCAGTAGAGTAGGCCTTTGAGTATCATTTTAGAAACTACTCCTATCCATAGTAATGATTATGAATGATAGTTTTTTTCTTTCCTGGCTAGGACCCCCTACATTATTAGGTCATATGAGGGAAATAAAAAAGTTTCATTTGATTGGTTATATGGATTTGAAAGTCATATTCCCCATATGATTGCTTCTTTTTTATGTGATGCAACATGTTTTATGTTATGTAGATTTGAAAAATCTAATAAAGAGAGAATTATAAAAAAAAATGCATTCAGTATCAAAGCATCATTAAGTTGTAAGGCAGTGATGGCTTTATCAAGGATGGTTTTTCCTGTTAACCATCTTGTATGTTGATTTTTCTGAATAGCAAATATAAAACAATCTTAAAATATAGATGGCTTCAACAATACTAAAAGAAAATAGCTCACTTGGAATGATTCAAGTTCTCATTAAAATACATTTCTATTGTTCTAAATACTTTGCCAGAAAAGGAGAACTGCATTCACAATTATTAATAGATGTTCTCAATGCCAGTGTTGGACTAATTGTTCATTTTAACACGTTACTAGGATACTCGTATTTCACATTACTGTATGCTTTAACACATTAATAGAGATTTTATGTACTTTGAAAGACTACCAATTTTCTTATATGAATTAGTAAAAAATCTTGTTATAAACATGGAGTAAAATTAATGAATGCATAATCTATTCTACATAGTACAACTCCCTTCCTCACTCCACAACCAAAAGAATCAGGTGACTATTTCAAACTGAAAACATTTAGTGATTATTTCACATAACACTGAAGAGATGTTAACACAAGTGTTTCCCTATCTTTTAATACATCAGGAGAAAACGTTTTTACCTCCTTATAAACACAACCTGCAAGTGGATGCTTATGAAGTCGCTAGACCAAAATAGTACAGTATGTGTTGTGTTGCGATGAGGGGGTAAAATGCAGGGTACCTTCCTGCAATCACTCTCTCAAGTGGGGTCAATTTCTTCATGCCAGAAGCTTGAGCAAATTTGCAACACGTGGTCTTTTCAGTATATAGCCAAGTCAGCCTCTTTTCCTACATCTAATTCTTTTCTTGTCTCAAACGTTTCCCTCTTTGTCCCCAGAACATTTGCTCTCCATCCCTCCTTGCTCTAAGCACTTTTTTCTTCCTCGACATCCTCCTCCTCTTCTACTTCATCCTCCCAAATCGCTCCTCGCCTCCACTTAACTTGACCACCAAATCTTTGCACACCACATCGGCTACCCCATGCCTCAGCAGCAGTTTCTCATCTTTGCAGCCAAGTTAGCAGGTGACATATTGGATTTTGTTGTTTTGTATTATAGACATATTGGATTTTATTGCTCTGTGAGACACTGATTCTTCTTGAAAGGAGCTGGATATAAATGAACAAGGGAAAAAAAAAAATCTTACGCCGGACTGACTAGGAGTTTTCCCACCTCTGCTTTACTAAAATTAGCAGGCTTAAAGACGGATTCAGGTTTTGGTGTAGAATTTTTGCATTCTCCATATAACACCTGAAAAACTCAAAATATGTATACAATATTTATACAAAAGCAGAAGAAAATTCCTCTGATAAAAAAAATACCCAACTCAATTTACTGAACTTAAAAAAGTATGGACATTAAATTAGAGGGAGACTTTTTAAGTCAGGATTAAGGTTTAAAAAATAATTCAGATGTTAAAATTATGATTGTTGCTATTTTTATACAATACTGAATTTGCTTGGCTAGATTTCCTGGAGATTGATTATATACAATAAATGCAAGATATACACTACAATAATTCTCAGAAACCAAAAGTATTGCTTGGTATTTTCACCTTCGTGAGAAATAGTTCAAAACTGCAAAATCTTATATAAAGCTTACCTCATCTGTATTGTAGATAATCTGCAGTCCTGATGAGATCATTTCCACCAGGTAAAGGAGGAAGAGGGACACTGCATTTATCTGGAGCAGGAGGGAAAAAAAGACCAAAAAGCTATTAGCAAGCTTTCATGGCAATGCAGAATGGAGACTGGATGTCTGAAGGCGATTGCCAGAGTTTTAAGTAGCCTTCACTTCTAGGTCACCTGTTCAAATCCAGCTCTGAATGGTAGGAATGTATATAAGTAATCAAGCTGGTGGTTTCAGTCTAGTTCCAGGCCCATAGCATAAGCGTTCACAGCACAACCCCTGTTAGATTCCTAAGAATTTGTGAATTCCGCCAGATAGCCAATTACTGATTTGTAAAAAGGATATGGAGAGAGAATGACAAGAATGTTTATTATGCATTAAAAGCCAGGCAACAACGCCAAGAGACCATCTTCTGTGGCAGCCAGTTAGAAATTTGTTGGCGATACTCCCCACGTAAAACTTTTAAAGACTTTGTAAGTATAGTGAGAGGATGAATTTGATCACAAATACTACTCTAGATTACTTTAAAACAGTGGTTTTTTTTCAACATTTTTCTTGGAAACTATTTGTATTCATTTAAATATTTTTGCTAAGAAATACTGTTTTCTCTACTGGCATTTTGCACAAATTCACACATAGCAGATCATGTGTTTCTACCCCCTCTGTCTGAATACATAATTATTTCATGAACACTAATGCCAAACTGCTTCAAATGTATTTAAATGGCAGAATTAAAAGGTAAGTAAAGCATCAAAACAATTTAAGAAATGGCTAAGGTAGGCTGCATATCTGAAAAACAACTCTTTACTAGTGCTAATAAATGATATATCAATGTGGCCAACTGCAGAGAAGTAATCATTTTAATCAACAATGCAGGATATAATTTTAATTCTATAATACTTTTATTCCAATGTTATAAAACATAGTTTCCAATAAGTTGCTCACAGTGATGACATCTCAAATTGCATCAATACTCAAACATCAGTACATATACAATAAATATACCATACCAGTAATAAAATATATAAATCAATATAATGAAATAAAATTACAAATACAAGGACAGGGAATACCAAACATAAAAGGGTCAAATGTAACCCTCCATATTCATACTGACATTATATAAAGTCAAAAGAATAAAACAATGGGAAAGGAGCCATGTCAAGAACTGAAGGTGCTTACCAATGACAAAAATATGTAAGCCATCATAACTCAAATGCCAATACATCCTGACTGAAATAACCAGGTCTTCAAATGTTTCTTTCACACAGTTCAGTCATGCATTATGCATAATTCTCTTGGCATCTGGTTCCATAACCAAATTAGGGTATTGCAATTAGAGCAAACTGTGGTACCTAAGCCTGTATCAAGAGTCCAGACCCCTGGACAAGAATACTCCTAAATTGCAGGTTTTATATTGGTTACCCTGTCACTTCCCAGGTTCAGTTTAAGATCTTGATATTAGTCCAGAGCTCATTTCCTCTGTGCTGGCTTGTAGCTGGTGTTTCACTTTGGCACTGTAGTTCAAGAGGAGGCTTGGGATACTGTCTTGACTGAGAACAAAGTTGAAGAGCATACATATCCTAGCATCCCTGAGGAAGTTGTAAGACAAACATTATGCAATGCCAGAAGCACTGGCAAAGCAAAGGTGGATCGCCTCTGGTGCTGTTTTAGCAGGGATGCCAATTGGTTTTTTTTTCAGTCAAACTGTGGTGTGTGTTACAACAGATATTCAGTAGTATTATAATCTAATTCGCCTCTAGCAGGGAATTATGAGCCAGATGAGATTAAATAGACTTGCAAGCCTCTTTATTGAACAAGAGGCTGTGAAGGATGTCGACTTTATGGACATTAGAAAATTTGCAAATATCAAAGCTTGCAAGATTAAACTTTTGACTTTGTTGTTTATTGTGTGACTATGGCAGCATGTGATATGAGAGAGAAAAATGATGAGACGCAACGTAAATATGTTACCTAATAAAGCGAAAAACTATCTGTTAATCTGTCTATTGTATGGTTACCATAAACTTAGGACATTCGAGAACTGCACAAAAGTAAAGGCATGGACTATTACCATAGATTTCTAAGGCTGTTACTAATGCTGCTTCTGCCCTTCTTGGTCCTTCTGTCCCAGGCACCATCTTTCTTAGTATGCTACTGGTCAGAAGGCCATTGGTCAGAGAGCTGATGTTAGTACTTCGTTCCCTGATTGGCCTGTCAAAAAACTAGCCTTGAATGTGGTAGTACCCTCTAGTCTTGGATGGCAATAGAGAGAGAGCAGATCTCTGTGCAGACGCCCAGTTCAGCTCATATCGACAGTCTTTTTCCTGATCTCCCCAGGCACAAGATAAGCATAGTAGAAAATGTTTTACTGTTTAATCCTTATTTCACCTATTCCTGTTTGTAGATTAAATCTTTTTCCATTCACTGTTCCTACTTTTTGTTAAAAAACTTATTAGTTTGTTAGCTCTGCCTGTCTTGTACTGATTAACGATCCTGGTATTGTGTGTATTTGGTCTGTGGGTGCATTTCTAGGAACTGTATGAACCTTGGGGTGCATGGGGGTTCCAGTGTCCCTAGAAACCACCAAGGGATAGCTTGTTGGGCAGCATAATTACGCAAAGGCAAGCAGAAACCCGGTTGGTGGTTGGGAGGTTGCCAGTATAGGACACATGCATAGGTGTAGGTGGGCCTGGGCAGTGCTTGGCAGGACTCTCCCTGTGGCCACAGGGTTAAACCCTGAGTGGGTGTTAGGAGTAGTGCTGAGGTGTTAAGCGACACTCTGGCTGTTGAATTTTGGATCAATTCAGGTGTTTTCACAGTTGTGTGGGGCAGTCCAGTATATTAGGTATTTACACAGTCCTACCTAGTTACATCCAGTGCTTGAATCAAAGTAGCTACATTTTCTTGAGCTAAAAAACGACAACACTGTTTTATCAGCTGAAGTTGGCAAAAGCAAATGTTGCTTACCTGATGTAACAGGTGTTCTCACAGGACAGCAGGATGTTAGTCCTCACAAATGGGTGACATCGAGGATGGAGCCCACCACGGAAAACTTCTGTCAA